>NC_073377.1:31595816-33030816 GCF_028641065.1 Leucoraja erinaceus | reverse complement strand
ACTAATGTGCAGCATCAGGTACAATTTGTGTGCAGTTTGCTTTTTATAAACAGAAAGCATGGTTCAGTTTCATTAAAAAAAAAAATCTGCTGGTGTGATGACCCAGTTCTTTTATCAAGTTTTATTGGACCTCCCTTTTGCATCAAAATTGAGAAAAAAATAACTTAAGCCAGTTTTTATACGAAGCGTTACTAAAATTCAACAAGTATGTGGATAATTAAAATAAACCATTTGGCTTACTAGCAACTCACAATCATTAAGCGGAGACTGAACCAATTTGATGGAACAAAGCACGAACAGTGCAGTGGAAAATAAGACCAGAGAAAAAATAAAATTCAAGGTATGTGGTTTTAGATGGAATTTAGTCCTGTCAAGTTCTGTTTAACGGTGATCTAACCACCGCAGTTTTCATAGAAAATCACAGATTGACCAGCCACATACTCTATTAGTACAGGTTGCAGGGCATAGGCTTGGCAGTGAAGCATATAGTCACTGAGATCAAGCTATTGTTATCTGTGTGTCTCTGGGCTGACGTTGGGCATTTTTAAAAACAAAAAGTGATCTTTACTGATAAGTTTGCTTCAATTAATGTTGAAAATGGCAAAAAAATATTTTACTTGAAAATATGCTTTCTGTTATAAATTAAGCATGCAAGTATACTCAAATCTGAAGACAGAAGATGAAGGATTGGGTCTAATCTGTATCACCACCTTGGGTGGACTGTAGCATGAATAAAAATTGGCAGCATCATCTTGTTTGCAACATGATTATTTGGTTGTAATTATGGAACGTTCATGTTTTCCATGTTGAATTAAACACAGTTTAATGGATTAACGCAATAACAAAAACTCCAATTAATCCAATTATCAAGAGGTAAGTAGGCTGGATTAAACAAAATCTTAACTATTGATTATTTTGTCACATTGCCATCCTCTTTCCTCGTGAGATCGGCAACATTCAACAACAACCATTGTTATTTGTTTGCAGACAATGCCATATTGCAGAAAGTGACCTTGTATGAAGGTTATCTACGGTATATATTGTGAGCACGGTTGCACAGTATGTATGCTTGGAACTAAATGGTGGCCTTCGAACTGAATATTTTATTTGAAAATATGAAAAAAATAGTTTTCTTTTTGTTGCTCAAGCAGAACTTCAAATCATTTTAGAGGCATTCTAGTACAAAAATACAAGAGAAGAGCAGGAATCTGGAACAAATGGATGTAAAATAGTACATGTAGGAAGAAACCCCAGATGCTGATTTACACCGAAGAGAAACACAAAATGCTGGAGTAACTCAATGGGTCAGGAAGTGTCTTTGGAGAAGAGGAACAGGTGATGTTTTGAGTCAAAACCCTTCTTCAGACTGAGTCAGGGGAGAATGAAACGAGAGGTATGGAGACGTATAGAACAGATCAGGGCCAGCACCGATGATTAAAGAGCCCACAATGGTCCTTTGTTGGCCATGGAGGAGGTGATAACGAGGGGCTAGAAACAGTAAAGCTAGCAGGACAACTAGAGTGGGGGAAGGACAGGGAGGGAATGAATGCAAGGGTTACTTGAAATGACAAAAATCAATATTCACACCGCTGGGTTGGAAGCTGTACAAACATAATAACTGGTAATAGTATTACAGGCATGATCATTCAAAATGGCTTCCCATGCTTAACATTCACTGACTTACCAGGCCATGTGTGGCTCAGCAGTAACCTCTCATTCAAAAACATGTAGTTTCAAGCTCAATTAAAAAAATTACTCCGACTGCTTCAACATCATGCTGAGAGTAGGCTGCACCATGACATACAGATGAAAAGTTAAAATATCTTCTTTCAGGTGGGTGTAAAAGATCCATAAACATGAATCACAGAATAGTAGGGTGATCTCATTCTTTACAGGCCAACCATTTATTCATCATTCAACCTTAACTGAAAGGGATTATCAAAAGATGTATTATTGGTTGTGACTTTGCTGTGGCTAAAATGGGTTGCCAAATGCCGTATGTTGCAATATGTCTGCAGTTCAAAAATGCTTTGTTATTTTTTAGTCTTCCTGTATTTATTAAAAATGCAATATCAAGGCAAGATTTTTTAGCAAACTGTTTTTTACCCCAGAATCATTCCATGTTTTCTTCCCTCCTTTTCCCCCAGGCTGGAAATGTTAAAGACTAGAGGGCATATCTTTAAAGTGAAAAGGGCAAAGTTTAAAGGAGGCTACACCAAGGGGGACCCAGGGGGGGAGGGAGACGTGGGGGAGGGGGAGGGAGGGGGGGGGGAGGGGGAGGGGGAGGGGTGAGGTGGAGGGAGGGCAGAGGGGCGGAGGGGGGAGAGGGGGGGAGGAAGGGGGCAGAGAGAGGAGGGGAATGGGGGATTCCCCAGAGAGGGAGGGAGGGGCAGAGAGGAAGGGGGGAGGGAGCAGAGAGGATCTGCAGAGCGAGTTATTTACAGACAGGTTTGTGAGGGTCTGGAACGTGTTGGCAGGGGTAGTGGAGGAGGCAGATAGAATAGTGGTATTTAAGAGGCTTTTAGGCAGGCATATGGATATGCCGGGAATGGAGGGATATGGATTTGCAGACAGATGAGATTAGTTTAGTTTGGCATCATGTTCAGCACAAAAATTGTGAGCCAAAGGGCTTGTCCCTGTGCCATATATTCCTTTGTTCTATGTTTATCATACCTCATGATCAGAAGAAAACAAAGGCAATCAATCATATTTAATAATCTCAACAGCAATTCTTGTTGCCAATTTATTAAGGTCCAATCTCCTGTTTAAAGCACTTCGGCAAGATACTAAAATTAATTTTGATGATGTTTTAATAATTATATTTAGTTGAACCTTCACTTTCTATTATTTTACTTGAAGTCTTAACACATTGATACTAATTGCATTGTAAACGAGAAACATTTTCAAACTGCAAACTATTATCAGCAAAATTATTTCCTCCAATTAGTAACACTTAGTTTATTCTATCTCATTGCGATCAGCAACCACAATTTAATTTAATGGTATCATATAGAGGCACTGGCACATATTTCAGGCTAACATTTCAATACAGTTCTAGGTAGTGCTGCATTATCAGAAGCACTATCTTCAGGATGATACATTCAAACAAATTTGCTTTTCCAGAAAAATATACAGGATGGTATTTGTCTGGAAATCCAATGTCCACTCTATCATTTATCTCTTAACTAGCATCATTCAAACTGAATATTTGGTATATCATCTCTGGAACACTTAAACAACAATGACAACTACATTAGGCTGCTATGTATCGCCTATCTCTGCTTTCAACATTGCAATCCCATCTACAAACTCCTAAATCTATGATTCAGCACTCCCCCGGGTTTCAGCGTTATCCGGAGAAGGCAGGAGAATGGGGTTAGGAGTTAGGAATGGGGTCATGATGGGCCAAATGGCATAATTCTGCTCCTATCATTTATGAACTTATGACCTTATAACCCCGTACATTGGATCCTAAACCTTCTGACCCACAGGCCACAATCAACCAAGATAAGTGCCATGACCTACTCCGTAATAATTCCCAATACCGGTGCCGCACAATGATATGTTTTCAATCCCCTCCTATACTCCCTCATGTCCAGCAAAATGATTTGAGTATAAGAGCAGGGAGGTTCTACTGCAGTTGTACAGGGTCTTGGTGAGACCACACCTGGAGTATTGCGTATAGTTTTGGTCTCCTAATCTGAGGAAAGACATTCTTGCCATAGAGGGAGTACAGAGAAGGTTCACCAGACTGATTCCTGGGATGGCAGGACTTTCATATGAAGAAAGACTGGATAGACTCGGCTTGTACTCGCTAGAATTTAGAAGATTGAGGGGGGATCTTCTAGAAACTTACAAAATTCTTAAGGGGTTGGACAGGCTAGATGAAGGAAGATTATTCCCGATGTTGGGGAAGTCCAGAACAAGGGGTCACAGATTAAGGATAAGGGGGAAGTCTTTTAGGACCGAGATGAGAAAATCATTTTTTACACAGAGAGTGGTGAATCTGTGGAATTCTCTGCCACAGAAGGTAGATGAGGCCAGTTCATTGACTATATTTAAGAGGGAGTTAGATGTGACCCTTGTGGCTAAAGGGATCAGGGGGTATGGAGAGAAGGCAGGTACAGGATACTGAGTTGGATGATCAGCCATGATCATATTGAATGGTGGTGCAGGCTCGAAGGGCCGAATGGCCTACTCCTGCACCTATTTTCTATGTTTCTATGTTTCTATGACTGTGCAGTCAAATTCAGCTCTAACTCCATCTACAAATTTGCAAATGACACAACTGTGGTGGGCCAGATCACGAATAATGATGAGACAGATTACAGGAAGAAGGTAGATAATTTAATAACATGGTGTCAGGACAACAACTTTTCCCTCAATGACAGCAAGGCAAAGAAGCGAGTCATCAACTTCAGGAAGTGTGGTGGAGCACATTCCTCAATCAATATCAATGATGCCAAAGGGAATTAGTTGAAAGCTTCAAGTTCCTTGCAGTAAATGTTACCATTGATCTGTCATGGACCAACCACATTGAAGCCTGTATTAAGATTACCAATACCTTTGAGATTTTAATTAATTTAGTTTCAAACTTGAATTTTGTACAAGGTTATACTGTAGTCACATTATTCTTAATCCTGAATTTACTCTGGACCCAATCCAAGATATAAATGCACAAAAACTGTATTTCACTTTCATACTAAAATAATACTGTTATATTTAATAAAACAAGGTCACTAACCACAGCAATTTTAACTTTCTTTTTCTGTTTAGGACTTTTGATAGACTAGATACTGGATTGTGGTACTGAATGTTATTAGAGGCTATTATTTTAAGTGAAAAGTCCACAAAATCTGTGATTGTCATCCTGGATTCTCCAAAGTTTGACTACATACTATTTCTATGATATTTTCTCTGTGAATGTGTGACCCACAGTGAGTGTAGCTGTACTTGCAGCACATACATCCACAATGCGCATGTAAAGTTCTTTGAAAGCCCTTGCAATCTGGTGCTGGGCGTATAAGAAATAAAAGCAGCAGCAGGCCATTTGGCTCCTTGTAACTGCTCTGCTGCTTAATGAGACCGCGACTGATCTTTTAGCACAGTGCCACATTCTTACAAGAAGTCGAGATCCCTCGATGCCTGTAATGTCTTACATACATCTTTAAGCAACTTTTTCACCTGTTACAATGACACTTCCTTGTCCGATCCACAAATGGTTCCCAGTTACTTCCTTTGTACACTGGTAAAGTAAAATATCAGACATCGTTGATCCAACACCACTTTTGGTGCCTCTGTGTTAACCCTGTGACTATCATTAAATCAACTTTTTGATTGTAACTCCATTAATTTATGGAGGATTTTGCTGTGAAAAGTTGGCTGCTCTAGTTTTTGCATTATTGTTCTAAAATATCTCCTTTTCAAAAAAAATATTTATACTGGCTATATTCCCTCTCCCCTCTCAGTCCTGATGCAGCATCACAACCTGAAACATTGACAATTCCCTTTCCCCCGCAGATGCTGCTTGACCTGCTGAGTTCCTCCAACAGTTTATTTCTTGTTCCAGATTCCAGCATCTACAATCCCCTGTGTCATCCTATGCCTCAACGTAACCTTCTGCATCCAATTGATGCACTTTGCATTTCACTATTTTTGTATCATCCAGAATCTGCCAATCCTTCACTCAAATAACTAGCAAAGAGCTAATGCCGAGTACAGATCCTTGAGGGAACCACATCTCACATTGCACTAATTGGAATGCATTCCCTTAAGCTGACACAGATACCTCACAAGTGATTTTCTAAGTGTTTGTCTTTTATGAGTATTGCCATAAGTCTCTTTATTGCTGCTTGACTCCAAAGCCTCATCCTTTAGGCTGCAACCTTCATAATAATAAAAAAAACCATCCTGGATAATGTCCTAAAGTCTCTTGAGTGCAGCTTAGAACCAATGACTTTCTGATTCAACCGTCAAAGTACAAACACCAAGCTATGCTGGCATTAGTGTAGATACTCCCCCTCAGAATCTTATTTGCAATTTAATCAGACTCGTGCCCTCTAAATCTCGTACACACAGAGTGCTCAGTTAGAGATGCAATTTCACTCTATGATTTAAAGGAATTATTGTTGTTGGTCTATTGCTGTTGTGTGCACTGAAATCCAGTGGAAAGCCTTATTTTGCTGGCTATCTTGGCAAATCATACCGTACGTGAATACATCAGAGTATATTATTACCACTAGAATGAAAATACAGATAAAATAGAAAATTGGCTTCATGGATGGAAGTAGTGCTTATTAATATATGATGAGCATTTGACAGCACTGGGCCTCTACTCGCTGGAGTTTAGAAGGATGAGAGGGAACCTCATTAAAACTTACCGAATAGTAGAAGCCCTAGATGAAGTCAACATTTATACAATCTACAAGTATATCCCTGTCTTTATGGTATTATAACCCTCCTCGACATTAGTAAACAGCGAGGGAGTAGATAGAAGTAGCGAGGTCGCCACTTTTTAACTCTGTTAATTTGATGATAAAGAAAGTCATAGTCATTGTGCTAAAATTAATTCAATTGTGTTTCTGGGGACACTCCATGTTGTTTGGTGCTCCATAGACTTCCTTCCTCAGGATTCTAGAGAGGATACACTAAGTAATAAAGGAATCTTTTGACCATCAGCCTCAAGCATCCATCCTGTAGTAACAAAATTAGCTGGGTGAAAAATGTTCTTTAATATTTCTATTTCTTAAATAGCTTCAGATCTTGGAGAAATTATCGAAGGAAAATGTATGAGTTGTACACATCTCAACCCAAATGTGTTTTCAACTATCAACCATATGTAAATGTGAAGTGGAAACGCAAGATTCACACTGGCAATGATAGCATCAATCCACTCACCAATCCCCACTAATCCTCACTCCCCCCCCATCATACTATTTAACTATGAGTTAAATATCAACTCTGATCAATCATTGCAGGGAAATGTCTGGCAGTATTAAAACGTGTTATATATTACCAGCAGATCAGGATACAAAAAGAGCCGAAGGGCATCAATGCAAAAACATTGCAATAATGAACATTTAATTATTTGTCTGGAGATACAAGGAACTGCTGCAGCTGGAATCTTGAGTAAAACACAGGATCACGCAGCATCTCTGGAGGAAAATCTTGGAGTTACTACAGCACTTTAAGTTTCACTCAAGATTCCAGCATCTGCAGTTCCTTGATTCTCCACTTAACAGTTCCACTGTTAAATGTCAATAGTCAACAGTCAACAGTGCTTTTTATTGTCACAAATGATCATTGTTAACACAGTGAAATTATTTTTCTTACAAGCAGTCCAGTAGAGCATCACCGATCAGCAAGTGTGCAGGAATAAGCTACTGAGCCGTATGCATTGACACCATGTTCAAAGACCACGCTCTAGTTATTATGAGCGGTACCTGTACCAGGCAAGTCCCAGGCTGTTGCAGGCCACCAACCAGCTCCTTCCTTGAACACCCATGCCTCTCCTCGCCCATCCTTTGTTCCCCTGGGAACATCCCGCAGCTGACCACGAGGGCACTGTGGCCCCAATCCCAGATTCCTCTCCTCTCCTACCTGCCTCGCTCCTTGTCCAGACGTCACGTCAAAGTATGCCTACTTTGAAGAAGCTGTCCTCCTCTCGTTCCCTCCTGAGATGCTGCCTGACCCATTGAGCAGGCCCAGCTCTTTGCATTTCACTAATTACTTGGCTGAATGTTCAATTGGATTAATTGCTTTTGGACTTCCTTCGCAAAATCTGAACCTGTGCTAAATGTATGCATGCTTGAACAAAATGAATATGGATTCACATCATTCCAACTAGCTATTGAAAGTATCATTGAGAACATTTGATGGATCACATTGTGGAAATATTGTAACAAATATTATAAAGATCAAGCATCTGCAAATAAAATTCATGAATAAAGGAATGAAGTCACCATCTTGTGCAACCTGGTCCATTTAGGGGGCAGTGTTAACCATCAGGACAATATCTTTAAGCAATATATCTTTGCCCAGCACCTACGTTCAGTCTGCAGGAGTGACCTTGAGCTACTGCTTGCCTGCCATGTTAATTTCCTGCCCCATTTCCACTCTGACATCTCTGTCTGTGCCCTCCAACATCATTACAATGAAGCAATGATGTTGATTGACCTGTAATTTTTTCCAGACTTTTAAGTTTCTAGCTCGGATTTCCAGTGTCTACAATTTGTTTGCAACATTTTCATATCTTTTGGTTCCCTGTTTTCTTCTCAGCTGCTTTCCTAAATGCACACTTTATCACAATCTGTGTAATGAATTCTGCAACTGAAATTCACCACCATCGGTTTCACAGAACATAGAGCAGTGGAGCACAGGAACAGGCTATTCAGCCCACATGTTGACCATGATGCCAAATTAAACTAATCTTATCTGCCTGCAAAGGGTCTATAGCCACCCACCCCCAACATGCCGCCCCCTCCCCCCACCCCATTCACTGCCTGTGCACATTGCCTGGGTAAATGCCACTCAAGTGTAAGTATTGTATCTGCTCCCAGTGACCATCTTCTCTGACAGCATGTTCGAAGCATCGACCACTCTGTGCGTGCAAAGCCAGTGTTGCAAATCTTCTTTAACTCTTCCCTCTTCACAGGGGTGTGTGGGGGCGGGGGGGGGGGGGGGGGGGGGGGGGGGGGGGCAGTGGGGTGTGGTGGGGGGTGTGTATGTGGGGGTGGGGGGGGTGTGTATGTGTGGGGGTGTGCGGGGGTTGTGGGGGGTGGTGTGTGTGTATGTGTGTGGGGGATGGTGTGTGTGTGAGAGTGTGTATGTGGGGGGGTGTGGAGGGGGTGTGTATGTGGGGGTGGGGGGGGGGGGTGTGGGCGGGGGGGGCTTGAGGGGGGAGGGGTGTGTTGGCAGGGGGGTTGTGTTGGGGGAGAGGGGTGTGTGGGCAGGGGGAGAGTGAGCTCGGAGAAAAGATGGGGGAAGCAAGGGGGGCATCATGGGGGAGGGGGAGGAGCCAGTGAAGGGGACCAGAGGGGTAGTGGTTGGAATTGGCGGTGCGATGGGGGCTCACAGCGAGCGCTGGTCGCTGGTCATTCTCCTCCTCCGGGTTCAGTGTCCACTTTCTGATTGGCGACATCGGCGACATCTCCAACTCCGGGCTGAGCTGGGTCTCCCAGGCTGGGCTGGGTCGGGTCTCCGATGCTGGGCTGCTGCATGGGGCACGGTGGCTGCTTGGGGCTGGGCTGCTTCAGGTCCCTCTGAAATTCTGGTTGGAAACTGTAGATTGGTTTATGCATGAAAGCCAATCATAGTAGAATAGCATCACTAACCCCACCCTACTGCATGATTCATACTAACACCCACTTCCTACACTAGTCAGTCTTGGAAACGGTCATGATGGACAAACAACCAACGACCTGCTGTACCGTTATAATATGGGTACTGATTAAAGATTATCTTGAACTTCAGATTGTGGACTTTGACTATTTACAGAAACCTCCGCCGGCCATCCTCAGCTGCACTGAAGATGCGATGGCGCAGGAAGGGGTGGAACATCCCGGGGAGTGACAGGGGAAGAGACTAATCCACGCAGCGCTGGGAGGCAGGAGAAGAGATCGATCTGCACACGCGCGGTTTTTAAGATTTTTAAACCTCGCTAACTTTTACGACATTCAACCGATCAGAACAAAACTTGGTGCAATTGCAGCATAGGAGAACGGTGAATGAACTGGTGAAAAATCGTAGCGCTATCGTGAACAGTTTTTGTGCAAATAGAAAGACCGTCAAACCAGAAGATAACAAGATCAGAGGTTTAGTGATGTATAGATACTCTCCAATGCAGGCAACATTTTAGTGAGCCACTTTTGCACCCACTCCATAGCCTCCGCAATGTTCCTGTTATGATGAGTCTAGAAATGGTCTAAACACTCTAAATAGAAAGATTAAACAAAAACACCGTTTGAAGCTTGATCTTTATTTTATGAGAAGTTGAAGTGAGGGATTACGTGAAGAGCCCGCCAGACCGCATGCGCGTCATTCTTCAGAGCAACTGTATGCACCACAAACCACGTGCACAAACTTAAACTATAGAAAGATTAATAACCGTTGAGTTACCGAATTATCTTTATGAGATTCAGGGTTGGGAGTGGAGGGCACGTAAGGCAGGGCAGTATGCAAGGCACCCTGCCAATGCCTCTGCATCAACCTGATCTACTCCAGAGACAGTGAAAGGTACTAGACAGCCCATGCTGCCAGTAAATCCAAACCCGGGGCGACAGATTGCTCAATTTTGGAGTTTTACGGAGGTTAATAAAGAGACCTTACCTGCCAGCATCTCTGAGCCCAGGTCAACCTGCTTGTTGGAGCTTCAGCGAAGTTCCATTGCAGACCCTGCCTGACCACATCTTCAGCCCCACGCTTGCCAAACAGCTCGTTTCCAGAGCTCAAAAGCGATATTGCCGTGCAAGTCACCCCTGACAGCATTTCTAAGCCTAATGGGACAGACTACTTCTTTGGCCTTGGTTTGACAGGCTGCTCTTTCGACCCCTTCTGCTCTTTCGGAGCCTTAGCGGAGTTCATCGAACAGGCCACGCCTGCCATGACTCCGAGACTGCCTCGACAGGCTACTCCTGTGGCCTTCTGCCTTTTTTGAAGCCTTTGCTGGAGCTGACTGTGCAGAACGCGCTGTCAGTTTCCTCCCAGACTGGATCGACAGGCTGCTCCTTTGGCCAGCTGCTCCTTCTGAGCCTCAGCGGGGCTCACTGGACAGGTCACGCCTGCCATTACTGCAAGCCTGGTTCAACAAGCTGCTCTTGCGAGGCCAACTAATGACTCCCCACTGCTCTTTTCCGGAGCTTCAACAGCGCTTTCTGCTCCTTGAATACAGGGTGAAAACCCACAGAATATTGGAGCTTTACCCACATAGAATGGTACTCCACCCCCACAGCCACCTTAAATTCCCCCTGCAAGTCTTCAACTTGCTACATAAGTCGTCTCTGAAGAGATACTATGCAGGCTGCACGTTACTGGCCCTGTAAAAATGAGCCATTTTGGGAATTCTCTCATGCCTTATAGCATTTTGCGAAGGCAACAGCCCCAACTGTGTATTACAGAGAAGAGATAATGCAGCTTTCTGCACTTCCGAGAGTTGAGACCCATCTACTGACTTGTAAAAGTCCGTGTTGATTCCAGAGCAGTTTTTGGACTAGCTGACATAATTCTTTGCCTACATATCATCACTGGGATGTCCCAACTGATGAAATTGACGTATGGAACATCCAAAAGTCTGGCGGTTATCTGGACTGGCATATCTCCCGGATACTTTTAGCCAGATCTTCCTCCGGTGAATATCCTACAGATGCTGGGTTACACCGAAGATAGACGCAAAGTGCTGGAGTAACTCAACGGGTCAGGCTAGTTCTCTGGAGAAAAGTAAAAGGTGACGTTTTGGGTCCAAACCCCTGTTTAGACCACAGAGGGTGAGCAGTGAGAGAGGGTGCTGCAGAACACCCATTGGAGGGAGGAGGAGAACATCTTCATAGCAAAAGGATTTGAGTATAAGAGCAGGGAGGTTCTACTGCAGTTGTACAGGGTATTGGTGAGACCACACCTTGCGTACAGTTTTGGTCTCCTAATCTGAGGAAAGACATTCTTGCCATAGAGGGAGTACAGAAAAGTACCAGACTGATTCCTGTGATGGCAGGACTTTCATATGAAGAAAGACTGGATAGACGCGGCTTGTACTCGCTAGAATTTAGAAGATTGAGGGGGGATCTTATAGAAACTTACAAAATTCTTAAGGGGTTGGACAGGCTAGGTGCAGGAAGATTGTTCCCGATGTTGGGGAAGTCCAGAACAAGGGGTCACAGTTTAAGGATAAGGGGAAACCTTTTCGGACCGAGATGAGAAAAACATTTTTCACACAGAGAATGGTGAATCTCTGGAATTCTCTGCCACAGAAGGTAGTTGAGGCCAGTTCATTGGCTATATTTAAGAGGGAGTTAGATGTGGCCCTTGTGGCTAAAGGGTTCAGGGGGTATGGAAAGAAGGCAGGTACAGGATACTGAGTTGGATGATCAGCCATGATCATATTGAATGGCGGTGCAGGATCGAAGGGCCGAATGGCCTACTCCTGCACCTATTTTTTATGTTTCTATGTTTCTATGTCTCTATCTTCAAATAAAGCATACCTTGAGGAGATTTAGTAGTGGAGCAGACAAGATGTGTAGGAATGGACTGCAGTTGCTGGTTTACATGCTGAAGGGTCAATTCAGGCTGGTCAAAACTCTTATTTGCAATTCATTCTTCCGTTTATTAGAATAATAAATTCTTATGTTATGGATTTATATATATATATGAGATATATTATATGTACTGTATCTGACTAACAATACTTTGAATTTCTATAATCCAAGATTTATAATGTTTCTTTTATATCATTTCACATTAATTCTCAGTTAAGAAATGCACACTACAGTTATGTTCAATTGCTGCAGTAGTCCAAAAAAAATAAAAACACGGTCATAACACACTATTTTACATTGAATTCTGTTGAATTTACAGCACATTATCTATCCAGTTGGAACAATTTACCATTCCCTCTGCAACTCCATGGTTAACTCATCCCTTCCCACCTAAACCACCCTCCCCTCCCCAGGTACTTTCCCCTGCAACTGCTGGAGATGCACACCTGTCCCAATGAAAGATAGCATGTGGGAATATAAAAATGGACTCTAAAAGCTTCTTTAGATATGTATCTGTAAAAAGGAAAAGATTAGTGAAGACAAATGTAGGTCCCTTACAATCAGAGACAGGTGAATTTATAATGGTGAAGAAATAAATGGCAGAACAGTTAAATAAGTATTTTGCTTCTGTCTTCACTAAGGAAGACACAACCAATCTCCCAGAAATACTAGAGGACCGAGAATCTAGTGGGAGGGAGGAAGTGGTGCTTGGTAAACTGTTGGGACAGAAGACAGATGAATCCCCAGGGTCTGATGGTCTGCATCCCAGAGTATTCAAGGAAGTGACCCTAGAAATCGCGGATGCTTTGGTGATCATTTTCCAATGTACTCTCGAATCTGGATCAGTTCATGTGGACTGGAGGGTAGCCAATGCAACGCCACTTTTTAAGAAAGGTGGGAGAGAGAAAACGGGGATTTATAGACCAGTTAGTCTTACATCGATAGTGGGGAAGATGCTTGAGTCAATTATTAAAGATGTTATAGCAGCACATTTGAAAAGCAGTGACAGGATCTGTCAAAGTCAGCATGGATTTATGAAGGGGATATTATGCTTGACTAATTTTATGGAATTTTTTGAGGATGCAAGAAGCAGAATGGATAAGGGAGAGCCAGTGGTGTGGTGTATCTGTTTTCAAAAAGCCTTTGACAAGGTCCCACACAAGAGATTTATGTGCAAAATTAGAGCAAATGGTATTGGGGTAGGGTATTGACATGGATAGAGAACTGGCTGGCAGACAGGAAGCAAAGAGTAGGAATTAAAGGGTCCTTTTCAGAATGGCAGGCAGTGACATGTGGGGTGCCGGGACTCCAGTTAAGTACAATATATATTAATGATTTAGACGAGGGATTTGAATGTGACATCTCCAAGTTTGGGGATGGCACAAAGCTGGGTGGCAGTGTGAGCTGCGAGGAGGATGCTATGAGGCTGCAGGGTGACTTGGATAGGTTAGGTGAGTGGGCAGATGCATGGCAGATGCAGTATAATGTGGATAAATGTGAGGTTATCCACTTTGGTGGCAAGAACAGGAAGGTAGATTATTATCTGAATGGTGTCAGATTAGGAAAAGGGGAGGCGCAACGAGACCCGGGTGTGCTTGTACATCAGTCACTGAAAGTAAGCATGCAGGTACAGCAAGCAGTGAAGAAAGCTAATGACATGTTGGCCTTCATTGTGAGAGGATTTGCATTTAGGAGCAAGGAGGTCCTACTGCAGTTGTACAGGACCCTGGTGAGACCACACCTGGAGCATTGTGTGCAATTTTGGTCTCCTAATTTGAGGGACTTTATTGCTATTGAGAGAGTGCGGCGTAGGTTCACCAGGTTAATTCCCGGGATGGCAGGACTGACATATGATGAAAGAATGGATCGACTGGCCTTGTATTCACTAGAATGTAGAAGGACGAGTGGAGACCTTATTGAAATATATAAAATTCTTAAAGGAATGAGCAGGCTAGATGCAGGAAAAATGTTCCCGATGTTGGAAGAGTCCAGAGCCAGGGGTCACAGTTTCAGAATAAGGGTAGGCCATTTAGGACTGAGATGAGGAAAAACTTCTTCACCCAGAGAGTTATGAATTTGTGGAATTCTCTGCCACAGAAGGCAGTGGAGGCCAATTCACTGGATGTTTCCAAGAGAAAGTTAGATTTACCCCTTGGGGCTAAAGGAATTAAGAGATATGGCGAAAAAGCAGGAATGGGTTGGTGAGTTTAGATGATCGGCCATGATCATATTGAATCGCGGTGCTGGTTTGAAGGACTGAATGGCCTACTACTGCACCTATTTTTCTATGTTTCTTTATTTCTATACTTCCTCTCTCAACTTTGTCCAGGGACTTTGATAGTCCTTTCAGGTGTAGCAGAGGTTCACTTGCAACAATGCAACCTCATCTACTGTATCCGTTGTTCCAGGTGTGAACTCCTATATAGCTGCGAGACACAATGTAGACAGGGCAATCGTTTCGCTGAACACCTTTGCTTAGTCTGCCTTGGCCGACGTGATCTCCTGGTTGCCAAACACTATAACTCTCCTCCCCATTCTCATACTGACCTTTCTGTCCATTATCAGAGTGAGGCCAAATGCAAATTGGAGGACCAACACCACATATTTTGCTTGGGCAGCATGCAACCAAGTGGTATGAATATTGATTTCTCAAACTTTGTTACCTTGCATCCCCTCTCTCTCTGTCTCTCCCCCACCCTAGTCATCGAAGTAGTTTCACTGTCATCCTGTTATGTTTCATTGTCTGTATAACTCGTTATCATCGAGCCCAGAGCCAACAACGGAATGTTTCCTTAATCATAGTTATTTTTTTGTATATCTTTCATTCATTTGTTTTATATCTGTCAATATCACTTTCTATATCTCTTGTTTCCCTTTCCCTTGAGTCTGAAGAAGGGTCTCAACCTGAAATGACAATTATTTATTTTCTCCAGCGATGATGCCTGACCCGCTGAGTTACTCCAGCTGTTTAGAAAATAGACAATAGACAATAGGTGCAGGAGTAGACCATTCGGCCCTTTCTAGTCAGCACCGCCATTCAATGTGATCATGGCTGCTCATCCCCAATCAGTACCCCGTTCCTGCCTTCTCCCCATATCCCCTGACGCCGCTATTTTTAAGAGCCCTATCTAGCTCTCTCTCTAAAGCATCCAGAGAACCTGCCTCCACCACCCTCTGAGGCAGAGAATTCCACAGACTCACCACTCTCTGTGAGAAAAAGTGTTACCTCGTCTCCGTTCTAAATGGCTTACTCCTTTTTCTTAAACTGGTTCTGGACTCCCCCAACATCGGGAACATGTTTCCTGCCTCCAGCGTGTCCAAACCCTTAACAATCTTATATGTTTCAATGAGATACCCTCTCATCCTTCTAAACTCCACAGTGTACAAGCCCAGCTGCTCCATTCTGACAGTCCCACCATCCCGGGAATTAACCTTGTAAACCTATGCTGCACTCCCTCAATAGCACAAATGTCCTTCCTCAAATTAAGGGACCAAAACTGCACACAATACTCCAGGTGTGGTCTCACTAGGGCTCTGTACAACTGCAGAAGGACCTCTTTGCTCCTATAAATTTGTGCCTATCTTCGATTTAAAACAGCATCTGCTGTTCCGTAAGGAATTCAAAGTATTGTATTTGAATGCGCAAAGTATAAGAAGTAAAGTCGATGAGCTTAAGGCTCAGTTAGAGGTTGGTAGATATGACATTGTGGGGATTACCGAGACATGGGTGCAGGAGGATCGGGCCTGGGAACTTAATATTCAGGGTTATACATCCCATAGAAAGGACAGGCAGGTGGGCAGAGAAGGAGGGGTAGTTCTGCTGGTGAGGGATGGAATTCAGTCCCTTGCGAGGGAAGACATAGGGACTGACGAGGTAGAGTCACTGTGAATTGAGTTGAGGAATTGCAGAGGCAAGTAGACACTAATTTGTGTTATCTACAGACCCCCAAATAGTAGCCGGGATGTAGGGTGTAAGTTGCAGTAGGAGTTAAAACTTGCATGTAACAAAGGTAATGCCACTGTGGTGATGGGGAATTTCAATATGTAGGGAGACTGGGAAAATCAGGTTGGATCAGGACCCCAAGAAAGAGAGTTTGTAGCGTGCCTCCGAGATGGATTCTTAGAGCAGCTTGTAATGGATCCGACCAGAGAAAAGGCAATTCCGGATTTAGTGTTGTCCAATGAACCAGATTTGATAAGAGAACTCGAGGTAAAGTAACCGCTTGGAGGTAGTAATCATAATGTGATTAGTTTTAATCTGCAATTTGAGAAGTAGAAGGTTAAATCGGAAGTGTCAGTGATGCAGCTGAACAAAGGGGATTATGAAGGCATGAGAGAGGAGCTGGCCAAGGTAGACTGGAAAGGGATCCTTGCAGGAATGACGGTGGAACAGCAATGGCAGGAATTTCTGGGCATAATCCGGAAGGCGCAGGACCATTTCATTCCAAAAAGGAAGAAAGATTCTAAGGGGAGTAGGAGGCAACTGTGGCTGACAAAAGAAGTTAGGGATAGAATAAAATTAAAAGAAAAGATGTATAACACAGCAAAGAGTAGCCAGAAGCCAAAGGATTGGGAAACTTTTATAGGACAACAGAAGGAAACAAAATGGGCAATACGGGCTGAAAAGATGAAGTATGAGGGGAAGCTGGCCAGGAATATAAAGAAGGACAGTAAAAGCATCTTTAGATATATTAAGGGAAAAAGAGTAGCAAAGTCAAATGTGGCTCCCTTGAAGGCAGACATGGGTGAAATTATTATGGGGAACAAGGAAATGGCAGTGGGGTTGAACAGGTACTTTGGATCTGTCTTCACTAAGGAAAACACAAGGTTATAATTGTTTTGCAAAGGACCCTCTCAAGGTTCTATATACATGATCATCACCCTGTTGTTGTTATAACACATTCCTCTAGTTGTTAATCCTACATTAGTTTTCTATATTTCATATCTCTTTGTTCATCTACACTATTTACTTATCTTTCAAAAAATAAGTGACCTTATTTTACAGATATGAAGTGCCTCACAGCATCATAATGAAGTCCTTAATCTATAAGTTTATTTATGTCTCCTTGATTTATGGTTCACTTTCATTTGGCGGCATTTCCCTGATTTAATTTCATCTGCAGATTTCAACACCTTTCTTTAGCTAATGCTCAACTGATTCCATATCATATCTGTGTTTCCTATTGCTGATGTTAAGCTTATTTGCTTCTTGAATTAGTTGTTTATTCAAAGATAGGAATTTCATTTGCTATCTGCTAGTTCTTTGCAAACATTTGATTTTATATTAGCATTCACTCATTTCTCTATTATCTCTTCACTGGCTACTTTGAATATCTTCGAGTGTAATCCATCACTATCTGATGTCTTCATAACATTTGATTAAACTGTCTATCACATACTTCCACTCTAGTTTAGATATTGTAATATCAATCATAACTTCTCCCATTACTTTCTCTCTTTGTTAGTATATTTTGTGTGACTTGAAGCAAACTAACATTTCTGTTGGAAGAATGTAAGCAATCCATTTGTGAAATGTGTGCAGATACAAAAAGCTGGAGTAACTCAGCAGGACAGGCAGCATCTCTGGAGAGAAGGAATGGGTGGTTTTAGGTGAAGTCCCTTCTTCAGACAATGAAATGTGTGTGGTTCTTCAATTTGCCTTTTGTTGCTTCATTAAGTGCAGACTTTTATAGATCTTAACAAAACAACATATGTAAAAGTTTGAATATCCTTTTGTTCCAACATGAAAATATTAAACATAAAAATCATGCCCAATTTACGAAGTGGTCTTGGGTGTTCCTGAAATGTGCTTGTCTTCACTAAGTTAGTTGTTCTAGTGGGAATGGGAAGGAGGGAGGAAGTAGTCACTTCAAGCATTGTCCAAATACTCCTCCAAACAGATCAATGGTGCATTTACAGTATATGAGTTTCTAGACATTGTCATTAATGTTACTCTTATCAAATATGTAGGAACTGATTTACCAGCATGTGGGTGTGAAAACACTTAGAGCAGTAACATGGCAATTAATGCCTTAACATACTATAATTTATCATCCAACAATAATTAAAATTTGCCATTTAGAGGTTAGGCTGAATCCTTCAACTCTGTAGCTTCAAACGGCACTGAGACTTTCTACATAAGAAATGATGAAAATGAAATGATTCAATTTATTGTCATTGTCAGTGTACAGTACAGAGACAACGAAATGCATTTTTTTAGCATCTCCCTTGAAAGGGAGACACAGGGCGTCGCGGTGTGCCCGCGCCTGCCGCCGTACATTCCATTACAGGCAAAGGTGGGTGAAGTGTCTTGCCCAAGGACACAACGACAGTATGCACTCCAAGCGGGATTTGAACCGGCTACCTTCCGGTCGCCAGCCGAACTCTTAGCCCATTGTGCTATCTGTCGCCCTAGCTGATCTATTCCTGCAAAGATTCATGAAGGTTACATCACACATTCGTGGAAGCTTAGCTTGGAAATTAAAGGTGAACTGATTAATCAAGCAAGTGGTAGAGCTGCTGCCCCACAGCATCAGGCACCCACATTCAATCCTGACCTCAGACACTGTCTATGTGGAGTTTGTACATTCTCCCTGTGACTATGTGGTTTTCCTCCGGGTGCTCCTATTTCCTCCCATATTCCAAAGATGATTGGCAGATGCAGTATAATGTGGATAAATGTGAGGTTATCCATTTTGGTGGCAAAAACAGGAAAGTAGACTATTATCTAAATGGTGGCCGACTAGGAAAAGGGGGAGATGCAGCGAGACCTGGGTGTCATGGTACACCAGTCATTGAAAGTAGGCATGCAGGTGCAGCAGGCAGTGAAGAAAGCGAATGGTATGTTAGCTTTCATAGCAAAAGGATTTGAGTATAGGAGCAGGGAGGTTCTACTGCAGTTGTACAGGGTCTTGGTGAGACCACACCTGGAGTATTGCGTACAGTTTTGGTCTCCAAATCTGAGGAAGGACATTATTGCCATAGAGGGAGTGCAGAGACGGTTCACCAGACTGATTCCTGGGATGTCAGGACTGTCTTATGACGAAAGACTGGATAGACTTGGTTTATACTCTCTAGAATTTAGGAGATTGAGAGGGGATCTTATAGAAACTTACAAAATTCTTAAGGGGTTGGACAGGCTAGATGCAGGTAGATTGCTCCCGATGTTGGGGAAGTCCAGGACAAGGGGTCACAGCTTAAGGATAAGGGGGAAATCCTTTAAAACCTAGATGAGAATAACTTTTTTCACACAGAGAGTGGTGAATCTCTGGAACTCTCTGCCGCAGAGGGTAGTTGAGGCCAGTTAATTGGCTATATTTAAGAGGGAGTTAGATGTGGCCCTTGTGGCTAAGGGGATCAGGGGGTATGGAGAGAAGGCAGGTACGGGATACTGAGTTCGATGATCAGCCATGATCATATTGAATGGCGGTACAGGCTCGAAGGGCCGAATGGCCTACTCCTGCACCTAATTTCTATGTTTCTATGATTCACTTTGTAGGTCAATCGGCCACTGTAAAATTGTCCCTTGTATATAGGGAGTGGAATAACATAGAACAAGTGTGAATTTCTGATCAATGGTCAGCGTGGACTCATTTGGCCGAAGGGCCCGTTTCCAAATTGTATTTCTAAACTAAACTAAAAAAAAGCTTTTTTTTCCAGAATCAGAGCTGTTTAGTTTAACCAAATGATTCCCAAAATCCTTCAGTTTTTATTGGCATAAAATGATTGGCAGTAATGCAGCAAGGCAGACACATGGTGTATGATATTCAGAAATCAACACAGTTTCATTAACACCAAAAGGTTGTAGAGAATACTTTAAACTTACAACATACTTCTGATATAAAAGAAAAGCATATGGGATGACTAGAATGATAGCAAAAGGTCATGGGATGGGAAAATGAGGAGACTTGAGGACTAAATGGCAGGATGAGAATTGTTGGTATATGACAAACAATGAAGGTCAGACAAAGAAAAATAAGCAATGGCAATCAATGGATCATCAACTGAGTGAAACTTAACCTGAACACAAGTCAAGCAATGGGATCAAGTGGAATAGAAACTCAACTGACACAAGCAGATAACCATATAACCATATAACAATTACAGCACGGAAACAAGCCATCTCGGCCCTACAAGTCCGTGCCGAACAACTTTTTTTCCCCTTAGTCCCACCTGCCTGCACTCATACCATAACCCTCCATTCCCTTCTCATCCATATGCCTATCCAATTTATTTTTAAATGATACCGATGAACCTGCCTCCACCACTTCCACTGGAAGCTCATTCCACACCGCTACCACTCTCTAAGTAAAGAAGTTCCCCCTCATGTTACCCCTAAACTTCTGTCCCTTAATTCTGAAGTCATGTCCTCTTGTTTGATTGCAGATGAATGCAGAAGAATGAACAAATGTTAAAGAAAAGTAGGAACTTGAATTAAATGAGACTGAGCCTGTTAAACCAATGGAGGTTAGAAAAGGAGTGAATGATTGCACAGCATTAAATGATTTAATTGGATTCTGAAGACAAATTAATTTATAGTGTAACATAACTCATGAGTTTGATTTAATTTATTCATTTGGAGACCGAGGTAAACTTAATTTCTTTGTTGCTATTATTTTTTTCGGTCAGGCTCCAAGGGAAGCTTAATTTGTTAGTTGTAATAATGACTCAGAGTGCAAGAGAAAGGAGACACTGAAGTAAAAGTGTTAGGGTCCAGCACTGAAGAGAATTTCCAATAGAATTAAATACGACAACAACTCTTATGTGCATATGGAAGTTATTTTACGGCAAATTTGTGATGGGATTCAAAACAAAGAGGTTGAATTTGTTATTAGCAGGAGGTTTAAGAAAAATCTTGGAATCGAAGCAACTGTTGACTAACCTAAGAATTATAGAGCCATAGAGTCACATAGTCTTACAGCGTGGAAACAGGCCCTTCAGCTGACCTTACCCACACCGGCCAACATGCCCCATCTACACAAGTCCCACCTGCCAGCATTTGGCCCATATCGCTTTAAATCTGTCCTATCCATATACCAGTATAAATGTTTCTTAAACGTGCGATAGTACCTGCCTCAACTGCCTCATCCGGTAGCTCGTTCCATACACCCACCACCCTATGTGTGAAAAAAGTGTGTTGAATCTGAAACGGGAAAGGCAAGCTTGAACAACATTGACATATTGATGGGTTCATCAGTCAGGGTCTGAGAGAACTAAATAGTCAAGCATTATTGTCAGTGGAACTTGAACCAAACAAAAAATGCTAGCATGAAGAATGACGGGGAGATAAGTGTGAATTAATTCATAATTCATTTCACGCTCTAGGATAGGTTTTGATGGAAAATGCTGGCAGTTATCTGCCACTGAGTTTCAACACTTAAGTCCCGAACTTGATGCTCATAGTCTGCTTGTGATTTCCTGTCTCTTCTTCACTGTTGGTCTCTTCATTGGTCTCTTCATTGAGCTCATTTATGGAACGTTATGTTATGACAATTCTGTAGCACTGACGCTGGAGATACTTTGCTGCAGGGACAATGATTCCAATCAATTCCACATTTTTTCTTTGATTAATTCAGTTAGTTAAATGTTTGTAATTAATTTTAAATGTTCAGTATTAGTGTAGTTTTGTTTTGATAATATTTACATTTTTACATTTTAAATTGCACATTGAATTTTTATTATTTGTGGATGTCTCTGAATCTGGCTTCATGTGGGAGACATTCAGTAACATTTATTTTTGGGGCCATGTAATGTGAATGGACAATGTCAATGGTTTCTTTATTGTCATGTCTACCAGGTACAGTGAAATACATCTTTGCATACGGCTCCGCAAGACTATCCTCGTATGTAAACACAGTCATCCCGGTTAGTACAGTATGCACAGAGCAGTCCACTGAGTCCATAAGCAAGAGGCACCATTTTGGCACCATTTTACAGTCCCAGCTACAGCACAAAGGCCCATTGCAGCTGTCCCCTCTTCCATTTTGGTCGTCCTGCGAACCATCATCTCCTCTCCACGCCCGGCCTTCATCAGCCTTCATTCCCGTGACCTCCCGCAGCCGACCTCCATGGCACAGAAGGTAAGACACCCTGGTTCCTCTCACCGGGCCCTTTGTCCAGCGTTTGCCACCATGTAATGCAGAGAGCATGGCCTAAAATACAATAGTGTGCACTGTTAAAGGACAAACAAAACAGTCTTTTATTTCAGATGTTTTGTGTGAGGGGCTTGTTCTGCATTCACCATCTGCTCCCAGTCTCTTAATGGGTTGGCATATATACGTGTAAAAATCCTGCTGCTTTATGGGGTTTTGCCATCAAACATTACACTGACACTTGGCAGAAAGTTGAGACGGGAGATCTGCAAAATATAAGTTCTCAATTTTTTCTCCGGATACAAAATTCTGGCCCATTATTGTTTTGTTGCTGGAAACATGTTTATGGAAGAGGAGTTCTATTTTTAATCATGTTTATGCCCTTTAATTTTGAGTAAAATATTTCATTGAAAAATGTGCAACTTGCACTGGAATTAAACGTATACAACAAAAGAGAACCACTGACGACCCATGAAACTGCAGATGCGGGAATCTTGAACAAAGCACAAAATGAACTCAATGGGTTGGGTAGCATTCGTACAAGGAATGGACAGGCAATATTGTCATCAGGACTCCAGATTGATTGGAGTAGGGATGAAGTAGCGCAAAGAACGATGGAGGAGTAGATAGAGGCCTAGCACATGATAAACACAAAAAGCTGGAGTAACTCAGTGGGACAGGCAGCATCTCTGGAGAGAAGGAATGGGTGACCCTTCTTCAGATAAGTGGATGCAGTTTAGTGGGGAGAGACAGATTGGCAGATGGGTAGAGTAAGTGACAAAGACTAGAGATGAAAAGACAAAAGGGAAGATAGTTGCAAAAATCTGGAGTAACACAGTGGGACATGCAGTATATCTGGAGAGAAGGCATGGGTGACGATTCGGGTCGAGACTAGTCTGAAGGGTCTCAACCCAGAATGTCACCCATCCCTTCTCTCCAGAGATGCCACCTGTCCCGCTGAGTTACTCCAGCTTTTTGTGCCTATCTTTGGTTTCAACCAGCATCAGCAGTTCCTTCTTACAAAAGACAAAAGGGTGTTAGAGAGGGGGATGAAGGGGAGAGAGGGCTATGGCTGGAGAGGAATGCGGGAAGAGCCAGGAGATAACAAGGGAAATGGAAGAATCAGGGATGGGAGATTAGCGTGTGAAGGAGGGGGAAGGAGCAGGGTGACTGGAGTGGAGTGAGATGGTCGGAGAAAATATGTGCATCGAGGTGGGGGGGACATGGGATAGAAAGGCGGTGGGTTGGGTATTACTTGAAATTGGGGAATCTATTGTTCATACTTTTGGGGTGTAAGCTACCCAAGTGGAATATGAGGTGCTGTTCCTCCAATTATTTTTGCTTTGGGTCCCCTTCCTCTATGCACAACTCCATGAGTTAGTTGGTGTTGCTGTTCCGAGATGTGGCTTCACCCATCCCATGCCTCTGGAATTAGACTTTGGAAATATCTCATTTAGCTTCCTCCGCTTACTCCAATTAGTCTGCAGAAGAGAATGTAACCATGCTTATATATTTCTATGGGTTATTGATTGGATACGATCAGCCATGATCACAACGAATAGCGGTGCAGGCTCGAAGGGCAGAATGGCCTCCTCCTGCCCCTATTTTCTATTTTTCTAGAACCATTGAAGTCTGGTAAAACAGGCAGAGCAATGCAAGCATATTTAATAATGAGAAGTGTAAACTAATGCATTTTTGAGGAAAAAGGAGGATAGATAAATAAATAAAAGAGGCTAAATAACAGAAAGATCTGGACTTACACATATTCCAATCATTAAACCTGCTAAGCAATGATAAATCTATTTAAAACAGATGATTAGATATATGGCTTTATTAACACACGTTTGAAGCATAAGACAAGAAAGTTAATCAAAAACCTTACAAACCATTGGTTAGGCTTCATTCATGTTCATTTCTGTGTATTAAGGGCCTGTCCCACTTACGTGTCCTTGGCACGCAAATTACGCAACCTTGTGGTTGCGTTGAGCCGCGATGGTCCAGCGAAGGTCGGGCGCGATTACAAGCATACGCACAGCCATCTGGAGCACATGACGTAATCTGAAGATGGGCACAAAGCTGGAGTAACTCAGCGAGACTGGTAGCGTATCTGGAGAGAAGCAATGTGTGACGTTTCATGTCGAGACTCTTTTTCAGTCTGAAAAGAAGGGTCTTGACCCAAAATGTCACACATTGCTTCTCTCCAGAGATGCTGCCGGTCCCGCTGAGTTGCTCCTGCATTTTGTGTCTATCTTCAATTTTCTTGGCCCCGCTCTGGGAGTAGTAGTGGGGGCGGATCCGGACTGCAATGGCCGTGAACCCCAGGCCGAGTTCAGCGATCGTTTGCCTGCTTCTGCTGCTGTTGAAGGTGAGACGTTGCGTCGCGCCTGGGTATTGGGCCTGTCCCACTTTGGCCGTCAGTTCCGCGACAGGCCGTTGGCGCGCGAAGATTTTGTTCACTCCAAAAATTTCGGAGCCCTGCGCGACGTCACGCACAACTACATACCCCTCCGTGCTTCTAAGTGGGACTGGCCCCGCGTGGCCTTACAATGCCCGTACGCCTCAACGCGACCACGAGGTTGCATAATTTGCGTGCCAAGGACACGTAAGTGGGACAGGCCCTTCATCAGCAAAGTTTCTACCAGATTATTGGGAGGTGCAAAATGGATTTAGTACTAAGAATGGCAAAAGTGCTGGAGTAAATCAATGGGTAAGGCAGCATCTTTTAGGCCCTTCACGAATGTTCCCAACGTGAAACGTTGTCTATTTACAGTATGTTCTTCAAAAATGCCGCCTGACCCACTGAGGCACTTCAGCACTTTGACTGTCTTTTGGTAAATCAACATCTGCAGTTCCTTGTGTCTGCACAGTTCCAAAACTAAGTATCTTATGATTTACAATGAAATTTGATTAAGACCATTGGCAGAAACTTCAGAAAGCACACCACAGGTGCATGTGAGTCCAACATTTTCATTGTATGAACCCTTAACAGGAGTCATTCCACTGGCCTTTCTGCAGGCCTCAGTCTTAATTAAAATAAACACACTCATTTTCCATAGGTTTCCTTGTTTGTTAAGATAGGAAGTATCATAATGTGCTTTACTCTATATCTTCTAACTTGATTTGTGGTTTATCTCATGTCAATCTTGAATAAATGGTCCATATAAGTGCTATTCTAAAAGGTTTTAGTTGAAGAAAGAGACAACACCACAAAGAGTACTCAATCTCATTGACATGCGCCTGCCTGTTTTCCAGTCAAAGTGTTTCTGGTTACCTTCTTCCCTTTATAATTTATTGCAGAACTATGTGACCATCATAAGCACTTATACATAATCATTTTATAATTTTATAATTACATCAGTATTATTTATACCCCAAGGCAATGAAATGGATACGATGCACAGCCAACATTTAAAATTTGAAAATATACCAAGCATCATTGTATTAATGAATGGTTTTCTGTAATTCTTCGACCTCTTTATCTTCCTATTAAATCAAATCCTTGTAAACTTCATCAATCTGAGAGGACTAGCCAAAAGGCCATTGACATAGCTTAAATTATCAATAATAATAATAAAAAATGATAAATTGCTGCAAACTAAAGTGCATTTGTTTTAATAAGCCAGTTATTAAATCATCAATAATTATTTATCTTAGAACAGCTTTTGATTTATGTTGCCTATACAATAACCTTATTGAATTGATCAACCAAAATTGCCATGAATATTTTAAAATGACCTTTATATAGTTCAAGTGAGGTGAAAGAAAGCTATTTTTATTACAGAGCCTGTTTCTTTAGTCACCCTGCATCCTGCACAAACCTTTCAACATTTATCACTCTTGGAATGTGTCGCGTTACCTGATGTTTGGGAATCCATTCCTCTTAGGTTTCAAGTGCATTTTGCAGCAGCTATATAGTTCAATTGCAATGATGGCCTGTTTCAGCAATCATTTGCAGTGAAATGTTATGGCCAGCTGCATGTTATGCAAACTGTGGTATAACATATAAATCTTTGTTGATTATTAAAAAAATGAAATAATCATTGCCAATTTATCATCAGTTGTCCATGAGGCAAGAGTTAAGAGTTATTACAGCTTTTGTGTTTATCTTTACAATGGATTTTGGTTATAGTGGACGGACTTCCCAATGGCTGACAATGCCACACCTGCCGTGCACCTTGTTCCCGGCTGCATACAGCTTCCCTGCCCACGCCACCCCTGGCCCACGTCATCTTTAACGCCATAAGTTAGATATAGCTCTTAGGGCTCACGGAATCAAGGGATGTGGGGAGAAAGCAGGAATGGGGTACCAAAACCACCTGGGTCGCTGTACAATTGGCAGCCCTGCCAAAAGTCTGTTTGTTTTTTCATATTTTTTAAATTTTTAGTGTGTGTTAAAAGTTGGTGTAAATGTTGTCCTGTGTGTTTTATGTGGGGGGAGGGGGAGTGGTCGGGGTCGGGGTAAACTTTTTTTTTCAGTTTCTTACCTTGCCGGTGATGCGATTAATTTTTGGATCACATTCTCCGGTTGCTCTGCGGCCTACCATCGATGGAGCAGGAGACCTCCTCGGACTTACCTTGTGCCACACCGCAGAGTGTGGACTTACATCGGAGTCGATCCCTTGCCTGGGATCACTCCAACCGTGGCCTGCGGCTCAAAGCCTGCCTCCCCCTCACACTGGACCCCCATCAGTTTGCCTACCAGACCAACAGGTCTACAGAGGATGCCATATCGGCGGCCCTACACTCTGCCCTGACCCACCTGGACAGCAATAACACCTACATCAGGATGCTGTTCATTGATTTCAGCTCCGCCTTTAACACTGTCATCCCCGCCAGCTTGATCACCAAACTCAGCGGACTTGGCATCTCCACCTCCCTCTGCAATTGGACGCTGGATTTCCTCACCAGCAGACCACAGTCTGTTAGGGTCAACAACCTCACCTCCTCCACTATAACACTGAACCACAGGGCTGTGTGCTCAGCCCTCTCCTCTACTCCCTCTTCACCCATGACTGCATCCCTAAGAATGGCTCCAACGCCATCATTAAATTTGCCAACGACACCACGGTGGTAGAACTGATCAGTGACAATGACGAGTCAGCCTACAGGGATGAGGTTCAGCACCTGACAGCGTGGTGTGCCAACAATAACCTCGTCCTCAACTCCAAGAAGACGAAGGAAATTATTGTTGACTTCAGGAAGATCAGAGGGGGCAGACATACCCCCATCCATATAAACGGGACTGAGGTGGAGCGCGTCTCCAACTACAAATTCCTCGGGGTACACATCTCGGAGGATCTGTCCTGGTCCCTCAACACCTCCAAGCTGATCAAAAAGACGCAGCAGCGCCTTTACTTCCTGAGGAGGCTCAAGAAAGCTCACCTGTCCCCCCAGAACCTGACCAACTTTTACTGCTGTACCATCGAAAGCATCCTGACCACCTGCTTCACGGTATGGTACAGCAGTTGCACCGTAGCAGACAGGAAGGCACTACAACGGGTGGTGAAAACCGCTCAGTACATCATCGGTGCCCCGCTCCCTGCCATGGATGCCCTCCACCGAAAACGGTGTCTGAGATGGGCCGGGAACATCATTAAAGACCCTCCCACCCCAACCATGGACTGTTTGCCCTCCTCCCATCAGGGAGGTGGTACAGGAACCTCAGGTCTCGTACCAGTAGGATGAGGAACAGCTTCTACAACAAAACTATCACATTGCTGAACTCAGAGTCCCGCCGATAGATTTCTCCAGTCTCTCCGTCCACATTGTTTGCTTATTCTGTATTTTTATTTCTATATTGCACTATTACTATGGACTGACGCTAAACTGCATTTCATTGTACCCATACTTGTATTTGTGCAATGACATTAAAGTTGAATTGAATTGAATTGAATTGAATTGAATACATCGGGAGCTCGCAGTCTCGGGAGAAGCCGTGGATGTCAGGAGCTCCAATGTTGCAGAAGGTTCGACCAGCCCCGACGCAGGGTTCGATCATCCAGCATGGGGGAGCTGATATCCTTCCGATGCAGGAGCTGATCGCCTCGATGTGGAGGGCCCGTCCGCCAGCTACGGAAGTCAAGATCATCACGTCAACAGAGGGCTCGAGGCCCCCGACCGCGGGAGAGCAAAGGGAAGATTGAACTTTTTTTCGCCTTCCATCACAGAGAGGATTGTGGAGGAGTCTCTGTGATGGATGTTTATGTTAAAATGTGTTGTGTGTGTTCCGTTGCTTTTTATTTGTGTGACTGACTTGGCAAATAAAATTCCTCGTTTTGCAACATTCCTCGTTTTGCAACATTTGGCTAATAAAGTATTATTGTGATTGTGATTGTGATTGATTCTAGATGATCAGCCATGATCATATTGAATGGCGGTGCTGGTTCGAAGGGCCAAATGGCCTACTCCTGCATCTATTTTCCATGTTTCTATCTCCCGTACCTCTTACCGCACCAGGTACCTGCACCAGCATCATGTTGCTTCCTGGACAGACTCTGCCACCACCGCCCCACACCTGCTGCCTTCAGTGGGCCACGACCATTGACTCTGCCGATCCATGGAGTCAATGGTAACGGAGTCAATGACCCCCTGTAGACCGGAGCCATCACTTCACCTGGATACCAGGTCCAGTTCCAGACCAAGTCTGAAGAAGGGTCTTGACCCAAAACGTCACCTATGCATGTTCTCCAGAGATGCTGCCTGATCTGCTGAGTTACTCCAGCAATTTGTGTCCCTTTGTGTATTAACCAGCAGCTGCAGTTGTAAGTTGCTACTACTTGTACAAGTATAATGCCTTACTCAGTTATAGTAAGAACAACCATCAATAATGGACACTGTTCCTTCCCTATAGTCCATTATGACAAGGGTTTACTGTACTCTGTAAACATCATAATAAGCAACAAAAAATAAGTATGATATATTAAAAAAAAACAATAATAGTGCAAAGATAAAAACTATGCCCCAAGTCTATGTAGTTAGGGGCTTAGTTGGTTGCAGTGATTAATTAGTTGTTGGGAAGAAGCTGCTCCTGAACCTGGACATTACAGTTTTCAGGCTCCTAGACCTTCGTCCCGATGGCAGGGGTGAAATAAGAGCATGGCCAGAGTGGTGCGGGTCTCTCTTGGAGGTAATCCTTAAAGTAGAACTCCATGACAATGCAAGCAGCATGCAAGTTTATTTCTAAATAATACTGCTGAGGTCAAACTACCCATTAGAACAATGAGATGGAAATTCCATGCAGAGAACAGCACTATCATGACCAAGACTCAGCCCTGAAGTGAGAGCTGAAAATTTGCAGATCCTCACCTGGTAACATTTTCTGTAAATGGCTAGGATCTGGATTGGCTTATGCACAGGGTGAAACGCGTGTAAGATTTCTATTTTCCAGTGTGGATAATGCACTGGCGTTCAAATGCAGTGAAAGCACTCTGCAGCAAAGGCATTCATGTAAGGCGCACATGCTCAAAAACTGTTGCCCTGAAAATATTGTGCTTACGAATATTTGTTGAATACATTTTTGTCAGTGTGTTACTTAGAGGACCCTGTGGTATTTCTGCTACTTGTGGACATCGCCAAGCTGCTAAAAAACCACAAAAGCCTTTCATGGTTTTTTTTGCCCTTGGTACCCAGACACAACGTACTTTTGCAAACTCAATATCCATTTTTTAACATAAGAAAATGCAGTGAATATTTTTCTTGGTACTGATGGAAATATTATCTTGTCTCCTGAGGACATAAAGGCTCAGATGCAACCTGTGTTTTTTTCTTGGCTCTGTACATTATTTTTGCCTTGGATGGATGTGGATGATCACAAATATTAACCTGAACTGGCCACGTTATGTGTCTGCCAATGGAAAAAGTAGGAAATAAAGATGTAGTCCATTTATTACATAAAGAGAGTTCTTTTCATTTCTCCCTGCACATTGCCACCATTTTTAAGCTGAACCAAAAAACATCAAAGTCTGCAAAGCAAATATTAAACTAACAATATTAATTAATTTGGGGAATATTATCTGAACACAAATTGTATTTGTATAAATAGAATTGTAAATCATTTTCATTTCATTTCTGAGGAGCACCTTTTAAGGAAAATATGAATTTAAAAATTATTGTTTTTTCATTTTCCTGCTACAGGTATAACCATGCCAACTCATCAATTAGTCATTTTAGTCAGATTTTATTTTTACATAGAGTAAAATGTAGAATATATTTGATTGCATACCAGGACAATATATATTCCTGTATATGGGCACGATAGACAGACAGAGAGTGTTTTGCTGGTATTATTAAGCTCCTGTGGCCTTGGTGTTGGTTTATTATTGTCACATATAATGAGATACAGAGACAACCTTTAGTTTTGCATGCTCTCCAGCCAAATCACATCATACATAAATATAACAGGGGCTGCACGGTGGCGCAGCGGTATATTTGCTGCCTTACAGTGCCAGAGACCTGGGTTCAATCCTGGCTAAGGGTGTCGTGTGTATGGAGTTTGTACGTTCTCCCCGTGACCTGCGTGGGCTTTCACTGAGATCTTCACTTTCCTCCTACACTCCAAATGACGTACAGGTTTGTAGGTTAATTGGCTTGGTATAACGGTAATATAGAAACATAGAAACATAGAAAATGTGCATGAGTAGCCCATTTGGCCCTTCGAGCCTGCACCGCCATTCAATATGATCATGGCTGATCATCCAACTCAGTATCCTGTTCCTGCTTTCTCTCCATACCCCCTGATCCCTTTAGCCACAAGGGCCACATCTAACTCCCTCTTAAATATAGCCAATGAACTGGCCTCAACTACCTTCTGTGGCAGAGAATTCCAGAGATTCACCACTGTGTGAAAAAAAAAAATGTCCCAAGTGTGTGTAGGATAGCGCAGGGATTGTTGGTCAGTGCGGACTCGGTGGGCCAAAGGGTCTGTATCCACGCTGTATCTCTAGATTAAACCAAACTAAATGAAACTTAAGAGGGTGTGGGTTTCCAAAGTGCCAATTAGAACCATTCAAATTCCAATTAGAATGGTTCCAAAGATTGCATTTATTTGCATTATGAGGAGAAATTGAGTGGATTGGATCTTTATTTTTTAGAATTTATAAGAAGGGATGGCGATCTCATTGAAACTTATACTATTTTTAAGAGACTAAGATTGGCGACATAGTTTGAAAACAAGAATTAAGCCATTTAGAATGGAGATTAAGATAAATCTTCTTCATTCAGGATGTGGTAACTTTGGAATTCCCTACCCAGGAAACAGTTGTTGCATTTACTTCAACAGAGATTGATAGATTTTTGGATATTAACAGAATCAAGAGAAATGTGAATATTGCTGGAAGATGTGCTGAGGTGGGAGTTTAATCGTGATCTTAATGAATCACAGAACTGATTCCAAGGGCTGGGAACCTTATTACTGTTCTTCTGTTCTTTGGTTTTGCCTACAATAGACAAAGGTGAAGGAAACATTAAATGTAGGCAAAACCAAAGTGGCATCAGATACACCATAGAAAGCATCCTATCCAGATGCATCATATCGTTATGGCTTTGGAAAGGGTGCAAAAGAGTTTTACCAGATTAATGCCAGAATTTAAGGGTATCAGCTCTAAAGAGAGGTAGGACTGGATTATTTTCTCTGGAACGTCTAAAGTTAAGGTGAGATTTGATGGAAGTACATGAAATTATGAGCCACATGGATTGGGTAGACTGTCAGGAGCAGTTGTATTGAATTGTATTGTATTCAATTTATTGTCATGATCTCATATTAGAGACAACAAAATGAATTTTCCTTACAGTCAAGTATCATAAAAAATAAATACATAATAAATAAATAAAACATTAAAATAAAAAAAAAAGCACAAACACAGAAGTCCACGACACAACATAACCACAACACAACACAGTGGCACCAAAGTTGAGGAAGGTACCATAGTCCAGCCAGCCTCCCCTCCGATCTGCCCAGATGCTCACCCGTGGTCGGGGCCTCCCGAGCACCCGCAGTCGCCGCCACGGGCAGCCCGATGCTCAGGCCCTCACGCTGGGCTGATGGAACACCGACGCCAAACCCCGACGGAGAACATCCTCAGCGGCCCGGACCTCCAGATCAGTTACCTCCCACCGGAGTCTGCGGCTCCCCAGTCCGCTGGCACAGCCAGGCGGAGTCGCAGGACTCCGCGATGTTGATCAGTGCCGCCCGCACTGGGAGCTCCGCGAACCACAGCTCCGCGATGTCGGTGCAGCAGGCCCAGCACTCCGGAGTTCCAAACGGCGATCCTCGGTAAGGCATCGCCCGCCCCGCGATGTATCCAGCGCTGCACCGCCGCTGCTGGAGCTCTGGTCGGTCCCGGCAGGAAAGGCCGCGCCAATCCAGTAGGTAGGCTGCTGGGGGGGGGGGGGGGGGCGAGGATGCGACTCGAATAATTGTCGCCTCTTCCCCAGGAAGCGACTGAACGACGGTATCCACCTTACCGTACCCTCTTCTTCCACATAAAGACATTAAAAAAACACAAAAAACGCACTTCAACATATCAAACAAAACAAAAAGATATCGGACTGAAGGTGGAGGCAACTAGCACCAGCGCCACCGGAAATACAGAAATAGTGGAGGCAGGCATAAGAATGCCATTTAAAAAGCTTTAGATAAGCACGTGGGCATGCAGGGAATTGAAGGATATAGATTGCATGTAGGCAGATGAGATTAATTTATCTTTGCATCATGTTCGACACAGACATTGTGGGCCACATCCTATGCTGTACTGTTTTATATTCTATGTTCTGTGTCCTTTCTCTGTAGCTCTAGCATTATATGTTGCACTCTGTTTAATTTCTCTTTTGCACTACCTACCCACGCAGGTCAGGGGGAGAACGTATAAACTCCATACAGACAGCACCCATAGTCAGGATTAAACCTGGGTGTCTGGTGCTGTAAGGCAGCAACTCTACCGCTGCACCATCTTGCTGGCCCGAAGCTCAAGTGATGAAGATCAAACTATACTGCTGGTGAAGTCCCTCAAAGATCGTATACAATAGCAATAAGCTTTCCATATTTCTGTCATCAACCCCTTCATGATAAAGGATAATATATGTCTAAAGAAGGGTCCTGGCCTGAAACGTCACCTATCCATGTTCATCAGAGATTCTGCATCACCCACTTAGTTACTCCAGCACCTTGTGTCTTTTTTTAAACATACCATTTGCCTTCCTAATTGTGCATTCCATCTAACTGTATAATTTCAATGATGTGTATTAGCACATTAAGTCCCTTTGTGGATAAATATGACCTCATCTCTCACCATTTAAAAATGACTCTGTTTCTATTTTGTGCCCCTCACATTTATCCATATTGTTTTCAATTTGCCATTTATTGCCCACTCACTCAGCTTTTCAATTTCCCCTTGAAGTCACTTTAGTCCTGTTCTTTACATTCCCACTGTTTATTATCATCCTCTCAGCCAAATAATTAGTATAGATTGTGCAACGCTGGGGGTAAACCACTAATCCTTGTGGTGCCCTGCTCACCATTGCCTCCCAAACTGAGAATGATCCACTTATTCCCAAACTTCACCTTTTATCTGACAACCAGTTTTCAATCAATGTCAGTACAGTATCTCCAATTTCATATGCCCCAAAATTACTGACTAACCTCCTGTGTTAGAACTAATCAAAAGCCTTCTAGAAATCCAAATATACATAATCTACAAGTACATATTCTAGAAATTTCTTCCCACACTTCTTCTTGTAAAGACTCTATCCCAATTCTTCCGTCTACACCGCATGGGTGCCCAAGACAAGGTTTTTCATACCAGGGCATTAGTGATTGTGGATCAGTGTTACTCATGTTATGAGTCATGCTTTTGTAGTTACGCCCACTTGCTTTTACAGCTCACCTCTCTGCCTGTTTTCCAGTGTGCAACAGCTTGGCACCTCACCAAAAAAAGCAACCACTTATTTCACATCCGGTACCTGCCCTCCCATGGTCTACAGTGGCAGCTGACATATTTGATTGGCATGGCAAGCAGTACCTAGTTCTCGTCGATTCATATTCAGGATGGTTTGACATTGATTTTCTTAGCAGCCCCACTTCCAGCGGAATGAATTTCGAAGCCCTGAATATCCACAGTCGAATGGGTTGGCTGAACGAGCTGTCAAAAGTGCAAAACAGCTCATGGAACGTTCCCACAGAGCTAGATCTGATATATTCCTAGATCTGCTGAACTTACGCAACATCTCCTGTGACCCCCATCTTGGGTTCACCCGCTCAACGTTTGCTGTTGAGGCAGACTCGTGCTGCAGAGCCTGTGGTGGATCAGGCATTGTTCGCACAGGTGATTTCACCTGCAGAGGTTCAATCCAGGTTGCAACAGAACCGTGATAAGCAAAAACAATGGTTTGACAAAACAAGTAGCCCACTGCCACCACTGTGCAAGGGGCAGGTGGTCCGTTGACAGACTGACAAAGGCCATGACCGTATTGATGTGATTTCTGGAATTGCTTCTGAGCCACGCTCGTATTTCGTCAGTGCCGATGGCGGCACCTACAGGCATAACAGCCAACATATCCTGCCTGTGAATGAGCCAGTTCATCCTCCGTATTATCCAGACCATACAGGTACACTTCCAACTGTGTTTAGTGGCACTCTTACGCCTCTACCAGCACAACAGCCCATGGCTGCAACGGCTCCTCTGCCAGTGACGACTTCGCCTGCGCCACCGTCTCCTGCTTTTTCTCCAGGAATGCTGGTTCAGTCTCCTTCACCTGTGCAGCCACTGCTCTCTCCCCGGGGGGAAAGAATGGAGGTGGTCTCTATCGTACACGTGCTGGTCAAGTTTGTAAGCCGGTTCAGAAGTACCCGGACTATGTTTGAATTTCCTCCAGTTTATTTTCAATTGCTATGTATGCGTTACTTAGTTAATGGGTTTGTACTGTTATTGATTCTTTAAGAGGGAGGATGTAGATCAGTGTCACTCATGTTATGAGTCATGCTTTTGTAGTTACGCCCACTTGCTTTTACAGCACTCCTCCCTGCCTGTTTCCCCGTAGAATTAGAGAGACGCGCTAGCATGCAGTTCTCTATGCTATGTCGTTAATAACGTCTTTGGACATTTATCATGGTGTAAGGCTTCAGTTATTAATACATCTGAAACACAACAGTGATGTTCTCATTCTTTAGGGAACATGGGTTCCCCTCTTCCATTATAGATGAGGCTCTCACTAGGGTCTCCTCGATATCCCGCTGATCTGCACTCACTCTTCCTTCCCTCCTCTCGTAACAAGGACCCCTTGTCCTCACCTTCCACCCCATTAGCCGTCATATACAACATAAAATCCTCCAACATTTTCGCCAACTCCAAAGGGGCTACTAGCCACATCTTCCCATCTCGAAATCGTTCTGTTTTCCGCAGAGACCGTTCCCTCCGTAACTCCCTGGTTAACTTGTCCTGCCCACCCAAACCACCCTCCACGGGTACTTTCCCCTGCAACCACAGGAGATGCAACATCTGTTCCTTTACCTCCCCCCTCATCCAAGGACCCAAACAGTCTTTCCAGGTGAGGCAGAGGTTCACTTGCACCTCCTCCAACCTCATCTACTGCATCCGCTGTTCCAGGTGTCAACTTCTCTACATTGGCGAAACCAAGCGTAGGCTCGGCGATCATTTTGCTGAACACCTCTGCTCAGTCCGTCTTAACCAAGCTGATCTCCCGGTGACCCAGCACTTCAACTCCCCCTCCCATTTCCAATTTGACCTTCCTGTCCTGGACCTCCTCCTTTGTCAGAATGAAGCCCAGCGTAAAGTGGAGGAACAGCACCTCATATTTTGCTTTGATAGTTTACACCCCAGCAGTATGACCATTGACCTAAAAATTCAGGTAGCCCTTGCTCTCTCTCTACACCCCCCCTTCCCTTCCCAGTTCTCCCACTAGTCCCACTGTCTCCGCCTACACTCTTTCTTTGTCCTACCCCCTCCCCTGACATCAGTCTGAAGAAGGGTCTCGACCCGAAACATCGCCAATTCCTTTTCTCCATAGATGCTGCCTCACCCGCTGGGTTTCTCCAAGATTTTGCGTCTACCCAGTACATATTCTACTACTGACATCCTCAAAGTTTTTGACTCCAACAAATTAGTCAAAAATGACTGCGCTGATGTATTGACTCCGCTAACTCCCGAATTGCTTCCAAAGTGAGCTGTTACCCCATTATTCATCACAGATTCCAGCACCTTTCCTACCACTGACGTTAAGCTAATAGCATCCCTGTTTTCGCTCTCCTTCTTACATAAATAGTGGAATTATATTTGCTGCCCCAACAACAATTCCAGAATGTAAATAACCTTGCGATAGAATAAACAAACCATCATCTATAAAAATCATCTTTTTCAAAATTCAGGGATGTAAATCTTAAGGTCTCTGGGTTTTATTAGCTTTCAAGCACACCAACTCTGGAGATATTTTTGGACTAAAAGTTATTTCTTTCAGTTACTCATTCTTGCTAGACATTTAATATATCTGACAGGCTTAGTGTGTCTTTTTTCTGCAAAGACAGGCATAGAGTAATTGTTTTATTTGGCTGCCATTTTTTTATTCCCATTATATAAATTCTGCTGTCTCGGTAAGAGGCCTACATTTGACCTCTCTAGCCTTTTCCTTTTTACATTCTTATAAAAGATCTTATAATGAGAATGTGTTGTTCTTACCAGTCTGCATCACATCCTATCTTACCTTTCTTTAGCAATTTCCTGCTCCTCAATTACTGAGCTCCAAAAGGCTTCCAATTCACAGCCAAAAATTATTTCAGACAGCTTTATAAAATGTTCTTTCAATTTAATGCTGTCTTTAATTTCTCTGATCAGCACGGATGAATCAGTGGAGTCATAGATGAATGGGAGATCACACCTGTAAACTAATCAGTCTTAATTTATCTTTGATTTAGTTTAGTTTAGAGATACAGCGTGGAAACAGGCCCTTCGGCCCACTGAGACCATAATGCCCACAATCACCCATACATGAGTTCTATCCTACATACGTGGGACAAATTGCAGAAGCCAATTAACTTACAAACGTGCACGTCTTTGGAATGTGGGAGGAAACTGTCGCACCCAGAGAAAACCCATGTGGTCACAGGGTGAATTTACAGTCTCCGTACAGACAGTACCCGTAGTCAGGATCGAACCCAAGTCTCTGGTTCTGTAAGGCAGCAACCCTACCACTGGACCACTGTGCCTCACTCTATAATACAATAAATGAAAATAAGCAAAACCTAGTTCCTTTTCGGTGGAAAAGTGTGGGTCTTGAATTTAAATTGAGCAAAACTGGGAATTCACTGTGACTGGCGATTCGATGTCTGCTGATTCACTGCCTGGAGATTCATGGTGCACAGGATTGACAGTGACTGGGGACTTACTGTAATTGAAGATTCAATGTGCACAGAGATTCACTAGGATTGGGATTCATGGGGGTGGTGATTCACTGTGACTGGGGGGTGGTGATTCACTGTGTCTGGGGATTCACTGTGACTGGGGATTCACATTGCACATGGATTCACTCTATCTGTTGTTCACAATTACTGATGAATCACTGTTGATGGGGATGCCTAATGACTGGTGATTCACTGTGATAGTGATTAACTTTGAATGTGGTTGCAATGGGAATCACTGTCACTGGGGAATCATTGAGACTGGGGATTCACTGCGAGGTGACTATGATTGATTAATTCCTGTGACTGAGTATTCACTGTGATAGTGATTCACTGTGACAGTGGTTTCATTGTGACTGGGGAGTCATTGTAACCAGTGAATCATAGAGACTGGTGAATGACTGTGATTGGTGAATGACTGTGATTGGGGATTCACTGCAGATGGGATTCAGTGTGACTGGTGATTCAATGTAAGTTGTGAATCTCTGTGACTGATAATTCACTGTGAGCGGTGATTCACTGTGACCAGTAATTCACTATACTACAGCACACAGTTATTTCCTGTACTATCATTAATTCACCAGATTAATGGACCAGTAAATTCTACCTAACCTGTAATTCACTAGACTACAGCACACAGTTCATCTTCTTGCGTATGGCGTGCACAGCCTAAAGTTGTAGGCCAACTTGTTCTATTTCATCTTATTTGATTGTGCACACCAGGTTGATTGCATTCGTCGAAACAGGGCAGACCACGTGAAGGTTGCAATCTTCCACCCCAGCACACTGTTATTTCCTGTGTACTTGTAATTCACTCTTTGTGATTCTTTGCACCTTTATGGTGCTTAGAATCCATATTCTCCGCTGTGCAGAGTTAGTGCCCGATATACAGACGTGAAAGTTGCATTGTTCAAAAGCTGGCAGGCTGGGACTTGGACAAAGTATGGGAAGAAATACAAAAGTTGCTTCATCAATATAAACAGGTAATTAGATTTGTTTAGTTTAGAGATACCGTACTGACTAGCGATCCACACACACATTAACAATATCCTACACACACACTAGGGGCAATTTACATTTATACTATGCCAATTAACCTACAAACTTGTACATCTTTGGAGTGTGGGGGGAAAACCAAAGATCTTGGAGAAAGCCCACGCCGTCACAGGAGAATGTACGCTCTGTATAGACAGCATCCGTAGTCGGGATTGAACCCGGGTCTCTAGCGCTGTAAGCGCTCTAAGGCAGCACTCTGCCACTTTGCCACTATGCTGCCTCTCATCCTGAGACACCAAGAACGCTTCTCTTCTGCTCCTATCCCTAGGTTTTGGTCAGGGCATCTGCTGTGTCCTCCCTAAAGTACATTAATGATAGTCAATCCACAAAGTAGTAATTAAAATTTTAATGGGGCTCAAATTCAACACACAAACCAATGAGTTGCATTAATTAATTAATTCCCCCATCTGAGTCAGGGGAGCTTAACCACTCAAGAAACCATGAACTGTCCTTGAGGTAGTAAACTATTGGCACACCACTACCACCAGCTATTACCACAGTTTCTGAAGGCTTACTCAGGGGCAAGTAGACAACGTGTATATACATTGAATCTGTTTTCTGCAACTTTATCCTGCGTTTAGTTTAGTTCAGAGATACAGCATAGAATCTCTTTAGTTCAGAATCTACAGCATAGGCCCTTCTGCCCACCGTGTCTGCACTGACCAACTCATTAACAAACTCCGTACAGACAAGCATCCAGAGCCAGGATCAAACCCGGGTCTCTGGCGCTGTAAGCACTGTAAGGCACCAACTCTACCGCTGCGCCACTGTGCCACCCCAGTTCTGGATAACAACACATATACCTCAGTTCCTTAAGATAACTGAAAGAAAACTTGAGTTGGCATAATATTTGTCATGCACTCTGGAAATCTTGGGAGTGGCATCATAACATTTGGGGAAAATGCACCATTTATAATAACAACATAGTCTGAAAAAGGGTCTCGACTCAAAGCGTCATCTATTCCTTTTCTCCAGTGATGCTGCCTGATCCACCGTACTCCAGCTTTTTGTCTATCTTTTATGTGAATCTTATATGTATTAAGCCAAATGGCCTCTCAAAGTGCTACTATATTTAAGATACCTAACTGTACAGGAGGTTCCTGGAACACGACAACTGATTTAAAATAAAAGTAGATGTTGTCTATATGGACTTTAGTAAGGCCTTTGACAAGGTTCCTCATGGAAGGTTGGTTAAGAAGGTTAAACTGTTGGGTATAAATGCAGGAATAGCAAGATGGATTCAACAGTGGCTGAATGGGAGAAGCCAGAGGGTAATGGTGGATGGCTGTTTATCGGGTTGGATGCAGGTGAATAGTGGGGTGCCTCAGGGATCTGTGTTGGGTCCTTTGTTGTTTGTCATGTACATCGATGATCTAGATGAAGGGGTGGTAAATTGGATTAGTAAGTATGCAGATGATACCAAGATAGGGGGTGTTGTGGATAATGAAGAGGATTTCCAAAGTCTACAGAGTGATTTAGGCCATTTGGAAAAATGGGCTGAAAGATGGCAGATGGAGTTTAATGCTGATAAATGTGAGGTGCTACACCTTGGCAGGACAAATCAAAATAGGATGTACATGGTAAATGGTAGGGAATTGAAGAATACAGTTGAACAGAGGGATCTGGGAATAACCGTGCATAGTTCCTTGAAGGTGGAATCTCATATAGATAGGGTGGTAAAGAAAGCTTTTGGTATGCTAGCCTTTATAAATCAGAGCATTGAGTATAGAAGCTGGGATGTGATGTTAAAATTGTACAAGGCATTGGTGAGACCAAATCTGGAGTATGGTGTACAATTTTGGTCGCCCAATTACAGGAAGGATGTCAACAAAATAGAGAGAGTACAGAGGAGATTTACTAAAATGTTGCCTGGGTTTCAACAACTAAGTTACAGAGATAGGTTGAATAAGTTAGGTCTTTATTCTCTGGAGCGCAGAAGGTTAAGGGGGGACTTGATAGAGGTCTTTAAAATGATGAGAGGGATAGACAGAGTTGATGTGGACAAGGGAAGATTCAAAGAAGAAGGACATGACTTCAGAATTAAGGGTTATATGGTTATATGGTTAAAATACGCTGCATTTAATTTACAAATGATTGTTACAACTATTGTGTTCCTTTGTTGAGGAGGTCAGCTCATTAGTTTACATTCAGACATATTTTCAATATTTGGCACAATGTAGCCAAGTGTTAAACAAATTATCCATCATCAGCTATTTTTTTTCCCCTTCCAGCGAAACAAAGCTATTCATTCGGCTTGTGGGTTTAATAATTCCAATTTGAAAACTTAAATTTTACTGAGTACTTTAAGAATCTTTTTACTAAAGCCATGTTTCTAAGCTTCTCCAATCTTGGATACAAAATTACTGTAATAACAACACTGTTTCATTGATGGACGTCCAGTTCAATTTTAATAGATGTACAGATTCCTGAGTTAGGTATCTGACCTGTACCTTATACGTGTTATCATCTCAAACATTTGTCCACAGCCCATTTCTTTTAACACCCTGTACCAATGATATGCAGCATGGTGGCGCAGTGGTAGAGTTGCTGCCTTACATAACCAGAGACCTGGGTTCGATCCTGACTATGGGTGCTTGTCTGTATGGAATATGTAGGTTCTCCCCGTGTTTTTTCTCCGGGATCTCCGGATTTCTCCCTCACTCCAAAGACGTACAGGTTTAGAGGTTAATTGGTTTGGTGTCATTGTAAATAGACCCTAGTGTCTGTAGGATAGTGTCAGTGAGAAGGGATCGATGGTCGGAGTGGACTCGGTGGGCTGAAGGGCCTGTTTCCGTGCTTAATCTCTAAACTAAACAAAAAAATATCCCTAATAATTCTGCGGTTGGAAAGAAAAATATTTCATGTATGCAGACAATGTTGTCTAAAAAGATAATGGCCTATCTGAATCTTAAATGTAAAAGGTCCTTTTAACTAAAATATCCTCAGTTTCTCAGTAGCTATCTTATGAACACCTATGGTCACCTTTGAGAAAAGGACAACGTAATTTCTTTATCAAATGTTCACCATAAGTTATCTGATTTAACGGACAGCCATTGCAAAGCCATGCAGCTTCCTCACCCATGTCCAGTATTGTAATTTGAAGTTCCTCTAGCTGCTCATTCATTGTTTAAAGTGTTGAAAAAAATAATCCTAAACAAATATTTTTTTTTTCTTTAACAAGTGTTAAAGCAGTAATCATCAATTTATTTGGGGTAACTAGTTTGGGAAAATTGTGATGAATACTATCCAACCTAACCAATATTTCAACCAAAAGATAGGCACAGAATGCTGGAGTAGCTCAATAGGTCACACAACATCTCTGGAGGAAAAGAATTGGTGACATTTCTGGTCGAGGCCCTTCTTCAGACTCAACCTTGCCCTTGTAAACAGAAAAAAAAACACTATTGCACGCTTTTAAATATAATTTAAAAGATAACTGCTTCACCCTTAACTTTCCTAAAGGCAGCAGATTAATTTGGGAGAAGATATTTAAATAATATTTGTAATTTTTTTATTTTCAAATATATTCACAGTCTCTAGAACATTTTAAGTAAATTCCTTCTATTGGCTTTGGCCATCTATTTTCTATTCACAAAATCATATCTAAATCCAGCTTTAATTGCCTTCTCCGAAAGTGCGGAATAATTGTGATGTCAGCTTCCACCTTTTTTGCTCCAACTTATGCAATCCACTATCCATGGATATTAGCCAGTTCTCATCAGTATTCAAATGGTTTCTGCATCGTCACTTACTGTTGAATCATGCCTCTAATCATGACAACGTTATTTGCACTTGCTATAATCTTTGCACTGTTTACTTCGACGAATGTTTCTTCTGCATATTGTTTGCAATATTTTATTCCAACTATGTTTTATTTATAAATTCCTTACGCTGTTATAATCATGTCCATAAGACCTGACTGTATACCAGCAAAATATTGCAATGTGGTAGAAATGAATAATATATATGAATAGCTAATTATAAAATCTGATTCATTAAAACAAAAACATCAAGTCCTTCCTCAAGCATCGGTCTCCTATTTTGACTGTATCCTTGATCACCACTTACAACAGAGGGACGAGAAAAAAATTACATTGACAGGAAGAGGGCTAAATGGAAATAGCTGGAAAATGGAAGCCAACGTTGCAAATGGCAATTATCTTACACAGTATCTTACATCTTATTTTTCCCAGGATACGATGCATGCAGAATTCATACTGATATCATGTTAACCTAATTTTAGTGACTTGGTGCAAACTATGCTATCATTGGCTCCGATTAAAGCCAAGAAAGATGCTTTGTAGATGCAATCAGTGGGGCAGGTACAACAAGGTTTTGGCAGTTAATGACAAAACAAAGAAAAATAAGACACAGGAGAATAAGAAGAGCAACAAGATCCTTTGTCCAGAAGGCTTCCATGTACCTGCAAAAGTATGACCCGAGTGCCAAAATGAAATTTGATAATATGAATATTGTCAAGATATAAAAAGATATAATCAATTATATCATCAAATCCTGTTTACTAACATCAGCACAAAAAGTGGCGCAGTAACTCAGCGGGTCAGGCAGCATCTCTGGAGAACATGGATAGGTGGGGCATTTCTTCAGAAGATGAGAAGCCAGAGATGTGAATAGGGCAGCACAGTGGTGCAGTGGTGGGGTTGCTGCCTTACAGCTCCAGAGACCTGGGTTCGATCCTGACTATGGGCGCTGGCTGTATGGAGTGTGTACATTCTCCCTGTGACCGCGTGGGGTTTCTCCAAGTGCTCCGGTTTCCTCCGACACTCCAAAGATGTACAGGTTTGTAGATTAATTGGCTTCTGAAAATTGCAACTTGTCCGTAGTGTGGAGGATAGTGCTTCTGCACGGGGTGATCACTGGTCAAGGCGGACTCAGTGGGCTGAAGGGCCTCTATCCACACTGCAAATCTAACATCTGAAGTAAAGTCTAAAGACAAAAGGCTGTGAGATAACGAGGAGAGATAAGGAGATAACAAGATGATGCAGAGAATGTGAAGTCAGCCAAAGGGATATAGGTGGAAGGGGGAGGTGTTGTTGATTAGTTACCCAAAATCAGATAATTCGATGTTCATACCATTGGGTTGTAAGCTGCCCAACAAAATATGAGATGCTATTCCTCCGGTTTGCACATGGCCTCACTCTTGGTGTGGAGGAGGCCCAGAGCAGAAAGATCAGTATGTAATGTGGAGGGGACTTAAAATGGTTAGCAACCGAGAGATCTATTTGGAACCTGGTGCAGGAGCTTTGAAAATACTACGATCTGTTTAATTGGGGATTGTTGAGACACTTTCAAGGGATATCAGTGGTTTAACAAGACATGAATTGGCTGTGTACTCTTGGGATGAAGGCAGCCAAATATTCAGGCAAAGCTCTTCAGTAAAATCCCCCTAAAAAAAAGTGGCAGTGAGCCATTTAATTGAACTATTGTAGCCCTTCTGGGTAAGGTACACCCAGAGAACATAATGAGAGTTTCTGAATTTCAATCCAGTGATGGTAATGCAAGAATGACCCATACATAGAACATAGAATATAGATCAGCACAGCACAGGAACAGGCCCTTTGGCCCACAATGTCTATGCCAAACATGATGCCAAGGTAAACTAATCTTAAGCTAATCACATGATCCATGTCTCTTCATTCTCTGCATGTCCATATGTGTACCCAAAAGTTTCTTAAATACCAGTATCATAACTGCCTCCACCACCACCCTAGGCTGTGCTTTTAACACAGAGAGTAGTGAGTGCTTGGATTGTGCCGTGGGGGTCATGGTTGAGGTCAATACAATAGTGGGATTTAAGAGACTTTTGGACAGGCATATAGATATGCAGGAAATAGAGAGATATATGGATTACATGCTGGTAGATGAAAGATGGTCTGGCATCATGTTCAGCACAGTGCGCTGAAGGGTCTGTTCTTGTACCAAACTGTTCCATGTTCTCAGGAGGATGTTCCGATGTACATAAAGCTTTCACATTTCTGGGTTCTGAGTTGCCATGTGAGGAGTTTGGGTGAGCAGTTATGATGGATTTTGCAGATGATACAAACTTCAGTCATTGTAACCTCAAATAAGAACTATAACAAGGGTGGCCAACCGACCAAAACAAACTGGGCTGCCAGGAGGTGCGTACACCCCACAATTTCTGACTTGATCTCATAGTCATTATACTTTGGTGACTGATCCAAATACACATCTTTCTCCAGACTTTGCAATAAGAACAGAAGAACTTAAATAGCATTACTTTGATATGTATTGTTATATGCTGAGAGAATGGAACGGCTGGGCTTGTATATTCTGGAGTTTAGATGGATGAGAGGGGATCTTATTGAAACATATAACATTATTAAGGCTTTGGACACGCTAGAGGCAGGAAACATGTTCCCGATGTTGGGGGAGTCCATAACCAGGGGCCACAGTTTAAGAATAAGGAGTAAGCCATTTAGAACGGAGATGAGGAAATTATTTTTCTCCCAGAGAGTTGTGAGTCTGTGGAATTCTCTGCCTCAGTGGGCGGTGGAGGCTGGTTCTCTGGATACTTTCAAGAGAGAGGTAGATAGGGATCTTAAAGATAGCGGAGTCAGGGGATATGGGGAGAAGGCAGGAACGGGGTTCTGATTGGGGTTGACCAGCCATGGTCACATTGAATGGTGGTGCTGGCTCAAAGGGCCGAATGATCTTGCACCTATTGTCTATTATGGTGGTGAAACTGGCTCAAAGGGTACTGAAACAGAATGGCATGTCTACTCTGCCATGCGCCTAATTGTAGCTTTGAAACATTATCTATTTCATTCAGACTATTTTTGTCTAGAGCATAGAAACAATAAACTTCACTTCCATGAGTCAATCAATACCAAAAATCTGACTTGTGCTCTGCGCTGAATTCCCCACAGAAAACACCAAAGGCATGTCTGCTTGAAGAACCAACCACGCAATGGAAGTGGCACCGCCATTGAATGGGAAGAACGGATACGTGAGTACCGTTGGCCCACTAGCATTTAAAACATGCTGGTGGAGCACCGTAATTCCTGCATATTTTTTGCTATTGCAGCTCAATTTTCAGAGTTGAGTACAATCAATAGCTAATGAAGTTACAAACTTAAACACTTAAGACCAAATATAAATCTTTGTCACTAACATCTACATTGACAAAGGCTCTACTGCTGAAGAAGTAGCACTCGTCTTCTTTCCACGGGGGATACTGGCTGAATTGTTGAATGTATTATCATTTACATTTTACATACCTATGCGATAACTTTCAGTTCACTATTCAAATTGACATCAGATAACGTTTCAAGTATTTGAGATCTAAGTTGCAGATCATCTGGCCTGATACCTTGCATGAGCCCAGGTAATTCATCCAGCAAGAAGCACCTTATATAATCTTCTAAAATTGTTAGCAGCTTGAACCAGGGCACACCAAGCAAACAAAGAACTTCCAAAGCAACTGCTGCAAGCAATTTTAGCATATTCAGAACCAGCAGTTTGAAGCAATAGTGGAAACAGTTCCATATTGTTCATTTGAACTAAAAATTACCACTGACAAATCAAATATTACAAAAAAACACAACTACAAGGAAGAATAAGTGTATTTCCTCGGGAGCTCCTCCAAACTATATCACATTCATTCTCTTGAAATGCTTTGTGACTCACAATACAACTGACAAATAAATGCACAGCCATCAATGAGACAATACATTTTCTGTGTAAGTGTGCATGAATGACCCTAAATCATGACACTTTCAGTTAAATTAGTTTTTCTTCCGCCTGAAGCTAAATTATAAAAATGCTTCCCTCCACAAGTTTCCATTAAGGATAGAGTTGATGCCCAGGTTAGTTGGCACAACTATTTTGATGGGTCTTGGCTTCAAATTAATTTGAACAACCATAATTTTTCTATTTTCAACAGTAAATTTGTACTCTCAAAGATCATTCTTCTGTTATTCATGACCACACGTGACATTATTATGTCAGCAAGAGATTCTAATCATCCCATGGGTCACACACTTCCAGTGACCATGTGGATTTTCTCTAGATGCTCTGGTTTCTGCCCACATTCCACAAAAATGCAGGTTTGTAGGTTAATTGACTTCTGTAAATTATCCCTCGTGTGTAGAATAGAACTAGTGTATGGAAGGGTTTCGGCCCGATCCCTCGTGTGCTAGAATAGAACTAGTGTATGGATGATCATTGTTCGGCGTGGACTCGGTGGGCCAAAGGGCCTGTTTTCATGCTGTATCTCTGTATCTCTGTTTGTGCTGGAAAATCTAGCACGACCTTTAGTGTTAGATTTAGGTTTATTATTGTCATATGTACCAAGGTACAGTGAAAAGCTTTGTTTAGCATGCACAATGGATCCTTTATTATCACGTGCACCAAGATACGGTGACATTCTTTTTTTGTGTACAGATCAGTAGGATTTTTGCCATAGATAGATACAATCCCCGGTTAAGTACATAATGTATAGAAACAGCCCAACAAGTCTTTATGCAAAAGTTGCAGGTTTTGGCACCATTTCACAGGCCCACTGCAGCTGTCACGTACATCCGGTTGTCCTGCAAACTGTCATCCCTCTCCTCCCACTCCATCTTCAACCTTTGTGCCCCAGGGGTGCCTTCCGCAGCTGACCTTGAAGACATGGAAGGTAAGGCTCCTGGTTCTTCTTACCGGTCCTTGTCCAACGTCCGCCACAGTCATCGACTTTCTACGCTTCCTCTCCAGACCCTGGGTTTCGTAGGGTGAGCTGGGACCGGGTTCTCTCTCCCGGTTGTGAGGCGGGCTGGCCAGGCCTGCTGTCATCAGCATCTTCTACTGCGTGCACTTTCTGCTGCACAAGGCACGATCTAGACATATCATATACACCATACATAGTCATGACAGGAATAGATCGGGTAGGTGCACAGCATCTCTTGCCCAGAGTAGGGGAATCTAAGAGCAGAGGACATATGTTCAAGGTGAAGGGGAAAAGATTTAATAGGAATCTGAGGGGTAACTTTTTCACACAAAGGGTGGTGAGTGTATGGAACAAGCTACCAGATGAGGTAGTTGTGGGTGGGACTATCCAAATGTTTAAGAAACAGTTAGACAGGTACATGGATAGGACAGGTTTGGAGGGATATGGGCCAAGCGCAGACAGGTGGGACTAGTGTAGCTGGGACATTGTTGGCCCATGTGGGCAGGTTGGGTCGAAGGGCCTGTTTCCACACGATATCACTCTATGACTATGACTCTATGTCAGATATACACTACAATCAATTCAAACTCAAGTACAATAGACAGTGCAAAGGTCCACAACAGAGTGGGAGAGTCTAAAACTACATGTCATAGCCTCAGAATTATTTTGACCTTCTTTTACAATAAGAAATGTATTTAGTCAAAGGGTAGTGAATCAGCGGAATTCTTTGCCAGAAGGCTCTGGTGGATTAGTCCCTGGATATTTGTAAGGCATAGATAGATAGATTTTTGATTATACAGGTGTCAGAGGTTATGGGGAGAAGACAGGAGAATGGGGTTAGGAGGGAGAGATAGAACAGCCATGATTTAATGGTAGATCAGACTTGATGGGGTGAATGGCCTAATTCTACTCCTATTCCTTACGACATGACCTTATGAACAGATCATTGGTAATATTAACGCCAAGGAACCTGATGCTCTTAACCATTTACACCTCTGCACCATTGATGCTGCTTGGGGCATGTACTCTACCATGCTTCCTGAAGTCGGTAACTAGCTCCTTTGTATTTCTGATATTGAGGGAGAGGCTATCACCTTGACATCATGTCACTATGTTCTCTATCCTGTACCCGGTCTCTTCAATGCTTGTGATTCAACCCCACCCCCACAACGGTGTTGTCTGCATTTCTCTGGTGGAATCAGAGCCGAATTAGGCTGTACAGTGGTGAGTGGAGAGGAAGTATTCATAGAGCTGGCTGCCCGGCCAAACTGAGCAATCGGGGGAGAAGGGCCTTGGTCAGGGAGGTGACCAAGAACCTGATAGTCACTCTGATAGAGCTCCAGAGTTCCTCTATGGAAATGGGAGAAGCTTCCAGAAGGAAAACTATACCTGCAGCACTCCACCAATCAGGCCTTTATGGTAGGGTAGCCAGACGGAAGGCACTCGTCAGTAAAAGGCACATGACAGCCCGTTTGGAGTTTGCCAAAAGGCACCTTTACAAGATTCGCTGATCTGATGAAGCAAATATTGAACTCTTTGGCCTGACTGCCAAACACCATGTCTGGAGGAAACCAGGCACCGCTCATCATCTGGCCAATACCATACCTACAGTGAAGCATGGTGGTGGCAGCATCATGCTGTGGGGATGTTTTTCAGCGGCAAGAATTGGGAGACTAGTCAGGATCCAGGGAAAGATGAACGGAGCAAAGTACAGAGAGATCCTTGATGAAAACCTGCTCCAGAGCGTTCTGACTGGGGCGGAGACTGGGGCGGAGGTTCACCTTCCAACAGGACAACGACCCCAAGCGCACAGTCAAGACAATGCAGGAGTGGCTTCATGACAAGTCTGTGTATATCCTTGAGTGGCCCCAGCCAGTGCCCAGACTTGTACCCGATCGAACATCTCTGGAGGGACCTGAATATAGCTGTGCATCAACGCTACCCATCCAACTTGACAGAGCTTGAGAGGATCTGCAGAGAAGAATGGGAGAAATTACCCAAATACAGGTGTGCCAAGCTTGTAGCGTCAAACCCAACAAGATTTGAGGCTGTAATCGCTGCCAAAGGTACCTCAACAAAGTACTGAGTAAAGGGTCTGAATACTTATGTAAATGTGATATTTCAGTTATTTATTTGTAATTACTTTGCAAAAATTTCTAAATATTTATTATGGGGTGTTGTGTGTAGATTGATGATAAAAAAAAATAATTTAATCAATTTTAGAATAAGGCTGTAACGTAACAAAATGTGGAGACAGTGAAGGGGTCTGAATACTTTCTGAATGCACTGTATTCTATGGAAGGAGTTGCTAACTGCCTTCTCTTTACAGTAAAGATACTAGTATCTTTGGTTTACAGGTCCAGTCCCTTTTGCGGTTGTTTGTACCGCGGCAAAGATTGTTATCCTTCATCGTTATCTTAGCGTGGGAGAACATTTCTACAAATGATGCTGGGCTCCTAACCATTTAATCTACCAAATGTTATTGAGAAATGTAAAAGATATATGAATTCATTAATTGAGTTCCTGAAGCCATACCAAACAAGTTCAGCTTTTTACTCCTCATGTGTAAAACCTTAGCCTGGAAACTGCAGAGACTATGCTAATATTCTAAGTGCAACTTGTGCATTAGAAAGATTTAATCTGAATTCAAGTTTATGCTTTCTTTCCAGGGAAATGGATCTCATTCAGAAACTGGATTGGTGCTTCCAGAAAAAAGAAACACTTATTGGTATATGTATGACTTTTCCAATGTCAGACATACCTACTCATGTCGACATTGATGTGAAACCCATTTTCCGTTCTAACATAAAGCCGAGCATTAGGGTGAAATCTCCAACATTGTAGGACAATTATAGCCCAATGAAAATGCACTGCGCTGTTTTGTTGCATTTTTCACCATTTGAAAAGACACATTGGGAAACCTGATTGACAGTTTCTGAATGGAAACATTTAAAATGTTCACAGAGTGTGCTTAAAGTAAAGGAAATGTTTTTTTTCAGTAATTAGTTGCTGAGACGCTCAATCAATGGGTCCTTTAGTGTTGACACCGCCAGTAGCACTCCATTACTGGTGGTAGCAGTTTGACATTGACTGGCTGCAGTAGGTGACTTGAAAACATTCGGACATACCTGAGATCGTATCAGCCATGGACCCTGTATCAGGCCATTCACCCTGGCAGGTGAACTGCAGTGGATCAAGGCTGCTTGGTAGACTGGATTTAATGAGTACCATAACCAGCCTCTCAACGCACTTCATGACAGTGGATGTCAAGGCCAATGGACGATAGTCATTAAGGCATAAGATCTTGCTTTTCTTTGGGATCGGGATGCTAGTGGTCTTTTGAAGCAGGTGGGTACCTCAGACTGTAGTAGGGAGAGATTAAAGATGTCCGTGAACACGCCCGCTAGTTGGTCCGCACAATTCCTAAGGAGGTGGCCAGGGACTCTCTTCGGATCAGTTGCTTTCCATGGGTTCATCCTCAAGAAGGCCCTTTTAACATGAAATAGTGACCCTGGGAAAAGGCACACTTGAGTCTGATGGGGCAGATATCATTGTCCCGTTGGCCTTCTGTCAAAGCGAGCATGGAATTCAATAAGTTAATCAGATGGGGCCACACTATCACCAGTGGTGTTGCCTGACTTTGCTTTGCAGCCAGTTATGGTATTCATGCTCTGCCATGGTCCGCGGGTGTCCAAATTATTATACTGGGACTCAAGTTTGCTCCATTGTTCTTGATCGCTTTGTGCAGATCATAACAAGCTTCTTGTGTCACTCAGGATCAGTTGACTTGTATGCTGTGGTCTTGGCCTTCACCTGGGAATGTACCTCACGGTTCATTCATGAGGTTGGGGAACACTCGGATTGTCTTCTTCGGCACACGTTCCTCTACGCACTTACTGATGAAGGCAGTCATGGCAGTGGCTTAGTCATTCAGGCAGCAGAATCCCAGAATATGGACCAGTCCACTGACTCAAAGCCATCACTTAGGATGTCATCCGTGTCCACAGACCAGCTGTGAACAATTTTCTACAGTGCATCTGCAAGAGCCATAAGTCATAAGTCATGTCATTGGGGACATCTCTCCCTGTATTCCCAAAGGACCGTTCCCTGTGTGACTCCCTGTTAATTCTTCACCGAATACACCCCTACCTGCAGAAGATGCAACAACGCTTCTTTTCCCACCAGCCGTCTATTCCACTACACTCAGTACCGTCGCCTCTAAACTTGAGAAATTAGATGTAGATTGATTGACCACTTTGGGAACATTCAGTCTGCAGGCATGGTCCTCAGCTTCCATTTGGTTGCCATGCTAATTCTTCATCCCACTCTCACTCTGATCCAGTCTTCTGTACTGTCCCAACAAAGCTCACTGAACACATGAGAAACAATTCCTCATCTACCATCTGGGAATTTTGCAGTCTACCAGACTCAATGTGTAGGAAGGAACTGCAAATGCTGGAGTAACTCACCAGTATAGCAGTATATCTGGTGATTAGGAATGGGTGATGTTTCAGGTCAGTCTGCAGAAGGGTCTCGACTCAAAACATTACCCATTCCTTCTCACCAGAGATGCTGCCTGTTACTCCAGTTGAATTATTCCAGCATTTTGTGCCTATCTACCAGACTCAATATCAGATTCCATAATCTCAGTTAACCCGCTGTCTCTATTAGTACCAGGTGTCATCTGTTCTGTTCTGGGATTATTAAGTGTATAGTTATTTCATTTAAATTTTCTGTCCACTGACACTTTTGGACCTGCTGAGCATTTCAGAAGGTCTGATGCATTTCATGGATTATTCATGTTACTTTGTGTTGGAACGAACTGCTGATGCTGGTTTAAACCGAAGATAGACACAAAATGCTGTAGTAACTCAGCAGGACTGGAAGCATCTCTGGAGGAAAGGAAAGGGTAACGTTTCGGGTCGAGACCTTTCTTCAGACTGACTGAGTCTGAAGAAGGGTCTCGACCCGAAACATTATCCATCCATTCATGTTACTTTGTTTGTTTGTTTCTCCGGTAGCTTTTTTTAACCTAGCAACCAAATGGCTTTATTAACAGCTTATCGGCTCAAGAACCTGGTATCGCCTTAGAAGATATATTTCCTTTCTCATAACCATCCTTCACCAAGCTCCTCTGCAATTTAAACAAGCTTGGTTACTCTCTTTCTCAGCCCTGACACATGATCTTTGACCTGAAATGTTATCGTTGTTTCTCTTTCCGCAGCTGCTGCCCAACCTGCAGAATGTTACCCACACTTTCTCTTTCTACTTCAGATTTGCAGCATTTGCAGTTCTTTGATTTTCATTTTTCCGAAATTACTATTCATTGTAATATGTTCCGTTTTTATGCCTGAGCAACTTTTAGGTTTAGTTTTATGCTTTTATTAAAACCTTATTTTGATGAAATGAAGTCCAAAACATATTTAATACATTTCTTGAATCAACTACGTAACAGTAAAACACATTCAATGTCAATGTTAAGTACAGTCAATGAATATGTGATTACACTCCTGGGAAACACCATCGGTGATTTTACTCAATTTAAGGTACCATACTAAATGCAAAATATAGTCTTTGTTATTGATTATTAGCCAGGTCATTTATATGTTTTATTTAGATGTAGGTTTATTATCGTAATGTGTCCAAAGTACAGTGTTTAATTAGTTTAAGTTTTGTTTATTATGATTGTCGTGTATACCGAGGTACAGTGAGAAGCTTTTTGTTGCATGCTGTACAGTCAGCGGAAATACTATACATGCTTTTGACAATGCACAAAACGCTTTTGTTTGCTTGCTATCCAATCAAATCAGATAATGTATAATATCATACATGAATACAATCAAGCCAAACACGTACAAAAGGTAGAGCAAGGAGTAAGATTGAATATCGCAGAATATAGTTATCAGCATTATAGCATCTTTTGTTTAGATTAGGAGACTTTCATTTCAGTTTTTACAGAGAAAAGTGTTATTGGAGCCTTTAAAATGTGCATTAATTACACCGTGTGTGGTTGGGAGGAAGGGGGGGCGGGGAGGGGGGGGGGAACGGGGGGGGGGGGGGGGGGGGGGGGGGGGGGATTCGGGGGGAGGGGATTTGGGGGAAAGTAGCACCTAAATATTGTTTAAGTCACTCCATGGTTAATGTAAATTGTGGAAGAAGGTAAAAAAAATGAAAGAGTGAATTATAATTACCGCACTGCCTTTCTAAGTGGTGCTTCTCTCCAGATCTGAAGCAATTTAATTAGTTTTGCTTCATCAGTGACTCCAATCAATCTGCATTCTGAGGTATAACCTGTGCAACTGAACAAGAAAACTATTGGCAAACATCTCAATGAAGACAAAGAAAAACAATGTAAAGCTGCTATGTGGAATGAAACTGCTTAGACAAAGAAAATAATATCAGGCTGATTATGTCATTAATATGACCAAATAATTTTAGAATCTGCAGGTTATATTAGCATAGTGCAGAAATATGCCTTCATTGCATGAAATATAAAGTAGTTTTGAAAAAGTTGCCTATTATATACTGTACTGTATAGAAGAGCTAGCCTTATTCAAGGCATGTTTCATATTCATTAGCCATACTATCCAGAGAGGTGGGAAGCATTTTAATTGAAACAAAATCACCTACAAGTTTAGGGTGGCAGATTGGTGCAGACAAGCTGCTGTCTCACAACTCCATAGACCCAGATTCAATCCAGATCTCAGGTGCTCTCTGTGCAGAGATTTCAAGTTCTTTCTGTGACCACTTGGATGTTCCCTGAATGCTGCAGTTTCTTTCTACATCCCAAAGGTGCGTAGGTTGGTAACTTAACCAGTCATTATAAATTGCCCCTGCTGTGTAGGTATCTGACAGAATCTGGTTGTAATGAGTCATTTATATGTATGGTGGGATAACTGATTGAGAGGGATATTTAATACATAATAGGCATGAATGGCATGGGACAGTGTGAGTCAGGATAGTTGCCTGGAGATAAGATGAGATGATGTCCACATTGATTTTAGACAAACTTGGAACGCATTTAATTTTTGTGCCAAACTGCATCCATGTCTCTGGGGCTTCACCTCTGGCACTGACTTTATACATAAATTCCTCCTTCTACTCTCATTACAGACCGTAAGAATTTATCAAGCCCTCTCTCATCTCTACCATGTTCATTAATCCTTTAGCAAATTGGGTCTGTGCCTGATGCTCACCTTCGCATGGCTTCTGCCAATTATCCAAAAGCTCTGGAACTCGGTCCATCATTTACTCGAGGTAATCTGCTTCTCCCTACTCACTGATTTACAACTATACAACTTTAACCAGTTTCTAGGCATCAGCTATTAGCATGGCACAGTGGCAGAGTGGTAAAGTTACTGCCTTACAGCGTCGGGTTCGATCCTAACTATGGGTGGTATGTGTAAGGAGTTTTCACATTCTCCTTGTGACTGCATGGATATGCATTCCAGGTACTCCGGTTTCCTCCCACATTCAAAAGACGTGCAAGTTTGCAAGTTAATTGGTTTCTGTAAATTGCCCATAGAAGAGAACTGGTGAGTGGGTGATTGCTGGTCGACATGATAGGCTGAATGGCCTGTTTCCACATTGTATCTAAACAAAAAACTAAGTTAAACTAGTCATGAAACTGGACCTCTGTAGATTTGAGGAAAGGCAATGAAATGCGTTGTTTCTGTTGCCTGGACTCTTGGAGTCATATTAGTGTCAAAGATCAGGATTTTTTTTTTTGTGCTTCACTCTAGCCTGGACAGCTGGGTCTTAATTGTACAAACCAACCCAGGTACACAAAAACAAAACATTTTGCAGCATTGTTTTAATTTTCCCTCTTATATAATAAATTCCACAGATCATATTTCAATTTCAAAAACATTATGTTACAGTTCTATTTTAATGAAAGGTTTTTAATTACAATTTTAACTGTGTAATGTTGAATTTATGAAACTCACCTGAAATTAACATTAAAAAAAAAATGTTTTTGATATAAAAACATCCACAAAGCATTCTGAGATCTTCCGGTTGCATGATAATATGGAGACTTGGCACAGCTGCATATTTGCAAAATGCTTTTAGTGGTAATTCCACAGGATTAACCCAAGGCTTCGTAAATGTGTTGTAATTCTAGAGAGATGTTCAGATTTCCACCTCATTAATTAGTAATAGTGTAGCCTCGACACATGGATACAATATATGTGATTCACTGCACAGTCCAATTGATAGTAAATAACAAGCATTAATCATATCAACAAAGTCAACAAAAGGGAACACTGAGAAGCACCTAGTAGCGAATGGTAATCACTCAGATATATTGTAACCAGGAGAAAGACAAAGGGGATTAGAAGTAGTCAGTGACAGTTTAAAACCACAGAAAGTATTGCAAATTGAAATCTTGAGGCAAGTGCGATGTATTAGATACATGCGCTCGTGCTGTTACTTAACGTGAGAATACTGTGACCTTCAGGTCTTTGCTTTTATGCTGCTTTTTTTCTTTCCACACTCTGTACTGTTGCAGAGATAAGTTATGATACCATCTACACAGATTTACTTATCCATGTAACAAAGCAAATTTGCAGTAATAATTCAGTGGGCCCCCATATCTTTAATCAGCAATTATGTCAGCTTTGTAGTTAGCAAATAATATCTTGAAATTTTGTGGGGCTGTATGGTAAATTGTGCAGTGGATCTGCGGACTTGCTGTAGTCTGCAAAATTAGAAATTTGTCCCCACTGTACTAGTTTTCAGGACTTATGTGGATCAATTACTGGTCAGCATTGATTCTTCAAAAATTTGTAGCAGTTGGTTAAAGAGAATGTGTGTGTATTAATCGGTTGGGAATGTGGTAAAAAAAAAACAAGCATTGGTACATTGAACATATTAATAAGGACCACAATGCCTATTTGTGGGGTTTAATTCCAAAAAAAGTCATTAAAATCACTTACATTTATCCGGTGAATTTTTAAAAGTTAATGCTAAAAGTTTAAAAAAAGCAGGTCAATTTTTCTTTCTCAAATATGCAGTCAAGAAGAACAGTAGTGCATATCAGCGGCTCAGGCAGCATATCCGGAGAAAAAGAATAGAATGGTTCAGAAGGGTTCCAACATGAAACATTTATTTTTTCTTTTCTTTTCTATTTCTTTTTTCCAGACCTGCTGTCTGACCACTGAGTTACTGCAGCATTTTGTGTCTATCTTTGGTATAAACCAACATCTGCAGTTCCTTCCAACACTAGTGCATATCACTTAGTTTGTGCAGAGCTATTTTCCCCTCCTCATTTGCCCTCCTCCCTCATTCATTCCTCTGTCTTTCGAGACATACCTGTGGGCCAACGCTACATGGAGATGGCAAATTGGTTAATATGTTGAGCATCCCAGCTTACAATGATACTCGTGAACCTGGGGTCTTTATCTTTGGACCCATGCTGAAGGTGTCATGGCCCCTTTTCAGCATTTTCTGCACAAGACCCATTTCCCAGCAAACCTTTTCTTGTTGGATACAATTAGAGTCATAGAGTCATAGAGTGATACAATGCCTTCAGCCCAACTTGCCCACACAGGCCAACAAGTCCCAGCTACACTAGTCCCACCTGCCAGCATTTGGTCCATATCCCTCCAAACCTGGCCTATCCATGTGCCTGTCTAACTACTTCTGAAATGTTGGGATAGTCCCTCCCTCAACTACCTCCACTGGCAGCTTGTTCCATACATCCACAACCCTTTGTGTGAAAAAGTTACACCTCAGATTCCTATTAAATCTTTTCCCCTTCACCTTAAATTTACTGTATGTCCTCTGGTTCTCGATTCACCTACTCTGGGCAAGAGACACTGAGCCTCGACCTGATCTATTCCTCTCATGATCTTACACACCTCCATAAGATCACCCCTCATCCTCCTACGCTCCAAGGAATAGAATCCCAGCCAACTCAACTCAACCTACCAGGAGGAGGTGGCTGATCTAGCACTCTGGTGTCAGGACAACAGCCTCCTCTTGAACATCAAAAAAACTAAGGAGCTGATCGTGGACTTTAGGAAGGCACATCATCCAAGGACGTACACACCATTGAGGGTAAATGGGGATACTGTGGATAGGGTGAGCTGTTTTAAATATCTGGGAATCCACATCTCTGAGGATATGACATGGACATCACACGCCACAGCCTCAGTACTGGTGAGTAAGGCAAGGCAGCACCTTTACCACCTCAGGACATTGAGGAAATTCAGAGTGTCTCCGAGAATCCTCCAGTGCTTCTACTCAGCGGCTGTGGAAAGCATCTTGTCCGGAAATATTACAATCTGGTTTGGGAATTGCTCTGCCCAGGACAAGAAGGCTCTGCAGAGAGTAGTGCGTTCGGCCGAACGCACTATGGGAACTACACTCGCCCCCCTGCAGGAACTATACATCAGGAGGTGCAACTCCAGAGCCAATAAAATCATGGGAGACCCCTTCCACCCCGGCAATGGACTGTTCCAGCTGCTACGGTCAGGCAAACGCCTCCGTTGCCATGTTGTGAGAACGGAGAGGTTGAGAAGGAGTTTCTTCCCAGAGACCATTAAGACTGTGGTCCTATCTCACCAGGGACTAACTTTTACTGGACCACTCTACTGCTTTTATTTAAATTGCTGTTTTTTTCCCTTTTTCCTTCCGCCCACAATATTTAATATGTAAAATAATATGTGATTCTGTTCCATTCTGTTTGTAGTTTGTTTGGTTGTTTGTTTGTTTGTCTTTTTGCACAAAGTCCACGAGCATTGCCGCTTTTCATTTCACTGCACATCTCGTATGTGTATGTGACGAATAAACTTGACTCGACTTGACTTAACTCTGCCTATAGCTTAGATCCTCTAGTCCTGGCAACATCCTCTGTAAATCTTCTCTGCATCCTTTCCAGATTGACAACATCTTTCCTATAACATGGTGCACAGAACTGAACACAATACTCTAAATGTGGGCTCACCAACGTCTCATACAACTGCAACATGACCTCCCAACTTTTATACTAAATTCTTTGGCTGATGAAGGCCAATGTGCCAAAAGCCTTTCTGACCACCCGATCTACCTGCAACTACACTTTCAGGGAACCATCTACCTGAGCTCCGAGATCCCTCTGCTCTACAACACTGCCCAGAGGCCTACCATTATGTATGGAAATCACAGACAGGGTGATTAATACTGACCAATTCCCAAGGGTGAACATTTTAGTTGTGTTCTAAAAATACCAGGTTACCCTCATTGTGCGCAGATCACTGTGTAGAAGGCCAGGATGCTGAGTTGATAAAGGCAGAGGGGTGGGCAAATAGTGTTAATGTCTATAGGCACACTGAACTTTTATCTTCTGTTTTGTACTGTGTTTACATATTCTGTTGTGCTGCAGCAAGTAAGAATTTCATTGTCCTAGCTGGGACACATGTCAATAAAACTCTCTGGAATCATTCACCTTCCCTTTACTTCATTTTCCTTTCTTACTTATCATCTTGGTCTCTCCCTTCTTGTGTTTCTCTTTCTCTTATCACTACACAGCACTGTATTTGGTAATTAAATCACCCAATTAACAGATTTAGCCCTGGTTTGACATGACAGGTCATTTCATTTTATCACATCGTGATTACTATTGCATCCACTGCTCTATCCTAATGGGCCTGTCCCACTTACGCGACATTTACAGGCGACTGCCGGCACCCGTCATAGGTCGCCAAAATATTCGACATGTTCAGCGGCGACCAGAAAGACGCTCCAACTCTTTGGAGACATCTCATGACCATAGGAGACCTCTCATGACCATTCAGGCGACCCCAGGTGCCGCGGTCTCTGGGGAGGGAGCGGCCGCTCCAGACATTCCAAACCGTTGAGGAGTGTTCACATGACACCAGAGAACCATCTTCCCGGCAAGAGGGCCTGAAGCATCGGGCTGCCATAGCGACAAATGCGGAGGCCACAATGGGCCCGACTATGGGTGAACAGGGGACGAGACAGGACTGCACAGTGGGAACCATTGTAGGGGGATGTTTTTATGTTTATTGTTAAATTCTCTAATGTTGTGTCTTATCTTTATTCGTGTGCTACAATAGCAAGTCATATTTCACTACACCAATTGGTGTATGTGATAATAAATGTCCTTTGTATCCTTGTATCCTTGTTTGTATTAAATCCAGCCAACCAAGCAAAATTGATCCACTACCATTCACCTACCGCCAAAACAGGACCATGGTTAATGCCGTCTCATTGGCCTTACACTCGTCCCTGGACCAACTGGACAGCAGAGGCATCTACATCAGACTTCTATTCATAGACAACAGCTCTGCTTTCAATACCAATATCCTATCCAAGCTCATCTACAAAGCACCTCTGCAACCGGATCCTCGACTTCCTGACCAATAGACCAAAATCAGTGAAAATAGACAACAGGTGCAGGAATAGGCCATACAGCCCTTCAAGCCAGCACCGCCATTCAAAGTGATCATAGCTAATCATCCACAATCAGTACCCCGTTCCTGCCTTCTCCCCATATCCCCTGACTCCGCTATCTTCAAGAGCTCTATCTAGCTCTCTCTTGAAAGTATCCAGAGAACTGGCCTCCAACGCACTCTGAAGCAGAGAATTCCACACTCACCACTCTCTGTGAGAAAAAGTGTTTCCTGCTCTCCGTTCTAAATGGCTTACTACTTTATGCTTAAACTGTGGCCCCTCGTTCTGGACTCCCCAAACATTGGGAACATGTTTACTGCCTCTAGCGTGTCAAAACCCTTACCAATGTCATATGGTTCAATGAGATGCCCTCTCATCCTTCTAAACTCCAGAGTGTACAAAAGCACAGCTGCTCCATTCTCTCAGCATATGACAGTCCCGCCATCCCGGGAATTAAGCTTGAAAACCTACGCTGCACTCCCTCAATAGCAAGAATGTCCTTCCTCAAATTAAGGGACCAAAACTGCACACAATATTCCAGGTGTGGTCTCACTAGGGCTCTGTACAACTGCAGAAGGACCTCTTTGTTACTATATTTGATTCCTCTTGTTATAAAGGCCACCATGCCATTCGCTTTCTTCACTGCCTGCTGTACCTGCATGCTTACTTTCATAGACTGATGTACAAGGACCCCCAGACACCGTTGTACTTCCCTTTTTCCCAACTTGACGCCATTTAGATAATAATCTGCCTTGCTGTTTTTGCTACCAAAGTGGATAACCTCATATTTATCCACATTAAACTTCATCTGCCATGCTTCTGCCCACTCCCCCAACCTGTCCAAGTCACCCTACACTCTCATAGCATCCTCCTCACAGTTCACACTGCCATCCAGCTTTGTGTCATCTGCAAATTTGCTAATGTTACTTTGAATCCCTTCATCCAAATAATTGATGTATATTGTAAATAGCTGCAGTCCCAGCATCGAGCCTTGCGGTACCCCACTAGTTACTGCCTGCCATTCTGAAATGGACCCGTTAATCCCTACTCTGTGTTTCCTGTCTGCCAACCACTTCTCTATCCATGTCAGCACTCTACCCCCAATACCATGTGCCCTAATTTTGCCCACTAATCTCCTATGTGGGACCTTATCAAATGCTTTCTGAACGTCCAGGTACACTACATCCACTTGCTCTCCCTTGTCCACTTTCCTAGTTACATCTTCAAAAAATTCCAGAAGATTAGTCAAGCATGATTTCCCCTTCCTAAATCCATACTGACTCGGACCGATCCTGTGACTGCTATCCAAATGTTCGACTTTCTCATCTTTTATAATCGACTCCAGCATCTTCCCCACCACCGATGTCAGGCTAACTGGTCTATAATTCCCTGTTTTCTCTCTCCCGCCTTTCTTAAAAACTGGGATAACATTATCTACCCTCCAATCCAAATGAACTGATCCTGAGTCTATAGAACATTTGAAAATTATCAACAATGCATCCACGATTTCTAGAGCCACTTCCTTAAGTATCCTGGGATGCAGACCATCAGTTCCTGGGGATTTATCAGCCTTCAGTCCCATCAGTCTATCCAACACCATTTCCTGCCTAATGTGGATTTCCTTCAGTTCCTCTGCCGCCCCGGATCCTCTGGCCACTACTATATCAGGAAGATTGTTTGTGTCCTCCTTAGTGAAGACAGATCCAAAGTACCTGTTGAACTCATTTGCCATTTCTTTGTTCCCCGTAATAAATTCACCTTTTTCGGTCTTCAAGGGTCCAACTTTGGTCTTAACTAATTTTTTCCTCTTCACATACCTAAAGAAGCTTTTACCTCATATTTTCTCCCCGTATTTTCTTTTTAGTTATCTTCTGTTGTTCTTTAAAAATTACCCAATCCTCTTGCTTCCCGCTCATCTTTGCTACGTTGTATTTCTTCGCTTTAATTTTTATACTGATGAGACAGATTACAGAAAGTAGACTGAGATCCTTGTAACTTGGTGCCAAGACACCAACCTCTACCTGAATATCAGCACCACAAAGGAGGTAGCAACTGACTTCAAGAAGCGAAGCAGTAGACATTCCCCAGTCTCCAAAGTTGACAGCAAAATAGAGTTGGTCAAAAGCTTCAAGTTCCTAGGAATAAATATCACCACTAATTTGTCCTGGACCTGCCAGAACAAAGCTATGACCAAGCACATCAAAGCTATTTCATTAGGTTTGGCATGTTGCTAATACTCTTCACCAACCTGTACAGATGCACTGTAAAAAGCATCTTATGTGGATGCTTCACAGCCTGGTTTGAGAACAGCTCCAACCAAGACTGCAATGAATGAATAAATGAATAAATTACTGTCACTAGTGACATGTCACAGTGAAGCCTTTGTTTTGCGTACCCAAGGTATGCAAAGAGTCGCCACATAAAGTTACAAAGTACAAAGTATCCCACGCTGGGTCCTCCTTTGTTCCGGCCCCTCACCCCCATCATGGCCATCCACCCACGTCGGTTCCTCAATTGTTTCAGTGGTGCGTTCTCCCGCTGCCACGTTGCCAGTCCTCGACCGACAATGCCATCAACAACCGCCGACCCACTCGTCAATCACCGCGGCTACCTCTTTTATGACCATCACCAGGTCCATTCCTGACATCTCCGCTATGTCGATGCAGGCTGCAACCACGGACCAGGCACAGACTACGGGGCTCGCCGTCCCAGGGTCCGGCTGCAGGTCTTGTCGACCCAGGATCCAGCCACAGGGTTACATCGACCCAGGCTCCAGCCACAGGGCTCCATCGTTGCCGCCTGGCTTCTTTGCGGCCTCCTGGGAGGCGTCTGCCGCCGCGGGCCTCCTGGGAGCCATTGACCTGGCCCTTTGGTATGAGCTCAGAAATAAATACACAGAACGCTGGAAACACTTGGCTGGTCAGGAAGCATCTGCAGACTCTATATTGTTGGCAGATCTGACTTCTCATGAACCATCAAATGAGGACGGTCTGCGTTGAACGCTGCAGTTGATTGAATGAATGTGATGTGGAATAATAAAGAGGTGAGGGGGAGAATAAATAGAAGATCTCCTTGCATCTGGGCAACACCAATGGTGGCCATAGGTGTTCATCTGCCTGGAGCTTTTGTAATGTGCCCCTGTACTCCCTCTAAATTGTGTCTGGAAATAAGACAAGGTTGAGACACCTCCTGGTCACTTGTTCCTGCCAATGCACGGATTTCAGCTCATTTTTCCCAGAAGGAAATAAAGGAAATTGCTGCCTAACTCAATGCTGGCAAATATGCCTGAACCGTTCAAAAAATGGTAAAGAAATTGCAGCTGGTTTTATGCATAGCCCAGACCATCACAAAAACAAACCTCCCTTCCATTTACTCCATCTACACTTCACACTGCCTTGGCATGGTTGCCAACATAATCAAGGATAAGTTTCACCATGGTCACCCCCTCTTCTCCCCTCTCCCATTGGGCATGTGATACAGAAGTTTAAAAATGCATAACTCTGGTTTCTTCCGAGCTGTTATCAGGCAACTGAACAGTCCTTTCATCAGTTAGAGTGTGGTCCTGACCTCTCATCTACCTCATTGGAGACCTTTGAAGTATCTTTAATCGGACTTCATCGGACTTCAATGTTATATCTTTGCACAAAACACTGTACCCTTTATCCTTTAATCTGTGTACTGTAACTTGATTATATTAATGTATAGTATTTTATTTGACTGGTAACACGCAAACAAAAGCTCTTCACTGTACCTTGGATACATGACAATAATAAACTAAACATCTAAATAACAAGGACATCTATCTCCAAGTCCTATTTATTAACCATAACTGCCTTCAATACCATAATCCCAACCAAACTCATTCCAAACTCCTGGATCTAGGTCTCAGGAACCCCTCTGTAACTTTATATATGTTTTGACCCATAGATTGCAATCAGTAAGAACAGGTGACACAACAACTTCCAAGATAGTTTGCAGCACAAGCGCCCGATAAGGCTGCATATTCAGCCCCTTAATATACTTCCTGTACACTCATGACTGGGGGGCTAAATTCTGTTCTCATTCCAAATACAAGTTTGCAGATGGCACATCCATAGTTAGCTGGATCTCAAACAATGATGAGACAGAGTTCAGGAAGAAGCTTTGTAGCATAGTATAGACAACAACTTCTCCCTTAATGTTAGCAAGCCAACTTCAAGGAAGTGGGGTGAAGTACATGCCCTGGTTTTTATCAATGGTGTTGGAGGGGGTTTGTCAAATTTTTAAGTGTAAATATACCAACAATTTGTCCACTATGTAAAAAAAAGTTGCCCCTCTAAAATGTATGGGCATAGATTATCCTAGATCTCCAACACTGAGCCATCAGATACAAGTTACTTAAAATCAATCATAGTTTAGTTTGGTTTAGACATACAGCAACGAAACACGCCCTTTAGCCCACCAAGTCCGCACTAACCAGCGACCCCCGCACATTAACACAATCCTACTCGGGACAAGTTACATTTATACCAAGCTAATTAATCTATAAACCTGTATGTTTTTGTAGTGTGAGAGGAAACAAAAGATCTCGGAGAAAACCCGTATGGTCACGGGGAGAACAGCCAAATTCTGTACAGCCAAGCACCCATAGTCAGGATCGAACCCAGGTCTCTGGTGCTGTAAGGCAGAAAATCTACTGCTGCGCCACGGTGCTACTGTGCCACCCCTAACAAAGGAGGGACAGGACCATTATTGACATCATCGGTGCTGTGTATTGTAACCCCTATCTCGGCCAATGCATGTACTGTGAGAAAGGAAGGTTTCCTGCCATGCTTGGCAGTACAATCTCAATCCTAATATTTGCCATTGGACTAATTCTCAGCACATTCCTTATTTTTGTATTGCTTTCTATGGTATGCAACAGTCAGTAAAGTCCTCAATAAAGTCAGCAAAGATTGATTTTCAATATAATGTCTGGCTAGATTTCTGGAATAGTGTAATTTGACTCAAAAATTGTCATCATCATAATCCACTGGAAATAATGCATTTCCAGTTAGGTAGACTTGAACGAAACAGTAGATAGACCCAAAAAGCTGGAGTAACTCAATGGGTCAGGCAGCACCTCTGGAAAAAATAAATGTAATGTTTTGGGTTGAGTCAGGGGAAAGGGAAATAGGAAATGTAGATGGTGATATAGAGATATATAGAAAAATTGAATGAAAGATATGCAAAAAGTAACAATGATCAAGGAAAGATGGAACCCACAATGGTCCATTGTTGGCCATGGGCTAGGTGAGAACACTTTTACAGACAGCGAAACTCAACAGGATGACAGTGAAACCTGCACGGCAACTAGGGTGGGAGAGGGACAGAGAGAGATGGGATACTTCAAGGGTTACTTGTAGCATACGGATTACCACTTGACAGCAATGGATGCACCAAGGCAAATTTCTTGTATGTGAATACTTGGCCAATAAACATATTAATTAATTAATTCATTCATTCATTCACTGGGCCAGTACTTGCTGGAGTTTAGAAGGATGAGGGGGAATCGCAATGAAACTTACAGAATAATCAAAGGCATAGACAGAGTGGATGTGGAAAAGATGTTTCCACTGGTGGGAGATTCTAGGACCAGAGGTCATAGCCTCAGAATTAAAGGGCGCTCTTTTAGAACGGAGGTGAGGAGGAACTTCTTTAGTCAGAGGGTAGTTAATCTGTGGAACTCATTGCCACAGAGGGGTGTGGAGGCCAAGTCAGTGGATAATTTTAAGGCAGAGATACACAGATTTGTAATTAGAATTTGTGTCAAAGGTTGTGGGGAGAAGGCTGGAAAATTGGATTAGGAGGCAGAGATCAGCCATGATTGGATGGTGAAGTAGACTCGATGTGCCAAATGGCCTAATTCTACTCCCATAACTTGTGAACGTGAACAAATCTCCTCAGTCTTTCCCAACACTATATTAAGCACTCTCAAAGTCTATTACTTTTCTTTCCTAAGTAGCTCTTGTCTTGTATAACATAACAATCTCATTTATATCAAAGATGTCATGGACAGGTCTTTACTTAATTGTCTTTTGATAACCCCAGTGATGCAGACAAGTGAGTCAAAATGACCTCTTCCTATAAGGTGGGCTGGTTGTAGGCTTGGTCACCAGCGATAGGAACATACGACAATTTTTTCGGGTGGTCAGATAGAAACCTAACAAAAAATAGGTGCAGGAGTCGGCCATATGGCCCTTCGAGCCATGTCCAATTTGAATCGACCGTTGATCCTTACAGAAGCTGACTGCTAGCATAACCTCAAGGCAGAAGCAACAAAGGGTCTAGGATTAATTCCTACTTAATTGTGTCTCAGATCATATTGACATGATCATTCTGCAGTTGCTGCCACACTAAAACAAAGCTTCCTTCTCTTGGTTGAGTTGGTTGACCTTGTTAATCCTTAATGTTAATTTGAATTGATTTATATTATTGTTTGCTAATTAACTTTTAATTTATTTACCTATGGGACTCAAATTCTCCATTGTAGTAATCATCTTGACTGGGTCAAATTTGTTCACATTATAATCCTTTAGATTATCATGATTTGGGGGTGAAGATTGAGACTGGAATCGTTCAAGTTCCAATTTATTGTCACATGCACCAATTAATGTACAGTGAAATTGCCATGCAGTAATACAATCCAAAATAACACAATAAATAGAATTTAACATAAACATCCACCACAGTGAAATCAACATTCTTCACTGTGATGGAAGTCAAAAACGTTCAGTCAATCTTCCTCCTTTGTTCACTCATGGTCGGGGCCATGAAACCTCCGACCACCGCCACTACGGACGATTCGATGTTCAGGCACTCTCATCGGGATGATGGAAACTCTGACATCGGTACGGAACGGAGCACACACTCTGTGCCTTGGAGTTCCCGAATCGGCCACTTTCTAACCTGGAGACCGCGGCTTTGCGATGTTATAGGCCGCAGGCCAGCGGTCGGAGCTCTTCTTCTGGCGATCCCCAGCAAGGGATCTCAGGCTCCGCGATGGAAGGTCCACGTCGCGCCCGCGGCTAGAGGCTCCGCAGATCGTGACTTCATGATGTTATAGTCCGCAGGCTGGTGGTCGGAACACTTCTTCTGGCGATCTCCGGCAAGGGATTTGCCCGCTCTGCACCATGCCTGCAGCTGAAGCTCTGGGCCAGTCTCCGAGAAAGGCTGCCCCAATCCAGGTTTTAGGCTGCGAGGGTGTCGGAGATGCGACAAAGGGAAAAGTCGCATCTCTGTCAGGGTAAGTGTCTGAAAAACGGTTTCCTCCTATTGCCCCCTGCCATCCCCCACAGTAAAATATACATTTAGACACACTAAAAAACAAAAACAGTCGAAAGGACGAACACGCTGCTGGCGAGGCTGCCGCTCGCGGCGCCACCCGATGAATTTGGTGATTGTGGGTGTTGCAGCCAAAATAATAATTCATGCTGTTTCGGTTTCTGTTTGTTCACAAATTATGCCCATGCTCAATAAACAGGTTTTGTTAAACTAAACTGCTTCAATCAAATAAAAATAGAATGGAAATACACAACGAGCCAGGCAACACGATGAGCTGAAAAGATGCTTTCTGAGCTTGTTTTCTCTCAGTACGTACCACATTAGTTAGCATAGGCTTGCTTGTTGTCTCATTTTGGATCATCATCTAGCTTACCAATTCTGCACAACCTCCATGTATCATATTTTTATTCTTCAGTATCTCGACACCTTACCTCAGTCTCGTCATTCACATCTAAGGTTCTAGTGGATATCCGGTAATTTAAACTAATAAACAAAGGCACTTCAATTACACCAAATACGATACTCTGCGCAGTCGGGAAGACAGTTGAACAAAAAGTTCCCACTTACAGATGTATGTTCAATCGAAATTAATGTGCTTCTGTTTGGCCTGATGATTATTTTGAACAAAAAGTTCCCACTTACAGATGTATGTTCAATCGAAATTAATCGAAATTAATGTGCTTCTGTTTGGCTTTAAATGCGTGATGTACAAAAACAATGCGACCTGGTCGGAGATGCGATTTTGGAACCACAACACTCTGTGCGGCAACTATCGAGCCAGCAGCGATGATTTCCTGCCATTACAGCTCAATCTCCTGCCCCAAACACATGATCTCTAACTCGCCTTCTAAGCTCCGGGGCTGGGAAGAGAGAAACTGAATTGGCTGCAGAGCGTCCATCAAGTTGGCATTTTCAACACATGCCTGGTGTCCGAGTTTGTCAGAGGTCCCCAGCGCGGCCTGTGAAATTGCAGAAAGGCGGCCGCTTCACTGGAAAGAATGTTAATGCGTTGCGGCAAGAGGGCCTGAAAAACACCGGGTTGGCTGAAGGCCAGGCACGTTGGATATGAGGGGGACTGGATAGTGCCTTAACAGTGAATTCTGCTACGTTTCAATTTCTATAGACTGTTCTGTGTCTTTTTTCTCTTTTTCTCTTTTTTGTTTTGTATGGATTTATTGACATTTGATCTGTTCAATTAATTTAATCAATCTCTGTAAAGCACTTTGGTTCAAATACTGGTTTTGTTGAAAAGTGCTATATAAATAAACATTATTATTATTATTATTACAGCCCTTAAAGTGATACCAACTGACTTTACATATATTAGAGAACTGGATTTTCTCTGTGACAATACTGGTATTTAGAAAAATCAACCAGCATATTAGCCAGGAAATCGAGCCACCCAGTACTGTTTCTTTACCTTATATGTCACTTGGGCAGCTGACAACCCAGTGGTATGATATTGATTTCTCTAACTTCACAAGTTCACAAGTTATAGTAGTAGAATTATGACATTCGGCCCTGCAAGTCTACTATTCAATCATGGCTGACCTCTGCCTCCTAACCCCATTTTCTTATCTTCTCCCCATAACCCTTGACACCCGTTCTAATCAAGAATTTGTCTATCTCTGACTTAAAAATATCCACTGAATTAGAAACATAGAAACATAGAAACATAGAAAATAGATGCAGGAGTAGGCCATTCAGCCCTTCGAGCCTGCACCGCCTTTCAATATGATCATGGCTGATCATCCAACTCAGTATCCCGTACCTGCCTTCTCTCCATCCCTTTAGCCACAAGGGCCACATCTAACTCCCTCTTAAATATAGCCAATGAACTGGCCTCAACCACCTTCTGTGGCAGAGAATTCCACAGATTCACCACTCTCTGTGTAAAAAATGATTTTCTCATCACGGTCCTAAAAGATTTCCCCTTTATCCCTAAACTGTGACCCCTTGTTCTGGACTTCCCCAACATCGGGAACAATCTTCCCGCATCTAGCCTGTCCAACCCCTTAAGAATTTTGTAAGTTTCTATAAGATCCCCCCTCGATCTTCTAAATTCTCAGCAAGACCCTGCACAACTGCAGTAGAACCTCCCTGCTCCTATACTCAAATCCTTGGCCTCCACAGCCCTCTGTGGCAATGAGTTCCACAGATTAACCACCCTCTGAGTACAAAATTCTGCATCACATCCTTTCTAAAAGAGTGTGTGCGGACAGGATGTCGAAGGACGAGAAGCCGAAGTGAAGAAGTGGAAGCCAGGATACCGAATGGTAATAACGCCGAACAGCCTAATAACCGAACGTACACAACACTTAAAATCCAGATAACCAAAAGGGCACAACGCTTTAAAGCAGAATAACTGAACGGACAAATAACTAAACGACACCTAAAAGCCAAATAACTAAACGGACACGACGCCTAAAAGCCAAATAACCGAAAGGATACGAAACCGCATGGACTCCTCACCGAAAGGACAATTCGCAGAACGGACACGACATCGAAAAGCCGCTGAACGGACATGACGTCTCCAGGGCCGTTTATGTTTCTGAGACCTTGTCAGCGATTGGTCCAGATTGGGAGACGGGAGGGTTGGGGGGATTTTTAATTTTCTTTTGCCGGGTTTGGACTTTTCCTGAATATTAAATAAAACCCTGTGCGTTTGGAACTTTAGATTGATTTAACAAAATGATAATCCAAATTGGTTCCATAGATATTTACACCGATAATAATGCTGTAACAATTATATTTTGACTACCACAATACATGCACTGCCGTGCATCTTGAAGTCCAGTGGTCATTTGGGTGTGAATTGAGAAACAAGACGAAAAAATATTACTGTTTTGTTTAAGGAATATCTTAGCTCTCTGAGTCGGTTCAGTGATATGACTGTACTGGTCGTTTTGCACTCAGTGATTTCCTTCGGGTTGGAAAAGTGGGTCAGTTGTGGAGAAAACCTTTATCAAATGCATTGGGCAAAATTAAACAAATTTCGGAACCAGCTAACCGACCTCATCAACTATATTCTGCTTTCCAATAGTAGATACACTCAGGGTGATAGGGGAAATTGTAAAAAAATATGCAGTATCAACAATGCCAGGCATTTGCACAGGTTTGTAACTGGAGGTGCAGGGTACAAAGGCAAGGAGATTGTGTTGAACCGTTAAAACATTGGTTTCATTAAGGCTGGGATATTGGGCAATGCACTATACAGCGTAAAAGCACGGCAGAGAGCGCAGACAAGATGTACTAGAACAGTGTAGGAAACTCTGAAATTGAAGAGAGACACAAAAAGCTGGAGTCACTCAGTGGGACAGGCAGCATCTCTGGATAGGAATGGGTGACATTTCGGGTAGAGACCCTTCTTCAGACAATCACAAGTACTCTCACCGACGAGAGTTCAGTTCAGTTTGAAGAAGGACTTGCAAATTAACTTTTTGTGAGTCCTGCACCAACACTCCCAAGTCCCTTTGTACCTCTGATTTCTTTATTCTCTCTCCATTTAGAAAATAATCTACGCCTTTATTCTTATTACCAAAACGCATGACTGCACTTTGCTACACTGGATTTCATCTGTCACTTCTTTGCTCACTCTCCTAACATGTCTGAGTTCTTCTGCAGTCCTTTCTTCCTCTATACTGCCTGCCTCTCCACCTATCTTAGCATAATCTGCATACAAAACCCACAATCCCCTCATCCAAATCATTAATATACTTGAAGAGAAGCGGCCCCAGCACCGACCTTTGCGGAACTCCACTGGTCACTGGCAGCCAACTTGAAAAAGTGCATTTTATTGCAACTCTTTGACTTCTGCCATCCATCCAACCCGCTATCCATGCTAGTACCTTCCCTTTAATACCTTGGGCTATCATCTTCCCTAGCAGCCTAACGTACGATACATTATCAAAGTCCTTCTGAAAATCCAAGTAAACAACATCTACAGCCTCCCCTCGGTCTGTTCTGCTATTAACTTCCTTAAAGAACTCCAGCAGATTCGTCAGGCTAGATCTTCCCTTCACAAAACCATGCTGACCGGCCTGGTTTATCGTGAACTTCTAAGTACTGCATAACTTCGGCCTTTATAATTGACTCTAAAATCTTACTAACCACCCAAGTCAGGCTAACCGGGCTACAGTTTCCGCTCTTCGGCTTTTCCCCCTTCACAACGGGATGATATTTGCAATTTTCCAATCTTCATGAAACACTCCTAACGCTAGTGATTCTTGAAATATCATTACTAATGCCTCCACATTCTCTGAGGCTATCTCCTTAAGAACCTTAGGGTGCAGTCCATCCAGGTGACTTATCCACCCTCAGACCTTTCAGTTTCCATAGCACCTTCTCCTTAGTAATTGCTACTCCACTAACTTCCACCCCCTGACTTTCTAGGATTGCAGGCACACTGCTGGTGTCTTCCACTTTGAAGACTGATGCAAAAAAGTTATTCAATTCCTCTGCCATTTCTTGCTTATCTTCACTTTCCTACATCTTTTGTTGTTTTAAACATCACAATTCTCCTGCATATGCTTCTTTTGTTTTTGTTTGCCCTTGACCTCACTCCCAATCCTCATGGCTCTTATTCCCCCCTGGAATCTTACTTCCTCTTGCAATGTGCACCTTCCTATTATCCGCAGAAATCTTGTCAAAAAGCCGTAGTCAAAGCTCCTCCCTCATGCCTCGGTAGTCCCCTTTGGTCACCAACATACCGATGTCACCTTCTCTCTTTCAAATTGTAGGTTAAATCTTATCATATTGTGGTCACTACCTCTAGTGGTTCCTTTGCTTCAAGTTCTCTTATTAAATCTGGTTCATTGCACACCATTAAATCTAGAATTACCTTACCCCTGGTAGGCTCCACTACAAGCTGCTCTAAGAAACTATCTCGGAGGCACTCTACAAAATCCCTCTCTTGGGGTCCAGTGCCAGCCTGATTCTCCCAGTGTACCTGCATATTGAAATTTCCCATGACCACCATAGCATTGCCTTTCCTACAAGCCAACCTTATTTCCTGATGCAACTTGTACCCTGTATCCTGGCTACTGTTTGGGGGCCTGTAAATAACTCCCATTAGAGTATTTTTACCCTATGTCACCCTTTGCTCAGGACTGAATTTCATTCCTTACCAGCAGTGCACCTCAGCCCACCTATCTGCCCTTGCGAGAGGATGAGTAGCCTTGAATATTTAGCTCCCAGTTCCTATCTTCTTGTAGCCACGTCTCTGTAATGCCTACAATATCATACCTACCAAATTCCAACTGTGCCACAAGCTCGCCCACTTTGTTCCTTATGCTACGTGCATTCAAATATAATACCCTCAATTCCGTGTTGACCACCCCTCCTCTCACAACCATTCCGATTTTACCCGATCCTATTCTCTTCCCCCTGTTTAAACTTTCTGTCCTGTTATTTCTGGAGACTTCAGTGACCTTTCTTGCACTCTCTTTCCCATTAACTGCATGCATACGCTTCCACGTTGTTGACCCCCCCCACCCCCCCCCCCCCCCCCCTCCCTTCCTTCTCCCTCCCCCCCCCCCCACCACCCCCACTATTTAGTTTAAACTCACCCTGTAGCACTAGCAAACCTGCCTGCCAGAATGTTTGTCACCCTCCAGTTAAGAAGCAACCCATCCCTTTTGTACAGGTCATCCCTGCCCTAGAAGAGATCCCAATAGTCCAGAAATCTAAATCCCTGCCCCCATGCACTAACTCCTCAGACATACATTCAGCTCCCCTATCTCTCTGTTAGATTGCTCTCTACTAATCTCAGTAGTAGATTACTACTCACTAGTACGAGGTACTGGAAGAAAACCAGAGATAACTACCGTGAAGGTTCTGCTTTTCAGCCTCCACCAGCCTCCATTTTCATTTGTGAGGAATTACCTCACAAATGAAAATCATGAGGAAATATTTAGTCAGTTTGGATATAGCAATAGGATGGAATCAGGCTATCTGATGCCCATATTGAATAGGACTCAGCCTGGAAACTCATTAGGTTTAATAGAAGAACAATTGGGTATTATTTGCACAGTCCATGGTGAAAATCCTATCCGATCAAACGTGAGCTCTTTAAAAAATGGATTATCCAACTATTATAAATCCTGAAAAAGATGTGAACAAATTATTTTCAAGTTTATTTTTCAACCATGTACAGAATGATATTTAATACTAACAAATTAACCTAGGAAATGGAACTATGAAGTTATGAAATATAGGAGAAATGTTTTAACTCAAAAGAATGGGCGGCACAGTGGCACAACGGTAGAGTTGCTGCCTTACAACTCTAGAGGCCTGGGTTCAATCCTGACTACAGGTGGTGTCTTTAGGGAGTTTATACATTCTTCCCTTGATTGCGTGGGTTTTCCCCGGGTGCTCTGGTTTCCTCCCACATTCCAAAGATGTACAGGTTTGTAGGTTAGTTGGTTTTGATAAAACATTTGTAAATTTCCATAGTGTGTAGGATAGGGCTAGAGTACAGGTATCACTGGTTGGCATGGACTCGATGGGCCAAAGGCTCTTTTTCTGCGCTGCATCTCTAAACTAAATTAAATATTAAACAATTTACTGGGACAGGTGGTCAATTTAAAAATCTTAATTGGTTTCAAGGTAAGACTGGGCAGGTTCTTGTTAACAAATATAATTCAAGGTTATTGTATACCTCGGGAAAACTGCATGTAGGTGTGTGACATATGAAAGATATTACACATAGGAAGAGAAAATGACATACATTTTTCAAAAATGGTGTTTAAATGGTGAAAATCCTGGAGGTATTCAGCAGCCAGGCAGCCAATGGGGTGCGGGGCAGGGCTGTACACAATACTCCAGATGTGGTCTCACCAGAGCCCTTTACAACTGCAGAAGAACCTCTTTACTCCTATACTGAAATCCTCTTGTTACGAAGGCCAAAATTCCATTAGCTTTCTTCACTGCCTGCTGTACCCGCACCCGCCAACTTTCAGTGATCTGTGTACAAGGACGCCCAGGTCTCGCTGCACCTCCCCCTTGCCTAACCTAACCCCATTGAGATAATAATCTGCCCCCTTGTTTTTGCCACCAAAGTTGATAACCTCACATTTATGTATATTATACTGCAATTGCCACGCATCTGCCCACTCACTCAACCTGCCCAGGTCACCCTGCAACCTCCTCACATCCTCTTCACAGTTCACATTGTGTCATCCTCAAACCTGCTCGTGTTGCTCTTAATTCCGTATTTCAAATCATTAATATATATGGTAAACAGTTGCGGCCCCAACACCAAGCCTTGCGGCACTCCACTTGCCACTGGCTGCCATTCTGAAAAGGATCCGTTCACTCCTACTCTTTGATTCCTATCTGCCAACCAATTTTCTATCCATGTCAACACCCTACCCCCAATACCATGTGCTCTAATTTTAGTCACCACACTCCCTTGCGGGACCTTATCAAAGGCTTACTGAAAGTCTAGATACACTACATCCACTGGCACCCCTTCATCCATTTTATTTGTCACATCCTTAAAAAATGTTGACTTGGACTAATCCATTTGTTGCTATCCAAATGTCCCATTATTACCTCTTTAATAATTGACTCCAGCATCATCACCAATTGACTTTCCCATCATCGAAGTCAGGCTAACTCGCCTGTAATTCCCCGTTTTCTCTCTCGCTCCTTTTTCATAAAACTTAATTTAAAATTCTAACAGGACTAGACAGATTAGATCAACAGAGGACCTTTCTTATTACCAGGGTGTTCAGAACCAAACATGATATAGATTATGGCGTTTAGAACTTATTTATTCACATGGTTGGTGATGATCCTGTGGAACTCTCTATCACAAAAGGCAGAGAAAGCACATTGATTTAGTTTAGTTTAGTTTAATTTATTATTGTTATGTGAACTGAGGTACAGTGAAAATGTTTGTTTCCTTTATCCAGCCAAAGAAAGGACTATACAGGGAATACAATCAAACCATCCACAGTGTACAGATAAATGATAAAGGTTCAATGGTTCTTTATTGTCACATATGCGCAGCACAGATAAATTCTTTTTTGCATAGCTCACACATGCCCAGTCATCATATTTTGGCACCATTTACAAAATGAAAAAGTCCAAAGCCCACAATCCAAATTCCAAGGGTAAAACATTTAAGGGCCTGTCCCACTTAGGCGATTTTTAGGCGACTACAGGCAACTAGGGTGTCGCCACATGATCGCCGGAGTGTCACCTGTATGGTCGTTAGTATTCTCCTCAGCCACCCAAAGAATTGTAGCTTTTTCCTGGTTGCTGCTGGATTTTGAAATGTTCAAAACGTCTCAGCGACATCCGGCGACAGTTGGCTTGACGCCAATGAACATAGTTTCACTTCTCCTGATGTAAGTGCTGTCGTAGGTTGTCGCTAGGGTGACATAGGTTGTCGCCGGTGCTGACCGGTGAATTCCATTGGCGACTACCTACGTCAACCCACGTCAACTGGCGACAGGTAGCGAGGACTGAATTGTCGTACCTTGTCATAGCTTGTCGCGGATGGACGCAGGGGGGTCCAGTCGCCGTTTTTCGGTGACCTGCTACGACTAGGATGACAGTCGCCGGCAGTGGCCGAAAAAAATCGCCTAAGTGGGACAGGCCCATTTGTGCATCATTAAATATATTCAAGAAGGAGACTGATTAACTTAATGCTAAATAAAATCAAGGGATGTGGAGAGAAGGCTGGAGCAGCATTCTGAGGTGGATGATCAGCAATGATCAGAGCGAATGGTGGAGCATATATGACAAGGTGAATGGCTTATTTCTGCTCCTATGTTCCCTGTTAATTCATTCATAGGAATCAGAGAGTCATCGAGTGACATAGCATGGAAACAGGCCCTTCAGACCAGCTTGCCTAATTACACTGCTCTTGTTTGGTCCATATCCCTCCAAACCTGCATATTCCATGTAGCTGTCTAATTGTTTATTAAATGTTGGGATAATCCCTGCCTCAATTTGGCAGCTGGTTCCATACACCCACCACCCTTTGTGTGAAAAGGTTACCCCTCAGATTCCTATTTTATCTTTTCCCCTTCACTTAAAACCTATGTCCTTTGGTCCTCGATACACCTACTCTGGCCAAGAGACTGTGCATCTACCCAATTTATTCCTCTCATGATTTTATACACCTCTTTAAGATCACCACTCATCCTCCTGCATCCAAGGAATCGAGTCCCAGCCTACTCAACCTTTCATATAGCTCAGACCCTCATTGGATAACAAGGGAAATAAGGGTGGATAACAAGGGAAATCAGGGATAGTATCAAAACAAAAGATGAAGCGTACAAATTAGCCAGAAAAAGCAGCTTACCAGAGGACTGGGAGAAATTCAGAGACCAGCAGAGGAGGACAAAGGGCTTAATTAGGAAAGGGAAAATAGATTATGAAAGAAAACTGGCAGGGAACATAAAAACTGACTGCAAAAGCTTTTATAGATATGTGAAGAGAAAAAGATTAGTTAAAACAAATGTAGGTCCCTTGCAGTCAGAAACGGGTGAATTGATCATGGGGAACAAGGACATGGCAGACCAATTGAATAACTACTTTGGTTCTGTGTTCACTAAGGAAGACATAAATATACTGCCGGCAATAGCAGGGGACCGGGGGTCAAATGAGATGGGGGAACTGAGTGAAATTCAGGTTAGCCGGGAAGTGGTGTTAGGTAAATTGAATGGATTAAAGACCGACAAATCCCCAGGGCCAGATAGGCTGCATCCCAGAGTACTTAAGGAAGTAGCCCCAGAAATAGTGGATGCATTAGTGATAATTTTTCAAAACTCTTTAGATTCTGGAGTAGTTCCTGAGGATTGGAGTGTAGCTAATGTAACCCCACTTTTTAAAAATGGAGGGAGAGAAAAAACAGGGAATTACAGACCAGTTAGTCTAACGTCGGTAGTGGGGAAACTGCTAGACTCAGTTATTAAAGATGGGATAGCAGCACATTTGGAAAGCGGTGAAATCATTGGACAAAGTCAGCATGGATTTATGAAAGGTAAATCATGTCTGACGAATCTTATAGAATATTTTGAGGATGTAACTAGTAGAGTGGATAAGGGAGAACCAGTGGATGTGTTGTATCTGGACTTTCAGAAAGCATTCGACAAGGTCCTACATAAGAGATTAGTATACAAACTTAAAGCACACAGTATTGGGGGTTCAGTATTGATGTGGATAGAGAACTGGTTGGCAGACGGGAAGAAAAGAGTAGGAGTGAACAGGTCCTTTTCACAATGGCAGGCAGTGACTAGTGGGGTATCGCAAGGCTCAGTTCTGGGACCCCAGCTATTTACGATATATATTAATGATTTGGACAAGGGAATTGAAGGCAATATCTCCAAGTTTGCGGATGACACTAAGCTGGGGGGCAGTGTTAGCTGTGAGGAGGATGCTAGGAAACTGCAGGGTGACTTGGATAGGCTGGGTGAGTCGGCAAATGCATGTCAGATGCAGTACAATGTGGATAAATGTGAGGTTAACCACTTTGGTGGCAAAAACAGGAAAGTAGATTATTATCTGAATGGTGGCCGATTAGGAAAGGGGGGGATGCAACGAGACCTGGGTGTCATGGTACACCAGTCATTAAAAGTAGGCATGCAGGTGCAGCACGCAGTGAAGAAGGCGAATGGTATGTTAGCATTCATAGCAAAAGGATTTGAGTATAGGAGCAGGGAGGTTCTACTGCAGTTGTACAGTGTGTTGGTGAGACCACACCTGGAGTATTGCGTACAGTTTTGGTCTCCTAATCTGAGGAAATACATTCTTGCCATAGAGGGAGTACAGAGAAGGTTCACCAGACTGATTCCTGGGATGTCAGGACTTTCATATGAAGAAAGACTGGATAGACTCGGTTTGTACTCGCTAGAATTTAGAAGATTGAGGGGGGATCTTATAGAAACTTACAAAATTCTTAAGGGGTTGGACAGGCTAGATGCAGGAAGATTGTTCCCGATGTTGGGGAAGTCCAGAACAAGGGGTCATAGTTTAAGGATAAGGGGGAAATCTTTTAGGACCGAGATGAGGAAAACTTTTTTCACACAGAGAGTGGTGAATCTCTGGAATTCTCTGCCGCAGAAGGTAGTTGAGGCCAGTTCATTGGCTATATTTAAGAGGGAGTTAGATGTGGCCCTTGTGGCTAAAGGGATCAGGGGGTGGAGAGAAGGCAGGAACAGGATACTGAGTTGGATGATCAGCCATGATCATATTGAATGGCAGTGCAGGCTCGAAGGGCTGAATGGCCTACTCCTGCACCTATTTTCTATGTTTCTATGTCCTGGCAACATCCTCAGGAGTTGTGTCTTTGATCATTGTTGCTTTTTTGTGTTTGGCATGGAAAATATGATCTGCAGCAGTCTTTACCACAGCCGAAGGAAGTGAAAATATAACGATTAAAAACAGCTCAATTGTTCCTAAATTTACTAGGTAGCCTTGTATACAGTACCTGAAGCAAAAACATACACAGAAATATGATCATCAATGTGAAAGCACTGAAACAGAAACAAATTTAGAAGAACATTGACTTCTTACCACATATAACAAGAGATGTCACATTCAGAAAATCTCATACATTTTGAAGATGGAATGACTTGTTGTAGAGAAAATAAATTACTTGTTGTAGAGAAAAGAAATTAAACATGTTAAAAGTGTGTAAAGGGAACAAACAGACTGTGTTTAAATTGGCAAATAAGGACAGGAAACATATCCTGGTGTCTCAACAGTTTGTTGTGGAAGATTCGTAAGGTAACAAAAAACATTGTTCAGTGTATCCTTTATGGAATGTACTAGTCAAGCTGGCAAAATTAATGCGTGGTTCTTTTTCCTGGATCTTGCCTTATCTTGGATAAAAGAAACATAATTGAAATTAAATTCACCAGGATCAAAGGACGGAGAAACACAGAGCTGGATTGACTCAATGGGTCAAGGCAGCATCTAAAGGTAAGATACGAAAGGTAAATCATGTCTGACGAATCTTATAGAATTTTTCGAGGATGTAACTAGTAGCGTGGATAGGGGAGAACCAGTGGATGTGGTGTATCTGGACTTCCAGAAGGCTTTCAACAAGGTCCCACATAAGAGATTAGTAAACAAACTTAAGCACAAGGCATTGGGGGTTCAGTATTGATGTGGATAGAGAACTGGCTGGCAAACAGGAAGCAAAGAGTAGGAGTAAACGGGTCCTTTTCACAATGGCAGGCAGTGACTAGTGGGGTACCGCAAAGCTCAGTGCTGGGACCCCATCTATTTACAATATATATTAATGATCTGGATGAGGGAATTGAAGGCAATATCTCCAAGTTTGCGGATGACACTAAGCTGGGGGGCAGTGTTAGCTGTGAGGAGGATGCAAGGAGACTGCAAGGTGACTTGGATAGGCTGGGTGAGTGGGCAAATGTTTGGCAGATGCAGTATAATGTGGATAAATGTGAGGTTATCCATTTTGGTTGTAAAAACGGGAAAGCAGACTATTATCTAAATGGTGGCCGATTGGGAAAGGGGGAGATGCAGCGAGACTTGGGTGTCATGGTACACCAGTCATTGAAGGTAGGCATGCAGGTGCAGCAGGCAGTAAAGAAAGCGAATGGTATGTTAGCTTTCATTGCAAAAGGATTTGAGTATAGGAGCAGGGAGGTTCTACTGCAGTTGTACAGGGTCTTGGTGAGACCACACCTGGAGTATTGCGTACAGTTTTGGTCTCCAAATCTGAAGAAGGACATTATTGCCATAGAGGGAGTGCAGAGACGGTTCACCAGACTGATTCCTGGGATGTCAGGACTGTCTTATGAAGAAAGACTGGATAGACTTGGTTTATACTCTCTAGAATTTAGGAGATTGAATAGAATAGAATAGTTTCTTTATTGTCATTGTAACATGGGCCATGTACAACGAAATTTAAAATGTCAGCCAGTCAGTGCAGCATTCAAACATTTCTAAAGCTAACGAAACATCCACGGTAAAATAATAAAGATAAGCAAATAAATAAAAATCACAGACAAAGCACGCATACACACCCAACCCTCCATCCTTCTGTCGATTTCACCGTTACCACAGTCCCTTAGTCTGTATCGCCCCTGCGTTCCTTGGCGGCCACATTTAGTGCTTTTATAGCAGTGGGGTAAAAACTGTTTTTTAGTCTATTTGTCCTTGTCCTTGTGGATCTGTACCGTCTGCCTGACGGCAACAGTTCAAACAGGGAGTGTCCGCGGTGGGAGATGTCCTTTATTATATTCTGGGTTTTTTTGGTGCAGCGGGAACTGTGTAGGTCCTCCAAGGTAAGGAGAGGGCAGCCGACAATCCTCTGGGCGTTGTCAATGGCCCTCTGGAGCGCTTTCCTCTGAGCCGCTGTGCAGCTGGTGTACCACACGCATACACAGTATGTTAGTATGCTCTCAATGGAGCACCGATAAAAGGACAGCAGCAGCCTCTGAGTGATGTTGTTCTTCCTGAGCACCCTCAGGAAGTGCAGTCTCTGCTGGACCTTTTTCAGCAGCGCAGTGGTGTTCACGCTCCACGTCAGGTCCTCCTCAATGTGGATTCCCAGGAAGCGGAAATCCGCCACCCTCTCTACATTGAGAGGGGATCTTATAGAAACTTACAAAATTCTTAAGGGGTTGGACAGGCTAGATGCAGGAAGATTGTTCCTGATGTTAGGGAAGTCCAGGACAAGGGGTCACAGCTTAAGGATAAGGGGGAAATCCTTTAAAACCGAGATGAGAAGAACTTTTTTCACAGAGAGAGTGGTGAATCTCTGGAACTCTCTGCCACAGAGGGTAGTTGAGGCTAGTTCATTTGGCTATATTTAAGAGGGATTTAGATGTGGCCCTTGTGGCTAAGGGGATCAGGGGGTATGGAGAGAAGGCAGGTACGGGATACTGAGTTGGATGATCAGCCATGATCATATTGAATGGCGGTGCAGGCTCGAAGGGCCGAATGGCCTACTCCTGCACCTAATTTCTATGTTTCTATGTTTCTATGAAAAACACGGATAGGTGACATTCTGGGTTTGGGCCCTTCATCAGAACAAGATTAGACAATGGACAATAGGAACAGGAGTAGGCCATTTGGCCCTTTGAGCCAGAACCGCCATTCAATGTGATCATGGCTGATCATCCACAATCAATACCCCATTCCTGCCTTCTCGCCATATCCCCTGAATCCGTTATCTTTAAGAGCTCTGTCTAACTCTCTCTTGATTCTAATATAGGAAGAAAATACTTGATCGGTTTTATTTACGGGTTGATACAAGCGAGCCTAGATAGAGTCATAAAGTGATACAGGCCCTTCGTCCCACCGTGCCCACACCAGCAAACATGTCCCAGCTACACTAGTCCCACCTACCTGCATTTGGTCCATATCCTTCCAAACCTGTCCTAGCCATGTGCCTAGCTAACTGCTTCTTAAATGTTGGGTTAAACCATTCCTCAACTACCTTCTCTGGCAGCTTGTTCCATACATCCACCACCCTTTGTGTGAAAAAGTTACCACTCAGATTCCTATTAAATCTTTTCCCCTTCTCATTAAACCTATGTCCTTTGGTCCTGATTTACCTACTCTGGACAAGAGATTCTGTGCATCTACCCAATCTATTCCTCTCATGATCTTATATACCTCTATAAGATCACCCCTCATCCTCCTGCCCTCCAAGGAATAGAGTCCCCAGTCAACTCAACCTCTCCCTGTAGCTCAGATCCTCTAGCCCTGGCAAAATCCTTGTAATTCTTCTCCGTACCCTTTCAAACTGAACAACATCTTTCCTATAAAAGGGTGCCCTGAACTGAACACAATACTTTAAATGTGGCCCCACCACTATCTTATCCAACTGCAACATGACCTCCCAACTTCTGTACTCAATACTCTGACTGATGAAGACCAATGTGCCAAACTCCTTTTTGATCACCCAATCCACCTGCGACTCCACCTTCAGGAAACTATGCACCTGCACTCCTAGATCCCTCTGCTCTACAACACTCTCCAGAGCCCTACCATTCACTGTGTAGGTCCTGCCCATTTTAGACATCCCAAAATGCAACACCTCACATTTTTCTGCATTAATTTCCATCAACCATTCATCAGCCCACATGGCAAATTGATCAAGATCCGGCTGCCATTATTCACAACCTTCTTCACTATATGCAAATCCATCCACTTTTGTATCATCTGCAAGCTTGCTAATCTTACCGTGTTTATATCATCTGCTAACTTGCTTATACAATCCAAATCATTGATAAAGATGAGAAACAGTAACGGGCCCAGCATCGAACCCTGAGGCACACCACTAGTCACAGGCCTCCGGTCAAAGAAGCAACCTTCCACCATCACACTCTGCTTCCTTTCTTGAAGCCAATTTTTTAATTGATTTTGCTATCTCTCCTTGGATCCCATAGAAACAAGGGTTCTGAACTTAAAGAAAGGTAACTTTGATGGTATGAGACGTGAATTGGCCAAGATAGACTGGCAATTGATTCTTAAAGGGTTGACGGTGGATATGCAATGGAAGGCATTTAAAGACCGCATGGATGAACTACAAGAATTGTTCATCCCAGTTTGGCAAAATAATAAATCAGGGAAGGTAGTGCATCCGTGGATAACAAGGGAAATCAGGGATAGTATCAAAACAAAAGATGAAGCATACAAATTAGTCAGAAAAAGCAGCCTACCAGAGGACTGGGAAAAATTCAGAGTCCACCAGAGGAGGACAAAGGGCTTAATTAGGAAAGGGAAAATAGATTATGAAGGAAAACTGACAGGGAACATAAAAACTAACTGCAAAAGCTTTTATAGATATGTGAAGAGAAAAAGATTAGTTAAAACAAATATAGGTCCCTTGCAGTTAGAAACAGGTGAATTGATCTTGGGGAACAAGGACATGGCAGACCAATTGAATAACTACTTTGGTTGTGTTTTCACTAAGGAAGACATAAATAATCTGCCGGAAATAGCAGGGGACCAGGGGTCAATTGAGATGTAGGAACTGAGTGAAATCCAGGTTAGTCGGGAAGTGGTGTTAAGTAAATTGAATGGATTAAAGGACAGTTCATTGGCTATATTTAAGAGGGAGTTAGATGTGTCCCTTGTGGCTAAAGGGATCAGGGGGTATGGAGAGAAGGCAGGTACAGGATACTGAGTTGGATGATCAGCCATGATCATATTGAATGGCGGTGCAGGCTCGAAGGACCGAATGGCCTACTCCTGCACCTATTTTCTATGTTTCTATGATCTAATCTTCCAGAGCAGCCTACCATGAGGAATCTTGTTGAATGCTTTACTGAAGTCCATATATACAACATCTACAGATGCTGGAATCTTATGCAATAAACAAACTGCTGGGATTTCTCAGCGGGTCAGGCAGCATCCAAAAGTTCCCCACTGGAAACACCATCTGCCCATTTCCCTCCTCAGATGCTGTCTGAACTGTTGAGTTCCTCCAACAGTTTAACACAAATTTAATGGTAGGCTTTCATTGTCATATTTACAGAGGTTACAATTCTAGAAAAGTAATTAATATTGAATTCTCTCTGCAGAAGGCAGCCGACAGAAGATTATTTTTAATTATGTTGCAAATGTTGAAAGCATTTGAAGTGTTTAAGCTTGAGCAACAACTCATGTTCCTTCTTGGCACATTCGAGCACTCGGGGCTTGAGAGCAAGTTCAATAATTTCAGCTCAACAACTGTTCTAGTGGTGCATCTCACATTTCCAACTCTCTAAGATTGTTTTAAAAATCAAGATGCTGCAAATAATGGAAATTTAAATTAGAACAGAAATGCTGGAAACACTTTGCAGGTTATTTCAGCATTTGTGGAGGGAGAAAAATAATCAACAGCCCAGGTTCATGAACTATCATCAGGTCCGGAAAAATAGAAATCAGAAATAAGTGTGTAATACGTTTGATTTTCTCCCTTTTCTAACAATTCACATTTCATTGATCCCCGTTTGTTTTCCTTTTGTCTTAATAACCATTTTAAAGCTGGGATCACCACGCTTTATATCATTTACTCTCTCTCTCTGCCTCCATAATACTATGAAGCTTCCAGTTTGTTATCTCCACCCCATCCCTCGTTTCTCTTCAAATTTCCACTTCTAATGTTTTAACTTTCTTACTTCTGATGAATGGTAACTGTACTGTAACTGCAACTTGTTCCTGTTTCCTCAGAAGCTATCTGACCTGTCAAATATCTCTGGAATTTTCTGATTTATTTATTATATTTAATTATTATATTTAAAAAATACGTACCTCAAGTTCAAGTTTAAGTTGAACGAACGAAGAGGAGGATGACTGAACTTTATTGCCTTTCCTCACAGTGGGAAACGTTGATTCCGCTGTGTGGGGATGTTCATGTTAAATTCTATCGTGTATTGTGTTATTTTTATTCATATGGCTGTATGGTAATTCAAATCTCACTGTACCAATTGGTGCATGTGACAAAAAATGTAACCTGAAAATTATTTTATTGTATATTTGGTGTCCTTGTTGTGTATAACATATCTACTAAGTTGTGTAAGAAGGAACTGCAGATGCTGGTTTATACTGAAGATGGACATAAAATGCTGGAGTAACTCAGCGGGTCAGGCAGCATCTCTGGAGAAAAGGAATAGTTGACCATTTGGTGGGAATCCTTCTTCAGACATGTGCAATTAACCTGAAGAAGGATTCCAACTCAAAATGCCACCAATTCCTTTTCTCCAGAGATGTTGCCTAATCCGTTGAGTTTCTCCAGCATTATGTGTCTATCATCTATCAATTAGACTGTGCTGTTTGATGTTCTATGTAAAGCTGCAGCAACTAAACATTTCATTGGAGACACAATCGATTGCGAATGCTGGAAACTTCATTGAAATCTGGTATTTCATTGTTCTGCTTCAAATCCAGTGCATATCACAAATAAACACTCTTGATGTTTAAAAAGAGAAATGACTTGGACCTTGGCATTCTCACTATAGAACATTTCATATGTAAGAGAGCTCAAACTGTTGTTTAATCAATCCCTAATATAGTGGAGAAAGGGATAGTGGACGTAAGGTTTTGAAAATCTGAAATCAAAATAAACCAATGAAATGGAAACATTACAGATACTTTAATCTTGCACAAAAGGAAACTGCAAGGGAAACTCAATGGGTCAGGCAGCATCTGTGGAGGGAAATGGACAAATAACGATTTGGGCCAGTACCCCTCTTCAGGTGATCAAAATTCATCCAGTACCAATGATTGAAGGCTGGCTGTAAGAATGAAAGGAGGTACTGCTAATGTTGCTTAACTAATAACTACTTTGCATACTTTGTCTAAAGTTATCAGCATCGTTATTATTTATAACAAGTTCAACATAATCTTCATATTTTTTATTACATGTAGCAATAGTCTTCTGCATAAATTCTTTGAATTTTCGAATTTTAGCCTCTGGAAATGTGTAGCACAAAAATGAAGTTTGTCTGAATAGAAATCTTGTTTACATGGTTGATGATTGTCACAATATAATTGAAAAACTTGTACATGGAATAACTAATAATGTTTTGTATATTTAATTGTAGTTGTGTTTAATGTGCCTGTACAGCTCCAGCAAGTAACACTTTCATTGTTCTGGTCCCAGTGCATTTGACAATCAAGATTTGTTATTCTTGACATGGAGATGTCCCAAATCCTGTTTACTGTATATGTAGTAATCTGCAATTGGGCAAAGTCAATAAAGCCAGGCTCATAGAGTAGAGTCATACAGCATGGAAACCGGCTCTTTGGCCCAACTTGTCCATATTGAGCAAAATGCCTCATCTACGCTAGTCCCATTTGTCCGCATTTGGTCCATATCTTCTAAACCTGTCCTATCCATGCACCTGTCCAAATGCACAGTACTTAAAGCTTGTTGGCTGGTTTCAGCCTAATGCCATCAGTGACTTGATTACTGAGTTAATCTATCTGGTTACCTTCACCAGACATTTTTACATATAGACATAAAACACAGATAATTCTGAAATTTATGATGCAGAAGTCGTAACAGTATTTATATCAGTGTCTTCACTGGTCTATGGGTTATTCCTGATCAAATTCTCAACTGAGCTTATTTGACTTCATTAACACATAGAAATCATTAGAAAATAAGAAAATATGTTAATACATTATTATGAATTTTAATTTTAACTTTCCGACTGACTGGCCTAAACATTTTTATCAATTTAACTGCTAATTTTACATTTATTTAAGTATGATTTAACAATCAAACTGGCAAGCAGACTTTCATTAATGGCCGGTCTCTGATCAGTGCAAGCATAAGAACACAGCCATTTGTTTTCAGTGAACTTAATTTGAATTATAATATTAGTAGTACTTTCAAATGGTACCACGTAACTACCTTTTTAATTGTGTTGCTAAATTGGACCAATATTAATTTACCCATTTGTAAAATGCCTCCAGCCAATGAATCAATCTCGATGCCAGCAAAGACAGAGAAGAACAAAGAAATATATAATCCTGAGAATTTGTCTACTAACACTCTCCTCTGCCTCACGGAGCTGGTCCTCACACTCACCAAGTTCTCCTTTGACTCCTTCCTTCCAACTCCTCCAAATGAAAAATGTAGCCATGGGCACTCGCATGGGCCCTAGCTATGCCTGCCTCATTGTAGCATATGTCGAACAATCCCTGTTCAGGGAGTACACTGGTCATCTCCCCGAGCTCTATCTCGGCTACGTCGATGACTGCATCGGGGCTACCTCCTGCACCCATGCATAACCCATGGATTTCATTAACTCCATTATCAATTTCCATCCGGCTCTCAAATTCACTTTGACCATCTCCGACATCTCCCTCCCTTTAAAATAAATGGGTCTGATGAAGAGTCGCAACCCAAAACGTCACCTATTCCTTTTCTCCAGAGATGCTGGCTGAACGTTGAGTTACTCCAGCCTTTTACGTCTATCTTCTGAGAATATTTTCATTATTTTGTTTTTCGTGCACAAATGAATCTTTGTAACCACTATTCCTTAGAACTGTGGCAATGTGATACAACATTCAACTAGACTTGGCTGAACTGTGGATGATGGTCAGAAGGTCAATATTTCCATGCAGGTTGGATGTTTGTTTAATAAACTGACAATGTGACAGACTTTCAAAATATTGGCAAAGCAATAAAAAAAAATACACAGAGATTTGTTGTTTTCATTTTTTATATCAAAAATGCCACATAAAATCCTTTCATAACTACAGTTACATATTAAATATAAATTTGAGGAAAAAGGGAATTGAACCTTTAAGAAAGACACTTACATTATTATTTAATAATTAAATGTATATATGAAGGAATTGTATGTGGCATATTTAGTATTAAATAAACTGGTGCACCCTTGTCTTTGTGACAAAGAACGCATCTGACTGATTTTCCAGATATATAATCTGAAAAAATATTGAAATGAAGGAGCAAAGCATTTTATTTATGGGTGGGTGTGCTGATGTTAGAAATCTCTAAGTCAGTGATTTCTCTTTTTACCTCATAGATGCAGACTGACCTGTAACGTATTTTACAGCAACCCCAGCTGCCATTTCAGATTTACTCTATCTGCACATTTCCTTACCTTTTTTTTGGAAGACAGGCATATATCGTCTGCAATTAATCAAAGCTAACCCACCGTGAAACATTCTTGCAGTCAAAAACTCATCAATCAAATCTTATTTTCACAGGTAACAAGGCAGCCTCTTGGGTACCAAGCTCACAACTCTCCACCTGTCAGTCTGGTAAACAGGACTCCTTGTTGAGATAGACATCTCAGATAATAGCTCTGACGCTTTCTTGCAGTAGCCAACTCACATATCTGTCTAAAGAAACAATCAAACCATTTGTGCTGACAGCAGACTGCCTACAGGCAACTACATAATAGCCGGGGATGTGGATTTTTTTACCTTGTTCCAGTACAAAGAAATAAAAACAGCAGACAAACTCTCCCAGATTGCAGTTTCGGGGCCATTTAAAGTTGCCTCAAAATTGGCAAGCTACCAAAACAATAACAAAAATGTAATGTGGAAATGCTTACTATGTGAAAAAAGATGAATCACCTCATTCATCACAGACACTACCTCCTTAGTGATGATAAAAATTAGTCCCATTCTTCCTTAAGCAATATTTACACTTCAACCCAGCACAATGCCGTAATTGGTCTGTTGTTGCAGCTGAATATTATGTTCCTCCTTAAATATAACACTTTATTTTTTTATGTTCCTCAGATGAGACAGATTCTGAGTCATCAATAATGGCAATGAAGGAACAGGCTGTTTGGCAAATAGCTCTTTGCTTGGTTTCTGATGAAAAGAGCCACAAGCTTTCTTCCAATGCACTCCCCTTTCCCCACACTCACTTGAACTTAGCTATTTCAAGTTTAATTTTGTAAGTTCTGAGGCTGAATATTCAACCATAATAGTTCATATTTTATTAAAGCAATCCTGATTCTGTTTCATCCTTTAAAAAATAAATGTTGAATCAAGACATTTGCAACTTTAATGTGCAGCACCTGTAGAATTTATCCTGCATCCTATTGTATTATACAACTATTGTATGATTTTTTTAAATTTTAGACTCTACATCAGATTCCTTCTATAACTTGAATGGAAGTTTCACTGAACATACTTGAGAGAAAAACTCAAAATCTTTGTTCCCCTTATTAGTGGAAATGTTTTGTAAGGTTAAGAGGACGAGATAGGAATGATTCCTTCTTGGTTTAGGGTCTCTGATTTCTGCTTCAAGGAGGATTTGGCATCCTAACATAACATGGAGAGGAAGATCCATTGAGAGATATAGTGGTGTGCAAAGGTAGAAGAAGGCCCTACATTGGGTCACGGTCAACGATACAACTTTATTTATCCCAGAGGGATATTGGTCTGCCAACGATCAAAAGATACGGTTACATGGCATTGAAAGTGCCATGTGAATTATAATAATAATGAAATGTATAATTTACCTGCATAGAGCAGCCTAGATTTCCAAATAGCTGGATGAATGCGCCCACGCCATAATCTTGAGGGACAAGCGGTACACTCCCTTCTTTTAACATTATGCACAAATGCAGCTAAACAAAGGATGGTGAAATGGTGAAAGCCAATGGAGCCCCTTCTTGGACAAGGGAAGCATTTGCTAATAATGAATGAGCCAAAGAATGGACGTGGTAGTGTTTTATTCTGCGTCTGCTAAGCTATGTGTAGAACGAGAGGGAAGTGAGAGGTGAAGTGAAAAAACAGACAATGTAAATACTGTACATGGAGTATATGAGACTAGGATTGCAGTTAACATAAAAGGACATTTTAAATCTTCTGGCAACATACAAATTGTAAACAGGTATTAAGGTAAACAGATAAATAGCGCCAGACACCTAGGCTCATTCCTTACTATAGGTATTGTCTGTACGGTGCTTGTACGTTCTCCCAGTAACCATGTGGATTTTCTCTGGGTTTGCTTTGGTTTCTGCCCACACTCCAAGGACATACAGGTTTGTAGGTTAATTGATTTTGATTTATAAAATTGTAAATTGTTCCCAGTAAGTAGGATAGTGCTAGTGCACGGGATGATTGCTGATCGGCGCGGACTGAGCGGGCCAAAGGGCCAGTTCCGCGCTGTATCTCTAAAGTAAAGTCTAAAGAGATAGATAGTAACCTATTAGGCACAAAAAAATGGCAAATGCTTAGAGACAAAGGCAAAGCCAGTGTCAGTATTTCCTAAGGTAAGGTACCAACAAAATATTGATGGAAGTGGAAAGAGTCGAGGTTGTTGATGGAGGGATAATATAGGCAGGGCCATTGGAAAGGCTGGCCATCCTAAGAGTGGGTAAATTACCAGGCCTGGATTGTTGTGAAAGTGGATGTGAAACAATAAAATTGAACCATTTTGTCATAATAACAAGTTAGGGCTTTATTCTTTGGAGCGCAGAAGGTTAAGGGGGGACTTGATAGAGGTCTTTAAAATGATGAGAGGAATAGACAGAGTTGACGTGGATAAGCTTTTCCCACTGAGAGTAGGGAAGATTCAAACAAGGGGACATGACTTGAGAATTAAGGGACAGAAGTTTAGGGGTAACATGAGGGGGAACTTCTTTACTCAGAAAGTGGTGGCTGTGTGGAATGAACTTCCAGTGAAGGTGGTGGAGGCAGGTTCGTTTTTATCATTTAAAAATAAATTGGATAGTTATATGGACGGGAAAGGAATGGAGGGTTATGGTCTGAACGCAGGTGTATGGGACTAGGGGAGAATACGTGTTCGGCACGGACTAGAAGGGTCGAGATGGCTTGTTTCCGTGCTGTAATTGTTATATGGTTATATGATTATAATTCTCCAAACCTCCCTCGATGTATGGAGACACTGAAGTATTACAAAGCAGGAAAGAGAAACATAGAAACATAGAAAAATAGGTGCAGGAGTAGGCCATCCGGCCCTTTGAGCCAACACTGCCATTCAATATGATCATGGCAGATCATCTAAAATCAGTACGCCGTTCCTGCTTTGCCCCCCATATCCCTCGATAACTTTAGCCCTAACAGCTAAATCTAACTCTCTCTTGAAAACACCCAGTGAATTGGCCTCCACTGAATTCCACAGATTCATAACTCTCTGGGTGAAAAAGCTTTTCCTCATCTCAGTCCTAAAAGGCCTACGCCATATTCTGAAACTGTGACCCCCAATTCTGGACTCCCCCAACACCAGGAACATTTTTCCTGCATCTAGCCTGCCCACACCTTTAAGAATTGTATATGTTTCTATACGATCCCTCTCATCCTCCTAAATTCCAGTGAATACCAGCCCATTCTTTCATCATAAGTCAGTTCCACCATCCCGGGATTTAACCTGGTGAACCTGTGCTACACTTCCTCAAAAGCAAGAATGTCCTTCCTCAAACTAGACCAAAATTGCACACAATACTCCAGGTGCTGTCTCACCAGGGCCCTGTACAACTGCAGTAGGACCTCCTTGCTCCTAAAGTCATATCCTCTCGCAATGAATGTCAACATGCCATTAGCTTTCTTCATTGCCTGCTGTACCTGCATTCTTACTTTCAGTGACTGATGTACAAGCACACCCAGGTCTCATTGCACCACCCTTTTTTTGTAATCTGACACCATTCAGAAAAAAATCCGCCTTCCTGTTCTTGCCACCAAAGTGATAACCACACATTTATCCACATTATACTGCATCTGCCATGCATCTGCCTACTCATCCAACCTATCCGAGTCACCGTGCAGCCTCATAGCATCCTCCTCGCAACTCACACTGTCACCCAGCTTTGTGTCATCCGCAAACTTGGAGATGTTACATTTAATATTGAAATCGTTAATATATATTGTAAATAACTGGGTCCCAGCACCAAGCCTTGCGGCACCCCACTAGTCACTGAAAATGCAACAACTTTGTACAAGAAGGCACAATATGATTCTGTTCCTGTTCGGTTGAAAGGAACCAGTAAAAATTGGAAAGAGCCCTGGTTTTCAAGGGAAATTGGACATCTAGTTCGGAAAAAGAGGGAGATCTACAATAATTATAGGCAGCATGAAGTAAAAGAGGTGCTTGAGGAGTATAAGGAATGTAAAAAATAATCTTAAGAAAGAAATTAGAAAAGCTAAAAGAAGATATGAGGTTGCTTTGGCAAGTAAGGTGAAAGTAAATCCAAAGGGTTTCTACAGCTATATTAATAGCAAAAGGATAACGAGGGTAAAATTGGTCCATTGGAGAGACAGAGTGGACAGCTATCTGCAGAGCCAAAAGAGATGGGGGAGATATTGAACAATTTATTTTCTTCGGTATTCACCAAGGAGAAGGATATTGAATTGTGTGAGGTAAGGGAAACTAGTAGAGTAGCTATGGATACTATGAGTTTCAAAGTAAAAGAAGTACTGACACTTTTGAAAAATATAAAAGTGGATAAGTCTCCAGGTTCTGACAGGATATTCCCTAGGACATTGACGGAAGTTAGTGTAGAAATAGCCGGGGCTATGACAGAAATATTTCAAATGTCATTAGAAACGGGAACAGTAGATTGGCGTACTGCGCATGTTGTTCCAGTGTTTAAAAAGGGTTCTAAGAGTAAACCTAGCAATTATAGACCTGTTAGTTTGACTTCAGTGGTGGGCAAATTAATGGAAAAGATACTTAGAGATAATATATATAAGCTTCTGGATAAACAGGGTCTGATTAGGAACAGTCAGCATGGATTTGTACCTGGAAGGTTATGTTTGACATCTTGAATTTTTTTGAAGAGGTTACTAGGGAAATTGACGAGGGTAAAGCTGTGGATGTTGTCTATATGGACTTTAGTAAGGCCTTTGACACGGTTCCTCACGGATGGTTGGTTAAGAAGGTTCAACTGTTGGGTATAAATGCAGGAGTAGCAAGATGGATTCAACAGTGGCTGAATGGGAGAAGCCAGAGGGTAATGGTGGATGGCTGTTTGTCGGGTTGGAGGCAGGTGACTAGTGGGGTGCCTCACGGATCTGTGTTGGGTCCTTTGTTGTTTGTTATGTACATCAATGATCTGGATGAAGGTGTGATCAATTGGATTAGTAAGTATGCAGATGATACCAAGATAGGGGGTGTTGTGGATAATGAAGAGGATTTCCAAAGTCTACAGAGTGATTTAGGCCATTTGGAAGAATGGGCTGAAAGATGGCAGATGGAGTTTAATGCTGATAAATGTGAGGTGCTACACCTTGGCAGGACAAATCAAAATAGGACGTACATGGTAAATGGTAGGGAATTGAAGAATACAGTTGAACAGAGGGATCTGGGAATAACCGTGCATAGTTCCTTGAAGGTGGAATCTCATATAGATAGGGTGGTAAAGAAAGCTTTTGGTATGCTAGCCTTTATAAATCAGAGCATTGAGTATAGAAGCTGGGATGTAATGTTAAAAATTGTACAAGGCAATTTGGTGTACAATTTTGGTCGCCCAATTATAGGAAGGATGTCAACAAAATAGAGAGAGTACAGAGGAGATTTACTAGAATGTTGCCTGGGTTTCAACAACTAAGTTACAGAGAAAGGTTGAATAAGTTAGGTCTTTATTCTCTGGAGCACAGAAGTTTAAGGGGGGACTTGATAGAGGTCTTTAAAATGATGAGAGGGATAGACAGAGTTGATGTGGACCAACTTTTCCCTTTGAGAATAGGGAAGATTCAAACAAGAGGACATGACTTCAGAATTAAGGGACAGAAGTTTAGGGGTAACATGAGGGAGATCTTCTTTACTCAGAGAGTGGTAGCGGTGTGGAATGAGCCTCCAGTGGAAGTGGTGGAGGCAGGTTCGTTGGTATCATTTAAAAATAAATTGGATAGGCATATGGATGAGAAGGGAATGGAGGGTTACGGTATGAGTGCAGGCAGGTGGGACTAAGGGAAAAAAGTTGTTTGGCACGGTCTTGTAGGGCCGAGATGGCCTGTTTCTGTGCTGTAATTGTTATATGGTTATATGGTTATGATCCAGGCAAGTATCTAAAATATCTCGTATATGTATTTGTAGCTCAAAGTTATTGAGCTAGAGGACAAGCTGCAGACACTGCACATATCAGGGATAGAAAAAAAGTTAACTGGATACCCTGTCCCAGGCCGCAATCATAATTTAGTTCACAATTTAGTTTAGTTTATTGTCACATGTACTGAGGAACAGTGAAAAACATATGTTGCATGCTAACAAGTCAATGGAAAGACAATACATGATTACAATTGAGCCACCCACAGAGATGCATGTTAAAGGGAATAATGTTTAGTGCAAGGTAAAGTCCTATTAAAGATAATCTGATTAACGAGGTTCTGAGGCTAATTTACCATAAAGGGGCTGTCCCACTTGGGCGACCTAATCTGCGAGTTTAGAAGAGTTTGCCCTTGACTCAAATTCGCAGCATGGTCGACACGTGGTCCTAGGAGGTCCTATGAGGTCGCTGGAACTCTCCTTCATGCTCGAGGGAAGTTCCCGAATACTCGTGGCCTCAACTAGGTCGCAGAAAATTTTTCAGCATGTTGAAACATTTTCCGCATTAAAATTTAGTCGGCATGGTTCTTTTGAACTCGTAGTGCAGTGGAGTGTGGTCGCTATTTAGTTACAGGCAGTCGAGGGCAGCCGTACGCAATCTCTTTCACTGACCGGGCATTTTGATTGGTCCCCTTCTCTCCCCTTCTCTTCCCTTCTCACCCCTTCTCTCCCCCTTCCCTTCCCTTCTCTCCCCCCTCTCCAATTCTCTCCCCTCTCTCCAATTCTCTCCCCTTCTCACCCCCCCTCTCCCCCCTCTCCCCCTTTCCCCCCCCCCCCCCCCCCCCCCCCCCCTCCCCCCCCCCCCCCCCCCCCCCCCCCCCCCCCCCCCCCCCCCCCCCCCCCCCCCCCCCCCCCCCCCCCCCCCCCCTCCGCGCTCTCTAAAGGACTTACTGTACACTGTTCAGGCCCGGACGAAGCCTTTCAAAAAGAGGGGTGGCATGACTGGATTGCAACAAATTTAATGTGAAATAATGTGGGTGCTGCGCACATCAGGAATGCGAAGCATGAAGTCCCTCGATGCCAGGGTCCAGTGCCCGCATAAGGGCCCTGGAAGCTCAGGGGTTTGAGATGCTCTCTGATGCATTCTGAGCCATATTTTGGAGTATTTTTGCACCAAATTTATGACCAATATTTTAGAAATTAACAGGAAACTGAGAGGTAGCTTTTTCACACAAAGAGTGGAGGGTGTATGCAACGAGCTGCCAGAGGAGGTAGTTAAGGCTGGGACTATCCTAATGTTTAAGAGACATTTGGACACATACATGGATAGGACAGGTTTAGATGGATATGGGCCAAACGCGTGTGAGTGGGACTAGTGTAGATGGTCATGTTGTGTGGGCAAGTTGGGCTGAAGGGCCTGTTTCCACACTGCATCATTCAATGAATAAAATGTTAAGAAGAAAAATGCATGTAGATAAGTAGAGCAGATTTGAAAGAGGAGTGAAATGTAATAGGTTTATGGGTGGAAAGGAACATAGGAAAGGAGCGGGGAGAGTGGTCTTGGGCAGATGGGTGAAGGGAAAATAGACACAAAGTGCTGGAGTAGCTCAGCGGGTCAGGCAGCATCTGTGGAGAATATGGATAGGTGACATGTCACAGAGTGCTGGAATAACTCAGTGAGTCAGGCAGCATCTCTGGAGAAAAGGTATAGATTATATTTCGGGTCAAGACCCTTCAGTAATATTCATGATGTGACATGCATAGACATTCCTGAATGTTATCCAAACCATTGTGAGCTACTTTGTTACGGTGCTTGCCCTCTCCTATAACGTTTCTGCTGGCTTGTGTAATGCAGGACAGGACACAAGCTTTGGGACATGATGTGAAGCTGTTGCCGTCTGTCCCAGCCTGGTGAAAACCTGGATGGAGTGGATGTGGAGAGGATGTTTCCACTAGTGGGAGAATCTAGAACCAGTAGCCACAGCCTCAGAATTAACATTCCTTTAGGAAGGAGATGAGCATGAATTTCTTAAGTCAGAGGGTGGCGAAGTGTGGAATTCTTTGCCACAGACAGCTGTGGAGGTCAAGTCAATGGATATTTTTCAGGAGGAGATTGATAGATTCTTGATTGATACGAGTGTCAGAGGTAATGGGAAGAAGGCAGGAGAATGGGTTTGAGAGGGAAAGATAGAAAGAGTCAGTGATACAGTGTGGAAACAGGCCCTTCGGCCCAGCATGTCCCATCTGCACTAGTCCCACATGCCCACATTTGATCCATATCCCTCCGAACCTGTCATATCCATGTACCTGTCTAACTGTTTCTTAAATGTTGTGATAGTCTCTGCCTCAACTACCTCCTCTGGCAGCTTGTTCCATACACCCACCACCCTTTGTGTGAAAAACATACCCCTCAGATTCCTATTAAATCTTTTGCCCTTCACCTTAAACTTATGTCCTCTGTCCTCGATTCGCTTACTGTGGGCAAAAGACTCAACCATATCTATTCAAATCATGATTTTATACACCTCTATTAGATCATCCCTCATCCTTCTGTGCTCCATGAAATAGAGTCCCAGCCTACTCAACCTCTCCCTATAGCTCTGGCCCTCTAGTCCTGGCAACATCCTCGTAAATCTTCACTGTACCCTTTGCAGTTTGATGACAACTTTCCTATAACATGATGCCCAGAACTGAATACAATACTCTGAATGTGGCCTCGCCAACTTCTTATGCAACTGCAACATGACCTCCCAACTTCTATACTAAGCCCGACCCGCTGAGTTACTCCAGCACTCTGTGAAACATCACAGAACAGGGCAAGATTAGCAAGTTTGCTGATGATACAGAAGTGAGCGGTTTTGTAGATAGTGAAGATGGTTGTGAAAGGTTGCAGCAAGATCTGGATCAATTAGCCAGGTGGGCTGAGGAATGGTTCGTGGTTGCATGGTTCCTTGAAGGTCGTGTCGCAGGTACATCAGGTGGTCAAAAAGTATTTGGCACTTTAGCCTTCATCAGTCCGAGTATTGAGTATAGAAGTTGGGAGGTCATGTTGCAGTTGTATAAGACGTTGGTGAGACCGCATTTAGAATATTGTGTTCAGTTCTGGGCACCATGTTATAGGAAAGATGTCAAACTGAAAAGAGTACAGAGATCCCCATCCTGGATCAGTCCAATCAGGGTTGTGTCATCCGCAAACTTGAGAAGCTTGATAGAGGTGTCTGTGGAGGTGCAATCATTGGTGTGGCGAGTGTAGAGGAGAGGGGAGAGTACGCATCTTGCGGTGTTCCTATGCTGAGCGTTTGCAGGTCCGAGGTATGCTTTCCCGCCTAACATCCTGCTTCCTGTCTGTCACAAAGCTGGTGATCCACCGACAGAGGGGTTCAGGCACAGTCAACTCAGAAGGTTTGGAGCGTAGTAGCTCTGGTACAATGGTGTTGAATGCAGAGCTAAAATCAACAAACAAAATCCTCACATAGGTTCCCTGGCGGTCTAGGTGCTGTAGGATGAAATGCAGGCCCAGATTGACTGCGTCATCCACAGATCTATTGGCCCGATATGCAAAATGCAGAGGGTCCAGCAGAGGGATTGTGATATTTTTTATGCTTGGCCAGCACAAGCCTTTCAACGGTCTTCATGACTACAGAGGTCAGTGCGACAGGCCTGTAGTCATTGACAAGTAATCCTTACCTTTTTACAGGGACAATAGTGGAGACTTTGAAACAGGCAGGGACGGTACATCTTTGCAGGGACAGGTTAAAAATGAGTAATTGGGTGTGAAGTGGTGATTGTAGTGGTGTGGGTGTAGAAGGGCCCAGTCTTTGCAGACTGAGGTCAGGCTGTGAGTGAGTGTGAAGTGTTGGTTGGGGTGGGAAAGGGTCCACTCTTTTCATAGCTTCTTGCCTTAAGTAGGTGAAGTGGTGAATAGGAAGGAGAGGGTGCAGGGTCCATTCTTTGCAGACTGGGGTCTGGCTGTGTTTGTTGGGGAAGGGGTACCAGGGCTACATTTCTAATTTTCAAACCTGCAGTAAAACGCATTCAGGTCGTTCGTCAGCTGACAATTGTCCAAAGAGCGGGGGCTTTCCACATAGCTGGTGACTTTTTGCATGCCTTTCCAAACTGAAGAAGAATCACTAGCTAAGAACTTGCTCCTCAACTTCTCAGAGTACCTTTCCTTCGCAGCTGTTTATCGATTAGGCTATCTTTTAACTCTTTAACGATTAGGCTATCGGCTTGATGCATATTTGCCACCACCCCCCCGATCTCGAAATGGGAATGTTACATCTGTAAATAATGATCCCATTAAAATGTATATTTATGTCACAAACTATGAAATTCATATTTTTCAGTATTGTTATCAAGGAAAAGAATGCAGTTCCAATTATTTGATATTAATTGATATTGTTTAAAATTATTCATATGAAGGAGAAAATATAATAGCTCTAAAACTGCCGCTGGGATCAGATTCAGCCACTCCCACCCGGTGAGGGGAGAACGGTCTTCTGGTCGCCAGGCTGGCCGTTGGCGATGCTCCGACACCGATGCCTGCAACACAATATTCCACTATTTACCTGGAGTAGACCACACGAGGCATCGAGCTCAATGTGTGGATTACAAATCAAAGATCCTATAGCTATAGGATCTTGATACAAATGGCAGTCTGATCCCGCCCGGGCCCACTGCGCACACGTGGAGAGTTGGCATCATTTTGCGTCGCTCCCCCAACTGCGCAGGCGCGGATGGTTGCATTTTTTTCTCTTCTCCCAAATCATCCAGCGGGCCGACAAAGTGGAAACGCTGAATATGCTCCGATTTTTTTTTTTTCTCAGGACTTTTTTTTTTCTCTGGATTTTTTCTTACATTGGGGATAAAAAGGGGGTGCGGTCGCACCCAACACACCACCCCCTTCAGACGGCCATGCTGTGGCAGCCGTTTACCTTCCTCTTCAACACGCAGACTGCACTCCTCCGCTTTCCCTGCCCCCCCCCTTCGCGTTGTGTTTGTGTGTGTGTGTGTGTGTGGTCGGTCAATGCAGCTCGCGGTTCGGTCGATCCAGCTCTCGGTTTCAACGCGGACAGTCGATCCAGCTCGAGGCTTTCCAGGCAAGTGCCTCAAGCTTGAATGTCCAGGACATTCTTCTGGATCGTGGATTAGGTCACCCAAGTGGGACAGCCAATTAACACTGCGATCCTGGTAGTTATTCAAATGAAGGGAGCAACAAAGGTAGTGACCCAATTTTCTGTGAAAGGACCTGTTTTTGGGTGAAAAAGACCGATAGAAGCACATAGGATTATGAGAGGCCCAGATAGGCTGGATAGTCAACATTATTTCACCTGAGTTAGGGGTATCAAAAACAGGAGAGCATGATTGCAACAAGAGGGGTGGGAGATTTTAACAGGGTTTGAGGAATAGGTTTCTTTACTCAGAGGTTTGTTGATAGCTGGAATGCACTGCTGGATGTGGTTCGCTCAATTACTTTAAAACATGGTACCGGTAATTATTTTCTGATAACCCCACATCTTCCAAATAAGCAAATCTTAGATGAATGCAATCGTAATGCTGACACACTCGACACGTTGTATATCAATGTTTTGCATGAGGGATCAAACCATCCAAACATAGACAAAATGAAGAAAGAGACTTTACATACAAAGATTGAGGAGATAAGTACCTCAATTAAATAGCAGAACTTCAAAGATAATAATCATTGAAGTTACATAGAAATTAGCACTGATCAAATTATATTTGAAAAATTAGTCTCTGGCTCAGAGACTGGTGGATTAGGGGTTGGTGTTGGTTCACGGGGCACTTAGATTAATACTGTGGAAAATGGAAGCTGTTCCTTTGGGACAGTCAACACCTGAACCATGCAGGGACTTGTGATCTATGAGCCACATAATTAGGGAAATGAACAGGATTTAAAACCTGCAGCTGGCAAGGTATCAAAGTTGCAAAGAAATCAAAGAATGGAGACACAGCTAAAGAGAAAGTTCTTAATATGAAACATGGTAAACAGCCTGTATTAGGAAAGGAAAACAAGTTTAAATCAATAGATGAAGCCACAGGTTATTAAAACAAATTAATGGAAGAACGGCATTAAAGACTATGAAATTTGCCATATGAAACAAAACAAATGAAGTAAGCTTAAAAATAGAAACACATTAATCTGATCTGATAGCTGTAATGGAGACATGGCTGCAGAATGGCATATATTGGCACCTTAATGGTGAAGATTACATGACAATTAAGAAGGACATGAGGCTGGTAAAATGTGGAAGAGTAGGTATGTTAAAAAAATGAGGGGTTTGTCTTAGTGCAGCACAGAAGAAAGTTCAGGAAACCAGGATGTAGTATAGAATGGATAAAAAAGATAAAGGCAATCCATCACTTTTGGTGGTTCTGTAGACCTCCAACTAACCACATATACAGGCAGAGCACAAAGAAATCAGGAATATACAGTGATAATCATAGTGAATTATGTCTACAATGGAAAAATCTAATGGGCAAAGGTGGTGTCACCTATGTTTTCAGCATAGTGTGCTTAAAACTGTATATTCTGAAGCCAACAAGAAAGCAAGCCAAACCAGACTTGTTATTGGTCAATGTGTCAGGATTAATAAATGACTTCATTGTGAAGATGTCCCCAAGGTAGCAACAATGATAATATGACTGATTTTTACATTCAGTGTGAATCCACGACTGGCATTTTAAACTTACATAAGGGTAAATATGAGGGCATGATAGCAGAACTGACCGAAATAAACTGACAAATTGGTTACGGGATCAGTCAATCGAGAAGTAGTGACAGACATTGAAATGATTTTTCAAAATGCTCAGTGTAGCATTCCAACGGGAATGGATAATTCCTGTAGGGCGGACTGCCATCAATGCTAAACTTAAACAAAAAACAGGTAGACACAATATGCTACAGTGACTCAGCAGGCAGCATCTCTGGAGAGAAGGCAATAGACAATAGACAATAGGTGCAGGAGTAGGCCATTTGGCCCTTCAAGCCAGCACCGCCATTCAATGTGATCATGGCTGACCATCCCTAATCAGTACCCCGTTCCTGCCTTCTCCCCATATCCCCTGACTCCACTATCTTTAAGAGCCTTATCTAGCTCCTCTCTTGAAAGTATCCAGAGAACCTGCCTCCACTGTCCTCGGAGGCAGAGAATTCCACAGACTCACAACTCTCTGTGTGAAGAAGTGTTTACTCGTCTCCGTTCTAGTCCAAGCAAATCACGGGGAGAACGTACAAACTCCGTACAGATAGCACCTGCAGTGAGGATTGAAACCTGGTCTCTGACCCTGTAAGGCAGAACTCTACCATTGCACCACCATACTGCACACATAATGAGAGTTTCTTCAGGTACGAAAAGAGAAAATAATTAAGAAAATAACCATTCGTCCTACAGAAGATGAGCATGTGAATTATGGAAATAAGGAGATGACAAATGAATTAAGCAGGTAACTTGCATCAGTCTTCAGTATAGAATGACAAATAATCCCCCAGAAACAAGATATAAATCATGGATTTGGAAAGCATTGAGGAACGAGGGAAAAGTATTGTGCAAAGTGCTGGAGACGTGGCTCATAATTACTGGAATAGTCTGGACTGATGTCTTAAAAGAAGAGGCAAGTAGGACAATTGAGGGGTCATTTTTTTGAATTTCCAATAGTTCCTAGATTGGGGGCAATTTGTAAGATTGAATACTGTACTAAATGTAACTCCTTTATTCAAAAAGAGAGAGATACAGAAACTATAGGCCAGTTGCCTTGATCATAAGGTCATTGTTACAAGGATTAGGAGTAGAATTAGGCCATTTGGCCCATCAAGTCTACTTCGTCATTTAATCATGCCTGATCCATCTCTCCCTCCTAACCCCATGCTCCTGCCGTCTCCCCATAACGTCTGACACCTGTTCCTACCTGATATTTGAAAAATGGAAAATATTAGAAGTTATTTTTGGATATCTTATTGCAGGGCATTTTAATTATATCAAGAATCAGGCAAATTTAACATGATTTTGTTAATACGGTTATTAGTGCTCTTAGATGAAGTAACTTTTGCTGTGGATGGAGGGAACCGGTAACCGATCAGATATGTCCAATGACACTGTGCAAAGCCAGAGAATAATTTGTAGGAGACTAGGCTGAGATTTATGACATTATTAGATGCAGGCAAGGTGCTGGATGACTCATGTGTGGCTAATGCAACCATATAACCAAATCACCATGTAACCATGTAACCATATAACCATATAACAATTTATAATAATGCTAATGTTCTACCTCTTTTTAAACAGGGCTGCAAGAAAAAAATCTAGCAATTACAGAGCAGGGAGCCTGGCATCTATAGTGGGTAAGTTACTGGAGAGATTCTGAGAGATAAGATATATATGCATTTGGATGGACAGGGGTTGTTTAGGGAGAGTCAGTTAGATTTTGTACGTGGGATATCAGATCTTACAAAGATGACTGAGCTTATTGAAGAGGTAACCAAAAGGGTTGACAAGCGTAAAATTGTAGACATTGACATCAGCAAGCCTTTGATAAGGTTCTGCATGGTAAGCTGCTCTGGAAGGTTAGATCGCATTAGATCCAGGGAGAGTGAGAAAAATGGATAAAGAATTGGTTTCATGGAAGGAAGCAAAGGACGGTGGTGGAGGATGTTTTCCGACTGGAAGTCTGTGATGAATGGTGTGCCTCAGGAATCAGAACTGGGCAATTGTTGTTGGTGTCTTGTATCACTGATTTGGATGAGAAGGTATAAGGCACGATTATTAAGTTTCCAGATGATGCTAAAGCAGGCTGTATTGTAAATAGCGACGAGCTATACATAACTAAAACTCTGATCTTGTTTTCTTCCGGTTTGGTGGTCTTTCTATTTGTGCAAAAGTGGTTTGCGATAGCGCTATGATTTTTCACTAGTTCACTCACCGCTCTCCTGTGCTGCGAGTGCACCAAGTCTCGTTCCGATTGGTTGAATGTCGTAAAAGTTAGCGTGGTTTAAAAATCTTAAAAACCGTGCATGCGCAGATCGATCTCTTCTCTTACCAGTCGGCGCCGCATGGATTTGTCTCTTCCCCTCTCACTCCCCGTAACCGTTCGCCCCTTCCTGCTCCATCGCGTCTTAACTGGAGCTGGGGATGGCCGGCGGAGGTTTCCAACCGGACTTTCGGAGGGACCTGAAGCAGTCCAGGCCTGCCCTGCCCCAAGAAGCAGCCCCGTCCCAGCCCCGCCCCAAGCAGCAGCCCCGCCCCAAGCAGCAGCCCCGCCCCAAGCAGTAGCCCCGCCCCAAGCAGTAGCCCCGCCCCAAGCAGCAGCCCCGCCCCAAGCAGCAGCCCTGCCCCAAGCAACAGCCCAGCCCCGCCTCAGAAACGCGACCCGATCCAGCCCAGCCCAGTGTGGGAGACCCAGCCCAACCCAAAGTCGGAGACCCCCAGCCCAGAGTCGGAGATGTCACCAAACGGAAAGCAGAGACTCTGATCCCGGCGGGGGAGAACGACCAGAGACCAGCGCCCACTGTGAGTCCCCATGTTTCCGCCAATTCCAGCCACTACCCTTCTGGTCCCCCTCGCTGGCTCCTACCCCCTCCCCCGTGACGCCCCTCCTCTCTATCATGACTCTTCCCCCGTCTTTTCACCAAGCTCACTCCCCCCGCCCACACATCCATCTTCCCCCTCAAACCCCTCACCCACACACACCCACACCCCCACCCACACACCCACTCACACACACCCCACCCACACACACCCCCACACACACACCCCCCCCGCCCCACCCCACCCCACCCCCCCGACACACACCCACCACCCTGCCACACACTCCCCCACCCCACATACCCCTCCACCCACACACCCTGCCCCCACAAATCGTTTTTGTGAGGCGTTGGGGTAACGAGGCGTTGGGGTCCAGGCCTCCCGCGTGACTGGGACCCAACAGGTCCCACTTAGTCTAGTGGCTATCTAAATTTACAGCAGTCTATTCATCAGTTGAGTAAGTGGCCTGAGGATTTTTTAATGGAGCTTAATACAGATAAATGTAAGTTATGGCATTTTGGGAAGTCAAATCAGGGCAGGACTGTTGTGGAGCAGAGGGATCTAGGAGTACATACATCCCTGAAAGTGATGTCACAGGTAGGTAGGGCATCAAGAAGGCTTTTGATACATCACACGGAGCATTGAGTTTAGAAGTTGGGACATTATGTTGCAGTTGTTACAGTTGTACAAGGCATTGGTGAGGCCACACTTGGAGTACTGTGTTCAGTTTTGGTCAATCTGCTATTGGAAAGATGTCATTAAGCTGGAAAGAATGCAGGAAGGTTTACGAGGATGTTGCCAGTACTTCAGGGTCTGAGCTATAGGGAGAAGCTTGGCAGGCTAGAACTTTATTCCATGTAGAGCAGGAGGCTGAGGGGTGATCTTATAAATGTCTATAAAATCGCGAGGGGAATAGATGGGAGTAGGGAATCAAATACATAAGGTGTGAGAGGCAACCTTTTCACTCAGAAGTGGTGGGCATATGGAATGAATTGCCAGAGGGGGTAGTTAAACAGAGAAACCTAGAAAATTAGGTGCAGGAGTAGGCCATTCGGCCCTTCGAGCCTGCACCGCCATTCAATATGATCATGACTGATCATCCAACTCAGTATCCTGTACCTGCCTTCTCTACATATCCCCTGATCCCTTTAGCCACAAGGGCCACATCTAACTCCCCTTGTAAATATAGCCAATGAACTGGCCTCAACTACATTCTGTGGCAGAGAATTCCAGAGATTCACCACTCGCTGTGTAAAAAATGTTTTTCTCATCTCAGTCCTACAAGATTTCCCCTTTATCCTTAAACTGTGACCCCTTGTTCTGGGACCCATCATCGGGAACAATCTTACTGCATCTAACTTGTCCAACCCCCTAAGAATTTTGTAAGTTTCTATAAGATCCCCCCTCAATCTTCTAAATTCTAGCGAGTACAAGCCAAGTCTATCCAGTCTTTCTTCATATGAAAGTCCTGACATTCCAGGAATCAGTCTGGTGAACCTTCTCTGTACTCCCTCTATGGCAAGAATGTCCTTCCTCAGATTAGGTGACCAAAACTGTATGCAATATTCTAGGTGTGGTCTCACCAAGACCCTGTACAACTGCAGTAGAACCTCCCTGCTCCTATACTCAAATCCTTTTGCTATGAATGCTAACATACCATTCACTTTCTTCACTGCCTGCTGCACCTGCATGCCTACTTTCAGTGACTGGTGTACCATGACACCCAGGTCTCGTTGCATCTCCCCTTTTCCTAATCGGCCACCATTCAGATAATAGTTTACTTTCCTGTTTTTACCACCAAAATGGATAACCTCACATTTATCCACATTATACTGCATCTGCCATGCATTTGCCCACTCACCCAGCCTATCCAAGTCATCTTGCAGCCCCCTAGCATCCTCCTCACAGCTAACCCTGCCCTCCAGCTTCGTGTCATCTGCAAACTTGGAGATATTTCATTCAGGCAAATATTTTAAGAGCATTTAAATGTAATTTTACTTCGGAGTCACGTGAGTGACTACGTGAAGAAGCCCGCCCCAGCACGCATTGCGGCATTGCGTTTCAGCAGGCAACAGCGGCAGGCGGGAGACAGGGCTCCCGCAGAAACGAGAAAAACTAAGTTTAGGTAAGTACTTACCTTTATTTTTACAGCCCCTTTGCGTCTGCTTGTTCCCCGCAGGGCATGCAAGCGGCCCCCTTGGACTCCGGGAGGAGTTTTTTCCGTTGTCGGGAGGGGAGGAAAGACGCTACCAGGACCGCACTCACCGGCGGACCATGGATGGGAGCTGTGCCGGTGCCGGTAACTCTCCACAGGGGCGACATCAAGAGAGCGCAGGAAGACGGCGCTAGCACTGCGTTGGAGGTCCCCTCAGTCCTCGCTCGCTCTCGAGTACTGTCCAGGTGAGGCAGGCAGGCGGGCGGGAGGAGGCTTCCGACTTTTGCGGAGCCGGTAAGGGGACCCACTGTGCAGTGCTGGCGTGAGTGCGCTGCAGCCCGAGTGCAGGTGAGCAGCAGCCCGAGTGCAGAGAGAGAGAGAGAGCAAGGACCGCTAACCAGCGGCCTGCTCCCGACACTGCACCAAGCCCGTCAGCATCAACAGCGGGCTGGGGAAAATGCTGCACCTGCCCGCTCGACGGAGGAAACGTCATTGGGCAGCAACAGGCGGTAGGACCGCTTAGCGGGCGGTCCGTAAACCCGACACCGCGACCGAGCCAGCCCGCTAGCGCCTGAGCAGCGGGCTGGATGTGTGTAAAACCGGGCGGTGGAGCCGACATCGGACTGGGACGTCTCTCCACCCAGGAGGGGGAGAGACAGCCGCCTGAGCTGCAGGAGCGGCTCTTGGGCATAGGAAAGGTGAGTTTGCAGTTGTGTTTTATTACAGATTTCAGGAACACAACGCAAAAACTCGCAAAGAGAAACTGCCCCGCTCCAACTCTACCAGCGGGGCAGCAACCGGCGGCAGCGTCGCTCGCAGAGCGTTTTTCGCTATCCCTGAGACCGAGCCAAGCCAGTCTCGCCAGAGCCTGCACGGCGGACTGGGAAAGCGGCCAGGAAGCCAAACGGCCGGTGGTCTTCGATTCGTCGGAGGGGGACATGTCTCTACCAAAGCAGAGAGAGACAGCTGCCTGAGCTGCACTTAGCAGCTCCTGGAGGAGAAGGTCCACCGGGAACAGCAGCGCTCCCGGCGAGACAGGACAGGCACCTCCTCCATAGTGTCGTGTCAGGCACTGCCCTTTGCTACCCTCATACCACGGGTTGGAGCAGGAGGCTAGCATTGGTGACCAGGGCAGGGCTGGTCTGCAAATGGGGCAGGCGGACAAAATCGGGAGTATGCATGAGGTGCAAGATCAGGAACAGCTGTTGGGTGTGGTGGACCGCTTCGTAGCAACCCCACGGGCTGGAGCACCGCCGGAGCCAAAACAATGGCAGCCAGCACAAAACTCTACTAAAAAAGGTGCTCGCCGAGGAGCTGCAAGAATATACAGCACCAGAGAACTGTGAGGCCTTAAGGGGAATAAGCCTCAAACATATGCTCGTTCTGTGGAGATAACGAGATGAACACATACCACCAGAAAGTGCTGGCATTAAGGTGTACCACACAATTCGAACTAAACAATCTCCGAAGGGAAATATAACACCTGCCCTCAATCTCAAAATTTGCAGGCTTGAGCAAAGCCCCAGCTGCGGAGGCAGACTCACTGCTATTTGGGAGAGATCTGAACAAAAAGCTGAAGGAGATGGAATAGGCATCAAAAACCTTCGGCATCATGAGGGCAGGCCCCGGGACGAGCAAACCACGACTTCCGATACCCAAGCAGCAGCACCTCACGGCATCCACCAGTCGATGTCTAGAATATGGGACTGGTGAACGCTTGGGGCTGCACTATCCCCAAAGATCTTTTAGATCAGGGCCCGCCGTGGACCCCCTGGAAAATGTGCCTCCCCCCAACGTCGCCAGCACGTCCTCAGAACAAAAGCACTCAGAAAACAGAAAACACAAAACCGCCAATAACCATGGAGGTAGGTGGGTCTGGTTCCTACCAGCATATAGAGCGCTTTCTTGGACTATCTTGGCTTTCATATTAATTCAGTCCACGTAACTACAATATTGCCAAGAGACAACATAGTTGAATTGGCACAAACAAACAACAAATTAATGGTCAAACTACCAACTACTCGACAAATAACAGAGTAATTGGGGAAAAAATTGTACCATTTCTGTCTACATGATTCAGATGTTAGTATCAAAAACAACATATACGTTGTCATTGAGCATCTCATGAAGTTACCCACTGAAGTAATATCAGAAAGACAGTGGTGGGGTTACCACTTATACTGGGCATTAATTATCTAAAAAATGTTCGGGTGAATTTTATGAGTTTAAAGCACTTGCATGTATGGGTATAAATAGACTACACTATGGAGGTGGCCTATATTAACCATATGGCAACATAAAGTCGGTATCATATGACAAGTTGGTCAAAACAATTTGGCAATGGTATATCCATAGATGTATTTGACTATCAACAACTTACCTGGACGGTAAGCAAAATACAGTGACAGACACCAGGTCACATAATATTAATGACAACATCAAGTAGATGTTTTCATATAAAGTTTTAACAAAACTATCAAGCTATATGATGCAACAGATATTAATGCATTTCATTGTCTCTGTACTGCACACTGACAATGACAATTAAAATGGAATGTGAATCTGATATCGATTATTTGCATCAACGCTATATCACCAGGTGTTCGGGGATGTCCTATGTATGTCGCGGGGGAAACCAGACCCTGGGGCAGTGGAATCCTCATTAAAAAATTTCTCTGGGACAGATAGTTCCAGCAGAAAGCTCGTCAGCTATATATATTAACTTTTCTGACCTATAGGTCATGTTGTCATTCAAGAATGTATTTACAATATTGATAGACAAATGCGTTCACGCTGCATTGGTGAAATTAATTCTATGTATTTTTTTCCCTTCTGCCTCACCAATCGAGAACAACGCACAGTACAAAAGGATTCTGCTTCAGGTATTTGATAGTACCTGAGGGACTTACGCAGCCATTGTTTCACTTTACGCCATGACATGGTTGTTGAAACTTGGATGGTATTTCCCAGTACCCAGAATTATTAACAATCGGAGCCGGGCACAAGTCAACTGTGCCATGGGAAAAAATAAGCTCCTGAGCTGCAGATTCTGCGCAAGCCTCTGGGGCTGGGATTGTTATACTGAACAATTGACACCATGTCAGCATCCTTTTGAACATCCACTGGACTACAACACTTCTCCAGCATCAAGAGAAGTACTGGAAGGATACAGGGAGAACCTACTCATCCGATACAGTTACTACGAACTGGAATTCCTGGAGAACCTTCATCACGATGAAGGATTCGGCTACAGTACCATCAACACAGCTACAATTGCCCTGCCTGTTGTTTCAAAACAGCTACAGGACAACAGGCCATGGGGTCACTGGCTGGTGGTAAATTTGAAGGGTATTAAAACTCTAAACCCCTAGACCAGGTACACCCATATATGGGATGTCACAGTGGTTAACCATACTTCAGGGGATACCCACCAGCCAGAGCCCTAAACCTGAACCTTCTATGCACTAAACACATTGTTGAAGGCACACGGAGCAGCACAGAGGGTCCAGTCACTACTCCTATTTACTACTGGACACCATGCTCATAGCTTCAGACCAGATCTCTATCATTGTCCAGGGAATGGTCAAACCAAACCAGGAACACCTTATCCAGTCATAAAACCCGGGCTTACCCGCCAAGAAACACGGTAATGTGCCATGACCCTATTATCTTACATAGACACAACCTAATTATTCGAGGGAGATGAAAAGCCTTGTGGGTTGGTCACAAAAAACCTTGTGGTCGGGTAACAAGCCTTTTTTGAGATGGCTCAAGCAGGTATTAAAGCTCCTGGGATAAAACTAACATGTACAAAGTTTTCATTCCAGGACAAGCTTCCACGTCAACGGCAAAAGAATGGACGTGCCTGTAAACCACATCCTGACTACAGCAGAATGGTGGGGGTAAACGTTCAGAGAAAGAATTTATTATAAACTGTTGACAAAACCTGTTTTATTTGCAGGGAAGATTCCGATCTGCAAATATTTTTAAATTAGCCAAGGGGAGCATTTAAATTTCTTCAGTGTTATTGTAAAAATACCATTGTTTTTCTATAAACAGATTCATTGGTTCATTATGATAACACGCTTCCTCCCTCAAAGGCTTCGGCAGCGAGTGATATAAAGCTGTTACACGGTTTGAAATCACAGAAGCTTTGAAATCTTCACGTAGTCACTCACGTGACTCCGAAGTAAAATAGTAAGATTAAACGAGAACTTACCAGTTTGAAGTTTGATCTGTATTTTATGAGGAGTTACGATGAGCGATTACGTGCCCTCCGCTCCCACCCTCATTACATGGATCAAACTGATAAATTGATGTCTCTTTATTCTTTACTATGTTACTTCAAATCTTGTGTCTATCTGTGATTCCACACCGCTGCTTTGAAGTATGCCGCAATGCGTGCTGGGGCGGGCTTCTTCACGTAATCCCTCATCGTAACTCCTCATAAAATACAGATCAAACTTCAAACTGGTAAGTTCTCGTTTAATCTTACTATTTGCTCAGGTACATGGATAGGAAAAGCTTAGAGGGATATGGGCCAAATGCGGGCAAATAGACTAGCTTTAATGGGCCAATTTGATCAGCATGGATGGGTTGAGCTGACGAGCCTGTTTCCATGCTGTATGATTCCATGATAATGACGCTATTGCTCTAATATGCCAGAAATGTTTTCTAGACCTCTTCCAATACTTGGACAATACCCACATCTACTGGCAAGAGCCTTCATGTTTAAATGCCTGCATGTTCTCTGTTTTGTCTTCTAAACAGAGATTAGAATGACTATTCCATGTCACCGTTCTTGATCAATTTGTCATCTATTGCAGAAGGGTTGCTTATCCACATATGGAGATATATAAATTTGTCTAACTTCATTTCTGCGCAATTTTTTCCCTCAGTAATTTCTGTAGTCATAAATGGAAAAATCTGCATCATCTTTCATTGTTAAAATCTGAGACAGGGTATTGTGTAATGACGAATGATTAGTTGGCAATCTTGTTGTGCAAAGCCTCTTGGGCAACCGTGACCATAATATGGTGGAATTCTGCATTAGGATGGAGAGTGACACAATTAATTCAGAGACTAGTCCCGAAATTAATGAAAGGAGACTTTGAATGTATGAGATGGGAATTGGCTAGGATCAACTGGCAAATTATACTTATACAGTCTGAAGAAGGGTTTCGAAACGTTGCCTATTTCCTTCGCTCCATAGATGCTGCTGCACCCGCTGAGTTTCTCCAGCTTTTTTGTGTACCGGCAAATTATACTTAAAGGGTTGACGGTGGAGATGCAATGACAATGATTTAAAGACCATGTGGATGAACTCCAAAAAATTGTTCATCTCTGTCTGGCTCAAAAATAAAACGGGGAAGGCAGCTCAACCGTGGCTAATGAGGGAAATCAAGGATAGTGTTAAATCCAAGGAAAGGCATATAAATTGGCCAGATGAAGCAGCAAACCGGAAGACTGGGAGAAATTTAGAACTTAACAGAGAAGGACAAAGGGGTGACAAAGAGGTGACAAAGGGGGGGAGCATGAAAGAAAGCTTGGGGGGAAAGTTCTTTAGATATGTAAAATGGAAAAGATTAGTGAAGACAAATGTAGGTCCCTTACAATCAGAGACAGGTGAATTTATAATGGGGAAACAAGGAAATGGCAGAACAGTTAAACAAGTACTTTGGTTCTCTCTTTAATAAGGAAGACACAGCAATCTCCCAGAAATACTAGGGGACTGAGGATCTAGTGGGTGGAAGGGACTGAAGGAAATCCACATTAGTTAGGAAATGGTGTTAGGTAAACTGTTGGGACTGAAGACAGATAATTCCCTAGGGTCTGATGTTCTGCATTCCAGAGTACTCAAAAAAGTGGCCCTAGAAATTGTGGATGCATTGGTGGTCATTTTCCAATGTTCTCTCGAGTCTGGACCAGTTCCTGTGGACTGGAGGGTGGCCAATGTAACTCCACTTTTTAAGAAAGGAGGGAGAGAGAAAATGGGGAATTATAGACCAGTTAGTCTGACATCGATAGTGGGGAAGATGCTTGAGTCAATTATTAAAGATGTCAGAGCAGCGCATTTGGAAAGCAGTGACAGGACCTGTCAAAGTCAGCATGGATTTATGAAGGGGAAATCGTGCTTGACTAATCTTCTGGAATTTTCTGAGGGTGTAACAAGTCGAATGGATAAGGTAGAGCCAGTGGATGAGGTGTATCTGGACTTTCAAGAAGCCTTTGACAAGGTGCCACACAAGAGATCAGTGTGCCAAATTAGAGCACATTGTATTGGGGGTGGGGTATTGACATGGATAGATAACTGGTTGACAGACAGGAAGCAAAGAATAGGAATTAATGGGTCCTTTTCAAAATGGCAGACAGTGACATGTTGGGTGCTGCAAAGCTCAGTGCCAGGACCCCAGTTATTTACAACATATTAACGATTTAGATGAGGGAATTAAATGTAACATCTCCAAGTTTGCAGATGACACAAAAGCTGAGTGGCAATGTGAGCTGCGAGGAGGATGCTAGGAGGCTGCGGGGTGACTTGGATAGGTTGGGTGAGTGGGCAGCTGCAAAGCAGATGCTGTATAAATGGTTAAAGTTGAGGTTAATCACGTTTGTGGCAAGAACAGGAAGGCTGATTATTATCTGAATGGTGTCAGATTAAGAAAAGGGGAGGTGCAACCAAGCCTGGGTTTGGTTGTACATCAGTCAATGAAAGTAAGCATGCAGGTACAGCAGGCAGTGAAGAAAGCTAATGGCATTTTGGCTTTCATTGCGAGAGGATTTGAGTTTAGGAGCAAGGAGGTTCTACTGCAGTTGTACAGGGACCTGGTGAGACCACACCTGGAGTATTGTGTGCAATTTTGGTCTTGTAGCGAGTCCAAACTTTGTGATCGAATGGTTACTTTATTCGGTGAGATAAGTTTGACATACATGTGCATTTGGGACTCTCTAACATATTGAGTCATTGCTGCTGCTGCTGCTGCTGAGCGAGGATGCTGACTCAAGCTCAGCTACCCGTTGACTCGTGATCTCAAGGTAAGATCTGTTGATGTAGCAGGACACTCCCCTTAACCCATGACATGTATTCACTGGAATTTAGAGGGATGAGAGGAGATCTTATAGAAACATATAAACTTCTTAAGGGATTATACAGCTAAATGCAGGAAAAATGTTCCTGATGTTGGGGGAGTCCAGAACCAGGGTCACAGTTTAAGAATAAGGGTTAGGCTATTTAGGACTGAGATGAAGAAAAACTTTTCACTTAGTCTGTTGTGAATCAGTGGAATTCTCGGTCACAGAAGGCAGTCATGGCCAACTCACTGGATGTTTTCAAGAGAGAGAGTTAGCTTTAGCACTTAGGGCTAAAGGAATCAAGGGATACGAGGAAAAAGGAGGAATGAGGTACTGATTTTGGATGATCAGCCATGATCGTATTGAATGGCAGTGCTGGCTCGAAGGGCCGAATGGCCTACTCCTGCACCTATGTTTCTATGTTTCTAAGATATGGATTGTGTACTTGCTTCCTGGGTCAGCGCAGCATCTGGGAGATTTATTTTTGTTTGGTGATGATTTTCAATTCTACATTCATACAAAAAATTGGCCCTGCCTACGTTCTGGACGCTGCCATGATCGGTATTGCCAATTTTGGAATTGGAAGTGTGAATAAAGTTATGATCCATCAATAACGTATAAGATATTCAATGCAGCAACTGGTGAAATTCTTTCACTTCAATGGCTGCTGATTATTTTGATTGCCACCGCCTGAACACTTGAAAAAGGTTTATTGACTCACACAGCATCAGCAGTCAACAAAGATTTCAACATCCAAGTAATTTTCCTATCCCCAACTGTATAATTGCCAGCGTTTATATTTGATTTCATTACCATTGTCTTGGATAGAGTGGATGTGGAGAGGATGTTTCCACTAGTGGGAGATTCTAGGACTCAGACGTCATAGCCTCAGAATGAAAGGATGTTCTTTTAGGAAGGAGATGAGGAGAAATTTCTTTAGTCAGATTTGCCACAGAAGGCTGTGGAGGCCATCAGTGGATATTTTTAAGGCAGATATAGATAGCTTCTTGATTAGTACAGGTCTCAGAGGTTATGTGGAGAAAGCACGAGAATGGGGTTAGTGGAAAGAGATACTTCAGCCATGTTTGAATAGCGGAGTACCCTTGTAGCCTAATTCTACTCCTATTCCTTATGACGTTATGACATCACATCACTGATTCTTCGAAGAACTTCTTCAAAATATATTGATTTTTCCAGCTGACCCAATGCACATTTATTTTTAAAATTTTAACTAGGCTCAGCACCTGTTGCCGTGCTGTAGCATGGAGGGGGTGGTGCTGAGATGGGTAGGTGAGACTGGGGTGAGGGTTGGTAGGTCTTGCATTTGATGACTCCTGGAATTACCAGGAGCTCCAGACCATGTGTTAAGTGTAATGGCAGCTACCAAATGTACTTTCATCCCCTGAACAACTTTACATAACACTCATACATATGTACACACCGATATATTATATTCTCTCTACATCATTGCCTTGGTCACTTTGAAAACTTCTGAAAGGATGATGAAAAGCTCTGTTTAACTTTCTTTCTTTCATCCCACTGTCATAGATTAATTACTCCATTGAAATGGGTAGTTGATTGCGTGGTAGCATGTGAGGCCAGTCACTGGCACCGAGGGAAGGTTCACTGCAAGTAAAGGCACAAACTGCTGGAGTAACTCAGCGGGTCAGGCAGCATCCTTGGATGTGATGTTTCAGGTCGGAACCCTTCTTTAGACTTAATACAGGGGCCTATCTAAGTTCTCCAGGTATACTGCCTGACCCACTGAGTTACTCCAGCAATTTGTCTTTCATTGAACTTTTTTTGATTCATTCATTATGTTATCTATTGAGTACAGTGTTTACAGACCTGTTAAGCTGCTGCAAGTAAGACATTCATTGTTCCATTTTGGCAAATGTGACAATTAAACAATCTGGACGACTCTTAATATCCCCTTATTTCTTAAGCATGTTTCCTCAATCCCATATAGTCCTTCAGTGTTACATTAGACTCCAACTGCCTATACCAGTTGCAGCAGCAGGATCTTGATTGATTGGCCAGGTGGGCTGAGGAATTGTTGATGGAATTTAATGCAGAGAAATGTGAGATGTTGCATTTTGGGAAGTCTAACATGAGCAGGACCTACACAGTGAATGGTCAACTTCTGGGTAGTGTTGTGGAGATCTAGGAGTGCAGGTGCATGGTTCCTTGAAGGTGGAGTCGCAGATAGATCGGTGGTCAGAAAGACGTTTGGCACATTGGCCTTCATCAGTCCAAGTATTGAGTATATAAGTTTGGAGGCCTTGTTGCAGTTGTATAAGACATTGGTCAGGCCACATTTAGAGTATTGTGTTCAGTTCTGGGCACTGTGTTATAGGAAAGTTACAGTATTAACACGCAGGAAAGGGTGCAAAGAAGATTTATGAGGATGTTGCCAGAACTAAAGTGTCTGAGCTATAGGGAAACGTTGAGTAGGCTGGTACTCTATTCCTTGGAGTGCTGGAGGAGGAGGGGTAATCTTATGGGGATGTATAAGATCATGAGAGGAATAAATTGGTTAGATGCACAGGGTTTCTTGTCCAGAGAGGGTGAATCGAGGACCAGAGGACATAGGTTTAAGGTGAAGGGGAAAAGATTTAATAGGAATCTGAGCGGTAACTTCTTCACACAAAGGGTGGTGGATGTACGAAACAAGCTGCCAGAGGAAGTAAGTGAGGCAGGGACTATCCCAGCATTTAAGTTGGATAGGTACATGGATAGGACAAGTTTGGAGGGATATGGACCAAATGACGGAAGGTGGAACTCAAGCAGCTGGGACATATTGGTCGGTGTGGGCAAGTTGGGCCGAAGGGCCTTTTCTGCCCTGTATCACTCTATGACTCTATGACCTGACCCATGACATCTTCTTTTTCCTGAACAGAACTTCAATTTCTCTGATCATTCAGGGTTCCTTGTTCTACTTGCCTTGTACTTTTTTCACACACAGAGTGGTGAATCTCTGGAATTCTCTGCCACAGAGGGTAGTTGAGGCCAGTTCATCGGTATATTTAAGAGGGAGTTAGATGTGGCCCTTGTGGCTAAGGGAATCAGGGGGTATGGAGAGAAGGCAGGTACGGGATACTGAGTTGGATGATCAGCCATGATCATATTGAATGGCGGTGCAGGCTCGAAGGGCCGAATGGCCTACTCCTGCACCTAATTTCTATGTTTCTATGTTTACTTCACTCTCATGGGAACATGCACACCTTGAACTCTCACCATCACATTATTCAAAGCATTCCACTTTCCCAATTTCCCAAATAACCTACTCCAATCAAACTTTTAACACATGCATTGCCTGAGGAAATGTTCCTAACAGTTGTGGTCAAAAGTACACAATTACTTCAATGACATCACTTCATCCAGAGGCATATTCTCACTAATTTAATGTAAAATATCATGGAAGAGGCAAGGTTCTCCAAACAATGGGGCTAAAGGTAACTCCGGTCTAACAGCTGGTTTGTTGAGATGTGATGATTCATCCTGGGAAATAACACACACAATGCATGGTCAGAAAGCAGAAATTAATTACGTTTTACCAGAATGCAGGATTAAAAGGTTTTGCTGTAAGGAGAGGTTATGGATAAATGTGAGGTTATCCATTTTGGTAGCAAAACAGGAAGGAAGATTATTATCTAAATGGTGTCAAGTTGGGAAAAGGAGAAATACAACAGGATCTGGGGTCCTTGTTCATGAGTCAATGAACGTAAGCATGCAAGTACAGCAGGCAGTGAAGAAAGCAAATGGCATGATGGCCTTCATAACAAGAGGAATTGAGTATAAAAGCAAATAAGTCCTTCTGCGGTTGGACAGGGCCCTAGTGAGGCCACACCTGGAGTATTGTGTACAGTTTTGGTCTCCAAATTTGAGGAAGGACATTCTTACTATTGAGGGATGGCGGGACTGTCATATGCTGAGAGAATGGAGCAGCTGGGTTTGTACACTCTGGAATTTAGAAGGATGAGATTGTATCTTATTGAAACATATAAGATTATTAAGAGTTTGGACACGCTAGAGGCAGGAAACATGTTCCCGATGTTGGAGAAGTCCAGAACCTGGGGCCACAGTTGAAGAATACGGGGTAAGCCATTTAGAACGGAGATGAGAAAACATGTTTTTACAGAGAGTTGAGAGTTCATGGAATTCTCTGCCTAGGAGAGTTAATTCTGACCAAATTGGACCTGCCATGACACTAAAATTGAGTAAAGACTTCTAGGCTGCTTGGCCATTTGCTCAATTTAAATGTGTCTTTTGCAGAAATGGGACAAGCTGCAGAATGGTGCCAGATTGTCTAGGGCTTAGATAAGAGTTGCAGGGAAAGAATGGGACATCCACAGATTCTTACAATTAGGTGTAAATTACATGAAATGGATTGGGTGAATGCAAACCATACATACAGGGCCTGCATGTCTCCCCCCCTGCACATGCGCACAACCACGGCCAGCATATCATCAGCCGCCCTGCGCATGCGTACTGCAATGGCAACTGGTCGGCGCTGGGCACTTTCTCCCTCGCTTTGAATTGTGGGAGATTTGGCCACCATGGCTGTCTGGTCGCTGCCTCGCCGCCAGCGCTGTAAACCAATGCGGAGGGGGCCTCACAAGTGGAACAGCTTAGGGCCTCTCTTCATCTAAATCCGGCCCTGAGGAATGGGGTACTGATTGTGGATCATCAGCCAGAATCACATTGAATGGCGGTGCTGGCTCGAAGGGTCGAATGGCCTACTCCTGCACCTATTGTCTATTGTTTATTCTCTATTGTCTATTGTCTATTGTTGGACAAATGTGGAATTATTTTATCTGGAATGCTGAAGACTGAGGAACCCACCTGATAGAAGTATATAAAATTAAGAGAAGCATAGATGGACAGTCAGAACTTTATTCCCAGGGTGGGAATGTCAAAGACTAGAGGACATAGCTCTAAGATGAGGGACAACGTTTAAAATATATGTGCTGGGTAGATTTTTTTACACAGAGATTGCTGGGGGCCTGGAACTTGCTACCAGTGGTGATGGTGGAGGCAGATACAACAGATGCATTTAAGAGGTAATTAGATAGATACATAGATATGCAGGGAAAGGAGTAATACCAATTACATGCTGGCAGAGGAGATTAGTTTTTGTGTTTGGCGTGGCGTGCGTGTTCCTGTGTTGTATTGTTCTATGCTCTATGCTACTTCAGCTCCTGTCAAATCCCTTCAAAACCATGAAGCCACAAAGTTAACTTTCAATGAGGCTGAAACCTTGAAAACAAAGATTTTAATAAAGGATGTAGAAGAACATTTTAAAATTCAATTTTATGCATTGTGAAAAATTCAATTTTTATTTTATTTTTCAAAACTAGAAAACCAGTGTGACTCACTGAAATTGAAAGCAGGAAGATGAATGTATTCTTTATTCAGATATATTGTGGACTATTGTTCCCTTTACTCTTTGAGCATAGATGATAATTATATATCACAAACATGATACTGATAATGTGTTTCAATGGGAAGACTGAAATTCCCTTTTATCCTTCACCAATTACCTGGATGTGCTGGAATGCAACCATGGTATTAGTTGGCATATATTTAATGTCTCTGCTGCCTCTTTGTCCCGAACAGAAAAGATTAATTTTCAAACTCATAGCATGACTAAAGTTTGTGTCCACAATAAATCATGTGGCCGCAAATTTGGTTAGAAAATGAAATACAATTATTTATTATTGATGAACCATATCCCTGAGGAATTTTAACTGATATCAATAGCAGAAATGTGCAGCAATGTGTAATTTATTAGATGGAGGCATCCACATAAATAGCTATTGGTTGTAATATATATTTCTTGACAGAAAGGGATGGTGATATTTTGAAGGGAAATTAGCTAAGGTGTTCTGAATGGCTGGCAGGATTGCATTCACCTCACTGGAGTGCAGCAGAATCTGTGTCTACCCGGGTCTCTGGCACTGCAAATGCTGTAATGGGCCTGCCCCACTTAGGCAACTTTTTAGGCGACTGCAGGAGACTATGCAGTCACCACATGGCCGCCACATGTTCGTGGGTGGTTGCCGGGGAGTCGCCTTCATGGTCGTGAGGAGTTCCCGCATTCTGGGAACTAGTCGCGGCCTCATTATGGTCGCCGCAAATTTTTCAACGTTGAAAAATTAGCGGCAACTAGAACGAAGCCACCATGGAGAGTAGCGAGATTTATCGTGCCTTAGGTGGGTCGCCAGGAGGTCCTAGTGGGTTTCCAGGAGATTGAAGGTTCTCGTAGATTGTAGCCGGTGCTGACCAGTGAATTTCATTGGCTCATTTGGGGGAAAAAAAGCGTAAGCAGTAATTTTCAGAACCAAGGATAACCGACCGGTAATGTTAAATGTCTGCCGAGCTTCACAGCCGTGTATCTCTGGTTTCTTAAAAGTTGTCTCCACCCCTTCTCCCCCCTTCTTCCCCCCCCTTCTCCCCCCCTTCTTCTCCCCCTTCCCATGTGATCCCCCCCACTCTCCCCCTCCTTTAAAAGGACTTACTGTATACTGCTCTTTAGCCGTCTTAATTACAGCACCAACCTTCCTGTTCATTGTGGTGTGTGTCTGTCTCGCCTTGGCTTTGCACCATGTGAATTTCACTCAGACAGCGTTCTCCCCGCTTGCCCTGTCCCCCGCCTGCATAACAGGCTGGTGAAGGAAGCGATGTGTGTGTGTGTGTTCCACTCTGACAGTCGCCGTTCCAATTGCCGGTTTTTCAGGTGACTGCTGGCAACTTGACAGTCGCCTGAAAAATTGCCTAAGTCGGACAGGCTCATAAGGCAGCAACTCTACCGCTGCGCCACTGTGCCGCCCCAAGTGAAGACCTACATGGAGATGACAAGAGGCACCTTCTTCTTCATTGGAATCTGCCACTTCCTGAGGTTCACTATCACCTTCAATATGGCAACACAGGAAGCAGCATTAGATGGAGTTGGATAATTGCCTTGAGTGAGGTGGAGAAGGGTTGCTCAACACTATTTCCAGGTTGTGGCAGCATTTGGAGAGTACAATGATAGACATAGGGGCATTGGAGGTAAATCCAGAAACACAGATTGGGATGGTGATGGTGGGATACACAACCAAAACATTGTTTACGTCACCATCGATATTCTGATGAGAAAATGACAAATCAGCTCAGGATGTCTTTGTATCGCTGATGGAATCTGTCTATGATGTTTTAACATTAAGCATATCCTAATACAATCTTCCCTCTTTGATGGTTGGTCAATGATTGTTGCAGACAATCTGAAAGAAACATTGTTATTCTTACTTTCTATCTCTTCTCTTGGTGAGATGAATCCACACTCAATTAAAATCGTGACAAACAATAACTTTGGATTATTGATGCACTATGCTGGGTCTAACTTTATGCTATCACATTCTCCAGCAGGGGAAAAAGACTACGTATTTAATTCACATGATATCGCTGTTTTCTATTCATGTGCTTAAACTTAACCCTAAAGTTCTCTCAATGACAAGAAGCAATAGAGTCATAGTCATAAAGCATGGGAAAATGGCCCTTCAGCCAATGTGTCAATGGTGATCAAAATGCTATCTAAGCTAATCCCTTTTGCCTGTTTTTGACCCAAATCATGCTGACCCTGTCCTATTCATATACTTGTCCAAATATCATTCAAATATTACTATGGTACCTGGATTCAACCACTTTCTATGACAACTACTTCCATATACATGGCACTATGCTGCCTCTCAGTTTCTTATTAAATCACACACCCCCCCCCCCCCCCCCCCCCCCCCCCCGCCTCACTTTAAATCTATGCCCTCTAGTTCTTGATTCCCCAACCTGGGGAAAAAGACTGTGAGCTTTCACCCTATCTACGTGCCTCGTGGTTTTATGCTCCAAGTCATTTGTGATTTGTAATTAGGAAGCAGTTAAGTACATGAAATAGCACTGGGGAAGCAAAGGCAGAGGATTACTGTAGAGAATTGCACTATAATTAGGCAGCAGTGAGTGGGGAAATCTAATTTACTAGCCAGGATCTGTAAGCACTTTTTTTATAGCCTATGGGAGCAGGAGTGCACAATGTAAGGGACTGATGAACAAATCCTGCCAGAAGAACCTCGAGCGTAAGGTATCAGAGGTGTTAGCTCACTGCAAACAATACCAGTAGAATTGACAGTTTTGGATATGATCAACATCATGGGACTTCAAAATGAACAGCTAAGTGAAGTCTGTGGGAAGGAACTGCAGATGCTGGTTTAAACCGAAGATAGACACAAAATGCTGGATTAACTTAACGGGACAGGCTGGAGAGAAGTAATGAACAATGTTTCGGGTTGAAGGGTCTCAACCCGAAACGTCACCCATTCTTTTTCTCCAGAGATGCTGCCTGTCCCGATGAGTTACTCCAGCATTTTATGTCTAACTAAGCAAAGTCTCATGTTTCTAGAGTCCAAGTGCTCTGTCAGTGAAATCTACCAACATGCATAATTAAAATAAATGATAAGTTACATTCCAATGAAAGTAAATCTATGGAAATACGTTATCAAAACACACATCTATTTAATGGAAAAAGTAAATATCCTGCATTTGTCTATAATATTGTGCTAAACATTTTTTGCCTTTGAAAAGTAGAAAAGAAAGAAAACTCAATGCTAGCATTTATTTCAAGAGGGCTTGGAAACAAAAACAGGGATGTAATGCCGAGGCTCTATAAGGCACTGATAAGGCCGCGTTTGGAGTATTGTGAGCAATCTTGGGCACCATATCGGATGTGCTAGCTCTGGAGAGGTCCAGAGGAGGTTTGCAAGAATGATCCTAGGAATGAGTAGTTGAGCATTTATCAGCACTGGGCCTGTACTCGCTGGAGTTTAGAAGAATGAGGGGGGGCTTCATTGAAGCATACAGAAAAGTAAAAGGCTTGGATAGAGTGGATGTGGAGAGGATATTTCCATTAGTAGGGCAGTCTAGGACTAGTCGTATCCTCAGAATTAAAGGACGTTCTTTTAGGATAGAGATGAGGAGGAACTTCTTTAGTCAGAGGGTGGTGAATCTGTGGAATTCTTCGCCACAGAAGGCTGTGGAAGCTAAGTTAGTGGATATTTTTTTAATGCAGATAGATAGATTCTTGATGAATACAGGTGTCAACAGTTATGGGGAGAAGGTAGGAGAATGAGGTTAGGAGGGAGAGATAAATCAGTCATGATTGAATGGCGGTTTTGACTTGATGGGTTGAATGGCCTAATTCCACTCCTATCACTTATGTCCTTATGACCTTATGAATGCAATGTAGCAGGTGTCCAGCAGAAGAGGATATTTTGATTGGACATAATTATTTAGCGGATACTCTTTCAAGAAATAATAATTCCAGGCACTGCTAAAAAATATCAGGGCCATCAAAGTACTTTGTTGAATTTCTGCCAAAATTGATAATTTCTTTTCTGCTTTATAGTTATACTGTCTGAACAGGACAGAAGAATACTGTAGCCAAAGTTATGAACCACTAATCCAAACCCCAAATCCCAGAGTTGGCATTCATGGTCTGCTAATTGGATTGAAAAAAAGTTAAATATCTAACCATGAAAACTGTTTTACTATTTAATAGGAACCATGTGAAGAAAAGTAATTACAACCTCATTATACTTTGGTGTCTGCGACTATTGTTATAAAGTGTGTTGTACATTCTTACCATTCCTTGAGGTACAAAGAGAAAATAAATCGCACCTCCATCTTTACAGAACAAGTACAGGAAATAACGCTGGGCTAATTAAAGGCCATTGACCTTGATCCTTAACATTTATCTTTTCGCAGATAGGTCAAACATTTTCTGTCCTCACTTTAGATTTCAGACACCTGCATTTTGCTTTTGAAAAATAATTGCATTACTGCCAAACCCTGAGAAGAAGTTAAAAGATAACTGAGAATAGTGTTGTACTAAAAGATTGTTAGAAGAACTCAAGATAATTACGTGGAATTAACATGGTTTTGTGTTCAACGAAGATATTTACTTCTTTGAAACAATAGCATGTGATGTGGATTTTGGGGGGGACTGATGGATTTAGATTTCCAGGTATATAATAAAGTGATATAATGTCATAAGTCATAAGGTTAGAAAGTGATATATCAATGGTTCTGTGGAAAATAAAATCACCTGGAGTAGGAGGTAACATATTGGCTGGTCAATGGGAAACTATAGTCATTGATTGGTATTCCTCTTCTTGACAAAAAGGAATAAGTGACACACCACGGTGATTAGTCTTGGGTCTCAACTTCTTACAATTGGTATTTGCATATTAGATATGAAATACAACTAATTTGAATGAAGACATCAAAGATATAGTTGCTAAATTTGCTAATGACAGAAAGATAGGTTGGAGAGTAATTTTTTAAGAATATATAAGAAGACTACAAAGAGATTTTAATATATTCCCTTCTGCCCACAGCACATGTTACTGTTAGAAAGTGATATAGCTCAGTCAAGTGAATGGGCAATGATGGTAAACTGAGTATAATGTGGAAAAATGTGAAATTTATAATTTTTTCATACAAAATAAAATTAAACTTTAAAAAAATAAGAGATTACGGAACTTGGAGGTGCAGATTTTTGATTAGTACCCGTGTCAGAGGTTATATGGAGAAGGCAGGCGAATGGGATTCGGAGGGAAAGATAGATCAGCTATGATTGGATAGCGGAGTAGACTTGATGGTCCGAATGGCCTAATTCTACTACTATTCCTTATGACCTGATGAGATCATTCTGGATGCCCTAGACTGTGCCTTGCAAAAGTGTAGAATACCAGTTACTGTAACTAATGGGGAAAGCTAGCAGCATGTTGCTGTTTATTGCAAGGAGAATGGAATATAAGCGTAGAGAGGCTATGTTTCAGTTATGTAGCACATTGATGTGACCACATCTGGAATGTTGGTGTCCTTACTTAATGAAACAAGTTGGTTTGGAGAAAGTAAGCTAGACTAATACTCGGAAATAGGTATTTTACCTAAGGTTGAACAAACCGTCTTGCAGCTGCTGAATCTTTGAAGAGTGAACAGAGACTTGATTGAAACATATAAGATCCTATTTGGTGTTGACAGGGTGGATATGAAGACCTCACCTCCTGGAGAACCTAGACGTGGAGGTCATTGTTTAAAATAATAACTCACCCATTTAAGACTAAGATGTGGTGGTATTTTTGTTCTCAGATGTTCATGGGTTCTTGGAAATGCTATCCTCAAAGGATAATCAAAGCAACATTATTGAACATATCTAAAGCAGATTATTTGGAAAACAATAGGGTGATAGGTTACCACTGGCAGATAGGAATGTGTTGTGCACACAATCAGATCTACCATGATCTTACTAAATGCAAGGCCACCAAATTCAAATGCACTTTCATACCATTTCAAGCAGGGTGCAAGGCCACCCAATTCAAGTGCAGTTTCATACCACTTCAAGCAGGGTGCCAAACCACCAAATTCAAGGGCAGTTTCCTACCGCTTCAAGCAGGGTGCAAGGCCACGAAATTCAAGTGCAGTTTCATCAATTTAGTCAAGCATGATTTTCCTTTCATAAATCCATGTTGACTTGGACTAATCCTTTTACTGCTATCCAAATGCCCCATTATTACCTCTTTAATAATTGACTCCAGCATCTTTCCCACCACCGGTCAGGCTAACTGGTCTGTAATTCCTCGTTTTCTCTCTCGCTACTTTCTTGAAAAGTGGGATAACATTAGCTATCCTCCAATCAATAGAAACTGATCCTGAATCAATTGAACATTGGAAAATTATCACCAATACGTCCACTATTTCTAGAGCCACCTCCCTGAGGACCCTGAGATCAGGTCCTGGAGAATTATCATCCTTCAGTCCCATTAGCCTACCCAATACTATTTCTCACGTAATGAAAATTTCTTTCAGTTCCTCTACCCCCTTAGATCCTCTGTCCTCCAGTACACTGTGAGATTGTTTGTGTCTTCCTTAGTGAAGACAGATCTGAAGTACCTATTCAACTCTTCTGCCATTTCCTTGTTGCCCATAATAATATTATGATCACTACCTCCAAGCGGTTCCTTTACCTCAAGTTCTCTTATCATATCTGGGTCATTGGACAACACTAAATCCAGAATTGCCTTTTCTCTGGTCGGCTCCACAACAAGCTGCTCTAAGAATCCATCTCGGAGGCATTCTACAAACTCGCTTTATTGGGGTCCTGAACCAACCCGATTTCCTCCTTGAAATGGTATGAAACTGCACTTGAATTTGGTGGTCTTGCACCCTGCTTGAACTGGCATGCTTGAAATGGTATGAAACTGCACTTGAATTTGGTGGCCTTGCAACCTGCTTGAAGTGGCATGAAACTACATTTGAATTTGGTGGCCTTGCCCCATGCTTGAAGTGGCATGAAACTGCATTTGAATTTGGTGGCCTTGCACACTGTTTGAAGTGGTTGGAAACTGCACTTGAATTTGGTGATCCCGGGTCTCTGGTGTCGTAAGGCAGCAACTCTACCGCTGTGCCACTGTGCCGCTTGTACTTAATGCCACTACTTGTTTGGGCACCCATTTCATTTGTCTGAAGGTCATTCTGTAAGAGTACAAATGCAGTCATCAACATGGTGGCCAAAAGCCCAGGATATTGAAATAAGTATTGAATTGACTCATCTTTAAATAACATCACCAGTTTCTCACAGTGCAACTTTTCACTTATTGACTGTTCCGTTTGACAAGATTTATCACAGGATAAGTGAGGGCTAAAATCTCTTTCCAAATGCAGTCTGACCACTTAATTGCTTTGGCATACAATCTGAGTGTAACACTGCTCTCACTTTTTCCAGTCAAGGATCAATCAGCATTTGAATTTGGTGGCCTTGCACACTGTTTGAAGTGGTTGGAAACTGCACTTGAATTTGGTGGCCTTGCACCCCGCTTATCGAGGCATGAAACTGCATTTGAATTTGGTGGCCTTGCACCCCGCTTGAAGTGGCATGAAACTGCATTTGAATTTGGTGGTACACAAAAATGCTGGAGAAACTCAGCGGGTGCAGCAGCATCTATGGAGCGAAGGTAATAGACGACGTTTCGGGCCGAAACTTTTCTTCAGAAACTGCATTGTATGAAACTGCATTTGAATTTGATGGCCTTGCAACCTGCTTGAAATGGTATGAAACTGCGCTTGAATTTGGTGGCCTTGCACCCTGCTTGAAATGATATGAAACTGCATTTGAATTTGGTGGCCTTGCCCCATCTGTGAAGTGGAATGAAACTGCATTTGAATTTGGTGGCCTTGCATACTGTTTGAAGTGGTTGGAAACTGCACTTGAATTTGGTGGCCTTGCACCCTGCTTGAAATGATATGAAACTGCATTTGAAATGAAATGATGAAATGAAATGATTCAATTTATTGTCATTGTCAGTGTACAGTACAGAGACAACGAAATGCATTTTTAGCATCTCCCTTGAAAGGGAGACACAGGGCGTCGCGGTGTGCCCGCGCCTGCCGCCGTAATTTGGTGGCCTTGCCCCATGTGTGAAGTGGAATGAAACTGCATTTGAATTTGGTGGCCTTGCATACTGTTTGAAGTGGTTGGAAACTGCACTTGAATTTGGTGGCCTTGCACCCTGCTTGAAATGATATGAAACTGCATTTGAATTTGGTGGCCTTGCCCCATGTGTGAAGTGGAATGAAACTGCATTTGAATTTGGTGGCCTTGCACACTGTTTGAAGTGGTTGGAAACTGCACTTGAATTTGGTGGCATTTCACCCTGCTGGAAATGGCATGAAACGGCATTTGAATTTGGTGGCCTTGCACCCTGCTTGAAATGGTATGAAACTGCATTTGAATTTGGTGGACTTGCATCCTGCTTGAAATGGTATGCAACTGCACTTGAATTTGGTCCCCTTGCACCCTGCTTGAAATGGTATGAGACTGCACTTGAAAATGCAGTTTCCTACCACTTCATGCAGGGTGCAAGGCCACCAAATTAAAATGCAGTTTCATACCATTTCAAGCAGGGTGAAACCACCATAAATCCACCATAAAACCCACATAAAACACCACACAACACCACAAAACCACATAAAAACCACACAGTTCAGTAGTCATTCAGTGTTTCCAGTTGGTTCACAGCTCAGACAGAGAGTTGTGACCTCTCTCTCCCCATCTTGCAGAGACTGAGCCATGCCCACACTTCTGGGTTTTATAGCCCCTCCCCCTCCCACCAGAAATGGCGTGGCCTTCATGGCGTAATTGACAGGAGAGAGAATCGCAACATTTTTTAAACACTAATATCTCTTTTATTTTTCACCAGTGGGAAAAATTCTCTGCACCTTATGAGCGGAGGGGGACTCTGAATAAGATGGCCAAAAATTACAGCCTTACGTGTTACCGTTTTCTGTTAAAATCAATAACCAGTGCAAACAGGAAGTGGTCAAGTTTAGACTTTTAATTATATAGATTTTCAAACCAACCACCACATTTGCTTTTTCAAACCAACCACCACATTTGCCTTTTCAAACCAACCACCATATTTGCCTTTTCAAACCAACCACCATATTTTCCTTTTCAAACCAACCACCATATTTGCTTTTTCAAACCAACCACCACATTTGCTTTTTCAAACCAAACACCACATTTACTTTTTCAAACCAAACACCACATTTACTTTTCAAACAAACCACATTTTCATTTTCAAACAAACCACATTTTCATTTTCAAACCACATTAAGGGCACTCACAGGTTAGTAAAGCCACACTCACAGTTTAGTAGACATGTGTTCAGTGTTCAGTTGATTCACAGCTCAGACAGAGAGCTGTGACCTCTCGCTCCCCCATCTTGCAGCGACGGAGGCACGTCCACATTTCCGGGTTTTATAGTCCCTCCCCCCTCCCACCGGAAGGGACATGGCCTTCATGGTGTGATTGACAGGCGAGAGAATCACAACATTTTTTGAACATTAATTAGTCTTTTACTTTTATTCGATGGGAAAAATCCTCCTGCCCTGACAGCTGGAGGGGGACTCTGAGTAAGATGGCCAAAAATGACAACCTAAAGTGGTAGCGTTTTTTCTAAAATCAGTATACAGTGCAAACAGGAAGTTGTCAAGTTTAGACTTTTAATTATATAGATGTTAAAGATATGCAAAAAAAGTATTGATGATAAAGGAAACAGGTCATTGTTAGCTTATGCTAGGTGAGAATGAGGAGCTTGTGCAGCTTGAGTGGGGGAGGGTTGGAGAGATAGGGAATGCAGGGGTTACTTGAAGTTAAATAAAACAATATTCATCCCACTGGGTTACAAGCTGTCTATGCAAAATATGAGAGGCTGTTCCTCCAATTTGCCTATAGTCTCATCACTGACAGAGGAGGCCTAGGACAGAAAGGTTAGTGTGAGAATGGGAAAGGGGATTAAAGTGATTGGCAACTGGCAAACCAGCATCACACAATGATTAGGTAAGTTGGCAATAAAACTGAATCTCATCCCACTTTCATTTTAATACAATTAGATACATTTGTGTCATATATCGAGTGCAATATTTGCCCTGGATTAATTCATTTACAAGATTGCATGGATGCTCTGGACTATTATTCAGTAAAATTGTATCTGGTTCTTGATAAATTCCTGTGGTAAATATCTTCTGACATATATTTAAAGCAGACAAATTGTGGGTGTTCTCACCTTGGCAGTCTTTCTGAGTCATGAAAGGTTTCTCACATTCACTCTCACAACCAATGAACATGAGAGATTACATTCGCAAGCTGAACAACTTCAATAAGACATTTCTGACACTGCCCGCATTCAGGGGGGAATGGAGAGATGTTGTTGCGAAGACAGCATGCAGCATTGGGCTTTGTTTACATTGCTAATGCCTCCATTCTTCTGCCAACCAGAAACACTTTACAGCACTGGTCTTGAGGCTCCCTTTAAATGTAAGCAGCGGATCATTAAGAAGAGCTGTTCTGCTGGAAATTCTCAACTTCATGGAAGTTCTCCCAGTGCTGTTCTGATCTGGCTGTACAAGCTTCATTGCTCTTGCTCTACATTTGCTCTCTCTGGATAGCACACGGATGTCATGAGCCATGACTGCACGGAATGGTTTAGCTTCTCCCAATTCTATATTTGCCCTTTTACAAATAAAGTTGACACCCGTGACAGTCTAAACCGATACAGCCAAGAGCTTCTGCAGAAGCAAAGTTTGCACTATATAATTCTGGGCTCGATTATTATTTACAAAGATTTAAAAGGTATTTTTTGGTTCTTTGTCAATAGTGGTTAGCTTCATTTAGATGGACGACTTGTTTAGTTTAGTTGAGAGGTACAGCGTGGAGGCAGGTCCTTCAGCCCATCGAGTCGACACTGACCAGTGATCTCCGCATATTCACACTATCCTGCACACACTAGGGACAATTTACAATTTTCCCAAAGCCAATTAACCTACAAACCTGTATGTCTTTAGAGTATAGGAAGAAACCGGAGCAGCCGGAGAAAACATATGCAGGCAACAGGGAAAACGTACAAACTCTGTACAGAGAACGCCCGTAGTCAGGATCGATCCCGGGTCTCGGGTGCCGTAAGGCAGCAACTCTACCGCTGCGCCACTGTGCCGCTTGTACTTAATGCCACTACTTGTTTGGGCACCCATTTCATTTGTCTGAAGGTCATTCTGTAAGAGTACAAATGCAGTCATCAACATGGTGGCCAAAAGCCCAGGATATTGAAATAAGTATTGAATTGACTCATCTTTAAATAACATCACCAGTTTCTCACAGTGCAACTTTTCACTTATTGACTGTTCCATTTGACAAGATTTATCACAGGATAAGTGAGGGCTAAAATCTCTTTCCAAATGCAGTCTGACCACTTAATTGCTTTGGCATACAATCTGAGTGTAACAGTGCTCTCACTTTTTCCAGTCAAGGATCAATCAGCAAGCGGGCCGCCAGCTCATTTTCTTCCCTAACCTAAGGGATACTGAAACCAATTATAGTCATTTCACCCATTCTAGCTGGGTTGGTTAATTCAGCACACATTAACATTGGAAGGGGGGATGTGACAGGTATAAGAAGTCTGCATCACAATGGGTGCCGAGTTTGTGCTGCTTGCTCATTTACTGCTATTGATGACTGTATGCACTACATTCTCCAGTGAGGTTTTATTTATTGAATGGCTATGTTTTTTTTCTCCTAACAATCTTTGGTTTTGTTAAGTGAGTATTCCCAGCATTGCTGTTAGTAATGTTCATCAAGAGCCAAGGTGAAGATTTATGCCAGTTTCTGGGATCTGAACATAGTTGTTATGTATACTACAAAGTAAAAAATATAGATTGTTTTTAGTGTAATATCATGACTGGTTATTATTTGCAGTCACGGAACAACCAGTCTTTTCGGTCAGACTGATTTGATGGTATATGCATGGTAATAGAAAGGGTGCTGAGAAGATTTACCACGATGTTGCCTCAATGGACTCGAGGGCCTGAGTTATAGGGAGATGTTGGACAGACCTTGTCTTCATTCCTCGGAGTGCAGGAGGAAGAAGATCTTATAACGGCATATGAGATTATGAGGGGAATAAATAGGGTGAATAAACTGAGTCTTTTACTCAGAGTAGAGGAATCAAAAAGCAGAGGACTTGGGTTTAAGTTGGAAAGTTGCAAAAGGACCCTGAGGGGCACATTTTTCATGGAGGGTGGTGAGTATATGGTATGATTTTACTGAAGACATAGTTGACAACATTTAAAATATAGTTCCCTTCATAATGTTTGGGACAAAGGCCCATCATTTATTTATTTGCCTCTGTACTCCACAATTTGAGATGTGTAATAGAAAAAAAAATCACATGTGGTTAAAATGCACATTGTCAGATTTTAATAAAGGCCATTTTTATACATTTTGGTTTCACCATGTAGAAATGACAGCAGTGTTTATACATAGTCCTTGCATTTCAGGGCACCATAATGTTTGCAACACAGCAGTGTCATGCTAATGAAAGTAGTCTTGTTTAGTTTTTTTTTGCATATCCTTTGCATGCAATGACCGCTTGAAGTCTGTGATTCATGGACATCACCAGTGCTGGGTGTCTTCTCTGGTGATGCTCTGCCAGGTATTGCAGCCATCTTTAGCTTATGCTTGTTTTGGGGGCTAGTAGCCCTCAGTTTTCTCTTCAGCATATAAAAGGCATGCTCAATTGGGTTCAGATCGCATGATTGACTTGGCCACTCAAGAATTGACCATTTTTTAGCTTTGAAAATCTCCTTTGTTGCTGTAGCAGTATGTTTCTGAACAAGGATCTTGACCTGAAATGTCCCCAATTCCTTCTCTCCATAGATGCTGCCTCACCCACTCAGTTCCTCCAGCATGTTGTGTCTACCTTCGATTTACCAGCATCTGCTGTTCTTTCTTAAACAAATGTTTAGGATCATTGAACCGCCGGCCAATGAGTTTTGAGGCATTTGTTTGAACTTGAGCAGATAGGATGTGTCTACACACTTCAGAATTCATTATGCTACTACCATCAGCAGTTGTACCATCAATGAAGATAAGTGAGCCAGTACCTTCAGCAGCCATACATGCCAGGCCATAACACCCCCACCACCGTGTTTCACAGATGAGGTGGATCTTTAGCAGATCCTTCTCTCTTCCATTCGTTGCTCTTGTCATCACTTTGATATAAGTTAATCTTCATCCCAACTCCACAAGACCTTTTTCCAGAACTGTGATTGCTCTTTTAAGTACTTCTTGGCAAGCTGTAACCTTGCCGTCCCACTTTTTTGGCTAACCAATGGTTTGCACCTTACAGTATAGCCTCTGTATTTCTGTTCATGAAGTCTTCTGCGGACAGTCCATTGACAAATCCACATCTGAAGAGTGTTTCAGATCTGTTGGACAGGTGTTTGGGGATTTTTCTTTATTATAGAGAGAATTCTTCTGTAATCAACTGTGGTGGTCTTCCTTGGCCTGCCAGTCTCTTTGCGATTAGCAAGCTCACCAGTGCACTCATTCATTTTGATGATGTTGATTTTGGTATGCCTAAGGATTGGCTGATCTCTTAACAGTTTAATTCTTATTTCTCAGTCTCATAATGGCTTATTTGAGCCACCATTGGTCCTCATGTTGATAAACAACAATAAAAGTTTCCAAAGGTGATGGAAAAACTGGAGTAAAGACAAGGTGCTGAGAGCTCTCTTATACCTGGATTAAGGAGGCAATTAAACACACCTGAGAAATTGCAAATGCGTGTGAAGCCATGTGTCCCAAACATTATGGTGCCCATCCTCTTCTTGTCGAGTCCACACATAAGATTAGAAGTTGTTCAGCCAGAGTTGAACACACATCTCGGCATTCGATATCTGTCGTGCGCTTCTTGTGCTTCTTGTGCGTGTTGGTGGAAAGATTGGTGAAAACAGAATCGCGATGTGAACGCTCTTTCCTTGACCCCATGGTGCTCTGAAATGGGGTGACTATGTATAAACACAGCTGTCATTTCTACATGGCAAAACCAAAATATATAAAAATGTCCTTTAATAAAATCTGACTATGTGCACTTCAACCACATGCGATTGTTTCCATTACAAATCTCAAATTGTGGAGTACAGAGGCAAATAAATAAATGATGGGTCTATGTCCCAAACATTGTGGAGGTCAATGTAGGTGATGATATGAATAGATAGTCAATGCAGAGGAAGGTGGCAACAAATTTCTTTAGTCAGTGGGTGGTGAAACCATGGACATCATTGCCACAGTTGCTGTGGAGGCCAAGTCAATGGATATTTTTTAAGGCAGAGATTGACATATTCTTGATTAGTAAGTGTATCGGGGGTTACGGGGCGAAGGCAGGAGAATGGGTTTGAGAGGGGAAAGATAGATCAGACATGATGGAATGACGGAGTAGACGTTGGGCTGAAAGGCCTGATTCTGCTTCTTGAACTTATGAACCTGAACAAATTACAGGGAGACCTTAATAAACTTGGGCAATGGGTAAATAATTGCCAGCTTAGGGTCAAGTCAGTAATACGTGTTAGTACATTTTGGTATGGAAAAAAAGGAAATCACATGTTCATTGGATGGTGGAGTTAAGTGGGGTCAAGAAATCATCGAGATCTCAAGGCACAAATAGCCCAACCACTAAAGCAGTTGCCCCAGAGTTTAGCAACGTCTCAAGATTTATTTCCAGGGGGCTAGAAGTGAAAAGTTAGGAATTTGAATAGGAATTAGAATTGTAATCTGTCAAACGTTGTTTAGAACTTATTCAAGTAAGGGTAGATCGTTCAAGAAAGAGATTAGTTATAACAAATGTAGGTCCCTTGCAGTCAGAAACAGGTGAGTTGATCATGGGGAACCAGGATATGGCGGAAATTGAACAACTAATATGGTTCTGTCTTCATAAGGAAACATAAATGATCTGCTGAAAATTCTCAGGGGCATGTCAGGCAGCTTCTGTGGAGGAATTGAGGAAATCCAGGTTAGTCAAGTGGTGTTTGGTAAATGGGATTAAAGGCTTTAAATCCCCAGGCATCTGCATCCCAGAGTTTAAGGAAGTAGCTCCAGAAATAGTGGAATATTAGTTCAAGTAAGTTTCAAAACTCTTTAGATTCTGGAGTAGTTCCAGAGGATTGGCGGGTAGCAAACGTAACCCCACTTTTTAAGAAGGGAGGGAGAGAGAAAACGGGGAATTACAGACCAGTTAGTCTAACATCGGTAGTGGGGAAACTGCTAGAGTCAGTTATTAAAGATGGGATAGCAGCACATTTGGAAAGTGGTGAAATCATTGGACAAAGTCAGCATGGATTTACGAAAGGTAATTCATGTCTGACGAATCTTATAGAATTTTTCGAGGATGTAACTAGTAACGTGGATAGGGGAGAACCAGTGGTGGTGTATCTGGACTTCCAGAAAATTTCGACAAGGTCCCACATAAGAGTTAGTATACAAACTTAAAGCACATGGCAAATTGATGTGGATAGAGAACTGGCTGGCAAACAGGAAGAAAGAGTAGGAGAAACGGGTCCTTTTCACAATGGCAGGCAGTGACTAGTGGGGTACCGCAAGGTCAGTACTGGGACCCCAGCTATTTACAATATATATTAATGATCTGGATGAGGGAATTGAAGGCAATATCTCCAAGTTTGCGGATGACACTAAGCTGGGGGGCAGTGTTAGGTGTGAGGAGGATGCTAGGAGACTGCAAGGTGACTTGGATAGGCTGGGTGAGTAGGCAAATGTTTGGCAGATGCAGTATAATGTGGATAAATGTGAGGTTATCCATTTTGGTGGCAAAAACGGGAAAGCAGACTACTATTTAAATGGTGGCCGATTGGGAAAGGGGGAGATGCAGCGAGACCTGGGTGTCATGGTACACCAGTCATTGAAGGTAGGCATGCAGGTGCAGCAGGCAGTAAAGAAAGCGAATGGTATGTTGGCTTTCATAGCAAGAGGATTTGAGTATAGGAGCAGGGAGGTTCTACTGCAGTTGTACAGGGTCTTGGTGAGACCACACCTGGAGTATTGTGTGCAGTTTTGGTCTCCAAATCTGAGGAAGGACATTATTGCCATAGAGGGAGTGCAGAGAAGGTTCACCAGACTGATTCCTGGGATGTCAGGACTGTCTTATGAAGATAGACTGGATAGACTTGTTTATACTCTCTAGAATTTAGGAGATTGAGAGGGGATCTTATAGAAACTTACAAAATTCTTAAGGGGTTGGACAGGCTAGATGCAGGAAGATTGTTCCCGATGTTGGGGAAGTCCAGGACAAGGGGTCACAGCTTAAGGATAAATTTTAAAATCTTTAAAACCGAGATGAGGAAACTTTTTTTCACACAGAGAGTGGTGATATGTGGAACTCTCTGCCACAGAGGGTATAATTGCCAAATTCATTGGCTATATTTAAGAGGAGTTATGTGGCCCTTGATCTGGGGGATCAGTTATTATGGAGAAAGGCAGGTAGCATTGAGTTGGATGATCAGCCATGATCATATTAAATGGCGGTGCAGGCTCGAAGGGCCGAATGGCCTACTCCTGCACCTAATTTCTATGTTTCTATGTTTCTATGTATGTTTGTTATATCATAAGAATGAAGAGCGTGTGAAGAAGATTTATAAAGAAAGAGAACAGAAATATGAGAATAGAAAATAAAATTGCTGAAGATTCTCGGCATGTCAGGCAGCTTCTGTGAAGGGAAATGGGCATTCAACATTTTGGGTTGGGATCTTTCTTCTAGCATCTGCATTCTTTTGTGTCTTCAGAAAAATGGGAATATTAATTTCAAGTAAGTATGACTCTGTATCTCTTCTGTCGTGGAAAAAGAAAACCAGGCAATGAACTAATAGAAGTATTTTAAATTCTGGAAGGTTTTTCAAGGTAAAGAGATGAAGAGAGAGAGTTTCCTCTTTAGGAGAAGAAAATAACTGAATGCCTTCAATATAAGGTTGCCACCAAGGAATCTAATAGGGGAGTCAGAAAAAAATCTTTACTCAAGTCCTGGTGAGAATGTGAAAATCATTACCACAGAGGGTGGTTGAAGTGATTAGCAGAGATGAATTTACAAGAGGTTGAACAGTGTGTGAGGGAAAAAGAAAGAGGGTTACACTGATAGATGCGGATGAGAAATGAAGAAACCAGGCTTACATGGAATGTAAACATTGGCATGACTTATTTCTGTGCCATGCCACCACTTTATATTAATTTAGAAAATATATCGGACTAAGTTAAAGTGTCAAACCGATTGGGGTGGCACAGTGGCACAGCGGTAGAGTTGCTTCCTTACAAGGCCAGAGATCTTGACTATGGGTGGTATCCGTACGGAGTTTGTACGTTCTCCCTGTGACCATGTGGATTTTCCCCAGGTGTTCCGGCTTCTTCCCACACTCCAAAGAAGTAAAGGTTTGTAGGTTAATTGGCTTTTTTTTAATACAATTGTAAATTGTTCCTAGTGTGTAGGATATGAGGTGAACGCTGGTCGGGGATGACTCCGCGCTGTATACCTAAATTTTAAAGTAAAGACAGGAATTGTGAAGACATTGAGTGCCTTGAAGACATATGTGGCAAATATAATTGCAAATTCCATTTTGATTGGAATTCTCACATGATCTGGTTGTTATTAAGAACCAAGCAATTTTATTTTCATATTATTTCCAAACATGGCACCGCAGCTCTTATCAACATAGTGTGACTATAATCAAAACAAAAGTCAGTGGCATTGGTTGAGGGTTAAATAGCAGGGCAAGGGAACAAGGCCATAGCATTCACGTGTAGTGATGTGGGAACTTTGTCCAGTCACCCGAGGGAGTGACTTTATTACTGTATTACGAGGGAGTGACTTTATAAAGTGAGAACTTTATTATCTCACCTGAAAGATGGTACCTTCAACAGTGCATTTCCTCAATTCTGCACTGGAATGGCAGGCAGGTCTGGCAGGCAGGTCACAGGTCAATGGCAGACATGTCACATTAATACCACTGGAGTGAGATTTGAACTCAGAAGGCTGTAACTCAGAGCTGAATATTCAGCAAACTGAATGGCCACTGAAAATCCTGAAAAACTCCAAATGGTAGTTACAGCAAAGGACACAAAGTGCTGGAGTAACTCAGCAGATCAGGCAGCATCTCTGAAGAACATGGATAAGTGATATTTTGGGTCAACACTTTTTCAGATGGGTGCGTTTCGGGATGAGACCTTTCTTCAGATTGATGTTTCGGGACGAGACCTTTCTTCAGATTGATGTTTCGAGACAAGACCTTTCATCAGATTTATGTTTTGGGACAAGACCTTTCTTCAGAACAGAGGAGACAGACCTGGTAATTACACCAGATAGACTTATTATATTATGATGATTTATTATATCAAATAGGTACATTATCCTTTGAGTTCCCATCTGGAAATCTCAGGTCATAAAACTGTGCAGCACAGGACATGGCATTGTCACATTGACCATCCAGCACGACCATCTCTAACTGTACTTTATACTAATGCTCGTTTTCTTCTCAGACATCCTTCAACCCCTCCCAGATTCTACCACTTACAAACACAGTCAATTTAGAGCAGCTTCATAACTTGCTAACCCACACACCTTTTGTCATATGCAAGGGTATCAGAGCACCTAGAGAAAACTCACACAGTCACAAAGAAAACATGCAAACCTCACACCATCAGCACCAGAGGTCAAGTTTGAACCCAGTCACCAGATGTATGAGGCTGCAGTACTACTACTGTGCTATTCCAATCATACACCAGATATAGGTATCAGAATGGCCAGTTCATTCCTGTGTGATGCTGTAAAAATATGTTTATCACAGATTTGGTATGTCAGTACCACACTTCCATGCCCTCTACTTCCTTTGAAGACTGACTCCATGCCTCCATTTCCTTAGAAAATTAAGAAGATTCGGTAGGTTGATGGATACTCTCTTGAACTTCTACAACTGTACGGTATAGACCATACTGACTTGTCGTATGATGGCCTGGTTCATCGAAGCAAATGCCCAGGAAAGAAGATTACAAAAAGTGGTGGTCATCGCCCAATCTATTATGCGCCCTGACCTCCCAGCATCAAAGGGATAGGAGAAGTTACCTCAAAAATGCCGCCAGCATCACCCAGGCCATATTGAATTGAATTGAATTGAATACTTTATTGTCACATGTGACAAGTCACAGTGAAATTCTTTGCTTGCATAACGTGCCAAGGTATGCAAATAGTCGCGCTTACAAAGTTACAAATTCCATCCCCCCGCCCCCCTGCACCAGTTCCCCCTATCCCATCCCTCACGGCAGTCCCCCCCATGCCAGGTCCCCATTGTCAATTGTTCTACCCCCCCCTCCTCCCGCTTGCGTGGCACCGACTGGGTCCAAGCCACCGGCTCTGTCGATCCAGGCACCGATGGCCGCAAGCTCTATCAACACACAAGACTCCACCTCCGACCCACAAGGTTCTGGCCGACAAGGCCCGGACTCTGTTCCGCGAGACCCTACTTCCGATAGGCAAGGTTCTGGCTGGCAAGGCCCGGAACACGAAGCTCAACCACCGGCCTGCAAGGCCCGGGCCATGAGGCTCTGGCCTCGGTCTCTCGGTGACAGCCGTGGCACATCCGGAAGGTGGCTGCCACCGCGGCACTTCCGGAAGATGTCACCCTGGCGTCTCAACACCCTGGCCTGGCTCACATTTCACTCCTGTCATCAGGAAGAAAGTAATGGAGTCTGAAAACGGTGACATCCAGGTTCAGGGATAACTTCTTCTCAACAACGATCATGAACACTACAAACACCAACAAAACTACAAACTACAAACTTTCTTCATCGCACTAGGGACTTCGAGCTTTTGTTTTGCACTAATATATATAATTTTTAACATTGTTCATTTTTAAAAATTATGTTATCTCTGAGTATTATGCTTACAAACATATTTTGCTGCTGCAAGTAAGTTGTCCAGTACATTTGACAATTATCTTTTGACTCTTGACTCTTTTAACATTTGCAATGTTACACAGAACATAAAACAGTACAGCACATGAATGTGCCCTTCATCCCACAATGTTTGTGCCAAACATGATGCCTAGCTGAAGTGATATCAGCCGACTGCACATGATCCATATCCCTCTATTCTCTGGCCTTCCGTGTGCCCATATAAAAGCTTCTAAAATGCAACTATCGTATTTGCCACCGCCATTACCCCCCTGGCAATGCACTCCAGGGTCCATCACCCTCTGTGTAAAAAGAACTGCCCTGCACATCTCCATTAAACTTTCCCCCATGTTGGATTGAATGCCATGTCAAGAATCCTTCATTTATTTAAATCTCAATAATGGTGGTCCAGATGGTAGGAAGGGGAAGAGCTATTACACTGAAAGTGCAGGAGTAATCTTTTGAGTCTGCATCACTAACTTGGACTCCTGCTTCACAAAAGCACGTCGGAAATCTGGGCACAATGCCAATAATTTTACAGATATTAACTTTTCTATTAAAACTTATGAGGCCATTTCCAATACATGCCCCTCAGGTAGGAGAGGCGCCTGCATTTGTTAGTAGACTCCTCAAATGATTTCCATTACCAATTCTGAAATAGGTTCAAAGAGCCATTGAATTGTTTAAAATTATTCACATCAGAAACAACAAGACAATTGATTTCTTCATATTTTGCTCAATTTAATTACAGCTATTTCACTTTTATTTCTAGTTATTGTACACATTAATTACAATAACAATGTGCGCCTGATGTTCATGAAATATGTATACAGGTATGTATCTGGCTACTTAGCAATGATGTCATGCATAAATGATTTGCACAAGTGGTGAATCATCTCTGGCTGGCAGACTGAGCAGCATCATCAGAATGCTTGTGTTTCTCTGTTCTTGTGTCTTATAGAGACACTGGGCTTGAATTCGGATTATGAAAAAATACATGATAAGGCCGAATTCCTTTCTCCAGCCTTTTAGTGGAGCCATTAACTAACTAATTTTAAACAGGATATGATCTTTGCAAAAGTTACAAAACAAAGAAAAAGGGCAAACTTAGTTAGTCATCATTTATTACCATTTTACGACATAATTTGTGGCTCGTTGAAATAAGTTTGGCAAATGTTCATTCTTTGTCTCCTAAATGTTGTGAAGTGATAATTTCATTGATGGCATTGCAAATACCACGAATCTTATTAAAGTCAATATTTATCTGTGATAGCATGCAAACTGGTTTACTGGATTTGTCGGCAATGCGCCAATTCTTCTCTGCTGCGTCTCCAAATTATAGGTAGGAAGCCAACGAGGAAGGTCAAAACATTAAAGCAGCAAGCTGCACCACCCCTTCATTGTCCAAAAAAACAGAACTGTTACTGCAAAAAGGCACAATGAGTATCTCAGCAGGACAGGCAGCATCTGTGGAGAACATGGATAGGTGACGTTTCGGGTCGGGACCCTTCTTCAGACTGATTGTTGATTGTTCAGATTCTGTAACTTCAATTTGACTTCATTGTGTTGATTGCGAGACTGTTCCTGACCTGGATGCAACTATCCACACATTTTCTATGTGTAGATAGTTGCAGTACTTTGGGGAGAGCCATCGATTTCAATGGTTCAATGGCCGAATGGTTCAATGCTTTCTTAAAGAACACAGAACCTAGCACCAGTACAGCACTGGAACAGTCCTTTGACCATGAATGTACCACAGGCTTGTGCCATTGACAGAACTTTACAAAACTTTCCAAGAGTGTGGGAGATTCTTGTTTGATTAGCGTTTTCACTGGCGAGTAAATGGAAATTTAAAAAAGGTGCAGATATCCTCTGCATTCTTCTCAGGTCAGCATAAGTTTCCACCAGCAGTTTTCCAAAGATGGGCAGGGGGTATTCTCTCCAGTGACAAGATAATCTCAGAGATTATCTTGGGTTTTGTCATAACCACCATTGCTTCCTGGGAATCTGTTTAGAGTTGGTGGATGTGCAGATAAAAACAGAAAGGGAGAAAGAAGGCTTCATGTTTGATTTCTCTCCCTCTGTCAGTGACAGTTTTGGCCAATGCTGTCAGAGAGAGGCTTACTACAGCATTATCACTTTCATCAGAGTTTATGGTGCTGTGATAAGTTGTCATTCGAACACCATTGCCATGTGTCTGTCAAATAAGCCAAAACCAACAAATAGAGTCATAAAATCATTGAGCTATATAGTTTGGAAACAGGCCCCTCAACACAACTTGTCCATGATAACTAAGTTGGCATTCTGAGCTGTTTCCATTTGCCTGTATTTGATTCATAGCCCTTCAAACCCTTCCTGTCTACATATCAGTCCAGATGTCTTTTAAATGTCGATTGTATCTGTTTCTATTGCTTTCTTTGGCAGCTCATTCCGGATGTGGACTGCTTTCTCAGTGAAAAGGTTGCTCCTGAGTTCCCTCTTGAATTTCACCCTCCCACCTTAAGCCTCTGTCCTCTAGTTTTAGAATCCTCTACCCTGGGAATGATGTGGCATAAAAGGGCAGAGGCTTAGGCACAAATAATACCCAAAACCTGTTACCGAGACTAAAATTCAAGTTCCTAACTCTGTGGAAAGAGAGTGTGATGAGCTCAAAGTGAACAGGATTGCAGGTCTTGACTCTCAAACCTAACATGGCTAAGAACAAGGAGGCTGCCCTTCAAAAGTACTGTGCATGTTTTAAGAATTTAATTCAGCGACACAGAGCTTGGCAGGATAATCACTACTCATCACCTTGTCAAAGAGAAAATGAGACCCCGGTAATTCAAAAGTGTAGAAGGAATCCAATGGTTCACAAATGTCACTTTTGAATGGATGTAAGTAATTGCTTGATTGAACAGGAGATAATAGTCACAAGGACAGTAACTTTCATCTCAGTAACAATAATGCTCATTCACACGGTGTCTTTAACATAGAGGAAAACTAGATGGGTTTCCCAAAGGAGTGCAATCGTAAGAAAAATACACCAAATCTTTGAACAGTATGTTGGAAAGGCTCATTAAACAGATGCTTATTTTCAGGTGGTGAATTAGATAGGTTTCAGAGGGTAATCCTGGAAGGTAAGGTTGTAAGGCTAGTTGTCTTTGTCGGGCCAAAGAACATAGTGATGAATAAACAAAACTAAATGGTTAGCTCTCAGATAGCTTAATGCCCCTGTCCCACTTAGGAAACCTGAAAGGAAACTTCTGGAGACTTTTTGCCCCACCCAAGGTTTCTGTGCGGTTCCCGGAGGTTGCAAGTGGTTGCCGGAGGTTGCAGGTAGTGGAAGCAGGTAGGGAGACTGACAAAAACCTCCGGAAACCTCCGGGAACCGCGCGGAAACCTTGGGTGGGGCGCAAAGACTCCAGAGGTTTCCGTTCAGGTTTCCTAAGTGGGACAGGGGCTTAAGAGCTGGAGATGATTCTGGGAGGCAATGTAAGTCAGTGAGCCCAACGGAAATGGGTATATGGGATAGAAACATAGAAAATAGGTGCAGGAGTAGGTCATTCGGCCCTTCGAGTCAGCACCGCCATTCAATATAATCATGGCTGATCATCCAAAATCTGAGTTGACAAGATATTTTACCAAGGGAGGAAAATAGGAGAACATAGGAGAACAACCATATTGAACCAGGATGTGACAAGGGCATGAATGGGGTTTCATGTATTCTCCACAGCCTCCTCGTTACACAACATTTTTATTGTTAACAATAGCTTTGTAATCACATTTTATTAGCACCAGTTTTTTTATCGGTATCAGTTTATTCATTCTAAACATCTTAAAACTTACATTTCCAAACTGAATTATCAGTCCATGATTCTGGGTTATTAGTCCAAAACTGGCTCATTGATGCAATATGTTTTGTGATTTTTCTCAAACCAGTTCTGCATAGTTCAATTTATTTTGGTGTACGAAACATGCTGTACATAGTACTAATGCCCCCTTAGATTTCCTGACGACATTGGCAATATTGGGCAAAGATATACTCGAGACATAGACTTACACAGCACTGGAACAGACCTTTTGGTCCAACTCATGCTGACCAAATTGCTTATCTGAGCTAGTCTCAATTGTCTGCATTCGACATATACCTCTCAAACTTTCCAATCCATGAACTCGTCTAAATATCTTTTAAACATTGTATTTGTGACCTCCTCTAACACTTTATCTGGCAACTCATTCAATATACCCTCAACCATCTGTGTAGAAATGTTCCCCCTAAATTCCCTTTTAATTTTCCCACCTTAAATCTACACCCTCTAGTTTAACCTGGGAAAAAGAAAGTGACCATGAATATTTTCACCCTACCTATGTTCCACATGATTTTATATATCTCTATAACATCACCCATATGCACCTCATGCCCTGACTATCTAAAGTCTCCAACTCAAGCCCTTGAATCCTGTAAACATCTTTTTGATTATTCACTGCACTGTTTGCAGCTAAATAACACCCTTCTTAAAATTTGGCAACTGTTAGTAAATTTGCAGATGTCACTGAAATTGATGAGATAGTAGATAGTGAAGAATGCTATGATAATTTACAGTGGGAATCTTGATTAGTTAGGTAAGTAGGCCAAGGAATGGCACATTATGTTCAAGCCAGATGAGGTGAGGTGTTGAATTTTGGGAAAATAAACCAAGATAGGACTATTTCCTGGAGAATGTTGGAGAACTGAAGATAGACATGGTGGAGAATAGGCAGTTGGTACATTGGCTTTCATCAATCAGGTAATTGAGTATAGAAGTTAGAACATTATGTTGCAGTTGTGCAAGATGTTGATGCAGCTGCATGGAGCATTGTGTTCAGTTTTCATTGCATTCCTATGGGAAATAATTTATGAAACATAAATGCTGCAAAAAAAAGATTAACGAGACTTGAGAGCTTACATATAGGCAGTTGGACAGGCTGGGAATTTATGCCTTGGAGCATATGGACTGAGGGGCAATCTTATGGTGGTGTATAAAATCACATGAGGCATAGAAACATAGAAACATAGAAATTAGGTGCAGGAGTAGGCCATTCGGACCTTCGAGCCTGCACCGCCATTCAATATGATCATGGCTGTTCATCCAACTCAGTATCCCGTACCTGCCTTCTCTCCATACCCTCTGATCCCCTTAGCCACAAGGGCCACATCTAAATCCCTCTTAAATATAGCCATGAACTGGCCTCAACTACCCTCTGTGGCAGAGAGTTCCAGAGATTCACCACTCTCTGTGTGTGAAAAAAGTTTTTTTCATCTCGGTTTTAAAGGATTTCCCCCTTATCCTTAAGCTGTGACCCCTTGTCCTGGACTTCCCTGACATCGGGAACAATCTTCCTGCATCTAGCCTGTCCAACCCCTTAAGAATTTTGTAAGTTTCTATAAGATCCCCTCTCAATCTCCTAAATTCTAGAGAGTATAAACCAAGTCTATCCAGTCTTTCTTCATAAGACAGTCCTAACATCCCAGGAATCAGTCTGGTGAACCTTCTCTGCACTCCCTCTATGGCAATAATGGCCTTCCTCAGATTAGGAGACCAAAACTGTACGCAATACTCCAGGTGTGGTCTCACCAAGACCCTGTACAACTGCAGTAGAACCTCCCTGCTCCTACACTCAAATCCTTTTGCTATGAAAGCTAACATACCATTTTCTTTCTTCACTGCCATAGATAAGGTGAATGCACACAGTCTTTTTTTTTCCAGGGAAGGGGAATCAAGAACAAGAGAGCGCACATTTAAAGTGAGAAAGAAAAGATTTTAACGGAACCTGATGGACAACTTATTTGCACAGAGAGTATACTGAATGAGCTGCCAGAGAAACTGGCTGAGGCAGGTACAATAACAACATTTTTTTAAGACATTTAGACAGATACACTGGTAGTAAAGATTCAGAACAATATGATTCAAGCACAGACAAATGGAATTAGTTTAGATTGGGTACCTTGGTTAGAATGGATTAAGGGCCTCTTCCATGCTGCTTTATGTTATGACTGACTCTGTGCAGTAATACTCCAAATGATATCTCACCAATGTCTTGCACAGTTGTAACATGATGTCATAAGGTATTAAATGATAGCAGTAGAATAGTAAGATTAAACGAGAACTTACCAGTTTGAAGTTTGATCTTTATTTTATGAGGAGGAACGTTGAGGGAATACGTGAAGAACCCCGCCTACGGCGCATGCGTGTCATTCTTCAAAGCAGCGGTGTGAGGTCACAGATACAAAATAATGACCTAAGATAGTAAGATTATTAAAGAGATACCAGTTTAAGATATGACCATATAAGGGTGGGAGCGGAGGGCACGTATTCCCTCAACGTTCCTCCTCATAAAATAAAGATCAAACTTCAAACTGGTAAGTTCTCGTTTAATCTTACTATTTTACTTCGGAGTCACGTGAGTGACTTCGTGAAGACTTCAAAGCTCTGTGACCTCATGCCGTGGAACGAGTCCAATCTTCACAACTGCCTTGGTAGTTTGGGAGAAATTTTTACTGGTATTTAAAAAAAAAATACAATCATACCAACATTTTAAGCAAAATTGTAAATAATATTTATTAAATCAATTTATAAACCTTATAAGCTTCAGGTGTAAATTAAATAGAACTCAAAATTTTGCCCGAAAACGTTTCTTCTTTTCTAACTGGTTTGTTGTAATATGTGCGAAACGTTTTCTCTGATGACCATCCTGCAGTTCTGAGGATTTTGTCCATCGGTACCTCCAGGCGATTAGCTGCTGATGTAGATGCAGCCCTGATGGAGTGAGATTTGAATACATTAGTGTCCACTCCTGCCTGAACTAAGCAATATCTCAGCCACCGTGAAATGGTCTGAGTCGAGACTTTATGGTACGGCTTCTTATGGCTAATTAAAAGAGCCTTTTCATTGCCTCTGATAGCCTTTGTTCTGTCCATATATAACATGATGTGTTTTACTACACAGAGGCGTTCATCCTGCGGATAGGCTATGAACTCTATCACCTGACCCGCTGATCCTGGTCTATTTTGCTTAATAAGGCCCTGGATCACGAAAATCAACCTTCCTGTCGCCTCCGTCAAGTTATCCAATCTTAACTTCTGTAATGACTGGACCCTTTGCGCTGTGACCAGCGCCATAAGCATAACCATTTTCATAGTTAGATGGTTTAGCGGTAATGCCGTAGCCGGTGACCAATTCCGTAACATTTTTAGGACTACGCTCACATCCCAGATTTGGCTATATCTAGCCCTTGGTGGGTTAGTGTTAAAGATGCCTCGTAGCAGTTTTATTACTAGAGGATGTGAGCCAACACCCTGTCTTTCTGTGCCTTCCCATAAATAACTGGACAAGGCACTCCTAGCACTATTGACCGTGCTGTAACCGAATCCTTCAAAGTGCAGGCTTGTGAAGAATTCTAGGACAGCTGGAATATCCACCTTTCTGTGGTCTAGATTGTTGTCCAGGCAGTATTTAGTCCATTTCTTGATATGACATAAATATTGTTTTTGAGTGGAAAGTCTCTGTGCTGCTGTGATCATGTCCACAGTTCTATCAGATAAACCCATATGCCGAAATGGTTCCTTCAGAGTCTACAAACCAATAAATTGAGATAATTATGGCAAGGATGGCTGTCCCCAGTCACCGGATGCACCAGCAACTGAGGACTATGTTTTAAAGTAAAATATGGTGTAAGCACCAAATCCTGCAGCACCGAGAACCATGGTTGGGTAGGCCAATCAGGTACTATGAGAATCCCAGATGCCGAGTCTAGCTGAATTTTCCGTAGTACCCGATTGATGAGGCAGAAAGGAGGAAATGCATAAATGAACCATTTCCCCCAGTGCAAAGAGAATGCATCTGTAGCTTCTGCCTCAGGATCTGGTTCCCATGATATATACCTTGGTAACTGATGATTTAACCTGGATGCAAAAAGATCAATATCCGGCCTTCCGTACTTTGCTGTGATATCAGCAAATATCTTTCTGTCTAACATCCATTCCGTATTTTCATTAAATTTTCGTGACCTGGCGTCTGCCACTGAATTAAGTATCCCTGGTAGATACGTAGCCGATAACCAAATATTCCTTTGGATACACCATTCCCAAATATGGTTTGCCAATTCATCACAGGATATTGATATATTTCCACCCATATGATTTATATATGCCACCACCGTGGTATTGTCTATCTGCAATCTAACATGCTGGTTAATCATTCCCGAGCAATAAGATTTTAAACCATAAAAAGCACTCAACATTTCTAAGTAATTTATACCCTTTGTGGTAAGTAGGTTAGTTTCCTGTATATTCCATCTCCCTCCAGAGCTCGAGATGGTATCCGTTGCTCCCCAACCCAGTGCACTGGCATCTGTTTGTAATACCACAGATGGGTTTGGAATAACTATTGGGTTGGAGCTATATATAACATTTTGTTCCCACCATTGTAGTTCTTTTATAGCTCTTATTGTTAGCTCCATAGGCCTATCAAAATGGCCTCTATTAATTTTTAGTGCTCTAATTTTTTCTCTCTGTAAATTTTGGTAATGCAATCGTCCAAATTGAATGGCAGGAAACGTGGCTATAATTTTCCCAATAATCCTGGCTACCCGTCTAATGGATGGTTTAACGGTATTAATAAGCTCTGTGCAATCCTTTTGGAACTCAGTGGCTTTCCCTATAGGTAAAGTCACTAACATATCAAGTGTGTTAATAGTGAACCCCAAGTAATCAATATTAGTTGCAGGTGTTAATCTTGACTTAATTGGATGGATAATGAATCCCAGCTGTTCCATCAATTGTCTTGTGGCAACCACTGCTCTACTAGCCAATTCATAAGTTTTCCCCACAATCAAGATATCATCCAAATATGCCATCACTCTATAGTTTTGTTGTCTAAGAAATGCCAAAGCTGGTTTAAGAATTTTTGTGAATAATCTAGGGGCTGACGTTAGCCCGTTTGGTAGCGCCTTGTATTGCCAAAGCTGACCCATCCAATTAAATTTCAAAAACCGTCTGTGTTCGTCTCTGATGGGTACCGTATAGTAAGCATCTTGCAGATCAATACTTGCCATAAAGTAGCCTGCCGACACTAGCTCTGTAGCAGTACTAAAAGTATCCATTTTAAAATGAGCATATTGTACAAACTTATTAAGTGTTGATAAATCAATAATTATCCGGCAACCCCCATCTTTCTTATGTCTAATGAATATGAGACAAATTCCTGTTGTTCATGTTTGGTTTTTTCCAATTACTCCTTTCGTGAACAACCTTTGTATTTCAATTTTTGCTTTAGCTCTGTCTAATTTGGTAAGCATATAAGTTCTGTCCGGTGTATGTTGTACTGGAGGTTCTTGTATGTGTATAAACTCTATAAGATATCCCTTAATACTGCTAAGGATATACCTATCCACAGTTAACTTACACCATGCTTCCAAATGAAATTGCAACCTCCCTCCAAGTTCTGTGCTCCTTATTAATTTTTGAGGCACAGACCCACCTACCTCCATGGTTATCGGTGGTGTTACTTTCTTGGTCTTAACCGAGGTTGCGGAGGGCCTTGAGGTTGAAAGTGGGGTAAATGTTGAAGTGGAGGCTTCCGCATTTTCCATTGTGGGCGTCCCGGGCCAACCCCTAAAAAAGGACGCTGTTGCTGGTTTCCTCTGGCCTCTCTCCAATTTTTCGTACTATACATACTAGTACTTGCTTTTTTAGTCGTCCCATAAGGATGATACCGTTTTCCGACATATCCTTTGGTCGCTTTTATTAGGCCCAAAGTTTTGGCCTCTTCCTCCAAATCTTTGACCTGTTTTGATAGGTCACCCCCAAACAACAAATTTTGAGGTTTTATGGCTTTCTGTTTGCACAGGATTGCAAATTTTGGGTCTAACGCTGGCTGAATAGCCCCTTTCCTGATGTTGTTCAGTTCAAATTGAACATTGCAAAACAGTGCTAAAGCGTCTTTCATGTCATTGGACATATCCACATTTTCCAGCGTACGGGCCAAAGCTGTTATACCCGCCGAGAGTCCTTTACTAGCATTCTGTATTTTTATATCCAGACTCCGAATATCCTGCCCCACGTGTCTCCAAATGCTTCGGTTCACCTTGGGTACATTCAGAGCCGCACAATTTCGCGGAGGTAAATGTCTTGCCCATACCTCAGCTAAGGTATCAGTTTTGAGGTGATGGGTCGTCATATAATCAATGCTGGCCGCCATCCTGGCCTCTAGGTCTTTTCCAGTTTCTTCTTGCTGGAAATATGTGCCCACCATGTCCAGCAACTGTGTTCCCTCATCCTCCATATGGGAACGTGGCTCTGACTCTTGTTCAGAGTCTGAGTCAGGCAGCCCTTGAACACCCTCTTCAGATGAGGATGATATGTCCAGCAGCCTTTTCTGGCCATGCTCTGAGGGACTTACACCTGTATGTGTGCGGCTTTTATCCATTTTCTGGAGCCTGACACTATGGAGATGTTCCTCCCACAACCGCTCCAGCCGACTTTCGTGCTCTCCCGCACTAGTCGCTCGCGGGTGTTTCTTTTTAGCCCACCGCTCCTGCCGACTTTCGTGCCCTCGGGCACTAGTCGCACGCGGTTTAAATCGCAACTCGTCGCCATGCCTACCGGCTCTGGTTGCTCCCGGCCGCTGCAAATGCCGTTTTTCGCCGTCCCGGTACTCCTCCGAACATATTGATGACGGCCCCACATGCTGCAGCCACTCGTACTGTTTTCCGAGCTCTGCAGATGCGGTCGCTGCTGGCTGCTCCATGCCGTGCAGCTGGTCATCATCACTGCTATACAAGTAAGTATTTACCGGCGATTTTTCGGGCTCACTTTCACAGCGGTTCGTTTTGCGTTTCGCCTTCCCGCCTGGTCTAGAATTAGTTTTTCCCGGCGCGGGGTTTGAATCTGGCACAGCTGTCTCAATGGAAACTGCCTGTGCCGTCGGCTGCTGCTGCGGGTCCCCGGCACCTTTACCGCCGACATCCTGCAGCTTCTTCACAGCCTTTCTGCGTCCTCTATCCATTCCTAAAAAAAACGGTGAAAATGCAGAATCACTTACCTGCCGTCGACCGGCTTTTTAACTCTCCCGTTCAAGGGGACGTCCTCCCCAGGTCCGACACGTTGAATGCGTGTATGCGATATGACACGCATGCGCCGTAGGCGGGGTTCTTCACGAAGTCACTCACGTGACTCCGAAGTAAAATTAAGACATTTGGCTCATCAAGTCTAATCCACCATTCAATCATGGCTGATCTAGCTCTCCCTCTTAACCTCATTCTCCTGCCTGCTCCCCATAACCTCTGACACATGTGCTAATCAAAAATCAACCTATCTCTGCTGTAAAAATATCCACTGACTTGTTCTCTACAGATTCCACAGATTCACCACCCTCTGACTAAAGAAATGTCTCCTCATCTCCTTCCTAAAAGAACATCCTTTAATTCTGAGGCTATGACCTCTAGTTCTAGACTCTCTCACTAGTGGAAACATCCTCACCACATCCACTCTATCCAAAAGCCTTTCACTATTCTGTATGTTTTAATGAGGTCACTCCCTCATACTTCTAAATTACAGCGAGTACAGGCCCAGTGCCAACAAATGCTCATTAAAGGTTAACCTACTCATTCTTGTACACCTCCTCTGGACGATCTCCAGAGCCAGCATACCCTTCCTCAGATATGATGCCCAAAATTGCTCACAATAGACCAAATGCGGCCCTACCAGCGCCTCATAAGCCTCAGCATTACATCCCTGTTTTTGTATACAAGCCCTCTGGGGAGGGGAGAGTTTGGGAGGGCGGGATTAAATTGCAGGTTTGTATTGGTTGTTGGATAGGTATTTGCTCGGACTACAAGTTGATGAAAAAAATTTGTTCTGCGCTTCCGTTCCCGTTTTTAAAAAAAGGTGCTGGTCGATTGCATCGCTGTGTAGAAGTTAAATGCAACCTCTAACGCCTTCAACATCATGGATCAAAATCAACATCAGGGACGCACATCAGGATAAAACAAAAGTTATGTCGTGTATTTAACATCTTACATTGCTTTTTGGTGTGGTTTCATTTTAATCTAATGATGCAAAATATGTTATTTAGGCCCCAATATTGGCCGTGTCTTGCCTGCCGATATCGCAGGGCTTAAATCATGGCATAGTCCACATTGCGACCTATCACAATCCACTCTCAAGATAACCTCTCTTTTTTTTTGCACAATCATTTCATAAGAACATCTAACTCATCTATATTTTGTGTTATTGTGTATCCAAGATCAATATTTTCATACTGAATATCTGATTGAAAACTGCCAAAGTACATTGTTTTTAGTTTTTAGTCAGGTTTCGTATGAAAATATTGATCAAGGATAGACAATGACACAAAATATAGATAATTTAGATATTCATATGACATGATTGTGCAAAAACTAATGATTTTGATTGTCTTGAGAGTGGATGTTTGTAAATTGTGAATAAATGTCTGTGTAAAATGACCCTTGCCTGCAGCAGTGTTATAAACCAACAGAGTCAAATTTATGGGAATTAAAAATTCAATTACTTCCATTGGCATAGAAATTCATGACAAAGTGAGATTTAAAAATCGTTATATTGTGAATTCTTGTGTGAATGGGATCAGTTTGTTATTTGGATACTTTGGCTATTAAAAATATATATTTTTAGCCTTTTCTTAAGAATGGTATAGATGTTTAATTGAATTTAGTAATTGAATTTATGAATTTATGAATTTAATTGATTTGATGACACTGATTTCACTGTTACTGACACTGACACTGTTAGCTTTCATAGCAAAAGGATTTGAGTATAGGAGCAGGGAGGCTCTACTGCAGTTGTACAGGGTCTTGGTGAGACCACACCTGGAGTATTGCGTACAGTTTTGGTCTCCAAATCTGAGGAAGGACATTATTGCCATAGAGGGAGTGCAGAGAAGGTTCACCAGACTGATTCCTGGGATGTCACGACTGTCTTATGAAGAAAGACTGGATAGACTTGGTTTATACTCTCTAGAATTTAGGAGATTGAGAGGGGATCTTATAGAAACTTACAAAATTCTTAAGGGGTTGGACAGGCTAGATGCAGGAAGATTGTTCCCGATGTTGGGGAAGTCCAGGACAAGGGGTCACAGCTTAAGGATAAGGGGGGGAAATCCTTTAAAACCTAGATGAGAAGATCTTTTTTAACACAGAGAGTGGTGAATCTGTGGAACTCCCTGCCGCAGAGGGTAGTTGAGGCCAGTTCATTGGCTATATTTAAGAGGGAGTTAGATGTGGCCCTTGTGGCTAAGGGGATCAGAGGGTATGGAGAGAAAGCAGGTACGGGATACTGAGTTGGATGATCAGCCATGATCATATTGAATGGCGGTGCAGGCTCGAAGGGCCGAATGGCCTACTCCTGCACCTAATTTCTATGTTTCTATGTTTCTATGATGAATATGATTTTTGTGTTGGGTATTTACTATTTGTTTTGATGTTACAATAATATTAAAGGTCTGATCTTGAGAATATCGCATTTTTGAATTTTCAAGGCTGTCTGGGTGTTTATTACTATTTCTGTCACAATGGTCAATTTTGTTATTATCTACAATTAGGTAACAAACTAATTATATGCTTTAATTTCAGGTCATCCAAGTAAGATATATCATATTTGTTTCAGAATGCCTCAATCTATAATAACTGAACATTTCATTCGGTTCTCTTATTTTTAAAGAAAGTTATGGGCTTTTATGTCAATTGACTGTCCTCGATCACAGCTTTTGTGTTAAGTTAATGGAAAAGCAATAGGGAACAAGATGCTAATTTCCGAGTATGATAATGACCATAACTGTTTTTAACAGTGAAGATATGAAAGTGAATTAGGTATCAAATTAAAATTATTTTTATGCTTTATCTGATGGATAAATTACAGGCTTGATTTTTAAATCTCAACATTTTGTAACATTCCTACACTTACCCAGTTGTTCCACATCTGTTGTAATCTTAAATAACTTGCTCCACTATCATCCAGAAATTTGCTAACATTGCCAACTATATTTTCATTGAAATCATTGATATAACATAGAACATAGAACATTACAGCACAATAACAGGTCCTATGGGCTACAATGACTGTGTCAAACATAATGCCTAGTTAAACTAACCTCCTCTACCTGCACGTGATCCCTATCCCTTCATTCCCAGTATATCCATGTGCCTATCCATAAGTCTGCTATATGCCACTATCGCATCTGCCTCCATCACCACACTGGCAGCATGTTCTAAGCACCCACCACCCTCTGTGAAAAAAACCTTGCACAATTCCTCCAAACCTTGCCCTCTCATCTTTGACATTTCAACCTGGGAGAAAGGTTTTAGCTTATCAATTCCTCCCACAATTTTATATAATTCTCAGGTCTACCCTCAACCACCGATGATCTAGAGAAAACAGTGCAAGTATGTCCAACCTCTCCATACCTTTGTGTATAGATAACAAATAGTGGACCCAGCAGGTAGAGCTGCTACCTCACAGCACCTGAGACCCAGGTTTGATTCTGACTACGGGTCACTTTGCAAATTCTGTCTGTGTGGCGTTAGCACGATCTCCCTATAACTGCGACTGTTTTCTGTGGGTGCTCTAGTTTCCTCCCACATGCAGGTAAGTAGATGAATTTACTTCTGTAAATTGCCCCTAATGTGAGGGATGGGATAGCATAGAACTAGTGTATGGGTGATCTATGGTCGGCATGGACACAGTGGAGGGCTGTTTACATGCTGTATCTCTAAACTTCTAAAATTTAGAGAAGCTATTTTTGTAGCCATCCTCTCGACTTCTGATACTTCACCCATGCTTGACAATGAGTCCCAGCAATATCATCCCTATCTTTCTACAATGTCCCCACTCTTGGGCAATCCACACACCTAAAATATGACTGGTGTGATTCCTGTCAGTAACTATAAACAGTGCCCATAGTTGACACATCATTGGCATGCTGACTGTTAGGGGCGCAGTCTGTAGTGTAAGGATGAAACAGACAATTTCACCTAAAATATGAAATGGAGTTATCAGCTAAATTAACAGCACTACATTCCATAGCCCCTCAAAACAAGATTCAAACACACTGTTTTCCAGACAATGGAAGATATTTTCTGCACCTGTCCATGCGTGGGGACTCACATTGCCTTAGAGCGTAGCCTTTCTAAGGCCATTCTATGGGAAAGTGTAGCGTTGGTGAACAAAACACAACAACAATAGTTGGGTAGACCACCCGCGCCCCCTACCACTAGTAGCGCAGAAACGTTGCAGGCAAGTGGGGCATAATTGGCTTGGGGGCCCTCCAGCAGAAGCGTCCATGTCACAGGGCTGGAAACTGTAAGTATCCTGAGCTAATTCTGCTACCACCATCATCTATTGCAACAAGTGATGGCTTCCACTGATTGTCACCGGAAGCTTGCATCCTTTTCAGGATGGACGATGGCAGCGAGGTCAACATTTGTAACAAGATGGACACAAAAAGAAGAAGATTGGCTCGGGGAGGGGGCAGTGGCGCGGTCTGCTCTGATAAGAAATGCCATAAAGGATGGTGTTGGACACCTTTTTGGGGAGAGAGCCCCAGCCTTGGACCATGTCGCAAACAGTGCCAGGTGATCAAGAACAGAAACATCCTGCGGCGTGCTCTGCTGCGTACTCGCGGTTTGCGAGCATATGGGGATATTCGGGGATATGTGCGTGTATGTGCCTTATTTAGTAGCATAATAAATTACTTAATGAATCAAACTCTGTTGTCTGAATCCAGTGATTTATTGAACACAACACTGTTTGCCCTAAAAAACCTCTTTGCATGGTAGCCATGAAATGATGAAGATGTGGACATGATGCATTGAAGCTGAGGGAACATGCAGCGTAGGGTGGAAGCACCAATCTCCAAGCCCCTGATTGAAGCAAAGCCTTGATAATGGCCTAAGCAGATTAAGGTAATGGCTGATCTGTCTCATAGGCATCAGAGAACACAGAAAGGCAGTAATCATGCAGGAACCCAATGTGATCTTATGCACTTGAAATAAACTTTGCAATATATGTACAGCGGAGGCTGTGAGTGCAATATTCATGCCACAGTGTAGATGCCATAATTTACAAATTCTTGCTGATCTGTTTAAGTATCTGCTCCTTGCTTCTTTTAGCCTAATAAATGAAGGTAATCAGTTGCATCTTTATGAACCAATTTAATTCAGCAACTGCAAAAGTAGCTGCTGTGCACAAAATGACTTTGTTAGATGTGCAACCGATTTTGTGCTGCATAAAAATCGTACAGTTTCTCCGCATAGACAATTGTCATTATTTCTAACACATTGCTGATGATGAGCAAAGAGCAAACTGCTGGAGGAACCCAATGGGCCAGGCAACATATGTGCAGGGGGAATGGATAGACTTTGATCAGTTTAAAGAAGGGTCCTGAATCAAAAGATCATTGATCCATTCCCTTCCACAAATGCTGCCTGACCCTTTGAATTTCTCCAACAGTTTGTTTTTCGCTCATGATTCCAGCATCTGCAGTCTACATAGTTGATAACATGTGGTTAACTTTGGTTCTTATCTTGAGATATTTACGCCAATTATGATGTGACCCCCCTCGATCTCATCATCAGAGAAAATAAGTTGAATTTACAACTACTTTGATTGGAGAGAGTAAAGCAAACAGGAACACAAAGATAGCGTCATTGAGGCATAGAGTGATACAGTGTGGAAACACACACTTCAGCCCAACCTGTCCACACCGGCCAACATGCCCCAGCTACACTAGCTCCACCTGCTTGCGTTTGGTCCATATCCCTCCAAATGTGTCATGTTCATGTGCCTGTTTCTTAAACATTGGTATAGTCCCTGCCTCAACTACCTCCTCTGACAGCTTGTTCCATACATCCACCACCCTTTGTGTGAAAACGTTACCCATCAGATTCCTATTAAATCTTTTCCACTTCACCTTGAACCTATGTCCTCTGGTCCTGATTCATCTACTCTGGGCAAGAGACTCTGTGCCTCTACAACCGATCTATTCCTCTCATGATTTTTTAACAGTGTACTATTTTAAATAATCAAGAAAGATTTTCAATGTTGGCTTTCAATAATAGCACAAATTAGCTTCCATCCTCGTGGTATGGAAAAGACACATGGTATGCGTCTTGGTATGCGTATTCATTAGAAACATAGAAACATAGAAAATAGGTGCAGGAGTAGGCCATGATCATATTGAATGGCGGTGGAGGCTCGAAGGGCCGAATGGCCTACTCCTGCACCTAATTTCTATGTTTCTATGTTTCTATGTTTCTATTCGGCCCTTCAAGCCTGCACCGCCATTCAATATGATCATGGCTGATCATCCAACTCAGTATCCTGTACTTAGGCAGGGCATTGAGTTTAAAAGTCAAAAATTCAGGATGCAGCTCTACGAGACTTTGGTGAGGTTGCCTTAGGAATACTGTGCACAGTTCTTGTTCCTCAATCACAGGAAGGATGTAAAAGCTTTGGGAAGGCTGCAGCAGAGGTTTGCAAGAATACAGCCTGGATTAGAAGCCATTGGGTACAAGGAGAGATTGGACAAACAAGGATTGTTTTCTCCGGACCATCAGAAGTTGTGCGGGGATCTGAGAGAAGTATAAAAATCTATGAGAGGGATTGATAGGGTAGATAGTCAGAGCCTTTATCCCAGGTTGGTAATATCTAGAAGCTATAGTTTTAAGATGAGAAGGGGAATGTTTGAAAGAGATGTGCAGGACAAGTTCTATACACAAAGAGTGGTGAGTGTCTGGAACACACTGCCAGGGATGGTGGTGGAGGCGGATACAATAGTAGCATTTAAGAGGCTTTAGAAATGCACATGGATATGCTGGAAATGGAGGGATATGGATCATGTGCAGGCAGATGAGGTTAATTTATGCTGGCATCATATTCGGCACAAACATTGTTGGCCAAAGGGCCTGTTTCTGTGATGTACTGTTCTATGGTCTATCCATTGGTATGTGTATAGTTCACATCATGAGTTCTTTGTATGCATCTCAATCTCTTTTCTCGTCTTATAGAGAAATTATATTGGTCTGAGGGAAGACACTCACCACAACCTAATTTGTGTGCATTATCAATCCACATTGCACAACTGGCACAAGAATGCACACATGCACATACAAAATGTGTGGCAATATACATACAGAGCCACAAGAGTCTGCAGATGTTGGAATCTTGAACAAACGCAAAGATGACAGCTCCTTTCCTCCAAGTCAGCCAGACATAGAAACATAGAAACATAGAAAATAGGTGCAGGAGTAGGCCATTCGGCCGTTCGAGCCTGCACTGCCATTCAATATGACCATGGCTGATCATCCAACTCAGTTTCCCATCCCTGCCTTCTCTCCATACCCCCTGATTCCTTTAGCCACAAGGGCCACATCTAACTCATTCTTAAATATAGCCAATGAACTGGCCTCAACTACCTTCTGTGGCGGAGAATGTGGCAGACAGGTCATGTGTCAGTGGATTGATCACTGGTAGGTGCCATTTTCCTTGATGCTTCTCAGGGCTGCATTTGCAGGCTTGAAGAAAATAACTACACTTGCAAACAAGATGAAGGCCAGTCTCCAACTGTTTTGATATAATAAAATGCATCCATGGGCTGGAAAAGCTGGAATCGGTGGCTGAAATTGAATGCTCAGGGATCCAACCAAGATGGAAGGATATTAGGCAAGTAGAAATATGATGAGGGCCTAGACAGTAAAGCCACACATTTGATCATCAGAGAGAGAGAATGGGACTTGATTGTGGTGGAACTACACAACACTAGGGAGAGGGTAGGAGAGAGAAAAATCATTGTTATTTTTTAGATATAATTCCAAACTGGATTTCACAATGCTGCTTCCAGGCTAATATTTCCCACTCCTATTTCCATATTGGGTTTGGAGGAATCAGCTTCCAAATCCCATTCATTATCACTTGAAATATAATGCTGGGCTACTTCTACCTTTATAAAAGTTAAGCTCTTTTCAATTTACCTGATTAGAGTGTAGCTCTGAAATTCTTGATGGCATGGTAACAGAGCTCCAACCATCTATTCTTTTCATATTCATTTTTTGATGGGCAGAATAGCAGGCAAACAATGATTATATTTCTGCTACCAACCAGAAACACTGTCTCTTTTGTGTGACCAGTATCCACCTTTCAACCCAAGGGTATATTTCAATTGTGGATACAAAAAGAAAGCACAGATGCTGGAGTAACTCAGTGAGTCAGGGAGTGTCCCTGGAGAATATGGATAGGTGATGTGTAGTAAGGAACTACAAATGCTGTTTTTCACCGAATATAGAACCAAAATGCTGGAGTAGCTCAATGGATCAGGCAGCATCTCTGGAGAAAAGGAATAGAAGACTTTTTGGGTAGAGGCCCTTCTTCAGAGTCTGAAGAAGGGTCTCGACCTGAAATGACACCTATTCCTTTAATCCAGAAATGCTGCCTGACCCGCTGGGCAGGATAACAGCCTCCTCTTGAACATCAAAAAAAACGAAGGAGCTGATCATGGACTTTAGGAGGGCACATCATCCGAGGACGTACACTCCATTGAGGATAAATGGGGATCCTGTGGATAGGGTGAATTGTTTTAAATATCTTTGAGTCCACATCTCCGAGGATATGACATGGGCATCACATGCCTCAGCACCCGTGAGTAAGGCAAGGCAGCGCCTTTACCACCTCAGGCAATTGAGGAAATTCAGAGTGTCTCCGAGGATCCTCCAGTGCTTCTTCGCAGCGGCGGTGGAAAGCATCTTGTCCGGGAACATTAACATCTGGTTTGGGAATTGCTCTGCCAAGGACAAGAAGGCTCTGCAGAGAGTAATGCGTTCGGCCGAAGGCACTATGGGAACTTCACTTGCCCCCCTGCAGGAACTATACATCAACTCCAGAGCCAACAATGTCATGAGAGACCCCTTCCACGCCTGCAACAGACTGTTCCAGCTGCTATGGTCAGGCAAACGCCTCCGTTGCCATGCGGTGAGAACGGAGAGGTTGAGAAGGAGTTTCTTCCCAGAGGCCATTCGGACTGTAAATGCCTATCTCACCAGGGACTAACTCTACAGAACGTTTTTCCTTCCATTATTTATTAAGTAAAAGAATATGTGTGTTATGATTGTGTTTATAGTTTGTTTGGTTGTTTTGTTGTTGTTTTTTGCACAAAGGTCCGCGAGCATTGCCACTTTCATTTCACTGCACATCTCGTATGTGTATGTGACAAATAAACTTGACTTGACTTGACTTGACTTGACCTGAGTTACTCCAGTGTTTTGTGTCTATCTATGCAAATATGTTGTTTTGGGTTAAGACCCTACCGCAGACTAATGCATTTCAATTAATCTTCAAGCTTCTTGGCCCAATTTATGCCTGAGCTCAACAACAAACTTCTAAGAATTCTGCCGAATGCAGGTCCAACGTCCCCCAGATAAAGTTCCAGCAGGTTTTGGACAAACAAGAAACCTTGGCTCTACCTGCTATCTATTCTCAAACCCCACTTCCTGGAAGTGAAAACCTCTATAAAAGATTCCTGCAGCAAAATTGCAGCATAGGGTTTGGAAGTTTCTTATTTGATCTTGCTGATTTTGTACAAGTGGGTGATTAAATAAAATTGCAGGTGGTCTGATTGTTTTCAAGAGAGAGTTAGGTTTAGCTCTTAGCGCTAAAGGAATCAAGTGATATGGGGAAAAAGCAGGGACTGGGTACTAATTTAGGATGATCAGCCATGATCATATTGAATGGCGGTGCTGGCTCGAAGGACCAAATGGCCTACTCCTGCACCTATTTTTCTATGTTTCTATCACCCAGTTCTCATTTCTGGATTAGTGGTTGACTTCCTATCTCTGCTTATCAACCAGTCAAAGCACACAATACTTAAAATCAGGGCAACATGCACTGTGCACAATGTGCAACTGAATGATGACTAACGGAGTGTTGTTCTTCACTTCAGGGAGTTTAATAAAAAAAACTCCAAGCAATAGGTCATGGCTCCAGGGTATTGGAATTGTTTCACTGAATCAGATTGGCAGTGGAAGAGAGATGTACTGATATCATTCTTGCAATTACAGAGACCCTGGCAGGCACCACGCAGAGAGTATCTTACCGTACATTTTTAATTTGGAACGCCGCCTGCTTTTCTTGTCTTACACACAGAAGGACGTCTGTGAAACAGTCTGGCACCTGGCACCCTCTCCACTGTGTGGGATAACTTACGAGCCTGTCTATATTCGGCCTGAAGTGTGATAGGAAAGAATCTGTGATGTTGTTGTAATCAAAGTACATTCAGCAGTGCAGGAAAGACTATTTCCTTCATACTTCATGGTTTTAGAACTTTGGGTGTAACAAGCTCCACTGTATCTGCATTAGCTATTTTACCCTTTAGGTAGACAAGCTGTTAGGAATTCACTGTGGCTAGCCTAATGATTATTCTACCACTAATTGTCCTTCCTTTTCATGTGAGCTTGGATTTAATGCTTCCACATGGCAATATACTAGAGCTGGAGATTGCAGTGATATTAAGCATGACTGGCACGGACTTGGCTTATCCCAAATTCCAACATGCTGCCTGTAATTTCAATTTATAAACAGGTCATTAATTGGTAGCTGTCCCTTTCTCCATTTCTCTGTCATTTTCACACTTCAGATATGGATATTTTATCTGCTCTGGGCATCGCTTGGGATCAAGTACATTTGTGTGTAATCCTCAGTTTCTCAAGCTGCTGCTTATAACACTGGAACCTCTGTTGGGTGTACAGTATTGTCTGCTTCAGTGCTGATTTCCTCGAGGAATCCAATTTCGAGCAGTGTTCGGGTAGAAAGGTTACTCATGTATCCCAGGCAAACATTTCGACTCTACACTCGGCTTACTTCTCCGTTTATTAATCCTTTTCTCCTGAGTCATCCTTAAAGAGCAGAGAATTTGCTTCCCTTGTTGAGTGTTAGGTTAGTAACTGTGAGCAATGGGTAATCCCCTGTCCTCAGCTTGTGGCCTGAGGATTTGTAACTAATTGATGAAAGGAAGCCAGAGCCAGCTGACAGACTCTTGAGAATGCTAATGTCTGTCAGTAAAATTATTAAAAATGTTTTGCCTAGCATTTATCTCCAATGTTATTTAGAATTATTTTTTAACATACCTACCTTTCCCCTTGTGTATGTAGCGATCATATTATTTTGAAACCATTCAGGCGCCATCAAGAATGTGACACAGCACGTAGAAAGTATTAAGCAATTTGACTCACCCTTATACCATATGTAAAATATCTAAAGCTTTACCTCCCTGGTGGTTGCCATTAACTATTAAACACAAAAGCAAATAAGATATCAATTGGGGGCGGCACTGTGGCACAGCGGTAGAGCTGCTGCCTTACTACTCCAGAGACACGGGTTCGATCCTGACTATGGGTTCTGTCTGTGTGGAGCATGTATCTTTTCCCTGTGACTGCGTGGGTTTTCTCCAGGTGCTTTGGTTTCTTCCCACACTCCAAAGAGGTACAGGTGTGTAGGATAATTGGTTTGGTAAAATTGTAAATTGTCCGTAGTGTGTGTAGGACAGTGTTAATGTGTGAGGATCGCTGGTCGGCGTGGATTCGGGGAGCCGAAGGGCCTGTTTCCGCATTGTATCTCTAAATGAAAATAAACTAAACTAAAAAGACATAGGCCAAGAAGTTCTAAAATGGCTGAAACATATCAACAAATAGCTTCAGTCATTAGTCCATTATTAATTCTGAAAATAATCATCTTCTGTTGCAGTCCGTTCCAACTATTTAATAACTATGGTTTACTTCAACTTTTTGACACCATGCTAAGATTGTTATGTGGTCAGAACAAAAAACGGGAGAAGTTCTGTAATTGTTTTGACAAATAAAAAAGCAAAGAGGCTTCCTTAAATCTATGGCGTGTGAAGAGAATGCAAGGCTTTTAAATTGCATCATTGGGAAATGAGGAAGCAAGGCTAGGTTGAATAAATTTTGGAGCGATATATTTGATATATTTACAAAGCTTTTCAAGAACCTAAAACGGAATGGATTATATTTAGATATCAATTTAAATAAAGACCAAAACTTTTTTTTAAATTAAGGGTTAATAATTGGAAAGAAATTGATACTTAAATTTTGGAAAAATACAACCATACCAACTGTTAACATGTGGATTAGGAATATGATGGACATAGCACGCCTTGAAGAAATGAGACTCCGACTAATAGATAAATATGACCAATTCGTAAGGAGTTGGTCTCCTTTCATCGACTTTTTGGAATCATGTGATGCAGCGGTGCCGTAAAGATTGCTGATTTCAGATTCAGATTCAGATTCAATTTTAATTGTCATTGTCAGTGTACAGTACAGAGACAACGAAATGCATTTAGCATCTCGCTTGAAGAGCGACATAGCAAACGATTTGAAGAAATGAGACTCCGACTAATAGATAAATATGACCAATTCTTAAGAGTTGGTCTCCTTTCATCGACTTTTTGTAGCGCCTCCCGGAAGGAGGGTAAACAGTCCATGTGAGAGCAGTCCTTGCATGCTGCGGCCCTAGACAGTGCGTTTGGACAGACTCAATGGAGGGGAGCTGATTTGGGCAGTTTTCACCACCCTCTGCAATGCCTTCCGGTCGGAGACAGAGCAGTTGCCATACCATACTGTGATCATAGATCTCTCAACATCTCACCAGGATGAGGAGATTTCTTCAGTCTCCTCAAAATTGATGAGCTTCTTGCCGTGAATAGTTCATGGGGATAGATCTACATCTCCGAATAAAGATTTGAACATTTATCTTTTAAGGGGCCTTCTCTCCTATTTCTACTTTCCACTTTTTCTTTTTTTTATATACACACTTCACGTTTTTCTACTCTCTACCATCTATTTTTCCTCTTTTTCCACTTTCTATTGTTTTCTTTTTCATGTCTTGCTTACTTCCTTCTCAAAACATAAAACTAGAGGTTGTACATAGAATGGATTACGGTATGACATAGTTGGCACCTAAAATTAGGTTCCACTGTACTGTTTTGTACTGTATTAACTTCTAATAAAATAAACAAAAAAATTAAAAAAGCTAGGTTTTTAAAATCTTGAAGTGAATTGATGAAATGTAACTGGAGAAGTATGTACACAAATGAGGAAATGCAGCTAAATTGTTTTATACGATGATTGCATCACAGATACAAACATTTAGCCCAATAATTTCTTGCCAGTTCTAACACTGGGGGGCCAGGACCCCCTATCATTCATATTTATCAAAACCTATTGGAATAATCTTTCATTGGTTTCCCACTGCATTTATCTAGTTTCTCTATATATTAGGGGCAGCACCGTCGTGCAGCTGGTGGAACTGCTTTCTCACATCACCAGAGACCCAGGTTCGATCCTGACCTCGGGTGCTGCCTGTGTGTAGTTTGCACATTCTTCCTGTGACTATAACTGTTTCCTTCAGGTGCTCTGGTTTCCTCCCATGCCTCAAAGACATGCGGGTTTGTAGGTACATTGTCTCAAGTGTGTAGGGTGTGGATGTGAAAGTTGAATAGCACAGAATCGTTGTGAACAGGTGATCAAAGGTCAAGTGGACTCGGTGGACCAAATGGTCAGTTTCCATGCTGTATCTTTCAATCAGTCACTCTAATCTAGTCACCTTGTGGTAGACTGTTCTTCATGCTGGTCACTTTCTGGGCAAATCAGGAAAATTATTTAACAGGAGAATTATTTAGCAGTGCATTTATTTGTGAGTACCTTACTAATGGTGAATAACTACTGTCTCTTGCTATTGACCCCAAATGAAAGCATCATCTCTACATCTACCTTTAGAAAGCCTTTCAGTATGTAAAGGGTTTATATAACGTCGCCACGTATTTTGCTATTTCATAGAGAAAAGAGTCCAACCTGTTCAAGTTTTTCCGTCTAATAGGTTCAGTGTCTCATTCTGGTAAATCTTTTGTGAACATTTCCTATGCCTTATTTTTTACATACAATATGGAAACCAGAACTGCTCTTAAGGTTGCAACTGGGTGACCAACCAAGGATCTTCTCTGCTTTTCAATGCTGTATTGGTGGTTAAAATAACTTAGAGCTAAATCAGTAATTGATATTCAGAGGAAAAGTTTTTCAATTGGATTGCTATCTGGTGTAATGAATGCAAAAACTGATGGAGCATTCAGAAATTAGATTAACTGATTTTTCTAATTATGCTCAGAGGAGAAAGCTATGTTTTTAACACCGTCTTGGAGACAGGTGAATACAGTCAGAGTTCATGATAAAAAAGGCTTTTAATAGAACTAATAATAGATGGATTAGATGTTTGCTCTTACAAGACAGCAAATGGACCAAACTCTTTATGCAGATCTTGCATTCAATTGATGTGTGTCTACACACATATTATGTTTGCTAACCATATTTCAGCACAAACAAAAAAGTTGCACAGGATCAAACAAATGGGTTAAGATCAAATGAGCAAACCGCAGCAGAGAAGCATGTGTAGCCTTTACTTCATTGTCCACTTGTCTAAAATGTACTGTGAACTGGTGCGATGCAGATCAACCTAAGCATGGATATCAATTTGAATATGTTAATACATTTTATTTTAGCATTTTCACATACATCCAGAAAGAATAACAATTTTTTTTTTAAACATTTCTACAACATAGCTATAACTCTGTGATTCCACTATGTGGTGCTATCAATGTTTTGTGTTGTTGATTGCACTGTCTACTTTCAAGCTACTGGTAAAATGTAGTCAATATTTTTCTGCAATAATGAAATTGGTATATAAAATGCTCATGCAAATTATTGAGGACATTGCTTCCCAGACTGCGATCATCATTCTTCAACCAAAAATCATTCCCCGAACCATTGATGGTTCAGAAAAATGAATAAGATAAATCTTTACCTTGAATCAGTGCAGTAAACTGTAAAAGAAACCACACTTCAACAGACACATGGCTTCTGGCAGTACAAGTGGATAATAATGGGAAGTTCATCCCATCAAACCTGTCCCACGTTTAATTGGGTATTTAGGTTCAGTTTAGAGAGACATCATGGTATATATGTGTTTATCTACACATACCGAACTTTATCTTTCTCGCTCGTTATTATATAGTTTACAGTGCACTATGTCTGCATATTATGTTGTGCTGCTGCAAGTAAGAATTTCATTGTTCTATATGGGATATAGGACAATGGCCCCTGGGATGGGGGGACTGTCATATGAGGAAAGATTGAAAAGACTAGGCTTGTATTCACTGGAGTTTTGAAGGATGAGGGGGATCTTATAGAAACATATAAAATTATAAAAGGACTGGACAAGCTAAATGCAGGAAAAATGTTCCCAATGTTGGGCGAGTCCAGAACCAGGGGCCACACTTAGAATAAAGGGGAGATCATTTAAGACTGAGGTGAGAAAAAAACTTTTTCACCCAGAGAGTTGTGAATTTATGTAATTCCCTGCCACAGAGGGCAGTGGAGGCCAAGTCACTGGATGGGTTTAAGAGGGAGTTAGATAGAGCTCTAGGGGCTAATGGAGTCAAGGGATATGGGTAGAAGGCAGGCATGGGTTATTGATTGGGGGCGATCAGCCATGATCATATTGAATGGCGGTGCCGGCTTGAAGGGCTGAATGGCCTCCTCCTGCACCTATTTTCTATGTATATATGAGAAATAAAACGCTCTTGACTCTCTTGACAGGCTCTTTGAGTCCATGCTGACCATTGATTTCCTGTTTAGATTTATGTTTATTATTGTCACATGTACCAAGGACATTAAAAACTTTGTTTTGTCTGCTATCGAAACAGATCAGATATAACAAACATTAATACAATCGTCAAACTCAAGTATAACAGATATAACAAAGGGAGAAGATATATTGTGCAGAATATAGTTCTTGGCATTGTAGCGCATCAGTTCCATAGACAATGTCCAATATCCACAATGGGGTAGAGGTGAATCAGATTGCACCCTAGCTTATTGACAGACCATTCAGACGTCAACTAATTCTGTGTTATCTCACTTTCTCTTATACTCCTTACATGCCAGGAGCAATTTACTGAGGCCAATTAACCTATAAAATCACACATCTTTGGGATGTGAGAGGAATCTGAAGAAGCTTAAGGGAATCCATGTGTTCACACGGAGAACATCGAAAATTCACACAGACACCACCCGGTCAGGATGAAACCACAGTATCTGGTGATGTGAGGTATTGTACTTGAGTTTGGCTTAATTGTATTATTGTACTTAAGTTTGGCTTCATTGTATTTTTGTGTAGTACTATTTGAATTGATTGGATTGCGTGCAGCCAAAGCTTTTCACTGTACCTCAGCAAATGTAAGTCGACTTTTAAAGGCCATTTAGGACTGAGATGAAGATAAATCTTTTCAACCAGAGAGTTGTGAATCTGTGTAATTCTCTGTCACAGAAGGCAATGGAGGACAATTCACTGGATGTTTTCAAGAGAGAGTTAGATCAGCCATGATCATATCGAATGGCGGTGCGATCACATCGAATGGCGGTGCAGGCTCAAAAGGCTGAATGGCCTACTCCTACACCTATTGTCTATGTTTCTGTGTGAGATTAATAAACCTAAACATAAACATCTACCAGCTACCAACTCCATTTGCTTAACTGTTCATTGCCCAATAGTAGAAACTTGCACAAAATATAGCACAAATCGTGCAATCTGGGGAACCTGCTAAAGGTACATTTGGGGGAATGGTTACTGTTACAGTTTAGTTTATTGTCACGTGTACTGAGATACAGTGAAAAGCTTTTGTTGCGTGCTATCCACAGCGGAAAGATTATACATGATAACAATTGAGCCATTTACAGTGTATAAAGATTTAAGAGTGTGGAGCGATTGTATTATATATCTATATATAATATGTGATTGTAAATCTGCTTCTGTGGCTAGCATGCAAATAGAGTCAAGCTTCAACAGTCAAGAGTGTTTTATTGTCACATGTACCAGATAGAACAAATAAATAGGCAGCATTGGTTCACCATGTTAATTCCCGGGATTGTGCGACTGACATACGATGAAAGAATAGATCGATTGGGCTTGTATTCACTGGAATTTAGAAGGATGAAAGGTAATCTTATAGAAACATATACAATTCTTCAGGGATTGGACAAGAAAAGCTTTTTCACCCAGAGAGTTGTGAATCTGTGGAATTCTCTGCCACAGGAAGCAGTGGATGCCAATTCACAGATTCACAACTCTCTGGGTGAAAAAGCTTTTCAAGAGAGAGTTAGATTTAGCTCAGGGCTAATGGAATCCAGGGATATAGGGGTAAGAGCAGGAACAGGGTACTAATTTTGGATTATCAGCCACGATCATATTGGCACGAAGGGCTGAATACTCTTCTCCTGCACCTATTGTTTATTTTTCTAGGTTTCTCTTCCCTGCTTTGTAATACTTCAGTGTCTCCATATATCGAGGGAGGTTTGGAGAATTATGACAAAATGTTTCAATTTTATTGTTTCACATCCACTTTCACAACAATCCAGCACTGGTAATTTACCCACTCTATGATATTTGGACTGAGAGCACATTATAGACTCTTGCCAGACATTGTACACAGAACCATCACTTACCTGTGTGATGACGCACTGTGGTTGAAGCTCTATAAAGTGACAGTATTCAATGGTTGTTGGAAGCAATAGGTGGCTGCAGGGGCTCAATGTAAATGGTCCCAGGATGGAGATAGAAGCAGGCACTCTAATTATCTGCCATTTATGTACAAAGTGGACCTCTAAAAAGAGGATCAGAATGTTGTGAAAATTATAGCACAGACCACCTTCTGTACCTCACAGTACTTGAGCATATGACAACAAACATGATTGGGCTTGAAGGGAAGTGTACCCGAGATACAGACTCGACACTTTGCTCTTTGGCCTCGGGAGACTGAAGGTAAAGACCAAGGCATTGAAGGACTGACCTTTGGGGCACTGTTTACCGATGATCATGCCTTTACGGCACATTGGAGATTGACCTTCAAGTTATCGTTGATAAGTTTGCTGAAGCTTCATTACTCTCATCTTACAAACACTCTCAACAAGACTGAGTCCCGCACCTATCTGCTCCAGGCTCTGCGGTATATCTGAGATTCAGAAAAGATTTACGAGGATGTTGCCAGGACTCGTGGGTCTAAGCTATATGGAGAGATTGAGTCAGTTGGGACTCTATTCTTTGGAGCATAGAGGAGGATGAGGGTTGGTCTTATAGAGGTGCATTTAAATCATGAGAGGAATAGATCGGGTGGATACATAGAATCTCTTGCTAAGGGTAGGGGATTGAGGACAAGAGGGCATAGGTTTAAGGTGAAGGGGAAAAAGATTTGATAGGAATCTGAGAAGCAACTTTTTTCAAACAAAGGTGGTGGGTGTATAGAATGAGCTGCCAGAGGAGGTAGTTGAGGCAGGGACTATCCCAACGTTTAAGAAACAGTTAGATAGGTACATGGATAGGTCAGGTTTGGAGGGATAAGGGCCAAATGCAGGCAGGTGGAACTAGTGTATTTGGGACATATTTTCCGGTGTGGGCAAGTGGACTGAAGGGCCTGATTTTACGCTCCATGACTACATCATTTCAGCATAAGCATTAACGGCATCGAGCTAAATGCAGTCGATTACTTCAAGTATCTAGGAAGTGTCATCTCTTCTGATGACTCTCTTGACATGGAAATAGTAACACAAATCTGTCAGGCCAGTCTCTCATATGATGAATCATAAGAACTTCAAACTGCCAATCAAGTGTGTTCAAAGCGTACAAAGCAGTTGTAATCACAAGCATTTTGTACGGATGTGAGACTTGGGTACTTTTCTGGGAAACACATTGACAGCTCGAGCGTTTTCACGCAAGATCTCTGCAGTCACTCCTAGGCATCAAAATGCTAGACAGGGTGACAAACTTGGTCTGGCCTGGTCAGCATTGCAGCCATGATCCTGAGGAAAGAGTTACACTGTATAAGTCATGTATTCTAGATGTACGTCATACCACCAGAACAAGGGACGACTTTAGACTATAGAATTTGGGGATAACAAATGGAAACAGGCCCTTTGCCCTGCTGAGCCTCCACTAACCAGTGATAACCCTGTGCACTAACATTGTCCTACACACTAGGGACAATTTTACAAATTCTCCACCAAACCCAATTAATCTATGCACCTGTACATTTGTGGAGTGTGGGAGGAAACCCATGTAGTCACAAAGTGAGTGTACAAACCCGATACAGACAGCACCCATAATCAGGATCGAACCTGGGTCTCTGGTGCTGGAAAGGCAGCAACTCTACCACTGCACCACTGTGCTGCCCTGTCCAAGGAAATAACGCAAGGACTGTATCAAACACAGCCTTAAACATGGTGACATTCATGCAAGAGGGCTGGAGTCTTGTGTCTAAGCCAGAACATGTTGGTGTACTTTGACCAGGTGGGCCGGTATCAACTTTGAAAGCAGCCAAACGCAACGGAGTCACCAGTGCCAGGGAACACAGGAAAGCCTCAGTGTCTGCACTTCTCGCATCATCTATCCAATGGCCCACTTTTCTTCAGTGTATATCTCAAGGACTGGTCTTTCCAGCTAAGGTTGGGCTCAACCAGGCAGATTGCACAACTGGCATTATTGAACTCAATGGTCAACTGATGACAATGGGAAAAAAAATCATAGGAATGGGATTTATTATTACTTTGAATGCCAGGAACTGATTTGGGGAAGTCAACATGATTTTATGCATTGGAAAACCTGCCTCATTACTGAGTTTTTGAGAAAGTTACTAAGCAAATTGATGACCACAAGGTGGTGGACATGGTTTACGTGGGCTTCAACAAGTCTTTTGACAAGTTTTTTAGTTTTTTAGTTTTTAGAGATACAGCGCGGAAACAGGCCCTCTGGCCCACCGGGTCCGCGCCGACCAGCGATCCCCGCACATTAACACTGTCCTACACCCACTAGGGATATTTTTTACATTTACCAAGCCAATTAACCTACAAACCTGTATGTCTTTGGAGTGTGGGAGGAAACTGAAGATTTTGGAGAAAACCTATGCAGGTCACAGGGAGAACGTAGAAACTCCGTACAGACAGCACCCATAGTCGGCATTGAACCCGGGACTCCAGCGCTGTATTTGCTGTAAGTCAGCAACTCTACCCCTGCTCCACCATGACTGCATTCTGTTATGATAGACAGGTCCAGAACGTTAGGGCACCTGGGGTTCAAAGTGGTTTGGCAAAGTGGATCTTAAATTGGTTTGGTGATAGGTTGCAGCGGCTGTGATGGAGGATTGTTTTCCGAATTGGAAGTTCGATGCACTGGCATTGTGGTGGTGGGACCGTTATTTTCCAACTATTTAAATCTAGATGAGAATATCATAAGGTCATAAGGTCATAAGTGATAGGAGCAGAATTAGGCCATTTGGCCCATCAAGTCTACTCCGCCATTTAATCATGGCTGATCTATCTCTCCCTCCTAACACCATCTCCTGCCTTCTCCCTATAACCCCTGACAACCGTACCAAATCAAGAATCTATCTATCGCTGCCGTAATATTAATTGATTTGGCCTTCACAGCCATGTGTGGCAAAGAATTCCACAGATTCACCACCATCTAACTAAAGAAATTCCTCCTCATCTCCTTCCTAAAGGAACATTCTTTAATTCTGAGGCTATGACCTCTAGTCCTAGTCTCTCCCACCAGTGAAACACCCTCTCCACATCCACTCTATCCAAGCCTTTCACGATAAGGTAAGTTTCAATGAGGTACCCCCTCACTCTTCTAAACTAGCGAGTACATGCTAAGTGCAATCCAATGCTCATCATATGTTAACCCACTCATTCCTGGGATCGTTCTTGTAAACCTCTGCTGGACCCTCTCCAGAGCCAGCACATCTTTCCTCAGATACGGTGCCCTAAATTGACAAAATCCACATGCGGCCTGACCAGCACCTTATAGAACCTCAGCATTACATCCCTGTTTTTGTATCATTCTCCTCTTGAAATAAATGCTAGTATCAGTGATGTAAGTAATAAGTTTGCTCTTGACATGAAAAGTGTTGATGTTGTGGATACCGAGCATATTTACCCAAGGATACAGAGGGAGAAAACTCAGCTGAAAAGTTGGGTGGAGTGATGGCAGATGGAACTTTATTTGGACAACTCTGAGGTAATGCATTGTGGGTCATCAAATACTGGCCAGATATCTACAGATTACAGCAGGCACCAAAGTAACATTGATGTACAGAGAGAACTGGGGGTTCAAATGTATAGCTCCATAAAAATGGCAACATAGATGGATAGGATAGTAAAGAAGGTGCTTAACCTGTGGGCCTTCTAGGCAGAATGATTGAGTCTAAGAATTGCAGCTGTGCAAGGCATTGGTGAGGTCACACTTGGAATATAGTGTGACATTCTGGTCATCACGTTAGAGAGAGGGTATTGTAGTGCCAGAAGGAGGTGGAGAAGGAATTTGTCAGCATATTACCTGGAATGGAGGACATTAGTTGCATGGAAAGGTTGGATAGGCTGGGGTTCTTCACATTGGGAGCACAGAAAGCTGAGGGACAATCTTATGGAAGTTTACAAAATTATAAAGAGCAAGAGACAGGGTAAATAGTCACAGCCAACACAGGAGATGTTTAAAATCCAGCTATCCTTTTAAAAGGTTCCAAAATGATTGAAGGCAGCCTCTTTTAAAGCACCAATGACTCTGGGGAAGAGCACATACATGAATGATTTATCGACAACAAATCAGTTTCATAGACTGGTCTGGAAGTCAGCGCTGCCATTGAATATGATTTAACAAATAGATGCTATATGATCTTTCTAAGGAAGTAAAAGAATATTATGCCTCCAGGAGTTATGCCTTGCCAGCACAGATGCCAGGGACTATAACCATAGATTCTCTCCAGGGCATAAGTATATTTCTAATCCTTGCTGAAACCACTACAGGCATCAGATATTCAGTAATGTCAAATTCTATTGCTCAGGTTTCCGTTATACAGAGTCTCTCTTTTAACGTTGATGGAAGCAAATGAAACATGCAAATGTTGAACAATTTCAGGGTTTCATACTAGATCAGACCCAATGATTATCTTAACTCACCATTCAGATATTGATTGTATTTATTTTCTATTCAGAGCACCGAAAGTTTGTCATTCAGTCAGAGTCCTGCTGATATCTAATGACTATAATATTATCAGGAAGGATATCTGCCATGTCTCTGGTTCTTGGCACTATATTTATCTTCTCTCAATCATCATTAGACAGAAGGTTTGAAAATGGATCTTCTGATATTTGGCTGCCCGGTGTGTTGTGGACCAGTGTGCCGAATAAATTGTATACATGTACATTTATGATGCCTTTTACAAACATCATATAAATCATCACAGGCTGGATCCTGCTCTATAGTGCACTTCACTGAATTTCCACCTGTGGTTCTTGCACTGGCTGGATGAGGAGAGCAATGAGATTGAGCAAAGATTTCTGCCATCAGCCTCCGGAATGAACCCAACAGTCTTTAACAGCTGGCAAATCTGGGGATAGACCCTTGCCTTCTGCCAAAACGGTCATGCTATTTTAACAATTTTTAAATGTTTCTGAAATTCAATTGATTTAAGAAAATCTTGTCAAAACTAAAAAACATTGTTCATATAAGAAAAGGATTGTTTTGTTTTAGGTTTAGAGAAAGTGTGGAAACAGGTCCATCGGCCCATCAAGTCCGCGCCGACGTTCGATTCAAGCACACTAGTTCTATCCTACACACAATGAACCTACAAACCTGCACGTTTTTGGAATGTGGGGGGAAACAGGAGGACCCGGAGAAAAAAACCCCCATGGTCAAAGGGAGAACGTGCAAACTCTGTACAGAAAGCACCCGTAGCCAGGACTGAACCCAGGTCTCTGGTGCTGTGAGGCAGCAACTCTACCACTGCACCACTCGGCAGCCCTACTAGAGGTTACATCTTACTATAAAACACCAATGCACAGAAATACATAATTAGAACCATCTTGTAAAGAACCATTTTTTGTAAAAAAAAAATTAGGAGAGCATATGGCAGTTAAGGAAGGGAATAGAGGAATATGGAACTTATACAGGCAGATGAGATCAGTTTAACTTGGCATCATGTTCGGCACAGACATTGTGTGCCAAAGGGCTGGCTCCTGTGCTATACTGTTCTATATTCTCTGTTGATTAAACAAAAGCAAATTAATTAATATTCCTTTGCCATCTAAAAATCCTAATTAAAAGCATTGATGTCTCAGAGCCTGTGCTGTGTGTGACACGGGTTTAATACTGAAAAAAACACAACAAAATTGAACTTGACAACTGGAATCCAACAAGAGAGTGTGGGAACAGAATCAGCATAATCAGATTCAAGAGAGTGTGGAGAAAGAATCTGTCAGTCAGGCCTAGGTGTCAATTCAAATGGATAAACACTGGTGGTTTCCTTCAGATCTGAATGCCACAGCCATCACCATGTTGCCACAAACACCAAAGCACTTTTTACAATAGCTCAACCCAAGCAATCCCACCATTGTTTTGGAAAGAACTGCAAATGCTGATTTAAATCGGAGATAGACACAAAATGCTGGAGTAACTCAGTGGGACAGGCAGGCAGCATCTCTGGAGAGGAATAGGTGACGTTTTGGGTCGAGGCCCGTCTTCAGACAACATGGACGCCAGTTCGATTGGGAAATCACTGCTTTAAGAGAGCCAAGAAAATGGGACGGTGCACAGGTTAGCTCAGGATTTCCACAGATCCTTCAAAATTGGTCATTTGTAGCGGTGTGTTCAACCTCTTACATGTGGCAAATTATTCTGTTGATGTACATGAAACTTGCATGACGAGCACACATGAAAATCATTCTTCCATAACATTTGAACAACTTGGCAATCATCTTCTGCAGAGCAGCCCCGACTTCTACCAATTTCCATCTACAGATACTGCCTGGCCTGCAGTAATCCTCCAGGACTTTGTTGTTTGTTTGGGGTTCAGGCATCTGCAGTCTTGTGTGCCATTTATGCTTGGGCATCTGTTTAAATATTGATGAATTTGCAGCTTTATATATATTTTTCTGGTAGGGAAGTTTCAGTCCATTATGTGGAAATGTGAGTCCGCCAATTCAATAGTAAAATCAGGAAGAGACTTCTCATTGGAGATATTAGAAGCTTGCTCCTCATATTGTTATAGAAATTGAATCCATTGAAAATTTCAGGAATGAAACTGAGATTATTTTGTTCATTAGGTTTGGGAAGTGATGTAAATTAAAAACCTAGTTTAGCAACCTGAATGGTGGAATAATTCCATAATTTGTTCATAGAACTTGGAATAGTACAGCACAAGAGCAGGCCCTTTGGCCCACCATGGCTATGCCATGCATATCCATACACCTATCCAAAAAACTTTAAAATGTCACTAACATACCGGTTTGAATCACCACTCCTGGCAACAAGTTCCAGACACTCACCATCCTCCGGGAACAAAACATGCCCAGCACATCTCCTTTAAACTTTGCCCATCTTATATAGAAACATTAACATAGAAAATAGGTGCAGGAGTAAGCCTTTCAGCTCTTCGAGCTAGCACCGCCATTCAATATAATCATAGCTGATCATCTAAAATCAGTACCCGTTTCCTGCTTTTTCCCCCCATTGCCCTGGATTCCATTAGCCCTGAGCTAAATCTAACTCTCTCTTGAAAACATCCAGTGAATTGGTCTCCACTGCCTACTGTGGCAGAGAATTCCATAGATTCACAACTCTCTGGGTGAAAAAGCATTTCCTGTCCAATCCCTGAAGAATTGTATATGTTTCTATAAGATTACCTCTCATTCTTCTAAATTCCAGTGAATACAAGCCCAATCGATCCATTCTTTCATCGTATGCCAGTCGCACAATCCCGGGAATTAACCTGGTGAACCTATGCTGCACTCCCTCAATAGCAAGAAAATCCTTCCTCAAATTAAGAGACCAAAACTGCACACAATACTCCAGGTGTGTTCTCACCAGGACCCTGTACAACTGGCTGCTCTTGAAAAGAAGGCGCAGTCCTCTTTCTTACAGTTTGGCTTTCTTCCTAACCAAATGTTCAAGCGCTTTTGATTGCAACATGCGCCTTAATTTAGTTCAACAAAGAAACTGGCAAGTTACTAAAGATCTTTGCTCCTTAACTCAAATCCGCCCGCAACGGCAGCCAGCTTGCCATTAGCTTTCTTCACCACCTGCTGTACCTGCTTATACATTGAAAATCTGCATGTATGCATGATAATCATGCTGCTTCTAAGAGGGCACCCAACCCAGGAAATTATTATTAAGGATGTGTACATATTTCTGAAGATCTTCCTTGGACCCAGCACACTGATGCAATAATTAAAAAAGCCCATCAACGCCTCTACTTCATGACAAGTTTGTGGATATTTGGTGTCAGAGAGGATTCTCTTGAACTTATACAGGTGTACAGTAGAGAGCAAATTGACTGGTTGCATCACAGCTTGGTTCGGCAACTTGAGTGCCCAGAGTGAAGAAGAATGCAAAACCTTGTGAACACTGCCCAGTCCATCACGGGTTCTGACCTCCCCACCGTTGAAAGGATTTACCGGAGTTATTGCCCCAAAAGGCAGCCAGCACACATCAGAGACCCACATCACCCTGGCCGCTCTTCCCCTGTCATTGGGAAGAAGGTACATGAGATTGAAAACTGTAATATCCAGGATCGGGAACAGCTTCTTCCCTCCAGCCATTAGGCTATTAAACACCACAACCTCAAATAAGCTCTGAACTACATAGACCACTATTGTTATTAGTGCACTAATATTGTTAGTTTGTTTTTGATGTAGTACCTCTGTGTGTTTCTATGTATATATGCACACACTGAACTTTTTTTCTCATTTATATAATTGTTCACAGTGTATTATGTTTGCATTCTGCTGTGCTGCTGCAAGTAAGAATTTAATTGTTCTATCTGGGGCATATGACAATAAAATGTTTCTATAAGATTACCTCTCATCCTTCAAATTTCCAGTGAATACAAGCCCAACCCTGGACCCTCGGATGCCTTAAAGCTATGCCCGCTAGTATTTGATATTTCCATCTAATGGAAAAGGACTGTCTACCCTATATATGACTCTCAAGATTTCATATACAGGCAACTTGCATGTTTTGTGTGCTTGATTTTCGTGTGTTTAGAATAAAGATTATTAACAATGTTTAATTTCTGTACTCCTATTTTCAGAATAATGCGCTCAAATTTTTGCCTTGCAACCTATGGCAGCATAATTGCATGTGGTGCCTGGCATATGTTTGATTTACATGATTTTTTAATGTACGCGCTGCTTTTCAACACATAACCCCCCATGTACAACACAAGGTGCCTGTATTATATACAATAATTAGAGGCATAGAAAGGGTAGACAGTCAGAAACTACTTCCCAGGATGGAAAAATTAAATACTATTTCATCTACTCCTGTTTGCTTGCATTCATTTCCTTTGTATTTGGATACAAAATTAACAATGCATTTGTCTTTGTACTATATGTGGTATTCAGCTGGTGTATTGAATTTGGAACCTATAAAACCAAGAGGTGGAATGGGAGATCAGCAGATGTAACAGAATGATAAATTTATCCTTTACAATCCTCTTTATGAGTTTGCAGGGCATAGTGCACAGACCTCTATGAGCCACCCCTTAATGAAAGATTGGATGCAATGCAATGGAGAAACTGTTCAGCAAATTTTCAATGTGGTTACATTTCATTGTTGAATGTAACAAAAAGGAATCAAAAATAATAATTGCAACAAAAATAATGTTTTCTTACGCTTCAATATTACATTGTCAGACAATAGAACACAAGATGGCCAAATGTGCAAATAATGAAAATGGTTCAATGACTCCACATAGCAGTGCCTGATCTTACCCATACAAACATGTTTGTTATTTCCAGACTTTAATTGTGATGAAAAGATGTGCAGTCACTGTGAAAGTCTGAGTGAAGAGATCATGAGGTAACACATTGTACCATGAAACAGTAGACATGATAGGATTTTTTAACTATGGGTAAAATATTATTTTTAAAGCCCACTATTATGAAGAAATTACCAATTACTGAGAAAGAAATTAAAAATAAATTACTGAGGGTCCAAGGTAGATATCCATAAAAGTTTTTGGTTTAGATTTGCTATTGTCGTGTGTACTGAGGTACAGTGAAAAGCTATGTTTTGCACGCTCTTCAATCGGATCAGATAATACTATACATAAATAACATACAGAAACGCAATCAAGTGAAACTCAAGTACAATAGATAGAGCACAGTGTAAGATACAGAGTTCAGAATATAGTTTTCAGCAACGCAGGGCATCAGATCCATGGACAATAAAAAATGTGGCAACAAAGCAAATCACAAAACATAGAATGAAATCCATTGATGAGAAACAAGGTAAATTTGTCCACTTTAAAAAAAAAGGTGCAAATCACAGAAACAAAGATTGCAGTAACCATCTTTCTGGACCAATTAGCAATGAGTTGAAAAACAGTGCATGCTCCCTACCTTCACCTTAGCACATTGGAGTAGAGTAGGCGAACTAGTCTCTCAAGCCTGCACTGCCATCCGATTACATCATTACTGATATGATCTTTTGCCTTCTTCCAGCCCGATCCTTAGAGCTCTTTATTCCCCAGCATTCAAAAATCCATGAAGTGGAGAATTCTTAAGATTCACAATCATCTGAGAGCGGAATTTCCATCGCATCCGTCTTCAGTAACTGAACCCCTATTCTGATACTATTTCCTAATTTTGCTTGATTCTTGATGTCTTGATTCTCCCACCAGGGGATACAACCTCAAACCATCAAACAGGTTTCAGGCTCCTTCAGAATATTATATATTTCAATGAGATGTTTGAAAAAAAAAAAATTCAGATCTCTAGAAACCATAGCCCTAATCAAACTGTCCAACTAAGACACAAGATCAGAATGTAACTTTGTAATTATCTCCAGATCAAAAACCCTTCATGATTACTCCTTTCCTTTTATCAAATTTTTGCCTGAACAGTTGGCTCCTATTTTTCATCCTCCACGAAATTCCTTTTTTCAATCTCTTCAACATTTGTCTCTCTTTCTTCTTCCCCAAGGCATTAGTTCAATACCAATCTATTTCTGAGTATTTTTATCTCCTCATCCCTCTTTCCAAGGCTGGTGTCTAGCTGTAGTTCAATTGGAAGGGTTACAAGTTCAAGTCCCACTCCTGAGACAAGAGCCCAGAAATAAAGCCTGATACTTCAGTACTGTTTTGAGGGAGTCATTGCCACACTGAAAGTGCCTTTCCTTCTGGATAAAACAACGAGTCAATACCTTGCAGCATAACATTATTTTCATGAAGGGTATAGGAGCTATTCATTGTGTTGTGGCCAATATTTATCCCTCAATGTACATTGTAAAAACATATTAACTGGTTACACCTGAACTGCCGAACATAGGATATACCTTTGTATAAATGTTGCCATACAATACATAATGGACTGGAAAATGCTGCAAGATATCCTGATGGGATCTGAAATGAATTTTATAAATACAAGTCATTGTTCTTTGATTCAGAATTTTGTGTTCTGTTAATCGATCTGGAAAAAAATCTTGATTTATAATTCTACATTCCAGATGCTTTAAAAGGGTAAGCCAGCTGTTGCGGTGTTCCTCCAATAAATGTAAGCATCTACTTCAAACTTTTTTCTTAGAATGATACACTGTACCTTTAGCTTTCCTAATTAATAGCTTGTAATATAGCAGGTGTAAAGCTTGTTGTACATCGAGTGATTTCAGTTCAGATTCTCTTAATCCTCATCAAAACAGTTTTGAGAACAAAAAGGCAAGGGGATTCTTTATTCTTGGAGAGAGTTTATACTCATGTTTTTTTTATTAATGACATTACTAATTATTCATTCAATTCAGAAGTGTTACTCGCTATGCTGTCCATTTCCACATTGTTTTGTGTTATTTGCAGGGCTCCTTTCAAAGCTAACGTTAGGTTTCAATCACATAAAAAAAAACAGAAACAGTGGAAATGTGCAGCAGGCTGACGAGCATTAGTATCCATCATCATCATCCGAAATGAAACATAAAATACGAGCAGCCATTTTTGTCAGGAATGGTAGCAGTAGCAGCTGCAACTATCCCAGAGGAAGCTGACTGATCAACTTTATTGGATAACTAGGTGATACCAATTCTCACCTCAATGAAGTATTTGGGGGAACATTACCACAGCAATAAGACCTGCAGATAGTTAAGAAGTTAATAGATGCAGCACAGTCCCGCATGGCAAACAAAAGAAACAATGATGGCTGATGCTGGAAAGCCTGTTTGTTAAAGCTGGTTTTTGGCTTCTTCCTGTAAAATAAAATTGTATATTTTTGAATATTTGTGTGGAAACAGATCTCTGAGCAGCAATGAGATCAGTGAAAAATCCTCAAAGTGTTCTGAATCCAGTCCCTGAGGAGCCATTCAGGCAGCCTGCCTTCACCTTCAGATAGTCCTGGCAGAGATGATTGTTTTAGAATGAAAGAATCATGACTGCTCCGTGGGAAAAGGACATTGACCTGCATAATGAGGTGCTGATCATCACTAGCCAGTTGCATGTTGAAGGATTGAAATATTTTACAATAGCAATAACTTACATTTATATATCACCTTTAAGATATAACATTAAGTCGAGGAATATAATGGAGGCAAACTCAGATAGAAATGGAATGAGAAACACGAGTGGCAAATTTCATTTTAAATTTTTTGTCTGCGAAATAATTTTATTAAGAGGCCGAGACTAATAGGTGCCTTTGGGAAATGGGCACTATGATTAAACTGCACGCTGCTGTATATGATGAGTGGTGAAAGCATCGTCCTGTTGGAATGAACACATTAGACACACCTGAGTATTACCAGTTAGCTTAAATTACAGATTCCCAGTTTGTGCACTGGATTATGTCATATAATTTAAAGTTAAGGACGGTAAGAAGATCTTGCCCACTGAACTTAAAATATCTTCAAATCTGTCGGCTACAGATAGCACTGTTCGTGTAACTACCTCTCTCTGAAACAGAGCCAGTAAAAAAAAATCTCTCTAAAAAGTGTCAGCTAATTCTGGAACACAAAGTAATGGAGTAATTCAGCGGTGGAGGAAGGAAATGCAGATGCCGGTTTAAACCCGAAGATAGACACAAATTGCTGGAATAACTCAGCGGAACAGGCAGCAACTCTGGAGAGACGGAATGGGTAACATTTCAGGTCGAGACCCTTCTTCCAACTGAAGATGTAACTTGGCTGGTCTGGCAGCATCTCTAGAGGACATGGATAGGTGACGTTTTGTGTTAGGACCCTTCTCCGGACTAATTGTACAAGAGGCGAGGAAGCTGGAAAAGAGATGGGAGCAGGACAAAGCCTGGCATGTAATTGGTGGAAGACAGACACAAAAAGCTGGAGTAACTCAGCAGGTCAGGCAGCATCTCTGGCGAAAAGGAATAGGTGACGTTTTGGGATAAGACCCTTCTTCAGACTGAGTGTCAGGGGAAAGGGAAGTGAGAGATTCATAGCCAGGCTTTGTTACACCCCCATCTCTTTTTCAGCCTTCTCTCCCCCTCCACAATCAGTCTCAAGAAAGTTCCCGATCCAAAACGTCGCCTAACCATGTCCTCCTGAGATGCTGCCTGGCCCGCTGCATTAGTCCAGCACCTTATGTCATATGCATGGATTCCAGCACCTGCAGTTCCTTGTCTCTGCTAACTAGCTCTGCCTGGCCCTATAGAGATGAACACTAAAATAGTGGCAGGTGTGACAAATTTGATTTACCTTCCACCCTTACTTTGGCATCTTCTATCTTCTTCTATCAAATGTATTAGATTTCAATCCTTTGGCAAACTTAAGTTTTGAATACATCCCTACTTTCAGGTGAAATATTGAATTTCATTAAGAATGCTAAACATTGGCTGTAGACAAAAGTGCTGGAGAAACTCAACTGGTGCAGCAGCATCTATGGAGCGAAGGAAATAGGCAATGTTTCCAGCCGAAACCCTTGGTTTCGGCCCGAAACGTTGCCTATTTCCTTCGCTCCATAGATGCTGCTGCACCCGCTGAGTTTCTCCAGCACTTTTGTCTACCTTCGATTTTCCAACATCTGCAGTTCTTTCTTAAACGCTAAACATTGGCTGAGGCACTTCCATAACCAGGCTTTTTTTTACGTTTACTTGTATGGACAACCAATTGTATGTGTCCAGATGACTTGGCCAAGTCTTTGGGTATTTTTAAAGTTCTTGAACAGGGTGTCAAAGTTTACAGGGAGAAGGCAGGAAAATAGGGTTGAGAGGGAAAGATAAATCAGCCATGATTGAATGGTATCGTTGACTCAGTGGTTCGAATGGCCGAATGCTCCTATGACTTATGATCTTATGAACTGAATGAAATTCACAACTCACTTCATGACTTTGGTGCGGTTCTTGCTGGCCAGAATTTACACTCCATCCTTATCTCCTTCATCTTTTGATTAGCAATCATTAGGTTTGCTTATTTACTCATGCATCATTCGGATGCATTATTAGATGACTTTACATATATTTGCATTAATGCGCCATAGCCATTGTGCAAAGTAACATTTTTCTACTGGAGCTCTGTATAGATTCTGATGCCACAGGAACCTAAACTGTGAATGTGAAATATAGACCAATATACTGTATCTGTCATTTCAGTATGTTAATAGCAGATTGCTGGGATGAAATTGCACACTCTCTTATATTCTTTCCATCTTTCTTACACGAGACAAATAGCTCTCATTCCAGAGAGAGTGGGCCTCATGCCAGGATGATACAGCATCCTTGCTAGGACATTGGTTTCCTTTCTGTAACAAAACTATCATAGAAGCTTAAATGCAGTTCATCCAGGAATCCCCGTAAACTTGTTATAAAAGAAAAATAAATAAATACCACAGGAACATTTCTCACTCAAACCAAAATAAATAATTGAGATATCATTTAACCACCCCCAACATATTCTTGAAATTAAAAGTTGTCAATATTAATATTAAGGACCTGGAAACATGAACAAAAACAGAATGCTAGAAGAACTCAGTGGGGTCAAGCAGCATCTGTGGAGGTAAATGGTGGCATTTGATGTTCTGGGTTGAGACTCTGCATTGGGACTGAGGGGGAACAAGAAAGATTGCCAATATGGACCAGCACATTGCAGGAAAGGTGGGGTAGCAAAGAGGGGATGGTAAGCGATAAGAAGAGGATGATGAACAAATGGATCTAAGTGCTGGGAAGATAATGGAAAACAATCCAAGTCTCTCCAACCTCTCCTTCTCGCTAATTCCCTCTAACCCAAGTGTTCTTCTTGTCAACCTCTGCACCCTTACCAAAGCCTCCACATCCTTCCTGGAATGGTTAATGGGAAGATGATAGATGAAGTAGATGAGGTAGGGTTGTGGATGTTGTATGGATTTTAGGGAGGCATTTGTTAAAGTCTCCCATGGTCGGCTGATCAAGAAGATAAGAATGCATGGGATTACTAGTTACTCAGACTTATGGCCGTACAGAACTGTTTTACTGAGATAAGTCAGAGGGTTGTGGTGGAAGGACAATATTCATGATGGAGGACTATGAGCTAAGGTACCAAAGCAAAACATGAGAGCTGTTCTTCTAATCTGCGTGTGGCCTCACTCTGGCAACACGGAAAGGTCAGTATGGGATTAGGAAGGGGAGTTAAAGTGGTTTGTAACCAGGAGATCCAGCAGGCCTTGGTAGACTGAACACAAGCGTTCAGTGAAATGTTTGTTGAGTCTATGCTTTGATTCGACAATGCACAGGAGTTCAGTGCATAGAGGAGAAGAACGCTGTGGAAGTGAGTTATGTGAAATTGAAAAATTCACCATTCTTACCATTAGTTTGTGAACTACTCAGGAGAAATACAAGACATTGTACTTTTATTTTTTTTTATTGAGTCTCTCCATAGCAATGGAAAAGGATAGATCAGTTAGTGTGGGAGTGAGAAGTGGAGTTAAAATGAAATTCAACGGGATGCACAAGTTTGCAACAACCGTTTCTAGCTTTCGGTTGTTTTAGTGAGACACAAAATGCCAGAGTAACTCAACAGGTCAGTCAGCATCTCTGGGCAGCATGGATAGGTGACGTTTTGGGTCAGGATTCTTCTTCATACCCTTCAGTTATTTTAACCCTCCTTCCCACTTCCACACTAATGAGTATGTCCTTGGTCTTCCCCATTGCTCACTCTTAAAAGGATGCACTGATCTAACCTTGAGAATTTTGCATCTGACTGGATCATTGAAATGAGCCAGGATGAATAGACAAGAATAGCTTCAAGGAAGAGGTATAAGAAAGAGATGTGTTTTTTTTTAATTAGTAGTATCTGTTAAATGGATCAGATTAAAGAGGTGGTTGATCATGAGGGAAGAAAGCCTGGGGTAATATTTGCTCTTTCATTTGATCTTCTGTTTGTAAGCTATTTTGGTAAAGTATGCACACAAATGGACACAGGGTGAAATTATGTTGCAGTCATTAAATCTAGAATGACAGGAGAACCAGTGAAATAAGGTAAGCGATGATGTTTTCTTTAGATTTCTGAAACCATTGATCAAGAAATCATATGGATAATGTTAATGGACATTTTATTTATCCAGTAACAATTGTGTCCTAAAGATATACATGTTTAAATTTAGACCATAAATAATGCAGAGACTTACTTGAGCGGGTATCAGGTGAAAGAATTATAAACATTTTACTGCATAATCGGTCACCAAGGGTAGTACAATCCGTATCATTTCATAGATATTGCTATATCCCATAAGAATTATTTCATGTTTTGTAATATTTTGTATGTATTCACCCCACATCCTTAGCCCCTCATTGTTCTCCCATGTACTCTGCCTCATGCTTTTTTTTCACTTTTCTTTAAAGCCCTGAAAATATTACTGCTGTTCATAGAGGACTAACACTTAACATGTTTTTTAGACATCTTTTTCTGCTCAAGATTTCAATGGTGGAAATAATCTATTTGTCAAGGATAAACACTCCAGTAAAATAGTGGACAGAAAATGACATTCAAAAACAACAGGAGACCCTATTTATAACAGCGATGTACCAAAATACCATTTGCATGTCTTTGAGAAAACTTTATGTGAAAAAATCCCGAATAAAATATTATGTAAAATGGCATCTCCTTAGAATCCAAGCCTTATTGAAAAATGATGTGATGGTAAAGAAAACACCTCATGCATAAAGCAGACTTTGCATTAACTGGTAGCATTCATGCACTTCCAATATAATAATTCTGCTTATGATTTTTATGTCTCAAAAATTACCATGATTATTGAGTTTATATGCATATTCCAGCGAGTTATATTACATGGCGGGATCTGGGTTAGTTTTCTTATTGCAGTCAAGCAGATGACATTTCATAAACTTTTTAGCTCTAATGCCAGCAATATATTACTATCTTCCAAGGAAACGTCCTGAAACATTTACATAATAATGTCACTGGCATGCTGTGACAGATGGAACTCATTGATGTAGAGACACATTGTGTAAGGGTTTGCAATATATTAAAATATCAATATTGTGTTGGAAGATATGAATTTATTGCATAATGCATTACTGTTTCTGACCGAGGTTGAAGTCCAGTCAGGGGAAGAGTTTATCGGAGATGTAGTGAGTTGGATTTTTTAATCAAATTTATTCATAAAGTTCCCCCGACGGCTCTGTTGATACATTTGCTGCCCAGTGTGAAAATGAGCCACAAAGACTAGTACAATTCTAGGCCTTGGCACTATTTTATGTTTGAGAGGGAACAGATTCCAGCTGAGAAGCAGGTGCACTGATGTTGACTGATGTTCAGTGACCCCTAATGGAAAGAGCATAAGCACAGTGGCAGAGCTGGCAGAGTTAATTCATAGTTCCAGTGACCCAGGTTTATGTGCAAGAGTGTGAAATTTGCATGTTCTCCCGATGACTGCATGATTTCCTCCTGGGTGCTTCACTTTCCTACCATATGCCGCTGGTGAGTAGGTTTTGTAGACTAATTGGCCAATAAAATTGATACGAATGTCGGGAGAATAGGTCACAAGGCAAATTGTTGGGGAATAGGCATGTTCTGTGAACTGGCATAGACTCAAAGGGCTGCCTAGTTTCCTATGTTGTAAGAAAATATGGAAAGTAAATAAGATCTTACAAAGGAATTAGCACGCAGCTAAATTATGAACATTTAGTTTGTAGAGGGAGGAAAACTGATGCCTTCCAAACAGTGCACAGCGAGACAAAGAAGCAAGAACAGAAAAGAAAATTGTTTTCCATAAACACAATAGTCTTCATATTTAATCATGCCTTTAGGTGCTGTGAAGGGACTATCCGTTCTGAGTCGACCTCGCACATATAGGGTGGCATGGTGGCGCAGTGGTAGAGTTGCTGCCATACAGCACTTACAGCACCAGAGACCCGGGTTTGATTCTGACTACAGGTGCTGTCTGTACAGAGTTTGCACGTTCTCCCCGTGACTGCATGTATTTTCTCCAAGATCTCTGGTTTACTCCCACACTCCAAAGACATGCAGGTTTGTAGGTTAATTGGCTTGGTATAAATGTAAAATATTGTCTCTGCAGGATAGTGTAATGTGCGGGGTTCGCTGGTCGGTGCGGACTCGGTGGGCCGAAAGGCCTCTTTCTGTGCTGTTTAGGCTCAATATAAGCATCCAATAGAAACACAGGTGGCTGGAAACCATGCTACTCAATGGTTGAGGGCAGGTTAAGTATTAGGAGGTGGGGGATGAAGCAGTTCTGACAGTGTAGGTATACAGACAGCAGAAAACATTTATGTGACTGAGAATTAGCTAGAGGTGCCACAGGACTAAGGACCATTTGATTTTAAGATGCATAGGTCCTCTTTCAGTAGTTTGGTAGGAAGAGAAGAAGAAGGAATTACTGCTCCCTTAACAATGCTGAAAGCCTTCCAGGCAAGTTGACTGAAGATGGTCTATAAAGGGGACCCAGGGGGGGAAATGCCATAAGCATTTTACATGGATTTAGAAACAAGTTCAAAAATCTCACTTGATCTGTCAATGTGAGATAATACGTCTCAGCCCTTAAGGCAAAAAAAAAAAAAACTGCTGGGGGAAGACAACAGGTCAGGTAGCATCTGTGGCTGGATATAGACAGATGACACATCAATCATCAGACTGATGGAGAAGAGGGGAAATAACTGATGGAGAGAGGTGAGAGGAAGTGTTGGGGCAAGAAATGGCAAATAATAGGTGGATTGATCTCAGGAGGGGTGGATTATCAGATGAGTCAGGTGAGGTACCAGGGCATCCTGGAGTTCACAGTCACGAGCCATTTTACTACCCCTTCCCAACTCTGACTTTTCTGTCCTTGGCCTCCTCCTCTGTCAGAATGAGGCAGACTTGAAGAATGACATGTCATATTCTGCTTAGGCAGCCTACAGCCTTGAATGGACATTGAATTCCTTAATTTCAGGTAACCTCTCACCCTCATCCTTCTCATCTATGGAACCCTCTCCTACCCTGCACACATTCTCTTTTCCACATCCCCAGCTCCCCAGAAGGTTTGCTTTCCACAGATGTTGCTCGATCTTGTAATGAAGATCTTTGGGACAGCACAGTAGAGCAGCAGTAGAGTTGCTGTCTTAAAGTGCCAGAAACCGAGGCTCAATGCTGACCATGGGTGCTGTCTTGTATGGAATTTGACATGTTCTCTCTGTGACCACGTGAGTATTCTCCAGGTGCTCAGGTTTCCTCACACATTCCAGAGACTTGAGGGTTTATAGGCTAATTGGCTTTTGCAAATTGTCCCTAAGTGTAGGATAGAACTAGCGTCTGGGTGATCATTGCTCGGCGCGGACTTGGTGCACCGAAGGGCCAGTTTCCAAGTTGTATCTCTAAACTTAATGACCTGCTGAGTTTTCAATTTCAAAAAATTATGTATTATTTATTATTATTTTATTAACATTGTTTTTTACTTAATCTTTCTAGCTTTTGCATTGTATATCTTAAGACCAGCTGAAAATATTGCCTGGGACCTTCTCATGCTCTGTGCTCGGTTGATCAATAGATAAATTGCAGCTCACTGAACCATTTATTTTGTTTCTAGAATTGTATTGTTAAATTAAAGCAATGTCTTGGATGGGACCCAATGCTGTTAGTAGGTGAAGTGGTTAATAAAACATTGCAATCAGCAGCCGTCATGTCAGGCAGACAATTGAAAGTATAATAAGGTGACAGAATTGGAAAGCCTTTCTTATCGCCTAATCCCCAATTTGTAATGAAGATAGATAGTGTCATACAGCACGGAAATGGGCCCTTCAGCTCAACTTCTCCGTGCCATATAAGATGTGGGAAATCATATGCATTTGAAATTATTTTTACCATTGAGTTAAAGCAAGTCAAGTATTACCATCAGTTTGAATTAATAATTTGAAATTATTATTACCATTATATTATTTGTGTGTTAAAGCCTGGAACATATTATTTCAGATACATTTAATTTACCCCTTCTTCATTACGTGGGGATTAGGGCATAAGAAAGGGTTTTTTCTGCCATTTTTGCTGCCAGTGATAGAATGAAGAGCAGCTACTCCCCCCAAATACCAATTAAACATGGTTTGACTGCTCATTCATTTCACACAGTAAACTGGAAAAACTGGAGGGTGAAGGGTGGTGAGAATGGAAATCACTTACACCTGCTGAAAGTATGCATTTACATCTTGGAAACAGAAATGCAATGGCAGAGTTGTAGGCTGTCCATCAATAGAGACAATTACAATTCTGATGTTGTTTCAAAAGTATAGCCAAAATGAGACTGGAACGCAAAAAGATTTATATTTATGTTTAGTATTTGTATGTTCTCCTATTATTCCACACAATTTCATTGCAGGTTGTGTTTGATTTTGTTGTCTGTTCCCATTCCAAAACACAATAATTTTGGCATAATAGCAGTTTACATGGTTGTTGAAAGGAATAACGTGTTCTTGAATTATGCATAGACATGTCAGCAGATGTGTTTCTATGACTTTACAATGAAAATAGATTGATATATGATGCTGATAATAAAAGCAAAACATTTTTAATTCATTTTGTTGCAAATTTTTTACCTGCTCTCTTGCCTCTTACTAGCCTGATCTCTGGTGACTCCATTTTAAATAGTCACCTTTGAGACTTGATACTGAATACCTGGAATTTGCAGCTGACTTGCAACAATATGAACCAAAACCAATATAGATATTTGTCAGAATTAGGTCTTTAGTATATATTGAACTTGAGCCAGTAATTTCCTGTCCATACTTGTCATATTGACCTGTGCTCTCTGAGAGAGAGTGTGTTTAACCTTTCAGTGGTTCAATGGCACTCTAATGTCACGTGTACCGATAAACAGTTAAATATTTTGTTTTACAAAGAATTCAGTAAAATTTTCCTACACATAAGCACAATCATACCAAAGGACATGGGTACCCCCAGGTGCCTTTGGGGCACAAAGTTGGATGGGCAAGGAAAATATAGAATTATTGAAATGTAGAAAAGACGTGCAGGATTAGGTTCTTCGGCCCTTCGAGCCAGCACTGCCTTTCAATAAGATCATGGCTGATCAACTAAAATCAGTTGGTAGACAAAAATGCTGGAAAAACTCAGCGGGTGCGGCAGCATCTATGGAGTGCCCCGTCTTAGTACTAAAATAGTATTAAAATCAATACCCCAATACAATAATAATCTGCCTTCCTGTTCTTTCCACCAAAATGGGTAACCTCACATTTATCCATATTATACCACATCTGCCATGCATCTGCCCACTCACCCAACCTATCCAAGTCACCTTGTAATCTCATAGCATCCCCCTCTCAGCTCACACTGCCACCCAGCTTTGTGTCATTTGTAAACTGGGAGATGTTACATTTAATTCCCTCGTCTAAATTGTTTATATATTGTAAATAACTGGGGTCCCAGCACCAAGTCTTGTGACATCCCGCTAGTCACTGCCTGCCATTCTGCAAAGGACCCGTTAATTCCTACTCTTTGCTTCCTGTCTGCCAACCAGTTCTCTATCCATGTCAATACCTTACCCCCAATACCACATACTCTAATTTTGCACACTAATCTCGCGTGTGGGACATTGTCAAAGGCTTTTTGAAAGTCCAGATATGCCAAATCCATTGGCTCTCCCCTATCCATTCTACTTGTTATATCCTCAATCCTGTCTGAAATGCTGTGAACTTGACTTTGTTGGCCTGCACTACCTGAAATGCTATGACATTGACTTTGGTGGCCTACACTCTGCCTGAAATGCTATGAAATTCACTTTTGTGGCCTGCACTCTGCCTGAAATGCTATGAAAGTGAATTTGGTGACCTGCACTCCACCTCAAATGGTATGAAATTGATGGAATTTCAAGGAATAGCCATGAGTAAACTGCCAGCCCACCAGCCCTGAGTGACTGAGCTGCCAGCCCACCAGCCCTGAGTGACTGAGTTGACAGCCCACCAAACCTGAGTGAATGAGTGGCCCACAATGTCCATAATAACACTCTGGAAACCTGTCCCTTTGGCCCACAACACACAAACTAACGCTCCAGAAAGCCCCCACACTGGCCACCAAAATTGGAATTGGTGGAGAGGTGGAATATTACTTTGACACACACACACACACACACACACACACACACACACACACACTGTGTGTGCTATATGTGGTTATTTACACACACACATACACATACATATACACACACACATACATATATATATATATATATACACACACATATACACACACAGATTTTTGTCCATCTTACTCAGAATCCTCCTCTGCTCTGCAAGTGCTGAGGATTTTTCTCTTTGATGAAAAATGAAAGAGTTATTAGTGTTTAAAAATTGTTGAGATTCTCTCTCCTGTCAATCACACTATGAAGGCCACGCCCCTTCTGGTGGGAGGGGGAGGGACTATAAAACCCGGATGTGTGGGCATGGCTCAGTCTCAGCAAGATGGCGAGGGAGAGGTCATGACTCTCTGTCTGAGCTGTAACTCAACTGAACACATTGAATGTCTACTGAACTGTGAGTGTGGTTTTATGTGGTTTATTGTGGTTTTATGGTGGTTTTATGGTGGTTTCACCCTGATTGAAATGGTATGAAATTGCATTTGAATTTGGTGGCCTTGCACCCTGCATGAAATGGTATGAAACTGCATTTGAATTTAGTGGCCTTGCACTCTGCATGAAATTGTATGAAACTGCACTTGAATTTATAGTGGTCTTGCACCCTGCTTGAAATGGTATGAAACTGCATTTGAATTTTGTGCCCTTGCACCCTGCTTGAAATGGTGTGAAATGGTATTTGAATTTGGTGGCCTTGTACCCTGCTTGAAATGGCATGAGACTGCATTTGAATTTGGTGGCCTTGCACCATGCTTGAAATGGAATTTCAATGAATAGCCGTGAGTCAACTGCCAGCCCACCAGCCGTGAGTGAGTGAGCAACCAGCACACCAGGCTTCAGTGACTGAGCTGCCAGCCCAATAATCCATTTGGCCCACAATGTCCATACTAGCCCTCTGGAAACCGGCTCCTTCAGCCCACATCACCCAAACTAGCGCTCCAGAAAGGCCCCCCAGTGGCCATCAATATTTGAATTGGTGGAGAGGTGGAATATTGCATTGGGGGACCAGCCCTTCCGTGTGAACATGGGACCCAACGGGTCCCACTTAGTATATATATATGTACCAAGGCAAATTCCTTGTATGTGAATACTTGTCCAATAAGTGTGTGTTGTGTGTGTGTGTGTGTTTGTGTGTGTGTGTGTGTGTGTGTGTAAACCTATTCTGTATATATCCATATATATAAATAGACAATGACCAAGTACAATATTGCCAGGTCATGCCTTTGCACTTTTATGGAGAAGATTGCACCTACCAGCACCATGAAAGTGCCATCACTTTTTTCCATAAGTGTTCAAAAGAACAGTATTCTGTGGTATACTTTGTGGTAATTTAAAATGACACAAGGATAGGCAGCATTGCAAGCAGATTAGACCGTACAAAAATATATTGATAGATTAAACAAATGGGAAAAACTGCAGCAAATGAATTCCAATGCAAACAAATTCAACATTATCTACTTTGAAGAGAATATGAATCAGATTGAGTATATTCTGAATGAGGGATGGCTAGAAATCTGAATAATATATTTTGTGTCTGATTTCATTTAATTATTAGCTGAAGTTTGTTATAATGAATAATCAACTGTTATTCAAAAATAAAATAATAGTAAAACATATAGGGACAAGGTTTTCTGATAGTTTAATAGTTTTCATAGTAGCATAATACGAGTTTTTTGGAATAATGTAATAACTAAACATGGTCATGTGACCTAATTGATCAGTGCCACGGTAGTTATGTAGAAACATTCACACATGTTAGCTCAGTAGAGTTACTGATGGGATTTGTCCCATATTTGTATGTACTGTTTTGAATCCCCATAGGACTGCCTCAACTACCATATTTTCTGAAGTTGAAGAACCCCCTTCTCCCCTCCCCCAACCAACTCTACCACCCACCAATCCCCCTGCCCCCCCCCAATTCCCTTCTCCTCTCCTCCAACCCCTTCTCCCCTCCTCCAGCCCCCCTCTTCCTTCCTCCAACCCCCTCCCTTCCCCCCCCTCTCTCCCCATTCCCCCTACTCTCTCTCCCTCCATCTCTCCCCCCTACTCCCTTCCCCCCCCCAACCTATCTCCCCACCTCCTCTCTCCCCACCTCCTCTCTCAGTGGGGTAGAGAGGTGTGGGGGAGGGGGGAGGGTAGAGGGGGGGGAAAGGGGGGGGGAGGGGAGGGGGAGGGAGGGGGAGAGGTGGAGAGAGATTGGAGGGAGAGAGAGAGGAGAGGAAGAGAGAGGGGGGGAGAGAGATGAGGGAGGGGGTTTAGAGAGGAGGGGGAGAGAGAGAGACGGGGAGAGAGAAAAGGGGGGAGGGGGGAAGGAGAGAGAGGGGTTGTGTGAGGGAGGGAGGAGAGGGGAGGGGAAGTTGGAGGGTAGATATTAGAGGAGGGGGAGAGGTGGAGGAGGAGAGGTGGAGGAAGGAGAGAGAGAGGAGGGGGGGAGAGATGGAGGGGAGGGTGCAGAGGGGGGAGAGGGGGGGAGGGGGGGTCAGTGTGTGGTGGAGTGGGGGGACGATAATAGGAAATGGAGGGTGGAGGGGGAGGGGGATACAGCAGAGGGGGGGGGAGGGAGGGGGAGGGGGAGAGGGGGCGGGGGAGAAAGGAGGGAGGAGAGAGGGGAGAAAGCAAATAGTACCAAGAGGGCCAACATGTGGGGGCTAGTGCCAACATGAGCCAGAGAGGAGAGTGAGACAGAGAGAGAGAGAGAGGAGGGGGGAGAGGGAGGGGGAGAGGGGGGGGAGAGAGAAGGGGGGGAGATAGAAGGGGAGAGAGAGATGGGGAAGAGAGAAGGGGAGAGAGAGGGAGGAGAGGGGGGAGAGAGAGAATGGAGGGAGAGAGAAGGGGAGAGAGAGAGAGGGGGAGAGAGAGAAGGGAAGAAAGAGAAGGGGGAGAGAGAGAAGGGGGAGAGGTAGAGGGAGGGAGATGAGGAGGGGGTGAGGTGGAGGGGGGAGAACAGGAGAGGATGGAGGAGAGGGGAGGGTGGAGAGGAGGGAGGATAGGAGGGGTAGAGGTGGAGGGAGGAGGGGGAGTGGAGTGGGATGGAGAGGGAGGGGGTAGATAGGGAGGGGGTAGGACAACTTGCTCTATTTGATTTTATTTAATTGTGCACGCCAGGTTGATTTCATTCGTGAGACCATGTGAAGGTTCCAATCTCCCACCCCTGTCTCATTGTGATGTCATATCATATGTAAATGAGATCCATTGTGATTGGACACCTGTGAGATGGCACTGTGACTCATGCAGCAGCTTGATTTTAATTTTTTTGATATTTTTACTAAAAAAGAGGGGAAATTAATAACACCATTTTCTGATTTTCAAAACAAAATGTGGAGGAGGAAAAACTCTACAGCAAAATGTAAAGATTCCTCCGTTACGGCAAAGGGAGGAGCAGTAAATCCACAAATGGCTCAAAAGACTTTTCGCAAAATAGAACCCGTTACAACCCGTTTTACTAGTTACTAGACCAATTGCAGACCCGTTGGGGAGGGGGTGCTGTGGCCTCACGGGGGGGGGGAGGGGGCAGAGGGGGGTGACAGGGGGGTTGGGGGAGACATGGTGGGAAGCGGGGAGGGAGTGGAGACCGCTGTGTCCCGTCCCCGCAACGTACAGTTGCGGGGGGCGGGGGGTGGGCTGCGGCTTCACACGCACACTAACCACCTCCCACACACATGGGGAGAGGGGGAGGGAGGGGATGGGGAAGGGGGGGGTAGGGAGAGAGGGGGGTGGGGAGAGGGCAAGGGAGGGGAGGGGGGGAGGAAGAGGGGGGGGGAAGGGGGGGAGGGGGAGAGAGTAGGGTGAGAGAGGAGATGGAGGGAGAGAGGGTGAGTGGTAGGGGAGGAGGGAGGGAAGAGTAGGAGGGAGGAGAGGAGAGGAGAGGAGGTGGGGAGAGAGGAGGTGGGAAGAGAGGAGAGTGGGAAGAGAGGAGGTGGGAGAGATGAGGGGGAGAGAGGAGGGAGAGAGGGGGGAAGAGAGGGGAGAGTAGAGAGGGGGGAGGAGAGAGAGTGGGTTGGAGGAGGGTAGAGGGGTGTTGGAGAGGGGGGTGGAGGAGGGGAGAGGGGGGTTGGAGGAGGGGAGAAGGAGGAGGGGAGAGGGGTGGGGGGGGAGAGGGGGGGGGCAGAGGGGGGGAGGGTGAGAGAGGGGAAGGGAAGAGAGCGTGGGGAGAGGGGACGAGCAGAGGGGGGAAAGGGAGTGGGGGAGCGTGGGGAAGGGGGGAGAGAGAGTGGGTAGAGGAAAGAGGGGGGACGGGAGGGGAAGGGGGGGGGAGGGGTGAGGACAAGAGAGTCCCATCCATTAAAAATGCGGTGGTGGGGGGGGGGGGGGGGGGGAGTTGCGGCATCACACACACACCAACCACCCCCCCCCCCAACCAACACAAGAGTTTTAATAGTAACTAGACCAAGTGCAGATCCACTGGGTCTGTTCCCCCAATGCGTGGTTGGGCGGGGGGTGGGGGGGATGCTGTGGGTTAGGGGGAAAAGAGAGGGGGGTAGAGGGGAGAGAGGGGTTGGAGGGGGAGGGGGGAATGGAGAGTGGTGTGGAGGAGGGGAGTGGAGGAGGAGAGAGAGGAGTGGGGGGGGGGAGGGGGAGGGGGCAGAGGGGGAGGGGGAGAGAAGAGGGGGGGGAGAGGGGGAGAGGGTGGAGGGGGGGAGGAGAGGGGGAGGGGAAGGGAGGGGGGGGAGGGGAGGGGAGAGAAGGGGAGAGGCAGGGGAGAAGGAAGTGAGTGAGGAGGTGGAAAAGGAAGGGGCTAGAGGGGAGGGGAGAGGGGGTTGGAGGAGGGGAGAGAGGGATGGAGGAGGGGAGTGGAGGAGGAGGAGGGTAGTGGAGTAGGGGGGGGACCAACACAAGAGTTTTAAATATATAGATAGATAGATAGATAAGATTTTCACCATTAAGCATTGTTGACCATCAACTGGTTATGAACGTAGACATAGCTCCATACGCCTCCGCGGTTGGAATTGGGACTGCCCCCGCGAGGCTGTACGCCTCAAGCCACCACGTTTGGTCGCGCTAGACCCATGCAACCGCATGCTGGTGGGACAGGCCCTTAACTCAGCGGGACAGGCAGCATCTCTGGAGAGAAGGACTGGGTAACGTTTCGGGTCGAGAACGTTCTTCATACTGATCAGTTTGAAGAAGGGTCTCGACCCGAAACGTCATTCATTCTTTCTCTCCAGAGATACTGTCTATCACGTTGAGTTAATCCAGCATTTGTGTTCGCCTTCGAATTAAACCAGCATTTGCATTTCTTTCCTAAACTGATTATGAACTGTTGAATATCAGGATATTGTAACTGTAAAATTTATCTCTTTATTCAAAGTTAATTTCAGCAAAAATTAAATTGAAATGGAGCAACTAGGTTTTCTTAATTACTACCCTAATAATTTAATAATCAATTAACTGTTCACATTTTTCGTAATGGGTAATGACCTACAAGCAAAGACAGCACCTTGTTCAAAAGAACAGCATTCCATAATATCCCATTACAGTAATTTAAAATGACACATGAAACATAATTCAGTAGCACCATTATTATCGTGCCATCTGCTTCAGTTCAATAAAATGTAATGAAAATCAAAGATAATCATGTTACCATGCCAAATTTACCATATTGCCATTGGGGTAGTAACAGAACATCATTACAATGGCCAGATTGCTAATACCAGTTAAAAATCTTCCTGCAGCAACCAATATTGTTTTAATTCATCCTGTCAAAGCCAATATTTAGAGTTCAAATGCTTACCCTTTTCCCATTTTATCAATTTTGACTTCCATGCATGTGCCTTTTAAAATAATGAGATGAATGATCAGAGAGAGGTGTGAATACAGCCCACAGCCTGACTATCCATCGGTCTGTCTGCAGAATAGTTCTGAAGAACTGTGGCGGGAAGCAAACCTGCAGGAAGAAATTGTTGTTGGTGGGGTATTTCAGCTAAGACTTCAGTTATCATTTAGGTTAGTTCCACCAGTGATGAAGCAAATATCACAGAGCAATTGTCAGCTGTAGTCAAGAAGCCAGCAGATTATTTAACGAGAATGCCAAGAAAATTACCATTGGCCGAAAGAGGCAACACCATTCAGTAAGTATGCCAACTCCTCTTTATTTGCTATACATTCTCCCAAATATTTTCAACCCAATGACCCACAAAGCATGAGATGGAGTACAGGAAGGAGATTGAGAACCTGATGACCTGGTGACATGACAGCAACCTTGCTCTCAACGTCAGCAAAGAGGATAGTGATTGGCTTCAGAAAGCGAAGCGGTGCACATACGTCAATTTGTATTGATGGTGCCGAAGTAAAGATAGTTGAAAATTTCAAATTCCTAGAAGTGAATATCACCAACAACTTTTCCTGCACCACCCATATTGAAACAATGGCCAAGAAAAACACACAAACACCTCTACTTAGAAGGCTTAGGAAGTTTGGCATGGTTAGTATGCAACACAAGCTTTTGACTTGGTACGTTTGACAATAGACTAAACTCTAACTCAACTCGACTCAACTCGGTGTTCTGAAGAAGGGACCCAACACAAATCATTACCGATCCACTTCCCCCAGAAATGCTGCCTGACTCACTGGGTTACCCCATTACTTTGTATTTTACTCAACTTTCCACCATCTGCCTTTCCTTGTGTCCTCAAGTATCTCAAACCTCTCTTTCTCGCATTTGGGCATATTATGGTTTCACTGCATCTTGAAATCAAATCAAATCAAATCAAATCAAATCAAATCAACCTTTATTGTCATCTTGCAAAGCAACAATTGTACAGTGCAAAATGAGAAGACGTTTCCCAGGGAATACCGGAGCATCGCACATGAAACTTAAAACATTTCACACATAATAACAATAAAAACAATCCAGTCCCTGAAGAAACAGTATATCAGGGAAGTTTGCGTCCATACACTCACAAGCTCTTAGTTATTGCTGTCACCATAGCACTCCCCAAATCCCCAAAATCTACAAACAGGACTCTGCTGGTAGGCCTATTGTTTCTGTATACTCTTACGCCTTGAATATCTCCTCATATATTGACCTAATCTTTTTCCCTTTGTCAATCTATTCTTGCCTGCATCTGGGACATTTTGCAAGCTTTTCAACATTTTGATAACTTCCTATTCCATGGTCCCCACTGGCTCATTTTCACTCAGGATGTCAAATCTTTATACATGTCTAACTTGTTTCACTCATAATGAAAGTCTTTGACTTTCATTGGCACAACTTTGGCACAACTGGGGGGGAGGGGGTGGGACTATGTATAAACACTGTTGTAACTTCTTTCTACATGGTGAAACCAAAATGTATAAAAATGACCTATATTAAAATCTCACAATGTGCACTTTAACCACATGTGATTTTTTTTTTTCTATTACCATTCTCAAATTGTGGAATACAGAGGCAAATAAATAAAGAATGGCGCTTTGTCCCAATCATTATGGAGGGCACTTAACTGTTGTTGAAAATTTACCATTCACGTTTCATTACCTCCATTCTCTCCCTCTCCCTCTCTCCATCCCCCCCTCTCTCCCTCCTCTGTATGTCTGTCACCTTCACTCGTATTTCTGATACAGGGTTTAGAACGTCGCCCATTTATTTCTCTCCCCAGATGCTGCTTGACCTGTTTTACTTCTGCAGCAGATTGCTTTTTTGTTGCAGATTCTACAATCTGTCGTTTTTTGTCTTCATATGTTTCCTAGCTGGAAAACAATCACTTCACCCTCCTACGGTAGACTATGGTTTTCGTATGTTAAATAAAACTTACTCAATGATAACATTGGCAGTGTTAATTACTCACACCTTATTTCTCAGTTTTCAAATGCTTGCTCATTTAAAACAATGGGATGCATTCTAATTGTGACATTTCCCTTGGAGCAGTAGTTGATGAATGGACAGGTGCGGAGATTGACAGATGGATAACAGCTATCAATATTAGAATCATGGGAATAATAGCAAAATACCAGACACACTGAGGCAATATAAACAAAATGGTACAATTTTTACATGGAATGCAAGAACAAAGAGATCTGTGAGTTCATACATGCACTTTTTTGGAGGTGGCATAAGATACTGGAAAAGGTGTGAAAGAAAATATGTCAAGCCTTAAATAAATTTGGAGAATGCGAAGGTTGGGAATTTCAATTAAAATAAATGAACAAAAGAAATATTAGAAATTCTTAACAGGCAAAGCACAGCACCGAAGATAGAGCAGAGTTTGACTGGAACTTAATAATGAGGTCAAGAACAGCGTGGGCAGTGGGAGAAGGCAGGGGGAGGATGCCAGAATTTCAAAGTCAAACTTTTAGATTGAGCATTGATGGTGCACACCCAAATGTCTTTGATCTCAAAGATAGACCCATATAATAGCACTTGAGAAACTCAGCAGGTCAGGCAGCATCTCAGGAGAAAAAAAGATGTTTCAGTTTTTTTTTTGTTTGTTTTAATTAGGTGCAGGAGAAGGCCATTTGGCACTTCGAGCCTGCACTGCCATTTATTGTGATTATGACTGATCATCCACAATCAGTAACCTGTGCCTGCCTGCTCCCAATGTCCCTTGATTCCACTAGTCCCTAGAGCTCTATCTAACTCTTTTAAATTCATCTAGTGAATTGGCCTCCACTGCCTCCTGTGGCAGAGAATTTCACAAATTCCAAAACTCTCTGGGTGAAAAAGTTTTTTCTCATCTCAGTTTTTACTGGCTTCCCCATTATTCTTGGACTGTGGCCCCTGGTTCTGGACTCTTCCAAAATTGGTAACATTTTCTCTGCATCTAGCTTGTCTAGACCTTTTATAATTTTATACGTTTCTATAAGATCCTTCTAAATTCCAGTGAATACAAGCCCAGCCTTTCCAATCTTTCCTCATATGGCAGTCCTGCCATCTCGGGGATTAACTTTGTGAACCTACGCTGCACTCCCGCAAATTTGGAGACCAAAACTACAGATAATACTCCCAATGTGGTCTCACTAGGGCCCTATACAAATGCAGAAGAACCTCTTTACTCCTGAATTCAAATATGGGAAGAAACAAAAGATCTCAGAGAAAACCCACGCAGGCAACGGGGAGAACGTACAAACCCTGTACAGACAGAACGTACAAACTCTGTACAGTCGGGATCGAACCCAAGTCTCTGGCGCTGCAAGCACTGTAAGCCAGCAACTCTACCACTGTGCCACCATGCCGTCCTTAAATTATCTAGGATTGAGATGAGAAACAAAAATCTTTGCACAGAGAAATCCCTGAGGATCTCTACACAAGAAGGTTATGGCATCTCAGTCACCAAGTAAATTCAAGAAAGAGATCAGAAGATATTTAGATATAAAGTGAATGTAGGGATATGGAGTTAGTACTGAGATCAAGCAATATGTTAAAAGAGCTGGGACCAAATGTACCAAATTGTTTCTATTCTTATGCTCATGGGCCTGTCCCACTTAGGCGATTTTTTGGGTGATTACAGGCGACTGCCACAAATTTGTCAACATGTTGAAAAATCTTTGACGACAGTGGCGACAATTTTTGATGGCGTAGGTTGTCGTAGGCTGACGGCAGGTATTGTAGGTGAATTCCATTAAAACTAGTCCCTGGCAGTTGGCTAAAGAGTCGCCTAAGTGGGATAGGCCCATTATAAAGCTTCAAAACCCGTGCAGCAATGGCTGCTTATTGGAATGAGGAATCTTTAGTACCTGTGTTTTATGGAATAATTCCAACTGTGTGCAGCTGATAGAGAAAATTCTGTGGGAGAACGATGATTGAATTTAGTTTATTGTTACACGAGGTACTGTGAAAAGCATTTTGCAACTGAAAGTGCCCTCGTGAAGTTCTGGAGTTGTATTGCTTGACCTGGAAATGGTAGTAATTCAAGAAAATCTAACTATTTTCAAGAGAGTTAGATTTAGCTCTTAGGGATAAAGGAATCAAGGGATGTGGGGGAAAAGCAGGAACGAGGTCCTGATGTTGGATGATCAGCCTTGATCATATTGAATGGCGGTACTGGCCCACTCCTGCACCTATTTTCTGTGTTCTATGTTTCTATGTAATCATAATAATTCTGGGAATAAATCATTACAGATGCATAGCACGAGAAAACTAACTTTTCACGTCTGAAGTTCTGGGGCATTAGATCTCCAGCATTTTCAACTTCTAATGAATAGTCTACGACCTGAAAGGTTACCTCTGTTTCTCTCTGCACTGATGTCGTACAGCATTCTGAGTACTTCCAGCATTTAAAGCTTGTAGTTCAGATTTCCTGCAAGGAATCTTGCAAAGGATCTTGCTTTTGAAGACTGCTGAAAATTTATAAATCCCTGATTAAGGTTTTTGAGAACAAATGACCTCTTTTTTTTTTCCTGCTGCAAGGTTTGATGACTCTGTGATTTGGGTTTTGGGTCATTAAATGAAGGTGCTGATGTGAGAGGCTGCGTCATAGGAAGACCTTGTACACAAATCAGTGAGATTACATCCAGGCACTCGAACATAAAATGGGAAAATAAAATTGATAGTAATTGACAGCCAAAAACATGAGCCCACAAAATGTATGAAAACAGCTTGATAACTCAAATGTGCAAATCTAAATATTCACAAAGAAATAAATAAATATTCAAAATAGCAATAATTTATTAAGAAATGCATAACACGAGTGTTGCCATAGGCTATAAAAAATAACAATGGCAAATGAGTCTTGACTATGCCTGCATAAAGAAATGTCGTTCCTATAGAAACTGGATGACTATTTAGAAATAGTATGCACTTAATAATAGTAATCATGTCAAGCGCTTTTTTCTTGATTGATTGGTCACTAAACTGTAATTTTTTTAGCACGCAACCATTGGAAGACAATGAAATTGCTGCATTTGATATGGAACCACTTAAATGCTGGTGTAATTTTAGAATGCATTTAATCACAATTTTCTCCATTGTCTATGTCTCTTTAAACTGTTCTTGCCAGCCTACTCAACCCCCATCTCCAAAAGCGAGTACAAAAAAAATCATGCACTACATTGTCAGTGATTGAAATCATCCATCCACATGCTACTGCAGCTGCCTATTTCCCTTCTATTTAAACAATACTCTACTAGACGCCATCTGCCAAAGAACTCCACATCCTTTCCTATCTCATTCCCTGATTCACGATTTAACCTTGGCTATTTGATGAGATCCGCCATGTCCCCATTCTACTGAAGGCATGGTATGGTATGGTATTTATTTGTCACTTGTACCGAAGTACAGTGAAATTCATTTTTGTATACAGTTCAGTACTAATATCACTATACAAAAGCACCGATGCATATTAGATAAGCTTCTCTGCTACAGTACAAATGTACAACAATAGTACACTGAGACAGTATACAGAGTCGCCAATATGGTGCCATTTTCAAGGCCCAGTTGTTGTAAGAGCAGGGATCTTGATCTGACCATAAATCTCTTTTGAGATGGGAACTCCTCTCCTTGGGTATTGCATTCTCAAAATTTTCTGAGACAAAACATCGTCAAATCATGATTTCATGAGTGGTGAATCTCTGGAACTCTCTGCCACAGAGGGTAGTTGAGGCCAGTTCATTGGCTATATTTAAGAGGGAGTTAGATGTGGCCCTTGTGGCTAAGGGGATCAGGGGATATGGAGAGAAGGCAGGTACGGGATACTGAGTTGGATGATCAGCCATGATCATATTGAATGGCGGTGCAGGCTCGAAGGGCCGAATGGCCTACTCCTGCACCTAATTTCTATGTTTATATGTTTCTAAATCATGATTTTGATATTTTATTCTCTTATTTTTCATTGATATTTCTGCAATATCTCGACACAGTCATGCCATCCCCCTCTAATGTTTAAACCCAACTATTAAATCATAATCAAGGTATCTTCATTAATGATTTCACATTCCAATCCTGCCATCTCAATGAAGCTGGATTTGGACCTTTTATTTAATTTATTCTGCTCTTTAGTAACATTCCCTGAAATAGTAGTATTTACTACTGACAATAGACAATAGACAATAAGTGCAGGAGTAGGCCATTCTGCCCTTCGAGCCAGCACCGCCATTCACTGTGATCATGGCGGATCGTCCACAATCAGTACCCCGTTCCTGCCTTCTCCCCATATTTCTTGACTCTCCTATCTTTAAGAGCTCTATCTACTTCTCTTGAAAGCATCCAGAGAATTGGCCTCCACTGCCTGCAAAGGCAGCGAACTCCACAGATTCACAACTCTCTGGGTGAAAAGGTTTTTCCGTATCTCCGATCTAACTAGCCCACGGTCCTTATTCTTAAACTGTGGGCCCTGGTTCTGGACTCCCCCAACATCGGTAACATGTTTCCTTCCTCTAGCGAGTCCTATTCCTTAATAATCTTACATTGTGTTCCATATCTTCACCAAGTCTTTGTGGCTTTCTGCCTCCCCTGTGCTCGGTTGTTTATCTATCATTCTTTCTAGGCACAGCTGCAAGTACCTAGGTTTATGTTCTTCAATTCACACTCACTGACATAGCATCAAAATAAGCTCAATGCACCTTCACCAATTATTTCATTTGCTTTGAATGAGGGTGGACTTCATTGAAACATACAGAATAGTGAATGACTTGGATAGAGTGGATGTGGAAATGAAGTGTGAGAGTCTAGAACTGGAGGTCATAGCCTCAGAATTAAAGGACGTTCTTGTTGGAAGGAGATGAAGAGAAATGTCTTTAGTCAGAGGGTGGTGAATCTGTGGAATTCTTTGCCACAGAAGGCTGTAGAGGCTGTCAGTGGATATTTTTAAGGCAGAAGAGATACATAGATTCTTGATTAATACAGGTGTTGGAGGTTATGGAGAGTAGGCAGGAGAATGGGGTTTTGAGTGAGAGTTAGATTAGCCATGGTTGAATGGCAGAGTAGATTTGATGGGCCAAATGGCCTAATTTTATTCCTATTCCTTATGACCTTACGACTTATAAACTTCCCTGAACAACAATACAGAATGACTCATGCTGCATACAAATTGCACTTGAATTAAAATCATATATACCATCTACATACAGCTAATACTGTGGTCTCTTTGCTAATCCTTCTTGACATCATGATCTACACTTTTCCTGACGCACAAATATTAACTTTCCTCATTTCCTAGCTGGCAGGTGTAAACTATCTTTTAAAGAAAGACGTGATCAGAGTCAGAGAGTGATAAAACACTATGGCCAAGCATCCCCATACCACCATCTGAATATCCATGAGGATGTAATTAAACTGGAGAGGGTACAGAAAATATTCACAAGGACATAGTGCAGAACAGATTTGCGAGGATGTTGCCAAGACCCAAAGCCTGAGTTTTAGGGAGAGTTTGAGCAGGCTAGGATTTTATTCCTTGGAGCGTGCGACGATGATCTTATAGAGGTATAGATCTTATACAATATCATGAGCAGAATAAATAAGGTAAATGCACAGAATCTTTTGCCCAGAGTAGCGGAGTTGAGAATAAGAGGATTTAGGTTTAAAATGAGGGGGGAAAGATTTAATAGGAACCTATGGGGTAACTTTATTCCATAAAGGATACATAGAATGAGTTGCTGAAGAGGTAGGAACTATCATTAAGTTTAAGAAATATTTGGACAGATAAATGGATTATATAGGTTTAGAGCAGATGGTGGGGGTAGTATAGATGGGGCGTGTTGGACGGCTTGGATAAGTTGGACCAAATGGCCCATTTCCATGCTGTATCATTCTATGACTCGATGACACTATGACTATGACTGTGACTGTGGAATTTGAGTACTTTGGTCATAAGGAGAGACTGGATAGGTTGTTTTCTCTGGAGCAAATTAGGCTGAGGCGTGACCTTATAATGACTCATAAAATTAAAAGGGGCATTGATAGGATAGATTGTCACCGTCTTTTCGCCAAGATAGGGAAAGATTTAATGGGGACTTGAGAAAAAAACATTTCCACACAGAGGGTGGTTGGTATGTCGATCAAGTTGCCAGACAAAGTGGTAGAAGCAGGTTGAATTGCAACCTTTTAAACACATTTGGATGGATGAATGGTTAGGATAGTTTTAGAGGGATATGGGTCAAATACAGATGGATAGAACTAGCTCGCGCAGGGACCATATTTGGCATGGATGATTTGAGCCAAAAGACTTGCTCTGTGGTGTATAAATCTATGTATATTCACCAGCATTTGACCCATGGCATGTGCAAATTTAGGCAATTCACGTGCTCCTCAAGATATTTCCTGCATGTTGCAAGTTGTTGGAAGAATGATGTTTCCATCAAACAGTTAGCGAATGCATTCAAAATTCCAATCAATTTCCTGATGAGAAACATCATCCTCAATTGCCCTATAAACCTTTGTAATCCTCATGCTAAAACTACTTTCTTGGTTATATGCATGAAACATTGTGCTCTACCCCTTTCCAGCCTAAAATTGCAATCTCATGCATCTCTGCTTAAGGTTACTGCTTTTTTGTGTACCCACTAAAGAATCTTGTTCCTTCGTTTTCTGCACACAGAATTTAAAACAAAATTACTAAGGAAGGCAGTTGATAGAACATTTTCTCATGGAGGTCTTTAGGAAATGTAGTTCTCACTCGTGGACATATTATGAATGAAGTTTCCTTCAAAAGTATTTTTTTAAATTCCTTCTAACATTTGCTGATTTATATGATTATCTTAACCAAATTGCAAGTAAATATGCACAATTCAATTGTCTTTGTGCCAACAGTGCATGGTATAGTTTATCTTTTGCCTGCTAATGTTGTCATTTTAGCTGAAGAAGTGTCTTAAGGGGTTGAACAGGCTAGATGTCGGAAGATTGTTCCCGATGTTGGGGAAGTCCAGAACAAGGGGTCACAGTTTAAGGATAAGGGAGAAATCTTTTAGGACCGAAATGAGGAAATCATTTTTTTATCACACAGGGAGTAGTGAGTCTCTGGAATTCTCTGCCACAGAAGGTAGTTGAGGCCAGTTCATTGGCTATATTTAAGAGGGACTTAGATGTGGCCCTTGTGGCTAAAATATGGAGAGAAGGCAGGTACAGGACACTGAGTTGGATGATCAGCCATGATCATATTGAATGGCGGTGCAGGCTCGAAGGGCCGAATGGCCTACTCCTGCACCTATTTTCTATGTTTCTATGTCCTGACCCAAAACAGCACCATCCATGTTCTCCAGAGCTGCTGCCTGACCTGTTGAGCTACTCCAGCACTTTTCTCTTTAATATATCTCTATGATATCAGGGTCCTGTTCATGCACTGCTGCAACAAACATTATGGATGCAATAAGAAGGAACTTCAGATGCTGATTTATACCAAAGATAGACATTATGTGTATATGTACTGTCGATGACCATTTAATAGATAGGCCCTGTATCGTCTCTTTCATGTCTTCATCACAGTACTCTTGTGATTCTGATAATCAGTTAAGTAGGTCATGAGTTGTAAAAATCTTTACATCTTGAATTTTCTTCTATCACCTTGCCAGAGACAAGAAATGGAATGACACTGGCACTGAGTTGAAAAATTACACCTGTTCCCATGAATTACTCACTGACAGTATTCCCAAATTTGTCAGCAATGAAGAAGACTATGGCTTGGATTTTACTCCAATAAAAATATGTCAGATCCAGGCATATTGAAAGATGATTTTTCCCTCTACACGGCTGGGGCTTCACCCGTCAATTGCAGAGGGAAAAAGCTATGATTTGTAACATTATAGCATTCAGTGACAGACCTCACCTAGCCAGCAATTATTCTGTGTCATTCTCGGAGACATTATTTAGACTGCACTCTGAGGGAGATACAAAGTGCTATGATATGTATTATAAATCTAATGGAGTGATTTCCTCTTTTGTGTGCTCTTAAAAATAAAGATGCCAAATGAAGAGTAAATGCGTTGTCCAATATTCTTCTTAAATACCGTAGTTAACTTTTTATGCAATCATTGATATTTAACTATTGAATACAGCAAGTATAGCCTCATGTGTGATGTGGCTCAGAATTGTACACCTTGAGACTATCATCATAAGGTATAACCTATGGATTTTCACAAATTCCTTCTATATGTGGGAATAGGTAAGGGACCTCAGTTATGTTTGAACCATTTGATTTCTTAATCTTTACCTGTTGACTGTAGAAATGGAGTACTGTTCATTACCCAATGTGGTGTGCAAAGATAAATCTCAAGGATATTCTGCCTCACATCATGCATTATGCAGTGTCGTTTGAATAACTGTACTATCTATAAAATTAAAATTTTACAGCTAAAAATTAATTTCTTCACAAACGCAAGTGAATAATGATAGCTTTGAGCATTACATACGGCCGTACATCTGGCTGCAAATTCAACAATAATATGAAAGCTGCAACATTTTATTATAATGCCAGCATTCCTTTCATTTGCCTTATACAAATATATATTGTGAATTAGTTGTGATGTCCATTGATCAGTTTTGACCTGGATACACTTCTGTGCCATGTAGTCGAGTCTGTTGTGCATACTGAGCTACTGAGCTGCGAATTGCTCGGTAGCCACAACGGAAGGAACAAGGAATAGACTTAAAAACAGCTTCTTACCCATGGCTCATAGACTAATAAACCAATCTCTTCTTTCACGCTCCCTTCCATGTGGTGCTGCCAAAATATTCCTACTCTTAATTTTAACTTGTTTGGTTATTCCATTAGTCCACTTTAGTTTGTAGGAATGAACTGCAGATGCTGGTTTACACCGAAGATGGACGCAAAATGCTGGAGGCAGGCAGGCAGCATCTCGGTAGAAAAGGAATCGGTGATGTTTCGGGTTGAAACCCTACTTCATGCTGAGAATTAGGGGAGAGAGAAACTCTCATACCTCTAGTTTCTCTCTCCCATGACTCTTAGTCTTAAGATGGGTCTCGACCGAATCATCACCTACTCCTTTTCTCCAGAGATGCTGCATGATCCACTGATTTATTCCAGCATTTTGTGCACTTTAGTACTAATTTTTGTACTACTTCAATTTATACTACAGGTGCACAACCTTTTATCCGGAGTTCCGGAAACCGAAAAGCTCTGAAAACCGGACAAATCCAGCGATGTTGGGAGTCGGCGGCCACAGCGCTGGGATCCCAGCGAGGAGCAAGCAATGCCTTACCGGGTCACCGTGCAGTAAGCTCTGGAGTGATGTGGCCGTCGACTCCCAACATCGCGGAGCTGGGGCTGCGGGCGTCCGGCCGCGGGCGGCGCTGGATTTGGAGCGCCGCGCAGCCAGGGGTAGAGTTGCCGGGGTCGGAGCTACAACCAGTGCCGCCCGCGGCCGGACGCCCGCAGCCCCAGCTCCGCGATGTTGGGAGTCAGCGGCCACATCACTCCAGAGCTTGACTTTTCAAGCCGCCCGCGCTACCTACCTAATCTACGCTAAAAATTTTCCATTCCGAAATCCGAAAAATTCCGAAATCCGAGAAGTGTCTGGTCCTAAGGCTTTCGGATAAAAGGTTGTGTACCTGTACAATCATGCACAATTCTGCTGTTCGTGCATCCATTGTATTTGCTGTGTATTTTTTTTATTGTTTACTCCATTTGCGTCATGTGATCTAGAAATTTCATTGCTCCCTCTTGTATATGATAATAAACCAAACTGAATCTGTATCAGAACCACTGAAGCTGCAGGGCCTATTGAATCAGAGAAGAAGCCAACTCTTTTTAATTGTAGTTAAGTTTTATATTCCGTGGGGCTCAGAATTGGTATTATTTATTTTTGGGATGGTAGGCTGGAAGAATTGAGGTGAAGAGAAATGAAAAGTTAACATAGTGTCAGGTCCTGAGAGTGGAAGAAATAAATGGAAAGGAAAGCAAAACAATAAAGTCCTTCCTCACAATTTTGAAAACATTGCTGTAATGAAATACACTAAGGGAATTAGTAGAGGAAGGTTTGGCTAAAAAAAAAGGCTTCAATATCAGTTTTTGTTCTATTTGGCTGGAAGGGACAAAACTGAATTAGTGAATGCAAGACTAGCCAAGTCCGAACCAGCTGGAGGAGCACGTGGACATTCTTTCTAGCCCAAGGAGCAACAATGATGGGTCACAGAGATGATTAGAAACAAAATGAAGGGAGATCTTTGGTTGATTTCAAAATTGTTGGACCTTGTGACCTCAATAACAGTCCACCACTAAGTTCTATCACTGGTTATCATTAGCATTGATGCGGCAGATATTTTAGGGTCCAGATCTGTAACGTCACCTCTCAATGTTCTCCAGAGATGCTGCCTGACCTACTGACATTTTCTGTTTGTTCAGATTATAATCAGTGGGAGCGTCAAGAGGCACAATATTTTTATTGAAATAGAAAGGTTGCTTCGAAAAAAGAACAGTAAAAGAGAAGTGGAGCTGAGCAGTCTATATCAGGCCTACAGGGAATTTTTGGTGATTTCTATGGTGATAGGAAGACATACATATAGACAGCACTAGTGATGGAAGGGGGAAGAATATGAAGAAATTTAAATTACGATGCATATGAAAGTGAATAATAGCACTGTGATTCTGTGGAAACTTAAAACTGCTCAATGCTATTCACTCAGAGCAATGCGAGGGATTTTTTTTAAAAAGACCTGAGCAAATAAAAAAAAGCCTTGTAGAGCATTAAGTGAAATTGAATCATAGAGTACGGAAACACAACACAATTTTCTCATGCCGACCAAGATGACCATCTACATTTCTTCCGTCTGCCAGCTTTTGGCTAATATCCCTCTAAACCTTTCCCATCCATTAATGAACGTATGATTCTTGTCATTACATATTATTCAACCACATGTACGATAAATATACATTTTTAAATATGCAGATTGAAAACTAACGAGGGCAAGCTGGGGAGGGAGAGGATAGATGGAGAGAAAACACCAACAAAGATTTGATGAACTGGATAATCCAAGTTGATTTATTATGAAGTAGCAACATTCCTGCCATTCTCTAGATCTTATAAGCTATGAAATTACCTTGGTACATGGAACATCAGAACAAGCATCAAGGCAGTACAAGTTGAAAGTGCCATCTTTAATGCACAACATTCACAGCTGATTTTTGTGGATCCTAGGGATGGAAAAGTCTACAGAAGATGCCATATCTGTTAATAATTAGCGTCCGATAAATATGGCACACCACAAAACTGAATGGATCGTGTAGCTTGAGATATGCGGGCACTTTGGCCATCCATTAGAAGTGTGCTATGAAAGAGACAACAGATCAATTGCCAAGGAGACTGGAGCGATATGGTACTCATATTATTTTGCAGACATTTCTCCACTATTAAATGTTAATTACTCAGGTTAACATCAATTCAGAGAATGGGGAAGAATATTGACAATAGACAATAGACAATAGGTGCAGGAGTAGGCCATTCGGCCCTTTGAGCCAGCTCCGCAATTGAGGCCATCATTAGTTGCCAGCTCATTCTTTTCAAGGACCTGAAACCTGTGCAATTCCATATATTTCCCCTATCCTTTCCTTTTACCATGTTCAGGATGTAAAACGGAAGTATTGTCTCTCTTAGCCTGAGAATAATAAAATCTGTACATACCTGTATTTTTACTCTGTTTTCATCAATCTTATTTTTGGCTTAACATTTTGATGCAAATGTTTTCGACAAAACTCTTTTGTAAAGACGTGCATTCTTGAATCTCTTGAGTATTTCTAAAGCTATGTTAATCTTATGTGTTCATCCTTTGCTCTGCGTGAAAGCTAAAACAAAATCCCATATCTACCAATATTTGCATCTTTCAGCGTTTTTAAGATCTGAGTCATTGTTCCCTCTGAAACTGGCTGAGGTTTGCAGCTTTCTTGTCATAACAACAACCAGTTCATTTATAAACATTACTTGAAGTCGGGGGTCTGCCAACATTTTAGCATGACAATTGAGTTTTCATAGCACTGTTGCACAGAAAATATTACATCTGGGGCTAGATGCAACATCCAAAGGATGATCATATTACAGCTTGGTCAGTATTTTAAAGGGATTTATCCACTCAAGCCTTGGCAGATTCGCAATATGTTGAGCATGTGATTAAGTCATATTCTAAAAGAATAGGAAAGCCTAATTCAAACATTTCTCCTGCAAAAGATGATTCACGACCATTGAAACAATAGAGCAGCAAAATAAAAATTGTCTCTTAACCCGATTATGAAATGTGCATTGTTGACCTTTTATTTCTGATTTTTGATCTTTGTGCTTGTCTACCAAGAGCATAAACCATAGAATAGTACAGCACAGGAATGTTTCTGCTGAACATAATGACTAGTTAGACACAAAATGCTGGAGTAACTCAGTGGGTCAGCCAACATCTCTGGTGAAAAGGAACAAGTGACGTTTTGGGTCAAGACCCTTCTTCAGACCCGGGTCTGACCCAAAACGTCACCTATTCCTTTTCTCCAGAGATGTTGCCTGACCTGCTGAGTTATTCCAGCATTCTGTGTCTATCTTTGGTGTAAACCAGCATTTGCAGTTCCTTCCTACAAATGATACCTAGTTAAAATGATCTCATCTGCCTGTCCCTGATCCATATCCCTCTATTCCTTGCACATCCACGTGGCTACCTGAAAGCCTCTTAAATGGCAATATCATATCTGCCTCCACCACACCACCCTAGCAATGCATTCCAGGCCCCCACCACTCTCTCTGCCCCGCACATCGCCATTAAGCTTTCCCCTCTCACCTTATAGCAATGCCCTCCAGTGTTGGACATTTCCACCCTGGGCAAAATGGTTTCCACTGTCTCGTCGTGGATATCCCTCGAGGTCGAGGATGATGGTCTATGTTCCGTTGTTTTAAGGACCCTCAGGTGGCTTATGAGTCCAATCCTGGCTTTGAAAGTTCTTCGGCATTCAGGACAAATAATTCCAGATGGCAGATCGTGCTTTGGTTGTTGCTGCCTCCTTTTCCGTTTTCTTCTCTTTTCTTCCAATTCTGCACATCTGTTGGCTTCAAAGGTCGCTGTTCCTTCTTGGATGATGGTTCGCCAGAGTTTCCTGGCCTTGGCATTGGTTTCCCAATTACCGATGTCCATTTCACATTTCTTCACGCTGGCTTTTAAGGCGTCTTTGAATCTCTTCTTTTGTCCGCCTCTTTTACGTTTGCCTTCTTTAAGCTGGCAGTAGGTGTTTGCTTTGTGGACGCTCGTCTTCCATCCGAACAACATGGCCGACCCAACTTAGTTGGTTCTTGATGACGAAGGCTTTGATGCTAGATGTTTTTGCTTTATTCGGCACACAGACATTGGTTCTTCTGTCTTCCCAGCTGATATTTAAGCTGCATCGTTGATGGAACTTTCCAAGTGTTTTCAGATGGAGTTGGTATGTTGTCCAGGTTTCCAAGTGTTGGAATCATCACTGTCTTGTACCCTAACATTCTGGTGTCTGATCAGATGTCACGATTTGAAAGACTCTCGTTCGAAGACGTCCAAAAGCTGTTCCAGCACACTTAAGACACTGTTGGATCTCGTCATCAAGGTCAACATTGGAGGAGAGGTGACTTCCAAGGTACGGAAAGTGATCCACATTCTCCAGGATAGTTTCACCATTGAATTGATGGTTCTTTCCGATTTATCGCAGTTGGTGACGAATGGTAGATAACCTGAGCCTTCTTGGATTTGATGGTAAGTCCAAGTTTTGTGTATGCACTGTTGATGACAGTCGGGATCTGTTGCAGATGATTTTCTGAGAGAGCTGCAACACAGTCGTAGTCTGCGTAGTGGAAGTAGATGAGGGAGCTGATAGATATCTTAGTTTTGGACTTGAGATGTGCAAGATTAAAAAGCCTGCCATCTGTTCTGTAGACAATTTTGATTCCTGGGTGTAGGTCATTCTTGATAATGTGGATGGTTGTCACAATGAAGATGGTGAACAGTGTTGGGGCAATCACGCATCCCTGTTTCACTCCTGATCTGACTGGAAACTGCTGACAGTTGCTGTTGCTGGCAATGACTGTGGCACGCATGTCATCGTGGAGGAGTCTCCAGATTCAACTGTACTGTTCAGTACATCCATAGGTGGATAGGACGTCCCATAAGAGTTCCCTTGGTACTGAGTTTAAAGGCCTTAGTGAGGTCAATGAATGACCATGTACAAAGGTTGAATTTGTTCACAACATTTTTCTTGTAGTTGACGCATTGTGAAGATCATGTCGGCTGTTCCACGTGATGGTCTAAAACTGGAAGGCTAAAGGCTTGAGTCGGTTGTTCATGATGTGGGCGAGGACCTTGCCTGCTGTTGCTAATCGGGAAATTCCGCTAAAGTTACCACAGTCAGATCGATCGTCTTTTCATTTGTAGATGGTAATGATTGCTGAATCTCTAAAGTCTCCTGGTACGTCTTAATTTATCCAGATCTTGATGAGACATTGATGCAGTTGGTATATCCCGCGGTCTAGGCATAGGCACAGGGGCGACCGCGCCTTTGCGGTTGCTGCTCCTAGACTATGGAATTGTATCCCTCTTCCCATCAGAACTGTCCCCTCCTTTAAGTCGAGACTCAAAAACTCATCTGTACTTCCAAGCCTTTCCTGACGTCCTCTGACGAGGGCTAAATGTATGTAGTTTGTTTGTTGCACCATTTTTATACCAATGTAAAGCACTTTGGCCAACGAGAGTTGATTTTTAAATGTACTATATAAATAAATGTGACTTGACTTGATTTGACTTGGTAATGGAGCAGGTTACCTCCAAATTTGTAGACCTCAGCTGGTATTCCGTCAAGTCCAGCTGCCTTGTAGTTTTTCAAGGTTTTGATGGCTTCCTTGACTTCTTCAAGTGATGGTAATCTGCTTAGGAAGTCGTCAATGGGCTGCTTTGGAATGTTGTTGATCACATTCCTGTCAAATGAGGTGGTTTGATTTAGATCTTCAAAGTGCTCCCTCCATCTAGAATTGATGTCAGCATTGCTCTTCAGGATGGTTGACCCATCTTTGCTTTTGAGACGGACTTGACCATGAGTGGACGGACAGAAAATGGCTTTGGTTGTGTGGAAAAAGCCTCGAGTGTCAGTGGCATCTGCTAGTTGTTGGATTTCCTGAGCATTCTCCCTCCACCATTGGTTTTTCAGATTTCGGGTGCTCTTCTGGACTGCAACCTGGCATTCCTGATAGCACTTCCTTTTGGTAGCCGACTGTTGGTCATTTTGTAAGGTGATGAAAGCTTTTCTCTTTTCATCAATGAGATGTTGGAGTTGTTTGTCATTATCGTCAAACCAATCCTGATGGATTTTTTTACTTGAACCCAATTGTTACCTTGCAGCAGGCGATGATAGCGTTCTTCAATAGATTCCAGTGTTCTTCGACAGATGGTGGGATTTGTTGAGGCGGTAGTTCTTGAAGTTTTTGTTTAAACTTCTGTACATGGTTGATGACTTGAAGGACGTCAACATTGAATTTCTTGATGGTGTTCTGTATTTTATGTTTCCTTTTGGGCCGAATCTTCATTGTCATGTTGGACGAGATAAAACGATGGTCTGTCTAGCACTCGTCAGCACCAGTAGCGGCTCTTGTTTTCAGGACATCTTGTTGGTCACGGGTTCGTACGATGATGTAGTCGATGTGGTGCCAGTGTTTGGATGATGCCAGGAGAATGTGTGCTTGTTTTTCTGGCAAAATAAGGTGTTTGTACTTACCAGGTTGTGTTCAGCATCCATCAATGACTCTCATCATTTTTTATACTTCCACCAAGTCTCCCCTTAACCTCTGACATTCCAGAGAAAACAATCCGAGTCTATCCAACCTCTCCCTGTAGCTGAATCCAAGCTGAGGCATAACTGCTGGAGAAATGATATATTTGTCTTTTATACATCCAGTGACAACAGGAAGTATTGCCAGGTTAGATACACCTTGCATAATACTTCCTTGGTTATATTTTATGTCTATCAATTTCAAAATGGTTCCCTGTTGTGCAATTGTATTTTTTTTGTTGTGACATTCAATCATAAAACAGAAAACCAATCAAACTAATGCTGATTTTGGTGGAGTTTTACCTATGCTGTAAACTCACCTATTTTGTATCTATTTCACTGAGTTGTAGTAGCTAAGAAAATGAGTCAATCATAATCCGTTTCATCTGTACTAGATTCACACCTACCATCCTGAAGCTATTGAATCTGCCTTCAGCAATTCATTTCTTCAAAAGTGTTTTGGACATCTAATTATGGTTTTCTGTTTCATAGTTAAAAAAATGTCATTGAATTATTTTGGATTGTCATTGGATTCTTTAATAAAAGAATTGAAATTGGGCATACACAGTTAACCATCCGACTAATAGAAAACCAAACAATGAATATATATAGGAATATATTTAGCATTTAAGATTCCATGAATCTAACCCAATTACACAGTTACGAAGTATATGGTAAGTAAAGCTGACTGTATTAAAACACACAATAAGCATTTCTTGGTGAAATAGAATGACAATCAGTTTACACGCCTGGAAATATTCACAGTTTTGCTGTTGTCAACTGTTTCAGTGACTTTAATTTTCACTGGTAAGCACAACTCTCATATAACATTGTCAAAAATGAAATAAAGTTATGTCATTGAATATTAAAGCAGTAAGTGAGTGAATGCCAAAACAAATTTCTTTGAATTTCATGCTGTTGTTACTAAATTAGCCAATTAAATAATTTCATTCTAACAAACACTGCAGTACTGCTGACGTGAAAATTGCAAAAATTAATAGACCATATGATGTTTGGTTTTGCAGAACACCAAAGTATGTTTTTAACTGTTGAGATAATGATTAATTCTATGATTTTTCACATCATTAAATACATTTTTTTTTCATTCTTAAATTTTGTGAATGAAATTAGTGAAAACAAGACTTAACAAAAATATATTGGAGTCAGGAGATGTTGTCCACATAGGCGTGTTGTAAGGCATTTGATAAAGTTCGTCATGTAGGCTGGTCTAGAAGATTAAGGTGCATAGGATTTATTGTGATTTGGTCGTATGAATTCATAACTGGCTTACTGATAGAAACAGAAAGTTGCAGTGGAAGGATGATATTCAGGCTGGAGGTTTCTGACCAGTGGAGTTCTGCAGGTATCTGTGCTGGAACCTTTGATGCTTGTGATATATATAAATGACTTGGATGTAAATGTAGATGGATTGGTAAGTAGATTTGCAGGTAGCACCAAGATTGCTGGGGTCATGGACTGTGAGAGAAGCTGTCAAAGTGGCATATAGGTCAGCTATAAAAATGGGAGAGAGAGTTAAATATGGGTAAGTGAGAGGTGTTATCTTTGTGAGGTCGATTGCAAGGGGAAGATATACAATTAGTGATATGACCGTTAATGGCATTGATGTACAGAGGGATCTTGGGGTCCAGGTCCATAACTCCCTGAAAATGGCAACACAAGTAGATAGAGTAGTAACGAAGGCATACGGTATGCTTGACTTCATTAGTCAAGGCATTGTGTATAATGCCCCTGTCCCACTTAGGAAACCTGAACGGAAACTTCTGGAGACTTTGCGCCCCACCCAAGGTTTCTGTGCGGTTCCCGGAGGTTGCAGGTGGTTGCCGGAGGTTGCAGGTACTGGAAGCAGGTAGGAAGACTGGCAAAAACCTCCGGGAACCACACGGAAACCTTGGGTGGGGCGGCAAAGTCTCCAGAGGTTTCCGTTCAGGTTTCCTAAGTGGGAGGGGTTTGACCGTCATGAGCAGATTATAGATAGGTACATTTAGAAGCAGGTAGGGAGACTTTGGAGAAAAACTGCACCTGCTAGTCCGGCAACGGAGAGAATTGTAGCGCCTCCTGGCCATGGTAGGAGGGGAATAAACAGTCCATGGTTGGGGGAGACCTGAAAGAGCATAAACCTTGAAAGGTATAGATATAGCTGAGCAAATTCTCCGCAGGTGACAACGCATTGTGATTGCTAGGCCAGACTCAAGCATGGAGGGGAGCGTCAGCTGTGGTGATGGAGGCCGTGCCTTTTAAGATGCTTTGGATAGGCACATTTTCACCTCTACCCTCTGCCATTGCTTTCCGGTCGGAGAGAGCTGCAGCCTCGCCAGTACCCATACTATCTGGCACATGGACAGTTGGTAAGGATGGATCTTTTCATGGGTCTGTTCAGTTCGGTACTAATGTTCACCATGTTAATCTGACATGATTCAGATTCAGATTCAACTTTAATTGTCATTGTCTATGTACCTTACAGAGACAACTAAATGCAGTTAGCATCTCCCTCAAGAGCGAATAGAAGAGATGCTGGCATGTCAGTGTTTTTCCGTCTGGAGTGACTAGAGGGGTTGATTGGCATTGTACAGTGTTGAGTAGTGTGACAAGGGAAGAAGCTGTTCACCTCGGAGGCATGTTGTACCCCCAGGAACCTGGGTAAGTCCATGGAAGAGCACTTGTTCCACCTCCGCATCAACGCTTGCTTTGATGTGGATGGGGGTGTGCGCATGCCGCCCCCTAGACTTCCTGGTGGAAGTCTACAATGAGCTCCTTGGGGAAACAGCGACATAGCTCTGATTGAGACAGAGCAGTAAGGGCCAGGTTGGATGTCAGGAGCAGATGAACCATCAGCTGCTAGGAGCGCTGGTGAGCCTTCTCCTATTGTGGGTCCAAGAGAGGTATCGGAGGCTGACCCCCAGGCCAACTCATCGTTGTTGCTGATGAGGCCAATCACCGTTATATCATCTGCATACTTGATGATGGTGTTAGTACCATGTACAGGTGTGCAGTCGTAGGTGAAGAGGGAGTAGAGGAGGGGGCTCAGCACACAGCCCTGTGGAACGCTGGTGTTCAGGGTGAGGGTTGAAGAGGTGTGCTTGTCTAACCTAACAGACTGGGGTCTGTTGGTTAGAAAGTCCAGTATCCAGTTGCAGAGGGAGGGGTCGATGCCCAGGTTACCGAGTTTGGTGATCAGTTTAGAGGGTATAATGGTGTTGAATGCTGAGCTGTAATCGATGAACAGCATTCTTACATAAGTGTCTTTGCTGTCGAGGTGGGAGAGGGCGGAGTGAAGTGCCGTTGAGATGGCATCCTCCGTACTCCTGTTCTTGCGGTAGGCAAACTGATAGGGATCCAATGTGGGGGGTAGGCAGCCTTTGAGGTGTGCCAGGACCAGCCTCTCAAAGCACTTGGTGATGATGGGAGTAAGTGCAACTGGGCGGAAGTCGTTGAGGCTTGCCGCAGTGGAGTGGTTTGTTTTGGCACCGGCACGATGGAGGTGGTTTTAAGGCACGTGGGGACAACTGCTTGGGCAAGTGACAGGTTGAAGATGTCAGTCCAGACGTCTGTCAGCTGCGCAGCACAGGCCCTGAGGATGCGCCCGGGGATGCCGTCAGGGCCAGCAGCTTTACGTGCATTAGACTGCAGATGCAGGGAAGGAAGAACGGATGACCCGGTGTGATGGGACCACCTGAGGGAGGGGAAGAGCAATGTGGACCTGGCGTTGGGGTGACCACCGTGAGGGGGGGGAGGTATAATAATGGGCAATGGGGACCCTGCGTGGAGAGAAGAACAATGGACAATGGAGGACTCGGCATGGGGTGCTGCATTGAGGTACCTTTACATGGTATGCAAGCAAAGAACCTTTACATGGTATGCAAGCAAAGAACTTCACTGTGAATTGTCACATGAGATGGTAAAGTATTCAATTCAATTCAATTCAGATGCTGGAGTCTAGAGCAAAAAACAAACTTCTGGAAGAAGATATGAGTCAGGCAGCAGCTGTGGAGGCAAAGGGATGGTCAACACTTTAGATCGAGACTCTACTTAAGGACTCAACTGCATCCCGTTGCAGAGTTTCAACCCAAATACATAATTTTGTGCTGGAAGGAACAGCAGAAGCTGGTTTAAACCGGAAAAAGCTGGAGTAACTCAGACGGTCAGACAGCATCTCTGGAGAAAAGTAATAGGCGACGTTTCAGGTCAAATCCCTTCTTCAGACTGAGAGGCAGGGGAAAGGGAAACAAGAATGATATAGAACAAAAGAATGAAAGGTATAACAAAAAGTAACAAAGGAAACCGGCCATTTTTAGCTACGTACTAGGTGAAAATGAGTTACGGACAATGAGACTGAAGAAGGGTTTCGGCTCGAAATGTTGCCTATTTCCTTCGCTCCATAGATGCTGCCACACCTGCTCAGTTTCTCCAACACTTTAATCTACCTTTGGTTTTGGTTTTCCAGCATCTGCAGTTCCTTCTTAAACAAACAAGTTACAGACAAGGGTCTGTCTGAAGAAGGGTTTCGGCCCGAAACGTTGCCCATTTCCTTCGCTCCATAGATGCTGCTGCACCTGCTGAGTTTCTCCAGCATTTTTGTGTACCTTCGATTTTCCAGCATCTGCAGTTCCTTCTTAAACAAGTTACAGACAATAATTTATTTCTCTGTTCTCAAGAAGCAGTAATCATCCCATTAAGTAGTTGCTTCAGTTTGTGCTTAGCAACTACTAAGCTACAACCAGTAAGCTACATTGCCACAAGAACAATGACATCATCCTATTGCAATCCTGACCATGCACGCTACCTATACTTCATAGTTCAGGACACAAGCACAGCCGTATTATTGAACAATATTTTTTCTGCATGCATATTGTACAAACCTGTACAAATAATAGGGCGTCTTAATTTCCTGAACTGCACCCTATCTTTCTTGAAGGTACAAATTTGATTTGAGTTTGAGGTATACGTTGCCTTTTATAATCTCACCAAGGCTGTGAACCTAAATGTATGAGGCCAAGTAAAGTTAATTGAGAATGGACATCTAAGCCTGATTTACTCTTATCCAATGTGCATGTTTGTACAAAATTGCAAAAAAAATTGTTGTCACTGGGTGAAATTCAGCAAGTGTTTAAGCTTTTACTCACCAGTAAAGAGGTCTTATGGCACAGAATAATAGTGATGAAGAGCAATTTCTTTAGATAGAGGCTGGTGAATCTGTGGAAATCACTGCCACTAACGCCTTGGAGGCCAAGACACTGTGTATTTTAAGGCAGAGATCGGTATGTTCTTGATTAGGATGAGCATCAAAGATTACGGGGAGAATGCAGGATAATTTTTTTTTTAAGAGGGAAAATTAGATCAGCCATGATTGAATGGCAGAGTAGACCTGATGGCTGAATGGCCTAATTCTGATCCTATGTCTTATGGTTTTATGGTCTAATTGTGCACATGTATTCTTTTCACATGTTTCTGTACAAACCAAAGGCTGGAATTCCAATTAGTGTGCTGCATAGTTCAGTTTACGATTAAGCAAATTTTATTGATTTTATATTTATTTACTAAATTCCCCACCAGTGTCTGAGTTCTTCAAGTGTTAGGAAAGATGAGTTGTGGTTGCAGGAATAATTCTGAAGGAATGATAACCTCTGGGCCCAAGAATCACACCATTCTTCAATCCAATACTTTCCTCCGGTTTGCAGTTGAACTGAAATGAAACAGAATTCTGTGGACAGGAGATTCTGCGGCAGCAGGCGAGACTCCAGGATGGTGTGTTGCCTCCCTGGTGCCAGGTTCCTGGATGTCTCAGAGTAGATGTACGGCATCCTCAAGAGTAAGGGGGAGCAGCCGGAGGTTGTCGTGCATGTTGGCACAAACGATATGGGTAGGAAGAAGGAGGTTCTGCAACACTGGTTCTGGAGGTTCTCCTTGTTGAGGGTGTACTACAGACCCCCGAATAGTCAATGGGAATTAGAAGAGCAAATGTGCTGGGAGATTGCAGACAGCTGCTGGTCAAATAAGGTTGTAGGGGATTTTTCCCAATATAGACTGGGAAATATAGACTCAGCGGCTGTGGAAAGCATCTTGTCCGGAAATATTGCAATCTGGTTTGGGAATTGCTTTGCCCAGGACAAGAAGGCTGTGCAGAGAGTAGTGCGTTCGGCCGAACGCACTATGGGAACTTCACTCGCCCCCTGCAGGAACTATACATCAGCAGGTGCAACTCCAGAGCCAATAAAATCATGGGAGACCCCTTCCACCCCAGCAACGGACTGTTCCAGCTGCTACGGTCAGGAAAACGCCTCCATGCCATGCTGTGAGAACGGAGAGGTTGAGAAGAAGCTTCTTTCCAGAGGCCATTAGGACTTAATACTTCTATCTCACCAGGGACTAACTTGTGTTACCATTCTACTGCTTATTTTTTAAAATTGCTGTTTTTTTCTCCTTTTCCTTCCGCCCACAATATTTAATATGGAAAATAATATGTGGTTCTGTTACATTCTATTTGTAGTTTGTTTGATTGTTTGTGTGTTTGTCTTTTTGCACAAAGTCCGTGAGCATTACCACTTTTCATTTCACTGCACATCTCGTATGTGTATGTGACGAATAAATAAACTTGACTTGACTTGAAAATCATAGTGTGAAGGGTTTAAATGGGGTGCAATTCCTCAAAAGACTGTGAGACTCGGCCCCCACCTCTCCTCCACTCGCAGGTTGAGTACCGGCTCCCCACAGGGCTGTGTGCTAAGCCCCCTCCTATACTGTCTCTACACCTACAACTGTAGTCCGGCCCACAACAACAACCGCATCGTCAAATTTGCTGACGACACTACTGTAGTCGAACTTATTTCAAAGGGAGACGAGGCAGCCTACAGAGAGGAAGTCCTGAAGTTGACAACCTGGTGCTCAGAAAACAATCTGGCTCTGAACACCAGGAATACAAAAGAGCTCATTGTCAACTTCAGGAGGCACAGCACCGACTTAGTCCCCCTACATATCAACGGCGAGGGTGTGGAGAGGGTCAACACCTTCCGGTTTCTCGGCGTCCATATCGCTGCTGATACCTCCTGGACAGACAACACGACAGCGGTCATCAAGAAGGCTCAGCAGCGACTGCACTTCCTGAGGGTCCTCAGGAAGCACAACCTGGACTCTAACCTGCTGCTGACCTTCTACCGCTCGTCCATCGAGAGCCTGCTGACATACTGCATTACAGCATGGTACGGCAGCTGCACCATGGCAGACAGGAAGAGGCTTCAGATGGTAACTAGGACAGCACACAAGATCATTGGTTACCCTCTCCCCTCCCTGATGGATATTTACACTTCCCGCTGCCTTAGCAGGGCAAAGAATATCATCTAGGACAGCTCCCATCCTGCGTTTGGACTGTTCGACCTGCTGCCCTCTGGAAGGTGCTATAGGTGCATCAAATCTAGGACAAATAGACTCAGGAATAGTTGTTTTCCAAAAGTCATAACTACTCTTAATTCACACATGCACTGACTTCACAGCCCAACACCCGGACTTCCATCTATTCTATCCACGTACTGAAATTTGGAACTGTAATGTGTATTGTAACTGTAATTTTTAATATTTAAAAAAAAATGTTTTAAATATTTAATATAATCTTTAAACATCTGCCTTAGAATACTACCTATTCATCCTTCACCATTTTGCCTTTATAGATATGTATATAGCGCCGCAGAATTGTGCACCTATCCCTCCCCCCCCCTCCCCCTTTTGTTTTGTTTTCTGTTTCTTGTTTTTTGTACTAAATTATATGTATGCACTGAGTACGAGCTGCTTTTAATCTCATTGTACATGTATAGTGACAATAAATGGCATATCTATCTATCTATCTGTAAATGTGTTCAGGAGAGTTTTTTTTAAGCAGTATGTGGAGGCCTCCACACTTGAGGGGGCAATGCTGGATCTAGTATTGGGAAATTGGGTCGGGCAAGTTAATGAAGTGTTTGTGGAGGAGCCTATTGCGACCAATGGCCCCAGTTCGATTGGGTTTAAGATAATTATTGATAGGGACGGCGAGGGTCCATGTGTTAAAATGCACAACTGGGGGTAAGGCCAACTTTGAGGGTATGAGAGAAGGTCTCGCTCAAGTTGACTGGAGCAGATTATTTGAGGGGATAGGAACATTGGCCGTGGGATGTTTTTAAAAGTGTGCTGACGAAAGCTCAGGACATTTACATCCTCATTAGAGTGAAGGGCAAAGTGGGCAAACATAAGGAAGCCTGGCTGATGAGGGAAATTGAGGTGTTGGTCAAAAATAAGAAGGATGCATGCGATAGGTTGGCAGCTGGAATTAATTGCATCCCTGGAGGTATTTCCAGAGCTAAGGAGTAAACTGAAAAAGGAGATCAGAAGGGCAAAAAGGGGCCATTAGATAACTCTGGTTGGTAACATTAAGGACAATCCCAAAAGATTTTATAAATACATAAGGGAAACAAGGATAACTAGAGAGGGAGAGAGAGTAGGATCTCACAGGAATCAAAGCGATCACATCTGTGTGAAGCCACATGTGATGGGCATGGTCCTCAATGGGTATTTCTCCTCCGAATTTAGCGAGGAGTAAGGCAGTAGGACGGAGGAACTTGGGGCAGTCACTGGAAATGTCTTGAGAGCAGTCAGTGTCACCGTCTAAGAAGTACCAAACGTATTGTCGTGTATGAAGGTAGAGAAATCTCCAGGGTCTGATCAGATATATCTGAGGATGTTGCGGGAGACTAGAGAGGAAGTTGCGGGAGCCCTGGTTGAAATTTATGCGTTGTCCTTAAATACAGGAGAGGTGCCGGAAGACTGGACGGTGGCAAATGTTGTGCCTCTTTTCAAGAAGGGAAAATGTTGGGAACTATAGGCCAGTGAGATTAACATCTGTAGTTGGTAAGTTGCTGGAGAGTATTCTGAGAGATAGGTTGTACAGGTATTTGGATGGTTAAGGGCTGATTAGGTATAGTCAGCATGGTTTTGTATGTGGGAGGTCGTGTCTCACAAATCTGATTGAATTTTTTGAAGACATGACCGAAAGGTTTGATGAAGGCAGAGCTGCAGATGTTGTGTATATGGACTTCAGTAAAGCGTTCACCAAGGTTCCGCACGGTAGGTCGCTCTGGAAGGTTAGATCGCATGGGATCCAAGGAGAGATATCTGAATGGATAGAAAATTGGCTCTATGGAAGGAAGCAGAAGGTAATGGTGGAAGGTTGCTTCTCAGACTGGATGCCTGTGACTAGTGGTGTGCCTCAGGGTTCGGTGCTGGGTCCGTTACTGTTTGTCATCTACATCGATGATTTGGATGAGAGCATTCAAGGCAAGATTAGCAAGTTTGCTGATGATACAAAAGTGGGTGGTTTTGCAGATAGTGAAGAAGATTGTGAAAGATTGCAGCAGGATCTGGATCCAATGGCCAGGTGGGCGGAGGAATGGTTGATGGAATTTAATACAGAGAAGTGTGAGGTGTTGCATTTTGGGATGTCGAACAAGGGCAGGACCTAAACAGTAAATGGTAGGCCTCTGGGTAGTGTTGTAGAGCAGAGGGATCTAGGAGTACAGGTGCATGGTTCTTTGAAGGCCGAGTCGCAGATGGATAAGGTGGTTAAAAAGGCTTTTGGCACTTTGGCCCTCATCAGTCAGAGTATTGAGTATAGACGTTGGGAGGTCATGTTGCAGTTGTATGAGACGTTGGTGACATTTAGAATATTGTTTTCAGTTCTGGGCACCATGTTATAGGAAAGATACTGTCAAGCTTGAAAGGGTACAGAAAAGATTCATGAGGATGTTGCCAGGACTAGAAGGTGTGAGCTATAGGGAGAGGTTGAGTAGGCTGGGTCTCTATTCCATGGAGCGCAGGAGGATGAAAGGTGATCTTATAGAGGTGTAAAAAATTCATGAGAGGAATAGATCTGGGAGCTACACAATCTCTTGCCCTGAGTAGGTGGAATCGAGGACCAGAGGACATGGGTTCAAAGTGAAGGGGAAAAGATTTAATAGGAATGTTAGGGGTAACTTTTTCACACAAAGGATGGTGGGTGTATGGAACAAGCTGCCAGAAGAGGTGGTTGAGGCTGGGACTATCTCATTGTTTAAGAAACAGCTAGACAAGTACATGGATAGGACAGGTTTGGAGGGATATGGACCAAGTGCAGTCAAGTGGGACTAGTGTAGCTGGGACATTGTTGGCCGGTGTGGGCAAGTTGGGCCGAAGGGCTGGATTCCACACTGTATCACTCTATGACTCTACACACACAAGGAACACTTTACAAATACACTAAGTCAATTAATCTAAATACCTGTATGTCTTTGGAGTACGGGAGGAAACCGAAGATCTCGGAGAAAAACTATTCGGTCATGGAGAGAATGTACAAACTTCGTACAGACAGCGCCCGTAGTCGGGAATGGACCCGGGTCTCCGGCGCTGCAAGCACTGTAAGACAGCAACTATACTATAGCGCCACTGTTGCTGCCCCTAATTTCAAGCTGTTATGCTATTATGGTCTAATTGTGCACATATTCTTGATTCTTGATTTCAAGCTCACTAATCAATGGAAACTGGTCCATGGAATAGAAGAGGGTGTAAACTAATCTTCATGCACATTGGTCCCGCTGCTGACCCATAAAGATACGATATTGATCAAAATATTTTGTGAAGGATATCTATAGGACCAAAGCAGTTTTTGATTTTGTTTGAACAAATTAGCTTTATTGATCTTCTCAACAGAACCAAATGCGTAATCTCAATGCAAGATCTATGCAGGGAGGTACTACTCACTTTGCTATAAGCAAAGCATTTTTTTTTTCCTGAGTTTTGCCTGCATTATGCTCCATTTGATATTTCCACATGTTTTATCATCAGAGCATGAATTGTGGCCATTGGTTCCTAACTCTTGGGTTACACACAAAAAAGCTGGAGAAACTCAGCGGGTGCAGCAGCATCTATGGAGCGAAGGAAATAGGCAACGTTTCGGGCCGAAACCCTTCTTCAGACTGATCGGGGGCGGGGGTGGGGTGGGGACAAGAAAGGGAAAAGGAGGGGTAGCCAGAAGGCTGGGGGATGGGGGAGGAGACAGCAGGGGGGCTGAGGAAGGGGAGGAGACAGCAAGGACTAACAAAATTGGGAGAATTCGATGTTCATGCCCCCGGGGTGCAGACTCCCCAAACAGAATATGAGGTGCTGTTCCTCCAATTTCCGGTGCTGCTCGCTGTGGCCATGGAGGAGACCCAGGACAGAGAGGTCGGAGGCGGAGTGGGAGGGGGAGTTGAAGTGCTGAGCCACCGGGAGGTCAGCTTGGTTATTGCGGACCGAGCGGAGGTGTTCGGCGAAACGATCGCCCGGCCTCCGCTTGGTCTCACCGATATAGATCTGCTGACATCTAGAGCAGCGGACGCAATAGATGAGGTTGGAAGAGATGCAGGTAAACCTCTGTCGCACCTGGAACGATTGCTTGGGTCCTTGAACGGAGTCGAGGGGGGAGGTAAAGGGACAAGTGTTGCATCTCTTGCAGTTGCAAGGGAAAGTGCCCGGGGAGGGGGTGGACCGAGAGGGAAGGGAAGAATTGACAAGGGAGTTATGGAGGGAGCGGTCTTTGCGGAAGGCAGATATGGGGGGAGATGGGAAGATGTGGCGAGTAGTGGGGTCACGTTGGAGGTGGCGAAACTGACGGAGGATTACTTTTTGTATGTGACGGCTGGTGGGGTGAAAGGTGAGGACTAGGGGGACTCGGCCCTTGTTGCGAGTGCGGGGATGGGGAGAGAGAGCAGTGTTGCGGGGTATGGAAGAGACCCTGGTGCGAGCCTCATTTATGGTGGAGGAGGGGAACCCCCGTTCCCTGAATAGTGAGGACATTTCAGATGTCCTGGTGTGGAACGCCTCATCCGTGGAGCAGATGTGGCGTAGACGGAGGAATTGGGAGTAGGGGATGGAGTCCTTACAGGAAGCAGGGTGGGAAGAAGTGTAGTCCAGATAGCCATGGGAGTCAGTGGGTTTATAGTGTATGTCGGTTAGAAGTCTATCACCTGCAATGGAGATAGTGAGGTCAAGGAATGGTAGGGAAGTGTCGGAAATGGTCCAGGTGTATTTGAGTGCCGGATGGAAGTTAGTGGTGAAGTGGATGAAGTCAGTCAGTTGTGTGCGGGTGCAGGAGGTGGCACCAAAGCAGTCGTCGATGTAGCAGAGGTAGAGGTCGGGGATGGGGCCCTGGTATGTATTGAACAAGGATTGCTCGACGTAACCTACAAATAGGCAGGCATAGCTGGGGCCCATGCGTGTGCCCATAGCTACGCCTTGTATTTGGAGGAAGTGGGAGGAGTCGAACGTGAAGTTATTGAGGGTAAGGACCAGCTCCGCTAGGCGGAGGAGAGTGTCAGTGGCTGGGTATGGGTTGCTTCTCTGGTCGAGGAAGAACCGGAGGGCTGTGAGACCATCGTGGTGGGGGATGGAGGTGTATAGTGATTGGACGTCCATGGTGAAGATGAGGGGGTGAGGGCCTAGAGAATTGAATGCGCGGAGACGACGGAGAGTGTCTGAGGTGTCTTGAACATAGGTAGGGAGGGATTTAACCAAGGGTGATAGGATGGAGTCAAGGTATTTGGAAATGAGTTCGGTGGGGCACGAGCAGGCGGAGACAATGGGTCTTCCGGGACAATCAGGTTTGTGGATTTTAGGGAGAAGGTAAAATCGGGCTGTGCGGGGCTGGGGAACGATGAGGTTGGAGGCTCGGTCGGGTAGGGCATTGGAGTGGATGAAGTTGGTGATGGTGCTGGAGATGGTGGCCTGGTGCTCGTCAGTGGGGTCATGGTCCAGGGGTAAGTAGGAGGAGGTGTCCGATAGTTGGCGCGTGGCCTCAGCTTTGTAGAGATCGGCGCGCCAGACTACCACGGCACCTCCCTTGTCAGCGGGTTTGATAACCAAATCTGGGTTGTTGCGGAGTGAGTCGATGGCAGAACGTTCATGTGGTGAGAGATTGAAGTGAGACAGGGGAGTGGAGAAGTTGAGGCGGTTGATGTCGCGACGGCAGTTATTGATAAAAAGTGCTCTTGTTCCCTACCTGAGATGCTGAAGGTTGCTTGGCTGTTCAGGTGTATGGTGAATCTTTATTTGAACAAGCTCCTGCATTTAGGAGCAGCTCGGGTCAATGTCCTTAACCTTGCTCAGTTCATTGCTTGCTGTTGGGTTCTGCTGCACCATTTCACCCTGCACTTTCTTAAGAAATCAAGGACAAATGTGTCAGTCTTCAATATTGTATTCGATAAAAAATGTAGAAGTGTTCCCTGCCAAAAAATATATAGGTTACTATTATGAAAGTATAAACAAAAGATATTGGGAAGTTAATGCTATAGGATTGTATTATCTCTATTTTGACATATCTTTCTCAAGTTTTATTGCTGCATCCAAGAAAAATAAATTACTGGAATAACAATTGTTTTTCTTGTACTATAGCAATACATAATTTTCTTACACTATAGCAATACTGACGAACCAGCACCGCTACGGGAAGAATGCACAAATTCCGTAAAGACGGCTTCTGAAGTCAGGATCAAACCCAAAGTCCTGGAATTATGAGACAGTATCATTTACTACTGTGCTTCTATGTTGCCTCCATCAACTAAAGTTGCATAAATAGCCCAGAGGTAAAGTCATTCTAATTTCAGACCAAATCTTCAGCATCAAATATGTCACCTCTGGGTCAGGAACATAGTTATCTATCATGGTAGCAGATTGGCGACCTTTAGACAACAAATTAAGCGCCTCATTTGATACAATAATGCATGATCAGTTTAAAAAAAAATGATGTCCTTTCTTCTCCAATTTGTAATTTATAATACTTATCAGGAACAGTAGATTCTAATCTTCTCTGTGAATTAGGTTTAAAGGTGAGGGTGCAGGGATAAAATAAAGACACCAGTATAATGGTTAAACCCTATTTGCCATTCTGTTTTGAATTATGGATATAACAAATCTGCCCACCTTGGACAGAGTTGCTTGTGGAAATTTTAAGTTAATTTTGTCCTCACCTAATATAATAATGAATCAGTCTATCCGCTGTGATTATTATCTTATACATACAGCCCTTTCGGCTTTTATTTTGGGGAAAAAACAAATAGTTTATTCTTACCTATCGTTAAATGGAAATGTGCCCCTTTGTATGATATGGCTTATAAACCATCCTGATTTAAAAAATATTACAATAAAAGCAGTTGCTGTGATATTTGTATGCACACTTAATATGGTTGTATGAGCTGTAAATAGCATGGCTTACTGAGATACCAAAACAAGGAGACATATGTATAGTTTAAGCAACAGATTTAATGAATTGCAAATCTCAATTCCTGAGAAATAATTAAAATATAATTTAATTTGCATTGGAGAAAATGCTGAAAAACTTAATGCTGGAAAGACTTGGTATTAAGAAGGTTACTAATTGGTATTGTTTGACTGCGCAGTTAATGTTTTCACATATATCCTTTGGCGATAGTTCTGTACCATGGATTGCAATTTTGGCAAATAAAAGGATATTTTTTCTGACAACTGAGGATTATGCAAGTGTTCATGACACTCTTTCTATCATTGTATTGCCTATTATTGCCAGCTCTTATATATGAATGCTCACACCCAAGGTTAATTATCCAATTCAGGGAAAAGGACGGATGAGCTGAAATCTTGTCTGCAGCTTCTGAAATCTTTGCTTATTTGTGCCCTGGTCAGGAAGTAATGTAGCCACAAATTATTGGTAGTTTTAATATTAAGGATCCCAAGCTCAACAGCTCCTGGGCTACACCAAGGGAAATGCCAGTCTTATTCCTATGATTTGATGGGTTGGTTTGAGTGAGTGAGTTTTTACAAAAAATTGGTTTAGCAAAAGGAGATTTAAACTAAATGAAATGAGGAAGTCACCCGTTCTAAGGTGTTGGGCAAAACATTATTTGAGCATTATGATAATATTTTTTGTGCTCCTATTCTTTAAGTTCAGTCATCAGAAGTCTATCTTCTTGGCACAGAATATCTTGGCAATAAATAAACGGGCAAAGTTCCCTGAAAGTAGCTTTGTATGTAGATAGGAAGGTGTGAAGAAGGCTTTTGGCACATTGGCCTTTTCAATCAGGGAATTGAGTATAGAAGTTGGGATAGACACAAAATGCTGAAGTAACTCAGTGGGACAGACAGCATCTCTGGAGAGAAGGAATGGGTGACGTTTTATGTCTTCAGACTGAAGAAGGGTCTAGACCCAAAACTTCACCCATTCCTTCTCTCCGACGATGCTGCCTGTCCTGCTGAGTTACTCTATTATTTTGTGTCCATCTTCGGTGTAAACCAGCATCTACAATTCTTTCCAACACATAGGAGTTGAGATATTATATTACAGTTGTACAAGACATTGGTTAGGCCACATTAGGAGTATTGTATACAGTTTTGGTCACCCTGTTATAGGAAAGGTGTTGTTAAGCTGGAAATAGTACAGAGAAGATTTACGAGGATGTTGCCGTGACGCGAGTGCCTGGGCTGGAGGGAAAGGCTAGGACTTTATTCTTTAGAGTGTAGGAGGTTGAGGAGTGTTTTTATAAAGGTGTATAAAATTTTGCTTCAGATTTTACATTGTTAGCACTTTTGTTTTTGGTGTCATGAGCCCTCTTATCACTCTAAATGGTGCCCATCCCCAAGTTATGAAAACCAAACCTATGGACATCCATATATGTGAATCTCCTATATAATTTGTTCAGCTCAAAAGGCTAATGTACGTATATATACGTTTATTCCTATGAACAATAGAACTAGTTTCATCTCTCCCTCCACTCTTATTGGTTGTATTTTTCTTATTGGGAATGAGTCAAATGAGAACAAGTCTTGAAAAAAAATCCTGCTTACTGCTACTTCCCTGCAGTAATCAGATACCATTGACTCTTAAGAACACAGGCTGTCAGCCTCACTGTGGGAGGCCACTAACAAGAATTGCTTTGTAAATTGACAAGTAATTACATTTATTGATACTTGTGCAATGATACTTTATTAAATAATGTAATATCCACTGATACTTGATGCCCATCACAACATGCCATTATTAAACATTGTCAATAGAATGTTGTGGAGCTGTGGTTACCATATTGAGTAATTTTATACATTTCCAATTTATGGATAGAATTGATGTATGGACATATTAAAAGTGGAACCCATTCGTAACCCGATGGAGTTGGGAAAGAGGTTAAAATGCAGAACTCTGAGGATGGTAATCTATGGGCAGGCAAGGTAGCGCAGCGGTAAATTTGCTGCCTTACAGCGCCAGAGACCTGGGTTTGATCCTGACTATGAATGCTTGACTGTATAGAGTTTGTATGTTCTCCCCGTAACTTGCATGGATTTTTTCCATGAGCTCCGATTTGCTCCCACACTTCAAAGGCGAACATGTTTGTTAGCGTATTGGCTAGGTAAATTGTCCCTAATGTATGTAGGATAGTGTTAGTGTATGGCGATCGCTGGCCCGGTTGGCTGAAAGGCCTGTTTCCACACTGATCTTTAAACTATGGAGTACTGCCAGTGCCACACACTAGTGAAGGCAGGAAGAGATGGTTAGACCAGATGAATACCTGGTTGAGGAGCTAGTGCATGCAGCAGGGATTCAGGATTTTCTTTTTCTCTAAAGATGAGAAAGAAGAAGAGAGAAAAAGCAAGAGAGAGAGAGAAAGTGAATGTGCAAGAATAGAACCCCTAGATCACCAAATTGGTGTAGCCAAAGAGTGAGTAAGTAAAAGAAATAAGAAAAACCCAAAGAAATAAAAAGCCAAAAACAGAAAGAAAAATAAAAAGTGATGATATACCTGCTTCGTATCTCTCCCCACCCATCACCCAACCCGTAATTTGATTTAATTCCAAAATTGTGTTGCACCATACTATCCTTGTAATGAATCAATGAATGGTGTCCATGTCTTTGAAAACTGCTCTAGTTTTTCTGCTAAGACAAGTCTCATATTTTCAAGATGTAGCGTCTCAGACATGTTTGTAATCCACATTTTAAAAGTAGGAGCAGATGTATTTTTCCAGAATTTAAGTATTAGTTTTTTTGCCGTTATCAGGCCATAATTACGGAAACGTCTTTGAAATATTGATAGCTCAGGACAGGCTTCTGATGTTCCCAGAATAATCCATTCCGTGTGGGGGTCCAGTTTTGCCTTTAATGTTTTTGAGAAAATTTATAAAATTCCTTTCCAAACGTTATGTAGTTTTATGCAAGAGGTGAAGGAATGTATTATAGTTGTTTCTTGAAGGAGACATTTGTCACAAATAGGAGATACATTTGAAAAGATCTTATTCAGTTCAGTCTTTGAATAGTAGTCTGTGCAGTGTTTTAAATTGAATAAAGTATGTCTAACATTAATCGAACAGTTATGTATATATAAAATATTTTCTTCCCTTCTGTCTTTTGGAATGTTTAGGCCTAGTTCCACTTCCCAGTCTCTTCTAATTGTGTCTGACGATGGAATTTCTATATTTAGAAGGGTGTTATACAAATATGATGTTTAATTGTTTGACTGAATTTCTATTCATACATTTGTCTAATATCTGGCAGCAGAATTTGGTAGTCATGGGTATATGTTTTCAAATAGTCTCGAATTTGAAGATATCTGAAATATTGATTACGGATTCAGGATTTTTGGATCATTTGGAATTGTTTCTGGGGCAGAGGTGACCTGTGCAAGAGGAGCTGGTGCACCTGAACTGGAGGGCATCAATATCCTGCGAAGGAGATTTGCAAGCGCTACTCAGGAGGATTAAACTGCATTGGCAGAGGGAAGGATCCCAAAGCAGAAAGGATGCAGATGAGAGGTTGGGAGAATATATTGTTGTCAAGGAGAGCACGATATGTTGACAGGACAAACAACTGCATGTTAAAGAGAGGTGAAAGTCTAGTGTTTAAAACATTTATTTCAATGGAGACGATCAGCAGGCAAGATGGACACATTCAGGGTATGGGTTGGCTCAGGCCACTGTAATATTATAGCCATAACAGAAGCATGGCTGAGAGAAAGGCAGGACTGGCAGCTCAATATTCAGTGAGGATACAGCTTTCATGAACAAAGTGCATATTCTTGAGGCAGTGAGGCTTTATGGATAGAACTTAGAAATTGAAAGGGAATGATCCCCTATACTCTCAGAATAACATCTGCTATACACCTGTACTGTATCTGAGATGCTTCTCTAATATGTATCTAAGTGCTTATGTATATAGTGATATTTGTACTGAACTGTATCCAAAAAATATTATTACTGTACCTCGGTACACGTGACAAATAAAGTATCAAAAATTTGATGAGACTGTATGGTAGACCTCATAAAGGTCACTGTGAACTAGATACGCAAATGTGTAGTGGTTTGCAGATAGCTGTATGAAGGGGTGAAGGATTACATGTTTTCACTCTTACTTTATGGTTTACGAGGAGGCTGATGAGGCCCACAGACTCTCCAACAGATCGGGCAGAGAGTTCCTGGTAGGATGGGTGTGGATGGTTAGTTCATGATGTAGTGCATTATGTGCACCCTTTACTATGGGCTTCCATGTGTTCCCTGCTATGGAAAACAGGTTCTTGGAGCCAATCTGAATGCTCTTTCTCCACTTTAAACAGTTATGCTCATGGAATCTCATAAGACCATTTGACTGGATAGTTATATGGATGGGAAGGGAATGGAGGGTTATGGTCTGAGCGCAGGTATATGGGACTAGGGGAGATTATGTGTTCGGCACGGACTAGAAGGGTCGAGATGGCCTGTTTCCGTGCTGTAATTGTTATATGGTTATATGGTTATATGACTGTGTTTTTAGAATTGTGAGGAGAAGGTCCTTAAATATTTAACCTCTGTCTGCCAGATAGTCTTGACAGAGCTTGAAACAAAGTGTTAATTTTGGAAGCAGAATCCCAAAGCTGGAAGCTGGTCATTTCTAGACCTTCTGAGCAACATCGTCTGCCTAGTGGAGCTAATTGTGTGCAATTAGGATCTAAGCATAACGTTGATGAAGATATTGGTACATGTGTGCAGTGTTTATTTTGGAACAATTTTTACTTCTATTTGCATTTGCACCACAAACAGTTGGCATAGATACTTGGCTGATTAGCTTCCTTACAGTTCATAATATGCCTATGATACTGTTTTATGATTTCCATAATTTAGGAACATATAACTCTGAAGATAGACACAAAATGCTGGAGTAACTCACCGGGCCAGGCAGCATCAATGGATAGAGGGAATAGGTGATGTTTCCGGTTACCCTTCTTCAATCTCGACCTGAAACGTCATTCAATCCTTCTGTCCAGTGATGCTGCCTGTCCAACTTGCTCCAGAAACTTGTGTCTGGCTTCGGTGTAAACCAACATCTGCAGTTCCTTCCTAAACATATAACTCTAGTTCAGCATCACGATCACAGAATTTCACCTAAATCATTTGGATGAAATCCAGGTTCAGCAATCTCAGAAAAGGCCTAAAATCCATTAGCTAAACATATTCTTAAAGTTACTGCCCATGGTGGAATAAAACAAAAGTGGTCCATTGAATGGTGAATGAGTTTCTAGTACATGCAAAGAGTTACAATGTGTGTTGCCATCAAATGCTACGCATTAGGAAAGATCTTAATGTGCTCAGTGGAAAATCCACAAGTAAATTTGTTCTCAATGAGCACTCTCTGGAGCATGGTGTTATTTTTGGATATTTTCTCTTTTCGGTTTGATTCACAGCATTTCCTGGAGCTGGACCTTGTCCCCTGACACTATAATCCTGAAGCTAAATATTTATTGAACATCTGGCCTTTGCAGTGAGCCAATTATCTTTCACGCGCTATTCTCTTTGCCTGATTATATCGTACTACAATTTCACTTTCCTTTGATCGGCAGAATTAAAGAAACAGCAGAGAATTTACTGGCTAAAACAAGTTAAAACATTTATTTACAAATAAATTAAAAAAGAATGCAAAAGAGTGCAGCTGACATTTCAAGTATAAATATTGTAACATTTGTAGAATTGATTAAAGACGGGAGCGGGGATATTAAGGGGGGGAGAGAGGGGGGGGGGAGAGAGAGATGGGGAGCGGGGGGGAGAGAGGGGGAGGGAGAGAGGGGAGGGAGGAGGGGGGGGGGGAGGGGGAAGAGGGAGAGGGGGGGAGGGGGGGGGGGGGAGGGGGAGAGAAGGGGGAGAAAGAGGGAGGGGGGGGGGGGGAGAGAGAGAGAGAGAGAGAGAGAGAGAATTGCAACCGTGCGTCATGCTGTCAATGAAGACAGCAAATTTATTTTTAAAAAACTGTCAGGGGGTAGTTGGGCCAGGTACAAAGGCATTGTGAGGTCAGCAGGCGGGGCAGGGCGGGGCAAGCAGCCGGGCTGGGGGGGGGGCAGGGTGACTCATGCAGCAGTTTGAATTTAGTGGAACCACGTGAAGGTTCCAATCTCCCACACCTGTCCCATTGTGATGTCATATATGTAAATTAGATCAATTGTCATTGGACACTGACAGTGACAGTGAGGTGGCACTGACTTATGCAGCAGTTTGATTTTTTAATTTACTCCCCCCCCTCCCCCCCTCCACCCCTTTAAATCGCGGGGAGGAGATTTTAAAGGAGGTTTACGGGGGAAGTTTTTTTTACACAAAGAGGATTAGGAGCGTAAATGTTTCAGGGGAGGTGATGGGAACATATAACATAGCAAGGTTTAGTAAACATTTAGACATGCACATGAACAGGCAGGGTATATGGGGATGTAGATCATGGGCAACAGATGAGATTAGTTTAAATTGCCACAGACATTGTGGGCTGAAGGGCCTATTCCCATACTGTACTGTTGTGTGATCAATATTCTACTAGTTCAAAAATATGTTTTAATAGCTTAAATCAGCAGGTAAATCTGTGGAATTAATTGCCACAGATGGCTGTGGAGGCCAAGTCAATGGATATGTTTAAGGCAGGTTCTTGATTAGTTAGAGTATCAAAGATTATGAGGTTGAGAGGGAAAGATAGATCAGCCATGATTGAATGGTGGAGTAGGCTCAATGGGCCGAATTCTGCTCCTATGACTTATGAACGTGAACTTATAAAGTGGCACAGACACAAGATCTAATTAAATACTTCAGGTGGTGAAAATAAAATTCAAAATGATTGAAATGTTTACAAGTGAAATAGGAGCTGTGGCAAATGAAACAGAGTTGACATTTTGGGGTGCCATAATTTCACTTTAAGCAAAAAGGTTGGATATGGAATTAATTTTAAATATGTACATAGGATGACGAATATTGGGCTGGAAGAGAACTGAAGAGTGGAGGGCAGATGGGATTCAGAGACGTGGGATGGTTCGAAGCAAAAAGGGTGGTAACAGCACAAGGAAAAAAGTGAGAGCTGCTTCTGTGGGAGTTGTAAATGAATCATTACCAGACCTTTCAGTCACAAAAATAACTGCGGTGATAATCAGAAAGTTCTCAAATTACTCGAAGGGACAGGTGTTGCATTTCCTCTGGTTGCATGGTAAGGTGCAATGGGACAGAGTTGTGGGTGGATTTATGCATTAATTGTCCATTGAATTCAGTACGGAGAGTTAACTCTGGTAATTAACGTTAAAAATATATTTTTAATGATGCAGTGCTGGTTAATGACTGCCAAGAAGTGACATTGTGTGATATCCCATCCCTTCAAGTAGTAAATAGTGGTTGCAGATGTAAAAAAAACATCAGAAAGGACATTCATCTTCAGTATTAATTCAAATTGATCTTTGCTGTGACAGTAAACCATTTCACTCTCTGCTCAATATTCAATTTAATTGACTGCATTGTAACTGAATTTCAAACTGCATGTGCAAAATGGAATTCTGTGCTCTTTTTCTTAACTGCCTAAAATGTATTTCTGCATGACAGTTCTTTTATTTATATACGTCAATATTTTATTTTCCTTTCTGTTTCATCCCCTCTTAATCCTAACTTTGGTCTCCCGAGAAAAGACATAAAGTACTGGAGTAACTCAGCAGGTCCAGCAGCATCTCTGGAGAACATGGAAAGCTGACATCTTCGGTCGAGACTGATTGTGGTGGGGGCAAAGGGAGTTGGGGGGGGGTTGGGGAGGGGGTTGGAAGAAGAGAGACGGGCCTGGACAAAGCCTGGCAGGTGATAGGTTGATAGACACAAAATGCTGGAGTAACTCAGCGGGACAGGCAGCACCTCTGTTAATAAGATACTCCAGCATTTTGTATCTATCTTTGGTTTAAACCAGTGGTTCCCAACCTTTTTTTTGGCCATGCCCTACCTAATCACCTCTAAAATCCTGATGCCCCCCCCCCATATGTGGTGATATATAATTCTTATCATTTAAAAAGTGAACTCCGTTTCAGCTGAAGAAGCTTAAAACGCCAATACCTTGGTTTAAACAAGCTTCAAAAGAACATGGCATCCATGAAAAAGAAAAATGAAATAAACAAAAGACAGTTAATGTTCTGAGCAAGGAATTACTAAAAAAATTGTAAAAAAAAAAGAAAAAAACATTAGGTGGTATTAAAATAATAATAATAATGATAAATATGATCATAAAAGAGTATTCACAGGTAATAAAGAGAGAGAAAATTTCTATATTAGAATATTGAAATATTTGTGGATTGTCTCATACGAAAAATCGAAAATTTGGACCCAGACCTCTGTAAGTAATAGTAATTCCTCAGTTGCGCTTAATTGCCCCCCTTAAAAATCAAATTGCCCCCCTGTGGGGCGTACGCCCCACGTTGGGAACCACTGGTTTAAACCATCATCTGCAGTTCTTTCCTACACAAATGATGGCGGGATACAGGTAGAATGTTTTTTGATAGTTTTATGTCACTAAATCACTTTCCTTCTTAATCATTGTTATTTCTCAGTGCCTTCATTTTATGTGAAATACATCCATTGACAACAAATTTAGCTGGATCAGTCATATTAATAGTGTGACAACAAAAGCAATAAGAAGCTAAGTATCCTGTGTTGAATGAAATATCTCCCTAAACCAAATGGATTTTGCACTATGTACAAGGCACAAGTCAAAGTGTGACATTCGCCAACATTTCTGCCACCGTCAACATGATCCCGACTGTCACATCTTCCCAACCCCACTTCTTTCCGTCTTCTGCAGAAACCCCTCCCTCTGCAACACCTTAGTTCACTCATCCTTTTGTACCCAAATCACTTCCTCCCCAAGCACTTTCCCCTGCAAACACAGGAGATGTAATACCTGTCCCAAAACCATGACCACCAAGTTCAGGAACAGCTTCTTCTCAGCAACCATCAGGCTTTTGAACACAACAAACACCAACAAAACTATGAACTAATAACTGCTTTGATTGCACTGGGGACTTCAGCCTATTGTTTTGTTTTGCACGATACAGTTTATTGGGGTCTTTTATTTATTGAGCTTCTTTTTTGTTTGTTTATTATGTTATCTGTTGACTAGTGTGCTTACAATCCTGCTGTGCTGCTGCAAGTAAGAATTTCATTGTTCTGGTACGGTACTTATGACAATTTAATGCTCTTGACTCTTGATAGTCTCTTGATGCTCAGAACAAGAAAATAAATAAAAGCCAAGGTCACAGGTTGCAGTCGAAGATTTGCCCGATTGTTATTAGCTGACAATATCTCAAAAATCAACATTGGCCCTAAAGAAGAAGCTTTGCATCTTGTGTAAATCACATTTTCATATTTTTTGTGACCAAAGGAAGAACTTGTGAAATGCTTATTCTTTCCATTGACCGAATATTTAGGTGTAAGTTTATTATTCAATGTACATTGAGCTACATTGAAAAGCTTTGTATTTTTTACTGCCTAATTAGATCAGATAGTACATACATGATCAAGCCAAACTCAAGGTCACTATAGGTAAAGTGAAGAGAAAGATACAATGTGGAGAACATAGTTCCGACATAGATCTCCACATTGTGGAACATAGTTCTCCACATTGTAGCATAACAGTTCCAGAGAAAAAGTCCAATATCCACAAGGAGGTTGGTTGTGATTCAGCCCACCACATTGGTGTCATAGAAACATAGAAACATGGAAATCAGGTGCAGGAGTAGGCCATTCGGCCCTTCGAGCCTGCACCGCCATTCAATATGATCATGGCTGATCATCCAACTCAGTATCCTGTACCTGCCTTCTCTCCATACCCCCTGATCCCTTTAGCCACAAGGGCCACATCTAACTCCCTCTTAAATATAGCCAATGAACTGGCCTCAACTACCTTCTGTGGCAGAGAATTCCAGAGATTCACCACTCTCTGTGTGAAAAATGTTTTCCTCATCTCGGTCCTAAAAGATTTCCCCCTTATCCTTAAATTGTGACCCTTTGTTCTGGACTTACCCAACATCGGGTACAATCTTCCTGCATCTAGCCTGTCCAACCCCTTAAGAACGGTGTAAGTTTCTATAAGATCCCCCCTCAATCTTCTAAATTCTAGCGAGTCCAAACCTAGTCTATCCAGTCTTTCTTCATATGAAAGTCCTGACATCCCAGGAATCAGTCTGGTGAACCTTCTCTGTACTCCCTAATCTTTCCTCAGATTTGGAGACCAAAACTGTACGCAATACTCCAGGTGTGGTCTCACCAAGACCCTGTACAACTGCAGTAGAACCTGTTTTTGCCACCAAAGTGGATAACCTCACATTTATCCACATTTTACTGCATCTGCCATGCATTTGCCCACTCACCCAGCCTATCCAAGTTACCTTGCAGCCTCCTAGCATCCTTCACACAGCTAACACTGCCCCCCAGCTTCGTGTCATCCGCAAACTTGGAGATGTTGCATTCAATTCCCTCGTCCAAATCATTAATATATATCGTAAATAGCTGGGGTCCCAGCACTGAGCCTTGCGGTACCCCACTAGTCACTGCCTGCCATTGCGGAAAGGACCCGTTTACTCCTACTCTTTGCTTCCTGTCAGCCAGTTCTCTATCCACATCAATACTGAACCCCCAATACCGTGTGCTTTAGAAACATAGAAACAAAGAAATTAGGTGCAGGAGTAGGGCCATTCGGCCCTTCGAGCCTGCACCGCCATTCAATATGATCATGGCTGATCATCCAACTCAGTATCCCGTACCTGCCTTCTCTCCATGCCCTCTGATCCCCTTAGCCACAAGGGCCACATCTAACTCCCTCTTAAATATAGCCAATGAACTGGCCTCGACTACCCTCTGTGGCAGAGAGTTCCAGAGATTCACCACTCTCTGTGTGTGAAAAAAGTTCTTCTCATCTCGGTTTTAAAGGATTTCCCCCTTATCCTTAAGCTGTGACCCCTTGTCGTGGACTTCCACAACATAGGGAGCAATCTTCCTGCATCTAGCCTGTCCAACCCCTTAAGAATTTTGTAAGTTTCTATAAGATCCCCTCTCAATCTCGTAAATTCTAGAGAGTGTAAACCTAGCCTATCCAGTCTTTCTTCATAAGACAGTCCTGACATCCCAGGAATCAGTCTGGTGAACCTTCTCTGCACTCCCTCTATGGCAATAATGTCCTTCCTCAGATTTGGAGACCAAAACTGTACGCAATACTCCAGGTGTGGTCTTACCAAGACCCTGTACAACTACAGTAGAACCTCCCTGCTCCTATACTCAAATCCTTTTGCTATGAAAGCTAACATACCATTCGCTTTCTTCACTGCCTGCTGCACCTGCATGCCTACAAGTTTATATACTAATCTCTTATGTGGGACCTTGTCGAAAGCCTTTTGAAAGTCCAGATATAACACATCCACTGGTTCTCCCTTTTCCTCTCTCCATACCCCCTGATCCCTTTAGCCACAAGGGCCACATCTAACTCCCTCTTAAATATAGCCAATGAACTGACCTCAACTACCTTCTGTGACAGAGAATTCCAGAGATTCACCACTCCCTGTGTGAAAAATGGTTTTCTCATCTCAGTCCTAAAAGATTTCCCCCATATTCTTATACTGTAACCCCTTGTTCTGGACTTCCCCAACATTGGGAATCTGCATCTAGCCTTTCCAACCCCTTAAGAATTTTGTACGTTTCTATAAGCATCTGCAAACTTGTAGATAGAGTTACATCCAAATTTGGCTGCACAGTCATGAGTGTATTGGGAGTGCAGCATGGGACTGAACACATTCTTGCTCTACTGGCTTTATCTTGCACTAAACGTTATTCCCTAATCATGTATCTTTACACTGTGAATGGCTCTATTGTAATCTTGTATTGTCTTTCTACTGGGTGGTTTGCGTGCAACAAAAGCTTTTCACTGTGCCTCGGTACACGTGACAATAAACTAAGTTGTACTGAACTGGGGAACTTGTGTGGGAGTGATTGGGTAGGGAGCAGGGGCAGAAACCCCATGGAGGGGGGCGGGCAGAGGGGACACGTCCCCCTCATGTTCTGAGTGGTGGGGGACATCCCTCCAAGTTTTTGTGATCTGGATTTTAAAACCCGGTGAAATCTCCGCTTTCCGCGAGACAATGGGGGTGGGACTGATGATCGAGGGCGCCGATTGGACGAGAGAGGCATCGGTCAGTAGGCAATGGGGGCGGGACCATGATAATTCAGGGCGATGATTGGAGGAGAGGGAAGTGGGGGTGGGGCAGTGGGGGTGTGGGACTGTGGATAGAATGCGGTGATTGGAGAAGGGAGATGTGCCACAGACCTGTGCTTCATCCGCAGCCAGGATCGATCCCGGCCGGGTCTCCGGCGCTGCCCGAGTGACCCCCCCCCCCACCTTCCCACGGATGGCCAGAGAGGTCGGCAGCAAAGATCCTCCGCTATAGGATCTTTGATCGGGAGTCAGATGGGCACGGTGCCCCCAGGCCCACGGCAAGCGCAGAGAAGCAGCGCTGGTGAGCCTACAGCCCTTCCTGGACTTGCAGGAAATATGGCCAGCGTGGAGAAGCTGCGCTGGTGTCCCATCAGTCCAGACAGGGCTGTAGTTAAGCCGGTGAGACAAGCAGAGTTGAGCTGCATTTAGCGCTGGATTGAGCCTCGGAAGCCTCGCGTGTGTGTGAGTGTGCGCATATGCTCGTGGCAGCCAAAAAATTGTGTCCCCTCCATGTTTTGATAGCGAGTTCCGCTCTTGGTAGGACGACTTGACATTGTCAAGGTATGGAGGGCACTTGTGGACCAGTCAGTACACTTATATTTTGTTTCAGTGGCTGTAATCTTCTGTCTCCCACTTCCATCCAATCTGTCAACTCTGTAGATTAACGTAGATGACCACCACAGAAAAGAAAATGTCCCCTAGATGCTAAATCCTTTTAGACTACAACCTTCCACAGCCCACAATCAAGTCACAAATATCTTAATACTGTTAATTCCCAAAAGATTTGTTTCCTTTGATGAACTTCAGCATATTGCTCATGTTCATCAAACTTTCATCACGTCATAAACAAAAAAAAAGAATGGCAAAGGATTTCAAAAAATATATCTTAGAACACAGCACACTTTAGCAATCGAGATTGCATAGTTCTATATCTTTCACAAGAGTCCTTATTTGGCCTGTGTCAAATGCCAAACATTTAGACTGTTTTATTATGTTGGCTAAGTGTACAATTGTTATCCATAGCTTAATAATTTAAAAAAAATGCTTCTCCCTACTTCCTACTTTTGCCTAGCCCTAAACCTCGCGTTATACTTAAGATCTGTTTATAGATACCATTAGTCAGACAAAGAAAGTGAAAGTGTGATTTTTATTTTAAATTGAAAGATAAAATGCTAATCTGTGGTATTCAAATAAATAAATCATTCATCAAGTTGAGTTATCAAATTATTGCAATGGCACAAATATATTTGAAAACATATGGTGTGGATGGAGCCTTGACAGGAGTTTGAACAGCTGACCGAATGATTTGTCATGCATTTATAATCCCCACCTGCAAGTATCCCAGGGATGGATCAATTGTTTTCAGAAATGAAATAGGATTAGCTTTTTCTGAGCTACATTTCACAAACTTATTGTCCCAATCAATGCCTCGATCAGCAAACACATTTTAAGCATGCCATTTAAATGCAGTCAGAGAAAGCAACATTTAATCACACTACTGTCAAGTCGTGTGGACTATTATTTTTCACTCTAAGTAGCAGAGACGTGAAAAAAGGTGTAAATCCAGCAAATTGGTGATCATCATGAATTGCAATGCTGGGCTAAGCAATGACAATAAACTTTCATTGGTGAGATAGATTCTATCAGGCAGAGCATCACAAATGCTCTAGGATGCTCCAACTCATTGCATCGAATAATAGTGATAGAAGTCTTTTTTTGTGCTACAATATCTATATATAACTAAAAGTCTCATCTTGTATGTATGTATCTATGTATGTATGTTCCGTACATACAGCCAAAATGGTACATGACAGTGCAACAATTTTAGGGGCGCCTTATTCAGCATTCGCCTGCAGTGTGCAGTATCAAATTTTGTTTTATTTTAAAAAGTAAATCACTTTATAAACTTTAATAAACTTTATACTGCGAATGGGACAAATTTCAATGTCGCAGTCGTGCCTGCGCAGTGCTCTCCCACTTGCTGGGCCCGGTATCTGCGCGTGCGCAGTTGGGGGAGGGTTGCTGGGCCCGGAAGCGGTACGCTCATAAGGAATGAAGAGACGGAATTTGAAATAACTGAATGTCTCGAGGATATCTGACGTCACAACGGGGATCCAACGGGTATACGGGTCGTCTAGTATATTCTAAAATGTTCCTGCCCAATGCAGATTTCTCAACTCAAGGACACGGATGGGAATTTAAATTGAGGGGTTCTTTAAACAGGGGCATGTTGGATACATGCATGGGAAGGAAATGCAAATGCAGGCTTAAATTGGAGATTGGGCAATCATTTCACTGAACACCTTTGCTCAATCTGCCTGGGCTACCTGATCTCTAGGTTGCTAAACACTTTAATTCCCCTTCTCATTCCCACACTGACATTTCTGTCCTGGGCCTCCTCCATTGTCAGAGTGAGGCCAAATGCAAATTGGAGGAACCACACCTCATATTTCGCTTGGGCAGCTTACAACCCAGTGGTATGAATATTGATTTTTCTAACTTCAAGTAACCCCTGTACTGCCTCTCTCTCCGTCTATCCCCCATCCAAGTCATTGCACTAACTTCAAAGTCGACTTGTTCAGACATTGTCTGTAACTCGTTTTCAAGTGGCCCACAGCTAACAATGGCCTCTTTCCTTTATCATCATTACTTTTTTGCATATCTTTCATTCATTTGTTCTATATCTTTCTATATCACCATCTATATCCCTCGTCTCCCATTCCCCTGACTCTTAGCCTGAAGCTGCTCATTCCGAAATGTCACCTATTTGTTTTCTCCAGAGATGCTGTCTGGCCCGCTGATTTACTCTAGGTTTTTGACTATCTTTGGAAATACAGGCAATAACAAGGGGGCAGATTATTATCTCAATGGGGTTAGATTAGGTAAGGGGGAGGTGCAGCGAGACCTGGGTGTCCTTGTACACCGGTCACTGAAAGTTGGCGTGCAGGTACAGCAGGCAGTGAAGAAAGCTAATGGAATGTTGGCCTTCATAACAAGAGGATTTCAGTATCGGAGTATCGGAGTAAAGAGGTTCTTCTGCAGTTGTATAGGGCTCTGGTGAGACCACATCTGGAGTATTGTGTACACTTTTGGTCTCCTAATTTGTGGAAGGACATCCTTGTGATTGAAGCAGTAGGTTCACGAGATTGATCCCTGGGATGGCGAGACTGCCATATGAGGAAAGATTGAAAAGACTAGGCTTGTATTCACTGGAGTTTAGAAGGATTAGGGGAAACTTATAGATACATATACAATTATAAAAGGACTGGACAAGCTAGATGCAGGAAAAATGTTCCCAATGTTGGGTGAGTCCAGAACCAGGGGCCACATTCTTAGAATAAAGGGGAGGTCATTTAAGACTGAGGTGAGAAAAAACATTTTCACCCAGAGAGTTGTGAGTTTATGGAATTCCCTGCCACAGAGGGCAGTGGAGGCCAAGTCACTGGATGGACTTAAGAGAGAGTTAGATAGAGCTCTAGGGGCTAGTGGAGTCAAGGGATATGGGGAGAAGGCAGGCACGGGTCATTGATAGGGGATGATCAGCCATGATCACAATGAATGGCGGTGCTGGCTCGAAGGGCCGAATGGCCTCCACCTGCACCTATTTTCTATGTTTCTGTGTATTCAGAAAGTATTCGGACCCCTTCACCTTTTCCACATTTTGTTACGTTACAGCCTTATTTTAAGATGGATTCAATTAATTTTTTTTAATCATCAATCTAAACACAATACCTCAGAATGAAGAAGCGAAAAGATGTTTGGAAATTGTTGCAATGTAATTGAAAAGAAATAACTGAAATATCACATTTACATAAGTATTCAGCCACTTTGCTATGACACTCAAAATTGAGCATAGGTTCATCCTGGTTCCAATGATTATCCTTGAGATGTTTCTACAACTTGATTGGAGTCAACCAGTGGTAAATTAAATTGATTGGACATGATTTGGAAAGGCACACACCTGTCTATATAAGGTCCCACAGTTGACAGTGCATATCAGAGCAAAAACCAAGCCATAGAAACATAGAAATATAGAAACATAGAAATTAGGTGCAGGAGTAGGCCATTCGGCCCTTCGAGTCTGCACCGCCATTCAATATGATCATGGCTGATCATCCAACTCAGTATCCCGTACCTGCCTTCTCTCCATACCCTCTGATCCCCTTAGCCACAAGGGCCACATCTAACTCCCTCTTAAATATAGCCAATGAACTGGCCTCAACTACCCTCTGTGGCAGAGAGTTCCAGAGATTCACCAATCTCTGTGTGAAAAAAGTTTTTTCTCATCTCGGTTTTAAAGGATTTCCCCCTTATCCTTAAGCTGTGACCCCTTGTCCTGGACTTCCCCAACATCGGGAATAATCTTCCTGCATCTAGTCCAACCCCTTAAGAATTTTGTAAGTTTCTATAAGATCCCCTCTCAATCTCCTAAATTCTAGAGAGTATAAACCAAGTCTATCCAGTCTTTCTTCATAAGACAGTCCTGACATCCCAGGATTCAGTCTGGTGAACCTTCTCTGCACTCCCTCTATGGCAATAATGTCCTTCCTCAGATTTGGAGATCAAAACTGTATGCAATACTCCAGGTGTGGTCTCACCAAGACCCTGTACAACTGCTGTAGAACCTCCCTGTTCCTATACTCAAATCCTTTTGCTATGAAGATGAAGGAATTGTCTGTAGACCTCCGAGACAGGATTGTGACGAGACACAGATCTGGGGAAAGGTATAACACAATTACTGCAGCTTTGCAGGTTCAGAAGAGCACAGTGGTCTCCATCATTCTTAAATGGAAGAATTTAGGAACCACCGGGACTCTTCATAGAGCTGGCCGCCCTGCCAAACTGAGCATCGGGGGAGGAGGGCTTTGGTCAGGAGTGGCTTTGTGACAAGTCTGTGAATGTCATTGAGTGGCCCAGCCAGAGCCCAGACTTGAACCCGATCAAACATCTCTAGAGGGACCTGAAAATAGCTGTGGATCAATACCTCGATAAATCCTCTCAACAAAAGAGATATAATACAAAATCAAAATTCAGTGAACTCTTAACTACATATATAAGAAATACAAATATAACAGACGTATGGAGGATTGCAAACCCATCTGGAAGAGAATACTCCTTTTACTCTTCAGTACATAAAACCTATTCATGTATTGACTATTTTCTAGTGGACACTAAATTAATACCTTTCATAATTAATCCCAAATACCACAATAGTACTATTTCAAATCATTCTCCGCTAACCTTCTCCTTAAAACTAGAAGGAATGTTTAATAAAAAATCATTTTGGAGGTTTAGCCCTCAAATACTAAATAATCCGGATTGTTGTAAATACTTAAAACAACAGATGGAACTCTTTTTTGAGACCAATGATACCCCAGGTATCTCGCCCTCAATATTATGGGAATCTTTTAAGGATTTTAAATCTTTTATTAGAGGTTCTATCATTTCATATCAAGCATATCAAAATAAAAAGAATAGGACGGAACAATTGCAATTAGAAGAACAGATCAGACAACTTGATTTAGAAAATGAGATAGATCCAACTATAGATAAACATAACAAGATAGCAGTATTAAAATTTAAGCTAAATCAAATTCTATCTGCAAGAGTTATCAGATTATTTCAAATTACAAAACAGGAATATTTCGAATTTGGCGACAAACCACACAAAACCTTTAGCATGCCAGTGAGAAAAGTTGAAAAGGACCACACTATCCTAACATTCAAATCAGATAAAGGTGAATCGTTAACGCCTCCAAAAGACATTAATGAAAGATTTGCCCAATTTTATCAAAACTTATACATATCCAAAACATCAACAGAAAGCAGAAAAATTACAAACTTTCTTGATAACTGTAAACTTCCAACATTTAATCCGCCCGAACAAGAAGAATTAGGAGCACAGATTTCAATTAAAGAAATAGAAGAGACAATCAATTCATTGCAGAATGGCAAAACCCCAGGACCAGACGGGTTTAGTAACGAATTTTATAAAAAGATTTTACGAGGTAATTTCCCCGTGTCTATACAACCTTTATACATACGCATTTAAAGACCAGACATTACCACAAACACTATTCAATTCAATTCAATTCAATTCAACTTTAATGTCATTGCACAAATACGAGTATGGGTACAACGAAATGCAGTTTAGCGTCAGTCCCTAGTATAGTGCAATATAGAAATAAAAATAAAAATACAGAATAATCAAACAATAATCGAACAATGTGGACGGAGCTTCGCTCGAGTGCTCCGGGCGAAAACTAAGGTAATTATTAACAGAAAAAAAAAAAAATTGCAAAAACTACGGAGACGCAGAGCCTCGCATTGTGCACGCGACGCCATCTAGCTGAATCAACTATCACACTTGTACCAAAAAAGATACGAGAAGACCCGGGATCATACAGAGCAATCACCCTGTTAAATACAGATCAGAAAATATTAGCGAAAACTTTTGCAAGAAGATTAAGTAAATACGTTAATAAATTAATACACTCTGATCAAACGGGGTTTATACCCAAGAGACATTTGTTTAATAATTTGAGAGGCCTTTTTAACATAATGTACGCACACAGAACTAAAGAAGAAGACTTATCAATTATTTAATTAGATGCAGAAAAAGCATTTGACCAAGTAGAATGGAAATATCTTTTCACAGTACTGCAAAAATTTCAGATGGGAGAACATTTTATTTCATGGATAAAACTGTTGTATGATAAGCCTACTGCCAGAATACTGACTAACCATATACTCTCTCCTGAATTCCAGTTATCCAGGGGCAATAGACAGGGATGTGCATTATCACCCCTGTTATTTGCTCTTGCATTTGAACCCCTAGCAGAAAGTAAAAGAGTACATCCGAACATTCACAGCTATAATTCTAAATACTCCAATAATAAAATATAATTTTATGCAAATTATGTATTATTAGAATTAGAATTAGAATTAGAATTAGATTAGAATTAGATTCCTTTATTGTCATTCAGACCTTTCGGTCTGAATGAAATTATGTTGCCTGCAGTCATACACAGAACCAATAAAAACAAAACATACAATAAACACAAATTAAACATCCACCACAGTGAGTTCACCAAGCACATCCTCATTGTGATGGAGGCAAAGTCTTAGTCTCTGTCTCTTCCCTCCTTGTTCTCCCTCTGCGCTGAGGCGATCGATCCAGGCCGGAGATGCCACCCTCCAGTCCAGCGAACCTCCGTGGTGATGTCGCCGCTGCCGAAAGCCGGAACGCCGTCTCCACTCCGAGACGGCCCGCCGCAGCATCAGTTCCGGGCAGCCACCCCAGCTCCAGGCCGCTGCCCCAGCTCCGGATCCCGCAGTCTCCGCTCCGAGCCCCGCCGCCCCAGCTCCGGGTCCAGCAGTTTCCGCTCCGAGCCGCCGCCCCAGCTCCGGCTCCCGCAGTCTCCGCTCCGAGCCCTGCTGCATCAGCTCCAGGCCACCGCCGAAAGCCGGAACGCCGCACCAGCAAGTTGGGCCACCGCTGCCTCAGCCCCGAAGATGGCCAGCCTCTCGTTGGTGAGTCCTGGCTGGCTCTGCCTCCGGAGCCTCGGGGTAGGTCGCAGGCTGGAGGCCGCCAGCTCCGCCATTAGGCCTCAGCGTAGACGGAGGCAGAGAAGGGGGATACGACATGAAAAAGTCGCAGTCCCCCGAAGGAAGAGACAGAGAACATGTTTCACCCATCCCCCCCTCTCTAACACAACCCAACAAACTAAAACTTAACCAAAACAAGACAAAAAAAGTAAAGACAGACGGACTGCAGGCGAGCCGCAGATGTTAACAGTGCCACCACCTCAATTGGAGTTATATATCACCAACTCTCAAGTTAGTATTCCAAATATATTAAAGCTTAGAGGAATTCGGTTCCTTTTCAGGATATCGAATAAACTGGAACAAAAGTGAAATGATGGCAATAAAACCTGAAGAGTTGGCACACCTTCTAAAATTCCCTTTCAGAATTGCTACAGAAAAATTCAAATACCTGGGTGTTTCAAATTTCAAATACCTGGGTAACCAGAAAATATACCTCTCTATTCAATGCAAACTTCCCGCTTTTAGTTACTAAATTAAACGCTCTTATTCAATTTTGGAAAACACTCCTGTTGTCTCTAATAGGCAGAATAAATGCTATAAAGATGATCTTCCTCCCACAAACTCTGTATTTATTTCAATCAATATACCATTCCTAAATTTTTTTTTCAAAAATCTTGATTCTCTGATTGCAAACTTTACCTGGGATTATAAAACACATAGAATTCATAAACGACATCTATGTAAACCCAAAGAAAAGGGCTGTCACTCTACTCAATAATGTACCTCGGTGACTGCCAATCACCACCCCCCCCGGACACTTATTATTATTTATTCAAATCGTTTGCTATGTCGCTCTTCCAGGGTGATGCTAAATGCATTTCGTTGTCTCTGTACTGTACACTGACAATGACAATTAAAATTGAATCTGAATCTGAATCTGAATCTGAATCGGATTGGCTCTCCCCAACTTCTTATACTATTACTGGGTAATGAATATTAAAAATGTAATTTACAGGCTGGATAACTTATGCCAACAGGTAGACTGGTTAATAATGGAGTGAGAGGATTGCTCGCCTTTTAATATAGGCACGATTCTTCTCTCCCCAACAAATTTGAAGAACACACTATATGATAAAAATCCGATTATTCACAGCACTCTATGAATCTGGAGACAAGTAAAATCAACTTTTAAACTAAGAAATGTATCTCTTCTTTCACCAATAGCCAATCACCCGTTGTTCAAGCCATCTATTATAGATAAAACGTTTGCATATTGGGAAAGAATAGGAATCAAAAAACTTGGAGATCTTTACGAGATGGGAACTCTTCTCTCATTTCAGGAATTACAGTCGAAATACCACCTGAAAGGTAATCAATATTTCAGATATCTTCAAATTCGAGACTATCTGAAAACATATACTCATGACTACAAAACTCTGCTGCCAGATATACTAGTATCTAGATATACTAGTATACTAGAAATTCAGTCAAACAATTTAACATCATATTTGTATAACACCCTTCTAAATATAGAAATCCCATTGTCAGAAGTAATTAGAAGAGACTGGGAAAATCCCAAAAGAGAGATGGGAAGAAAACCCTTTTATATATACACAATTGTTCGATTAACGTTAGACATACTTTAATTCAATTTACAATACTGCACAGACTACTATTCAATGCCTAAACTGAATAAGATCTTTCCAAATGTATCTCCTATTTGTGACAAATGTCTCCTTCAAGAAGCAACTATAATACATTCCTTCGCCTCTTGCATAAAATTGCATAACTTTTGGAGAGACATTTTTGAAATGTTCTCAAAGATATTAAAAACAAAGCTGGACCCCGACACGGAACTGATTATTCTAGGAACATCAGAAGCCTGTTCTGAGCTATCAATATTTCAAAGACATTGCCTCAATTATGGTCTGATAACGGCGAAAAAATGAATACTCGCATTTTGGAAACATACATCTGCCCCTACTCTCAAATTGTGGATGACAAACATGTCTGAGATGCTACATCTTGAAAATATTAGACTTGTCTTAGCAGAAAAACCAGAGAATTTTTTGAAGACATGGACTAGCAATGTTACAAAATATTGAGATTTAAAAAATCAAGTCTGCAATTTATTCTATCAGATAAAGCATAAAAATAAGTTTAATTTGACACCTAATTCACTTTCATATCTCAAGTATTTAAAAAGTTATAGCCATTTTCATACTGGGAAATTAGCATCTTGTTCCTTATTGATTTTCTATGGACATAACAAAAAAGCTGTGATCGTGGACAGTCAAAAGCCCATAACTTTCTTAAAAATTAAGAGAACTGAATGAAATATTCAGTTATCATAGATTGAAGCATGCTGAAACAAATATAAAATAATCTTACTTGGATGACCTGAAATTAAAGCATATAATTAGTTAACCTAATTGTAGCTAATTACAAACTTCAATTACTAGATCTAAACATCTATCCATTTCTTAATAAATGATTAACATTTTTTAAATAGCCTAAGTGTCCAAATAATATTCACAAATAATTCACAATAAAACATGATTTTTAAATCTCATTTACATTAATTTATAGGCCAAATCGAAGGAATTTAGTGTTCAATTGCTGTAAATTAATGTCCATTTAAATCAGCTTTCTAGTGGGATCTTGTGAACACGCTGGTTTAGAACGTTCACATTGCGGTAGATTTGTGCCCTCAAATGCCCAGAAAAATACTACGGGATATAATGGGGCCAAAATTAGCTACTCACAACATTAAACTTTGTATAAAGGGATCTTAAGAAGCCCTTTTTAACGTTAAAATAAACAGCCTACCTTCTGTTGTCCCCTGTATGAGATCTGGCCTGTTGTCGGTGGTTGGGGGTTTAGAGGTTAATTTTTAACCTACTATAACAAGTAAAGAATGCCTTTAAAACTAATAATAGCTCGCAAGGGAATTTTCCAGCGATTTTTCGTTAATAATTAACTAGGCTGAAAAACCGCGATTTGAATAATTAACGCCCCCCTCTAAATGGAGCCAAAATCGCGCACATGGGCTGGGACAGATTTTCAGCGACTCTTCAGGTAGGCTTTGCAACATACCTACATGGACACCATTCATTGATTCATTACAAGGATAGTGTGGTGCAACACAATTTTGGAGTTAAATCTTATTACGGGTTGGGAGATGGGTGGGGAGGGATACGAAGCAGGTATATCATCACCTTTTGTTTTTCTTTCTGTTTTTGTCTTTTTATTTCTCTACATCTTTCTTATTTATTTTACTTACTCACTCTTTGGCTACACCAATTTGGTGATCTAGGGGTTCTATTCTTGCACATCAACTTTCTTTCTCTCTTGCTTTTTCTTTCTTTTTTTCTTTAAACTATAGATACAAATTAAAATTGAAGCTGTATAATAACTGTATTAGGTCATATGCCGCTGCTTATATTTTTGTACACTGCTTCTAATAAATAAAAATAAATAAATAAATAAATAAATAAATAAATATCTGTGCATCGACGCTCCCCATTCAACCAGACAGAGCCTGAGAGGATCTGCAGAGATGATTGGGAGAAATTACCCAAATACAGGTGTGCCAAGCTTGTAGCGTCATACCCAAGAGGACTTGAGGGTGTAATCACTGCCAAAGGTGCCTCAACAAAGTACTGAGTAAAAGGTCTGAATACATGTAAATGTGATATTTCAAATATTAAACTCTATCTACAACCTATTTATGTGATTCACTGGGATACTGGTCCCAGGACAATTCAAAAGAAGCCGATCCCAATGGAGCAGCTTTCTTCCTTCATCATTACTAATGCTAGTGTTCCATGAATTGGACCCCATTTTTACTGCTCCATGCTGTGCTCCATATGGTTACCCCTCCAACCTTAATTGCTCTTTGCCAATTTCCATGTGGTTCAGGTAATAACCTGGAGATTATCACCTTTTCTGGTTCTGCTTTTCAATTTTTCCCAGATCTGTTCATAATCCCTCAGTAGAACATTTTATACCACCTACTAAATATTGCTAGTACCTGCAAGGAACCACTACTCCTCACCTAGTTATTATCCAACCATTGAGCAATGATTTGCGTATTTACATAGGAACATAGAAACATAGAAAATAAGTGCAGGAGTAGGCCATTCGGCCCTTCGAGCCTGCACCGCCATTCAATATGATCATGGCTGATCATCCAACTCAGTATACTGTACCTGCCTTCTCTCCATACCCCCTGATCCCTTTAGCCACAAGGGCCACATCTAACTGCCTCTTAAATATGGCCAATGAAGTGGCCTCAACTACCTTCTGTGGCAGAGAATTCCAGAGATTCACCATTCTCTGTGTGAAAAATGTTTTCTTCATCTCGGTCCTAAAAGATTTCCCCCTTATCCTTAAACTGTGACCCCTTGTTCTGGACTTCCCCAACATCAGGGAACAATCTTCCTGCATCTAGCCTGTCCAACCCCATTAAGAATTTTGTAAGTTTCTATAAGATCCCCCCTCAATCTTCTAAATTCTAGCGAGTACAAACCGAGTCTATCCAGTCTTTCTTCAATATGAATGTCCTGACATCCCAGGAATCAGTCTGGTGAACCTTCTCTGTACTCCCTCTATGGCAATAATGTCCTTCCTCAGATTAGGAGACCAAAACTGTACGCAATACTCCAGGTGTGGTCTCACCAAGACCCTGTACAATTGCAGTAGAACCTCCCTGCTCCCAGACTCAACTCCTTTTGCTATGAATGCTAACATGCCAGTCGCCTTCTTCACTGCCTGCTGCACCTGCATGCCTACTTTTAATGACTGGTGTACCATGACACCCAGGTCTCGTTGCATCTCCCCCTTTCCTAATCGGCCACCATTCAGATAAAAGTCTACTTTCCTGTTTTTGCCACCAAAGTGGATAACCTCACATTACATCCACATTATACTGCATCTGCCATGCATTTTCCCACTCACCCAGCCTATCCAAATCACCTTGCAGCCTCCTAGCGTCCTCCTCACAGCTAACACTGCCCCCCAGCTTCGTGTCATCCGCAAACTTGGAGATGTTGCATTTAATTACCTCGTCCAAATCATGAATATATAACGTAAATAGCTGGGGTCCCAGCACTGAGCCTTGCGGTACCCCACTAGTCACTGCCTGCCATTGTGAAAAGGACCCATTTACTCCTACTCTTTGCTTCCTGTCAGCCAGTTCTCTATCCACATTAATACTGAACCCCCAATAGCGTGTGCTTTAAGTTTGTATACTAATCTCTTATGTGGGACCTTGTCGAAAGCCTTCTGAAAGTCCAGATATAACACATCCATTGGTTCTCCCTTATCCACTCTACTAGTTACACCCTCGAAAAATTCTATAAGATTCGTCAGACATGATTTACCTTTCATAAATCCATGTTGACTTTGTCCAATGATTTCACCACTTTCCAAATGTGCTGCTATCCCATCTTTAATAACTGATTCTAGCAGTTTCCCCACTACCGACGTTAGACTAACTGGTCTGTAATTCCCTGTTTTCTCTCTCCCTCCTTTTTAAAAAGTGGGGTTACATTAGCTACCCTCCAATCCTCAGGAACTACTCCAGAATCTAAAGAGTTTTGAAAAATTATCACTAATGCATCCACTATTTCTGGGGTTACTTCCTTAAGTACTCTGGGATGCAGCCTATCTGGTCCTGGGGATTTATCGGCATTTAATCCATTCAATTTACCTAACACCACTTCCCGGCTAACCTGGATTTCACTCAGTTCCTCCATATAATTTGACCCCCGGTCCCCTGCTATTTCCGGCAGAATATTTAAGTCTTCCTTAGTGAAGACAGAACCGAAGTAGTTATTCAATTGGTCTGCCATGTCCTTGTTCCCCATGATTAATTCACCTGTTTCTGACTGCAAGGGACCTACATTTGTTTTAACTAATCTTTTTCTCTTCACATATCTTTAAAAGCTTTTGCAGTCAGTTTTGATGTTCCCTGTCAGTTTTCTTTCATAATCTATTTTCCCTTTCCTAATTAAGCCCTTTGATCTCCTCTGCTGGACTCTGAATTTCTCCCAGTCCTCCGGTAGGCTGCTTTTTCTGGCTAATTTGTACCCTTCATCTTTTGTTTTACTACTATCCCTGATATCCCTTGTTATCCATGTATGCACTACCTTCCCAGATTATTTTTTTTGCCAAACTGGGGTGAACAATTGTTGTAGTGCATCCATGCAGTCTTTAAATGCCTTCCATTGCATATCCACCGTCAACCCATTAAGAATAAATTGCCAGTCTATCTTGGCCAATTCACGTCTCATACCCTCACAGTTACCTTTCTTTAAGTTCAGGACCCTTGTTTCTAAATTGTGCTAAGCATGCTTCTGAGCATTACTATGCAATAATGGGATATGATTTGTGGAATCCATGCAGTAACTAAATGTATCAACAGTATACAGTAACTATGTCAAGCAAAAATCTGTTTGCATTTCATAAAAGCAGTGATCACTGGCAGCAACTTGTTTGGAAGCTTGTGGGCTGCATCGTTCTTATTCTAGCCTGGTACAGGTGCGAATGCCTGCATGACATATAGTATACATGTCCTGCAGTTTCCCAATCTCCTCTGGACCTTACTGTTCTGTGCAAAGACGTGATCGTAAGTGCAAAGCAGGCATCAAACAGCAACTCCTGAAGACATCTTGCTCCTGTTAGAAATGGTCTGAAGAAGGGTCTCGACCCAGAACGTCATCTATCCATGTTCTCCAATGATGCTCGCTGACCCGCTGAGTTACTCCAGCACTTTGTGTCCTTTTTGCTACTGTCAAAATCCCATCAAAGGAATTTAAATAAACTTGACTCTCTTCACATCAACTATATCTCAGGAAAGGTTGACATATATCACTCTAACCTGCTTATTGAAAAATAGGCAATGTGTGAAGTGTGAATTAAATTGAAGTGTCCGGTATTGAATTTTGCAAAATCAAACCAGAGCAGGACCTTCACAGTGAATGAAAGAACCCCAAGGAGAATGGTAGATCAGAGTGATCTAGGAAAACCGGTGTGTAGTTCCCTGAAAGTGGTGGCACAGAGAGATAAGGTGGTGCAGAAGGCTTTAGGTATGCTGGGCATTGGTTTTCAAAGGTGGAATATTATGTTACAGTTGTACAACACTGCATTTGGAGAATTATGTTCGGTTTTAGTCTCCCTCGTATAGCAAAGATGCCATGCAGCTGGAAAAACTGCGGAGAGGATTTATGAGGATGTGGCCAGGACTTGAGGGACTGAGCTTTTGGAAAAAGGTGCGCAGGCTAAGACTTTATACTTGGACTGCAGGAGGCTGAGTGGGTATCTTATGCATGTGTACAAGATCACAAGGGGAATAAGCAGTCTGTGGAATTCTCTGGCTTGGAGGGTGGTGGAGGCAGGTTCTCTGGATGCTTTCAAGCCAGCTAGATAGGGCTCTTAAAAAGAGCGGAGTTAGGTGATATGGGGAGACGGCAGGAACGGGGTACTGAGTGGGGATGATCAGCCATGATCACATTGAATGGCGGTGCTGGCTCGAAGGGCCAAATGGCCGACTCCTGCACCTAATGTCTATTGTCTATTGATGCACATAGATTTGTTTCCCAGAGTAGGGGAGTCAAGAACTAGAGTGCATAGGTTAAAAGTACTTTCAGTATTGAAAAGGGTACTACTTAATACAGTCAGTGTACCTCTATCTCATTGACTTGTGTATTAATACACATATTGTGAGTGGCAAACAGCCTTGTTTCTGATCCTCTCGATTTATCTGACTCCTGCATGCCTTAGGTTGAAAAATGAATGAGTGCACTACAGCTATTCCATGAAAAGCACTGCGCTAAAAATGTTAAGACTTAACTAGATGTTGTTTACCATCATGCATGAAGAGAATACTCTAGCCATCACCAAAATTAACACTAAAGCTATAGAATCAAAATCACTGTTCTATAGATTTGAGCATATAGTCAAATAACTTTTAATGCTACAATGAAAAAGTTTATGTACTTACCTCAAGAAGATAGGACTTGAAAATTAATATAAAGCAGTCTAAAATTATGATACAAACATTTTTCTCAGTTAATTATTTTAATGGTGTATGACAAAAAGATTGGCAATGGTAATAGTTCATTGTGTAGGAAGAAACTGCAGATGCTGATTTACACCAAAGATAGTTCCGTTTATATTATTGTCACCTGCACTGAGGTGCAGTGAAAAACTTTTTTTGCATGCTATCCAGTCAGCATAACGACAATACATGATTACAATGGAGCCATTTACAGTGTATAGATACATGATTAGGGAATAACGTTTACTGCAAGATAAAGCTAGCAAAGTCCAATCAAGGATCGTCTGAGGGTCACCAAAGAGGTAGATTGTAGTTCTTCACTGCTCTCTGGTTGTGGTAAGATGATTCAGTTGCCTGATAACAGCTGGGAAGAAATTATCCCTGAACCTGAAGGCATGCGTTTTCACACTTCTATACCTTTTACCTAATTGGAGAGGGGAGAAGAGGGAGTGGCCAGGGTGTGACCCATCCTTGATTATGCTGCTGGCCTTGCCGAGGCAGCGTGAGGTATAAATGGAGTCAATAGAAGGGAGGTTGGTGTGTGTGATGGTCTGGACTGCATCCACAATTTGCTCCAGTTTCTTGTGGTCTTTGATGAAGCTGTTCACAAACCAAGTTGTGATGCATCCTGATAAAATGCTTTCTAATGTGCATCTGGAGAAGTTGGGAGAATTAGACACAAAATGCTGGGGTAACTCATCTGGCTAGACAGCATCCCATAACCGATTTTGTGTTGAGAAGGGCCTCGACCCGAAACGTGACCCATTCCTTCTATCCAGAGATGCTGCCTGTCCTGTAATGTTTCATGGTTTGGTAGCCAGGCACGATATGTACAGGTTAATATACTTCATTTTTTGCCTACCTATAGGATTCGGCACTTCTAATGACAACCTTATAACTTGAGATTTTCTAAATGTCATGCGCTGAATATGCAGAAGATTTCAAAGTTAACCTTAAAAATTGTTACAACAATGTTCACTCTGTCAAGAAATAATGCAACTGAGACCTATGCAATAGGATTATGGGCCTGTCCCACTTAGGCGATATTTATGGCGACTGTCAAGTCGTAGCAGGTTGCTGAAAACACGGCGACTGGAATCCAACTGTGAGAGTAGAACAAATACACACATCGCTTCCTTCACCAGCTAGTTATGCAGGCGGGGGAAGGGCAAGCAGGGGGAGCATTGTCTGAGTGAAATTCGCACGGAACAAAGCCAATGTGACCCAGACCCACACCGCGATGAACAGGAAGATTGGTGCTGTAATTAAGACGGTGAAAGCACAGTGTACGGGATTGGCCTCTTTGGTCCTTTAAAAGAGGGGGGTGGGGAGAAGGGGGTGGGAGAGAAAACGGGAGAAGGGGGGAGAAGTGGAAGACGGGGTGGAGAGAGAGGAGTGGAGACAACTTTTAAGAAGCCAGAGATACACGGCTGTGAAGCTCGGTGGACATTAACATTACCGGTCGGATATCCTTGGTATTGAAAAAAACTGTTTATGTTTTTTTTTCAAATGAGCCAATAAAATTCACTGGTCAGCATCGATGAGAACCTATGAGAACCTATGTCCTCCTGGTGACCCACTACCACTGCACCTACAGCACGAGAATTATCGCTACTCTCCATGGCATCAAAATTCTGGTCGGCGCTAATTTGTCAACATTTTGAAAAATTAGCGACGACCAGAATGAAGCCGCGACTGCAAGATATCAGGTAACTACCAACCACATGGAAAACAACGAAACCTCCGAAGATTTTCAGTAAACATTTAAAATAAGCACATGAACTCTGAGATGCCATTTAGTTAATTTTATTGTGAGCTAAGGAAATACTTCCAGTTTTTTAAGAGAGATACAATACTGACAGACTTACCATTTTGGTAATGGTTCAACAATTCTGTAATTTGCAAAGAGGACAAAAAGTTTGAAAGCACTGAATATTACATTAATCTTAATGAATTTGCTAATCACAGTCTGTAAGGCAATTAATTAACATGAATAAAGCCATGTGTCACTATTTATCATCTGCTTTTGAACTGCATAAATTATCATGGGCCTCTCTGGCATTCACAACACTCCTTAGGCCAAATCTATTAATGGAACAATGTCCTTCATGTCTCCATAAATGAGTTATCCACAACTGAGCATTACTGCAAACATCCCTGAGGTTAGAGCCGTTTACTGTGGAGGACAATGGCAAGACATAGGTGAATGCTAAATCCTCAGATGAGGTGGAACCAAGACAAGAGATCAAGGATGAGCATGTATTTTCCTACCAAGTACCAGAGAAGCATTTAGCCATTTGCAGGGTATTCAGGTAACCGCCTGCTGAGCACATCTCAAAATGTAATATAAATAGCAGAAGTAAATTAGTCAGTGACTAATGTTAGTGACTATCGTCATTAGTTTCTTTGAGCGTTTAAAATAAGGAATGATGCAGTTATAGAATTTTAGAATCTTTCAATACCGATTAAGAGAATTTAGAGTGCCATGTCTGTATCATTTTTTTTTAGGGCACTGGTCTACTTGATACCACCCTTTAACCTTTCTCCCTTAATCTTATAGATTCGGCCTCTTCACAATTGTGCTCGATACTACAAAAACATTTAAAAGGTGTTTGGACAGGTACATGGATCGGAAAGGTTTAGAGGGGTATGGGGCTATGGGTGGATAGATGGGGCATGCAGATATGGCATATTGGTTGGCAGTGCTAGTTGGGCCAAAGAGCCTGTTTCCGTGCTCTATGAAGATGAAAATTTAATTGGAAGTGCATCTGACATCCATTTTAGGGTTCTGTTACTAAATCTTAACAATCATCTGGGTGAAAATGTCATCCTTTCTTGTATTCACTTTGGCTGTTATTGATACAAATACATGTATTGATGCTCCTGAACACATCATCAGTGATGTAACCTGGGGTCATTGGGTGTTTCGGGTCTTTCAACATCAGACACCCTCACCCAGGCGACCCAGCCGCGGTTGATCAGACCACGACGTGTTCAGGTAGCATTCGCTCCTCCCCATGGACCTTTTCTCCTGATCCAGAGCCATCTCGAGGCCTTTCTCCGCTGCCTCTGTGATGTTCTTGATGACTCTTCTCCTCGCCACTCCGTTGATGACCAGTGCACTCAAGGCTTTGTAGAGCGATTGCCCTGCAGAACCTCTGCAGCCAACCTCGATGGGCATACACCTTGCCTTCCAGCCCTGCTTGCGGCAGTCTATGACCAGCTCTTCATACTTGGCCATCTTCCTCTCATGGGCCTCCTCCAGATGGTCCTCCCACGGCACTGTCAGTTCCAACAAGACAATGTTTTTGGTCGCGTCTGAGACCAGGAGGATATCTGGCCTCAGAGTGGTCGTGGCAATGTGCTGTGCAAACTTCAGCTGCTTCACCAGGTTACGGAAAGCTGCCAGTCCTGTGCAGTCACCGGGATTCCTGTCGGATTCCTGGCTACTGTGGTTCTTGGCAGCTGCACTCCGGCCTTCATGAAGGTGATCATCTGGGTGGTGGGGTGTTCTCGTCTGCAGCTGCTGATCGCTGATGGCTTCTGCAATGGGTTTGAGAACCTGGTCGTGACGCCAGGTGTACCGGCCCTGCCCAAGAGCCTTTGGGCAGCAGCTCAGGATGTGTTCCAACGTCCCCTTGCCTGAGCATTGTGGGCAATCTGGAGATTCAGCTTTGCCCCAGATGAAGAGGTTCGATGAGCTGGGCAGGACATCATACACTGCCTGGACCAGGCAGTGTATTTTATTAAGCCTCCCATTAAGACCAGTCTGAAGAAAGGTCTCGACCCGAAACGTCACCCATTCCTTTTCTCCAGAGATGCTGCATGTCCTGCTGAGTTACTCCAGCTTTTTGTGTCAATCTTCCACTTTGGCTGTAAGTAGACTTATTCCAATTTCCCCGGTCACTTTGCTGGTTGGCCCATCCAGGATGGGCCAACCAGCAATCCCCTCACACTAAAACGATCCTCCACACTAGGGACAATTTACGATTTTACCAAGCCAATTAACCCTCAAACCTGTACATTTTTGGAACGTGAGAGGTACCTGGAGCACCCGGAGAAAACCCATGCAGGTTATGGGGAGAACATGCAAACTCTGTACAGATAGCACATTGTCAGCTTTGAACCTGGGTCTCTGGAGCTGTAGGGCAGCAAATCAACAGCTGCGCCACCGTGTAATACAAAAAAAGACACAGAATCCTGGAGTAACTCAGCAGATCAGGCAGCGTCTCTGGTGAACAAGGATAGATGAGGTTTCAGGTTGAGACTCTTCTTCTTTGTATGCTTCAGCTCATTGTGAAACCTTGTAATCAGACATAGCATGGGTGGGGTCAAATAAAGCATGTAAGATAAACTACTGGATTGTTTTTTCCACAATTTCCTGCCATAGAGATTATTAAAAATAAAATGAAAAATTCAAAAGGTGCTTAAAAATGTAAGCAACAACATAGCAAAGAGTTGTAACAAAGGTTCAAAATACATTATTATTCCTTGTAGTTTTCTCCTGCATTGAAATGAAATATACAAAATGAAGTACACGAGTAGGTTATTCGGCTCCTTGAGTCAGCTCTACCATTAACTATGATAATGACATTCACATTCAGTCCTCTAGTCCTGCTTTCATTCCACATGTCTTCATCTCTTTAACCATCTATCTATATATTACTAAAACTCTCATCTTGATCACTCTGCATTGTAATTCAATTTGCGCAAAAATAATCCCCCATAGCGCTATGATTTTTCGTCACCTTAGTCACCATTCTCCTCTGCTGCAAGTCAAATAATTTCCGATCGGTGAAATAGCACAAAAGTTATGAAGGTTTCGATGATTCCCCCTCCCCCAAAACCCCCTCCTCCATCACCCCCCCCCCCCTTCCCCACACACCACCTCCCCCACATCCACCCCCTCTCCCCCACACCCTCCCTCCGCCACACCCCCTCCACAGGGTGGTGGAACATTGCTTTGGGGGAACTAGTTGCGTTGGGGGAACAGGTGAGTGGTGGAATATTGCATTGAGGAATGGGTTGCATTGAGAGGAACCTGGCCTCCCGTGTGAATGGGACCCAATGGGTCCCACTTAGTCTACTACTATTACTAAAACTCTCATCTTGACCACTTCCAGTCTGTGTTGTAATTAAATTTGCACAAAATGATATCCCATAGCGCTATGATTTTTCGCCACCTTAGTCACCATTCTCCTCTGCTGCAAGTCAAATAAGTTTTGTTCTGATCGGTGAAATAGTACAAAAGTTATGAAGGTTTAAAAATCGTAAAAACCGCCCCTTCCGGAACCCGCTGTCAATAACGCGATGAGGAGAATAAAAAGCTTGAAGGGGCGCAGTGTGTTAAGCAGCTTGCGGGGAGTCAGCGGCAGCTCACGGGGGGTCAGCGGCTTGTGTAGAGTAAGCAGCTCGCGAGCTGCTTCTGCGGTGACCAGCATGACCAGCAGGAAGCTGCTGAGTTGAACCGGAAGCCTCTGAGTGAAGCCGGAGTGGGACCGGGATCTACTGCGTGAGGCTGAAAGCTGGAGGTGCTGGGTGAGCAGAGTGCCAGCCCCCTCCCTTCCCACACCCACCTTTCCCCCCTACCATCCCCCCTTCCCCCACCGCCCTTTCCCCACACACACCACCCTTTCCCCACACACCCCTTTCCCCACACACCCCCCTCCCCCACAACCCCCCCCCCCCTCACCCCCTCCTCCCCCACACACCTGCACCCCCCCCACACACCCCTCCCCCCACACCCCCCACCCCTCACACACACCCCCCCCCCCACAACCCCCCTCCCCGACCACCCCTCCCCCACAACCCCCTCCCCCACACACTCTCCTCCCCACAGCCATCCCCTCCCCTTCAACACCCCTCCCCCACACCCCCCATACCCCACACACCCCTCCCCCCCACAAACCCCCTCCCCCCACAACCTTCCCCCCCCCCTCACACCCTCCTCCCCCCACCCCCCCCCCCTCCCCACACACCCCCCTCCCCACACACCACCCCCCACACGCCCCCTCTCCCACACCCCCTCCCCCACACCCTCCCTCTCCACTACACACCCCCCTCCCCCACACCCCCTCCCCCTGAATGGTGGCATATTGCTTTGGGGAAACGGGTTGTGTTGGGGGAACGGGTGAGTGGTGGAATATTGCGTTGGGGAAAGGGTTGCTTTGGACGGACCAGACCTCCCGTGTGACTGGGACCCAACAAGTCCCACTTAGTCTAGTTAAATCTATATCTAAGCCTTTCTTGAACATATTTAATGATTTGGCTTAAAGTAGCTTCTGTGTTAAGGAAATTGCACCAGTAATACCGATTTTAGGATGAAGAAATGCCTCCCCATCTTAGCCCAAATTGGGATGTCCCATTTCCTTAGGCAATGTTGCTTGGTTTTAGACTTTCCTGTCAGTGAGAACATCCTTCCGGCATGTAGTCTGATTGCTCTAATTGGGCTCTTATCAGATTCCATAAGTTGACCTTCCATTCTTCCAAACTCCAGCAATTATAAATGTAATTGTCCCAACCTCTTTTCTCGGCTTGCCATTCCAGTAATTAGTTTGGTGAACCTTCACCACAGTCTCTCAATGAAAAGAACATAATTCCTCAGATGACCATACGTAAATTTACACACAATTTCAAGCGCAATAGTCATTGAGTCCACACGGACCAGCGATCCCCGCACATTATCACTCTCCTACACGCACTAGGGACAATTTACACATAATCCAAGCCAATTAACCTACAAACCTGTGTGTCGGTGGAGTGTGGGAGGAAAGCGAAGATCTCGGAGAAAACCCATGCAGTCACGGGGAAAATGTACAAACTCTGTATAAACAGCATCTGTAGTCGGGATCAAACCCGGGTCTCCAGTGCTGCTATAGCTGTAAGGCAGCAACTCTATTGCTGCGCCACCGTGCCACCAATAATCATGGCTGATCTATCTTTCCCTCTCAACCCCATTCTCCTGCCTTTGCCTCATAACCCCTGACATTGTTACAAATTGAGAAGTATTTAGACAATAGACAATAGACAATAGACAATAGACAATAGGTGCAGGACCTTCGAGCCAGCACCGCCATCCAATGTGATCATGGCTGATCATCCCCAATCAGTACCCCGTTCCTGCCTTCTCCCCATATCCCCTGACTGCTATTTTTAAGAGCCCTATCCAGCTCTTTCTTGAAAGTATCCAGAGAACCTGCCTCCATCGCCCTCTGAAGCAGAGAATTCCACAGACTCACCACTCTCTGTGAGAAAAAGTGTTTTCTCGTCCCCGTTCTAAATGGCTTACTCCTTATTCTTAAACTGTGGCCCCTGGTTCTGGACTCCCCCAACATCGGGAACATGTTTCCTGCATCAAGCATGTCCAAACCCTTAACAATCTTATATGTTTCAATGAGATTTCCTCAATCCTTCTAAACTCCAGAGTGTTGTCAAGCCCAGCTGCTCCATTTTCTCAGCATATGACAGTCCCCCCATCCCGGGAATTAACCTTGTAAACCTAAGCTGCACCCCCTCAATAGCAGGAATCTCCTTCCTCAAATTAGGAAACCAAAACCGCACACAGTACTCCAGGTGTGATCTCACTAGGGCTGTGTACAACTGCAGAAGGACCTCTTTGCTCCTATATTCAATTCCTCTTGTTCTAAAGGCCAACATGCCATTCACTTTCTTCACTGCCTGCTGTACCTGCAGGCTTACTTTCATAGACTGATGTACAAGGACCCACAGATCCCGTTGTACTTCCCCTTTTCCCAACTTGACGCCATTTAGATAGTAATCTGCCTTCCTGTTTTTGCTGCCAAAGTGGATAACCTCACATTTATCCACATTAAACTTCATCTTCCATGCACCTGCCCACTCCCCCAACCTGTCCAAGTCACCCTGCATTCACATAGCATCCTCCTCACAGTTCACACTGCCACCCAGCTTGGTGTCATCTTCAAATGTGCTAATATTACTTTGAATTTCTGCTATCTACCTTATCTATATTATTGATCTTCTGCACCTGAATGCTTAACTTCATCAAATACTCTACAAGAGCATCCAGGTCTCTCTGCATGTGTGTATTTCCTAGTCTATCACCTTTCAGGTAATAATAACCTGATTGTTTTTACCTTTTTGGTTTTGCCACCAACATTACACTGAATCTGACATGCACTTACTCCCTCACTCAACCTGTCCAAATCATACTGGACCCTTCTGAAGATGGGTCTCGACCTGAAACACCACCTGCCCATGTTTCCTGAGGTGCTGCCTGACCTGCTGAGTTACTTAGAAACTTTATGTCCTTTTATGTATTAACCAACATTTGCAGTTCCTTGTTTCTACATACTGGATGCTTTCTGCATGCTCCTTACACCACACATTACTACACAGTCTTGAGTTATCCACAGGCTCTGAAACTTCATGCTTAATTCCTTGATCCAAATCTTCAATATACATTATGAATAACTGGTGTTGAATCAATTAACCCTGTGGTAGCCCAAGAGTCACTGCTGGCTATGTTGTAAAGATTTGAAATCTTCATTAATATTGCAGTGATATTGGGGGTTTAGCCCTAATGTTTTTGTTTTTTTTTGGAACTTTCTCTTTTTTATTGTGTTATATATGAGTATGTTTTTTTACAGGCCTGTTATGCTGCTGCAAGTAGGAATTGCATTGTCCCATTTTCGGTACATATGAAAATTAAACACTCTTGACTCTTGCTTTCCCAATTGCCAGCCAGTTCTCCATCCATGTCAACATTTCAGCAGTCTATTTGTCCTTTTAAAGTTTCCTTCTATCCGCCCCATTGTTTTCAACATAGCCATGTTTTCTATCATTAGAAACATCTAACTTACTAGTTGAATCTAAATTAAAGTACATTAAAGCTGCTGCCCACCAAGTCCAACTCAGTATAATTTGCTTGCTTGCAGAAAACATGGGTGACTGCTGTAACTTTACTTCCCTTCATTAGTTCCCTTGAGGAGTACAGCGCCTCAGTGCATTTGTGAAATGTGCCAATAAAATTAAGTGTAACATCTGAATTTCTCCAAAAACCTCAGAGTTTCAGTAATGCAGAGCACTACCCGAACTTCCATCCGAAAACCCTAATGATCCAGCTTAGCCCTACCACTGACTTGCAAAGTTATGCTTGGTTATATTCAATGCTTCGATTTGCCAAGCTAAGTATTCCAGGTATCTTATTAAACTACTTATAAACCTGGCCACAGAGCCGGATTTACGTATAAGCTTCACAAGCTTAGGCTTAGGGCCTCGAGATTTAGGGGGAGGGGGCCTCGGCAGGGACGGGTTTACCTGAAGGCTTCATAGGCTGAAGCCTAGGGCCTCAAAATGTAGGGGGGCCTCCGGCCAAGGTGTTTTTTTCCCAGAGTAAAAAAAAAACACTGCAGTGTCTGCAGCGCGGAGTCGGAACCTCGTTGCGTGGGACAGAGAGGATGAGGGAGGGAGAGAGAGGGGGGGATGTGAGAGGGGGAAAGGGGGGTGAGACAGAGGAGGGAGAGAGTGGGAGGGGAGAGAGATGTGGGGGGGAGAGAGAGGGGGGTGTGAGAGGGGGAAAGGGGGATTGAGGCAGAGGGGGGAGAGATGGAGGGGAGAGAGAGAGAGGGGGGGGGGGAGAGAGAGAGAAGGGAAGGTACAGAAGGTAGTTGAGGCCAGTTCATTGGCTATATTTAAGAGAGAGTTAGATGTGGCCATTGTGGCTAAAGGGATCCGGGGGTATGGAGAGAAGGCAGGTACAGGATACTGAGTTGGATGATCAGCCATGATCATATTGAATGGCGGTGCAGGCTTGAAGGGCCGAATGGCCCACTCCTGCACCTATTTTCTATGTTTCTATGTTGCTATGGAAAGGGGAGGGACGAGAGCGAGAAGGGGAAGGAGGGGGAGAGGGAAAGGGGGGGGGGATTATCTTTAGTGAGATGCAAAATTAAGGTAGGTTTTAGAGCAATTATATTTTCTCCTCCATATGAATAATATCAAACAATGGGAACTGCTTTCTTTTCCTTGATAACAAAACTGAAAAATATGAATTCCATAGTTTGCGACTTTCATTTTGCATCATATTTTTAACGTACACACACTAATACAGTCGAACAGTAACAGGCAATCAAATCAACACAAACATTTTCTAAAAAATGGTTTTAATTACTGCAAAAACTTACAGTATTTTATTTGCAGTGTTTGCATGCTCCTTTATGACATTTTACATAAGATTTTACAGTACAACTTGATTATCAAAACAAGGAAAACATTAATTATTGATTTAAAAAAATGTATTCAACAATGACCCCAATCATCCTATTCCAACCACTCATTACTCTTGACTCAACCAAAATTATTTCTGAAATATTGGTCATAAATTTGGTGCAAAAATGCTCCAAAAATACGGCTCAGAATGCACCAGAGATCATCTAAAACCCCAGAGCTTCTGGGGCCCTTAAGCGGGCCCTGGACCCCAGCCGCAAGGGTCTTTGAGCTTCGTGCTTGCGATATGCGCTTCGTGCATTTATTTCACATAACATTTTTGTAATCCTGCGATGCCACTCCCCTTTTTGAAATACATCGTATGGGCCAGGTGTATAATGTTTTTGACACTGTCATAGGCCTTTCTTACATATGCTGTCACAACGCACTGTATTTTTTAAATAACACTTCAGTAATTTACCTTGCTCTCCATTTCAGAATAATAGTGGTTTAAGCTGGACACTAGCGCTGGCAATAAATATAAAGTGCAGCTTTCCAGCTCTTGGCTGCACATCGGTGTCAATCTGGTGGACTCTTCCATCTTCCTGTCGTCGTGAGGGTGGGGGATTGGGAGGGGCCTCACAAGTGGAATAGCCTAGGGCCTCTCTTCATCTAAATCCGGCCCTGCTTGGCCAGCTATCTCTGGAAAAATGTGAATATGCACTTTGGGTCTCTCTTTTCTTGTACCACTTTCTTATGATTGGGCAACCACAACTGCCTACAATACTCCAGGTGTGCAGGGTCGGAAAACCCGGGGGGGCCAGAGGGGACACGTCCCCCCCATGTTTTGAGAGTTGGGGGGTCATTCCCCCCCCCCAAGTTTTTGTGATCCCAATTTTAAAATCGCAGTTTTTAGCGCTGGATTGAGCCTCTGAAGCCTCGTGCCAAATAATTGTGTCCCCCGTCCCCTCCATGTTTTGATAGTGAGTTCCGTTCTTGCAAATGTGGCATCATAACTTCATAGGTTCACAGGTTCTAGGAGCAGAATTAGGTCATTCGGCCCATCAAGTCTACTCCGTCATTCAATCATGGCTGATCTATTTTTTTCCCTCAACCCCATTCTCCTGCATTCACCCCATAGCCCCATAATGTTGTGTTGCCACCAACGTGTGCTGTTGCATCATGATGTCCTGACCTTTGTACTCAATACTCTTCCCAATGAAGGCAAGTATTCCTGACATCTTCTCCACCAGCCCGTTCATCTGACTCACCACTTTTAGGGAACCATGTATCTCCCAGATCTCTCTATTCGGCAACACTCTCCAGCACTCTATGATTTCCTGTATTAATCCAGCCCTGGTTTGGCATAACAAAACTGGAATACCTTACATCTGACAGTAACATTTCACTTGTCCTTCCTTGGTTTACCTTTTCAACTGAGGACTCAAACAGAGGACCAAGGATTTCCTGGCTCGCCCACCACGGTCAAAGGAATTGGCCCCAAGCTATGGGACTTGCGCCGTTGAGAGGGAGGAGGGACCCAAGAGTGAGATGGAGCATTGAGAGCTACCCAGTGTGGGGGGGGGGCACCAAAAACGATGGGGGTGCTATGGTATCACCGGCTTGTAGTTCCCTGCAAGGGCCAGGAAGCAAGTGGGTAAGATCATCTCTGACCCCTCTCGCCCTGGCCGCAAACTCTTTGAAGCACTTCTCTCTGGAACGTGACTCCGGACTGTCAAAGCCTACACAGCCAGACATAAAAGCAGATTTTTTTCCACGAGCAGTCGCTCTACTCAATAACCAAAAGTCTGTAGCCTCCCTTTGCTCTGGTATTTTATTTCATTCACATTGTAAATACGCTCTTCTCAAGCTTACCCCCCTCCTCCCTTTAGCAGTCAAAAAACACTGAGTCAAGCACTGCAACAACAAATCTAATTATTTTTAGATTGCACAACAAATTCCCCTATACGATACCTAAACCACCACTGGTTCAATCCTTGTCTCCGCCTGGCCAAGCACTTCAGCCTTGTGCAAGCAGAAACACTCCAAAAGGTCACGCAGACACATACGCACTTCCAGAAAATTGCCCTCTATCTAAGATGGAGCCACCATTTATAGGTCCATGAACCTTGAGGGGCTGAACTACATAGGGGTGGTCTCTTTACAATCCAATGAAACATATTAATTACATTAGTACATTATTGACAGTTCCCAAACCAATTACAGAGTCTCCTATACATTGTTTCTAGGAGAAGCTTCTGGAAGGAAGCTAACTTAACAGAATAATGCAACATTTACCCTGGAAATCAAACAAACCTGCCAGGGCTTAACACTTTGGCCAATCAACAAACAGCAGGGTAACTGTGTCGCAACATTATTTACAATTCATTTGCAGTAATCCAATCACATTAATGCATTTAAGTTTGTTTGCAGAGTTTTATACATTTTATCAATTAAGGGGAAATGAGGAGAACACATGGATCTCTTCCCATCCTGCATATCAATCTGGCTTAGATTGGCTGGCGCCATCCACAGCCTGTAAATTTCCACTGACAAAGGTTAAGCAATTCTGACCAATGCAGGGATCCTCCATTTTATGGTGTCTTTAATTTGGTCAATATTAACAACATGTTTAAACTGTAATGTTTTATTCTTAATGTTTTAATGTGTTATGTTTTATTCTTAATGGTTTACTGTATGTCGTCTTGTTACTTGCGAGTGGAGCACCAAGGCAAATTCCTTGTATGTGTACATATTTGACCAAAAAACGTATTAATTCATTCATTCACTCTATATCAAAGTGGTGTACTATATTTCATTGGTCAGTGTCGACTCGGTGGGCAAATGTGAGGTTATCCATGATGTATTTCCAAAAACGGTCCCTTAAACAGACTACCAGTGAGAATAAATGGTCCTTGACATGCTAGAATTGGGAAATCATGAGATGCAGCGGTGACCGTGGGTGTCTCGGTACCCCACTGTCACATTGAAGGTTAGGCATGCAGGTGCAAACCGGCCCCAAACTGTGCGAATGGTATGTTAGCTTTCATTGCAAAGGATTTCCCCATAGGGCAGGGCTAGTTCTACTGCAGTTGTACACCTACGACTGTAGTCCGAGACCCACAACAACAACCGTATCGTACAAATTTGCTCTCCAAACTCTGTGGTCGGACATTATTTCAATAGAGACGAGGAGCCTGCAGAGAGGACGAAGTTCACCACCTGGTGCTCTGGGATGTCAGGCTCTGTCACCAGGAGGAAAGAGCTCATGTCGACTTCAGGAGGCTTGCACCGACTTAGTCCCCCTAGAATTTAGGCGAGTGAGAGGGGAGGGTATAGACCTTCTTTTCTCGGCGTCCAAGGCGGCTGACATCTCCTGGATGGACAACACGACAGTTCATCAAGTTAGGGAGCAGCGGCTGCAGGACCTGGGGTCCTCAGCTTACAACCTGGACTCTAACCTGCTGCTGACCTTCTAAACCGTCCATGAGAGAACTTTTTTCATACGCATTACAGCATGGTGATGGCTCTGCAACATGGCAGACAGGGAGAGGGTTCAGTTAACCAGGCCAGTTCAGAGGATATTGGTTAAGAGGGAGTTAGATGTGGCCCTTGTGGCCTCCCGGGCCTTAGCAGGGCAGCAGTTAGGGGCAAAGAAGATCACCAAAGGAGAGATCCTGCGTTTGTACTGGATACTGAGCCCTTGGATGGCGCTATAGGTGCATCATATCCAGGACAAACAGACTCAGGAATAGCTGCTTCCCGAGCCGATATCTACCATAAATCAAATCCACACATGCAATTTCTACACCGCCCATGTTTCTATCTGTTTATATCAAAGTGGTGTACTAGAATTTGTGGTCCTATGTCGACCCCCCATCTCCAAAAGGGCCTTTTGTTTTCATGATGTTTATTTCCAAACTGAACTGTATGCTACCAGTGAGAATTTCAGTTTCACTGTCCATGTATAGTGCAAGAAATTGTTTTCTATATCATGTGCATTTGAAAATATTTGGCACCATTGTAACCCCTCACAGATGGCACTCTGAAAAGACACTTCTGCAACATAAAAACTGGAAACTTGATTTCCATTCAGAGACATTTATATGGCCAGAACACTCTGAATGCCAACACAGTAGAACAATGCTGCATGTGATTTTGAAATATCCACTTCCTTAATTAACTTTATATTATGGTGATCAGATGCTCACCTGCTTTGAATGATTTATTATCACATTGCAGCATTAATGGTGCTGTTCTATGGGAATTTAGGCTTGTAGATGGTTGTGTAATTGGAAAGTGTAGATTTCCAGCAAATTTCACCGAGCAACCACTGACATGACCCTCTTCCCCTCCCTCCACACCCAACATAGCAAGAAACACAGAAGGGCATGCAACATATATGATAACAGAAGCAGAGTTATGGTCTCAGGTTGAAGACCCTTCAGGTTTATTTGCCAGAGTTTTGTCAAGGTTGGTCTTCTTTGAAAATCTGCAGCACTGAATCCCACAGGGGTTGGGAACCTGCTGGGGTGACAGTCTGCCCATCCCACAAATAGGAAAAATCAAGGCACAAGACTGAAGGCAGAGAGCAGGAAGCACAGAGAAAGGAAAATGGGATTACAGTCAGGCTCGGAGACTAGTTACTAGGTGCGGTTTGGGAGGAGAAATTGTCGTTGAAAGCAGAGTATTTGGATGAAATTGTTTAAAATTAAAATGCACAGAATTATAAGTGGCCTGCGTTTCATTTCTACAAGACACATTGCACATTGGTAGCCATCCGATCTTATTTCCAATAAAACAGGGTGCAGACATTTTGAATGTGGAATTAAATGTTAGAATTGCCCTGATTATTTCTACTTTTGAAAACAGCACGTCCTGCAGACAAAATCCACAGCGTTTCACCTGCTCCCTCCTGTCCTGTTATTTTTTTCAGTTTGAAATCACGTGTGATTGAAAACATTTCACTTTCCTGAGTACAAAGGTAACTTTTTCTGAAATATTTGCTCACCTGGGAAAACTTTCATTGTGTGGTACCTGCTGTCAATAAATGCAGTAAAATAGTAACTGAAGGCAAATATTGACTGCTGGTTCAAGGTAACAAAGCAGTTACAGAGCTCTATAAGCAGGTGGGAGATGCAATAGGGAATTGTAAGGTGAATATCAATACCACTATACAAAAATGGTCTATCAAGGTCAATCAAAAGGGCTGGGGAGGGGAAATACCATTGGTTTCAAGCGAATCAGTGTAAATTCTCAATAAACAATTGGAAGCGGCTTACCTGAAAGTGGCAGTTGTCTGAAATCATTTATAATTGAAGGAGTGAAGGAGTGATTACAATCTAATGATAAGTAAAAAGTTGGATTTGACATTAAAATACAGATCAAAAGCCTTTAATAAAATCATAGTGTTCTGGGGGAAATCGAAACAGCTAGCATAACTCAACAAAGCAACAGAAACAAAATATAATAATTTTGAGACTAATAATTATGGAAAAATATATATTCCATGAGTGAAGAAAATTTAAAAAATGAAATGATTCAAAAACAAAATTACAAACAGAATTTGATCAGTTCAAGATTTTGGGGTTTTATATCATGGGAGAAGATTCTTCTGTTTAGTCCTTTGTCATTTGTCCTCCAATGAAACTGACATATTCCTGCGTTGTCTCTGCAGATATTTGTGAATTTGTAATGTTGAAGGAATTGATAGCCATTTATTAGTTTCTGTATTGTAAGATAAGATAAGATAATATAAGATACATTTATTGTCATTTGGACCCCTTGAGGTCCAAACGAAATGCCGTTTCTGCAGCCATACATACAAACACATAGACCCAAGACACAACATAATTTACATAAACATCCATCACATTGCTGTGATGGAAGGCCAAATAAACGTATTTCTCCACTGCACTCTTCCCCCCCCCCCCCCCCCCGATGTCAGAGTCAAAGTCAAAGCCCCCGGCTGGCGATGGCAATTGTCCCGCGGCCATTAAAGCCACGCCGGGTGGTGCGAGGTCGCACACCGGGTCTTGGTGTTAGAGACCCCGGCCATTCCAAAAAATCCGCGCGGGGCAGGCCCGATGTAGGCCCCCGCTCCGTAGGAGCTCTTCAACCCCGCAACACTCGGGCGGGGGAAGTCGCCGTTGCGAGAGCCCTGAAAAGCGGTCGCTCCCTCCAGGGAGCCGCGGGGACTCCCGGTGCCGCCGTCCACAGACCTGTCGTTGGAGCCTCCGACTCCTTAACGTCCCAGGTCGGGCCGCAGCAGCTTTGCAGCATTCAGCAGCACGCCACCAGCAGCCTTATCCACCGCTCCACCCGCTCCGGACTCGGCCAGCCCCGCGACGGCGACGGTGAGTTGTAGCACCAGAGTCCCCAATCTTCTGTCCTGTTGGAGGCCGCTCCTCGTCGCGGCCCCTTGACGACAACGGAAACCCGACGAGTGAAAAGGTCAGGTCATTTTGGGCTCCAGTGTTGGGGATAGGGAGAGGATTTAAAAAAAAGTTTCCCCCCCCCGTCCCACCCCAAATCCCACCCCCCTGAAAACACACACCCCAACAAAAAATAACAAAAACTACATTAAAACACAGACAGAAAAAAATAAAACGCGGACAGACTGCAGAGGCCGCTGCTGGCCAGAGCCGCGCCGCCCACCGGACGTGACGTGGAGCTTCCTGCTAAAGCCCAATTATTCACTTCAATGCTGCTCCACTCCACTATTGTACATGGATGTTTGCTTTGTTCTATGGAATCTGTCTAGAAATTCACCCAGCTGCTTCAGGAAAGTTGTCATATGTTAGGTGACCCAAGGGTACTAGTTGTTCCCAGTCCAATTCCTGATTCACAAGCTCCAGCTCAGTTCTTTAGTCCCAAGTACATTTGTCCATGATTCCTATCTACTCCAATCTTCTCACTTCCATGCGACTCCATGCGGCAAGCGCGACCTAACGTGGTCGCTTGAGCCGTACGGCCTCGCGGGGCCAGTCCCACTTCAATCGCCAGAGCCGTATGTAGTTGTGCGGAGCTGGTTCCGAAATCGCGCGGGGCTCCGAAAAACTGACCGTGTTCAAAAAGTCCGCGCGGCAACGGCCTGTCAGCCAGCAGCCGCCTCGACGCCGTACGCAACGCGCGAACTTCCCGCGAACATCGCTCGAACTTCATGTCACTCACTCGACCTCCGCGCGGCCCCCGCTTCTAGTTTGGTCGCGCTTGCCGCATGCAGTCGCATGCTCGTGGGACAGGCCCTTTAGGTCGCGCTTGCCGCATGGAGTCGCATGCTCGTGGGACAGGTCCTTAACGTTCAAACCAGTGAAATATTTTTCCCTGCAATTTGCAATCTTTGATGACCATTCTGTTCCCTCTGCTTACTGTTCCCCCATCTCCTTATTTGCACAACCTTTCCATGTTTCTCTGGGTTCCCTGGTTTCTTTAATCCAGCATAAACCATATATTTCTTACTAGCAGACCATCTCCAGTTTTTCACTATAATTCACAATCTTTCTGTAAATCTCAATAATAATCCCATGACTCCACTATCGGTGGAAGCTTGAGAAAATATTAAAAAATAGTAACAGTGATAAATGTCTGGCTTGTTTTGGGCCCCAGTGTAGTTGGGATAGGGTTAACCCAATGGAACTGGAGCTGAAATTAAAAGATTCAGGAATGATCTTTAAAAAAAATCAATGACATACCGTAGGTGCTGAGAAATTCTTTTCACAGGTAAAATAGTGGGAAAATAAGTTATAAATGGAAAAAAGACTACTGCTGAAAATATATCTATCATCTGGCAAGTCAAGAATCCTGAAGGAACACAACTGGGGATATGGCTAAACTTAGTTTCTGCCTCGTGACTGTCAGACCTCCTTTTGAATAATCCCTGTCCCTTTCAGTTCTATGACTTGAGTCATCCTTTGTTCTTTCATCTATACTGAGGCTTGGTATTCCCTTGAAGATCAGCCGGTGTTGCAATGCATTGGAGTTGATCAAAGTTTTCAGGAGATTACGGGAGACTGGTAAATTGACAGAAAGCAACCATTTCCACTAGTGGGGCTGTCTCAAGCAACAACGTATCTAAAATATTACAGGAAGCCTTGCAGGACTGAAATAATTGTATGTTTTATAGATACAGCGCAGAAACAGACCTTTCAGCCGACTGAGTCTGCACCGACAAGTGATCCCCGCACACTAACACTATCCTACAAACACACTAGGGACAATTTACATTTATACCAACCCAATTAATCTACAAAGCAGTACGTCTTTGGAGTGTGGGAGGAAACCGAAGAGCTCAGAGGAAACCCAAGCGATCACGGGGAGAACATACAAACACCGTACAGACAGCAACCATAGTCAATATTGAACCTGGTGTGGCGGCATATTTTCATATCTTTCAGGTAATTAGCACCCAAACTGCTATTTGGATGAGAAGGGGGTGTCTTCTAAACACATGCAAGCTCACTCACAGAGACCCTCAAAGCTTCTTCTCAGATATGGCATCAAAACACAGTCTTTTGATGAATAAATGCTTTATTGTTGATAGAAAACAGTGAGATACATTCAAATTTCTTCCGACTTGTTACTACAATCTTCATCAAACTCCAGCTTATTACTTTAGGCATTAGTAAACTCCTCATGTCTCCGTAACACTGACGAGATCTGGCATGATCTCTTTTAGATCTCCCATGGACCCCACATGGCCCACATGATCTCACATGATATCACATGGTGGAGGGGTTAACTTTCCCCATCGGCTCTCCAAACTAATCTAAAAACTAAACTTCTGCGCAAGCATCTAAGTTCCAAACACGCCCAAAAACACGTCATAAATCCCACCCACAATATAACGGGCAGTCTAAAATTTAAAGGCACATGTCATCCTCAATGACATGCAAAACAGGCCAAATGGCCACTACATACCGTCCCCTAATTGTTCTGAGTATATAATGACAATTACTAATAAACATTAAAAAAGTGGTCATAAAAGCTTAACATATATCAAAAGCAAAAGGTCAGGGAATAAAAGCCTGTGGCTCCTCGTCAGAAAATTAAACCCCGGTCTACCGTGTGACAGGTGGGGATACTAATCAGTAATCATACTAATCAATAATGCATTTCGTTGTCTCTGTACTGTACACTGACAATGACAATAAATTGAATCATTTCATTTTTCATTTCAATCATAATCAGTATACTAACGAGGAAAAAATAGCTTGCACTATATATCTGCAATCTGAATTCTTCATCGACTCTTCCATCTTCACTTTCGCCTTCTAGAAGCAAGCACAACTTGGTTAATAATCTTATTACAACAGTGGTTTTAGTTCAAAGTCATATCGTGCATACCAAACCCTTAAAATCAGGCATGATACCCAGTATATAGCCCAAAAGATAACAGTCCAAAGCTTTGACAGGATGAAGCGTCTTCCTCCATGTCCGATCAACTTATGAATGTGCCGTAACAGCAATGTTAAAGTATGAAAATCCTTCAAAAGAATAACAGGATCTTTAGCAATAAAGTTCACCGTTAGGTTTGATTTAATATCCGAGTCATTAGAATGGTAGAATGAGAGAGGTATTATGTCGAGCTATAATCTCGCTGAATTCAGTTTGCCTATTCAACAGTGCCAATAATCCATCCTGGTAACTCTTTGGCTCCACCTGTTGATAAACAGGCCTTTGTGATTCAAACTGGCTTGCTCGAGTCTGTGCACCAGGCCTTGAAAAAGCGCGGTCCGGTAATGGTTTGTCTCGAGCATCCACAGATGCTCCAATAGTAAATGGTTTCGATCTAGCACTCATTTGCTGAGATGCAGTTTTACCCATTTTCCTTTGTTCCAATGGGTTTTCAAAGCCTAGAAATCTGGTGGACCTCGATTGTGGAATTGTTCCAACGGCTAATTCACTTCGAGCAGTTTTTCTTCTTGGTCCAGAGCTCATCGTCCTCGACGATCTAGAGCTGCATCTTGACCCCTCACTTTCCTGTATGTCCTTCCTGGCTTTGGCTATCGCCATCTTTGTGTCTAATTCCAGTTGTTCCTTACGTCGCGTCATCTCTCGTGTCATCTCTTCTTGCTGTCGTGCCATCTCATGTTTTTTCTTCATGGCATCCGCTTCTTTTGAGAGCGCAGCTAAATCAGCTTTTACTCCCAATTGAGCTGAAGCCCTTGAAACTGAACTGGCTGAAGAACCAGATCTATGTCTTGATCCTCGTGAAGATATATTGGAGACATTATCTCGTCGTCTAATTTCATCTTCCATTCTGGCACCTTGCTGCTTCGCACTTCCACCTACTAAGCTCGTAACTTGTGACATAATTTCAGATAAGCACTTGCCTTTTCCATGAAACCATTGAATATCTTATTCGTGTCTTCATCCCACTGGGTACGTCTTCTGCGTTCCTCCCAAGACGGTACTGAACACATCAATACATCTTGTTTCTTGCCAACCTCCTGGTAGAGATTCCATAGTTGGCTCATATTAGATTTCACCTTGATCACGTTCTGTTCTGATTCCATTAGTTTCTTCTGTATATCAATTAATATGGTAAACTGCAACCATAATTCATTTCTCTCTTTCTCGGTTTCTCTCAAGCAGGCAGCTAGTGAAATATCTGTATCTTTACGTTGTCTGGGCCTTTCTTCACCACCACGTGGTTCATCTGGCATAGCTCTTCTTCATCTTCTAAATTCATGATTTTAAAGAGGTCTCGGCAGATTTCCAAGTCTTTAAATTAATCGATTAAAAGTCTCTGCTAGTAGCTGTGGTTTTGTTTTGTCAACATTTCTTTCAAAATCATAACATACTGATAATAGAGAACATCTCTCTAACTCCAGGTGCAAAAAGATGATCCTAATTCAAATGGAATGCGCTTATCAAGAGACTCAAAACAATTCGAGGTCGGTCTGGCTAGAATCTCCATGCAGACTAGAAAAACACTTTCTGAGTTCTTTGTTACAGAAGTGTTTTAATTAAAGCCGTGAGTTTAATTCAAAGAGTAATAATCGATTTGTACTCAAAAATCCAGTGATACGTCTTCAGATAAGTCTCGATACTGTCTTCTAAACACATGCAAGCTCACTCACAGATACCTTCAGAGCTTCTTCTCCGATATGGCTTCAAAACACAGTCCTTTGATGAATAAATGCTTTATTGTTGATAGAAAACAGCGAGATACATCAAAATTTCTTCCGACTCGTTACTACAATCTTCTTCGAATTACAGCTTATTACTTTAAACACTAGTAAACTCCTCGTGTCTCCGTAACACTGGCAAGATCTGGCATGATCTCCTTTAGATCTCCCATTGACCCCGCATGGCCCGCATGATCTCACATGATCTCACATGGTGGAGGGTTAACCTTCCCCATCGGCTCTCCAAACTAATCTAAAAACTAAACTTCTGCGCAAGCATCTAAGTTCCAAACACGCCCAAAAACATGTCATAAATCCCACCCACAATATAACGGGCAGTCTAAAATTTAAAGGCACATGCCATCCTCAATGACATGTAAAACAGGCCAAATGGCCATTACACCCGGGTCTCTGGCATTGTGAGGCAGCAACTCTACCGCTACGCCACTTTGCTGCCCCTTATGTGTAAAGGGTGATAGAGCTTTGGTTTCCCCACAAATTACATTTGATGCAAGGTTAAATATTAATTTTAAATCCAATACCAAGAATTTTATGAACCAAACATATTGAGATATATGTGTCGAAGTAAGGTGCAGGCATTTACTATAGATCACTGACCAGCTGACTATTGTATAGTCGAGCAGACAAAAGGATCAGTGGCAAGTTTTCTATTTTTGCACTCCTATGTTTTAATTCATATTTTACAATGCAATGATAATCAAAACATAAATCTGAGAATAAATTTATCATGGAGATCATTTTGTAATTTTGTAATTGTATGTATTTTCTTAAACATATGGAAGAAACATTTCCACACAATCACCTTGGGGCAAGAATTGTGTGTGAATGATGTAGTGCAAGTGGAATACCGAGATCTGCAATGAAAATACAAAGTTCAGGTGAGAAAAATGCTAGCTTGTACATTGATTTCAACTTTTGTACTTTTGATCACCATTAACATTAAATAACTCAAATAAATAAGAAACAATGTTCAAATTGGTATAGCAGTCATTATGTTTTGAGTATCTTAAAATGGCTCGATGAGCTCCCGGGAGTCCCGGGAGGCCGCAGCCCTTGAAAGGGGGGCAGTGGGTCCCCATGGCCAGACTTGGAGTCGGCACTACGGAGCTGTCGGGAGAGGGCTTGGCGGTCGAGGTCGAGGACTGGCCGGTGGTAGAAGTGAAGGGCGCCAGAGGTTGAGGACGCCGACGGTCGAGGTCGACGGTGAGGACAGGATATATTCAAGAGAGAGTTAGATTTACCTCTGAGGACTAACGGAACCTAAGGATATGGGAAGAAATCATATGGATGATCAGCCATGATCATATTGAATGGCGGTGCTACCTTGAAGGGCTGAATGACCTACTGCTGCACCTATTTTCTGTTTCTATGAGGTGTGGACGGGCTGGAGTTTGAGGAGGGCGCTGACGGTGGAGGACGCCAGAAGTTCAGCGTGGGTACCAGACGCGCCGCCGAGAACAAACGGGGACCACTGGGGACTAATTGGGAACTTTGTAACTTTGTCAGTGCACTATATGTGGTGACTCTTTGCATATCTGTGCATGCAAAACAAAGAATCTCACAGGTCACAGACATGTCACAGGTTATAATATTAATCATTTATTCATTGACCTTTGCTTCTTTGTTAGGTTGCGCATCAACATCACGTGTTTCTCCCTCAGAAGAGTCCCAATACGTCACCTACTCATGTTCTCCAGAAATGCTGCCTAACCTGGTGAGCTACTCCAACACTTTGTGTGCTGTGCAAGATTCCAGCATCTGCAGTTTCTTGTTTCCCCACCTCAATTCATAATCTTGACATCCGAGAGTCATAGATTCATACACCACCAAAATATGCCCTTCGGCCCAACTCATCCATGACGACCAAAGTGCCCTATCTAAGCTAGTTCCATTTGCCTGAGTTTAGCCAATATTCCTCTACATTTAGGCGGCTTATACAAATTTCAGAGCCTAGCCAAACCCTTATTTCAGATCCAACATAAAACAGAGGCTCTGACTGCGTTCAAATCTGTATTTAAACAATTGTCCCTGTGATCCCGGTAATATTTATCCTTCAACCAATACTACCAAAAATAAAGCAATTGACCATTCATTTCATTGATCTTTAGGGACCTTGCTACATGGAAATAGGCACAATAACTACATTTCAAAAGTACCACATTGGCTGTAAAGCACTTTGAGAAATCTTGAGGACATCAAAAATGTTATATAAATGCAAATGTATTTTTCCACTATATGACAGTTAGAATTGAATGCTCAGTTATGATTGATATTGTTTGATGTGGTAGTTTCTTGTGCTTGACCATTTATTTTTGCATCAGATAATGCATATGCATAAATCACACAAATATATCGTTTTATAGTTATCTTTCTTGATTATTTAACTGTTGAATTCAAAATCATCTGACAATGAATATTCATATCCCCATCATATGAATCTGTTACATTCATTTTAATTTTGATCTTCTGGATGGGAACATATTGGATAGTTTAAGGACATACTGTCAAGCAGATTTCAGAATATTTTGTGCTTTTAAGACATGCATGCACATATGGCTTAGCATTTCTTAGTCAAAAAGGGTGCTTGTGTGCATTATCGTCCTGATTTTAACTGAAATCTACTTGAGATATGTTTGCACAATCGGACCCAAAGTGCTGGAGTAACTCAGCAGGTCAGGCAGCATCTCTGGAGAACATGGATAGATGACATTTTGGGTCAAGACACTTATTCAGACTCCTAAGCGAACATTCTGAGTTGAGGCCCTTCTTTGTTTCTACGTTTTGTGAGCACTTTGTGTCCTTTTATGCACTAACCAACATCTGCAGTTTATGTTTGCACCATTTTAGGTGGAACTGGAAAGGAAATAAATGATATCTCATGCTAACTTTAATAAGGTGAATAATGCTGCTATTTGACCACAACAATCCCAAGTTGAAGCCAGGAGAAGTCAACAAGATTTCCTGCTGGTGGAAGTTCATGTATAGAAAGAAGAAGCTCATGGAAATAACCTTGGCTGTAATTTTCTCTCCAATGAAGTAATTTTACAAAGTTAACTACAGAGTGTCATTCATAAAAATAACAGTAAACATGTTATAGTGCTGCTCAGGCTCTCCCTATAGCTCAGGCTCTCTAGTCATTGCAACATTCTTATCAATGTTCTCTGCACCCTTTCCAGTTTAATAACATATTTCCGATAACAAGGTGACTAAAACTGAGCACAATACTTACCAACGTCTTGTCCAATTATATCATGACCTCCCAATTCCTATACTTAAGTAGTTTCATAGTGATATAGTCATCAATAACGTGGAAAAACACAGATTTATTCATTTCATTTTCTATACAAAAAAGGGGAAAAGGGCCTGTCCCACTAAGGATATTTTTTAGGCGACTACAGGTGACTAGGCTGTCGCCACAAGGTCGCTGGGGTGTCGCCTGTATGGTCGTGAGAAGTCTCCTCAGTCGCCCAAAGAGCCGCAGGATTTTCAACATATTGAAACATTTTCGGTGACAGTCGGCGACAGTGTGTTTGACGTCAATCAGCGTAGCTTGACTTTTCCTGACGTGGGTGCTGTTTTAGTTGGCGCCAGGTTAATGTAGGTTGTCGCTGGTGCTAACTTTGGTTTTTTGTTGTTGTTAAAGTAATGATTCTATTTCAAATTTTATGTCGGAGGGGGGCCCAGTCACCGTTTTTTTGGCAACCTGCTACGATTATGACAGTCGCCGGCAGTCGCCTAAAAATAGCCTGTGGGGCAGACCCTTTATAGTTTTTCATGATTGTTTGGAATATGGTTTGAAAATGCTTTGTGATTTTGAGTTAGTTCACTATTAATCACAATGGTAGCACATTTGCTCAGAATTAAAACTAAATTAATAACATTGAGCCTATCAGTACCTTCAGTTACATAGGTTGGAAATGTTTTGATTATACTTTTCATTAAATCCAGCCAAACTTTTCCATTTTATCTTAGTTTATGGAAAAGGCAACAATTTCAGTCCAATGCACTGCAAATCACTGAAAAAACAAACTTACTATGCAAATCATTTAGCAAATACTGCGGGGAGCATGGGGGATGGTGGCAGAGTTTTCATTACAGGGGGTCTTTTTAAGTTTTATGTGTTTTGGATTGCATTGTTGACTTAAAATCCATCAGTTTGCTTTGTCAGCTACCTCTCACATCATACAGCAAATCTGGATTATTTTTAGATTGGTTCTATCATTCCCTTCATTATTTCTTTAGCAAACCCTTCATATTATTCACTCCATCAGGTTCATCTTTTGCTTTCATCCTCATCTCTGCTTGCATTGTTCAGTCTTTGTCACCACCTCACCCTCTAACTAGTGAATCCTGTGGACAATGGGAGTGGGAAAAGCCACATTCAGCATTCTGCAAGCAAAATGTAAGATAAACATAGTTTTAGCATCTAAGTCAAGACCAGTAAAGAGTGTTTAATTGCCAGACGCATCGGGACCAGAACAATGCAATTCTTACTTGCTGCAGCTAGACAGGCACATTGATGCCACAACACACTAAATGAATAGACAATAAAAAATGTGCTAATAGTACAATTAGTACAATTAATTACTAGTTGAACTAATCAGATAATAGTGCAAGCAAAAGTTTGCTGTGCAATCCCATACATCATCCAGAGTAGCTCTGTGCTGTGGGAGGTTTGTAGTTAGGTTTTTGTAATGTGGTTGATGTTTGGTGGGAATAAGTTCTTGAACCTACATGCCACCAGCCAATCTGTTCTTGACCACACACCCTATTTATTGTCAGTGTGGTGTGGTGAGTAAACTAATATATATGAGATCAGTTTAGTCTCAGTTTAGTTTATTGTCATCTGTACTGAGGTGCAGTGCAAAGCTTTTGATGCATGCTAACCAGTCTTTACTGTAAATCTGTTATTAATGGGTCTGTCTCACTTAGACGATTTTTCAGGAGACTGCCGGCGATTGTCAGAGTGGAACACACACACACATCACTTCCTTCACCAGCCCGTTGTGCAGGCGGGGGACAGGGCAAGTGGGGGGAGCACTGTCTGCGTAAAATTCACACGGTGTAAAGCCAAGATGATACAGACACACACCACGATGAACAGGAAGGTTGCCGCTTTTATGACGGCTAAAGCACAGTGCTCGGTAAGTCCTTTAAAAGAGGGTGGGGTGGGGAGGGGGGGGGGGGGGGAGAGGGGGGGGGGGGGAAGGAGGAGAAGGAGGGAGAAGGGGGGAAGGGGGGAGTGAGAGAGGAGAAGGAGGGAGAAGGGGAGAGGCAGAAGGAGGGAGAAGGAGAAGGAAGGAGAAGGAGGGAGAAGGGGAGAAGGCAAAAGGAGGCAGAAGGAGAGAAGGGCGAAGGAGTGGAGAAGGAGGGAGTGGGAGAAGGAGTGGAGACAACTTTTAAGAAGCCAGAGATACACGGCTGTGAAGCTCAGTGGACGTTTAACATTACCGGTCCGTTATCCTTGGTTCTGAAAATTACTGCTTACGTTTTTTTTCCCAATGAGCCAATGAAATTCACCGGTCAGCACCGGCTACAACCTACAAGAACCTTCAATCTCCTGGCAACCCACTAGGACCTCCTGGTGACCCACCTACGACACGAGAATACTTGCTAATCTCCATGGCAGCTTCATTCTAGTAGTCGTTAATTTTGCAACGTTGAAAAATTTGTGGCGATAATAATGAGGCCGCGACTACTTCCCAGAATGCGAGATCTCCTCACGACCATGAAGGCGACACCCCGGCAACCACCCACAAACATGTGGCGACCATATAGCAACTGCATAGTTTCCTGCACTCACCTACAAAGTCGCCAAAGTGGGACAGGTAAATTACTGTGATCAGTCCTCACTGTAAATAAATATTGAAAATAATTTTTATGTAGGGAAACTAGTTCTTAATGGCAAAGCAAACCTTGTTAAAAAAAAAACATTTCTGTCATTAACAAATAATTACTTTATAATTGTGCTTAAAATTCTAGTGCTGCAGATGGAATTTTTTTCCAAATGGCTAATGATCAGGAAATATAAGCCTGAGATACAATGTTGCTTGTTTCATGATACATATCATGGGGAAGTATGTTTTGAGATTGTGTAAGTCACTTGCAAAAATCAGTGAACAAGGCAAACCTATATTGACATTCACATTAGATATGATTTGATTGGACTTGAGGTTATGCATGGAAGAAATGGATTGTCAGGGATCATTGAAACATGATGTGTAAATTTAAACAGAGCCATTTCTTTCATGCTGGACAAAGTCTAACAAAGAATATGGAGCCATGAGGGAGGAGCTGGCCAAAGTTGACTGGAAAGATATCTTAGCAGGGATGACAGTGGAACAACAATGGCAGGTATTTCTTGGAATAATACAGAAGGTGCAGGATCAGTTCATTCCAATGAGGAAGAAAGATTTCAGGGGGAGTATGGGGCACCCATGGCTCACAAGGGATGTCAGGGACAGTATAAAAATAAAAGAGAAGAAGTACAACACAGCAAAGAGGGGAAGCCAGAGGATTGGGTAGCGTTTAAAGATCAACAGAATATAACTAAAAAGGCAATACGGGGAGAAAAGATGAGGTACGAAGTTAAGCTAGCCAAGAATATAACGGAGGATAGTAAAAGCTTCTTTAGATATGTGAAGTGGAAAAAAAAGTTAAGACCAAAGTTGGACCCTTGAAGACTGAAAAGGGTGAATTTATTATGGGGAACAAGGAAATGGCAGATGAGTTGAACAGCTACTTTGGATCTGTCTTCACTAAGGAGGACACAAACAATCTTCCTAATGTACTAGTGGCTAGAGGATCTGGGGTGATGGAGGAACTGAAGGAAATCCACATTAGGCAAGAAATGGTGTTGGGTAGACTGATGGGAGATAAGGCTGATAAATCCCCGGGGTCTGATGGTCTGCATCCCAGGGTACTTAAGGAAGTGGCTCTAGAAATTGTGGACGCATTGGTGATCATTTTCCAATGTTCTATAGATTCAGGATCAGTTCCTTTAGATTGGAGTGTAGCTAATGTTATCCCAGTTTTTAAGAAAGGCAGGAGAGAGAAAGAGAATTATAGACCAGTTAGCTTGACATCAGTGGTGGGGAAGATGCTGGAGTCAATCATAAAAGATGAAATTGTGGCACATTTGGAAAGCAGTAACAGGATCGGCCCGAGTCAGCATAGATTTACGAAGGGGACATCGTGCTTGACTAATCTTCTAGAATTTTTTGAGGATGTAACTAGAAAAATGGACAAGGGAGGGCCAGTGGATGTAGTATACCGAGACTTAATGAAAGCATTTGATAAGGTCCCACATAGGAGATTAGTGGGCACAATTAGGGCAAATAGTATTGGGGGTAGGGTACTGACATGGATAGAAAATTGGTTGGCAGGCAGGGAACAATGAATAGGGATTAAATGGTCCCTTTTAGAATGGCAGGCAGTGACTAGTGGGGTACCGCAAGGCTAGGTGTTGGGACCGTAACTATTTACAATATACATCAATGATTTAGATGAAGGGATTCAAAGTAACATTAGCAAATCTGCAGATGACACAAAGGTGGGTGGCAGTGTGAAATGTGAGGAGAATGCTATGAGAATACAGGGTGACTTGGACAGGTTGGGTGAGTGGGCAGATGGATATCAGATGCAGTTTAATGTGGATAATTGTGAGGTTAGTCACTTTGGCAAAACAGGAAGGCAGATTATTATCTAAATTGTGTCAAATTGGGAAAAGGGGAAGTAGAATGGGATCTGGGTCCTTGTTCATCAGTTACTGAAAGGAAGCATGCAGGTACAGCAGGCAGTGAAGAAAGCGAATGGCATGTTTGCTTTCATAACAAGAGGAGTCGAGGCAAGGAACAAAGAGTTCCTTCTGCAGTTGTACAGGGCCCTAGTGAGACCACACCTGGAGTATTGTGTGCAGTTTTGGTCTTCAAATATGAAGAAGGATATTCTTGCAATTGAGGGAGTGCAGGTTCACAAGGTTAATTCCCGGGATGGCGGGACAGTCATATGCTGAGAGAATTGAGCTTGCTGGGCTTGTATACTCTGGAATTTAGATGGATGAGAGGGGATCTTATTGAAACATATAAGATTATTAAAGGTTTGGACACGCTAGTGGCAGGAAACATGTTCCTGATGTTGGGGGAGTCCACAACCAGGGGCCATAGTTTAAGAATAAGGGGTAAGTGATTTAGAACGGAGACGAGGAAATACTTTTTGACCCAGAGAATTGTGAGTTTGTGGAATTCTCCGCCTCAGGTGGAGGCCAGTTCTCTGCATACTTTCAAGAGAGAGCTAGATAGGGCTCTTAAAGATAGCGGAGTCGTGGGATATGGGGAGAGGGCAGGAACGGGGGTACTGATTGGGGATGATCAGCCATGATCAAATCGAATGGCGGTGCTGGCTCGAAGGGTCAAATGGCCTAATCCTGAACCTATTGCCTATTGTCTATAATAAGTTTGGCCAAATTGTCTATCTACATGTTGTAAATTAATCCATGATACATGATAGTCCTCCTGTTAAATGTTTTTTCCAAGATGTTATCAAGCAAGTAAATCATCCTTGGACAACCAGAGAGCATTGTTGAACTACTATCTACCTCATTGTGTGACCCTTTGTCTATCCTCGATCGGACTTCGTTGTCTTAACCTTGCACTAAACATTATTTCCTTATCATGTATCTATACACTGTAATGGCTCGATTATAATACACAATGGACAATAGACAATAGTTGCCCTTCAAGCCAGCACCGCCATTCAATGTGATCATGGCTGATCATCCACAATCAGTACAACGTTCCTGCCTTCTCCCCATAGCCCCTGAATCCGCTAGCTACAATCATGAGTTGTGGACAGTATACAACAAAAGCTTTTCACTGTACCACGGAACGCATGGCAATAATCTAATTAAATTAAGTAGCAACTTACCGTTCTAAACCAGGGGTGGTTCATATTCCAGTTTTGAAGAGAACTATATTTGAAGACACAGACTCAAGCAAGATTCAGAATACAGATGTAAGCTCACATGATCCTTCACCTAATCATAATAAATAAAACACCACATGATGGTGGTAAATTCAGCTTGGGTGAGTGCATTTCCTCATTGCGTAGAGTATAAATAAAGCAAATCTTTCTTTGCACAGTTAACTTTACAACCTCAAATAAAATTACCAGAGATAATAGTATTTTTTTATGTGCTTCCAGAATATGAAACATGTATGAATTGTGCTTAAATAATTTGTAAGACTAGAACCTCCAATTTGTGGGACGCTGTGCTGACATTAGGTCAAGCTGAGAGACAGGGTTAACTTTTCTTTTTATTGTACCTAATGGAAAGTGTAGAGATAATTTAATGAAGCTTGCAGATGTCATTGTAGATTTTGATGGATCTTGTTAATCCTTTTTCATTCTTCTGAGCTCTTGTATGTAGTATGTCCTCACTAGTGTTACGTTCTTGATACCTATTCCTGGACCTGGCACACAGATGTAGGTTTGAAATCTAAGCTCGAGTGAGTACAGACCTGTTCGTAGTATCTCAGAACAGCTTCTTCTCATATGTTATCAGGTTTCTGAACAATCTTTCCATAAGGTAAGGTGCAGACTAATTCACTTCTACCCTGTTGCAGACATTGGACTTTGTCTATGAAGCTAATGCACTAAAATGTTGAGAACTACGTGGATTTTACATTTTTAATCTTTCCCTTTGACCTACCTATTGTCCTTGAGTTTAGCTTGATTGTATTTGTGCATGGATTTAATCTAATTTGATTGAATAACATGCACCTTGGTACACATGACAATAATAAACCTAAAACCATGTGATTTATGGCAAGTCGATCTTTTATTTAGGGTCTGAGACCAAAATTGCACTCTGAATCATTGATACACACTATGCTCCTGGTGATCAAGAGCAATCACCAAAATACCAGAATAGTCATCCATTCGTGCATTTCAACGACACAATGCTGATCTGCTGGCTCATACAAAATCTTACATTTTGGACTCAATAGCATAGGAGACCTTTATATCTTGTGGCATGAATAAAGAATGGACACTAACATAGTCTAGTTCACCAAGAATAACTGATAATTCATTTTATATTTATTTGTTAGGTTGTTGTGTTTAAGGTGCCTGTAAAGCTGCAAACGCAATAATTTAATTATTCTGGTCCCAGTACATATGACAATTAAACAATTTTAACTCAACTCTTGAACATGGATTTATTGAATAGCTCATCGTGATTTCCAGACAACCCAAAGTACTTCTGTGTCAATGATTTACTCACTCATCACCACTGGCAAACAAGGCAACCAATGCCTGCCACCCTGATTTATTCCCACTCTGGTCCCCGTCTTTCAATCAACTTTCAATCCGTCACTCCGAGTGCAATCTGTTTTAATCCTGCACACTAATCTTTCTATGAGCCTTTATTAAAAGCTCTATGAACCCCTAGTGCAGCCCATCTACTAGGTTTCCCATATCTATTCTACAGTCACGTCAGTGGGTTTTTCAAAAACAATTTCTCTTTCAGAAATCGATGCTGACTTTGTTGAATCACCTAGATATTTTCAGTCCTAAAGCCATAGGGTGGTGCAGTATGGAAACAGGCCCTTCAGCCTAACTTGCCCACACTGGTCAACATGTCCCAGCTACACTAGTCCCATCTGCCTGTGTTTGGTTCATATTCCTCCAAACCTGTCCTATCGAAGTACCTGTCTAACTGCTTCTTAAACATTGGGATAGTCCCAGCCTCAATTACCTTCTCTGACAGCTTGTCCCATACACCCACCGCCCTTTATGTTGAAAGGTTACCCCTCAGATTCATATTAATTAATTTCCCCTTCACCTTAAACCTACGTCCTCCAATATCAGAGTTTATAAAAAGCCTCCATCGTGTTCTCTAATAACAATTTGTAGTTTTCTGTTTCAATTTTTAAATAATGGGATTACATTGATCATTCTCCAAAATGTATGAATCCACCTACAATTTATCGATTTCTGGAAAATTATATCCACTAGTCCCACAGCTGACTCTACTTGTACCCTGGATGCAAATTATCAATCTCTGGAGTATTATTAGCTATCAGTATGTCCCCAAATCTGAGAAAGAACATTCTTGCTATTGAGGGAGTACAGCATAGATTCATGAGGTTAATTCCCAGGATGGCGGGACTGTCATATGCTTGGAGAGTGGAGCGGCTGGGTTGTATACTGGATGAGAGGGGGTCTTATTGAAACATATAAGATTATTAAGGGTTTGGACACGCTAGAGGCAGGAAACATGTTCCCGATGTTCAGGGAGTCCAGAACCAGGGGCCTCAGTTTAAGAAAAAGAGGTAAGCCATTTAGAACGGAGATGAGGAAATCCTTTTTCACACAGAGAGTTGTGAGTCCGTGGAATTCTCTGCCTCAGAGGGCGGTGGAGGCCGGTTCTCTGGATACTTTCAAGAGAGAGCTAGATAGGGCTCTTGAAGATAGCGGAGTCAGGGGATATGGGAAGAAGGCAGTAACGTGGTACTGATTGTGGGCCTGAAGTGCCGAATGGCCTAGTCCTGCACCTATTGTCTATTATCTATTGTCAGTACCATTAGTTTGCCCAGCAAATTTGTCCAGCAAACTATTTCCTTATTAATTTCCATTTCTTTGAGTTCCTAGTCTTTAACCCCAGAACAGTTCACATACTTAAACACTGAGTAAAATACAGACAAAGAGATTTCATGCTAAAGTGTGTGATTCTGGTGGATTAACAGGAAAGAATGGGTAGTCTATGCCACCGGAGTACAGCTAGAAGTGAAGATTAAAATGTGCCTTGAATCGTTGAAGGGAAAGGTTACGCTTCCATTAATTTTCACCTTTTTATGTACCTGAGCAGGCAAATTTATCAGAAGATCTGCTAACATTCATTTTCTATGCAAGCACCACCAATCATTGTGATCATGGCTGATTGTCCCCTATCAATAACCCGTGCCTGCTTTATCCCCATATCCCTTGACTCCACTAGCCCCTAGAGCTTTATCGAACTCTCTCTTAAATCCATCCAGTACTTGGCCTCCACTGCCCTCTTTGGCAGGGAATTCCATAAATTCACAACTCTCTGGGTGAAAACGTTTTTTCTCACCTCAGTCTTAAATGGCCTCCCCTTTATTCTAAGACTGTGGACCTTGGTCTGGACTCACCCAACATTGGGAACATTTTTCCTGCATTTAGCTTGTCGAGTCCTTTTATAATTTTATATGTTTCTATAAGATCCTCCCTCATCCTTCCAAACTGCAGTTAATACAAGCCTAGTCTTTTCCATCTTTCCTCATATCTTTCATTGTTTAATATCCTGTATTGTAAGAAGTAGAGATCATGCAGCAGAGTGATAGTAGCAGTGTCCATTTGGTCACATGTGAAATGTATGAATTAAAAGCAGAGTAACTGCTTTTATATTTATTGTTTTTTTTTACTGTTCATATTTTGTGTTTAAGCTTTCCATTGAAATACTTAATAATGAAGAAAACTTAAAATCATGAAATAAGCATCTAGTTTGCTCACCTATTGTAGCGATGTCTCATTCTGAAGTCCCTCCCGTTGTCTCACGTTGTCAATAATAATAATAATAATAATAATAATCTTATTTATATAGCACATTTTTAGTCAACTTGCATTGACCCCAAAGTGCTTCACATAATTACATTACATTTACACACAGGCAAAGGTGGGTGAAGTGTCTTGCCCCAAGGACACAACGACAGTATGCACTCCAAGCGGGATTCGAACCGGCTACCTTCCGGTCGCCAGCCGAACACTTAGCCCATTGCGCCATCTGTCGTCCCACAATGCCATAACGGGTTTTTTTTACACTCGTCGCGGTTAAAAAAAAATGTCAAACAACGCGATTATAATGACCCTGGCGTGAACTACGGGCCTTGTGGTGGGCTAGGTGCCAACATTTTGTAAGGGAGCTTAGAAAGCAGTAGGTGTCCCATATGTCTCATACATCTCATAAATAGAAAAAGATTCTCTTTTTTTTTCAAATTTTAAAAGTATTAAATTTTGGTCAAATTTTGGTTGATTTTGATCACAAATTAGCTCAAAACGATCAAAGGTAGGCCCATTTTGAATGCTCTGGTATTTCATTATGATTTAATAGCTTTCAAATTTGGCTACCCATGTCACAGGTTGGTACCCTTATTTACAAAAACACCCATATATATATTTCACCACCCCTTAGTCTCTTATACTCTGGAGAAAAACAAAACATGCAGACTATCTAGCCTTCATTCATAACTTTAGCCCTCCAGTCCCTGTATCATACACATTAATCTTTTCTGCACCCTTACCAGTGTAATGATATCATTTCTATAGCTGGGTGAACAGATCTACGCAAGTTATTCCTAATGTGGTCTCACCAATTACTTATACTATTGCAACTCCAGCTCTTGTACTCAGTTCCCTGAACACTAAAGAGAAGTGTGCCAAACACCTTCGTAGCCACTCTGTTTATTGAGCTCAATTCCAGCTATTATTCCTTGGCACACTTTCCAGGTTCATTTGAACCTTGTTGTAATCTTAGTTTACTTTCTTCACTGTGCACTACACCACTAATTTTGTGTCATCTGCAAAGTTAGTAACTATGATACCAACTTTGTCATCCAAATGATTAATACAGATGAAAAACAACAGTGGACCCGGCAGCGATCCATGTGGCACTCCAACAGTCACAGCTTCCAAGCTGAGTAACAACCTTCTTTTCACCAAGACAATATCCATTTGGCCATCTCACCATGGATCCCATATGATTCAACCTTGCATACCAGCCTACCATGACGGACCATGTCAAAGGTTTTGCCGAAGTCCATGTGAACAACATCTACTACCTTTTTCTCATCAGTCTTGTTTGTCACCTCCTTAAAAAACTCCATCAAATTTATGAGATTTTGGCTGCTGATTAGAAAATGGCATTGAGTTCATTTGCAAGCAAAAGGTTTACATGTACAATTGACAAATCACCAATAAATCCCTAATTCCTGGATAGTAATCTACTGGTTGACATATGGCATGCCCATTGTTCAATTAACTAGGCTGAAAAATAAATGATTTTGTTGAAAAGTTATCATTTTTAAATATTAAAACCTTTTCATTCTCCTCAGAAACTATCAGACCATTTGAGTATAACCTGGATATTACAATCAATTTCAAAATTTCAGCATCTACTACAATTGGGGAATGAACATTAATCTCACTGTCCTCCCAAAAGAGCTCTCAGATTACTTCAGTAAATTCAACTCAGTACCCAACTTCAGACGATTTACATCAGGCTTGATCTATGTATTCCAACTGACCTCATTCCCTACTTTTTTTCTAATGTGTGGTTTAGTGAATTAGAAAGAATGGAACAATTTTATTGAAACATGCTAATTTCTGACCACTTAAAACCAGAATTATAACTATTCAGGCATGGTGAAATGAACATTATCCACTAATGGTCCTAAAACACCCCTATTCCGAAAGTGGTAATTATAAAATAGCAATGCCATGTCATCAGCTGCTTATCAAAGGATAGCTGCGGTAATGTTTTTGCCAAATGCATTAATTAATTTAAAAATAACCTTCTGATATACGGGGTGAATTTTAATTTGGAAAGTGTTGGCTTGGGTCAGGTAAGATGCTAAAATGCTTGAAACCTAAAAGCCTGACCACAGTTATCCACTGATGTTCAGGTTAAATGAGGGAGAATAAAGGGTGGACATTTACTTCACTCTTCGATGGTGAGTTGAGAATTTAAAGAAAATCAAATTTATTTGTATGTTTAACAAAATTATTGGGAAATATGACAGTTGAGGGGGGTAAGGACAGCTTTGAAGAAAAGCTAAATATTTCTGTGCTACATTTGAGCCAGAGAATAACCACCTTGCAAACATGCAACATTCTGCAATAAAAGTGGAGATTGTCAAAAGCTTCAAGTTCCCAGGTGTAAATATCACCAACAATCTGTCCTGGATCAACTCAATTTAAGCTCCTGCCATAACACCAATGCCTCTACTTGTACAGAAGACAAAGGAAGTTAGGGATATCACCAATAACTCTGAGCAACTTCTACTAATGTATCCTATGGGATGAATCACAGCTAGATTTGACAACAACAAAAAATTGCAGAGTTGGCGCATTGATAGAGTTGATGCCTTATAGGGCCAGACACCCGGGTTCAATCCTGACGTGTGCTATCTGCATGGAATTTGCACGTTCTACCTGTGACCACGTGAGTTTTCTCTGGGTGCCCTGCTTTCTTCCCACATTCCAAAAGAGTCCAGGTTTGTGGGTGAATTGGCTTCTGTTAATTGTCCTTAGTGTGTAGGATAGAACTAGTGTAGGGGTGATCGCTGTGGACTCGGTAGGCCGATGGGCCTGTTGCCATGCTCTATCTCTAAACTAAACTAAACTAAACGCAATTTTGGGACCACCGTGGTGTCCTAGGAAACATTTAGGAAAACATAATAAAGCAAAAGAACAATTGTTCTCCAGAAGCCATGTTTTAAGTGCATCTTTTGAACTAATGACTTACATAGAGACATATTCTTATAGGGCACAGATACATGGCCACATCATTCCAGCCTTTTTGCCCATCTGCAGTAATCCTATTCTGTATCGTTCATGTTTTGCCTATTGAAGTGCCTCTTAAATCCAGTATTTGTTTCTTGATTCCACCTCTTTCGATGGCAGGAAGTACTTTATAAAACTATACGTATAAAAAGTTTATGTATAAACCTTAATCATCAGATCCTCTTTAAAAATCCTTCTTCTCACAAACATCTTTGATTTTAGAAAGATGATAACAATCATAATAGCTTTCAGTTATACCGTCCCTCAAATATAGAGCATCTCCCTAAGGCTCTTCATTGAAAAGAAGATGCTGGTGCATAATAATTTTAATGCTTGCTGAATACGTTAAATCATTTTGCTATTTTGATGGCCTGATCCACTGTGCAATGTAACCAAGTTGTAAATATTAAGTTATGTAGGGACAAATTTAATAACCCTTTTCTTTTTCCTCAGTAATTTAATTGTTCGTCGACGCCAAGGAATCTCACATGTTTATTTTTTTAAACAAATTAAGTAGTATTTAAATATCATTAGAGTAATAGTGCACCAGGGTGGTGTAGTGGTAGAGCTACTGCCTTACGATGCCAGAGACCCAGGTTCGATCCTGACAACGGGTGCTATCTATACGGAGCTTGTTCATTCTCCCCTTGACCTGCATGGGTTTTCTCCGTGATCTTTGGTTTCATCACACACTCCAAAGACGTACAGGTTTGCAGGATTGGTATAAAGGTACAATTGTCCCTAGTGTGTGTAGGGTAGTGTTAATGAGTGGTGGTCGCTTTTCGGCGCAGACTCGGTGGGCCAAAGGATCTGTTTCCGTTCTGTATCTTTAAACTAAACTAAATAGAATAGAAAAAAAATTGTCAAAGAAAGAAAATTAAAAGACATTAGTGCTGGAGAAACTCAACGGCTGCAGCAACATCTATGGAGCGAAGGAAATAGGCAACGTTTCAACAGAAGGGTTTCGGCCCAAAACGTTGCCTATTTCCCTTGCTCCATAGATGCTGCTGCACCAGCTGAGTTTCTCCAGCACTTTTGTCTATCTTCGATTTTCCAGCATCTGCAGTTCCTTCTTAAACGCTTTGTCTACTCCAATGCAAAATCTCCTCAAGGTATGCCTCCTTTGAAGAAGTTCTCCACCTCCCTCTGAAGGCCGTTTTATAACCTCCTTTCTAATTGCTCCCCCTCTGTGATTCCCCCTTCCCTCCAACTCTACGATCTACACCAGTCTGAAGAAAGGTTTCGGCCTGAAACGTTGCCTATTTCCTTCGCTCCATACATGCTGCTGCACCCGCTGAGTTTCGCCAGCACCTTTGTCTAATTAAAATACATTACCTTCATATAGTCTATCTGAAGGTAAATGTCTTTCTTTCTTTAATCATTTTAAACAGTCTGGAAATTGAGTTAATTGAATGTAGAGCGATAGAGTTATACAGTATAAGAACAGGCTGGTGAGCCCAACTCGTCAATGCCGATCAAGGTGCCCCATCTATTTTGGTCCCATTTGCCCATGTTTGGCCTATATCCTTCTTAACCTTTCCTATCCATGTACCTTTAAATGCTGTTATGGTACCTTCCTCAAATACTGCCTTAGGCAGCTCACTCCATAATCACAAGGTAACATATAAAATATTGTTACACCAAGTAAGGTTCAAGTCTTTGTGGTCAATGTATTATCATAGTAAGAGAGTGCTTTAAATGAGAACAGCAGGAATAGAAATATGATTTTGAAGTTGGCAGGGTACATTAATTGAATGAAATAAGGATCGCTTCTCTAGGTCACTACTTCTCAGTTTTTCAAAATTTGAATTAAGTCTGCGTCTGATGAAGGTTTGTTTATGAAACAAAACTAAATGGAATAGTGAGTTAAGAGGAGAACACAAACAATCTAGATGCGTGCAGATTAAATAAATGGACAAGAACATGGCAAATGAATTATAATGCGTGACGCTACAAATTATTCATTTTAGTAGGAATAATAAAAAAGTTGAATATTTTTTTCAAATGGTAAGACATGGCTAAATGTTGCTGTACAATGGGATCTTGACATGTTCGTTCACAGAGCAGCAGAAATTAACATTCAGGTTCAGCAAGCAATTAAAAAAGCAAACGGTATGTTGGATTAATTGCAAGGGATTTGGAGTACAAGGGCAAAGAACTCTTGTCGCAGTTGTACAGAGCTTTGGTGAGACTTCTCGGAGTACTGTGTGCTGTTTTATTCTCCATGCCTAAGGAGGTATATGCCTTGGAGTCATTCCAATGCTGATTCACAAGATTGATTCCCGCTGATTGCTGGGAAGGAGGAGTTGTTCTATGATGAGAGATTGAGTGAGATTAGTCTATATTCACCAGAATTTAGAAGAATGAAAGGTGATCTTGAAGCTGATACTATTCTGAGATGGACTGATGCTGAGAAGCTATTTCCTTTTGTTTGAATGCCTATAACTAGAAGGTATAGACTCATGATAAGTGATCGACAATTTAGGTCTAAAATTAGGAGAAATGCCTTACTCGGAAGGTTGTAAGTCATTGGACTTCTCTATCCCAAGGGGTTGTAGGTGCTCAGTCATTGAACATTTTCAAGACAGAGATCAATAGTTTCTTGGACACTAAATGAATCAAAGGACATGAGGATCGAGCAGTAAAGTGGATTTGAGATTGTGGATCAGCGCTAGCATTATTGAATTATGGAGCAGACTTGAGGGATTAAATGATCTATTCCAGCTTCTGTGTCTCCTTGGCATATTAGATTCCTGTCATTTGTGATAGATGCAGGAAAGGAACACCATTAATTCTTCTACCCCCCTCCCTCCCAACCCACCCCAGTTATTATCCCCTATTAAACCAAACTATTCACAATCTTTCCTAATTTTGCATAACGCTAATCCTCTTCCCACATTCAAAGATCATCTTTCACGGAACTTCCAGTAAAAAATTTCCATGCTTCAACACTAAAATATCTCTTACTGAAGACATCTTCTCTGACTATTCCTATTGCATTTTCCATCTCTATACTTCTCAATGCCACTGTGGCCTTGAATGTGATTCACTACTACTTTATCTTGCATTCTCATACAAAGTGGACCTGCCCTTACCGATTTAATTGCATACATTGCTGTGAAGCATTCTAGCATGGTTTTCAATGCTGGAAACAATGGTCTATGGTTCAATGGTTCAATGGTACTCTATTGTCACATGTACCTAGATACAGTAAAATTCATTTTTTTGTATGCAATTCAGTAAAATCTTAGTATACATAAACTATCATACCTAAGTACAAGAGTGTAAAAAATAGTAGTACACTAGCGTTGCCACATTTCCAGCATCATTTTGTATCATTTAGGCAGTCTGAAGAAAAGTCAACCACCCTTTTTTTCACGCTCTTGAGTTATTCCAGCAGTTTGTATCTAATTTCGGTATACACCAGTATCCGCAGTTCTTTTCTATAGACCATTTTATATCTTACTGCTTTCAAAGCTCTTATGTCATAGACTCATACAATGATACAATGTGGAAACAGGCCCTTCAGCCCAACTAGCCCACATCGACCAACTTGTCCCAGCTACACCAATTGTAGGACTAACCTAACATTTGGTCCATATCCCTCCAAGCATATCCTATCGTGTACCTGTCTAACTGTATCTTAAATGGTGGGTTAGTCCCTGCCTCAACTACCTCCTCTGGTAGCTTGTTCCATACACCCACCACCCTTTGTGTGAAAAAGTTACCTCTCAGATTCCTATTAAATCTTTCCCCCTTTACCGTAAACCTTTATCCTCTAGTCCTCGATTCAAGTATAAAAACCCAAACCAATTAACCTACAAGCCTGTACGTCTTTGGAGTGTGGGTGGAAACCGAAGATCTCAGAGAAACCCTACACGGTCATGGGGAGAACAAACAAACTCCATACAGACAGCACCTGTAGTCAGGATTGAACCGCTGTAAGCGCTGTAAGGCAGCAACTCTACCGCTGTCCCACCGTGCCATGCCAAGTGTAAGTTTTTGATTAATTCTGGTCATGCAGTGGAGTAGGATTCAGAATCACACTAATATTTGTCGCAAAAAGCTCAGAATCAGTCTTACATATTGAACTGAGGTCTTTTTCCAAGTAGTGACCCAATCAGATAAATAAGTTGATGTACAGGAGAAGAATGCCATTGGTATTGACACATATTTTATATTCAATGACTGGTGCAGTTGAATGAGTGAAAGATAGTCATCTGAATCACTGCTGGAAATAGTTTCAGGGCTATTTTGTGAGGCAAAGGATTTATGTCTATCCATTATAATTCATTCTAATTTAAATGATAACAAAACAATTTCATTTCAGGCCAATACACAGAGGGAAACTAAACATAAAGTGGCAATTTTCTACTCGTGAGTATCAGAAAATTACAGACCTGTTTCTTGATTTATGATAGCTGTGTTTGAAGCTTTGCCGGCAACTGATAACATTGGGTGAAAGTGGGATCAATCCACATTATTGAAGAGTAAGGAATAAGTAATCTTGCTAAAGTTTACAAAACCATAAACTGCCCATCTCCAGAATCCTGCTCATCTCCAGATACTGCCTTGAGCTGGAAGAGTCCTTTAGTAAACTGCTCAATTCCATTCTGAGGTTTTGACCTCATATTTTTTAAATTTTGAAGATAGCCTCCTTTCACCTACATAAGAACAACTGCCTCCAATTTTGTCAGCCCATCTTCTCGATTTACCTTTGTAATCCTGAGGATTCTGAAGTGTATTTGCTCCTCTTCCTTCCTCCGCTCTCTTTAAATTGCATTTTAACCAAACTTGTGCTGCTTGTATCTTATCGTACAACAAATTCCATCAATTTATTGTCCACATCCTTGTTTCCCAAAGTTGTGTTCCTGAAAGTTGACATCTCCAGTTTAGTATTTTATCCTAGTACTTAGTGCTCCTCTTGGACTTGCTCCTGTCTATGCTGGTTTTATTTTTGCTCCTGTCTATACTGTTTTTATGTGTCTGTCTGTCCGTCTGTCTGTTTGTCTGTCTGTCTGTCTGTCTGTCTGTCTGTCTGTCTGTCTGTCTGTCTGTCTGTCTCCTTCTTTATGGCTTTTGCAAGTTTACGCTCAAGATTTGGCCCTAATTCCATATCTGAGTCCTGCGCCTCTCCAAGTTTCCTTTTTTTTTATAGTGGTCCCATGTCTTTCTTCAAGCAATTGGTGACACACCTCAATAGACAGAATTTAGCAGAGAATAGGAATTCAATTTGATCATCATTATAATGTACAGGTGATAGGAGCTATTGAAATATGTCATTAAAATGGAAATCCAAACATTTCTATCCTTGATGTCCTGCTTTTCCAGAGACTACATTTATTCACATAATCTTCATAAATCAGTGAATTTTATGAAAATGTTAGATACCCATTGTAATGGGCTCTGAAAATGCTTCTTGTTTGAGGAATGATTGTTTTAATGGCACACTAAACCATTATTATTCCTTCATAGTGTCTTTGACCCATCAAAATAATTTAATTTGTGTGGATTGTCATTCCCTCAGGTAGTATATTAAAATTCCATTCCTTTTTAATATAATAAAAGGCTTCACAGAGTTTAAATATAAACTTCTTATTTCCTTTGTTTGTTATCTTCAAAAATAAGGTCATAAGGAATATGGGTAGAATTAGGTCATTTGTCCCATCAAGCCTACCCTGCCATTCATGCTGATCTATCTCTCCCTCCAAACCACATTCTCCTGGTTTTGCCCCATAACCTCTGACACCTGCACTATTCAAGAATCTATTTATCTCTGCCTTAAAAATATACGATGACTTGGCCTCCACAGCCTTCTGTGGCAAATAATTCCACAGCCTTCTGTGGCAAATAATTCCACAGATGCACCACCCTTTGACTAAATAAATTTCTCCTCCTAAGAGAACATCATTTAAATCTGAGGCTATGACCTCTAGTCCTAGACTCTCCCACTAGTGGAAACATCATCTCTACATCACTCTATTCAAGCATTTCACAATTCTGTATGTTTCAATGAATTCCCCCCCCCCCCCCCCCCACCCCCCCCCCTCATTCTTCTAAACTCCAGCGAGTACAGGCCCAGTGCCGCCAAACATTCATCATAGGTTAACCTACTAATTCCTGTGATCATTCTTGTAAACCTCCTCTGGACCCTCTTCAATGCCAGCACATGCTTCCCCAGATATGGTGCCCAAAATTGCTCACAATACTCCAAATGTGGACTTACCAGCACCTTACTACAGCATTACATGGAATTTCAAGGAATAGACATGTGAACTGCCAGCCCACCAGCCCTGAGTGACTGAGCTGCCAGCCCACCAGGCCTGAGATTATTTCATCAGTCTATGAAATTAAGCAAGCAGATACAGCAGGCATTGAAGAAAGCGAATGGCATGTTGCCCTTTATAACAAGAGGAGTCGAGTATAGGAGCAAAGAGATCCTTCTGCAGTTGCACAGAGGCTTAGTGAGATCACACCTGGAGTCTTGTGTTTAGTTTTGGTCCCCTAATTTGAGGAAGGACATTCTTGCTATTGAGGGACTGCTGCATGGGTCTGAAGAAGGGTTTCAGCCCGAAACGTCGCCTATTTCCTTCGCTCCATAGATGCTGCTGCACCCGCTGAGTTTCTCCAGCAATTTTTGTGTACCTTACAGCATTACATCCCTGGGTTTGTACACAAATATTTCATTGTGATTGACTGTGCACCTGAATGATGACATGGCTGCTGCCGTGTAACAGTGATCAAATGGAGCTAATGTCGGACAGCTAAAGCTATTGATGTCATGAAATGTAAAGTTATTCTTACAGAGATCTCTGGATCCTCTGGCAGCTTTCTTCAAAGTCACCTTATAAGCATAGCTGCTTTGCTGCTGATCTTAAAATAGGACAAAATCTCTTTAGATCTCCATCCATGTTTTTCTTAACATCACTCTGTGAAGTGAGACAATAGACAATAGACAACAGGTGCAGGAGTAGGCCATTCGGCCCTTCGAGCCAGCACCGCCATTCAATGTGATCATGGCTGATCATCCCCAATGAGTACCCCGTTCCTGCCTTCTCCCTATATCCCCTGACTCCGCTATCTTTAAGAGCCCTATATAGCTCTCTCTTCAAAGTATCCAGAGAACCGGCCTCCACCGTCCTCTGGCGCAGAGAATTCCACAGACTCGCAACTCTCTGTGTGAAAAAGTGTTTCCTCATCTCCGTTCTAAATGGCTTATCCCTTATTCTTAAACTGTGCCCCCTGGTTCTGGACTCCCCAACACCAGGCACATGTTTCCTGCCTCAAGCGTGTCCAAACCCTTAATAATCTTATATGTTTCAATAAGATTCCCTCTCATCCTTCTAAACTCCAGAGTGAACAAGCCCAGCCGCACCATTCTCTCAGCATATGGCAGTCACGTCATCCCGGGAATTAACCTTGTAAACCCATGCAGCAGTCCCTCAATAGCAAGAATGTCCTTCCTCAAATTAGGGGACCAAAACTAAACACAAAACTCCAGGTGTTATCTCACTAAGCCTCTGTGCAACTGCAGAAGGATCTCTTTGCTCCTATACTCGACTCCTCGTGTTATAAAGGGCAACATGCCATTCGCTTTCTTCAATGCCTGCTGTACCTGCTTGCTTAATTTCATAGACTGATGAAATAATCTCAGGCCTGGTGGGCTGGCAGCTCAGTCACTCAGGGCTGGTGGGCTGGCAGTTCACATATCTATTCCTTGAAATTCCATTTCAAGCATAGTACAGGCCACCAAACTCAATGTCTTAGCATTTCAGGGGCATTGTGTCTGAGATTTAAATATCTTGAGCAGCCTCGATTCTCATGCTTTTTTTCCTACTTTATTTTGTCTTCTTTTTTTCTCTCTGGTGCTCTGCGTTGTTTAGCTCTCTCACTGCTGAATTTAATACTGCTTCACCTTCCTCTTCTGCATCAACCCTTTCCCTTATTCTTTCTCATCTGCCTTTTCAGTCTCCAAGTCGCTATCAGTATCATTTTTGTCTGGGAGTGCCCTTCCCTATAAGGTCAATCAGATAAGAAAGGCCCAAAACTAACTGACAACTGGATAGCCATGATCTGGCATAGAACAACAACATGGGACATTACCTAATGCCCCTGATATTCTGCATATGTGACTATTTTTGTATAAATGACCCCAGGATTTTTATTAAATAAAGTGGTATTTTAGGGAACCAATAGAATCACTGGATTCTTCTGGATTGTAACATCTCCGGCCACCCCCGTTTGACGTAAAAAGTGAAAGCTTGTATGGTTTACTTTAATTTGTTGTAATTTGTCTGTTTTTTAAGATGCAAACATTATCATTTGGCAAGCTAGCCGGGATTTCACTGGGACCATCAACCAACGACTTTTAAGAATAAGGTAAGCCATTTAGAACGGAGATGAGGAAACACTTTTTCTCACAGAGAGTGGTGAGTCTGTGGAATTCTCTGCCTCAGAGGGCGGTGGCGGCAGGTTCTTTGGATGCTTTCAAGAAAGAGCTAGATAGGGCTCTTAAAAATAGCGGAGTCAGGTGATATGGGGAGAAGGCAGGAATGGGGTACTGATTGGGGATGATCAGCCATGATCACATTGAATGGCAGTGCTGGCTCGAAGGGCCAAATAACCCATATAACATATAACAACTACAGCACGGAAACAGGCCATCTCGGCCCTACAAGTCCATGCCAAACAAATTTTTTTCCCCTTAGTCCCACCTGCCTGCACTCGTACCATAACCCTCCATTCCCTTCTCATCCATATGCCTATCCAATCTATCCAAAATGGCCTACTCCTGCACCTATTGTCTATTGTCTATTGAGTAAGTGGCCGCAGGTTCACTGGATCAGATGGGGAGAGAAAAGTGCACTAGACAGAAAAGTGCACTAGACCCTTTGAGACTGACCCCCTGAAGAAGCTCCCAGAAACACCAAGGTCCTTCGTAATAGGTTGATCTGGTTCCCTGCTGAAATTCTTAGAAACAGACAGTGTATAGGAAACTATAGTAACTCCAGGAACGGGACGGAATAAGAGTAAGGACAACGCCTGGACTGATTGATAAAGTGCACTGAACAAGATAATACAATGAATAAGGTAACTGCAGTTAAACTACTAAGTAAAAAGTTCCCTGAATCTAAAGAGGACATTATAAAGCACTCTGAGAAATGGGAAAAAAGAATGGAAAAATTGTGATGAGGTGGCCCAAGGAAGGCACTTTCGATATAAATTTGTGTGATGAGATGGAAGTGTTAATTAAGAATTAAAGGTCCAAAGATGTTGGAAATGCAAAAAAGAAGAGAGAAAAGGTTAGACATACTTAAGCCATTTAGAGCGGAAGGAGAGCGGTTGCGGAAAGTATACCAGGTGGTAAATATGGCAAAGGAAGAGGGTGAGAGAACTGCGATGCAGCATGAAAGCCAGGAACTCAAAGGATAAAGTCGATCTTACATCCAAGCTTGAGAGACCCAGGTCATCCCTCTCGCTACCTAGGCCTGGACGGTACAAAACAGTGTCCCTTAGTAAAGTGAATAGTGGAGATAGAACGAGAGGTTGCAAGTTGGGATGATGAGATGGAAATAAGGGAATTAGAAGTGGATATCAGGAAGCTGCAGGACCTGAGGAACCAGAGGGATTTTGATGCATTCTATTCAGCAGAAGGGGTGATCGAGGAAAATGATAGACAGGAGTGGAAACTGATTGACGAGTGGTCACTGAAAGGAGGGCAAGGCAGTGAGGAGGAAACAGAATCAGGAAGCGATAGGGGGGAATGCAAGGGAAATAATGGATTTAGTGGAATATTTTAAAAGAAAGGCGAAAGAATCGCAAAGGAAGGCTACAATATCTGAGAAGCAAGAAAAAAAGATTAGAATGAGAAAGAAGGCATTCTAAGTAGAATTGGAATGGGAAGACAAACAGGTCGAAATAGGGGAACAGCAATGGAGGGATAAAATGGTGTTGTTGCTTTTAAAAAGAACGGGACAAACACAGTATATCCCTTGTGGGACCCAGGAACTGGAAGGGATAAAAATACCTTGCCCAATATTCATGATGGGGCAGGAAAATGGATTAGGGCCTTTGAGGGGGAGAACACAGAACGATTGTTGGCTATGGGAGGTTTGAAAGCACTGTTGGTGAAAGAGATAGGAACCACTAAACTGACAGAACTCTTGAAGATGGCTGGTATAAAAAATTGCGGTGGATAACGCAATGGTTGATGGCAAGCTGTTTGACCCAGTCAGGCTGAGGGTATGACAGGCCCTCAGGCACTGTTACCCATTTAAGGTGGACCCCAAGGTATTAAAGGGGAGATCCACTGGGGGAGGCAGAAAATCCAGCAGCCTATCTGGAGAACCAGCTGAAAAAGTGGAGACTAGTATGTGATCTGCGAGCGGTAAACGAGGTTGTGAGAGATTGGCCAGCGGTAGTTTCAAATCCACATACACTGCTGACTAATGTTCCAACAGAGGAAGCTTACTTTTCAGTAGCGGATCTTTGTTCTGTGTTTTTTAGTGTTCCCTTAGCAGAGCAATGTTTGTGATTTGTTTGTTTTTACCTATAGAGGTACTCAATACACCTATACTAGAATGCTGCAGGGATTCAAACACTCACCCCATGTCTTAAATCAGATACTACAGGTAGATTTGGAAGGGGTACCCTTAGAAAGTACATTAATACAATATGTGTCTGACATGTTGGTTTGCTGCGCAAGTGAGGAGCAATGTGAGCTAGACACTTTAACTCTCTTGGAAAGGCTGGCATGCGGAGGTCATAAAGTATCGAGGAAGAAGCTGTAGTTTTGTAAGGAGCAGGTAGAATATTTAGGACGATTAATATCCAAAGGAGTAAAGGCTATAGCACCAGATCAAATACATTTAATATAATAAAAGGCTTTGCAGAGTTTAAATATAAACTTCTTATTTCATTGTTTGTTGTCTTCAAAAATAAGGTCGTAAGGAATAGGGGTAGAATTAGGCCATTTGTGCCATCAAGCCTACTCTGCCATTCATGCTGATATATCTCTCCCTCCTAACCACATTCTCCTGGTTTTGCCCCATAACCTCTGACACCTGCATTAATCAAGAATCTATCTCTGCCTTAAAAATATCCGATGACTTAGCCTCCACAGCCTTCTGTGGTAAATAATTCCACATATGCACCACCCTTTGACTAAATAAATTTCTCCTCCTAAGAGAATCAAATTGAGGCAACAATTAAAGCTCCCAAACCTCAAACAGTAGGACAGATAGTGACATTCTTGGGAATGGCAGGATACAGTTCAGATTGGATAGGAGAGTGTGCTGAAATTGTGATGCCATTAAGGAAAATAATGAAGGAAGCAGGACACACAAGTATGAGAAATGTTTTGGAATGGAATGATGAGGCGGAAACAGCTTTTAACACCATTAAGCAGGAGTTACATTAAGTTCCAGCCCTAGCCCTGCCAAACTCTGAAAAGGCCTTTCACCTTTATGTTTTTAACAGGCAGGAGGGCTACATTGCAGCAGTACTGACACATGACATGGGCAAAGGTAAAGCAATGCAGCCTATAATAGCATATCACAGTACAAAATTAGATGACGTAGCTCAGGGACACTCACCCTGCTATCAGGGATTAGCTGCATTGTACTATGCATATGTAAAAGCATAGTCTGTGTCCATTGGCTATCCAGTGACCATATACACACACGATAAGGTAGCAGACCGGTTGGAGAAGGGGACATTTGTGTTGACACCAGCTAGGATAACCGTGTTTCAGATGTTGTTGACATTTCCAGATATTACTATTCAAAGGTGTACCACATGTAATATGGCTGGTTATGTTCCGCTTGGTCATGAGGGAGAACCCCATGATTGTGTAGGAAAAATGATGGTATTTTCTAAGTTGAGAGCAGATCTACAGTCAGAGCCATTGAATGATAAGGACAAAAAAGCCTTGTTTGTGGATGATTCTTGTTATATGGAACATAATGGCAATCATGGAGAGTTTGCAGTGGTGCAACAGGACCAATCAGGGTTTAAGATAATTAAATTAGAAGCTTTCCCGCAACCTTAGAAACATAGAAAATATGTGCAGGAGGAGGCCATTTGGCATTTCGAGCCAGCACCGCCATTCATTGTGATCATGGCTGATCGTCCCCAATCAATAACCTGTGCCTGCCTTCTCCACATATCCCTTCATTCCACCAGCCCCTAGAGCTCTATCTAACTCTCTCTTAAATCCATCCAGTGATTTGGCCTCCACTGCCCTCTGTGGCAGGAAATTCCACAAATTCACAACTCTCTGGGTAAAAAAGTTTTTTTTTTCACCTCAGTCCAAAATGGCCTCCCCTTTATTCTAAGAGTGTGGCCCCTGGTTCTGGACGCCCAATATTGGGAACATTTTTCCTGAATCTAGCCTGTCCAGTCCTTTCATAATTTTATATGTTTCTATAAGAACCCCCCCCCCCCCCCATCCTTCTAAACTCCAGTGAATACAAGCCTAGTCTTTTCAATCTTTCCTCTTATGACAGTCCCACCATCCCAGGGATCAATCTCGTAATCAGGCTGCACTGCCTCAATCACAAGGATGTCCTTCCTCAAATTAGGATACCAAAACTGTACACAATACTCCAGATGTGGTCTTACCAGAGCCCTATACAACTGCAGAAGAACCTCTCAACTCCAATACTGAAATCCTCCTGTTATGAAGGCCAACATTCCATTCTTCACTGCCTGCTGTACCTGCACACCAACTTTTAGTGACAGGTGTACAAGGACACCCAGGTCTCGCTGTACCTCCCCCTTACCTAACCTAACCCCATTGAAATAATAATCTGCCCCCTTGTTTTTGCCACCAAAGTGGATAACCTCACATTTATCTATATTATACTACATCTGCCATGCACCTGCCCATTCACACAATCTGTCCAGGTCACCCTGCAACCTCCTAATATCCTCTTCACAGTTCACACTGCCTCCCAGCTTTGTGTCATCCGCAAACTTGCTAGTGTTACTCCTAATTTCCTCTTCCAAATCATTAATATATATGATAAACAGTTGCAGCCCAAACACCGAGACTTGTGGCACTCCACTCGCCACTGCCTGCCATTCTGAAAAGGATCCGTTCACTCCTACTCTTTGTTTCCTGTCTGCCAACCAATTTTCTATACATGTCAACACCCTACCCCAATACCATGTGCTCTAATTTTAGTCACCAGTCTCCTGTGCAGGACTGTATCAAAGGCTTTCTGAAAGTCTAGATACACTACATTCACTGGCTCCCCTTCATCCATTTTACCTGTCATATCCTCAAAAAATTCCAGAAGATTAGTCAAACATGATTTTCCTTTCATAAATCCATGCTGACTTGGACTAATCATTTTATTGCTATCCAAATGCCCCATTATTATCTTTTTAATAATTGTCTCCAGCATCTTTCCCACCACCGAAGTCAGGCTTACTGGTCTGTAATTCCCTGTTTTCTCTCCCGCTTCTTTCTTAAAAAGTGGGATAACATTAGCTATCCTCCAATCCACAGGAACTGATCCTGAATCTATTGAACATTGGAAAATGATCACCTATAAGTCCACTATTTCTAGAGCCATCTCCCCCTGAGGACCCTGGGATGCAGACCATCAGGCCTAGGGGATTTATCATCCTTTAGTCCCATTAGCCTACCCAATACTATGTCTCGCCTAATGAAAATTTCTTTCATTTCCTTTACCCCCTTAGATCCTCTGTAGTCCAGTACAGATCCGAAGTACCTGTTCAACTCTTCTGCCATTTCCTTGTTCCCCATAATAATTTCACCCGTGTCTGCATTCAAGGGAACCACATTTGACTTTGCTATTATTTTTCCCTTAACATATCTAAATAAGCTTTTACTGTCCTTCTTTACATTCCTGGCCAGCTTCCCCTCATACTTCATCTTTTCAGCCCGTATTGCCCATTTTATTTCCTTCTGTTGTCCTATGAAAGTTTCCCAATCCCCTGGCTTCCGGTTACTCTTTGGACAACACTAAATCCAGAATTGCCTTTCTCTGGTTGGCTCCATTACAAGCTGCTCGAAGAATCCATCTCGGAGGCACCCTACAAACTCTCTTTCTTGGGGTCCTGAACCAACCTGATTTTCCCAGTCTACCTGCATATTGAAATCCCCCATCATCACAGTGGCATTACCTTTGCTACATGCTAGTTTTAACTCCTGCTGCAACTTACACCCTATATCCGGGCTACTATTTGGTATCTATGGATAACACCAATTAGTGTCTTCTTGCCTTTGCAATTCCTCAACTCAATCCACAGAGACTCTACCTCATCAGCCCCTATATCTTCCGTCACAAGGGACTAAATTCCACCCTTCACCAGCAGAGCTACCCCTCTCCTCTGCCCACCTGCCTGTCCTTTCTATAGGATGTATAACCCTGAATATTACGTTCTCAGGCCCGATCCTCCTGCAGCCATGTCTCGGTAATCCCCACAATGTCCTATCTACCAACCTCTAACTGAGCCTCATACTCATCTACTTTACTTCTTAATCTTCGCACATTCAAATACAGTAATTTTAATTCCTTTACGCATCTCACCTTTCACATCGATCCCTATCACACTTGGCCATACGCTCCTATCCCTTTGTGAGCTTTCTTTCCCGTTAATTCTGGGGTCATTAACTATCCCTTTAGTCCCTTTCGCTTTAACTCCATCCTTGACTATCCCATTTGACCCCCACCTTGCTCAGCTCAGTTGCTGGAAATTAAGGCTTTAATAGCAGCATGTGAAATGCACACGGGGTCTGTCACTTGTTTGGAGCAGTATGGAAACAGAGATGCTTTAAGAAAACAACGGAGACCCCATACAACATTATCAGCAAATTGCAGACCTGATAAGGGCAATGATGACGCCTAGGGCACTAGCCGTCGTTAAATGCCAGGCACATAAGAAGGGAAACCACATGATTATGAAGGGAAATTATGCTGCAGACGAAGCAGCCAGAACAGCGTCTGGATGCCAATCAGCTGTTGTTGCGCCTCAGGTAAGCTTGGGTCTTGAACCCATAGAGGAGGACATCATTGAAATGCAAGGTAAGGCAACCTTAGCAGAGCAAACAATGTGGAGACAAAGGGGAGCTAAACAGAACTTGGAGGGCATGTGGACTACTCAGATTCAGATTCAGATTCAGATTCAGATTCAATTTTAATTGTCATTGTCAGTGTACAGTACAGAGACAACAAAATGCATTAGACAACGAAATGCATTATCACCTATGAAAGTTTCCCTACTACTGAAGGATTGTTGGTAGCACCCACACCACTGTTGGCCATTCGAATTTCAGAAGTGCTTGGGTTAGATCAATGCGCAAGGGGGGAAGTAATAAGAAAGGTAAAAAAGGATGGGTTTTTGTCAACCTATTTACAGGCTTCGGTAGACCACATTTTGTCACAGTGTGAGGTATGTGCTCAAAACAATGTTATAAAGGGAATAACAATGCCAATTGGTCCCATTCCTGTGCCCAAAGGGCACCTGGTGATCGACTATGTGGATATGATAAAGACAGTAAGAGGGAAAAGGTATATACTATTAGTGATCGATAGATTTAGCAGATGGGTGGAGGCATTACTTTCCAAAGATTTAGGTGCAGGGACTGTAGTAATGTTTCTGACAAATAAATGATCCCAATGTTTGGTGAACCCACAGAAATTAGAATAATAATAATAATAATAATAATAATAATAATAATAATAATAATAATAATAATAATAATATAATTTTCTTTTATTGTCATTGCACGTCAGTGCAACGAGATTTAGTATGCAGCTCCAACTGATGAAAAAGAAAAGTAAAATAAATAAATAAGCTGTGTGTCATGACCATCCGAGGGAGACAGTCCAGGGGGGTGGGGGACACTCAGTAGGGCTGGTTCAGAGCCGCTATAACTCTTGGAATAAAGCTGTTTCTGAGTCTGGAGGTTCAGGCGTAGAAGGCCTTGTAAGCTCTGCCGGAGGGGAAGTAGTTAAAACAGACCGTTACATGGGTGTGATGAGTCTTTATGGATGCTGACGGCCTTCCTGAGGCACCGTGTGTGGTAGATGCCCTCCAAGGCTGGTAGCTCTGTCCCAATGATCCTCTGCGCTCTGTGGACGACGCGTTGAAGAGCTCTCCTCTCCGCCTCCGTGCAGCTGAGATACCACACAGAGATGCCATACGTTAATATGCTCCCTGTGGTGCAGCGGTAGAACGTTGTCAGCAGCTGTTGGGGCAGACTAGTCTTTTTTAATGTCCTCAGGAAGAACAGTTGTTGCTGTGCCTTCTTGACCAGCGCAGCGGTGTTGGTGGACCATGTGAGGTCCTCTGAAATGTGAGTGCCCAGAAACTTAAAGCTGGACATTCTCTCCACACTTTTCCTGTAAATGGAGATTGGGGCGTATTCTCCATTATGGGACCTCCTGAAGTCAATAATCAGCTCCTTGGTCTTGGAGGTGTTTAGTGACAAGTTGTTACGTGCGCACCCGTCCGCCAGGTTCTGCACCTCTGCCCTGTATTTTGTTTCATCACCGTTGGTGATCTGCCCAATCACTGTTGTGTCGTCTGCAAACTTCACGATGGTGTTGGTGTCGAATGCAGGAACACAGTCGTGAGTGAAGAGGGAGTAGAGCATGGGGCTTAGTACACAGCCCTGTGGTGTGCCGGTGCTCAGGGTGATAGTGGAGGACAGGTGCGGGCCCAGTCTCACTGCCTACGGTCGCTCCGTCAGAAAGTTCAGGATCCAATCGCATATCGGCGAGCTGAGGCCTAGTTGGTGGAGTTTGGTGGTGAGCTTGGTGGGGATGACCGTATTGAATGCAGAGCTATAGTCAACGAAGAGCATCCTCACGTACATGCCCTGTCTGTCCAGGTGAGTCAGGACAGTGTGAAGAGCCAGAGAGATGGCATCCTCTGTTGATCTATTTGCCCTGTATGTAAATTGATGAGAGTCCAGTGAGGCAGGGATGCTGTATTTGATATGGGAGAGGACCAGGCTTTCGAAGCACTTTATTGTGATTGGAGTTAGGGCAACCGGGCGGTAGTCCAGTTTGGTGACTTTGGACGTTTTCGGCACCGGCACTATGGTGGCTGTTTTCAGGCACTTGGGGACCGTTGCCAGAGATAGAGACAGATTGAAGATTCTTGTGAATACCTCCGCCAGCTGTACAGCACAGTCCTTTAGTACCCTTCCCTGACTCCATCCAGTAAGTAGTCAAGTTGGTGCTACAGGCCCTGCGAATGAAACAAGGGTTTGGGTGTGTATATCACCATCAGTCACAGGGCATGGTGGAAAGAATTAATGGGACATTGAAGGTCAAGCTAAATAAGATATGTGCAACTACAAAGTTGAATTGAATTGATAGGCTGCCATTTGCACTGATGGGCTGTCGCATGTAAACTAATCAAATAACTCAACTGACACCACATGAGATCCTTACTGGCAGACGTATATGCCGGCACCAATATTGAGAGGATTGCTTCTTTCATGGATGTGCAGGCCCAGGTATGTGAGCACCAGGTTGCTGTGGGACTTGTTACTGGTGTTTTTGTTCTTCCTCTTGATTCCACCTTTGAATTTAATCAAAGTAGATCAAGTTTGGAGCAGTTAGAGGTAGAACATGAGCAGTATATGCAACAGTTAACTAAGATACACAAGTCTATTCATGCACTGGAAAAGCAAAAGAACCCGGAGGAAGAACCCATTAAACCCGGAGACAAGGTTTGTGTACAAGCCTTCCGAAGGAAGTGGAATGAGCAAAGGAGGGAAGTTAGAATGTCGATCCACATGGTACCATCTCAATTATTGCACGAGGGCTGTCCCACAATTATGGCTCGATAATAACCCTGAGGTAAGTGAACAGGAGGACAGAGACGTAAGGGGAGAGCAGAGCTTTAGCTAGATAGTAAGGTTATTGGAAACACTACTGACTCTGAGGCTGTTGTAAATGAGGTCACAAAAAAGGTGTGTGTGTGTCCTGTTTGGGGAACACTGTTGCACCTTCATATCTTACAACATTAGCCCAGAGGGATCCTTCACTAAAGCAATGGATGTTGAAAAATCTGAGAAAATAGATCAAGCAGATTGTGGGTTTTGGACATGAATTCTTTGATTGGCTAGAAAATATGTTTGGTGGTTGGGGAGCATGGTTGCCTAAGATGGGGGTGACTATTGGACCTGTGCTGTTAGTGGTTATTGTTGTGCTATGTTGCATTTGACCCTGTATTAAGTTTATCCTAGTAAGCGCCACTGCAAAGCAGCTTTCTTGCTCCAGGAAAAAGGCGAATCTGGTCTCTTAGAGAAGTGGACCCCGCTGATAGAATACTACGATGATATGCAAAACACATCAGAGGAATATTGAACAAAAGTATGTAAGGATAGCTGGGTCTTTTTTCCTGCCCCAGTATAATGGGGGTGGGTTTTTGGCTCAGTTACCCAGGATCCCAGAGAAAGAAAACTGTGAGGCTGAACATTACAAATATAAGGTCCCTGACTTTGGGGGCTAGTTGTAGTTTGATTCAACAGTGATATGTGCAGCTTGTGGTTTTCTTTTTCTGTGAGACCAATTAGATCTCGAAGGGGGAATTATATAGGAGTATATTATCTTTATAAAATCTCTTAATGGGTTAGGGAAATGTCTACAATATACCGTGTTAATTGATATCTGTTATTGGACTGTATAGAGCCCACCCATATGTGGTTTGGCCCCTCAAGGTTCGGGGACTAATACAATGGTGAAGACAAATGTAGGTCCCTTACAATCAGAGACAGGTGAATTTATAATGAGAAACAAAGAAATGGCAGAACAGTTAAACAAGTACTTTGGTTCTGTATTCACAAAGGAAGACTCAAACAATTTCCCAGAAATAGTAGGGGACTGAGGATCTAGTAGGTGGGAGGATTGTCCATGGATTGTCACCTTGTTGTGGTGGAGAAGCTTGTGTGGTCCTGAGATCCTGAGAGCGATGCCATCTTGAGCTATGCTCCTGGTAGGGCCACCCATGGCAGTAAGGTCGAGGGGGAGGTCTCTGACAAAGAGCAATCCATCCAAGACCTCAATGGTGGAATAGGCAGAGGATGATGGCTAACTTTAGTGGAACGTCACAACGGTTGGGAAGGCGGATGAAGGCTGCAGCTGAAAAGGATCCCCGGTTGTCTTAGACTCCATGCCACTGGATCATAACCCACATCTGTCAAGAACCATGTGGTGGCTGTCTGTGCACCAATCGCCCCACACTAAACAATGTCATGCACAGGCGTCCTCCCAAAAGAGGACAGTCATACTCGTTTTGAGTGACTGCCGATGATGATGAGGAGGGAAGAACTGATGGGAATCCAAATTAATCACAAAATGGTGTTAGGTAAACTGTTGGGACTGAAGGCAGATAAAATACCAGGACCAGATTGTTTGCATCCCAGAGTAGTCAAGGAGGTGGTCCTAGAAATTGTGGATGCATCGGTGATCAATTTCCAATGTTTTCTCGACTCTGGATCAGTTCCTGTGGACTGGAGGATAGCCAATGTAACCCCTCTTTTTAAGAAAGCAGGTAGAGAGAAAACGGGGAACTATAGACCAGTTAGCCTTAGTGGGGGAGATGCTTGATTGTTAAAGATGTTATAGCAGCACATTTAGAAAGCATTTGGATCGGTCAAAGTCAGCATGGATTTATGAAGGGTAAATCATGCTTGACTAATATTCTGGAATTTTTTGAGGAAGTAACAAGTAGAATGGATAAGGGAGAGCCAGTGGATATGGTGTATCTGGACTTTCCAAAGGCCTTTCACAAGTTCCCAAACAAGAGATTAATGTGCAAAATTAAAGCACATTGTATTTGGGTAGTGTATTGACATGGATAGAGGACTGGTTAGCAGACAGGAAGCAAAGAGTAGGAATTAACCAGTCTTTTTAGAATGGCAGGCAGTGACTAAGCTCGGTGCTGGGACCCCAGTTATTTACAATAGGTGAGTGGGCAGATGCATGGCAGATGCTGTATAATGTGGTAAAATGTGAGGTTATCCACTTTGATGGCAAGAACAGGAAGGCAGATTATTATCTGAATGGTGTCAGATTAGGAAAAGGGGAAGTGCAGGGAGACCTTGGTTTGCTTGTACATCAGTCAATGAAAGTAAGCATGCAGGTACAGCAGGCAGTGAAGAAAGCTAATGGTATGTTGGCCTTCATTGCGAGAGGATTTGTGTTTAGGGATGTCCTACTGCAGTTATACAGGGCCCTGGTGAGACTGCACCTGGAGTATTGTGTGCAATTTTGGTCTCCTAATTTGAGGAAGGACATTATTGCAGTGTAGGTTCACCAGGTTAATTCCCGGGATGGTGGGACTGACATATGATGAAAGAATGGGTGGACTGGGCCTGTATTCACTGGAATTTAGAAGGGTGAGAGGGGATCTTAAAGAAACATATAAAATTCTTAAGGGATTGGACAGGCTAGATGCAGGAAAAATGTTCCCGATGTTGGGGGATTCCAGCACTAGGGATCACAGTTTAAGAATAAGGGGTAGGCCATTTAGGACTGAGATGAGGAAAAACTTCTTCACCCAGAGAGCTGTGAATCTGTGGAATTCTCTGCCACAGAAGGCAGTGCGGGACAATTTACTGGGTGTTTTCAAGAGAGAGTTAAATTCCGCTCTTAGGGCTAAAGGAATAAAAGGATTTGGGGAAAAAGGATCGGGGTACTGATTTTGGCTCGAAGGGCCGTATGGCCTACTCCTTCACCTATTTTTCTACGTTTCTATGTATCTGTGAAAGAGGGTTCTAGTAGGTGTCCAGCTGAGGAGGCTGCAGATGCCTGCTACCAATTTATATAACAAAAACCATATAACAATTACAGCACGGAAACAGGCCATCTCGGCCCTACAAGTCCGTGCCGAACACCTTTTTTCCCTTAGTCCCACCTGCCTGCACTCATACCATAACCCTCCATTCACATGATATCTGGAACTTCCTGAAATTTAGCGTGGTTGTGTATTTTCATAGAGTCATAGTCATACAATGTGGAAACAGGCCCTATGGCCCAACTTGCCCACACCGAGCAACATGTCCCAACGACACTAGTCCCACTTGCCTTTCTTGGGCTTACATCCCTCTAAACCTGCCATTTCCATGTATCTGTCTAATGCTTCTTAAACATTGCGATCGTACCTGCCTCAACGACCTCCTCCGGCAGCTCATTCCATGCGCCCTTTGAGTGTGAGCATTACTTCACTGCTGGTCTTTCTGTTTCTGACTACTTCCCTATTGCTTCTTTCATGGATGTGTAGGCCCAGGTATGTGAGCACCAGGTTGCTGTGGGACTTGTTACTGGTGTTTTTGTTCTTCCTCTTGATTCCACCTTTGAATTTAATCAAAGTAGATTAAGCAATTTTAATTCAGCAACACCCACATTTTAAAAAAAACTTCAAGTAATGAAACTTGTGGGCAAGAAAGCAACTGTGAATGTTGTACATGCAGTGAAGATTCCTCTATTCTTTCACTACACTTCACTTAAACTTTTCTCTGCAGCCTTCAACTCTTTGCCATTTCTGTTGAAGGATATCCAATCTGAAATATTCTCTCGCCACAGTTGCTAGGTTTTAATTTCAGAATTCCGGCACAAGTAGTTATTGTATTTCATTCGGAGAAAAATTGGAAATTAGGTATGGCAAAATATTGCTTAAATTATTGCCACTCCGTTCAAATACAGCAAGTGAAATTTGTGTATTTGAATCAAATATATTTTATTAAGAAAATTAGCCAGAGAGTAGTCAGATATAAATATAATTCAGGGAAGGAAACTTCCTCACTTTCACGTTTATTTACGTAGCTTGGTGGGGCTGTTATGTCAGTTTATTTTACCTATATCAACATTTAAAAATCATATAACATAATTCAAAAGACATTTGGATGGGTACGTGGATAGGAAAGGTTTCGAGGAATATGCACCAAACACAGGCAGGTGGGACTAGTGTAGATGGGTCATCTTGGTCGGCAAGGACATTGGGCTGAAGGGCCTGTTTCCTTATGGACCTGACCCACTTAGGAGATTTTTTAGGCAACAATAGGCGACTAGGCTGTCACCACAATGTCGCCGGGGTGTCACCTGTATGGTCGTGAGTAGTCTCCTCAGTCGCCCAAAGAGTCATAGTATCTTTCTGGTCACCGCTGGATTTTCAACATGTTGAAAACATTTCAGAGACAGTCGGCGACAGTGAGTTTGACACCAATGAGCATAGCTTGTCCCACTGACGTAGGTGCTGTTGTAGTTGTCGCCAGGTTCACGTAGGTTGTCGCCAGGTTCACGTAGGTTGTCGCCGGTGCTGACTTCGTTTTTTTTTGTTGTTAAAGTAATAATTCTATTTCAAATTTTATGTCGAAGGTGGGTGTCCAGTTGCCGGTTTTTCGGCGACCTGCTACGATTATGACAGTCACCAGCAGTCACCTAAAAATAGCCTAATTGAGACAAGTCCATTACTCGATGATTCAATTACATGATGAAGTTGAGACAAATATAGGAACCTTGAAAGTCCAGGAAACGTCTGTGTATTTGAGTAATACATGATAGTGATAAGTGGATTCCACTTATTTCATTCACTTTGTTGCAGTGCTGCTATAGGTGTTGATTAAATGCGGAAATTCAGAATTTATATGTTTTTCAGTTCAAGAATGGTAACAGAATTCGACAGACTATCTGAATAAGTAATTTGCAACTCATAGAAAAGGTGGGGTAGAAAAAGACGTACAAAGACCTGTACATCTTTGGAAATTTATTTGTTCCAAGGAAGTGTTTCATTTCACAAAAAGTCAGAGCTACAGAAATGTCATGGCAATGATTTCCCTCCAGTTCTTTAAAGAGTTACTTGGCAAGTTCCTGACAGTTTTCAAATGAATGTTGGTAGTGCCCAGGATTGTGAGGAGTTATGGGTGACCTTTGTCTTCTGGAGTTTATTTGATTGCCTTAGGGAGTTAAAAAGACATTTCAGAGAGATTTTCCTGAATTGGCTTCAAGTTCTTTTTCTTTTTTATTGTCTCTTGCAATAGATTATATGGCTATGGGTCTTTGGTGCACAACAATTACTGTGGTCTAAATGAGGTAGGATATTGAAAATGGTGTTTTTTCTCTGACTTTATTTTCAAGATTTGTGTTCTATGCTACATTTAAAAAGCGAAGATATAATGTACATTTAAACTTTCAACACACCTTTTCAAATGTCCAAAGTAAGACATACGTGCTACAAACATTAACTTCTATGATAACTATGGGAATGATTATTAATCCCACTTTTTGAGCACTATAGATACTGTCTTGCATTTCATATCAGCCCTAAGTTTTTTCCTTTAATGAGCAAACGTATCCTTAACATGCGTAGTGGAACAATTTAAGAAATAACACACAGCAGCAAAAAAGATTTAAAGTAAATAGACAATAGTTAGAATGGTGGTTATCGATGTATTTCAAAGGTTTGTGTTAGGGCCTTTTATACTCTAAATGTTTGCAATATTTAGTTTTAGTTGTATTTAGTTTTAGGGATACAGCACGGAAACAGACCCTTCGGCCCACCGGGTCCACGCCCACCAGCGATCCCCTCATACTAACACTATGCTACAACCACTAGGGACGACTTTTAAATTTAGATGAAGGGATTAAGAGTAACATGAGCAAATTTGCAGATGACACAAAGCTGAGTGGCTGTGTGAACTGTGAGATGGATGCTATGAAGATGCAGGGTGACTTGGACAGGTTGGGTGAGTGGGCAGATGCATGGCATATGCAGTTTAATGTAGATACATGTGAGTTTATACACTTTGGTGGCAAAAACAGGAAGGCAGATTATTATCTGAATGGTGTCAAGTTAGGAAAAGGGGAAGTACAACGAGATCTGGGTGTTTTTGTTCATCAGTTACTGAAAGTAAACATGCAGGTACAGCAGGCAGTGAAGAAAGCTAATGGCATGTTGGCCTTCATAACAAGAGGAGTTGAGTATAGGAGCCAAGAGGTCCTCCTGCAGTTGAACAGGGCTCTAGTGAGACCAAACCTGGAGTATTGTGTACAGTTTTGGTCTCCAAATTTGAGGAAGGAAATTCTTGCTATTGAGGGAGTGTAGCGTAGGTTCACAAGGTTAATTCCTGGGATGGCGAGACTGTCAAATGTTGATAGAATGGAGCGGCAGGGCTTGTATTCTCTGGAATTTAGAAGGATGAGAGGATGTCTTATTGAAACATATAAGATTATTAAGGGACTGGACACCCAGAGTATTGTGAATCTGTGGAATTCTCTGCCTCAGAAGGCAGTGGAGGCCAATTCTCTGCATGCTTTCAAGAGAGTTAAATAGAACTCTTAAAGATAGCGGAGTAAAGGGTTATGGGGAGAAGGCAGGAACGGGTTACTGATTGTGGACGATCAGCCATGATCACAGTGAATGGAGGTGCAGGTTCAAATGGCTGAGTGGCCTACTGCTGCACCTATTGTCTATTGTCTTTTGTCCATTTACCAAACCTATTAACCTTAAAACCTGTACGTCTTTGGAGTGTTGGAAGAAACCGAAGATTTCGGAGAAAACCCACGTAGGTCACGAGGAGAACGTACAAACACTGTATAGACAGCACCTGTAGTCAGGATTGAACCCGGGTCTCTGGTGCTGCATTCACTGTAATGCAGCAACTCTACCGCTGCACCACTGTGCCGCCCTTTCTTCTAACATAATTTAACAAAATTATACCAACATTTGCAAAGATTGGTGGACCGATAAATAGCCCGTGGAAATGAATGCGATTTAATAAATATATTTTATCTGCAATTAGAAGGGGTTAATTAATAATCTTGTTGGATAGATCTGTTCAGGGGAGCATGCCAATAATATGATAGAATTTTGCATTGAGTGTGAGAGTGATGTATGAGATCAATTTCTTAATATAAACAAAGGAAACAAAGAAGGCATCAGTGATGACTTGGCTGCAGTAGATTTATAAAACCCAATTCAAAGGTATTGCAGGCTTTCAATTAAAGAAATATGGCATGATTTGCAAAAAACAAACATTGGCATGAAATCCCAACAGGAAATCTGGTCTGTCAGTAGCCAGCATTAAAGTATTAAATTAGTGGAAAAATACTTATAAAGATGTCAAAAGGAGCAGTAAACCTGATTGGGCGGGTTTTAGTGCTCAGTAAGAAGGACAAAGAAATTGAAAATGAAAATGGAAATAGAATATTGGTGTAAATTGGTGCGAAGTGCAAAAATGAACAGTAAGATTTTCTATCTGAAAAGTAAGAGGAAATGTGGATTTCTTGCAGTCCATGGTGGTAAAATTTATAATGGTGAATAAGAAAATACTGGAAAAACACAAGGAAACCAAGGGGCTGGCAGGAATGCTGAAATTAATACAATTAATATGAGCACAAATAAATGTAATTAAGAAGTTGGTGAAATTGATAGCTAATGCACACTAAGAACCAATGATTTACATCTCATGGAAGAGTTAGCTATATTAATAGTACAGTGGTTATCTTAGGCAGTGAGACTGGGTCCGCACCTGTCCTCCACTATCACCCTGAGCACCGGCACACCACAAGGCTGTGTACTAAGCCCCATGCTCTACTCCCTCTTCACTCACGACTGTGTTCCTGCATTTGACACCAACACCATCGTGAAGTTTGCAGACGACACAACAGTGATTGGGCTGATCACCAACGGTGATGAAACAAAATACAGAGCGGAGGTGGAGAACCTGGCGGACTGGTGCGCACGTAACAACTTGTCACTAAACACCTCCAAGACCAAGGAGCTGATTATTGACTTCAGGAGGTCCCATAATGGAGAATACGCCCCAATCTCCATTTACGGGGAAAGTGTGGAGAGAGTGTCCAGCTTTATGTTTCTGGGAACTCACATTTCAGAGGACCTCACATGGTCCACCAACATCACTGCGCTGGTCAAGAAGGCACAGCAACAACTGTTCTCCCTGAGGACATTAAAAAAGACTGGTCTGCCCCAACAGCTGCTGACAACGTTCTACCGCTGCACCACAGAGATCATATTTACGTATGGCATCTCTGTGTGGTATCTCAGCTGCACGGAGGCGGAGAGGAGAGCTCTTCAGCGCGTCGTCCACAGAGCGCAGGGGATTATTGGGACACAGCTACCAGCCTTGGAGGGCATCTACCACACACGGTGCCTCAGGAAGGCCGTCAGAATCCATAAAGACACCTCACACCCTTGTAACGGACTGTTCGAACTACTTCCCTCCGGCAGACGTTACAAGGCCTTCTACACCCGAACCTCCAGACTCAGAAACAGCTTTATTCCCAGAGCTATAGCGGCTCTGAACCGGCCCTGCTGAGTGCCCCCCACCCCCCCTGGACTGTCTCCCTCGGATGGTCACGTCACACAGCTTATTTATTTATTTTACTTTTCATTTACATCGGTTGGAAGCTGCATACTAAATCTCGTTGCACTGATGTGCAATGACAATAAAAGATATTATTATTATTATTATTATTATTATTATTATTATTATTATTATTATTATTATTATGATTATTATTATTATTATTATTATTATTATTAATTCAAAGTTCTAAAAGTGTGAAAATTAGACGAAGCAAATGAGACCTCAATGTATGAAGAAGAAAAAGAAGAGAGTCACCATGTTATAGTCACCATGTTATGTTTTGGTCACCATGTTATAGGAAAGCTGCTGTCAAACTTGAAAGGGTTCAGCGAAGATTTATCAGGAAGATGCCAGAACTCGAGGGACATAGCTGATATGTTGAGCAGTCTCGGGCTTTATTCCTTAAAGTGCAGGAGGATGTGGGGTGGTCTTATAGAGATGCACAAAATCATGAGAGGAATAGATTGGGTAAACGCATAGAGTCTTTTGCCCAGAGTAGGAGAATCATGAACCAGAGAACATAGGTTTAAGGTGAGGGGGAAAGATTTAATGGGTACATGGCGGGGTAATTTTTCCCCACAAAGGTTGGTTAGGTGTATGGAACAAGCTGCTGGAGGAAGTAGTTGAGGCAGGTACTATCGCAATGTTTAAGAAACATTTAGATAGGTACATGGTTAGGATAAGTTTAAAGGGATATGGACCAAAAGCAGGCAAGTGAAACTAGTGTAGATGGGGCATATTAGTTAGCTTGGGGAAGTTGGGCTGAAGGGCCTATTTCCATGCTGTATGACTCTCTGACTCTATGACTAACATTGTGAACGTTGGCTTTGTAGAGGAAATTAATATTAGTTGGCTTGTTTTACCAGTGAAGTTAGAGAATTATGAGACAATGTTAATAATATGTTTCCAGCATTTTGAGATGCCACAGTAAGTGGTTCATTCTCACAAAATCAATCCACTGAAAGCCATCATGCAGGTGCAGCAAGTAATTGAGAAAGCAAATGTTATGTTGAATTAATAACAAGATGTTCTGAGTACAGGAGTGAAGATGGCTTGACTGAAGTGTATATCCCTTAGTGAAACTACACCTAGAATATTGTGTAGAATTTGACCTTCATTATCACAAAAAATTATACACTTTCCATCAAGTGACCGTAACAAATATTCACCAGAATGGAGAAATCCTTGGATTGTGGTTATCCATATGAGGATATATTGAATAGACAATGTTTATATTCTCAGAAGAATGAAAAAGTGATCATATTGACATTTTCATGTTGAAAATTCTTGAGCAAAATACAAACTGCTGGAGGAATTCAATGGGGTCAGGCAACATTCATTGAGGGAAAACAATGGTTTTGGTTAGAGACACAGCACCCTCTTATAAAAGTATTGCAGGGTTCAGCAGATCAATCCAAGTGGATATTTTCCTTGATTGAGGAAATTAAAACTAAATTCTCAGAATAAGGGAATAGTGTGGGCAGAATTGTCTTCACTCAAAGAGAGCTGAATCTTCAGAAACCTCCATTGGGAAAGGCTTGGGAGTCTAAGGCGTGTTTATTCAAAACTGAGAACTATTGATCTCTAGACAAAAAGGGGATCAAGGATTATAAATATAGTACAGGAAAATAGAGCTAAGGTAGAAGAACCGTCATAATCTTAATGAATGATTTAATGAATGATAGAGCAGATTTGCTCATTTAAAAGGACAGAGACTGAAAGACTGATATACCTAGTCCTGCTATTACATTCTTACATTCTTACAGTCTTACATTCTTCCGCTTAAATATGCAGTCATATACTTTAATGGTACTGGCGCTGGAGAGATAAACAGTATGTGCAGATATGTTAACAGTTTAGTTGTATTAAGAAATAGTTAAAACAAACAGTACAAAAACATTGGGAAAAACACTGTTTACAGGGCAAATAGGATTCAGTCCCATTGAACATGAAACAAAATTAATATGTACAATACCTGCTATGAACCATTATAGAAAATGTGCTTGTGAATGAGAGGATTATAAATTCAACCTCACTCTAGGTTGCAAACTCATAATATAGGATTAGACATCAATGTCAAGCTGCAAAATTATGAATTGATGAGATGGTGTTTTCCAGGTTCGGTTGTACTAAGGTCACATTTATCCAATTTAATGCGTAAGACCTAACTAGACAATTTCAAGCAAAAACTTTCTTTAGAAAACATTTCTTCCTCAACAAATAAAACAGGTAAAAAAACATGGTTCTTTCACCTCTCTGTTGCTTGTAAGATCTTGTGTACTAATTGGCAGGGAAGCATTAAAGGGTGCAGAGAAGCTGCATTGTGTAATGGAATATGTATTCCCGCCACATCTGTGCTCCATAACAAAATTTGATTGGTGTGGGGAGTTAGGATGGGGAAAGGGGATGTGAAATGGGTCCCTGGTAGGTTGGGGCAGTCCTTAGTGAAAATATTCACTCTCACCTTCATCAATTAAGCGGAGATATTAAAGAGGTCTGGAGCTGAGTAAACATGGCATGTTGAATATCTGTGAGCTGTTCTTGGTGAAAAACCACAGTAGTTAACTCTTTCCATCACTTTAATGATCATTAAAATACATTACTGAAACAGTATTTGATCTCTTTGTACATGCTGCATGTGGACTTAAAGAAATATAATTTTTTTTTCTTATGTGCAAAAGTACTAGTGCCCTGGACTGATGGGATTTCAAACTACTATACATTCCCTCCATTGATGCTGACTGGTCCGCTGAGTTCCTCCAACTCTTTGTGTTTTGACCAAGGTTCCAGCATCTGCAGTTTCTTGTGTCTCCTTTATATTTCAGTGATGGATGAGCTGTGGATGTTTCATCATTGAATGTAATATAGTTTGAGATAGGTGGACTTCTGTGGATATTAAGGCGATACAGAAATATGGGGATTAAGCATAGAAATAATCTTTGCAATTGGACAGGCAAGACTGCTCGAGTAAATTCTTGGCACTGCGGACAGCTCGCTCGGCCAGTCCGTTGCTCTGCGGGTACTCAGGGCTGCTGGTGTAGTGATGGAAGTTCCACTTGACAGCGAAAGCCTTGAATTCTGCGCTGGTGAACTGCCGGCCGTTGTCAGTCTGTAAGCGGACCGGCGACCCGAAGGTAGCAAAGTGTCTGCGAGACTATGACCTTACTGATTGTTGGATTTAGGTTGAGGAACCATATAGCCCATGCCGGCTTCTATTTATTATATTCCGATAGCTTTTGCCCTATTCAATGCAGTTAGCCATTGCCAGATGCTTGAATTGGATTGAATAAAATGTTGGTGGATACGCTGTACTGGTGGGGACCTGAGAAGTGTCATCTTCCATTCAGACTTTCTGGCTTGTTGTGAATGTCTAATCTTTCACTCTTGCTATCATTTGATTTACATCAATGAGTTCATAAGTTCATGTGATAGGAGCAGAATTAGACTATTTGGCCCATCAAGTCTACTCTGTAATTACATCATGGCTGATCTACATACCTCTCTTAACCCAGGCTCCTGCTTCCTCCCCATTAACCCCATCTTCCCCATGAGGACAGGGATGTCTACAATGTCTTCTTTTTACACTTTTTGTTTTATATCATCTCATCTATTGCGGCTGAATATAGCAGGATTCCTAAATGTGAAAAGTATTACAAAGTATTAAAATAAGGAAATGTGCCATGTTACACGACAATTATATTCCACTCTACCCTTTTTTATATTCATTTAATGCTAATCTTGCTGCATAATGAACTCAATGGCTTAAATTTTCCACTTGGATGAGATGAGATTTCTAATACTAAATAGGAACTGATCTGACAGCATTGTGATTTCCAGCTGCGAATCATTTCAATAATCATAGCAAGATCCCAGTGTGATGACCACTTCCAATCCAGACCTTGATATTTTGGTGGTGGGAAGTAATGTGATGCAGGACTTTGAAGATAATTGCAGTTTAAAGAGGAAACTAGAAAGTATTTTAAATCAAAATTGTTGAAATGTTGCAAGGATATGGAGACTGTATTATAGTTATGGATTGATAGTAGTTTAGAACTGCAAAATTATATTGTAAAATATAACATTTATTAAAACTGCAGTACCCAATTACCAGTTCTCCATGCACTGTCTGAAGAAGGGTTCTGACCCGAAACATCACCTATTCCTTTATTCCAGAGATGCTGTCTGACCTTGCTGAGTTACACCAACATTCTGTATCTATCTCCCTCCAGAAATGTCTATACTGGGAAGGAAAGTTATCTATGTCTTTCTTGATGAACCTTTGCGTAGGTTCTTGGCTAATGTCCCACATTTCTCTTGGTGCATTTTGAAGTTACTGTGGAATTGATCTTCAATATGTAAGATGTAGGTGGTGGAAACTGGAGCCATATTGCACAGGGTCCAAATTTTTAGCATTGCATATGTGATCAGTCAGTTAACTTGGATGGTTTCAAGATTCTTGAGTGCTGTTGGAATTGGGCTCATTAAGCAATCAGAGAGAATATATGGTGCCTAGGCCATTTAATAAAATGTTATGATTTGTAACAGGATGAAGAAATGCTCATATACTTTGATTTCATACACTGGTTAGCGGATTGTTAATATTGGCTAAATTAAAGATGCCATAGAATGGAGGATCCCTGCACTTGTCAGAATTGCTTAAACCTTGTCAGCTGAACTGTATAGGCTTTGATTGGCACCATCCAGTCTAGGCTCAGACTGATATGCAGGATGGTAAGGGGTCCAGGTGTTCTCCATGTTTCTCTTAAATTGATAACATGTATAGTGGTTTTTCAAGCTTACGTTAAATGCATCATTTCTATTGGTTCGCTGCAAAAACATTGTAAACAGTATAAATAGTGTTGCAAGATGGTCATCCTGTTAACTGATGATTGGTCGAACTGTTGAGCCTTGGAGAAATAGTTTGAATCTCAGGGCAATCTCGGTGGGGGTGTTGCGAGCAGGCTGCCCTGCCAGCAGCATGTTCGTTTTTTCTAATTTTTTTGTTTTTTAGTATGTCCCAATGTGTGTGTTTAATGTTTCTCGGTGTGTCGAGTGTGGGGGGTGGTGTGGTTCGCCTCGTCCAGGAGAGGCGACTTTTCCATGTGGCCTCCCTCGCGGCCTAACACAAAGGATCGGTGCGGCCTTTTCCGGAGACACACCCAGGGCTTCAGCAGCGGGCACAGCGTAGACTTTTTCATCATGGAGAGGGCGAGCCCTCGCTGGGGGTCGCCGGAAGGGAGTGCTCTGATCGCTGGCCCATGGCAGCGTGAAGCCGCGGTTTGCGGAGCTCCAGCTGGCGCGGCGTCCGCAGCCTGGCATCCCTCGTTTGGGACCCCGAAGGAGAAGAGCTCCGACCACCGGCCCGCAGCCTACTTCTAACCATGAGCGTGGCGGGGACTTACCTCCGGAGCGGGATCCCTCGCCGGGGATCCCTGGAGAAGAGCTCCGACCGCCGGCCCTGTGATCTGCGGTGCTTCTAACTGTGGCACGGCGGGGATTTTAGATCTTCGACCGCTGGCCTGCGGCCTACACCATCTTGAAGCCACAGTCTCCGGTAGAGAAGCTCCGATTCAGGACTTACATCTGCACGTCTGGCCGCCCACAGCGGCGACGGATGAGAGTTGTGGTCCCGACTATGGGGGAAATTGGAGGAAGACTGACTAAACTTTGTGCCTTCCGCCACATTGATGAATGCTGTGGTGGATGTTTGTGTTAATTTATGTTGTGTATTGTGTGTTCTTTTTTATTGTACCGCTGCTGGCAAGTTCATTTCACTGCACTTTATTTTGCACGTGACGAAAAAATCTGACTTGACTTGACTTGACTTGACATGTTTCAATGTTTGTTCTTGTTAGCTTCCTTCGAGAGCTTCCTTTCTTATACAAATATGTATGAGCTGTTCTATTATTGGGTTAGGGAAGTGTCTGTTATGTATGGGGTTAATCGATATCTCTAATTGGGTTATTAAGAGACCACCCTCATGTGGTTCGGCCCCTCGAGGTCCCGGGACATATAAAAGTCCGCTACCATGCGGTTCAGCGTCGATCTTCTGGGAGAGCGCTTGGGACTGCGTGACCTTCTGGAGTGTCTCTGTCTGAGTGAGGCCTAAAGGGCTTGAACAGGCAGGTGCGAGGTTCGAACCCGCGGTGGGATAGGTACAGTAGTTGAACTGTGACGCGCTTTTGTTAAAATCAAATTTAGCTGTTCAAGTGCTTGATTCAGTGTTTTTTACTGAAACTAGACTGGGGGAAGCAATTTACAGGATCACTTAGTTATTTTTCTAGCATGCAGCATTTACTCTTTGGCATAAATGCAGTCATCTTGGGTGACTTCAATGAGTTAGCAACTTATCTTTAATTATGTCTAGTATTGTTCCTGTCAAGAATGTTTAACATTCAATGTTGAACCAAACCAACCATGGTTTTATGATCATCTTATAGGAAGAAATGGGATTGAGAGGGAAAAAATAGATGCCAATAGAAAAAAACAGTTGAACAGCTTGTAGTGGATAAAATTCAGCTCCTTAAGATGACCCACAAGGTCTCATGGATTTAACTTTCACATTTTATTCTGACTTACTCCATGTAGAAAGGATTATGGTGAAGAAGAGTTAAGACTGGCTGTAAAGTTATCATTCCTATTAATTCTATCATGGTCAGATGGTTCAGTGGCAAGTATATTGACAAGAGTCCAAACAATTAAGACCTTTCCTCTGTTATTTATCAGACATTCAGCTACTTCCCATTCAAGTAGCTTTAGTATTTATCTGGTTTAGTTGGCATTGGTATTCATGGGATGAGACTTTGAAGTCAACTATGTAGGTCAACTCCAGGATTTTGTTACTTTCCAATTCTGGTTGAAGTAGTCTACAACATGGAGTTGCAATGATTCATCTGAACAGAGTGGATGGTTATCAACAGGAGCTTCCCTTGAGCACATTTATTCTAATCACATGAAGTGATGATTTGTGCACTCTGGAATGTACACTTGGTGCCTCGATCTCCATTCCTGCAGTTGACGGTGGACATTTCCAGGATATCTGCTGAAAGTCATGATTCAGTGGGAATAACATTGCCAGACTACTGCTCTCCCAACATTCACACATATCCACTGATGCTCGTGAAGAGGACAATGCACAGTTGACTGCACAGTAAGCCCCTTTATTATTTTTTTCATATTCGCTATGAACTTAAAGTCAAGCGATCCTTCCAGTTTTATATGTTTTCCCTTTGTTCCCATGGATAAGAGTTTTTTATTCAACATTTCTATAATTAACTGAATTTGAATTCCCATCTGCCCATGGTGAGGCTTAAATTCAGATTTTTTGGAATAGGATGCTAGTATTATAGCCACTTCTTTTTTCGTGTCCATCATCTATGTTTCAAATGTTCGGCCAGATTCTTGCACAGTGGACACTGTGTTGCTCTCACTCTTTCAGACCAATGTCCGGCACCTCAAGCTTCTTTTGTGTGTAAAGAGTGCCAGATCACTTCAAGTTCTTGTTCATAGCCTCTGAGCAAGCAACACATCTTGAAGAGGTGGACTGCAGATCTGATGATAGCAGTGGCATATACTTGCCAATAACTTCCCTTGTATACAAAACATCTACAAACATTCTCATCAGTTGAAACACATGCAAGGCAGTGCTTGCAGGCAATGGTGATGATTTGCAGGCGGGTGGGTGTCAGATGCCTGCAGTGCAGTCTCATTAGTCTGGTCCCTGTCTGTTGCTTCCCCTCTTCTTTAATGCAGCAAAGATAGAGGGCAGCTCCCAAAGGGCATGCCATTGTGCTTCATGTGAAAATGAAGACTGTGGGCGGAAAGTAAATAGCAGCCAATCTACAAGGCAAAAGCAGAAAGTGGAGAAAAATAGCAGCAAAAGAGACACTGCATCTGCAAACATAGGAGCTTAGCCCCTTTGATTTCATTAATGCCCTCAAGGATCAAAAATCCATGGGCTTGGACTGCTGTTATTGCAAAAAGTCATGGAAATAACAATGTCCTTTTTTCTGTGTTGGGTGTTAAATAATTGTTAGATTCTGGAGCATAGGCAAAAACAGTCACTGCCCGGCGCTATATTTCTCAGCACAGTTTGCCCAGATGATTATTTGCACTGACACAAAGTAAGAAAAATGAACACCTCCCTATCAGTGTCAATACAGTGAGAGCATGCAGGTAATACAGTACCTCTACCCAAATGTGACACTAATTCCTCCTAATTTCTGTGTGCATATGCTTTACAATTAAGATAGTGGGGGTTTTTTGAACTGACTTTTTTCTTTATTACATGTGCATTCAGGTAATTACTATTTTGGTTAAGCAGAGAGAAAATGTTTGAAAGTGATGGATTTCTTGACTCAGCGGTGATCGAGTTTCGACTTTTAAGCTTGAAAATTTGAAACTCAGAATCTGATTTTTGTTTTGTGCTGTGCAGATGCTAACAATTTGATTAATTAATCAATTAAAAAAAAACATCACTAATAGGACCCTGGAAAATAAAATAAAAAAGGAATCTCCGACTTTCTTATATTATTGAAAAAACTTCTTAATGAAAAATGTTCATCTATACCAGTGCTGAACCTCATTTAAAATGTGCTTGGAAACTATTAAAATAAGTACCAGTTTAATTAAAAAACAAAGTGCATGAGGAAATCAGCAGGCCAGGCAGCATTTGTAGAGGGAAATGGGATCTGATTATTTGTGTACAAGAATCAAGAATGCATGGACGATGGGTATGAAAGTCTACAGACTAGTCTCTCTCGGAGATCGTGTGCAGGCACATATCTTTTTAACTGCCACTCACAATACATTCAGAAAGTATTCAGACCCCTTCACTTTTTCCACATTTTGTTATTTACAGCCTTATTCTAAAATGGATTTAGTTCATTTTTTTTATCATCAATCTACAAACGATACCCCTTAATAAACATGAAAACAGGTGTTTAGAAATGTTTGCAAAGTAATGAAAAAGAAATAACTGAAATATCACATTTACATAAGTATTCAGACCCTTTACTCAGTACTTTGTTGAGGAACCTTTGGCAGTGATTACAGCCTCAAGTCTTCTTGAGTATGACGCTACAAGTTTGGCACACCTGTATTTGGGTAATTTCTCCTATTCTTCTCTGCAGATCCTCTCAAGCTCTGTCAGGTTGGATGGGGAGCATCGATGCACAGCTATTTTCAGGTCCCTCCAAAGATGTTTGATCAGGTTCAAGTCTGGGCTCTGGCTGGGCCACTTAAGGACATTCACAGATTTGTTACGAAGCCACTCCTGCATTGTCTTGGCTGTGTGCTTAGGGTCATTGTCCTGTTGGAAGGTGAACCTCTGCCCCAGTCTAAAGTCCAGAATGAACTGGAGCAGGTTTTCATCAAGAGAAAACCAGGCACTGCTCATCACCTGGCCAATACCATACCTACAGTGAAGCATGCTGGTGGCAGCATCATGCTGTGGGGATGTTTTTCAGTAGCAGGAACTGGAAGACTAATCAGGATCGAGGGAATGATGAATGGAGCAAAGTTCAGAGAGATCCTTGATGAAAACAATATGTAGGAGTGGCTTCTTGACAAGTCTGAGAATGTCCTAGAGTGGCCCAGACAGTGCCTGAATTTGACCCCAATCGAACATCTCTGAAAATAGCTGTGCATCGATGCTGCAGTTGTACAGGGCCCTGGTGAGTCCGCACCTAGAGTATTGTGTGCAGTTTTGGTCTCCTAATTTGAGGAAGGAGATTATTGCTATTGAGGGAGTACAGCATCGTTTCACCAGGTAAATTCCCAGGATGACGGGACTGACATATGACAAAGTCAGCATGGATTTACGAAAGGTAAATCATGTCTGACGAATCTTATAGAATTTTTCGAGGATGTAACTAGTAGCGTGGATAGGGGAGAACCAGTGGATGTGGTGTATCTGGACTTCCAGAAGGCTTTCGACAAGGTCCCACATAAGAGATTAGTATACAAACTTAAAGCACACGGCATTGGGGGTTCAGTATTGATGTGGATAGAGAACTGGCTGGCAAACAGGAAGCAAAGAGTAGGAGTAAACGGGTCCTTTTCACAATGGCAGGCAGTGACTAGTGGGGTACCGCAAGGCTCAGTGCTGGGACCCCAGCTATTTACAATATATATTAATGATCTGGATGAGGGAATTGAAGGCAATATCTCCAAGTTTGCGGATGACACTAAGCTGGGGGGGCAGTGTTAGCTGTGAGGAGGATGCTAGGAGACTGCAAGGTGACTTGGATAGGCTGGGTGAGTGGGCAAATGTTTGGCAGATGCAGTATAATGTGGATAAATGTGAGGTTATCCATTTTGGTGGCAAAAAAACGGGGAAAGCAGACTATTATCTAAATGGTGGCCGATTGGGAAAGGGGGAGATGCAGCGAGACCTGGGTGTCATGGTACACCAGCCATTGAAGGTAGGCATGCAGGTACAGCAGGCAGTAAAGAAAGCGAATGGTATGTTAGCTTTCATTGCAAAAGGATTTGAGTATAGGAGCAGGGAGGTTCTACTGCAGTTGTACAGGGTCTTGAAGAGACCACACCTGGAGTATTGCGTACAGTTTTGGTCTCCAAATCTGAGGAAGGACATTATTGCCATAGAGGGAGTGCAGAGACGGTTCACCAGACTGATTCCTGGGATGTCAGGACTGTCTTATGAAGAAAGACTGGATAGACTTGGTTATATACTGTCTAGAATTTAGGAGATTGAGAGGGGATCTTATAGAAACTTACAAAATTCTTAAGGGGTTGGACAGGCTAGATGCAGGAAGATTGTTCCCGATGTTAGGGAAGTCCAGGACAAGGGGTCACAGCTTAAGGATAAGGGGGAAATCCTTTAAAACCGAGATGAGAAGAACTTTTTTCACACAGAGAATGGTGAATCTCTGGAACTCTCTGCCACAGAGGGTAGTTGAGGCCAGTTCATTGGCTATATTTAAGAGGGAGTTAGATGTGGCCCTTGTGGCTAAAGGGATCAGGGGGTATGGAGAGAAGGCAGGTACGGGATACTGAGTTGGATGATCAGCCATGATCATATTGAATGGCGGTGGTGCAGGCTCGTAGGGCCGAATGGCCTACTCCTGCACCTAATTTTTATGTTTCTATGAAAGAATAGGTCGACTGTGCTTGTATTCACTGGAATTTAGAAGGCTGAGTGGGGATATTATAGAAACTTCTAAAATTCTTAAAGGATTGGACAGGCTAGATGCAGGAAACATTTTCCTGATTTTGGGGGACTCCAGAACCAGGAGTCCCAGTTTAAGAATAAAAGGTAGGCCATTTGGGACATATGAGGTAAAACATTTTCACGCAGAGAGTGGTGAATCTGTGGAATTCTCTGCCACAGAAGACAGTGGAGGCCAATTCACTGGATTTGTTTCAAGAGAGAGTTACAATTAGCTTTTAGTGCTGAAGGAACCAAGGGATAAGGGGGAAAAGCAGCTATAGGGCACTGATTTTGGATGATCAGCCAAGATCATATTGAATGGCTTGATGCCAAATGGCCTACTCCTGCACCTATTTTTCTTTGTTTTCTATGTTTTCTGTGAACAAATTGTTTGAGAATATAAGACAGCAAGCTGTTCAGACCCTCAGGGTTGACCCTATACAGTTTAGATTCATTGAGACATATATTAGGGAACCAGGCTCTTCGGCCTTAACCTTCCTCCCAACTAAGTTTTTTTAAATGAGCTACTTTGCATGAGTATGGCCCATGTCCCTCTGAATGTGTCCCTGCCATATACCTGTCTAAGTGTCTATTATTTATCGCCTTTGTACCGGCTTCTACAACTTTTGTTGGCAACTTGTTCTATAAATACCTCTGCATGAAGCAATTGCCCCTCTGGTCTCTTTCAAATCTTTTCCCTCTCACCTGCAATATGATTCCCCAACTCCTATAATAATAGCCTAGCTAATTATTGCGAGCATGGCAAACGCTTTCATTACCCTAGTTAGCTGTGTCACCACTTTGGGTGAACTGTGCAAAGTCTCCAGGGGTCTGCCATTTTCTGTGTAAGTCCTGACTTACTAAAATGCTTCACGCCTCACACTTATTAGAGTTAAATTCCTTTTGCCTTTCCTTGGCACACTTTACTAGTTGATCCAAATCCTTTTGCAAAGTTAGATAGCCCTCCAGTATTCAGATAGCCACCAATTTTGATGCTGTCTATAAATTTTCCAACCACATTGACCACATCGTCAACTGTATTGAACATTTATTTGGTCACATTCAACCTGAAAATTAATGGTTCAATGATCCTTTATTATCACATGTGCAGAGGTACAGTGATTTTTTTTTACGTACAGTTCAGTAAAGTTAGTGCTTAGCCTAATCATTTGTTTTTCTCAGCACTCCTTAATGTGAAGGTCTAACAAAAATTATAAAATATATTAATTAGCACAGAAACAAGTCCATTGCACACCACTCCACCTCATCCCACCCTGTACCTATGCTGACCATCAAATACCCACAGTGGCACAGCGGTAGAGTTGCAGCCTTACAATGCCAGCAATCCAGGTTTGATCCTTACTATGGGTGCTGTCGGTACAAAGTTTGTACGTTCTCGCCCTGACCGCGTGGATTTTCTCCAGGTGATCCCACACTCCAAAGACAAACAGTTTGTAGGTAAATTAGCTTCTGTAAATTGTTAAATTGTTACTAATATGTAGGATAGTGCTGGTGTACCAGGTGATCGCTGGTCAGCACTGACTCAGTGGGCTGAAGGGCCTGTTTCCATGCTGATTTTCTAAAGTCTACAGTAAAGTCTAACATCTGCACTAATTGTAATGTTCTTTGAAAGTAGAGAGAGCTTTAAATTTCCACACCCACTTCAGTGAGTCTTATGAGCCTGTCCCGCTTTGGCAACTTTTTAGGCGACTGCAGGAGGCTATGCAGTCGCCACATGGTCGCCACATGTTCACGGGTGGTTGCCGGGGAGTTGCCTTCATGGTCGTGAGGAATTCCCACATTCTGGTAACTAGTCGCGGCCTCATTATGGACTAGGATGGAGCTGCCATGGAGAGTAGCGAGAATTCTCCTGCCATAGGTGGGTCGCGGAAGGTCCTAGTGGGTTGCCAGGAGGTCGAAGGGTCTCGTAGGTTCTCATAGGTTGTAGCTGGTGCTGGCCGGTTAATTTCATTGGCTCATTGGGGAAAAAAACCATAAGCAGTAGTTTTCAGAAACAAAGATAACCGACCGGTAATGTTAATGTCCGCCAAGCTTCACAGCCATATATCTCTGGCTTCTGAAAAGATGTCTCCACTCCTTCTCCCTCCTTCTTCCCCCCTTCTCCCCCCTCCAACCCTCCTTTAAAGGACTTACCGTACATTGTGCTTTAGCCGTCAGTGCCAACCTTCCTGTTCATCGCGGTGTGTGTCCGTATCACCTTGGCTTTGCACCATGTGAATTTCACTCAGACAGCGCTCCCCACGCTTGCACTGTCTCCCGCCTGCATAACAGGCTGATGAAGGAAGCGATGTGTGTGTGTGTCCACTCTGACAGTCGCCGTTCCAGTTGCCAGTTTTTCAGGCGACTGCTGGCAACTTGACAGTGGGACAGGCCCATAAGTTATCTAGTGGTAATTTTATTGCCTCAGTGTTAGGATTTTCTCCAAAAGATAGCAAATTTGCATCAATCTCTGTCATCAATTAATAGAATTAAAATGTTATAGTTTCACAATGGAAGTGTAATCTGTTCTGCTAAGGAGGAATAGGTGAGAATGCAAAAAAAAAGTATCTTTATTGTATAAAGAAATGTACTTAAAGAACCAACGTATTTCTGTCATGCATTTTCTGACAAATTTGTTATTATACAATAGTGTTTGGCAAACAAATGCAAAGCTTGGTTGAACATTCTTCAATTCACCTAATCGTTTAAGTGAATAGAAATTAAACATCCTGAACTATTACCTATATAACCCATTATAATTATCCTCTGTAAATGGTTTATTCCAGCCCTAGCTTCTGTTAACTGAATATTGATTACACATTTTCCAAACTCACAACCAAAATTACACAGTCACCTTCCATTAAACGTGTTGCTTAACCTGACATTTCCAGCCTTCCACCAAATTAAAGCGAGTTAAAAGCAATAATAACCAATTGTGTGAAACGATTTGCAATTTGGACAACCTTCTAATGCAATTAAAATTATACTTGTTATTTTACGAGTTACTGTACAGCATTAAATTCTTACTGATATCCAGTGTGACTTCCTGTTAACCAAATATTCTTTATCAGCCTTTACAATTTCCTGTATTTCTATCTGTTCAGAATGTTATCTCTGACAGAATTAACTGGCAACAATCTGGCAACAATCACAGCAATGAAGTCACGAGTCATTTATAAGCCTGAACAATCAAGGTCAACAGGTTCCTTGCAACACAGGAAATCAAAGCTGAGGTAAATACTTCTCATGCAGTTTTCACATACAAGAATTTACTGGAGAGATGTCTATGTAACAATCAGAGATACAAACACTGGCATTTTTTAATCAAATGGCCTAATTTTAAGATGGCTGACTTTATTTATCCAAATTTATTATTCTTTGTATTTTTCAGAACATTTCTAGAATTTGTCTTTGGCAATCATTTTTTGTCCATGAATATTATTTTTGGTTAGATACATATTTCTTAATGAATACAGAAGAGACGTGTGTAAATGTCTAGAATAGTGATCACCAACTGCATGCAGGTGAATATGTAGATGGCAAAGACTCTGTGTTGATATAATTGATTTTAGGTGAGACGCATTAAATTTCTTTAGTTCAGTTTAGTTCAATTTAAAGATACAGCGTGGAAACGCGCCCTTCAGCCTACTGAGTCCGCTCCGACATTATCCGACATACACTAGGGACAATTTACATTTATACTATGCCAATTAACCTACAAACCTGTAAACCTTTGCAATGTTGGAGGATACCGAAGATCTCGGAGAAAACCCATGCAGTCAAGGGAGAACGTAAAACACCGGAGAGACAAGCACCCATAGTCAGGATCGAACCCGGGTCGCTGGCACTGTAAGGCAGCAACTCTACCGCTGCGCCACATGCCGCCCTATGATCTATGCCATCTTTTATGATTCAATTTCAATGAAAATTCATCTTTCAAAGAACCTATATAGGTTTAAGGTGAAGGGGAAAAGATTTAATAGGAAATAACCATATAACCATATAACCATATTTTCACAACGGAAACAGATCTCGACCTATCCGTGCCGAACACATAGGCTTTCCCTTCCCATCCATATAAACTATCCAATTTATTTTTTACTGGAAGCTCATTCCACACAGCAGGAAGCTGGAAGCTCATTCCCCCCTCTGAGTAAAGAAGTTCCCCCTCATGTTACCCCTAAACTTCAGTCCCTTAATTCTCATGTCATGTCCCCTTTCTGAGGGGTAACCTTTTCACACAAAGGGTGGTGAGTGTATGGAACAAGCTACCAGATGATGTAATTGGCACATGGACTATCCCAATATTGAAGAAACAGTTAGACAGGTACATGTGTAGGACAGATTTGGAAGGATATGGACCAAACGCGGGCAGGTGGGACTATTGTAGCTGGAACATGTTGGTTGGTGTGGGCAAGTTGGGCTGAGGGCCTGTTTCCACACGGTATCACTCTATGACTATGACTCTGAATATTCAATAGACTGATGGTTGTTGAGACAAAGCTGTTCCTCAGCCTGGAGGTCACTGTTTTCAGTCTACAATATTAGAAATTATTGATTTTACTTCGGAGTCACGTGAGTGACTACGTGAAGAGCCTGCTCAGCATGCATGCGCGGCATTACGCCAGCAGTTGCAGCAGCGGCGCATCGGGAGTCACGCGCTCCCGCTACGGGGCGAAAGAACGGACCGTCAGGTAAGCTCTGAGGTCGGGTTTTCTTTCACAGGAGAGCCTTCTGCTTTTCAGGCAGCGAAGAAAGGCTCTTGGACTAACCTGTCCCCCGCTCGACTCCACGGAGGAGCGTTCCATCTGGGGGAGGGGGGGGGGAGCGTTCCATCTGGGGGGGGGGCGGCAGCAACAAGGCGGTAGGACCGCTTACCGGGCGCTCCGCTATTTCCCGACACTGTGCCGAGCCCAGCCCGCTAGCGCCTGAGCAGCGGGCTGGATGTGAAGCCACGGAAGAGGCATCCGGATGGTGGCTTCCGACTTGTCGGACGGGGATGTCTCTCCACCCGCATGGGGAGGAGTGACAGCCGCCTGAGCCGCATGGAGCAACTCCTGGAGCAGGAGCTCCAGCGAGACGCGCTTGTGAGGGGCGCTCTCGCAGGGGGAGTTCAGGCACTCCCTCCACAGTGTCTAGTGCACTGTCCATTGCTTCCTCCTTACCCGAGGGTAGCTTTGGTGACCAGGATGGGCTGGTCAAGAAGAGGGGACGCTGGCTGAAGATGTCGGGAGTATGCAAGGGGTGCAGGAACAGGAAGAGCTGCTAGGTGTGGTAGACCGCTACGTGGCAACCCCACGTGCAGGAGGCCGTTAAAGGCCCTACAGGAGAGGTGGTCAATGAGGCGTATACAGCTCCAGAGAACTGTGAGTCCCTTAAAGTGCCGGCTCTAAACAGGCAAAAGTGGGGGCACGTTGGGGCAAACATTCAGGACCAGGAGCTAAAACTGCAGCGGATCCTCAGGCTCTTGACGTCAGCCATCACATCATCTGCTCGTTCCGTGGACAGATACGGAGATGACCACAACCTTCGTAAACAAATCATAAGACCTGCCATAAAATCCTAAATTTGCGGAGTTGTGCAAAACCCCAGCCACTGAGCCAGACCCACTGCTCTTTGGCAAAAACCTCACAAAGCATATGAAGGATATGAAGAGGCCTTAACAAGTTTTCGGTCTCATGAGGGCAGGCCCTGGGACGAGCAAACCAAAAACAATAATCCCTAAGCAGCAGCACCCCATCGCATCCATCAGTCGACGTCTACCATAAGGGACTGGTGAAAGCTCGAGGTCCGCATTCTATCCCCAGAAGTTTTCTTTAGACCAGGGCCCCATGAAAAATGCGCCACCCCACAACATCACCGCCACGTCAGACAACGTGCAAGACTCGTTGGACCAGCAGGAAACAGAAGAATACCCATAACCATGGAGGTAGGTGGGTCCGGTTCCTACCAGCGTATAGAAAATAGGGGCTTAATACTAACAGGGGGGAGATTACACCTGTTTAAAGAAGCACGGGAGTATATCACGAGTGATCAGTATATACTCAATGGCATTAGTGGATATAAAATACAATTCATACTAGGAAAATTGCCACCAGTTCAACATTCACCCCAGAGGGTATTTTCCCTCTCCGTTAAAGAAACCAGAGGGACAAGCTGAACTGGTGAGACTAATTACAAAGGGTATCATGGGAAAACCTGAACCCTTGGAATTCATATCAAATATATTCACTAAACCCAAAAAATATGGTGGATGTCGCATCATCATTGACTTAACTTCAATAAATATGTTTGTTAAGTATATACATTTCAAAATGGAAACGGTTGTTACTACCGAACAACTAATTTCCAAAGGCTACTTCATGGCAAGCATTGATCTTAAAGATGTTTACTATTCAGTACCATTCACAAGGATCATCGCAGATACCTGAAATTTACCTGGATGGGGCAGCTATGGCAGTTTAAAGCGTTACCCAATGGGTTCACATCAGCCCAAGATTATTCACCAAGATACTAAAACCATCTCTGGCAATATTAATCGAGCAATATGGCACGCCAGATATCGATTTATTTGCATCAAGGCTAAATCACCAGGTACCTATGTATGTCGCTTGGGAACCAGACCCTGAGGCAGCAGCGGTAGATGCGTTCACGCTGGATTGGGGAAATTCTTCTTCTATGCATTTCCTCCCTTCTGCCTCATCAGTCGGCGACTACGCACAATACAAATGGACTCTGCTTCAGGTATTTTGATTAGTGCCCGACTGGCCTACGCAGCCATGGTTCCCAATACTCCATGACATGGTTGTTGAAACTCCGATGGTATTCCCCAGTGACCCAGAGTTATTAACACCCAGTGTCGGGCACAAGCCACCCGTGCCATGAAAAAATCAAACTCCTGTGTTGCAGATTCTGCACAAACCACTTCTGGGACTGGGATTATCAGAACAAACCGTTGACACCATGTCAGCATCCCTCTGAACATCCACTAAAAACCAGCACTTGTCCAGCATCAAAAAATGGGAGAAGTACTGCTTGGATACAGGGTCCACCTACTCAACTGCTACAGTTACCAACGTACTGGAATTCTTGGCGAACTTTCACCACAATGAAGGACTCGGCTACAGAGCCATCAACACAGCTAGAAGTGCCCTGCCTGTCTATTTAAAACAAGCTCCAGGACAACAGGTCATGGGGTCCCACCCGCTGGTGGTCAAACTAATGAAGGGTATTTATATACGGACATCCCATATATGGGATGTCCGTGTGGTCCTGACATACCTCAGGGGATGGCCACCAGCCAGATCCCTCAACCTGGAACCATCAATGCTCAAAACACTCATGTTGATGGCACTTGTATCTGCACAGAGGGTCCAGTCACTACACCTATTGCGACTGGACAGCATGCTCACAGCTCCAGACCAGATCTCTGTCGTTATCCAGGGACTGATCAAACAGAGCAGACCAGGAACACCTAATCCAGTCGTGGAATTCCGGGCTTACCCACCAGAAACACGGTTATGTGCCATGACCCACCTACTATCCTACATAGACACAACCAAAAATATTCGAGGGAGATGAAAAGCCTTGTGGGTCAGTCATAAAAAAGCCTTATGGTCGGGTGACGAACCAAACCATCACGAGATGGCTTAAGCAGGTGCTAAAAGCTGCTGGGATAAACACTAACATGTACACATCTCATTCCACCAGGGCAGCATCCACGTCAACGGCTAAAAGAATGGACGTGCCTATAGACCACATCCTGGCTACAGCAGGATGGTCGGGGGAAAGACCGTTTAGAAATTTTATAATAAGCCGTTGGCAAAACCTGTTTTATTTGCAGAAAAGGTTTTTACAGATTGCAAATATTTAATTTAAGCCCAGGGTAGCAATTTAATTTCTTTGTTGTTATTGTTACAAAATACCATTGCGTTTTTTCTACAAACAGATTCATTGGTTGATTCCAATAACACACTACCTCCCTCAAAGACTTAGGCAGTGCGTGAAGTAATACCTGTTACACGGTTTGAAATCACAGAGCTTTGAATTCTTCACATAGTCACTAAAGTGACTCCGAAGTAAAATAGTAAGATTAAACGAGAACTTACCTGTTTTAAGTTTGATCTGTATTTTATGAGGAGTTACGATGAGGGATTACGTGCCCTCCATTCCCACCCTCAATAATATGGGTCAAATTGATAAACTGATTGTCTCCCTGTCTCCTTGTCTTTACTATGTTTACTTCAATAACTGTGTCTATCTGTGATTCCACACCGCTGCTTTGAAGTATGCCGCGCATGCGTGCTGAGCGGGCTCTTCACGTAATCCCTCATTGTAACTCCTCATAAAATACAGATCAAACTTCAAACTGGTAAGTTCTTGTTTAATCTTACTATTTTATCCACCACTGACCTGTCAATTGACAAGTTCATGGATTCTCGGCCTCCCTCTTCTAAAGTCAACAATCTGTTGAAAGCAAGACTGGTGGGGAGATCAAGTTGAAGGTTGCGGAAATGTTGGAGAATGGCATAGGATTCAGAGGCTGGTGGGGTGAAAGCTGAGGACCAAGGAAACTCTATCTTTGTTCCATCCAGGGGAAAGGGGAGCGAGTAGAGAATGGCAGATCAAAGAGGAGACGCTGGTGAGGTATCCATCTCTGACAGCAAGGGGGAAACCATGTTTACTGAAGAAAGAGAACATCTCCAGTGTCCCAAAATGCAAAGCGTCATCTTGAGAGCTGATGCGGTGGAGATAGAGAAATTGAGTGTAGGGTATGTTGTATTTGCAAGAGGCAGGGAGAAGAGAAGGTATAGACTAGTTAACTGTTAGAGACAGTCGGTTTATCAGTCAATATCCATACCTCGTGTTGGTGACAGAGATGGAGACATAGAGAATGAAAACGGGCGTGAGGTGTCAGAGATACTCCAAGTGAATTTGAGGGTAGAGTGGAGGTTAGTGGTAAAGCTGATAAAATCAATGGGTTCTGCACAGATGCAGGAGGCAACCCCAATGCAGTCATCGATGTGCGGAGAAAGCGTTGAGGGATGGTGCCAGTATAAGTTTGGAATAAGAATTGTTTGACGTAACCAACAACTATGCAGGCATCAATGGAGCCCGTACAAGTAGCCATGGCTGCACCTTCAACTTGAAGAACCTTGTATGTTTCAATAGATTATCTCTCAGTCTTTGAAACTATAAATGCAGGCCTAATCCACCCAACCTTTCCCCATATGTAAGAGCTGCCATCCTATAAACAAGATCAATCTTTACCTTTAGATCAAGTATCCTTCTTTCATGAGAGTAGATATAATTTTACAGGATTGGCCTCACTAAGGTCTGTATTACAACAGTAAGATCATTTTGGTCTTGTACCTAGATTTTCAACAAATTAAGGTCACCAAGCCATTTGCCCTCACAACTGCCTTCTGCACCTGCATGCGAGCTGCAGGTGTCTTATGTACATGAACATAAATTCCCTCTGAACATCAGTATTTCCCTATCTGATACTGTTTATAAAATACTTAATATTGCTGTTTTTATTACCAAAGTGGAAAGCCTCACACCTTTCCGCATTTTACTTCATCTGTCATGGTCCACTGTTGAGTCCACTGTTGTTTGTCATGTACATCAATGATCTGGATGATGGTGTGGTAAATTGGATTAGTAAGTGTGCAGACGATACTAAGATAGGTGGGGTTGTGGATAATGAAGTAGATTTTCAAAGTCTACAGAGAGATTTATGCCAGTTGGAAGAATGGGCTGAAAGATGGCAGATGGAGTTTAATGCTGATAAGTGTGAGGTGCTACATATTGGCAGGACAAATCAAAATAGGACGTACATGGTAAATGGTAGGAAATTGAAGAATACAGGTGAACAGAGGGATCTGGGAATAACTGTGCACAGTTCCCTGAAAGTGGAATCTCATGTAGATAGGGTGGAAAAGAAAGCTTTTGGTGTGCTGCCCTTTATAAATCGGAGCATTGAGTATAGAAGTTGGGATGTAATGTTAAACTTGTACAAGGCATTGGTGAGGCCAATTCTGGAGTATGGTGTACAATTTTGGTCACCTAATTATAGGAAGGATGTCAACAAAATAGAGAGAGTACAGAGGAGATTTACTAGATTGTTGCCTGGGTTTCAGCAACTAAGTTTCAGAGAAAGGTTGAACAAGTTAGGGCTTTATTCTTTGGAGCGCAGAGGGTTAAGGGGGGACTTGATAGAGGTCTTTAAAATGATGAGAGGGATAGACAGAGTTGACGTGGATAAGCTTTTCCCACTGAGAGTAGGGAAGATTCAAACAAGGGAACATGACAAGAATTAAGGGATAGAAGTTTAGGGGTAACATGAGGGGGAACTTCTTTACTCAGTGGGTGGTGGCTGTGTGGAATGAGCTTCCAGTGAATGTGGTGGAGGCAGGTTCGTTTTTATCATTTAAAAATAAATTGGATAGTTATATGGACGGGAAAGGAATGGAGGGTTATGGTCTGAGCGCAGGTATATGGGACTAGGGGAGAATACGTGTTCGGCACGGACTAGAAGGGTCGAGATGGCCTGTTTCCGTGCTGTAATTGTTATATGGTTATATGGTGTTGCATATTCACCCAGCTTTTCTATATCTTCTTGAATACCATTTTGCACCTTCAATAATACACATCGCTGCTTAATTTTGTTTCATCAGCAAAATAAGAAATGTTATATTTGGACCCCTCACCAAATGATTGGTATAGGTGGTGCGTATTTGGAGTCCAAACACTGATCCCTGTTGAAATCCACCAGTCATAGCCCGCCAAACTGAGAAGTATCTGTTTATGCCTACTCTTTATTTTCTGTCTTAACCAACTGTCAAGCCATGATTTTGCATCAGCCCTAACTCACTTTAATGGGGTTGCAGAAAATTCTGCTGGGGATCTTTACAATTTAAGAAGCACTCTGCGAGTCAACTCTGAGTTAGCAGAATGGATTGAATTGTGCTTGTCTTCATATTTTATTAAATCAGAGGTGCTAATCCAAATAAATCACCTTTGCATACTCATTTCACCTGCTTCTCTTTCTTCTTTCTTCCATTTGTTTAGTCCCTTTATTGTCTGCTTATTCTCCCAGTACTCGTATTCCAAGGTGAAGGGAGGGGGAGGGGGTGTGTGGCAGAGGGCGGTGTGTAGGGGATGTGGGGGAGAGGGTGGTGGGGAAAGAGGGGGTGTGGGGGGAGGGTGGTGGGGGTAAAGGGGTGGGGGGATTGGGAAAGGGGGGGGGGTGGGGGAAAGGGGGGTGGGGGTAAGGGGGTGGGGGAAGGGGGGTGGGATGAGAGGAAGAAGGGGGATGTGGGGAAGGGGGGAGGGGAGGCTCGCACACTGCTCAACCTGCACCTACAGCTTCCGGCCTCATGCAGCTGATCCTGGTCCCACTCTGGCCTCACTCAGAGGCTTCTGGTTCAACTCAGCTGCTTTCGGCTGGTCATGCTGGTCACCGCTGAAGCAACCTGCAAGCTGCTCACTCTCCGCAGGCTGCACACTCTCCGTTGGCTTTGCACTCTCTGCAAGCTGCTCAACACACTGCGGCCCTTCAGCTTTTAATTTTCCTCACTGCGTTATTGACAGAGGGTTACAGAAAGGCCGGTTTTTACGATTTTTAGACCTTCATAACTTTTGTACAATTTCACCGATTGGAACAGAACTTATTTGAAAGGGCGGCGTGACTCACGTCACAGCGGCCTCTGCAGTCCGTCTGTCTTTTTGTTGTTGTTGTCTCGTTTGAGTGTAGTTATAGTGTTTTTTTTTAAACTGGGTATGTGTGTTGGGGGGGCGGGCGTGGTGGCGGGGGGGGTAGGGGGAGGGGGCGAGGAAACTTTTAAAATCTTTTCCCTGTACGGAGGGCCCAACCTTTTCTCTGTCGGGTCTCTGTTGTCGTTGGGGCTTAGCACCGTGGAGCGGCCTCCACCCGGAATGACCTGGGGCTCCAGTCGCGGAGCCTGTGGACTACTTACCATCGCGGAGCTGGCCGAATTCAGAGCAGGAGGAGCTGTGATGGCGAGCTGCTGTGGCCTGATCCCGGAGATTCGGAGGCTCCAGCTGCAGGTCTGGTGGACGGTAACACCGGGAGCCCGTGGGTCCCTGGCGGGAGACCGTTTTTCGGGGCTTCCGCAATGGCGACTTCTCCCGCCCGAGTTGCGGGTTTGAGGATGACTTGGAGCGGGGCCTTACATCGCCCGGCGCGGCTTTAAATGGCCGCGGGACTTGCTAGTGCCCGCCGGGGCTCCAACATCAAGAACCGGAGCAGGGCCTTACATCGCCCGGCACGGCTTTAAATGGCCGCGGGATTTGCTAGCGCCCGCCGGGGGGGCTTACCCGGAGTGTGGCCTTGCATCCGGCACGGCTTTAATGGCCGCGGGACTTATTTACCATTGCCCGCCGGGGGCTTTGACTCTGACATCGGGAGGAGAATGGGGAGTGCAGGGGAGAGATAAGACTTTGCCTTCCATCACAGCAAGGAGGAGATTCGCTGTGATGGATGTTTGTGTAAATTGCGTTGTGTCTTGGTTCTTCTACTTGTTTGTATGACTGCAGAAACCAAATTTCATTTGAACCTCTTCAAAATTAATTTGAATCTCTTCAAAATCCGGCACTCAAATACTACACTTCTTCCCACCCTACTCCTGTAAGGACTCCATCCCCCACTCCCAATTCCTCCATCTACGCCGCATCTGCTCCCAGGATGAGACGTTCCACACCAGGGCATCTGAAATGTCCTCATTCTTCAGGGAACGGGGATTCCCCTCCTCCACCATAGATGAGGCTCGCACCAGGGTCTCTTCCATACCCCGCAACACTACTCTCTCTCCCCATCCCCGCACTCGCAACAAGGGCAGTCCCCCTAGTCCTCACCTTTCACCCCACCAGCCGGCAAATACAACAAATAATCCTATGTCATTTTCGCCACCTCCAACGTGGCCCCACCACTCGCCACATCTTCCCATCTCCCCCAATGTCTGCCTTCCGCAAAGACCGCTCCCTCCGCAACTCCCTTGTCAATTCTCGCCTTCCCTCCCGTACCACCCCCTCCCCGGGTACTTTCCGTTGCAACTGCAAGAAATGCAACACCTGTCCCTTTACCTCCCCCCTTGACTCCATTCAAGGACCCAAGCAGTCATTCCAGGTGCGACAGAGGTTCACCTGTATCTCCTCCAACCTCATCTACTGCATCCGCTGCTCTAGATGTCAGCTGATCTACATCAGTGAGACTAAGCGGAGGTTGGGCGATCATTTCGCCGAACACCTCCGCTCGGTCCGCAAGAACCTACCTGATCTCCCGGTGGCTCAGCACTTTAACTCCCCCTCCCATTCCCAATCCAACCTCTCTGTCCTGGTTCTCCTCCATTGCCAGAGTGAGCATCACCGGAAATTGGAGGAACAGCACCTCATATTCCGCTTGGGGAGTCTGCATCCAGCGGGCATGAACATTGAATTCTCCCAATTTTGTTAGCCCTTGCTGTCTCCTCACCTTCCTTAGCCCTCGAGCTGTCTCCTCCCATCCCCAGCCCGTCTCCTCCCATCGGCCCGAAACGTTGCCTATTTCCTTCGCTCCATAGATGCTGCTGCACCCGCTGAGTTTCTCCAGCTTTTTTGTGTACCTTCGATTCTCCAGCATCTGCAGTTCCTTCTTAAACTCTCAATATTAAAGTCTGAGCTTGCCACTGCTTTAGAAGGGCATGAATATAACCAGTGCCCCAGAAGAGCAAGGTGACATGTCTCAATGACTCGACTGATGGCACTAATGTCTGTGGTTATGGAGTCCTTTGAAAAGTTGGTCATAGTGCATATCAACTCCCACCTCAACAAAGAATCTGGATCCACTACAATTTGCCTACTGTCACAATAGATCCATGAGGGATGTGATCTTACTGACTCTCCACTCTGTACCAGTCTACATGTTGTTGATTGACTACTGCTCAGTATTCATCACCATCATTCCCTTCTAACTTCTTATAAAGTTCAGAAAACTGGGTCATTGCGACTGCAACCAGATTCTCATCTGACTCAATCAGTACAAATTATCAAGATTCTCAATCATCACTGACACTCAAGGGCAGTGTGTGCTCTGTTCACTCATATTCTCATGACAACACAGTTCCAGAACCATTTTAAACTTGCCAATAACCTTGCTAATCATGAGTAATGATCAATCAGAGTTCAGGAGGATTGGTAATATGATTAAACTGAATAATAACCATATAACCATATAACCATATAACAATTACAGCACGGAAACAGGCCATCTCGGCCCTACAAGTCCATGCCGAACAAATTTTCTTCCCCTTAGTCCCACCTGCCTGCACTCGTACCATAACCCTCCATTCCCTTCTCATCCATATTCCTATCCAATTTATTTTTAAATGATACTATTCTCATGGGACATTCCACACTGTCTCTGTAAAGAAGTCAGTCACAGTAAACTCCCCTTAACCATCTTTAAACTTGCCAAAGGGAAAAGCTACACACCTATCCATCTGTTAGACCTCTATCAGGTCCCCCCTTAACCTTCTGCGCTCCAGAGAATAAAGACCTAACTTATTCAAGTATCTCTGTAACTTAGTTGTTAAAACCCAGGCAACATTCTAGTAAATCTCCTCTGTACTCTCTCTATTTTGTTGACATCCTTCCTATAATTTGGCGACCAAAATTGTACACCATACTCCAGATTTGGTCTCACCAATGCCTTGTACAATTTTAACATTACATCCCAGCTTCTATACTCAAATCTATAATAGAAATAGGCTTCTATAATCAGCACTACCAAGGAGCAAATTGGTGATTTTAAAAGGATCCATGCACCTCTCTTCATGGATGGGTCAGTGGTGGAGAGAGTCAACAACTTCAAGTTCCTGAACATGCCTACTCTGAAGATCTGACCTGGGTCCAGAAAATCGATGCAATCATAAGAAAGCCCATCAACACCCTCACATCCTCAGAAGATGAAGGAGATTTGGCATGTCAATTAATACTCTCTTGCACTTCTACAGACGTTTGGTTGGGAGCACATTATCTGGTTGCATCATGCCTGGTTCAGCAGCTCCATCAATTTGGAATGAACGAGACTACAAAAGTTGGTGGACACTGCCCAGTCCATCACTGATACGCACCTTCTCATTATTGAAGGAATCTATAGGAAACTTTGCCTCAAGAAGGCAGCCCTCATCATCAAGGACCTATGTCATCCAGGGCACACTTGTCTTTCACTACTACCATCTGGAAGAAGGAATAGGAGTTTAACCTCCAGATTGAAGAGCATCTTCCTCCCGACAAGAGCCTTCCTCAGGCTCTTGAACATGACAAAAACACTACCCAACAGATGATCTATGAACTGTTTTGATCGCACTAAGGATTTCAAAAGTTTTGCACTAACATGAGGGTTTGTGATTGATAAAATGTTGTTTTGTTTATTATGTTTCCATGTGTACTGTGTGTATATGCTGCAAGTAATAACTTAATTGTCTATTGTCGGTAGATATGACAACCACTTTTGACTCTTGACTCTTAAGTAATGAAACCTACTCTTCAAAGTAATAATAAAAAAAGAACAAAAAGACAGTAATGAAATGTTATCAACATTTTTTCACACTTTCTTTTGCAGTAATAATAATGTTCTTCATCGGCTTACTGTTTGGATCATTAGTGCCACAGAATTTACCCACTCTGTTATTTATTTCCACTGTTATTGTTATTAGTCTGTTTTTCGCTGTCCTTCATCAGGATCATTCTTTGGTACAAACACTTGTGTCACTGGTCAGCACTCAATTACTCAGTGGACACCATTCTTGTTTTTTACGTGAAATTTCTCCTGCGGCTTTCACAGTAGTCAGCATCTTCTTCGAAGCTGCCGACCATGAAAATCCAAACCCTTCTAAGCTCCACACGCTTCTCATTCCTAGGAATCATGTCTGTATGTAGCAATGAGTTGAACATGTTATCAGGAGACGTAAACTCCATATGGTCTCCATGAGGAGTAGTGTTACCTCTGGACCACTGCAGCATGTTTTTTTTTTTTTTTACAGTAATTGGTCATTGATGCCTGGGTTTATCCCTATAACCTTTTCAGTGGGGAGAAAAAGTGGTTTCCAATCTCCAGTTTCTCTTGGTGCTTTCCAGTTTGTTATCTTGTCAGAAAGCAGATCCCAAATGTGTAGCTACCAGTGTCAGACTGAGTTCTGGTGTCTAATCATTTGAGAGCTGTGATAATATCTGGAATCGCATAGAGTTAAATAGCACACATGATATACCACAGAGAGGTACTATGATATAGTCTTTTTAAAGGAACAACTGAGTAGTTATGGTAATATTGCCTCTTTGCTTTAAATAGGAATGAATAAAGTCTGTATTAAATCGACAACATGCAAAGAAGCTTCATTAATCTCTACATTCACCAACTTCACAATGCCAAGCAATTTAAAACAAAATCACACAATTAAGCTGCAGCCTGTATCTATGAGGCAGTGATCAGTTCCAAAGCTGATTAACTGACAAGACCGCAGACCAAAGCATTTAATCAAAGCAAGAGGAGCACTTTATTGCAAATAATATTGTAGATAAATGGAGATTACTTCTATTTTGTGTGCCATTTAAAACAAAACTGTGAATGTGCATATAAACATTTAGAGAGCCTACTGTGATAATTCAGAAGGCCAGGATTCAATACATAATTTGTGTTGGATTAGCTTGTACCAGGTGGAAGAATGTGACAGGGGCAATGCAATTTGCCCCAGTGTAATTTGATGAGAAGAAAAATGCAGTTCAGGCTTTTTTTTATCTGCTTTCCGAATGTACTGAAAATGTGCTTTATTGAAAAATACTGTAGATTATAATGTTCCCAATATATGAAATCAAAATGAAAGCATCATCATAGGCTTCAGAAGAGTCATCTATTTGAAAGCACTATACGTGAAAACAGACAATAGACAATAGGTGCAGGAGTAGGCCATTCGCCACTTCGAGCCAGCACCGCCATTCAATGTGATCATGGCTGATCATTGCAAATCAGTACCCCATTCCTGCCTTCTCCCCCTATCCCCTGACTCCGCTATTTTTAAGAGCTCTGTCTAGCTCTCCCATGAAAGTATCCAGAGAACCGGCCTCCACCACACTCTGAGGCAGATAATTCCACAGACTCACAACTCTCTGTTTAAAAAGTGTTTCCTCATCTCCGTTCTAAATGGCTTACCCCTTATTCTTAAACAGTGGCCCCGGATTCTGAATCGGGAACATGTTTCCATACAGTGTGTCCAAACCCTTAATAATCTTATATGTTTCAATAAGATCCCCTCTCATCATTCTAAACTGGAGTATACAAGCCCCGCCGTTCCATTCTCTCAGCATACGACAGTCCCACCACCCCGGGAATTAACCTTGTAAACCTACGCTGCACTCCCTCAATAGCAATAATGCCCTTCATCAAATTAGGGGACCAAAACTGCACACAATACTGTACAACAGTACCAATAACCTCCATTGGTGTAGCTACTTTAACACAGCAAAACATCTGAAAGTGAGACTGGCTCACTATTAATGAAAAAATTATGGCAAGCACATAAAGAAATACTAAGGCAGGATGGTCAAAGAGATACATTTTTTGAATATCTTAAAGGAACAGGTAAATGTAGAGTGTGTGAGAGGGAACTGCAGATGCTGGTTTAAACTGAAGATATACTCAAAAAGCTGGAGTAACTCATCGGGACAGGCAGCATCTCTGGATAGAAGGAATGGGTGACATTTCGTGTCGAGACCCTTCTTCAGACTGGTTCGGGATAAGGGAAATGTGAGATATAAAGGGTTATGTGGAGAGATTAGGAACAATGAATGAAACATATGCAACAAAGTAATGATGATAAAGGAAACATGCCATTGTTAGCTGTTTGTTGGGTGAAAATGGGAAGCTAGTGTGACTTGGGTGGGGGAGGGATAGAGAGAGAGGGAATGCTGGGCCTACATGAAGTGAAATAAATCAATATTCATACCACTGGGCTGTAAGCTGCCCAAGAAAAATATGAGATGATGTTCCTCCAATTTGCATTTAGCCTCACCCTGACAATGGCGGAAACCTTGGTCAGAATTGTCTATGTAGGAATGGGAAGGTGAATTAAAGTGTCCAGCAACCAGGAGATCAGGTAGGTTCATGCGGGCTGAGCGATGGTGTTCCGTGAAACAATCACCCAGTCTGCGTTTGATCTCGCAGATGTATAACATATAATCTTGAACAACGGATACAGTAGGTGAGGTTGTAGGAGGTGCAAGTGAAACTCTGCTTAACCTGAAAGGACTGTTGGGGCCCCTGGACAGAGTCAAGGGAGGAGATATAGGGACAGGTGTTGCATCTTCTGCGGTTGCATGGGAAGGAACCTGGGGAGAGGGTGGTGTGAGTGGGAAGGGTTGAGTTAACCAGGGAGTTGCGGAAGGAACGGTCTCTGTGGAAGGCGGAAACGGGTGGAGATGGAACAAATGTGGCTAGTGATGGGATCCCGATGGAGGTGCGGAAATTTCAGAGGATTATGTGTTGTATGAGACGGCTGATGGGGTGTAAAGTAAGGACAATAGACAATAGACAATAGGTGCAGGAATAGGCCCTTCGAGCCAGCACCGCCATTCAATGTGATCATGGCTGATCATCCACAATTAGCACCCCATTCCTGCCTTCTCTCCATATCCCTTAACTCCACTATCCTTAAGAGCTCTACCCAACTCTCTCTTGAAAGCATCCATAGAACCAGCCTCCACCGCCCTCTGTGGCAGAGAATTCCACACACGCTCAACTCTCTGTGTGAAAAAGTGTTTCCTCATCTTCGTTCTAAATGACTTACTACTTATTCTTAAACTATGGCCCCTGGTTCTGGACTCCCCCAACATAGGGAACATCCCTGCACACTCACCCAACCTGTCCAAGTCACCCTGCATCCTCATAGCATCCTCCTCCCAGTTCACACTGCCACCCAGCTTTGTGTCATCTGCAAATTTGGTAATGTTACTTTTAATCCCTTCATCCAAATCTTTAATAATTAAATAGCTGCGGTCCCAGCATCAAGCCTTGCGGCACCCCACTAGTCTCTGCCTGCCATTCTGAAAGGGACCCGTTAATTCCTAACCTTTGTTTCCTCTCCGCAACCAATTTTCTATCCAAGTCAGGACTCTACCCCCAATACCATATGCTATAATTTTGCCCACTAATAGTAAGATTAAATGAGAATTTACCAGTTTGAAGTTTGATCTGTATTTTATGAGGAGTTACGATGAGGAATTACGTGAAGAAGCCCGCCACGACGCATGCGTATCATTCTTCAAAGCAACGATGTGAAATCACAGACAACTGTAATGACTAAACATAGTAAGATTAGAGAAGAGATACCAGTTAATTATATGATCAAGGGTGGGAGCGGAGGGCACGTAATCCCTCATCGTAACTCCTCATAAAATACAGATCAAACTTCAAACTGGTAAGTTCTCGTTTAATCTTATTATTTTACTTCGGTTGCGTGAGTGACTACGTGAAGATTTTAAAGTTCTATGATTTCATGCCGTGGAAACGAGTCCATGCATCACGTCTGCCTTGATGACTGTAGGAGGAATTGTGTTAACATAATTTGGACATGAATTCGACATTGAAAACATAAAATTTATTAACACAAAATTATAACCCCTTTTTATGGGTTTAAAATAATTTACAGAACTTAAAATTGTTTCTGCAAACTTTTCAAGTTTCATTACTGGTTTGTTGTAAAATAATTGGAATGTTTTTTCCCCAGACCATCCTGCTGCCTTGAGGATTTGGTCCATTGGTACATCCAACTGTATCGCTGCCAATGTAGCTGCAGCCCTGGTGGAATGAGATTTTAAAATATTAGTATCCACCCCAGCCTGTGTTAGCACCTGTTTCAGCCATCTTGAGATGGTCTGGACCATCACTCTTTTGTGTGGTTGCTTGTGGCTGACCAAAAAGTGCCTTCTCATTGCCACTTAGGATTTTTGTTTTCTCCATGTATAACGACAGATGTCTTACTATACATAGACGGTCATCTGTTGGGTATGACCTAAATTGTATATTGAGGCCTGCTGATCCCTGTCTGTTCTGCTTTACTAACTCATAGATATGAAACATAATATTTTCTGTTGAGGAAGTCGTGTTGTCCAGCCTTAGTTTATGCAGTGACTGTACACTCTGTGCCGTGACCAATGCCATTAGCATGACTGTTTTTAATGTCAGTCTGTGTAGGGACAGAGCTGTTGCTGGAGACCAATTCCTGAGCATCTTCAGGACAATATTAGTCTTACATCCCATATTTGGGAGTACCTGGTTCTTGGGGGATTAGTATTAAAAATTCCCCTCATAAGTTTTGTTACCAGTGGGTGAGTCCCAACAGAGTGACGCTCTGTCCCCTGCCATAGGTATGTCGATAGGGCACTTATGGCGCAGTTGATGGCACTGTAACGGAGCCCTTCATCATAGTGGAGGCCTGCCAGATATTCCAGAACAGTCAGGATGTTCATGTCTCTCCCACTTCCTGATATAGACCAGATACTGTTTTTTGGTTGACTGTCTTTGGGCCGCCGAGATCATGTTCACTGTTCGGTCCATCAGTCCCAGTTGTAGTAGAGCTGTTTTTAAACTCTACAAATTAATAAGTTCAAATGTTTATGGCATGGGTGGCTATCCCTTGTTACGGGATGTAGCAATGAATCTGGTCTATGTGGGATGGTGATACATGGTTCTAATACCATGTTCAGTATCACTGGGAAGCATGGTTGAGTAGGCCAATCGGGTACTACCAAAATACCAGACGCAGAGTCTTGTTGTATTTTCCTTAATACCCAACTGATGAGGCAGAAAGGAGGGAATGCGTAAATAAACAATTTCCCCCCAATGGAGCGAAAATGCATCTGTCGCCGCTGCCCCAGGGTCTGGTTCCCATGAAACATAATTTGATAACTGATGGATATGTCTGGATGTGAATAGATCGATATCTGGTGTTCCATATTTTGCTGTAAAATCAGCAAATACTTTTTTATGCAACATCCATTCGGTGTTTTCATTAAATTCAAGAGGTACTGCTGTGGGTTTATCATAGGGCCCACAGTGACCCGACTCCATCTCCCGGAGTCTGTCACGTTGGAGCAAATGCTCCACACACCGCTCCATCTGGCTCCAGCGCTCTCGGTCGCTGGCCGCCCGCGGTTGTTCAAAGTCGGACTCCTCTGAGTCCACGACCTTGTTTGTTTTTGTGTCTAGCCTTACCGGCCGGCCTAAAAAAGACCGCCGGGCCGCGTGGATCTGGCCGATGCGGAGGCGACATCAGCCCACTATCGGTGATCCGCCCACAGCAGCAGCCCACTATCGGTGATCCGAGTGCCGCTGGCTGCTGCTGGCTGCCCGCTGCTCCGCGGTCCTCCCTCACCAGCTTTGTCGCAGACCTTGTCTTCTTTGTTTCTCAACCTGTAATCAGCATGGGAAAACACAAAAAGACCGCAGTTCTTACCTGCAGGTCCTGGTTTAAATTGTCGCTACGGGGGAACGTTGTTCCACCCCGCCTCCTGCCGTTTTCGACTTGTCAAAAGTCGACGGACCCATTCTGAATAGTCTCCCGCCCGGCCGTGGTGTTCTGGCCGGCGCGGGACCAAAAGTCGGCACAGCTGATCCCTTACGGGGCTTGTGCCTTCAGCTGCTGCTGGCTCCTGCAACTTTGCGGTCCTCCCCAGCCAGCTTCACTCGCAGCACTTGTGGACACTATTTTGTCCAGCTTCCCCCCCCCCCCCCCCCCCCCGTGTAAAACAGCATGGGGACAAAAATGACCGCAGATTACCTGCAGGTCGCGGTTTCAAACTTATCGCTGCGGGGGAACGTTCCACCCCGCCTGTCGTTACGCAAGCGTGAAAGCGATATGACATGCATGCGTCGTGGCAGGCTTCTTCACGTAGTCACTCACGTGACTCCGAAGTAAAATCTCCTATGTGGGACCGTATCTGTGGGACTAGGGGTCTCTGTCTCTGTTGCGACTAGGGGGATGGGGAACAAGGGCAGATCTGCATGGTACCGAGGAGATACGAGTGAAGGCCTCATCTATGATGGGAGAGGGAAACCCCCATTTCCTAAAGAATGAGGACCTCGGATGTCCTAGTATGGAACACCTCATCTTGGGCACAGATGCAGCATAGATGGAGAATTGGGAGTAGGTGATAGAGTCTTTGCAGGAAGCAGGGTGGGAAGAAGTGTAGTGGAGATAGTTGTGGGAGTCAGTAGATTTGCAATTGACATCAGTCAATAGTCTATTTCCTGTGATGGAGACTAAATGTAAAAATTGAGACTATTTTATGATATTCGTCAAGCAACTGAGAACATCAACAAGTGGTGTTGCCTGGCAGTCATCATTTCCTGAATTGGCTGATCACAGCACTTCAGTGGAAGTTTGTTTCAACTTCTCTGAGATTTCTACTGATTTTCCATTGAAACTGTAGTATAATGAAAGGGGGAAGAAGTGATATTCTTGTTCTAATTTGTGGGGCAGGTGCCAGAGAATGTTTACATAATGTGGTCCTTTATTGCTTTAGGGAGGAGAGAATATGTCCAATTTATCTTAAATTTTAAAACCAGCCTCACTCCGGTCATTCGCTCTTTTCTCTTGTCCCATCAGGCATGAGGCACAAAAGTTTGAAAACGCATACCTCCAGATTAAGGCACAATTTCTTTCCAGCTAAGCAACTGAACCATCCTCTCACCAATTAGAGAGCTGTCTTGACCTTCCATCTACCTTATTGGAGACCTTCAAACTCTCCACTAATCAGACTTTAGTGGAATTTATATTAAACATTATACCCTTTATGCTGTATCTGTACACTGTGGACGGCTTGATTGTAATCATGTTCTCATCTTTTTACTGACTGGATAACTTACAGCAAAAAAGCTTTTCAATGTACCTCAGTACACGTGACAATAATAAACTTAACTAAACCAAACTAAAGGCTTATTGACTTATTGACTTGAGGAAGCATTATGCAGTACATCAATCATGCGTAAATGGGAATGGTTGAAAGCTTCAAGTTCCAATGATGTGCCATGGGCCAACATCATTGATGCAACAGCCTGGAAGCCTCACCGACACCTCTACTTCCTGAGAAGACAGAGGGAATTCAGCACGTCACAAGTGACTCTTACCATCTTCTACCGGGGCACCATAGAAAGCATACAGTTGGATTGCATCACAACTTAGTTTTGGAACTCCTCTGCTCAAGACCGCAAAAAAATTACAGAGAGTTGTAATATGGTCCAGCCCATCACACAGACCAACCTCCTTGCCATGGACTCCTTCTACTCTTCACACTGCCTTGGAAAAGCAACCGACATAAACAAAGATTAGTCCCACCCTGGTCATTCCTTCTTCTTCCTGCTCCCATCTGACAGAAGGTACAGGCACTTGAAAACATGCACCTTCAGACTCAGGAACAACTTCTTCCACAATAATCAGGCTTCTTAACAATCCTTCCATAAGCTAGGATGCTGTCTGTTTCACTTCAACCACATTGTGGACATTGGACTTTGTCTATGGTGCTGGTGCAGTACAATGCTGAGAACTATATTCTGCGCTCTGCATCTTCCCATTTGCTCTAACTGTTGTATTTAAGTTTGAGGATTGTATTTATGTATGGTATATCTAATCTGTTTGGATAGCATGCAAAACAAAGCTTTTCACTGCACCTTGGTACACATGACAATAATAAACCTAAACCGATACCTCAACCTAATGAATTGATTAATTTGGCACAGATGTCAAATGAGGAAGTCCCACCATATAAACCTAGAGATCATAATTGATCATAAACTGATCTGGATCAGTCATACAGGTACCAATGCCACAGACCAGGTGAAAGACTGTTTCAAGTGACTCACTGGCTTACATCTATGAGACAGAATAAGGGAGCTTAAAAGAAGACTCGGCACTTGGCTGGGTGAGTGTACTTCCATCAACTCGAAAAAAAGCTCAACACTATGTTGGACAAAGCAGGCTGTTTTAGAAGCATTTTGGTTATTCTAAACACATACTCGCCCCATAAGTGTTGCTACAGAATATACCACTAAATATTATTTCCTTATCATGCATCAATACTAAGGTTCAATTGTAATCATGTATTGCATTTCTGCTGACTGGTTAACACGCAACAAAGGCGTTTCACTGTACCTTAGTACATGTAACAGTAAACTAAACTGCAGAGCAGTTACTCACATTGGCCTCTCTGAAAGGACCTGTCAAATCCATGGCCTTTATCATGTAGAAGGACATGGGGGCACAGGTACCTTTTGATGCACATTTTACTGATTTTGAAATATTTAAGTGGTCCTTCAGTATTGCTGGATATAAATTCTGGAATAAATTCCAGCACATGTATTGGGGTAGAGTGAAAAGCACAGTTTGGCGTGCTGTACAGTCAAATCAGGTAACACATACATGAATATAATCAAGTCAAACTCAAGTAGAAAAGGTTGAGTGAAGGATGATACCAGAGAGCAAAATATAGTTTCTCATCATTGTAGCTGAACAGTTGCAGAGAAAAAGCCCAATGTCTGCAATGAGGTAGGTTGGAGAATCGGGACTGTATGTTACAATAGACAATAGAAAATAGATAATAGGTGCAGCAGTAGGCCATTCAGCCACTCGAGCCAGTACTGCCATTCACTGTGATCATGGTAGATCATCCACAATCAGTACCCCGTTCGTGCCTTCTCCCCATATTCCTTGACTCCACTATCTTTAAGAGCTCTATCTAACTCTCTCTTGATACTTTCCTTGACCCTTCAGAAGTCTGATATAAGAGTGGAGAAATCTGAGTCACAAGCTTCTGCATCTCCGGCCAGTTGGGAGCGGGGAGAAGAACGAATGACTGGGGTGGGAAAGATCTTTGATTACGATGGTTACTTTTCTGAGGCAGCATGAAGTGCAGATGGACTCAATGGTCTTCTGTGTGGTGGACTGTGCTCCATATACAATTCTCTGCAATTTCTTGCAGTCTTGGGCAAAACTATTGTCAGACCAAGCTGCGATGCAACCTGACAGTATGTTTTCTATGGTACATCTGTAGATGTTTGTGCGAGTCGTTGCAGACGTGCCGAATTTACTGAGTCCCCTGAGGAACTAGAGGCGTTAGTGTGCCTTCGTCATTGTAGCTTCTATATGGTAGGTCCATGGCAGATCATTGGTAATATGCACATCAAGGATATTGAAGGAAATTGAACTATCCACCTCAAAAGGACTGTTGGGGTTCAAGAAAATTCAGAAGGACAGTAGATGCTGGCTTTCCCGGCATGCCCAGATTACTAAAATAAAATTTATAGTATGAATAGTTTTCTCTGTAGACACCCTAAAAACATAACAAACTCACACCAAAAGGCTGATGATCCCATGAGTACAGTGTAGTTTTTCAATGTTAGATAAATGTCATCAATACATTGTAGATTTTCTAGAAAATCAGAAAAGTAAAAATTCAATTGTAGCTTTTGGGACATAAATTCGTCATGGGGATACATACATCTACAGAGTGTCATATTGCACTTCTGAAATTCACTATAATTGAAGTCAATTAAGTCACAACCATAACCACATCCCTATCAAAAACTTTCCATTACCATGGTCGCTCAAAGCAATTTGATTTTTGCATGATCACAGTTACTTACAATAATTCATAATTTGTTTCATATATTTTTTGTTAATATTATGTCAAATATGTGGGTAAAGCTGCAGCAAGTAAGCATTTCATTGTTTTGGTTTCATAATGGTGCAGATAACAGATAAACACTCTTGATACTCTTGAAGCACAGTTGCGACTTAGACCACACCACAGCACCGAGACGGCTCTTGTTAAGGTCTTCAATGACATTCACTTAAACACAAACAATGGCAAAATTTCAGTCTTAGTATTACTAGATCTCAGTGCTGCATTCAACACAGTCGATCACAACATATTACTAGACCGTCTGGAAAACTGGGTGGGACTTTCGGGCACAGCATTAAAATGGTTTGAATCCTACTTGAAGGACAGGGACTACTTTGTGTCTATAGGTAATTACACATCTGAGCGTGCAAAAATTACATGTGGAGTTCCCCAAGGCTCCATTCTGGGGCCTCTTCTGTTTAACATCTACATGCTTCCACTGGCTCAGATCATGAAAAACATCAAAATATGTTACCATAGTTACACAGACGACACACAAATCTACATAACAATATCACCAGGAGACTATAGTCCAATACAAGCACTGAGTAGATGCATTGAACAAATCAACGATTGGATGAACCAGAATTTTCTCCAATTAAACAAAGAAAAAACTGAAATAATTGTTTTTGGAGCCAAGGAAGAACGATTAAAAGTTAGCACCCAGCTTCAAATGGTAATGCTAAAAACAACAAACCAAGCCAGAAACTTAGGAGTAGTCATGGACTCAGACCTGAACTTCAACAGCCACATAAAAACAGTCACAAAGTCAGCCTACTATCACCTAAAGAATATATCAAGGATTAAAGGACTTATGTCTTAGCAGGATTTGGAAAAACTTGTCCATGCATTTATCTTCAGCAGGCTCGACTACTGTAACAGTGTCTTTACAGGTCTCCCTAAAATGTCGATCAGACAGCTGCAGTTAATTCAGAACGCTGCTGCTCGAGTCCTCACTAAAACCAAAAAAGTAGATCACATTACTCCAGTTCTGAGGTCTTTACACTGGCTTCCTGTCTGTCGAAGAATTGATTTCAAAATACTACTGTTGGTTTACAAATGGTTTAGGGCCAAAATACATTTCTGATCTTCTGCTTAGCTACAAACCACCCAGACCTCTCAGATCGTCAGGGACAGGTCTGCTCTGTGTCCCCAGCGTCAGAACTAAACATGGAGAGGCAGCATTTAGTTTTTATGCACCACATATCTGGAACAAACTCCCAGAAAACTGCAGGTCTGCTGCAACTCTCAGCTCTTTCAAATCTAGACTGAAGACTTATCTGTTTGCCGCTGCCTTTCAAGAAACAATACAATTTATTAATTACCTATACTGCACTGTAACTTCTATTCCTGGTTTTATTCTATTTTAAATATTTTATTTGATTGCTTTTAATTTTGTAATTATTTTATCTGAATAATCTAATAATCGTTTTACATCTAAATGTCATTTTATATGTGTTTCTTTCCAATGCTTTTAATGTTTTATGTAAAGCACTTTGAATTACCTTGTTGTTGAAAGGTGCTATACAAATAAACTTGCCTTGCCTTGCCTTGCTTTTGTGATGCAAATTTAGTGCATGTGCCCAGGACAAATCTCTATCCGAGTGCAATACTTTATTCATATCACAACAATGCAATAGTGTGGATCAAAAAATCAAAGCAAGGTAACCGTTCTACTCTTATGATAACTATGATTAATTTTGTCTCATTTTTGTACTCTATCTTCGAATATTGAGATTATTTAAAATCTTGTACTCAATACAGTACTCAATTTAGTAAAGTCAGCAATTATGTCAGGGAGTTGCAAAATATTTAGGGCACTGGGAAAAGGGAAGTAAATGATGGGAGATGAGAGCGTATCAAATGATTAATGTGACATTATTAATGTTAATAATATTAATGAGAGCAGTGTTGAATGCATTTGGCTTGACATCCATCTTGGACAGTAGTGCAAAACAAATGATATTGCAAGGACCGCCTGTTATGTTACCTGCCATATATTCAGTTCCATTGATATTAATGAGCCAGATAACACTGACAGCAAGTTTACTCGTCTGATTGTTCTGGGCATGTATATCTGTCTATATGCTGCACTGCGGAAATACGGAATATATATCAGATATAAATATGTGTGTTTTCTTGCTCCATTTCTGGACAGTGCTATATTTGGTGCATTCCATAGCTTAGTAACCTGTGGGTTTGGGTACATTGCATATTTGTTTTGTTGACATTATGCCAGCTGTAGTGGTAAATCTTACCCATCCCTGTTCAATTGAATGGCATTACCAACCTTTATTAAATTTAGCTGAATCTTTCGTGCATATATGTTTTGTTCTGCCATACATTTATATATGCAATTGGTTGACAGCCTCTAATCTTACAATTATTTATGTCAATTTCAATTCTTGTTAAATGTATTTGAATATCAGAGATATTATTGAAGGGTGAAATGGGGCTTTGACAGCATGAGAGGTCAGTGGTGCAGCTGGTAGTGCTGCTGCCTCACAGTGTAATGGGCCTGTCCCACTTAGGTGACTTTTTAGGCGAGTGCAGTGGACTCAGCGCTCGTCTCATAATCGCCACATGGTCGCCACATGTTTGCTGGTGGTCTCTGTTGAGTCTCCTTCATGATCGCGAGGAGTTCTTGCATTTTGGGAACTAGTCGCAGCCTCAGTATGGTCGCCACAAATTTTTCATGTTGAAAATTTTTCTGCGACCAAAAATTGGTTGCCATGGAGAAAATAGATAATCCTCTAGTCATAGGTGCAGTTGTAGTGGGGTCGCCATGTAGTTATAGGTAGTCGAGGTAGTCGTGGGTAGTTTTAGTTAATCACCTTTGCTGACCGGTCATTTTCATTGGCTCATTGGGGAAAAAAAATGTAAGCACAAGTTTTCAGAACCAAGGATAACCGACCAGTAATGTTAAATGCCTGCCGAACTTAACAGCTGTGTATCTCTGGCTTTCTTCCCCCCCCCCCCCCCCCTCTTTCGTCCCCCGTCTTTTGTCCCCCTTCTTTCCCCCCTTCTTTCCCTCCCACTTCCCCCCCTTCTTCCCCCCCTCTTTCTTCCTCCCCCCCTTCTTCCCCCCTCTTCCCCCCCTGCTACCCCCCCTTCCCCCCCCTCTCTTTCTTCCCCCCTCTTTTGCCCCAATTCTTCCCCCCCCTCCTCCCCCCCCCCCTTCTCTCCCCCCCTCTCTCTCCCCCCCCCCCCCCCCCTTTCCCCCCCCCCTTCCCCCCCTTCCCCCCCCCCCCCTTCCCCCCCCCCCCCGGCCCTCACCCCCCCCTCGGCCCCCCCCCCACCCCTCCCCCCCCCCCCCCCCCCACCCCCCCTCCCCCCCCCCCCACCCCCATTCTCCCTCAGCTGTCTAAATTAACGGGAGATAGAACCTCAAGATGCATTGTCTAGAAGGAACTACTCTGACTGCTTCTCCTGCAGGATAGCTATTGGACCAAGGCCCCCTGGTTGTAGGGAGCTGCACAGAACTCAGAGATCAGGGCTTGTATGAGATTTAGCAGCAGATTGGTTCAAACATGATCAGGCCCAATGTTCCAGTGAGCTGCCCACAATGCTTCTCTATCTCATTCTTTTCAATTTATGATAAACTTACTGAAATGATTACCAAATTGAATTTGATATTTGGAGATGGCAAAAAAAGCAATAAAATTGAAAATGAAGAAACATAAATGGAAATCAAACTGATTTGGAAGGTAATGTTTAGACTGAAAAACAAACACAATACAGTCTGGAAATAAAGACCTTCATAAGTCTCTATCAATTGGTAGCAGGCTCACCTCATAGCGGGAATCTGTTATGGATCTGCACATAATCTGAATAACTCAGCAAGTCAGGCAGCATCTATAGATAGGTAACGTTTCGGATCAGGACACTTTCTCAGATTGATTGTAGCAGGAGAGGGAAAGAATGAAAAGACAAATTGGTGGGACAAAACCCGGCGAGTGATAGGTGGATACAGGCGAGGCTTTTAGATAGGCATACAAATATTCAGAAAATTGAGGGAAATGGATCATGTGCTGGCAAGTTTCTTTAACTTGACACCATGTTTAGCACAGACATTGTGAGTCACAGTACGTGTTCCTGCTCGCGGTTTCAATGCGGACGGGATCCAGCTCGAGGCTTTCCAGGCATGTGCCCTCGAGGTGGAAGGTCAAAGACACTCTTTTCAACTCGCCGATTAGGTCGCTGAAGTGGGACAGGCCCTTAAGAAATATTTAGACAGGTACATAGATAGGACAGGTTTAGAGGGATATGGGTCAAATGCAGGCAGGTGAGACAAGTGTAAATGGGACATGTTGGCCGGTGTGGGCAAGTTGGGCTGAAGGGCCTGTTTCCATGCTGTATGATGGGATCAGGGTAATCGCTCATCATGGCAAAAGGTTCAAATACAAATCACTTCAGTTTTTCTCCATTTAGGCTTAAGTCTTTCCAGTAAATACCTCCTGGTCCAAATCATGCTGATCCACTCCTCTCACCTGCTAACCCAGTCCAGGAAATGGAGCCAATACATCAAACCTTTCCTCAGGAATGATTATGAATCCCAAGAATGTTTTCCATGGGATTTTGTAGCTTTCTTCAAAGAATTGTGGAGACGGGTTAGGTCAGATAATTTCCATATGATCTGCACACGACTTTTCCATTGTTTTATGGTTAATGGTAGTGCCCAGAGTTGCTTTCATTAATATTCAGTTTTGTTTAGTTTATTTTAGAGAAATTGGCCCACCGAATCCGCACTGATTTACCGAAGCCAATTAACCTACAAATCTGTACGTCATTGGAGTGTGGGAGGAAACTGGAGCACCCAGATAAAACCCACGCAATTCACAGGGAATATGTACAAACTCCGTACAGACAGCACCCGTAGTCAGGATTGAACCCAGATCTCTGGCGCTGTAAGGCAGCAACTCTACCCGCTGCACTGTCATGCCGCCCAGGTTATTATAATTTAGATTTAGGTGCCAGAGAAGCCAGTTTTGAAATGTCTGATATCTCCGCACCCAACCCTACATTCCCGCTGGACATAATGAGTCTCTCATAATGACTGTTAATGCCACATATATTTCCCATTTGCCTCTTTCCGTCCCCTGCAACAACTGTCAACTATCCTCGGGGATTTATCTGGTCTTTATTTTAGACTGCCGCGACAATAGTACTTGATTGGCATATTCAAAAGCACTGATGGTAATGTCTAGGATTACAGACCATAAGTGGTACTTTCCAGATGATGAGCTGAATACCTTCTTTGGGAGTGTGTTCCTTTAAAAAAAAGATGCATTTCCTTCATAACAACAGAATGGTTATAGTAACATACGTAAGTCTCAGGATGCACTTGGCAGAAATGAACAAAATCCAGACTAAACTGCCCCAATCTTGTGCGGATCCCTGAAGGGACCTTATATTAACCAATTTCTAGAAGTTAAGCTGTTTTTAAAACTGTATAATTAAGCTCTATCTTCTATTTATCTGGTATGTATGAAGTATTAAGCAGTTCCCATGCTGATTAACTGCCAAGACAGCAGGCCAAGGCATTTAATCAAAGGATGCAAGTGATTTATTATTGAAAGCATTTGAAATAAACAGCAATTTTTGCATTTTACTATGAGAAACAAACTTCTAATTTTAAAAAAATGGAATAAGAATTGTTATTTGATTATATTACTATTCACCAATTATTTATTTTTAATTAATCTTATTTAGGACATCAGTTTTAAGTAGATTCTGGGAAATTCCGAGTTTGTAAATTGAATTTATTTCCACTGATGGTGTTGGTTTATTAATGTCAGACGTACTGAGATATTGTTAAAACTTTGTTTATGTATCCAGTCAAATCGTAATATACATGAGTACAATCAAGTCACACACAGACGGTGCAAAGGGAAAAATAACAGAGTGCAGATTATAGTGTTCCAGTGTTATAGCTTTACAGCTTCCGAGAATGTGCAGATAATAAAAAAATATATTAAGGGCTGTAAAGAGGCTGTATTGTGTGAAATTTGCAGGACATGTATTCAGAATGTTACCAGAATGTGCACCTAAGATAACAATGACATGGCAACCTGACGGAAGAAGGAAAAGAGGCCGACCAAAACTCACAAGGAGGCGAACATTCTAGAAGGATTTGGAAGCCCGGGACGCAAACCTATCGAGGGTGGAAGACGTCGCACATAACCGACCAGAATGACGAAAGCTTGCTGCCCAATACACTCAACAGTGTGGAACAAAGATCTTAGAGCGAAGCTCTAAGATCTTTGGTGTGGAAGGAACTAAGCCTAAGTCTAAGTAATGAGGTAGGTTTGGCGATTAGGACAACGCATTAATGAGAGGATCAATCAGTAGTTGTTAGTAGTGGGGAGGAAGCTGTTCCTGATTCTAATGGTTAATGCTTTGAAGCTTTTGTACCTTCTAACTTATCGGGCAAGGGAAATGCGAGAATGATGAGGTGTGAATGGTCCTTGATTATCCACTCATTGTCAACTTCTCCACAGCCAACAATAGACCATTGTGGGCTCCACCTTTCCTTGATCATCTGGCTGGCTGATTTATTCTTCTCATACCTTTCACTCATTCGTTCTTTGTAACTTTTCATATCTCTAGTTTCCCTCTCTCCTGACTCTCAGTCTGAAGAAGTGTCTCAACCCAAAACTTCACCTATTCCTTTTCTCCAGAGATGCTGCCTGACTTCCTGCATTACTCTAGCATTTTGTGTCTATCCTTGATTATGTTGGTTTCTTTCCAAAGGCAACATGAAGTGTAGATGGAATCTTTGGGGAAGGGATGCGGGGGAGGGTGGTTTGTGTGATGGTCTGGGTTACATCCACAACTCTGCAATATCTTGTGGTCTTGGGCAGAGCTATCACCCAACCTGATACATTCAGATAGGATCATTTCCACAGCACATCTTTAGAAGTTGGTAAAAGTTGTTGGAGAAACTTCTTAAGTCTTCTGAGCAAGTGGAGGTGGTTGGTCCAGGAAAAAATTGTTGGTGATATTTATGCCTCAAAACTCTCATCCATCTCAAATTTGACACCATTGATGCTGACTGAGGCATGTGCACCATCTCCATTCCTGAAATCAATAACAAGTTCTTTCATCTTACCGATACGAGGGAGAGGTTGTTATCTTGACACCACGTTACTAAATTCAGGACAGGACAGGCAACGTAATGCTCCAAAGTACAGATTATGCTAGCGAGATAGAGGTGGGGGGGTAAAAGGAGGTAGGATGGGTCACTTTACTGATTAGGGAGAACATCAATGTAATATTTCAAGATTATATTATTGAAGGATCAGTGGGTGAGACGCTATGGGATGAGCTGAGCAACACAAGTGGAAGTTCCTTGTTGAGATTGTGCTATAGGCCCCAAATAATAGATGAGAATTAGAGGTACAAATATGCTGGGTAAATGCAGACAGTTGCAAGACTAATGAGGCAGTCTTGGTCGGGGATTTTAACTTTACCAATATAGACTGAATTATCATAGTGCTAAGGGCTTAGATGGACTGGAATTTGTCAAGTATGTTTGGAAAGGTTTCCTCAGGCAGTACAGGGCCCTGCAAGGAAGAAGACAAAACTTGACCTACTTATATGGAATTGGGAAAGGCAAGTGGATGAGCATTTTGGGATCAGTAACCACAGGACAATTAGCTCTCCTGATTGCCTTCTTAGGTATGCTTCGCAATCCCCTATTCTGAGCTATAAGGATAAAGTCCTTCAACATTAAGTCCTTGAAGGCTGATGCACAATCTTACTGAGACATATAAAATCATGAGAGTAATAGTTAGTGTAAATGCACAGATCTTTTTACCAGGGGAGACAAATCCAGATCTGGAGAGCATAGGTTTACAATGAGAGGGGTAAGATTTAATAGGAACCTGATGGGCAAACCTTTTCACACAGACAGTGATGGGTGTACGGAATGAGGTGCCAGAAGAAGTAGTTGGGGCAGGTACAATAACAACAAATAAACACCATTTGGCCAGCTACATGGATAAGAAACATTTTGTGATATATGGGTCAAGGGCGTACAAAATGGGATTAGATTAGACAGAGCATTTTGGTCAGCATGGATGAGATGGGCCGAACAACCTGTTTTGCATGCTGTACAACTCTATGTTCCAATAATGCAAAATCTCTCAGTGAATGTTCAACTATGTGAAGGCATATTGAGGGGGGCCGGCGGGATCGTTCTGGATCTGGGGGACGGTGACAGCTTCAGGCGGGGGCTGGCGGGGAGCGTCCTTAAATGCAATAGGGGGCCGACTTCATGCAGGGCCTGTGGGGGAGGAGTGCTGCCATGGCAACCCCTGTATGGCAGGGTGGGTGTGTGGGCCGGGGGGGGGGTTGTAAGGGGAGGGGTGTGTGTCTGGCAGGGCCTCGAGATGCTAGGGGGGGGGGGCCTGCTCGCTCCACCAAGGTGTATAAAACTTTTGAGATAGTTGATCAGCCATGATCATATTGATCAGCCATGATCATATTGAATGGCGGTGCAGGCTCGAAGGGCCGAATGGCCTACTCCTGCACCTAATTTCTATGTTTCTATGTTTCTATATCTTACCATAGGAATATATGGTATGATAGGCAGCCATTCACCGCAGCATGCCTGTGCCTTAGAATCCTTCCAATCAGTGTGGTAGGCTGCAATTATAAATGCAATAGGGTAAGAGAACTGATAATGCATGTACTTTAAATTCAAGCAAATTTATGGAGCATTTTTTCTTGTAACAACCTGCATTTTTCTGCGATGATATTGCATGTAAATGCAAGTAGAAGATCATTACTATAAATATCCTACACAGTAGGATATTTCTTAGGGTGGCACTGTGGCACAACGGTAGAGTTGCTGCTTTGCAGCGCCAGCGACCCAGGTTCGATCCTGACTACGGGTGCTATCTGTGTGGAGTTTATACGTTCTCCCTGTGACCGAGTGTGTTTTCTCCAGGAGCTCCGGTTTCCTCCCACACTCTAATGGCTAGTTTTCACGGGGCGACTTGACGCAAGATGTAGCCAGAGTGGAGTGGTCGTGGTCTAGCACGATATCACACGATATAACGGGTCAGAGTGAATAGTTCCCCACTGTACTCGGCAATTCAATCATTTGATGCGAGTGTGTTGTCCGTCTCCCGATCTTTCCCGATAATCGTGAGGTGAACATCGTGGACTGTAGTGTAGTTAATCACGTGGCACAAATGCCATGTTACTGTGTTGTCACACACTATATTGGTTTTTTTCACCCCGAGCTCTTTAATGATCTGAAGAATAATCTGTCTTTTTAGGACAAATGTAGTTTGGTGTGATGCACCTTCTCTCAATCTGTGCAAGAAGTGGTCTTTTTATTTTGTCAAATATGAATAAACACTGTATCTCACATTGACCGTGATGATTGTGGGAAATTATGATCTACTGAGAGCCTGAAAGAGTCTCTGAAGAAGGCTCTCGACCCACCCCAACGCCATCTGTTCCTTCTCTGCAGAGATGCTGCCTGTCCTGCAGAGTTGCTCCAAGAAACTGGTGTCTATCTTCAAAGGACCATAGATGCTGCTGGACAGGGAGAGAGACATCCAGCAACCTAAAGAATGGGTCGCCTGTCCATTTCCCTCCGTAAATGCTGCCTGGCCCGCGGAGTTCCTCCATTCATGCCCATGTCCCTCCGTAAAGAGCTGAGAGGCCCGCGAGAGAGAGAGAGAGAGAGAGAGAGTGAGAGAGAGAGAGAGAGAGAGAGAGAGAGAGAGAGAGAGAGAGAGGCACACACAAGGTGGATGCGAAATCTCACCTGCCTGTTTCAGTGACAGACACCCGCCTCCAGTAAATGAAGACACGCCCATCTGTCTCCCCCTCCTCTCCCTCGACTCCCCCACCTTTCCCTCCCAACTCCAGTCCCGTCCCGACCCCCTGGGAAACTGAAAGTTTCCCGCTGTAATTAAAGAGTTCCCACGGTGGACTGTAAAACTGGGACCCTGGTTCTGGACTCCCCCAACATCGGGAACATTCTTCCTCCATCTAGCCTGTTCAATCCCATAGATACGATTAGACAGGTATCTAGTTATTTAATTCAATTAATGATTTCTATCGCCCAGCCTCTCATCTTTCAATCCGGTTCGGCCAGGAAGGAACTGCAGATGCTGGATTGAAACGAAGATGGACACAACATGTAGCTCAGCGGGACAAGCAGCACATCAGAAGGGTCTCGACCCGAAATGTCACCCATTCCTTCTCCCCAAAGATGCTGCCTGCCGTCGAACTCATTCTCTTTAAACCGGCATCTGCTGTTCCTTCCGACACATACACAAGAAATAAGCAACTTTTCGGGCCAAAACGTTGCCTATTTCCTTCGTTCCATAGATGCTGCTGCACCCGCTGAGTTTCTCCAGCATTTGTGTGCGTGGGTGGGAGTTGGGGGGGTAGAGAGATAAGGCAGCCTGAGGAAAGGCTCGCCTGTCAATTTCCCTCCGTAGATGCTGCCTGGCCCGCGGAGTTCCACCAGTTAGAAACTGCTTTCAGACAAAAAGAGACACACTGACATTAATGAAATGCTTGTTAGCTAGTTTTATTAGATTTGTATGTAAATAGCAAACTGGCTGGATTCACTCTATCCAACTTCCGGGTTCACCGTTCGCAGGAGTTCCCACGGTGACCGCAAGAGTTACTACGGATATCGCACTGGCCACTACGTTCATAAAATGTTGCAATGCTCAACCACAAGTGTACAAGTCACTCTTGGACAAATTCAAATATGTTTGAATTTTCTCCCGAGTACCCAAGTTACACGATTACCTGCCGTTAGCGCCACGGTGGTCCACGAATGCCGTACTGTTACCGCACGAGGTTCCCACGATGTTAAACTCTGGTTACCTCTTGCGTCAAGTCGCCCCGTGAAAAGGGGGTTTAAAAAACGTACAGGTTTGAAGGTTGATTGGCTTTGGTAAAATTGCAAATTGTCCCTAGTATGCAGGATAAGGTAGCATATGGGGTGATCGCTGGTTGGCGCGGACCCGGTGCTCCGAAGGGCCTGTTTCCATGCTGTGTCTTGACAGTCTAAAAGTCTAAAGTCTAAAGTAGGGTAGGGGATTATTTTGGACACCTGGTGGAAGCATATTACGGAAAATTACAGACTGACAGCCTATAATTTTCACCTGTGTGTGTAATGATGAAAATCTATGGGCAGAACACCTGCAAACTGGCTGTGTGACAAAGGCTGGAGAAAGGCAGATAATTTATAATGAGCATAAAAGATTGTGAGTAGGAAAAATGAGCTAATGCTTTGCTGGAGCTGCAATCAGAATCACTGAATCACAGAATCACAATTTTCAACCGTACCTGTGAAAAGGTGTCAAATCTTTGTCTGATGTCTATCAAGTGAGTAAATCCCAGTCCATTTCCCAAATGCTGAATGTCTTACAAAATCATGCATGTGGGTAGGTAGCACTTTATCACCATTATCAATTTACAATAGATAAAGAGAGAAAGAAAAGCACGCAGTTGAACATAAGGGAATTGAAATTCCGCAGAGGTTCTGCAGCTCTTTTCCAGTTTACAATAGGTCAACAATAAAATCCCTTGGTATTTCAGCACCAATGCACTGTTACATTTTAGAACTGCTTTCAGGAAAGTGTTATTACTGTTACAAGCAGGCAGCGTCACCCACTATGCTTCAATCCCTTTCTAAACCCCTTCATCTCTTCCTACTCTTTGAAGGCAATCCTCAAAACTGAGTTATCTTTTAAAGGCTTGGTGAGAAATTTGGTCACCAATGAAGGCATTTAAAAAAAATAATAATTCCAGTCGGTGTAAATACAAATTGTGTATTGAAGGCTATCTCCATTCCCTGTTTCTGTTGGGCAGCAAAAATAAAAGAGTGAATCAGTTATCAATGCCAAAATAACATGACTCTACTGCTGGGATGAAGTACGTCAGGCAGTTCACGTTGCCAGTTACAGCTGCTTGTGAAGATATTTAGATAGGGTCAGGCAAATTTCCCTGCACATTGCAAAGAATGCATTCATTAATCATAACATCGGTTGCCGCCTGCGCGGGCAGCCTCGCCAGCAGTCTGTCCGTCCTTTCACCCTTTTTGTTATTTTTAGTCTGTTTAAAAGTATGTTGCTGGAGGATTCTTTTTTATGTGGGGGTGGTGGGGAGGGGAAGGGGGAAAACGTTTCCCAGTCAATATTGTATTGTATTGTATTGTATACCTTTATTGTCATTTCCTGTTGGGATGCTCAACCAGTGTCCATTCATGTGCATGAAAAATAAATGAAATAAAAAAATACATGTATCGCATCTACTAAACGCCCCCCCAACCTCTGCTGCAGTGTGGGGGTTTGTGCGCGATACTTGGCAGGGGGTTGGGATGCGTCTATATGCTGAGTCACATCTTCGCCCCCCCCCCCCCCCCCCCCCCCCCCCCCCCCCCCCCCCCTCGCGGCCTACCATCAGGATTGGCGCGGCCCTTCCTGCCGGAGACCGGCCAGAGCTTCAGCAGCGGCGCCGCACTGAATTACCATTGTGGAGCGGGCGATGCCTTAGCCGGAGTGTTGGGCCAGCTGCTTTAACATCGTGGAGCTGTGTTTTGCGGAGCTTCCAGCCACGGGCGGGGCTGACTTTAACATCGGGCCGCCTGTAGCGGCGACTACGGAGGTCTCAAAGGCCCCGACCACGGGTGAACAAAGAGGAAGATGACTGAACTTTATTGCCTCACCTCACAGTGGGAACGTTGATTCCACTGTGTGGGGATGTTTATCTTAAACTCTATCATGTAATGTGTTAGAATCATAAAAACATAGAAAATAGGTGCAGGAGGAGGCCATTCGGTCCATCAAGCCAGCACCGCCATTCTTTGTGATCATGGCTGATCATCCCCACTCAATAATCCGTGCCTGCCTTTTCCCCATATCCCTTGACTCCACTAGCCCCTAGAGCTCTATCTAACTCTCTCTTAAATCCATCCAGTGACTTGGCCTCCACTGCCCTCTGTGGCAGGGAATTCCATAAATTCACAACTCTCTGGGTGAAAAGGTTTTTTCTCACCTCAGTCTTAAATGACCTCCCCTTTATTCTAAGACTGTGGCTCCCGGTTCTGGACTCACCCAACATTGGGAACATTTTTCCTGCATCTAGCTTGTCCAGTCCTTTTATAATTTTATATGTTTCTATAAGATGCCCCCTCATCCTTCTAAACTCCAGTGAATACAATCCTAGTCTTTTCAATCTTTCCTCATATGATAGTCCCGCCATCCCAGAGATCAATCTCGTGAACCTACGCTGCACTGCTTCAATCACAAGGATGTCCTTCCTCAAATCTGTTCTTTTTATTTGTATGGCTGCATGGTAACTCAAATCTCTCTGTTCCAATTGCTGCATGTGACAATAAATGTAACTTTAACTTGAACTTGAACATGAACATCTGATCTTCTAACCTAAATCAGGTGCATTTATAACTTATCTACCAGTGTCGATCCATCTGACCCACTAACACTCTGACGGTTTTGTTTTCCCCGTTTAGTTTCGTTTTTTTCGTTTAGAGATACAGCTCAGAAACAGGCACTTCGGCCCACCGAGTCCGCACCGACCAGCGATCCCTGCACATTAACACAACCCTACACACACTAGGGACAATTTAACATTTATACATTCATACCAAGCCAATTAACCTATAAACTTGTATGTCTTTGGAGGTCTTTGGGTCTTTGGAAACCGAGGATCTCGGAGAAAACCCAGGTCGGTCACGGGGAGAACGTATAAATTCCGTACGGATAAACACCTGTAATCAGGATCAAACCCGGGTCTCTGGTGCAGTAAGGCAGTAGCTCTACTGCTGATCCACATTGCCCCGTCCACTGCAGGCTTATCTGTAATGTTAGTAGAGTTCAAACAGACAATCTAAATGCTGGTTTAATAATGGGAGCAGCAGATAATGCTACACATTATTCACCAAGTTTATTTTTCTAATTGTATCCAACTAAAATAACATTCCTAGAGTTGTAGACCAGAAATGGCCCCTTAAACTCACCACATCAATGCTAATATATATTTCTCAGCTACTCTAATCCCAGTGGTCTACATTAAGATTATATCTTTCTCTGAGATTACATTTGCTGCTCTAAATATGTCTTAAACATGGTGATTATATATAATTCCACCTCCTGCTCTGCCAGCAAGTTCCAGACATCAAACATTCTCTGTATAAAAAAATGTTCCTCTCAAACCCTCTTTAAAACCTTTCTTTCATCACACACCTATGCTCTCTTGTTTATGATTTTGTACTGAGCCCAGGTCCCTGGCACTGTAAGCCAGCAACTCTACCACTGTGCCGTTCATTGTGGCAGATCTATGTTCATTGGAAATTGGGGAAGAGGGGCTGTGGAGAGTAATATAAAAAATAATGGTCGGCACAGTGGACATTGAAGGAGAGGTTGTTGTCTTGACACCATCTCAAAACTATCTATAAGACACCATCTCTGCACCATCTTGATACTACTTGACACTATCTCTGTACGCATCTTGACTATTTATAAGTTTGCAGATGACATCACTATAGTGGGCCAGATCTTGAAGAAACTTTTAAATGGAGTTAGATCAAAATTTGTGCACATTCGTGGGTGTATAGGGATTATGATAATGGACTGAGAATGCATCCTAGTTGGGCACTGGTGTGAAGAATTATTGTCAAGTATGTTTTCGTCACCTATACTCACTGATTTTTGTCTATGAGTCAGGAAGTTAAGGATACAGTTGCAGTGGAGTGTGTTGGAGATGGGTTTGGTTGGGAATATGGTGCTTGAAGGCAGAGCTATAGCCAATAAATAAGAGACTGTGTAGGTCTCCCTGTCAACTAGATGTTCCAGTGATTAGCATAGGGCCAGGGAGATTGTGTCTGCCATGGATCTGTTTCAAAGGTAGGTGGGCAAACTGCAGCAAATCCAGGTTGGAGTTATTGTGTACCACAGCCAGCCTCTTGCAGCCCTTCATGATGGTGGATGTCAGAGCCATTGTCAGTCATTGAAACAAGCTGTCTTGTTTATCTTCAGCACCGGAATGAGAGTAGTACTCTTAAAGAGAGTGAGAACGTCAGAATAGAGTTGGGAGAAGTGACTGCAAGTATGTCCAGAAATGCTCCTACCAGCTGATCCATGCAGTGCTGAGGACAAGGCTGGGGACTCCATCTGGACCAGTTGTTTACCACAGGTTTACTCTCAGGAAGGTTGATCTACTATGGTGACTGTGGGAAGAGGCACGCCGGAGACGGTCAGAGTGGATGACGTAATTCCATCGACCTTCTGGTAAAAGCGAACATAGATGTATTGAGCTCATTGGGAAAGGATACATTACTGCCTGACTTACATTGTAGCACCTGATAGCATGCAAGCCTTGCCACAATCGATGTAATGACCATGTGGTTTGTTCCAGCTTGATCTGGAATTCCCCCTTATCATTCTTTGTGGCTTTGCAAAACTGATAGATTTCTTCTAACTCTCAGGATTATTTGACATAAATGCTGCGGATTTGGTCTTCCGCCTTTGACTGTGATAACTTCACCTGGTGAAGAAAGTAAATGAAGGTGATAAAGCAGAAGTTGTCCTGGCTACTCTGGGGAATTAAAACACCACTTCTTTTTTTATTTTAAAAAAACTGTTCTGAACAGCCAGTTCTGAACAACTTCAGTCACTCACTGAATATGTGCAATAAGATTTTGATTGATGTTCAGCTGATCCAAGTTCAATAGTATCCGAAAACAGGCATCGGGTTTGCTTCTTGTAGAAATAGCCTGTACCCTTTGCTTCCAGTGCAGGCAGCAGTCCAACTTATTGCCATCTGCTAATTATCACGATTGCAGCATGCAGCCAATGTTAACAATGCTGTTGTGTGGCTACAAGCCTCAGGAGAGGACTGCACATTTCCGAGAAACCAACATCGTTGCAAGAACAAATGTAATGAAAAGGAACTGCAGATGTTGGTTCATACCATAGATAGACACAAAATGCTGGAGTAACTCAGCAAGTCAGGCAGCATCTCTGGAAAAAATACATAGGTGACGTTTCAGGTCAGGACCCTGTGTCTATCATTTAAAGAAAGCCTGCAGTACATCGAGTCAGCCCTTGTTTCCCAGTGGCAAATGAAAAGAGAAAATGCTGGAAATGTGTTGTGGCTTTCTGTTTCTGTCTCAGAGATCTATTGTATTTATTTTCCTCTGGAATGGGTTAGGGTTAAGGTTAACCCTAATTAACCCTAATTGTGTCTCTGATGTGGCAGATATTATTGAGGATTTCTTTGCTCTAGCATGAATGTTGCATAAAAGCAGAGAATGAAAAGGCTGAAAAGCTAAATTAAAAAAAGACAAAATGCAGGAAATACATCCCCTGTGGAAGAAGAAGCAATGATTTAGGTTGATAACCGTTTGTAGAATTATAGTATCATGTAGAGATTTAGCGCATAGACAGGCCCTTCAGCGCACTGTCAGGGTCAACGATCAAGCACCTATTTTTATACTAATCCTACCTTAGCACATTTATTCCCTCCATTTTACAATCAAATCTCCCCTAGATTCTACCACTCACAGACACATTAAGGATAATTAACCTACATATCTACACATATTGTTTCTTGGGAACATATGAGGAAAATTGAAGGACTCAGAATCGCACAGTGGCAGAGAAAATTATGGTGAACCCCCAGAGTAAAAATAATTCATTTTCAATACCGAGGGACTGCTTAAGATGAAGAGGAGACAAGAAGGATTCCTAACCCGAAAATCCATAAAACCATATAACCATATAACCATATAACAGTTACAGCATGGAAACAGGCCATCTCGGCCCTTCTTGTCCGTGCCGAACACTTATTCTCCCCTAGTCCCATCTACCTGCACTCATACTCCATTCCTTTCCTGTCCATATACCTATCCAATTTATTTTTAAATGATAAAATCGAACCTGCCTCCACCACTTCCACTGGAAGCTCATTCCACACAGCTACTACTCTCTGAGTAAAGACGTTCCCCCTCATGTTACCCCTAAACTTCTGTCCCTTAATTCTCAAGTCATGTCCTCTTGTTTGAATCTTCCCTACTCTCAATGGGAAAAGCTTATCCACGTCAACTCTGTCTATCCCTCTCATCATTTTAAAGACCTCCATCAAGTCCCCCCTTAACCTTCTGCTCTCCAAAGAATAAAGACCTAACTTGTTCAACCTTTCTCTGTAACTTAGTTGCTGAAACCCAGGCAACATTCTAGTAAATCTCCTCTGTACTCTCTCTATTTTGTTGACATCCTTCCTATAATTAGGCAACCAAAATTGTACACCATACTCCACAATTGGCCTCACCAATGCCTTGTACAATTTTAACATTACATTCCAACTTCTATACTCAATGCTCTGATTTATAAAGGCCAGCACACCAAAAGCTTTCTTTACCACCCTGTCTACATGAGATTCCACCTTCAGGGAACTGTGCACAGTTATTCCTAGATCCCTCTGTTCACCTGCATTCCTCAATTCACTACCATTTACCATGTACGTCCTATTTTGATTTGTCCTGCCAAGATGTATCACCTCACACTTATCAGCATTAAACTCCATCTGCCATCTTTCAGCCCACTCTTCCAAATGGCCTAAATCTCTCTGTAGACTTTGAAAATCTACTTCATTATCCACAACCCCACCTATCTCAGTATCATCTGCATACTTACTAATCCAATTTACCACCCCTTCATCCAGATCATTGATGTACATGACAAACAACAATGGACCCAACACAAATCGCTGTGGCACCCCACTAGTCACAGCACCAAAGATCAGGATTGAATCTGGGTCACTGGAGATGTGAGGAAGCAGCTCTACTAGTTGCACCACCAGGAAACCTGAATTTCACCAGAATGGATCACAGATCACCCAAAGGTCGCCAATCTAATTGGTTCATGTTGTTGTTCTTCTGTCCAGTTTAGGTTATTGTCATGTGTACTGAGGTACAATGAAGAACCTTTTGTTGCATGTTAACCATAGGCTGCTGGCGGGTGGGCGGCTCGACTCACGTCGCAGCGGCCTCTGCAGTCCGTCTGTCATTTTTTTTTGTCTCGTTTGTATGTAGTTTTTTTTTTTTTAACTGGGTATGTGTGGAACTTTTTAAAATCTTTCCACTGCATAAAGAACCCGACCTTCTCTCTGTCGGGTCTCCGTTGTCGTTGGGGCCGAGCACCATGGAGCGGCCTTCAACCGGAACGACCTGGGGCTCCAGTCGCGGAGTTGCGGACTTACCCACCATCGTGGAGCTGGCTGAGTTCGGAGTGGGAGGAGCGGTGGTGGCGCGCTGCTGTGGCCCGAGATTTGAGGGCTCCAGCCACCGGCCCGGTGGACGGTGACACCGGGAGCCCGCAGGTCCCTACTGGGAGACCGTTTTTCCGGGGCTTCCGCAACGGCCACTTCTCCCGCCCGAGTTGCGGGGTTAAGTATGACCTGGAGTGGGGCCTTGCATCGCCTGGCGCGGCTTTAAATGTTAGCTCACGCCAGGGGCTCCAACACCAAGACCCAGAGCATGGCCTTGCATCGCCCGGCCCGGCTTTAATGGTCGTGGGACTTATTTACCATCGCCCGCCGGGGGCTTTGACTCTGACATCGGGAGGAGAACGAGGAGTGCAGGGGAGAGGTAAGACTTTGCCTTCCATCACAGTGACGAGGAGATTTACTGTGATGGATGTTTGTGTAAATTGTGTTTTGACTTGGTTCTTCTTCTTGTGAGTATGACTGCAGAAACCAAATTTTGTTTGAACCTCTGGGTTCAAATGACAACAAATAAATTGTATTGTATTGTATTGTATTGAATATTGCAGCATTTTCTATTCATACATCAGGCACACTGTTTCTCATTACGTTTAAGGTAGGAGACTACAATTATCTGTTGAGAGCACTTCTCACTACTCATCTGGAAACTTCACCTGCCTGCTTGATGTGCTTATGCAGATAGCTGCATGTATTATTTCCCTTCTGAATATGGCATCTTGCATAATTTAACCCATAAGTTTCTGCAATAATATTGCAGAGGGAAGTCAACTACAAGGATAGGTTGGATAGATGTGGACTGTTTTCTCTGGAATGTTAGAGGTTGAGGGGAGGCTTGATAGAAGTTTGAAAGGCACAGAGGGAGCAGACATTCAGAACCTTTCTCTTAGGGTGGAAATGTCCAACACCTGGGGACATAGTTATAAAGTAGGAGTGGGAAATTCAATGGTGATGTGCGGGGCAAGATTTTTACAGAGAGAGTGGTGGGGACCTGGAACATATTGCCAGGTGTGGTGGTGGAGGTAGATATAATACTGGTGTTTAAGAGGCTTTTAGATAGGCACATGGAAGTGCAAGGAATAGAGGGATATGGATCATTTGCAGGCAGATTTGATCAGTTTAACTTGGCATCATGTTCAGCGCAAACATTGTGTGCCTAATGGGCATGCCCCACTTAGGTGACTTTTTACGTGTGTGCAGGAGATTCTGCGCTCGCCACATCTTCGCTGATGGTCTCTGGTGAGTCTCCTTCATGGTTGCAAGGAGTTCCTGCATTCTGGGAACTAGTCCCGACCTCAGTATGGTCACCGCAAATTTTTCAACATGTTGGTCGCCATGGAGAAAATCGATAATCCTGTAGTCGTAGGTGCAGTTGTAGTGGGGTCGTCATGTAATTATGGGTAACCGAGGTAGTCGTTGGTAGTTTTAGTTAATCTTTGGCTTTTGCTTTGGCCTCTTCCTTCGGGGGATGCGACTTTTTCTTCGGCCGTAACCCCCGTCTCCGTCTGCGCCGAGGCCTAATGGCGGAGCTGGCAGCAACGGAGCTGTAGTGGCGGCAGCAGCGGCGGAGACCTGACTCGGCCCTGGAGCTGTGGCGGCAGCAGCAGCAGCAGCGGAGACCCGACTCGGCACCGAAGCTGTAGCGGCGGCAGCAGCGGCGGCAGCAGCGGCGGAGACCTAACTCGGCACCGAAGCTGTAGTGGCGGCAGCAGCAGCGGAGACCTGACTTGGCCCTGGAGCTGTGGCGGCGGCAGCGGTAGCAGCAGCGGCAGCAGAGACCCGACTCGGCCCCGAAGCTGTGGCGGAGGCAGCGACCACCCGCGGAGTTTGAACCGTCGCCTCGGCGCAGAGGGAGAACAAAGAGGGAAGAGCCAGAGACTTCCACCACAGTGAAGGAGGTGTTTGGTGAATTCACTGTGGTGGATGTTAAATTTGTGTTGACTATGTGTTTTTGTCATTTTTTTAAATTATATGTATGACTGCAGGGAAACAAAATTTCGTTCAGACCGAAAGGTCTGAATGACAATAAACAAATCAAATCTAATCTAATCTAATCTAATCTAATCTTAATCGCCTTTGCTGATCGGTCATTTTCATTGGCTCATTGGGGAAAAAAAATGTAAGCAGGAGTTTCAAAACCAAGGATAACTGGCTGGTAATGTTAAATGTCTGCCGAACTTCACAGCTGTGTATATCTGGCTTATTAAAAGTTGGCTGGCTTCTTAAAAGTTGTCTCCATTTCTTCTCCCCCCCTCACCCCCCTCTTTTAAAGGAGTTAGCGTACATTGTGCGAGCCGCCTTAATTACAGCGCCACCATTCCTGTTCATCGCGGTGTGTGTCTGTATCACCATGGTTTTGTACCATGTGAATTTCAGACAGCGCTCCCCCACTTGCCCTGGCCCCCGCCTTTGCGATGTGTTTGTGTGTGTGTTCCACTCTAACAGTCGCCGTTCCAGTTCCCGGTTTTTCAGGCGACTGCCGGCAACTTGACAGTCGCCGGCAGTCCGCTGAAAAATCACCTAAGTGGGACAGACCCATTAGGACCCGATCTTCAGCTGCATTGTTCATGTTCATTGTTCTAAATCATACAGCGCTCCTGAAATCTCTCTTATAGAATTTGCATCCCTAGTTGTTTTCAAGGATAACTTGAAAGCAATCACACTTTTCTAAGTTGTCATCACTCAACTGAAGTGTCACTCGTCCTTTTTCTCAAGAGATGTTGCCTGACCCGTTGAGTTACTCCAGCACTTTGTATCTATCTTTGGTATAAACCAGCATCTGCAGTTCTTTGTTTCTTTCACCCCTTGGACTTGCCTCAGTTACAAGGTCTAGAGTCTTTGAACAGAGAGCCACAGATCTAAGAAACATGAGATGGTTGCTGGTTTAAGTTTCCAGGCCAAACTTTTGTATTTTACTCTTCTCATGTTAGCCCAATGCACAATTTTGGAAGACATCTACTTTTTAATTGGCAGGTATTTCAACTGTCAAAACTGCCAGATAGGTTTAAGCCTGTGGTGGCATTTTATTTTGATTCAGGAAGAACAGAGGAAAATAAATAACTTTATGGGGTATTAAATGAATGATATTAAATCGATATTATCACCCATCTGCTTTTTGTGGCATTGACTCATTTTGCAGACAAAAAAAGATGCTCTTGGTTTGGATTTGTGAACCACATGTGAGCAACAGACTGAACTCATGACATTTTGAGAGATCTTGAAGCCAGGTTTGACCTTCAGTTGATGCTGTGCTGACCTGGGAAATCGTTCATCAGAGGATGATATTTCTCACCTCGCTTTCATGTAGGTACGAAGGAACAGCCTGGTGCTTATACTATTTGTGGGTTTATGACAGAAGCTTGAAGCCCCAGTAATTAGATTCTCCACAAAGTGACAATTTGCAGATCAGCAAAGTTTAGTGAATGGCATAGGAATACTAATTTGTTGGGAGACATGCCTCCATTTGAATGCTTATCAGTATTCAGCAAAACCTGTGCAGCTGTGTACTGTTGCCATAATTTTCTGTTGATGATTAACAACCACATGTAAAAAAAAATGGAAGGTTTAAATTTTACACACCTCAACAAATGTTTGGGCACTTTCAATCTTCAATTAAAAAAAAAACACACTCCCAGTTATTTATCTAACAGTAAATTATATTCCACTATTTTATTTCTCCTAGTGAAATAGAAAATAACATTTCTCATTTATGATCAAGATGAAATAATAATCTGGCTAGTCTGAAAGAATTGAGAAGGTCAGTTATTAAACTTCTGACGTTCTAACACTGGAAGTAAAACTCACTGAACAGTGTTAGCTCATTCACATTGGTTAGGTCTAATTAATTTTTCTAATTGTGCGAAAATAGTGATCTTCCCTCAAAACATAAAGTAACATAGTACGTTCATTGTACACACAAACAACACCCAGCTTGGATTTGCAATTCAATAGGAATTTTGTGCCAGATCAAAATGTGGAAAACTTCAAGCATCCTTTTTTCTCCAGAGATGCTGCCTGACCCACAGAGTTACTCTTTGTGCCTATCCTTGAAATTCTCTACTGTTCTCTCTTATGCATCCTCATGTCTTCCCGGTGGTGAACTAGGTGAAACTTTAAGCTCAGCGATGAAAGAGGAAGCTCAGAGATGTAAATATCCCTCTGCAGTAACTCTGCCTCAGACCTAACAAATGCAACATAGCTGCATCAGATGCCAGAAGTCACATGGCAGTTTATAGAAAATACAATTGATCCAACAAATCTCATTTTTGTCCTCTTACTAGGCTGTACTAACATTCATTTATGGATTGTGATCACAGTCAAATTCAGTATTTATGCCTAAACAGTGGTTTATTAGGCCATTTCAGTGGTAAATTAAGAGGGCAGTTAAGAATCATTAACATAACTGTGAATGACTATGATGGCATAATTTAATGGTTTCATAGTCATTATTTCTACTAGAAATTTAGGTAATTTAACTGAATTTTCATCTTATTTGCTCACATTAATTTGATGTCATGTTGTTGAATCATTACTTCAGGCCACTGGTTTCTCATAACTTAATGATTCCACTAGTTCACCCCTATATATTAATTGCATACAATTCTACTGTTTTGCAGTTCCTGACAATTTGATTTGGCTTAAAGTCTTCACCAACCAGTGAATAATAATGTTGAGGGCGGCACAATGGCACAAGGGTCGAGTTGCTGCCTCACAGTATCAGAAACCTGGATTTGATCCTGTCTGTATGGAGTTTGTACATTCTCCCTGTGGCCTCATGGATTTTCTCCAGGTTCTCTGGTTTCCTCCCATACTCTAAATACATAAAGGTTTGTAGGTTAATTGTCTTTGGTAAAATTGTAAATTGTCCCCAGTGTGTAGGATCGTGCTAGTGAGATGGGCGATTGCAAGTCGGCGTAGACGCGGTGGGCTGAAGGGTCAGTGTCCGTGCTGTATCTCTAAAGTCTAAGTCTAAAACCAAAATACACCAGTATTTCTGAGAACCTGTGTTGAAGAATAGAAAGTAGGCACAAAATGATGGATAAGTCAGCAGGTCAGTCAGCATCTCTGGTGAGAAGGAATTGGTGACGTTTTGGGTCAAGACCCTTCTTCAGACTGATGGATAAAGTTAGAATGTAGTCAGAGACTGTAAGACTAGTGGGAGAACTGGGATGGGGGAGGGGGATGGAGAGAGAAAGCAAGGGCTATCTGAAGTTAGAGAAGTCAATGTTCATACCACTGGGGTGTAAACTACCCAAGCAAAATATGAGGTGCTGTTCCTCCAATTGGCACGCTGATAATGGAGGAGGCCCAGGACAGAAAGGACATTTGCATTTAATACTACCTTAGCCTTTGCCCTCTATAAAGAGTAGTTCCACAAATTGTGATGTGCAGGAAGGAACTGCAGATGCTGGTTTAAACGGAAGATAGACACAAAAAGCTGGAGTAACTCAGCGGGACAGGCTGGACTGGAGAGAAGGAATGGGTAACATTGTTGATGGTGACAAAAGGGTGAAATTGTGATGTGATGTCAGATTTGAGCTTTTGATTTTCAATAACCTTTCTTCAAACAGGCAAAAACTGAGCTGGAACGATGAAAGTTATGATGAACCTTCGGAGTAGAAACAAGTAATTCTCAATGCTGAGGGACTGCCTAAGATGAGGAGCATATGAGAATGATCCCAAACCGAAGAACCGCCTCTCCAATCCCTCCAGAGATGCTGTTTGGCCCGTTGAGTTTAGTTTAGCTTAATTTAGTGTCAAAATAAGCTGATCAGCCCAACGAGCTGACCAGTGATCACCGTCCACCAACACTATCCCACACACTAGGGACAATTTACAATCTTTACCGAAGCCAATTAACCTTCAAGCATGTAAGACTTTGGAGTATGGGAGGAAACTGGAGCACCTGGAGAAAACCCACGTGGTCATGGGGAGAACGCACAAGCTACTTACAGACAGCACCCATAGCCAGGATCAAACCCGCGGTCCCTGGCGTTGTAAGGCAGCAACTCTACCACTGTGCAACCCTGCCGCTCCTCGTGTTTTGCTCAAGATTCCGGTACCTGGAGGTCATTGTTTCTCCAGGATAGAATGCTATTCTGGATTGCAAATTATCCCGTCAGCATTCAGTTCTGCTTTAGGATGTGGTATCACTGCATCCTCCTTCACCTGTGCATGGCATCACTTAGGGGCTGCTGCTGCGTGAGTGTTAGATGTGAGTGTGGCCCACACAGAAGCTGATACCACATCCTATTTAGTTAAATTCACTTCTTCCCAGGGGAGATAGCTTTGTGTACCAGCTTACAAACAACACACGTAATTGTAAAAAAATTATGTAACAAAAAAAAATTACCTCGTCTCAACCAACGTTTTGTTTTTGAACATTTTCTTGTCTGATTTGTTTCATAGTCAGAGAACAGTAATTTAACAAAAATAAACCAAAATACTTGAATTCATGTAACACCATTGAAGGCCTTAAGATGTACCAAAGCTCCCATGACCAATTAATTACTTTTGAAGTGCAGTCACGGTTACTTTTCAGGCAAATGTGGCAGCCAATTTCTGCATATCAAGATCCCACAAACAGCCGTGTGATAAGTGATCAGTTAATTTGTGTTTGGTTGTGTTGATTGAAGGATACATTTGGGCCAGACACCAAATACATTTCAAAGGGTGCTTTGGGATTTTTTTTATGTCCACTGGAATAGGCAGACAGATTCTCAGTTTAACATCTTATCTGAGCGACTGCACCTCAGAAAGTGCAGAGATTCTCTGCTTGTGCAAAGGCAGGCTTTGAACTCACAAGCTTGTGACTCGCCACTGAAAGTTCTGCTGCTAAGCAAAGCTGACATTAAATGACTTTCATGTTGACTTTATTTCCCAATGTGCGGATATAAAATCTATCTGCATTAAAGCCTTCAGTACGCCATAATAGCTCAGAGTCTGCATTTTGAGCTTCTACCAGATAGGTGAAACCTTGCTTAAATAAACATGAAAAAGGAACTGCAAGCTGGATGGTCAAAACATTTCTTCGAAATATGTGTGTGCCATATGAAATGTACCAGATAACCAGAAGCTAAGTTAGGCTTGTGCGAATCAGCAGAATCAAAACACTTGCTTTTGATTTTCTAAATCACAATAGCCAACACAGATTTTTTGGGGGGGTTTTGAAGTGGTCCAGAACATTGAAAAGTATAGAACAAATGTGATTGCAACTGACTAAAGATATACTTCACATCTGAAGTCTCAGATCCTTTCAACAGACTGCTGCCTATACCTATCAATATGAAAATAAATTGATTAGGCATATGTTTTATTTTCTGGCTATATTAATACATGTTTCCTGTTTTATATAATGTGTATGCAGTACCTAATCACCCACTTGCTGAAAATTTTGTTTTTTACCAAATTTTCATTATCTACATTTACTTCCAATATCTTCAGTGCATTCATGAATTAGTGCATTAACATTATCCCTTTAAAAACCTATGTGAAATCAATGTGATAAACTCCAAACATTCACTACTGTCATTGAAAACTTTCTTTGAGGTGCAAGCTGGTGACAAAATAAAATGTCCCAAGGGCTTTTCCCCAGTTGAAATATCTGCCAATTGAAAGCTAGGTGACTGGAGGCAAAGTCTAACAGCATATTACCAACTTCTCTCCAACACTTTCAAAGCCAATGGGATTTTTTGCACTTTTCAGGCTCAAATGTTCCATGAGTTGGATCATGGTCTGATTTAAGATGTGGAATGATGGGTATCACTGGTGGTTCCTCATTGATAGTGTCACCAAACGGTGTGTGCAGGATTTCCCATCATTTTTACAAGGGTTGGAGGGAAGTTGATACAGGTGAAAAGTAACAAAAGAATGGGGAGGTGGGGACGGGGTGGGAGGGGTTGAAATTCACTGCCAGAAAGGATGTGAGAGGGAAAAACAATCATTCATGACACTTCAGCCACATCACAGGGTCATCTGGGTGAGTAGCCCTTGCTGCCAGCCAACTGCAAACTCTGTTTGTCCTAAAAGTCAAATGCAGTGACATTTTTATGCTTTTGTTTAAAATGAATGAAAAAGCGTAATGAACCACTTGAGTTTAAGAAAACTGCTAATAGATTGAAGTAAATGCTATGGTTGTTCGGGGAAAAGATGTGTACTTATTTACTTCATAGTTAGAAGATCTAGTAATCTATAAAATATGGTAAAATGTTACAGAAGTATCCAGACGATATTATGGTTAATCATACCTCTGGGTTTTGTTACTCCATATGAGAGTGTAATTGCTCCATTAAGTGACTCATCTAAATGTAATTGTTTTGCCATATGACAGTTTAACTGTTTAATTTGAGTCTAATTCTTCATTTATTATGAGCGTTTTCCATGTGAAATAATAAGTAACAAGTATGGGCACTTGAGGGAGTACTAAAATGTGATTACTCCAGTCTACACAAAGCCTTCTACTTTTCGTTTTGACTGAGTAAAATAGCAAAGAGATTCACCAGAAACTGAAGCATTCTCATCACTTTGTAAACTGCTACGCTTTAGTATCAAATGTTTAAGACTTGATGGAGTTTTGGGTACCAAAGTGGAATGTGCAATATGTGCGGAAACTTGCATTGCAAGTATATCACACAGGATACTGTAATGGTGAGGGTATTCGTTGATATAAAATGATGAGGCCATTTATCATTCTACAACTGATATAACACCAACAGTACCATTTTGGAGCTCATGCATTGAGCTAATATATTCTCATAATCATGCACTCCTGAGAACATGTTGTGTTGCATTAAAGACCAACCATTTAAACAGAAGGGCAAAGAAAGTACAAAATGCACTCACAAACAAAGTTATCAAGATTAGGGGATTTAAACTCCTGTATCTATTCATTATTTCTTTTGAAAGATAAATCTCATATTTAAGCATTAAGATACCTGAAACTTTCAAAAATGAATAGGCTTATGTCTTGAAAAAGGACATTGATTTTTGTCAATGTTTCCTTCATGGTAAAGTGCCATTGTTAGCTACGTAGCTCTAGGCAATTTATTCAGTTACTGCAAGACAATGCACACATGAGCAGAGGTTTACTTTCAAGGTTTAATCCTCCAAGTAAGGAGAAGTACATCAAACATTAAGGAAATCTCTTTCTCGCAATTAAGGTGTATCAGCTCCACAGTACTTCCCAAGTGGAATTCAAAGTCCCATAACAAATTTGATACCATTTTATACCATTTCAAGATTCAAATCAATAATCTGATTGTCCTTGCAATGCATCCAACTACATATATTTGTGGTTGATGGGAAAAGTTATAGTATTGATTAAGATGGGTGACTTAATCTCACAAAACATTTTCACTTTTCCAAACCTTCCCCCTTTGAGGTCAAGAGACCAGGTTTCTCACAATAATATACTGAACATTGTCCTTTCATGATATAGATAATAAGTGTGCAGAAAAGAAAATGATTATCACAATCACAATCATAATAATACTTTATTAGCCAAGTATGTTTTGCAACATATGAGGAATTTCATTTGCCAAGTCAGTCATACAAATGAAAAGCAAAGGAAAGCACAAAACACATTTTAACATAAACATCCACCACAGTGACTTCTCCACATTCCTCACTGTGATGGAAGGCGAAAAAAAGTTCAAATCTCTTCACATGTCCGCGGTGGGGGACTTTGAGCCCTCCGTTGACGGGATGATCTTGACTCCCATAGCCGATGGTGTTTTGGCCCTCCGTATCGAGGCAATCAGCTCCTGCATCAGGGGGATTTCAGCTCCCCTGGCCGGACAATCGGACCCCACGTCGGGGCCAGTCGAGCCTCTGCATCATTGGAGCTTCCCAACTAGCTTCTCCTGAGACTGCGAGCTCTTGATGGTAAAGTCCGCAGGCCTTGGGTTGGAGCAATCCCAGGCAAGGGTTCGGTTCCGATGTAAGTCCACGCCCCGCAGTGAGGCCTAAAGTCAGACCGAGGAGGCCTCCAGCTCCATCGATGGTAGGTCACAGAGCGACCGCAGAATGCGATCCGAAAATTAATCGCATCTCTGGCAAAGTAAGAAACTGAAAAAAAAGTTTTCCCCAACCCCTCCCCCTCCCCCTCCCCCCCACATATAACAAACTGGACAACATTTACACAGACTTTTAACACACACAAACACACACAAACAATTAAAAAAAATGAAAAAACACAGTTGGCAGGGCTGCCAATCGTGCAGCGCCCCTGGTGGTTTAATTGTTAATGTGCAGATGATTGTCTTTGTAAGGGAAAGGTTGAATTGATGAAATATTTCTGGGACATTTGCATGGATATCTGTGATGTGGGAGTGTTTTAAAATAGCAATGGGAGGAATGGTGAGTTACTCTGTCCTCTGGTTGAGGAGGGGCAGTGAGCCCAGCCAGAAGGTTAAGGTGAATGGGGAAAGATTTTATAGGAATCGGAAGGGTAACTTTTTCACACAAAGGTTGGTGGGTGTATGGAACGAGCTGCCAGAGGAGGAAGTTGAGGCAGGGACTACTGCAATATTTAAGAAGCAATTAGACAGGTACATGGATAGGACTGATTTAGAGGGTTATGGGGTAAACGGAAGCAAGTGGGACTAGTGTAGATGGGACATGTTGGTTGGTTTGAGCAAGATGGGCCAAAGGGCCTGTTTCCACACTGTATGATGCTACAACTCTATATGAACATCACTATTCTCTAAATAGTTCTCAAAATCCAATAATGTCAAACAAACAGATCAGACTTCAGTTAAAAGAAGGATTTTTTTTCACATTGCAGACCTCAGTTAGCACTGCAATGAAATTATATATTTGGTTTCTTGTGGGGCTAAGTACTCAAAATCTTTTGACTCGAAACAACATTATATACCATGTCAAATGTGTCCTGCTGTAACATTCCCTTTCTGCTATTTAAATCACAGCTTCATTCCCTCATTAGCTAAATCACAGCTATTGTTTTATGCTTGAATTATTGAATATGTAAGAATAGGTCTAGGGTATGGGGTCAGAGTATTCAGTCCTCTGACTCCATACCCTAGACCTATTCTTACATGTCCAATAATTCAAGCATAAAACAATAGGAATATGAAGCTGTGATTTAAATAGCTTACGGCAGAAAATTCCCCTGCTCTTACTCTTCAGTTATGCAATTGTTATCCTATTGAAAGCATGGATTGATTCCGTTTCTTCCATCTTTCCAAACAGCTAGCGGCATTAAAAATAATTTGTTGTCTATCGTCTACTATCAGATCACCCTGTATCTTTTACTGATTACTTTGAGTTTATATCCTTTGAGTCATGTGGCCTTGAAATATGCAGTGTGGGAACAGATGACACAAAGCCTGGTGGCAGTGGGAGCTGCAAGGAGGATGCTATGAGGCTGCAGCGTGACTTGGATAGGTTGGGTGAGTGGGCAGATGCATGCAGTATAATATGGATAAATGTGAGGTTATCCACATTAGTGGCAAGAACAAGAAGGCAGATTATTATCCAAATAGTGTCAGATTAGGAAAAGGGAATGTGCAACGAGACCTAGGTGTCCTTATACATCAGTCACAGAAAGTAAGCATGCAGGTAAACAGATAGTGAAGAAAGGTAATGGCATTTTAGCCTTCATAGCGAGAGGATTCAGGTATAGGAGCAAAGAGGTCCTACTGTAGTTATATAGGGCCCTGGTGAGACAGCACCTGGAGTATTGTGTGCAGTATTTGTCTTTTAATTTGAGGAAGGACATTCTTGCTATTGAGGGAGTGCAGCGTAGGTTCACCAGGTTAATTCCCGGGATGGCAGCTGACATGATGAAAGAATGGATTGACTTGGCTTATATTCACTGGAATTTAGAAGGATGGGAGGGCATCTTATAGACACATATAAAATTCTTAAGAGATTGGACAGGCTCGATGCAGGAAAAATTTCCCCGATGTTGGGGGCATCCACAACCAGTGGTCACAGGGGTAGGCCATTCAGGACTGAAATGAGGAAAAACCTTTTCACCCAGAGAGTTGTGAATCTGTGGAATTCTCTGTCACAGAAGCCAGAGGAGGCCAATTCACTGGATGTATTTAAGAGAGAGTTAGATATGGTTTTTAGGGCTTGTGGAAGTTAATATGATTTAAACTCACAAAATGTATTCCGCTGAAACTAAGACAAGCTTTAACCTTCTTTTACTAAATTGCAAAGCCAGCGAAACATACTAACCTTTGCTTTCAGTACATTAACAAAGCTAGCCGACTGTTGATGTTCCCTTTCCAATAACATAAGCGAGATAAGAGCTTCATGAATGTCACCTTTATAATGTAAACATTGAGAGAGAATTCAGACTATAAGATTTTGATATGCGTCATGTAGAAAAAAACAAAATGCTTGTTCTGCAGAAATATAACCTTCTCATATAACCATATATGGCTAAACCTTCCTCTGTCAGAAGAACCTGTCAATCTTCCCCGCTGATGCTGTCAATTTTAAGGATATATCAATCTTAATAAGCAAGAGGCTGTACTAAGCTTTATCGATAATGTATTGCTGAATCGTCGAGTAGTGGGGTATATATACAAGCTCCGAAATCAGTATCCCTTTGTGTGGGACTTATCTGTATAGTCTGTTATAAGAATACTGTAAAGAGTTTTTACCACACCCGCCTGGCGAAATAAAGATTTTACTGCTTATACTGATTTTATTTGCGTTTCTGACTGATTAAGAATATTTGGACCACGACAGGCTAGCAGAATCAAGGGATATGGAGAAAAAACAGGAATGGTGTACTGATTCTGAATGATCAACCATGATCATATTGAATGGCGGTGCAGGCTTGGTACCAAATGGCCTACTTTTGCACCTACTTTGTTTGTTTCTATGTTTCTATGAAGGCACTGGGCCTGTGCTCACTGGAATTTAGAAGGATTATGGGATACCTCATTGAAACTTACAAATAATGAAAGACCTGAATAGAGTGAGTGTGGAAAGGATGTTTCCACTAGTGGGAGTCAAGAACCGATGACAATAGCCTCCAAGTAAAGGGACGTACCTTTAGAAAGGAAATGAGGAATTTATTTTGTCAGAGGGTGGTGAATCTGTGGAACTTATTGCCACAGACGGCTGTGGAGGCCAACCCAATGGATACTTTTAAGGTTGAGATTGACAGATTCTTGATTAATATGGGTATCCGCGGGTTATGGGGCAAAGGCAGGAGAATGGGATTGAGTGGGAAAGATAGATCAGTCGTGGTTGAATGGTGGAGTAGTTATGATGGGCCAAATGGCCTAATTCTGCTCCTATACCTTAGGAACTAACTAGACATTGGAAATTCAAAATTAAACCAAAATATTAAAATGACATTCGCTGGTTGATGACTAATCAGAATTTACTTTCATTGATGTAGTTTCAATGATCTAAAGTGTTAATTCTATTTCACCCTCGATGGATGCTGACTGATGTGCTTAGTATTTTCAACAATTTCAGATTTTATTTTAAATCTCAACCTAGTCTCTTTGCTTCAAAGAGAATGACAACAGATTAAGAGACGGCAAATGCAACCCCAAAATTAAAGAAGTGATGTCGAGAAAATGCATGTTGATCATCAGCTTTATGGAAAATTCTGCAATTTCTTATTAAGGAAGTCACAAGTGAACATTAAGGTAATAATGTTAGGATTGTCGAGAATCAAATTGGACATATAAGAGGGCATCACATCTGGGAACTATTTTAGCATCTTTTGAAGTTATAACAAGCAAGATAGTTAAGTGTGAACCAGATGCAGCGAATCGTCCGGTCAGCTGAGAAAGTTATTGGCAGCAACCTTCCCTCCATTGACAACCTGTACACTACAAGGGCCAGGAAGCGAGCGGGTAAGATCTCTGACCCCTCTCACCCTGGCCACAAACTCTTTGAATCACTTCCCACTGGAAGGCAACTGCGGACTGTCAAAGCTGCTACAGCCAGACATAAAAACAGCTTTCTTCCATGAGTAGTAGCTCTGCTCAATAACCAAAAATCTGTAGCCTCCTTTTGCTCTGGTATTTTATTTAATTCACATGTTTAATCGATAACATTTTATTATTAATGTTTAATGTTTTATGTGTCATTCCTAACTATCACTGTACGTCATGTTGTCACTTGTGGGCGGAGCATCAAGGCAAATTCCTTGTATGTGACTACTTGGCCAATAAGCCTATTCATAATGTTCGGTAATCATGTTGTTCATAATGATGTGTTGTTCTCCGACCCCCGACACATGTGGCAAGGCATCCAGGCCATCACGGACTATAGACCCACCAATACCACCCCCACATCCAGCGACGCCTCCTTCCTTGAGGAGCTTAACCACTTTTATGGCTGCTTTGACAGGGACAATCTAGAGATGGCCATCAAGGCTGTGCTCCCTGCTGATCACCAGCCCCCCACACTCACCCCGTACGACGTGCACATGGCACTGAGTAGGACTAATGTACGTAAGGCTGCTGGCCCTGATGGCATCCCCGGGCGCATCCTCAGGGCCTGTGCTGCACAGCTGATAGACATCTGGACTGACATCTTCAACCTGTCACTTGCCCAAGCAGTTGTGCCCACGTGCCTTAAAAACAACCTCCAACGTGCTGGTGCCAAAACACTTCACTGCGGCAAGCCTCAACGACTTCTGCCCAGTTGCACTTACTCCCATCATCAATAAGTGTTTCGAGAGGCTGGTGCTGTCTCACCTCAAAGGCCGCCTATCCCCCACACTGGACCCCTATCAGTTCGCCAACCGCAAGAACAGGAGTACGGAGGATGCCATCTCAATGGCACTTCACTCCGCCCTCTCCCACCTCAACAACAGAGACACTTATGTAAGAATGCTGCTCATCGATTACAGATCAGCATTCAACACCATTATTCCATCAAAACTGATCACCAAACTCGGTAACCTGGGCATCGACCCCTCCCTCTGCAACTGGATACTGGACTTTTTAACCCCAGTCTGTTAGGTTAGACAAGCACACCTCTTCAACCCTCACCCTGAACAGGGCTGTGTGCTAAGCCCCCTAATCTCTACTCCCTCTTCACTTACGACTGCACACCTGTACATGGTACTAACACCATCATCAAGTATGCAGATGATACAACGGTGATTGGCCTCATCAGCAACAACGATGAGTCGGACTATAGGGAGGAGGTCCAGCTCCTAGCAGCATGGTGCGCTGACAACAACCTGGCCCTTAACTCCAAGAAGTCCAAGGAGCTCATTGTAGACTTCAGAAGGTCTAGGGGCGACACGCACACCCCCATCCACATTAACGGGACGGAGGTGGAACGTGTTTCCAGCTTCAGGTTTCTGGGGGTCAACATCTCCGATGACCTCGCTTGGACCCACAATACCTCAACTCTGATCAAGAAGGCTCACCAGCATCTCTTCTTCCTGAGGAGACTAAAGAAGGTCCATCTGTCTCCTCAGATTCTGGCGAACTTCTACCGCTGCAACATCGAGAGCATCCTTACCAACTGTATCACAGTATGGTATGGCAACTGCTCTGTCTCTGACCGGAAAGCACTGCAGAGGGTGGTGAAAATTGCCCAACGCATCACCGGTTCCTCGCTCCCCTCCATTGAGTCTGTCCAGAGCAAGCGATGCCTGCGAAGGGCGCTCAGCATCACCAAGGACTGCTCTCACCCCAACCACAGACTGTTTACCCTCCTACCATCTGGGAGGCGCTACAGGTTTCTCCGTTGCCGAACCAGCAGGCGAGGAACAGCTTCTTCCCTGCGGCTGTTACATTACTTAACTCTGTACCTCGGTGATTGCCAGTCAACACCTCCCCCTCCCCCCGGACACTCCTTCCACCAGAAAAAAATTGTATGTACGTAAATATAGTTATTGCTCATATTCTATGTTCGCTCTTCTTGGGAGATGCTAACTGGATGTCATTGTCTTTGTACTGTACACTGCACAATGACAATTAAGTTTGAATCTGAATCTGAATCTGAATCTTTTGGACTTTCAAATAACTTTGAGTTGATGTCACACAGGACTATGCTAGTCACAATTCGAACACACAGTGTTGGGAGGAATTGAGAGGTGTAGATTGCTGAATGGATAAAAAATAGAGTAAGAGTTAGTAGATAATTATCAGGCTCGGAGGCATTGACTAATAGGATGCTTCAGGGACTAGTGGTGTGGAACTAGCAATTCACAATCTATAATTTTAATAAGTGAATCATCTGCACAATATTTAAATTTGCTGGAGATACAAAGCTAGTGCCATTGAGAGCAATAATAAGTTGTAGCTAGGCTTCAGGAGGATATAGACAGCTTAAGTGAATGGTAGACTGAAAAATAAGAGGTCATCCCATTTAGCAGAGGAAATGGAAAGTGAGAAGATATTTTTAAATGGTGAACGATTGAAAGCTGTTTTGCTTCAGACAGCACTGAGTGCTCTTACATGTGAATTCATCTACACGGAGAGGTTGGATACTTGGAAAGGTTGAGGGGAGACTTGAGAAGTATTTAACATTATAGATAAGGTAGAACTTTTTTTCACATGGTGGAAATATCCAAAAGGTGGCATAGCTATAAGGTGAGAGGGGGAAAGCTTAACGGAAATGTGTGGGTCAAGTTTTTTATACAGAGAGTGGTGGGGGCCTGGAATGCATTGCCAGGAATGGTGGTGGAGGCCGATACGATAGTGGCATTCATGAGGCTTTTAGATAGATTCATGAAAGTGCAGGGAATAAAGGGATCTGGATCATGAACAGGGGGATGAGATCAGGTTAACAGCATCTCATATTTCCCTTGGGCAGCTTACAGCCCAGTGGTATGAGTTGTGATTTCTCTAACATCAGGTAGCCCCGTATTCCCTCCCTCTCTCTCTCTCTATCCGTCCCCCACCCAAGTCACACGAGCTTCTCATTTTCAGCCAACAAACAGCTAACAATGGCTTGTTTCCTTTATCATAGTTACTTTTTTGCATATCTTTCAATCATTGTTCATTATCTCTCTACATCATCGTCTATATCTCTCACTTCCCTTATCCCTAATCAGTCTGAAGAAGAAATTCGACCCGAAACATCACCCATTCCTTCTCTTCAGAGATGCTGCCTGCCAGGCTGAGTTACCCCAACTTTTTGTGTCTATCTTCTGTTTAACTTGGCATCATGATTGGTACAATCATTGTGGGCAGAAGTGCCCATTCCTTTGCTGTACTGTTCTATGTTCTAAGAATTGCTGAAAGTTAATATGCAGATGCAGCAATTAACTGCAAAGGCAAATGATATCATGATCTTCATCACATGTACATTTGAGTGTAAGAATAAAGATGTACAGTGTACTTCTGCAATTAGACAGCATCATGGTGAAACCTTACCAGAAATAGCAGAGGTTTATGATAATGATTGGGATTAATACATGAGGAGTGTTTAAAAGTTCTGGGCCTGTACTTGCTGGGGTTAAGAAGGATGAGAGGGGATCTCTCATCCTTCTTAAGGATGAGAGATCCACGGAGAGTTGCACGGAGGTGGAACGTGTTTCTAGCTTCAGGTTCCTGGTAGTCAATATCTCCGATGACCTCTCTTGGACCCACAATACCTCTACTCTGATCAAGAAGGCTCATCAGCGTCTCTTCTTCCTGAGGAGACTGAAGAAGGTCCACCTGTCTCCTCAGATCCTGGTGAACTTCTACCGCTGCACCATCGAGAGCATCCTTACCAACTGCATCACAGTATGGTATGGCAACTGCTCTGTCTCCGACCGGTAGGCATTGCAGAGGGTGGTGAAAATTGCCCAACGCATCACCGGTTCCTCGCTCCCCTTCATTGAGTCTGTCCAAAGCAAGCGCTGTCTGCGGAGGGCGCTCAGCATCGCCAAGGACTGCTCTCACCCCAACCATGGGCTGTTTACCCTCCTACCATCCGGGAGGCGCTACAGGTCTCTCCGTTGCCGAACCAGCAGGTCGAGGAACAGCTTCTTTCTGGCGGCTGTCACTCCACTCAACAACGTACCCCGGTGACTGCCAATCACAACCCCCCCCCCCCGGACACTTATCATTATTTATTCAAATCGTTTGCTATGTCGTTCTTCCAGGGAGATGCTAAATGCATTTTGTTGTCTCTGTACTGTACACTGACAATGACAATTAAAATTGAATCTGAATCTGAATCTGAATCTGAATCTGAATCTGAATCTGAATCTGAATGAAACTTGCTGGATAATAAAAGGCCAAGAAAGAGTGGATGTTTCCAGTAGTGAGAGAGTCTAGAACCAGAAAGCACAGCTTCAGAATAAAAGAACAGATCTTCAAACTAGAGATGAGGAGAAATGTATTCAACCAGTGGGTGGTGAATCTGTGGAATTCATTGCCACAGACAGCTGTGAAGGCTGAGACATTGGGTATTTTAAGGCAGAGATTGATAGGTTCTTGATTAGGAAGCACATCAAAGATTATGGGGTGAAGACGGGAGAATGCAGTTGAAAGGGAAAAATAGATCACCCTTGGTTGAATGGCGGAGTAGACTCGATAGGCTGAATGGTCTAATTCTCAATGTATGTCTAATGGTCTTATAATCTTATTGCTTAGAAAAACTGGAAGGGGTGCAAAAAAAGATTTAGTTCAGTTCAGTTTATTGTCACGTGTACTGAGGTACAGTGAAAAACTTTTTGTTGCGTAACCAATCCATTTACAGTGTATAGATACATGATAATGGAATAACATTTAGTGCAAGATAAAGCCAGCAAAGTCCGGTCAAGGATAGTCCGAGGGACATTAAAGAGGTAAATAGTAGTTCAGCACTGCTCACTGGTTGATGTAGGATGGTTCAGTTGCCTGATAACAGCTGGGAAGAAACTGTCCCTGAATCTGGGTGTTTGCGTTTCACACTTCTGTACCTTTTGTCTGATGGGAGAGGAAGAAGAAGAGGGAGTGACCAGGGTGCGACTTGTCCTTGATATGCTGCTGGTCTTGCCGAGGCAGTGTGAGGTATAGATGGAATCAATAGAAGGGAGGTTGATTTGTGTGATGGCCTAGGTTGCATCTACAATTTGCTGCAATTTATTATGGTCCTGGATGGAGCTGTTCCCAAAATTCATCCTGATAAGATGCTTTCTACGGTGCATCTGCAGAAGTTGGTGAGAGTTGTAGGGAACATGCTAAACTTCCTAAGCCTTCTAAGGAAGTAAAGACATTGGTGTGCATTCTTGGTCGTGGCTTCAATATGGGTGGTCCAGGAGGAATTGTTCGTGATATTGAGTCCTAGGAATTTGAAGTTTTCAACCATCCCTACGTCAGCACCTTCAATGCTTCCTGAAGTCAATCACTATGTCCAGATGATGTTGGGAGAAAGGTTGTTTCCTCAACACCAGGACATGAGGTTCCCAATCTCCTTCCTGTACTCCATCTCATCATTATTTGATATCGGGCTCACAATGGTGGTGTCGTCTGTGAATTTGAAAATTAAATTAGATATGTACATGGCTGCACAGTCGTGAGTGTAAAGGAGTAAAGGAAGGGACTGATAACACATCCTTGCGGAGCCCACATGTTGAGGATTATTGTGGAGGATGATTTGTAATCTATCCTCACTGATTGGGGCCTGTTGGTCAGGAAGTCGAGGATCCAGTTGCAGAGATGAGTGCTGACCCCAAGTCCTGCGAGTTTTGTGATAAGCTTGATGGTATAATGGTATTAAAGGCAGAGCTGTAGCCTATGAATGAGAGTCTGACGTAGGTCTCTCTTCTCCAGGTGTTCCAAGGATGAGTGTAAGGCTAGGGCAATGGCATCATGCGTGGACTTGTTGTGGCGGTTGGCGAACTACAGTAGGTGAGGGCCACTGGACGGTAGTTGTTTAGGCATTTACATGAATGTTACAGGGGCTGATGTGTACAGGAGCATTTGGGGGTTAGCATGGACGTGGGTAGGTTGAATGGCCTGTTTCTGCACTATATTTCTCCATGACATTCATGAATTCATGAAACATACAAAATTCCTCTGTGGCATGACAATGATGCTGCCTGACCCACTGAGTTACTCCAGCATATTGTGTCTATCTGCGGTTTAATCCAGCATCTGCAGTTCCTTCCGACAACATGACAATATAGATGTGGAGTTGATGTTCCCTTATCCAGGGTGTCTTGAGCTAGCATTAACATTCACAAGAAAATGGAGAAATAAGAACCAGCAGATGCTGTTTAAAACACAAAAGGAGGCAAAAAAATTGGAATTTGAAAATTCTCGATCCGAAACATCACCCATCCATTTTTCCAAAGATGCTGCCTGACTAGCTAAGTTAGTCCAACAGTTTGTGTTCTTTTGCACAAGAAAATGGGTTGGTCATGCAGGGCAGAGATGAAAAAAAACGGTGTCCTCCTGGGGGGTAGTGAATTCTCCATCAAGGAACTGTGTAGGGTTAATGGCAACTCAGAGATAATTTTTTAGCTATGAAGGCAATAGAAGGCTATGAATGATAGTGCCGTGGGGTGGAACTGAAGATAATCAGCTATGATATCAACAAGATCACTGAAGGAGGCAAGAGGTACCAAATAACCTGCTCCTGCTTCTATTTCTTATGTGTTTATGCTCTGATGAAACACAACTTCTCCAAATGAATTGAAATCCATTGTCCTTGGAACTATTCTTACAATTCTTGGATCTTTAGACCGATTAGAAGATATAATAAGTCAGAAATTAAAACAATAGTGGACACACAGTTACCTATGATTTCACCAGTGTTTAATACAGTTTCAATGTTGCCTTTCCTCTTTTGTAAACTTTGTTTATAAAGCTGAGGATCCCATGCTTCATTAATTGTTTTCTTAATGACTTCTGCAACTCCAACACTCAGTGTGATTGCCATTGAGGGAGTGCAGCATAGGTTCACGAGGTTAATTCCCAGGATGGCGGGACTGTCATATGTTGATAGAATGGAGCGGCTGGGCTTGTATACTCTGGAATTCAGAAGGATGAGAGGATATCTTATTGAAACATATATGATTACTAAGGGATTGGACACACTAGAGCCAGGAAACATGTTCCCGATGTTGGGGGAGCCCAGAACCAGGGGCCACAGTAAGCCATTTTGAACGGAGATGAGGAAAAACCTTTTCACCCAGAGAATTGTGAATCTGTGGAATCCTCTGCCTCAGAAGCTGGTGGAGGCCAATTCTCTGGATGCTTTCAAGAGAGTTAGATAGAGTTAGTGAGGTTGCTCTAGAAATAGTGGACGCATTGGTGATCATTTTCCAATGATCAATAGATTCAGGATCAATTCCTGTGGATTGAAGGTTAGCTAATGTTATCCCACTTTTCAAGAAAGAAGCGAGAGAGAAATCAGGGAATTACAGACCAGTTAGCCTGACCGGTGGTGGGAAAGATGCTGGAGTCAATTATTAAAGAGGTAATAATGAGGCATTTTGGATAGCAGTAAAAGGATTAGTCCAAGTCAGCATGGATTTATTAAAGGAAAATCATGCTTGACTAATCTTCTGGAATTTTTTGAGGATGTGACATGTAAAATGGATGAAGGGGAGCCAGTGGATGTAATGTATCCAGACTTTCAGAAAGCCTTTGATAAGATCCCGCACGGGAGACTGGTGACTAAAATTAGAACACATAGTATTGGGGTTAGGGTGTTGATGTGGATAGAAAATTGGTTGGCAGACAGGAAGCAAAGAGTAGGAGTGAACGGGTCCATTACAGAATGGCAGGCAGTGGCGAGTGGAGTGCTGCAAGGCTTGGTGTTGGGGCCGCAACTGTTTACCATATATATTAATGATTTGGAAGAGGGAATTAGGAGCAACACTAACAAATTTGTGGATGACATAAAGCTGGGTGGCAGTGTGAACTGTGAAGAGGATGTTAGGAGGTTGAAGAGTGACCTGGACAGGTTGAGTGAGTGGGCAGATGCGTGGCAGATGCAGTATAATATAGATAATTGTGAGGTTATCCACTTTGGCGGCAAAAACAAGGGGGCAGATTATTATCTCAATGGGGTTAGGATAGGTAAAGGGGAGGTACAGAGAGCCCTGGGTGTCCTTGTACACAAGTCACAGAAAGTTGGCATGCAGATACAGCAGGCAGTGAAGAAAGCTAATGGAATGTTGGCCTTCATAACAAGAGGATTTCAGTATAAGAGTAAAGAGGTTCTTCTGCAGTTGCATAGGGCGGGACTGTCATATGAGGAAAGATTGAAAAGACTAGGCTTGTATTCACTGGAGTTTAGAAGGATGAGGGGGATCTTATAGAAACATATAAAATTATAAAAGGACTGGACAAGCTAGATGCAGGAAAAATGTTCCCAATGTTGGGCGAGCCCAGAACCAGGGGCAACAGTCTTCGAATAAAGGGAGGCCATTTAAGACTGATGTGAGACCAAATGTCCTCCTTCTGCACCTATTTTCTATGTTTCTACGTTTGTATGAGCTCTTAAAGATAGTGGCATCAAGGGATATAGTGAGAAGGCAGGAACGGGGTACTGAGAAGGTTCACCAGACTGATTCCTGGGATATCAGGACTTTCATATAAAGAAAGACTGGATAGACTCGGCTTGTACTTGTTAGAATTTAGAAGATTGAGGGGGGATCTTATAGAAACTTACAAAATTCTTAAGGGGTTGGACAGGCTAGGTGCAGGAAGATTGTTCCCGATGTTAGGGAAGACCAGAACAAGGGGTCACAGTTTAAGGATAAGGGGGAAATCTTTTAGGACCGAGATGAGATAAACATTTTTCACACAGAGAGTGGTGAATCTCTGGAATTCTCTGCCACAGAAGGTAGTTGAGGCCAGTTCATTGGCTATATTTAAGAGGGAATGGCTAAAGGGATCAGGGGGTATGGAGAGAACGCAGGTACATGATACCGAGTTGGATGATCAGTCATGATCATATTGAATGGCGGCGCTGCCTGGAAGGGTCGAATGGCCTACTCCTGCACCTATTGTCTATTGTCTATTACCCACTTCACTGTGAGCCTGCTCACCCTTCAGAGCTACGACATTCATTCTGTTATCTGTCCTTGTTTTTTTTCCATACTTTTCTGTATTCAATTTCAATATTCATTTGCTTTCCTATTCAGCCAGCTTATCTGTATCCTCCTCACCTCCAGCATACATTCAAGGTTGATGTCATCTGCACATTTTGAAATGTTACCTTCCATATTCAGGTCATTAATATATATCAATAAAAACAGTGGTCTTCCACTGATCCCTTAGGGAAAAAAACCATCTCAACCATTCTCAGTCTAAAAATCAATCACTTATTCTGACACACTGCCTCCCATCTTTAATCTGATTTTCGTTTTAACCCATGTGTTTAACCCATTTGCAAAACAATCTTTTTCTGGTTGAAAATAAAAATAAATGAAATGTTGGAAATTTGAAAAAATTTTTTTTTGCTGTACCATAAATAGTCAGCAGATCAAGCACAACATGTGAGGAGAAAAACAGATTTCTTGACCAATGGCCCATTACAGTCCGAAGAAGGCTTCCAACCTGAATTGCCATCTCTCCATGTTCTCTGGAGATACTTCTTGACCCACTGAGTAACTCCAGCATTCTGCGCCCATTATGCCAACTGGAAAAGTAAGAAAGCAAATGTGTAGCAGTGGGGGTGGAGTGGAGAGAACAAACGGAATGCATGTAATGGATGGGCCACCAAGGTTGGTCTAGTGAAACAAGGTTTTTGGTGTCATCTTGTTAATGGATGAATGAGAGCAATTAAATAGAGAAACATGAAACAAAAGAACGTAAATATGCCAAACAATTTTTGGGGAATTCAGGAAATGTCCATCAGGTCAACAACATCTGCGGGATAGAGAAATGCTTGAGTTAATGTTATTAGTGAATGACTTTGTGATATCGGCCTTTTCCAATACAATCAGGAAAGACTGGTCATCCAATATTGTTGATTTCACTATTGACTTCCAGGGGTTGCTAAGTACATCAACAGAAGATAAGATGCTGCTCAGATTCACATTTGTTTATTGTCACCCATATCAAGGTGCAATGTAGATCCTTGCTCGCAGGAAGTTCGCAGAGTACACATAGAGCAACGATAACAATAGTAATAAGTAAAACAACACATGCAAAACAACAGAACAATGCAAACTGAAATAGTGAAAAAATATTAAAATGCAAATCTGGAAACGTTGAAAATAGTGGAGGTTAGAATAAGATTACATGACAGCACCTTTGGTAAAGGGGTGTGAACAGGTGATTGGTCTAGGAATCTGATAGCAGTGAAGAAGAAGTTTTTCTTATGTCTGGATGTGTAGGAAGCAACTGCAGATGCTGATTTAAGATAGACACAAAATGCTGGTGTAAATGGCAGGACAGGCGGCATCTCTGGAGAGAAGGAATGGGTCAACACCCTTCTTCAGACTGGTTAGGGATAAGGGAAACACGAGATAAAGACAATGATGTAGAGAAATAAAGAACAGGGTTGCCGTAACAATGTCAAAGGCCATTGTTAGCTGTTTGTTGGGTGAAAGCGAGAGCTAGTGCAACTTTGGTGGGGGAGGGATAGAGTGAAAGGGAATGCCAGGGTTACCTGAAATTACAGAAATCAATATTCATACCACTGGGCGTATGGGCTTTCAGATTGCTGTATCTTCTCCGAGATTTTAGAAGTGAGAAAAAGGTATGACCTGGGTAGCAGGTATCCTTGGTGATACATCCAGTCTATGTCTTACATTGCACAATGAAGATAGATGAGGATGGAAGTAAGTGAAGACCCATTGATGGACTGGGCATGTTCACTAATCTTTGCAGATTCAGGCGGTCAAAAGCAGAGCAGTTGCGATCCCAAGCTTGAGCATATCTTGGTAGTGGAAGGTAAGACTACCTTTCACCCAGTTTTATTCCACCAGGAAGGTCTTACCTTCCACTATCTACAACCTCTGGCAACCACCTTCAACTAGCATCGCAGCCGGCTTCAATTAAAAAATTACCGATTTTTAAAACGGCAACCTATTTTTAGTCGGGGCCGGTTTAGAATTTTTTGAAATAATCGCCGGAACATAGAAGAAGCGGAAACCACTTTCGACCATTAGGGAGACTGACAAAAACCTCCGGGAACCTCCGGGAACCTCCGGGAGCACGGAAACCTTGGGTGGGGCGCAATGTCTCCAGAAGTTTCCATTCAGGTTTCCCAAGTGGGACAGGGGCATAAGATTGTTTCCGTCCTTCATGTTTCTTAAAACATACTCTTGGGATTATGATTTTTCAGGCTGAATACTTAGTTGTGTTACACAGCAAGATTTGCCTGTTTAATTTTGGACATGTACTCTGAATGTCAGAAATAAACTGAATATAACTAAATATATTACAGCGATAGATTCCAAATACTAAATATTGTCTACCATGCTTTAGTTATAGATCTTGCGAATCTACTATGCTTATTGACAAAGTTTATCAATAATTGGGTCTGAGTGTGAGAGGTAGCAATATTTAGCTACTTGGAACATGGAATATTGAAGTATGTTTGAGATATGTGATCTGCTTATTTTTGGAAATGTCGCTTCTCCCTTGTACAAATGAAGTATTTTGTAAATTTCAGCCATGATCATATTGAAAGGCAGTGCTGGCTTGAAGGGCCGAATGGTCTACTCATGCATCTATTTTTCTGTTTCTATGTTTCAATGTTTCCTAATAAAATTTTAACAGTTACTGTTACTGTTTTTTTTCGGTACATATGCTGGTGTTAGCAGTTTAGTTCCATTGGCAGCTGCTCATCTCTATAAGTAGACTGCTGCCAAAAGATTCCAGAATCTCCTGGCATGATTTTCTTAGTTTTCTTTCCAGGTGTGGAAAATCAGTTTTTATTTGCTTATGTGCATCAGTGCGTCTCTGAAAGACATTCCACCTGTATTGTTTAGGAAGGAACTTCTTCGTCTTGCGTATGGCGTGCACAACCTAAAGTTGCAGGTCAACATGTTCTATTTGATCTTTTTGTTTGTGCATGTCGGGTTGATGGCATTAGTCAAAACAGGGTGGACCACATGAAGTTTACAATCTCCCACCCCACGGAAGGAACTGCAGATGTTGGTTTAAACTGAAGATAGGCACAAAATGTTGTAGTAACTCAGCGGGACAGGCAGCTTCACTGGAGAGAAGGAATGGGTGATGTTTTGAGTCGAGATCGGGTCTCGACCTGAAACATTGTCTGTTCCTTCTCTCCAGAGATGCTGCCTGTCCTGCTGAGTTACACCAGCTTTTTGTGTCTATCTTCTTTTCCAACTGTACTGATTTGCCTTATGAAGAGCCCCGACTCTAAACATCACCTATTCATGTTTTCCAGAGATGCTGCCTGATCTGCTGAGTTAAGGGCCTGATTTTTTCGGCAACTGCTGACATCATTGACTGACGTATCAGGGTCGCCGAAAGATTTTGAACATTTCAAAATCCAGCAGCAGCAAAAAAAGGAAACAGCGCGCATCAATACGTCAACATGCCGCATCACGCCGCGACTTTTTCGGTGACCTGTTACGTCAGTCAATGATGCCGACAGTCGCCAAAAAAAGTGCCAAGTGGGTCAGGCCCTTTACTCCACCACCTCGTGTCCTTTTTTTTTGTAAACTAGCATCTGTAGTTCCTTGTTTCTATTTCTTCTGTACTCATTTGTTACCTGGATTCAATTGTTGCAGTCTCCTCTGTTGATATAGTCATAGTCATACAGTGAGCAAACAGGCCCTTTGGCCCAATTTCCCCACATCGTGTATAACACAATTGTGATGCAAAGGAAAGATAACGCTAAACACATCTCAACAAATCAACAAAAATTACTGTTATCAATATGTTCAGCAAGAAAGGGAATTGCTAGTGCATCTTCTAATATGCTTTTTTTTGTTAATTTTATTTTACGTTAAGGTCATTTTATAAGCAGGCATTGGATGCAATGAAGTCCAACCTCATCCTTGCAAATGGTGTAAGAAAGGGACATTAGATTGTAGTATACATAGATATGTCCTGCACTAAAACATAGAACAGTACAGTAGGGAACAATCACTTCTAACCACAATGTTCATGCCGAACATAGTGTCTCGTTAAACTAATTTTCTCTGCTTGCATGTGACCCCATACTCCTTCATTTCCCTCATATCCACGTGCCTATCCAAAAGCTTCATAAATAACCATATAACCATATAACAATTACAGCATGGAAACAGGCCATCTCGACCCTTCTAGTCCGTGCCGAACACATAATCTCCCCTAGTCCCATATAGCTGCGCTCAGACCATAACCCTCCATTCCCTTCCCATCCATATAACTATCCAATTTATTTTTAAATGATAAAAACGAACCTGCCTCCACCACCTTCACTGGAAGCTCATTCCACACAGCTACCACTCTCTGAGTAAAGAAGTTCCCCCTCATGTTACCCCTAAACTTCAGTCCCTTAATTCTCATGTCATGTCCCCTTGTTTGAATCTTCCCTACTCTCAGTGGGAAAAGCTTTTCCACGTCAACTCTGTCTATCCCTCTCATCATTTTAAAAACCTCTATCAAGCCCCCCCTTAGCCTTCTGCGCTCCAAAGAATAAAGCCCTAACTTGTTCAACCTTTCTCTGTAACTGCCACTTTCGTATCTGCCTTCACCACCACCCTGGTAACACGTTCCAGGCACCCACTACCCTCCTGACATCTATGGATTTTGACCCTCTCACTGACTCTCTTATGTCCTCTAGTTCTTGACATTTCTACCAATACAAAAAATGTGCTAGATAGAATTTTACTTTGTATTTCATTTTGAAGTCCAACTACCTACTGCAAGAAATGGTAATATGTTTATGGAATGAATGCCTAATTTGTTCTGTGTGTTTCAGGTTAAATGCCATCTAGAAGATCAGACTGCAATGTAATGTACCTGATCAGCATTTAGAATTTGATTGCATGGAAGGAAGTTGTCTTTTATGTGAATAATACTCATCAATCTATTTTCGTTCAACCTTATCCATGATTTCCATATTTGACTTGGTCGACTAATTAACAACAACCATCATTAATTACATAAAATTTGCAAGTACAGAAGAATGAAAGATCAATATCTCTATGAATGCATTTTTGGCAGCTCCCTTTCAAATTGCTACTACTACCTCATTTTTTATATAATGAGGAATGACTAAATATTGGTGTTTCAGAAGGAACGAAGTGCTGATTCATGAAATATGGAAAATAAACATACTGATTCTGCAATCAATTAGGATGACAAATGGTATGTTGGCCTTTACTACAAGGGGTTTGGAGAAAAAAAGTAATGAAGTCTTGTTGCGATTTCTTTTGTTTGATTTTTGACTCAAAAGCTGCATAGAATCAGAGGGGGGATGGGTTCAGTCTCATTGTAACACTACCTCCATCAGTTTGCTGCATGCACTCAGAAACTATCACCAGATCACCCTAAAAGGCACAATTCCCTTTCAGCCACACAGAGACCAAGCGGAGGTTGGGCGATCGTTTTGCCGAACACCTCCGCTCAGTCCGCAATAACCAACCTGACCTCCCGGTGGCTCAGCCCTTCAATTCCGTATCCGACCTCTCTGCCCTGGGTCTCCTTCATGGCCAGAGCGAGCAACACCGGAAATTGGAGGAACAGCACCTCATATTCCGCTTGGTAGTCTGCATCCTGGGGGCATGAACATTGAATTCTCCCAATTTTGTTAGTCCTTGCTGTCTCCTCCCCTTCCTCAGCCCTCCTGCTGTCTCCTCCCATCCCCCAGCCTTTGGGCTCCTCCTCCTTTTTCCTTTCTTCTCCCCGCCCCCCCCCCCACCCCCGATCAGTTTGAAGAAGGGTTTCGGCCCGAAACGTTGCCTTTTTCCTTCGCTTCATAGATGCTGCTGCATTCGCTGAGTTTCTCCAGCTTTTTTGTGTACCAGTAATAGACAAACTGTCGTGGAGGAAAGACAACAGAACAGTAGAGAGTACTTTCAAACCTGCCACATTGTCTCCTTGTTTGAAGTCCTGCATGATAATTATTGACCTAAACATAGCAATAAAACAAAGAACAGGGGAATTGAGAACCAGAGCTCAAGGGTTTAAGGTGAGAGGGGAAAGAGATAATAGGAACATGAGGGGTAACTTTTTTTACACAAAGGGTAGTGGACATATGGAATGATTGCCAGAGGAGGTAGTTGAGGCAGGTACTATCGCAATGTTTAAGAAACATTTAGCGAGATTCATGGATAGGGCTGGTATAGAGGGATATGGGCCAAACAGCGGGCAGGTGGGATGTGTAGATGGGGCACATTGGTCGTCATGAGCAAACTGAGCCACAGGACCTGTTTCTGTGCTGTGTGACTCTAATACTTTAAACTGTATCACCTGCCTCCTCTAGTTTCTGATAATTATCTGTTTATTGGAAGATTTCCTTTTTCCACTCTGGAAAATATATTCTATGCCCTAATGCCATCAACCATCAATAGGCAATATTCTTTCATTAGATTAGATTTTGTGTTTCCTTCTCTCTCCATTCGTTTTCCTTTAAAGTAGTTCATTCCAAAAACTGGATTGGCCTGCTGCATGCTAATTGCACTGATTAAATGCTCGTCAGCTTGTTGAGGAGAAATTATTGCCAGCGTTTCCAATAGGCTGCTCAATTGTGAATCAATTTTAATGCCTTGTAACACATCGGAGGCATCAAGAAAGTAGACAGAGGTTAAAAAGAAGGAGAGAAGTATTCCCATTTATTATGGATAATACAGAATAGGATGAATCAGTCCATAAAATAACTTTGAAATATTGAACTGTGTAAATATATGATGTAGAAACGAGGCTAATCATCTCATCATGACAGTGCTTTCTTCTTCAAAGAGCATTTGCAAACTAATCCCTCTGCTCCATTTCTGTAATTTATTATATATTGTTTAATTACATTGATTGTTGTTAATTTATTGTTGATGAGATTCTAATGCTGTTGGAATGAGTCGACCAGTTGTGGCTCAGTAAAGACCCTCTTGCTTCTGTGTATGAAGTTTATTGCTCGGAGCACTACTTTAGGATTTAGGTTAATGGGCAACTCTGTGTTATAGCTATACAATAAAACAGCTCAGAAATACACCCTTCAGCCCCACTTTCCATGTAGACCAGGATGGCTAAGCTCATCCCATTTGTCAGCATTTGACCCATATCCTTTGAGCTTAGTTTAGTTTACTTTATTGTCACGTGTACCGAGATACAGTAAAAAAATGTTTGTTGCATACTAACCAGTCAGTGAAAAGACAATCCATGATCACCATCAAGCCATCCACAGAGTACAGATATATGATAAAGAGAATAACGTGAATAATGTTTAGTGCAAGATACAGTCCAATAAAGTCCAGATCAAAAATAGTCTGAGGGTCTCCAATGAGGTAGATAGTAGGTCGGGACTGCTCTCTCTAGTTGTTGGTAGGATTTCCTATCCAATTACCTGTAAAAATATTTTAATGCAAGGGGCCTGACGGGTAAGGCAGATGATCTCAGGACATGGATTGGGATGAGCGACTAGATGTAGCCGTGACTGAAACCTGGTTACGAGAGGGGCAGGACTGGCAGCTCAATGTTTTGCTGTACAGGAACTTCAGGAGAGACGGGTGAGGGAAAAAGAGGTGGGATTGCTTTGTTAGTTTCAGAGGATGTCATGGCTGTGTTCAGAGGTGACATTACGGATGGTTCGTCTAGTGAGGCTATATGGGTGAAGCTAAGGAACATGAAAGGGATGATCATCTTGTTGGGGGTGTACCCCAGACCCCCGAATAGTTAACAGGAATTAGAAGAACAAATGTGCCAGGAGATTGTAGACAGCTGCAGATCAAATAAGGTTGGTGTAGTAGGGGATTTTAACTTTTCCAATATAGACTGGGAAAATCATAGCGTTAAAGGTTTAGATCGGGTACAATTCCTCAAAAGTGTTCAGGTGTTTTCTTAAACAGTATGTGGAGGCCTCCACATGTGAGAGGGCAACGCTGGATCTAGTATTTGGAAATTGGGAGAGGCAAGTTGATGAAGTGTGCGTGGAGGTGCCTTTTGGGACCAGTGACCACAGTTCGATTAGGTTTTAGTTATGGAGAGGGTCCACATGTTAAAATGCTCAACTGCGGTAAGGCCAACTTTGAGGTTATGAGAGAAGGTCTCGCTCAAGTTGACTGGTGCAGGTTATTAGAGGGGAAAGGAACATCGGCCAAGTGGGTTGTTTTTAAAAGTGTACCAAAGAAAACTCAGGATGTGTACATCCCCGTTAAAATGAAGGACAAAGCAAGCAAACGTAACAAAGCTTGGCTGACAAAGGAAATTGAGACGTTGGTCAACAACAAGACGGATGCATGAGACAGGTATAGGCAGCTGGGATCAAGTGCATCCCTGGAGGAGTTTCGGGAGCTAAAGAAGTAAACTAAAAAAGGAAATCAGAAGGGCAAAAAGGGGCCAGGAGATATCTCTGTTAGGTAGCATTAAGGACAATCCCAAAAGAGTTTATAAATACATTAGGGGGGAGGAAAGGGTAATGACAGAGAGTGGGACCTCTGAGGAATCAATGCGATCGCCTCTGTGTTGAGCCACAGGAGATGGGCAAGGTCCTATATGAGTAGTTCTTCTCAGTATTTACCGAGGAGAAAGACAGTAGGACAGAGGAAAGTGGAGTAGCCACTGGAAGTGTCTTGAGAGCAGTCAGGGTCACTGTTGAAGAAGTACTGAAGGTACATTGTGTTTGAAGGTAGACAAATCTCCAGGGCCTGATCTAATATATCCGAGGACATTGTGAGAAACTAGAGGTGAAATTTCAGGAGCGCTGGTTGAAATATACGAGTCTTGCTGGAAGACTGGAGGGTGGCAAATGCTATTCCTCTTTTCAAGAAGAGCTGCAGGGAAAATGCTGGGAACTATTGGCCGGTGAGTTTAACATCTGTACTTGGTAAGTTACTGGAGGGTATTCCAAGGGATAGGATATACAGGTATTTGGATTGGCAAGGGCTGATTAGGGAAAGTCAGCATGGATTTGTACTTGGGACTTCGTGTCTAACAAATCTGATTGATTTATTTGAAGAAGTGACCAAAAAGGTTGATGAAGGGAGAGCGGTAGATGTTGTGTACATGGACCTCAGTAAAACATTCAACAAAGTTCCGCATGGTAGGCTGCTCTCGAAGGTTAGATCGCAAGGGATCCAAGCAGAGATATCTGATTGGCTCCATGGAAGGAAGCAGAGGGTAATGGTGAAAGATTGCCTCTTAGACTGGATGCCTGCGACTAGTGGTGTGCCTCAGGGTTCGGTGCTGGGCTCGTTACTGTTTCTCAATTACATCAGTTGATTTAGATGAGAACATACAGGGCAAGATTAGCAAGTTTGCTGATGATACAAAAGTTAGTGGTTTTGCAGATAGTGAAGATTGTTGTGAACGATTGCAGCAGGATCTGGATCGATTGGCCAGGTGGGCAGAGGAATGGTTGATGAAATTTAATACAGAGAAGTGTGAGGTGTTTTCGGACGTCGAACAAGAGCAGACATAAACAGTAAATGGTAGGCCTCTGGGTAGTGTTGTAGAGCAGAGGGATCTAGGAGTACAGGTGCATGGTTCCTTGAAGGTCAAGTCACAGGTATATAATGTGGTCAATAAGGCTTTTGGCACTTTGGCCTTCATCAGTCAGAGTATTGAGTGTAGAAGTTGTGAGGTCATGTTGCAGTTGTATAAGACATTTAGAATATTATGTTCAGTTCTGGGCACTTGTTATAGTAAAAATATTGTCAAGTTTGAAAGGGTTCATAAAAGATTTATGAGGGTGTTGCCAGGACTAGAGGGTGTGAGTTATAGGGAGAGGTTGAGCAGGCTGGGTCTCTATTCCATGGAGCACAAGAGGATAAGGGATGATCTTATAGAGGTGTATAAAATCATGAGAGGAATAGATCGGGTAGATGCACAGAGTGTTTTGCCCAGAGTAGGGGAATCGAGGACCAGTGGACATAGGTTCAAGGTGAAGGGGAAAAGATTTAATAGGAATCTGACAGGTACCTTTTTCACATGGTGGATGTATGGAACAAGCTGCCAGAGGAGGTAGTTGAGGGTGGGGCTATCCCATTGTTTAAGAAACAGTTAGACAGGTACATGGATAGGACAGGTTTGGAGGGATATGGACCAAGCGCAGGCAAGTGGGACTAGTGTAGCTGGGACATTCAGAGTCAGAGTCAGAGTCAGAGTCAATTTAATTGTCATTTGGACCCCTGGAGGTCCAAACGAAATGCCGTTTCTGCAGCCATACATTACACACAAATAGACCCCAGACACAACATAATTACATTTAACATAAACATCCATCACATAACTGTGATGGAAGGCCAAAAAAAAACTTATCTCTCCACTGCACTCTCTCCCCCCCCCCGATGTCAGAGTCAAAGTCAAAGCCCCCGGCTGGCGATGGCGATTGTCCCGCGGCCATTGAAGCCACGCCGGGTGGTGCGAGGTCGCACACCGGGTCTTGATGTTGGAGCCCCCGGTGTGCGCTCGCAAAGACCCGCGGCCGTTCCAGCCGCGCGGGGCAATGGTGTCAGGCCCCGCTCCAGGAGCTCTTCGACCCCGCAACTCGGGCGGGGGAATTCGCCGTTGCAGGAGCCCCGAAAAGCAGTCTCCCTCCAGGGAGCCGCGGGCTCCCGGTTCCCGCCGTCCGCAGACCCGCAGCAGCAGCCTCCGACTCAGCAGCAGCAGCGGCATCGGCAGCAGCAGCAGCAGCAGCGGCAGCAGCAGCAGCAGCGCTCCTCCACCGCTCCACCCGCTCCGGTCTCGGCCAGCTCCGCGACGGCAACGGTGAGTCGGCACCAGAGTCCCCGGCTTCTTCCCGTTGGAGGCCGCTCCTCGTTGCGGCCTCAACGACAACTGAGACCCGACGAGAAAAGGTAGGGTCTCCAGTGCAGGGAGAGATTCAAAAGTTCCCCCCCCCCCTCCCACCCCCCCCCCCCCCCCCACACACACACCCCCCAACATAAAATAACACAAAAACTACATAAAAACATAGACAAAAAATAATAAAAACGCGGACAGGCTGCAGAGGCCGCTGCTGGCCAGAGCCGCGCCGCCTACCGTTGTTGGCCAGTCTGCGTGTGTTGGGCCAAAGGGCCTGTTTCCACACTGTATTACTCTATGACTACGATTATATACTTCAAATGTTGTTATTGTACTCGCATCAACCACTTTCTCTGGCAGTTTGTTCCATACCACATTTTTTGTGAAAATTTGCCCCTCAGGTTTTTAATCAATCTTTAAAACCATGAACTCTGATTCTTGATTACATAACTGTGGGGGAAAGACTGTGCATCCATCCTATCCATCATCCATCATGAATTAATAAACTTCCATAATCTCTTACACTCCAATAAAGTAAGGCTTAGACCACCCAGTCTCTTTCTGCAACATGATCATAAATCTTTTCTGAACTCTTTAATGACATCTTAGTAGCAGGAACATTTTGTATTGCTAAAAGTCGCAGTGTAGAAATTTGATCATCTTGATCAGCTTCTGCTATGAATGGCAATGGTCCTTTAACCTGTACCATTGTGAGTTGTTCGTACATGGGATGCATGTGTATGTATGAACCTAATTCTACTGTATCTAGTCTGAGTTGAACAAGCTTTCTGAAATTGCTCGTAATTTCTTAGGTAGAGAAGCATATAGACCCGGTAGTCATTGAAATCGATTCTGAAGCCGCAATCTAAAGAAGTGGTGAAGGAGAATGATGTCAGGAACAAGTGCTTGCAGCTTTCTACATTTAGCCAAGGTCGGTGAGTGCATCTACATATTGTATCTCTCTGTTAGAGCTTCCACAATTCTTGAGCCCAGTTCTATGCTCCACACCTCTCGCACTCATCTATTCAAAATTCTATCAATTAAGATTCATCCTTTATATTCTTACTCCCCACCAGATATTTCTTCTCAAACAACACATGTTCACACCTCTCACTGTATGCGTAGACTCACTCCATATTCAACATTATGGGGGTGACGCGATCTAGCAGTGACAAGAAAATTGTTTTCATTGTGACAGAGTCAGAGTCAGAGAATAACACAGCACGGAAACAGCCCAACTTGCGTTATCGATCAAGATTCCCCATCTATCTCGTCTCAGCTGCCCGCGTTTGGCCCATATCCTTCTAAACCTTTCCTATTGATGTACCAGTCCAAAAGTTGTTTAAAGCACTCTTATTTAATCATCCTTCTCACATTCTCATTCTATTGAACCCAAATTTACCTGTGTATCTTACTCTCTTCACTAATCAACATCAATGCACCATGACAAAACCTCTTGTACCTTTCTCCATTCAGAGAACCAAAAATGTCCAACTGCCCAGCCTCTGACTTCTGAGCACGAGAACATTGAAAAGAAGAAGACACTTCCAAAAGAAAGTGATACTCACAGTTGCCAGATCAGGTATTAACTTATTACCTACAGTCAGATGTTTAGATACCTAATTCACACACTGTGAGTCTCAAGATAAAATTATTCTATAGCGTGGTGACCAGAACTACACATAATATTCCAACTGTAGCTTAATCAATCCTTTATAACATAGTAGACCTCTTGCACATATATTTTATGCCACAACCATCTCACATCCTTTCTTCACCATCCTTTTTAATGGGCATGTCCCACTTAGCCGACTTTTCAGGCGACTGCCGGTGACTGTCAGAGTGGAACACACATACACACGCATTGCTTCCTTCACCAACCCGTTATGTAGACGTGGGACAGTGCAAGTGGGGGGAGCGCTGTCTGAGTGAAATTCACACAGTGCAAAGCCAATGTGATACAGACACACACCGCAATGAAAAGGAAGGTTGGCGCTGTAATTAAGACGGTGTAAGCACAATGTATGGGAAGGTTCATGTAAACCCTTTAAAAGGGGGGGGGGGGGGGGGGTTGGGGGAAGGGGGGGGGGGGGGAGAGAGACGACTACCTGGCAACCACCCACTTCAAGGATCTTCCAGGGTGTATCTGTTCCCCTCTTTTCCTTTGGGTCCTAGCATTTGTGGTATGTTTCCTACCCTGTGACATGTTCTCATCCTGGTGCATCACCTCACACTTATCAGGTTTATCTTCCATCTGCCATTGCCCAGTCCAATTTACCAGAAAATCAATATCATTCTATATTTGAAAATTGATCATTAGTCAATGCACGAATATTTTGATCTTGATTCAATGTAAACATGTGATTTGGCTGGTTGACTATGGAAGGTAGCATGAGAGCTGTGAAGCGTTGTAGATTTTGCTTTCTTTTTTATCTTCTACAGTTATGGGCAGATATATCTAACAAGTTAGCATTTCATAATCACCTCTAATTACCCCTGAGATCATAGTGAGAAGCTTTAAAGTGTCCCGCTACAGTCCTTGTGGTAAATCCCATGTGAACATTTTTGTGGCTAAAATCAGTGCTGCATAAGGATTAGCATTTTCAGATAATCTCTCTGCATTCCTGATATGGGCACACAGTTTCCAATTGTTAATCAACAAAATTGTCATCCAAGACACTGAAATAAATTATACCATATGATCACGTTTCTCGGTTCCTGAATGTTAAGTAAGGGCAGATACAGTGTTTATTCATAGTGAATCAGGGCAAGGCAGGCTTAAAATTCATACCGTGATGTAATGCAGCTCTTCGGTCAGAACCAAACAAGTGATACATCCTTTGAGATTTATGTAAATAGAAAGATGAGAAGTTGTAGGTTGGCAACGGACTGGAATATCCGTGTAGAGCTCACAAGACCTTAGAAGCAAGAATAGGTTCTTTAGTCCATGCTGCCAATTCCACCACTGAATGAAATTCTGTTATTCTGTGACCTAATAATAGGAAAGGATTAGAGGGATATGAGCTAACTGAGGGCAGGTGGGACCAGTGCAAATGGGGCATCTAGGTGTGCATGTGGCACGTGCTGTTTGACTCTGTGATTCTATCTAGACCACTATTGAGTCATCTACCACAGTAGGTAAACATAATTTCTGTCTTGACATACAATCATCTCTGATGAGAAAATTGCAAACTTCAGTCAAAAAATTGCTTAATCTTCTAAACTTCAATAAATGAAATCTGTCATTTTGAAGGCACATCAAAATTTAATCTTGGATTGCAAACCAGTCTTAAATCCCTCTAAGGCCATAACATCTCTCTTAAAATGTGTGTTGGTTGCATCTGAGCAGAATGAAAGGCTGTACCGTAACTTCTACCTTCATGTATTTTGTTCCTCTTAATATAAAGTCCAGAATTTGATTAACATCATTAAATCTGACAAATGGCATTCCAATAATTGCTGTATTAGGACCAAGTCTCATTGGTCTAAAATTCTTGCAAACTGGTCACCAATTATCTATCTCATTGATTCTCCGTATGTCAAATTTGAAGATCTCGTACTTGCCTGCATTAAAATTCATTTTCCTCAGTTTTGATCTTTGATTTAATATCATTTTTTTAAAACATTTTTATTTCTATTTTTAATTGATATCAATAAATGTTAACCTTTTATGGGTGTTAAAATATACTCTAGGGTTAACAATTCAACCTTATGCCAGTACGATATAAGAACAGTTATTTTTATTCTACCTGCAAAGTTGATGTATGTTTGTATTAGGGGGATAATTATCAACACTATATAAACCCATGTGGCCTATTCCAGCACTGGGCTCGGAGAAAGTTTTTCAGGATCATTATATGGATCAAAGTCCCAAACAAGCCTTACCAAGTACTCGGAGACACAAGATAGTGCAGATGCTGGAATCTTGAGCAAAGAAACAGTGCTGGAAGAATGCAGGGAGGTTGGGCAGCATCCGAATAGATTGACAATGATTTGGGTCTGGTCCCTTCTTCAGAATGATGGAGTATGGGGGAAGAAAGTTTCCCCTCTACTCCAATCAGTCTGAAGAAAGGTTCTGATCCAAAACACCATCTATCCATTCCATCCACAGATGTTAACTGGCCCATTGAATTTGTCCAGCGTTTTGTTTATTGTCCAACCTAGTATTTCTCTCTTTCTTGTAAATCAAAGAAAGGTTGGACGACCCAGGTTGAAGGTGCAAGATTCTGTAGGTTTGTAACTTCCCAAAGGCTTTGATTTTGCTGTGAATCAGACCAGCATTTCATTCTGAAATAGTTGAAGAATAAATTTAAAAACATACTATCCACTTATGCTTCCACATTGTCAATAACTTTGTTCTCACAAAAACAGAAAATATATGATCTTTCTGCAGCTGGCTGAAAAAATGTCCTCTGTGGATTACTATGGAACAAGTATTCTCTCACAACCTGCCTCCTTTAGCAGTTTCAGCACAACAGGTGGCCTTTCAGAGTTCGTTTTTCAAACTTAACTTTTTAATTTGCACTTGTTCATCACATTACCTGTTAACTTTATACATTTGATCTATCCCAATGCCCTGCTTGGCTGCCTCCGATCTACGGACATAAACGACGTCTCCTACTGGCTGGCATCGCTCCCTCAGACATCAGGAGAGCTGTCGCAAGTAGGACAGACTATCTGAAACAACTGACAGAGAATAGACATTGATTACACAACATCCTAGGCAGTTAAAATCCCGTAAGAGCTTCCTAACCAGCGTCACCCCATTGGAAACAACACATATTGAAACTTGCCTTCAGATGTGGAAGAACAGACTAGCCACTGTCCCTATTTCCACCTAGATGGGCATACCAGCAGCTGAGCGCTTACCACCAGGTGCTGATGAACACTGGCTGAACTGGAGATGTCTCAACCGACTGCGAACCGGGGTCAGGAGTTCAAGGGTGACAATGCACAAATGGGGCTACATCAAGGGGACAACAACCTGTGACTGTGGCACATAGACCCAGACATTGCAACACCTACTGCAATGCCCATTGCTGGATAATCCATGTACTACTGCAGACCTTGCACTTAACACTCCAATAGCGCAACGATATGTACAGCAGTGGCAAGACACTATATAGCATGATGACATGAAAGAAGAACTGTATACATTCTATAGACTTTTAGAGATACAGCGGGGAAACAGGCCCTTTGGCCCACTGAGTCTGTGCCGACCAGCAATTACCTTGTACACTAACATCATCCTACACACTAGGGACAATTTACCAAAGCCAATTAACTCATAAATCTGTTGTCTTTGGAGTGTGGGAGGAAATCGGAGCACCCGGAGAAAACCCACATGGTCACAGAGACAACATACAAACTCCGTACAGACAGCACCTGTAGTCTGGATAGAACCCTGGCATTATAAGGCATCAACTCTACCGCTGCACCACTGTGCTGCCCTATACTTGCAAGATTTACCATACCTTAATTATACTATTGTCTTTAACACATTCTATCTGTGACGTTAGCAAATCTAAATATGTGTCAGTTTTTCCATTCATCAAAGTCAAAGTCAAATTTATTTGTCAGGACCCAGAAGGTGCAGTGAAATGAATTTGCTAGCAGCGAAACACTTAAAAAAGAACACACAATACACAATAGAATTTAACACAAACATCAGAACCTTTTAATAAGTACAATAAATATTTGAGATGCAACATACATATTGCTTTTGTGCTCAGATCTTTCCAAATTCAGCACAAGCTCATTATGTTCAATCTCAGTCCCTTGCCATGCAATCGATCTAAAAATCTAGTCAATAATTTGCCCTCAATTCCCTAAGCCTCAACCTTAGTTATTATTTAATTACGTGAATATTTAATGAATGCCGTTTGGAACGCCATATAAATGACATCCTTTGACCTCCCACTGTCCATTAATTGAGTCACTGTTTCTGAATCACGCATAATCCTGACTTGGGAATATGTGATCAATCCTTCATCGGCAGCATCTCGATATCCTAGAAATTACTGTCCAACAACAGACAGTTGCAAGTCAAGATGGAACAAGGCTTTCGGCACTTTGGCTCTCATTAGTCAGAGTATTGAGTATAGATGTTGGGCTGTCATGTTGCAATTTTATAAATACATTGATGAGGCCATATTTAGAGTATTGTGTTCAGTTTTGTGCACCATGCTATAGGAAAGATGTTGTTAAGATGGAAAGGGTGCAGAGAAGATTAAGGAGATGTTGCCAGGTCACAAGGGCCTGAGCTATCGGGAGAGGTTGAGCAGGTTATGACTCTATTCCTTGGAGCACAGGAGAATGAGGGGTGATCTTATAGAAGTGTACACATTTGTGAGAGGAATAGATTAGGTAAACACACAGAGTTTCTTGCCCAGAGTAGGGGAATCAAGAGCCAGAGGACATCGGTTTAAGGTGAGGGGAATGATTTAATAAGACCATGAGAGGTAACCTTTTTACACAGAGTGGTGGGTATAAGGAATGAGCTGCCGAAGGAGGTAGTTGAGGCCGATACTATTGCAACATTTAAGAAACATTTAGACAGGTACATGGATAGGATGGGTTTAGGGAGATATGAACCAAATGCAGATAGGTGGGATGAGTTTAGTTGGGACATATTGGTCGGTGTTGATAAGTTGGGCTGATCGACCCGTTTCCATACTGTATGACTCTATGGAGATTCACCATTAAATTCTCAGGGGCCTTTAGAGATGGGAAATATCCACATTAATGAATGAATGAACAGACATTGAATCAAATTCAAAAGGCATGATCAACCTTTCGTAAATCCACCTTGATTCTTTCACAACGGCTTGAATACATTAAAGTATACAGCATTTGTCCTTAACTATAGATTTCAGTAATTACATGACAAAAGATATTAGATTATTTGATCAATACTTCTGTACTGATGAGCTCAGATGAAAACCATCAACATGAAATATTAACTTTGATTCATTTTTGAGGCATTGCCACACCTGTTGAGTATTCAACTATTTTCTGTTTTCATTTCAGTTTTCTCGCACCTGCAATATTCAGCCTTTAGTCTACATTTCCCTTATTTTCATCTGTTTCCTTTCTGGCCAAATAGAATGAGTGAACTTTTTCAAATCTGAGAAGTGCATCTTCTCCTCCTGCCTCTCTCTTTAAGGTCAGTTAAAACTGAGAGAATTAACTGTTCTTCAGCAACTACCAATAGCCCTTACAAGTATTACACTGATGGTTAGCATATTTATAGGGATCAATTCATTATTCCTGATGGGCATTCAAAACTTCAATAGTTGCTACGTGCCAGATTCAATGGCAAGTTTGTGTGGGAAATTACTTCTGGGAATCGGTCAAAACATTGGCAGCAATTCCATAAATTCATATTACATAGCAGCAGAATTAGGCCATTCGGCCCATCAAATCTACACCATTCAATCATGGATGATCTATTTTTCCCTCTCATTTTGCTACACTGTATTCCATCTGCCACTTCTTTGCCCACTCTCCCAACCTGCTCAAGTCATGCTACATCCACCCTACTTCCTCTACACCACCTGTCGCTCCACCTATCTTTGTATAATTTGCAAACTCGTCCACAAATCAATTCCATCATCCAAATCAATAATATACAACGTGAAAAGGACCCAACACAGACAGCCAACCAGAAAAAGTCCCCTTTATTCCTACTATTTGTCATCTGCCGTTCAGCTAATCTTACATCTATGCTAGTAGTATCTTCCCTCCATGGGCTCTTTCAGTCCACAACCACAATTATTCCTCTCTCAAACTTTCTAATGAGCTGCACTATGTTAGCTAAATCTATCGATTGGGATACATCGTCGTATGACACAATACAATTTATATTTACATGCTAAGTTTATTTTAGTTTAGAGTTGCAGCAAGGAAAAGGGCCCTTCGGCGCACTGAGTTCATGCTGACAAGCAGTCCCCATATACTAGATCTACTCTGCAGTCTAGGGACAATTTACAGAAGCTACTTTGTCAAATGTGGCGCACCCGGAGAAAACCCACACGGTCACAGGAAGAATGTACAAACTCCATGCAGACGGCACCCGTGGTCAGGATAGAACCGGGGTCTCTGGCGCTGTGCCATCGAACAATGCCCCTAAGCCATTCAATTACCAAGAAATGAAGCCTTCATAATAAGAAAAAAGTATTCAAGTAACTAGCTTTCTGTTCTTACACCTAAATCTAAAACTGTGGATGTGAGCTCATGTTTTCTACAGAAAATATGACACATTAACTTTTCTATTGTAAAGGTTGACACAAATGATATGCCAATATTTTTTTCTAAAATCATAAAGTCACGGCACACCAATAAATATAAATGATACCAAAGTAATCAACTGGTTGTTGTATCTTTATAATAGTGTCAACATTATGTTCTTCAGCTGAGATCTTTCAATGTTCTTTAGCTGAGATCTTTCAATGGTTATTAAATTGGTTTGCTGTAAACTAATTTAAACAGATTATCGTTCTGCCAACTGGAGCACAACACAAATGCACAGGGTCAGAAGTTCATCAATACTTTCTCACCATGAGCAAAAAATTTACAGCACTCAAAGGGTGCCTCATCAATCAGTTTGTCGTAACACAGTTTAATTAACTATATCAACTCCCTAATATCTATCATATCGGAAAAAAACACAACTAATTTTGTTGAATGACTCATAGCATGTGGACATATACAAAGCAACTGATGTTGATTTTACAAGATGGGAAAAATATTGAACGCCCTCTGGTCATCTTGGGCATTTTCTTTTGGGATTACATGTTCAGAGATGAATTAGGTGCGTTTAGGATCAATATTTGTTTTTCTTCATAGTAAAAGATGGGATTTGTCAAAATTTTGAGTATAGGCTTTGTACTGTCAAATCAAAATCCTTTCAACATTGAGTTATTTTTCTTGTAAAATGTTGAAATGTAGCACCAGCCTAGGCTTCTTTAGAGGGTCACTTTAGAGGTCAGAATATTGTTCTGATGAGAAATAACAGATTGAAAGGTGTTATATGACTGAACCACGAGGCATTTATTACACCCCAGTTTCAATCAGGAATAATCCTTGACCTTTGTTAAATCATTTTTGAAGGTTATGTATAGCCCTTGAACCTGATATTTCTTACAACAGTGGAAAGATTGGCTTGAAATTTTGCTGATCCTGCAAAGGCCCCTTTGACTCATTGTATAAGAATGCGGGATTGATTGAAAAAGCAATACCAAAATGCACGAGTCCTCAATAATCAATAAATCACTGTTTGTTGAATTGATTTGCAAAAGTGATACAATAACCTTAATTTTCCCAGAGTGAGGCCCTGACTAATGAAGAACTCTCTGCATAATCAGAAAGCATGTGGCGCTTCTTGGGACAAGGCACAACTATTATAATATCTTAAAATATTTGAGCAGGCACCCAGTTTAACTGGATCTCAAACATGTCTTAAGCTTTGATTATTTCTGAATGGTCTGACATACATACATAAGCAAAAACATTCAATAATTATTGAAGAATCAAAGAAACTGGGACTTGAAAATGGCGCCAAAGTGGTGACTCTGTATACTGTATCTGTTTTCGTCTGCTATACACTTCCACTGTGGCTGAGATGCTTATCTAATACTAGACTAAGTGGGACCCGTTGGGTCTCAGGTTCACACAGGAGGGCTGGTCCCCCAACGCAATATTTCACCCCTCCATCAATTCCAATATTAGTGGCCAGTGGGGGAGGGGGGCTTTCTGGAGCCCTTGCATGGGTGTTTGGGTCAAGTCAAGTCAAGCACAGTGAGTGCAGGGCGAACAATCCATTTCAATCCATTTCAAGTCAAGAATCCATTTCAAGTCAAGTCCAGTCAATCCATTTCAAGTGAAGTCAATTCATTTCAAGTGAAGTCAATCCATTTCAAGTGAAGTCAATCCATTTCAAGTCAAGTCAATCCATTTCAAGTCAAGTCAATCAATTTCAAGTCAAGTCAAGTCGATCTATTTCAAGTCAAGTCAAACACAGGACAGGCGGGGCCAGCCTACAAAACAATCCATTTCCTTTCATTTCAGGTGAGGCTAAGCAAAGCAAAGGCAAAGCAAAAACATAAGCACAGGGCAGGCCATACAACTCATTGCATTTTAATTGCATTTCCATTTCCATTACAGTTTAAAGCACAGGTTGGGCCAAACAACTCATTGCATTTTCATTTAGGGCTAACAAATCATTTATTAAAAAACACATTAAGGGTTAACAAATCATTATTCATTGCAAGCACATTGCTGGCAAACAAATCATTTATTGCAAGCACATGAAGGGTTAACAAATCATCATTCATTGCAAGCACATTGCTGGCTAACAAATCATTTATTGAAAGCACATTAAGGTCAAGTCATCATTTGTTGCAAACACATGGCAGACTCACAGTTCAGTAGACTCACAGCTTAGAATCAGAGTTGTGGCCTCTCACCCGCGATCTTCCAGAGTGACTGACTCAAGTCCAGGCATCCAGGGTTTTATAATCCTGCCCCCCCCAGAAGGGCCGTTTCCTTCATCATGGTGATTGACAGGCGAGAGGACCAATCAGCTGATCTCACAATTTTTTAAACATTCATAACTTTTTTATTTTTCAACGATTGGAAAAATCCTTGGGGCTGCTGCAGCGAAGGAGGACTGTGAGTAAGATGGCAAAAAATTATAGCAATATAGCATAGCATTTTTTCTAAAATCAATTAAAAACGTAGACAGGAAGTGGTCAAGATGAGACTTTCAGTTATATAGATGTATCTAAGTGCCTATGCATGGTGATACATACTAAAATCAATTAATTTTGCTGTACCTCTGTGCATGTGATGAAGAAAGTACCGTACCATACCAAATAAAATATCATTTTAATCATAAATAAAAAGCTGTTCACAAAATATTTTACAAATTATTGTAAAGATCTGTCATGCACACAATGACTCCAAGAAAATAGTAAGATTAAATTAGAACTTGCCAGTTTGAAGTTTGATCTGTATTTTATGAGGAGGAACATTGAGGGAATACGTGAAGAACCCGCTTCCAACGCATGCGTGTCATTCTTCAAAGCAGCGGTGTGAGGTCACAGAAAACTATAATGACCTAACATAGTAAGATTATCAAAGAGATACCAGTTTTTGATATGATCATAGGAGGGTGGGAGCGGAGGGCACGTATTCCCTCAACGTTCCTCCTCATAAAATACAGATCAAACTTCAAACTGGCAAGTTCTCGTTTAATCTTACTATTTTACTTCGGAGTCACGTGAGTGACTACGTGAAGATTTCAAAGCTCTGTGACCTCATGCCGTGGAACGAGTCCATGCTTCACAACTGCCTTGGGTATTGGGAGAGAGCATCATTAGTAATTTTAAAACAAACTTATACAAAGAGTTGTGTGGTATAACGAAAAAAAAAAAATTATAAATTGAAAATCATAGCCCTGTAACCTTTCGGGCAAATTATATTGTTGAACGTAAAATGGTTTCCGAACACGATGATGGCTCCAAAACTGGTTTATTATAAAAACCTTTGGAAAGTCCTTTCGGATGACCATCCTGCCATTCTGAGGATTTGGTCTGTGGGTACCTCTAGAATTTTTGCTGCGGATGTTGCTGCAGCCCTGGTGGAATGAGAGTTAAAAACATTAGTGTCTATTCCTGCCATCTTTAGGACATAGTTGAGCCACCTTGATATAGTTTGGGTCGTGACCCTTTTGTGCGGTTTCTTGTAAGAGATTAACAACGCCATATCCTGACCTCGAATGCTCTTAGTATATTCTATGTATAATTGGATGTGTCTTGCTATACACCGTCGTTCATCATTTGGATATGCCATAAATTCAATCACTTGACCTGATGAACCTGGTCTGTTTTGTTTTATTAAATCCTGTATGACAAACACCAGTTTCTCGGGTGAGATGATCAGGGAGTCCAGGCTCAGTTTGCTTAATGACTGGACTCATTGTGCGGTAACTAACGCCATGAGCAAATCATCTTCATGGTCCATTACTGAATTGACAATGCTGTTATGGGCGACCAGCTCCTCAGCATGTTTAGAACGACACCCACCTCCCAGATTTTGGAGTACCTGGTTTTAGGGGGATTTGCATTGAATATGCCCCTCATGAGTTTTGTTACCAGGGGGTGTGTTCCCATCGTGTGCCGCTCCGTTCCTTGTGATAGGTAATTGGAGAGTGCACCTGGCACTATTGATGGCACTGTAGCCCAATCAATTATCATAATGGAGGCTTGTTAAAATTCCAATACGGCCGGAATGTTCTTGGCCTTTTGGTCGAGTTTGTTGTCCAAGCAGTATATGCCCCATTTCTTGATGTGTCCAAGGTACTGCTTCCGTGTTGACAGTCTTTGGGCAGATGAGATGAGATTCATCGTCCTGTCTGACAGCCCCATGCCGTGTAGTGGGTCTTTCAGACTCTACAAATCAACAAATCCCTAGTCTTATGGCATGGATGACTGCCCCCAGTCACTAAATTCTATCAGATAACCCTGAATACTGCTTAGAATATACGAGTCTGTAGTGATTTTACACCATTCATAACTGTAGTATTGCAACCTCCCCCCCCCACCGTCGTGGGTCCCTTTTTTACAGAAGAACCACACCCACCTACCTCCATGGTTACTGGTGGTTGTGTTATTTCCTTCGTTTTTTGAAAAGGGGGGTTCTGGTTTGATATCTCTTGTTCGGTGTTGTGTGGGAGGTTGCGGCTTCCACATCTTCCAGGGTGGCCGTCCCTGGCCATACCCTAAAAAAGGCTGCTGCGGGTAATATTGATTTCTGGCACTGCCACTGGTATGAGCCACATTTTTTGGTCTTGCATGTGGCTGGTATCGTGCTCCAAAATAGGCCTTTGCGCTGGCCTTGATGAGCCCCAGTGTCTTGGCTTCGTCATCCAGTTTTTTGACTTGTGCGGTCAAGTCTTGTCCAAACAAAAGGGTTGAGGTATTTGAGGTTCTTTGTTTGCAAATGGTAGCATATTAGGGGTCCAGTGCTGGCTGAATGGCAGCCTTCCGCATGTTGTTCAGCTCATATTGCACATTGCAAAACAGAGCTAGTGCGTCTTGATGGTCTTTGGTTAGCTCTGTTTTGTCCAGGGTGCGGGTGTATGCTGTGATCCCTGCCGTCAGTCCCTTTAAGGTTTTCTGGATCTTGAGGTCCTGGTTCCTGCCCATATGCTGCCAAATGCATTGGTTTACACTGGGCACCTGTAATGCCTCACAGTTGCCAGGTGGCAGATGTCTGGCCAGTCTCTGTAAATATTTCTTGTTGAAGTTTGTGGCCAGACATATAGTTAATACTACTGCCATCCTGGAATCCAAGTCTGCCCCTGTTTGACTTGGTTTAAAGTAATCAGCCACCATGTCCAGCAGAGTCCCTGCTGTTTTAGGATCATGGGACGCTGTATTACCAGGCTCTGGCCCATCAGGGTCCTGCCCACTCTTTTTTATAGAGTTAGAGGTCTCTAGGGGTCCCGCACGGGGTACCCATGTGGGGCTTACCTCCTGCCCACTGTGGCTAGTCTCCACATTCATGTGACTGCTACTGTGAAGGAGCTCCTTTTCCTCCGCTGTTCCCGTCCCCCGTACACACGGGCACTGGTTTGCGGGTTTTCCTCGCCCCACCGCTGGCTACACCGGTCCTGTATGTAGGTCCACCTCTCCACACGGTCCCGGTACTCACAGGCACCTGTGCTGGCTGCTGTCATGCTGCAGCCACTCGTACCGGCTTCCTCCAGCGTGGGCTAGCGGGTCCACGCCGTCTCCGCACTTCCAGCGCCTCGGACCCATCTAATACTTTAACCAAAGGATTAACAAACAGATTCTATGAAAAAACCCCTATTTTTAGGTCTACACCATTTTCCCACATACCTATAGTAAGGGTCATAGTAACATAGAAAAACATAGAAATTAGGTGCAGGAGCAGGCCATTCAGCCCCTCGAGCCTGCACCGCCACTCAATTCAATGGGTTTAAGCCCCACAGAAGCAGGGCATCAAAAAATTAGTGAAAACTCTGAGTGTTCCTCTCCACGGAAATCTTTAGTAAAAGGCGAAAGATTTATACGATCTGAAGAGAAACCAGAGTATGTTCGTGGGGATGTACCCGATTCGTCGGGATTTTGCTGTGTAGCCGGTCAAAACCGGCTCCAACGCTCTCAGCGCTCCTGGCTGCTCGTTTATCTCAGACCGCTGGGACCGACCCCGGTACTCACGGTACTGGTCCCTCGCGGTCGTTTGCAGCCGGTCAACCCCACTCCAATGTCCTCAGTTCTGTGAGCCTCGGCGCTGGCCGCTAGCGACTGCTCCAAGCCAGACTCGCTTGAGACTGGCATACGGGACGTCTTTGCTTCGCTTCCCGCCCGGCCGAGAAGTGAATTTTGCCGGTGCGGGAGCGAAGTCGGGCACAGGTGTTTCCTCTCCGGAAATCGGTGTGCCGTTGCTGCTCCTGCCGGCTGCCCGCACTCCGCGGTTCTCCCCCACCGGCTTTCCGCAGCCTTCATAGATCCGGTCCATGTCTCCACCTAAAAGGTAAGTGTAAGGAACGCAGAGTCTCTTACCTGCTGTTCCCGACTTTCAAATTCTCCCGCTGGGGAACGTCGTTCCCTGTGTGTCAGATTTGAGCCGCTCGGACCGACCCCGGTGTTCATGGGACTGTTCCCTCGCGGCAGTTCCGCAGTTGGTCAAACCGGCTGTTCCCGCAGCCCTGGCCGCTCCCGGCTGCTCGTAGGGACCCCTCGGACCAACCCCGGTACTTACCGCCTGAAGAAGGGTTTCGGCCCGAAACGTCCCCACTTCCTTTGCTCCATAGATGCCGCTGCACCCGCTGAGCTTCTCCTGTGTACCCCCGGTACTTACAGCACTGGTCCCTCGTTGCTCTCTGTCCTGCAGCCTCAGCACTGGCCGCTAGCGACCGCTCCAAGCCAGACTCGCTTGAGACTGGCATACGGGACGTCTTTGCTTCGCTTCCCGCCCGGCCGAGAAGTGAATTTTGCCAGTGCGGGAGCGAAGTCGGGCACAGGTGTTTCTTCTCCGGGAAATTGGTGTGCCGTTGCTGCTGTTGCCGGCTGCCCGCACTCCGCGGTTCTCCCCCGCCAGCTTTCCACAGCCTTCATGGAGCCGGTCCATGTCTCCACCTAACAGGTAAGTGGAAGGAACACAGAGTCTCTTACCTGCTGTTCCCGAATTTCAAATTCTCCCGCTGGGGAACGTCGTTCCCCCTGTGTGACTCGTTGCAATGCGTGTAGCGATATGGCACGCATGCGTTGGAAGCGGATTCTTCACGTAGTCACTCACGTGACTACGAAGTAAAATGTCTAAATAACTTATTACCTTTTATGTTGCAGCTGCTCTCTTCCAGTCAAATGATTTGAGGTAAAAAGACACTCAGTGCTGGTGTTAAAGTTCAATTTGCTTCAATCAGATAACACAAAAGTCAGTAATACAGTAACATTTTTATTTCGCCCAGGCACGTGGGAGGACAGCTCTCACTGTATGTAAATACAGACTACAGAGTCCCTCTTTCTCCACCCACATAGATAATGTTCAATCAGATATATTTATACACCAATAATCAGCAATTCAGCAATTCTTTATCTTACAGAGCATTGTACAGCCTCATCCATATATGGTTAAAGTCAGAGGACTGATATGTTCTTCTGATAGAGGAAAGGTTAGCCTGGTTATGCTGAAGGAGCTATTTTTTACAGATTCAAGCATTCTTGTTTTTTGACCTTGTTAGTTAACTGTTTGTACATTACAATCTGTAGAGTAGAGGGTAAGAAACATAGAAACATAGAAACATAGAAATTAGGTGCAGGAGTAGGCCATTCGGCCCTTCGAGCCTGCACCGCCATTCAATATGATCATGGCTGATCATCCAACTCAGTATCCCGTACCTGCCTTCTCTCCATACCCCCTGATCCCCTTAGCCACAAGGGCCACATCTAACTCCCTCTTAAATATAGCCAATGAACTGGCCTCAACTACCCTCTGTGGCAGAGAGTTCCAGAGATTCACCACTCTGCGTGAAAAAAGTTCTTCTCATCTCGGTTTTAAAGGATTTCCCCTTTATCCTTAAGCTGTGACCCCTTGTCCTGGACTTCCCCAACATCCGGAACAATCTTGCTGCATCTAGCCTGTCCAACCCCTTAAGAATTTTGTAAGTTTCTATAAGATCCCCTCTCAATCTTCTAAATTCTAGAGAGTATAAACCAAGTCTATCCAGTCTTTCTTCATAAGACAGTCCTGACATCCCGGGAATCAGTCTGGTGAACCGTCTCTGCACTCCCTCTATGGCAATCATGTCCTTCCTCAGATTTGAAGACCAAAACTGTACGCAATACTCCAGGTGTGGTCTCACCAAGACCCTGTACAACTGCAGTAGAACCTCTCTGCTCCTATACTCAAATCCTTTTGCAATGAAAGCTAACATACCATTCGCTTTCTTTACTGCCTGCTGCACCTGCATGCCTACCTTCAATGACTGGTGTACCATGACACCCAGGTCTCGCTGCATCTCCCCCTTTCCCAATCGGCCAACATTTAGATAATAGTCTGCTTTCCTGTTTTTGCCACCAAAATGGATAACCTCACATTTATCCACATTATACTGCATCTGCCAAACATTTGCCCACTCACCCAGCCTATCCAAGTCACCCTGCAGTCTCCTAGCATCCTCCTCACAGCTAACACTGCCCCCCAGCATAGTGTCATCCGCAAACTTGGAGATATTGCCTTCAATTCCCTCATCCAGATCATTAATATATATTGTAAATAGCTGGGGTCCCAGTACTGAGCCTTGCGGTACCCCACTAGTCACTGCCTGCCATTGTGAAAAGGACCCGTTTACTCCTACTCTTTGCTTCCTGTTTGCCAGCCAGTTCTCTATCCACATCAATACTGAACCCCCAATGCCTTGTGCTTTAAGTTTGTATACTAATCTCTTATGTGGGACCTTGTCGAAAGCCTTCTGGAAGTCCAGATACACCACATCCACTGGTTCTCCCCTATCCACACTACTAGTTACATCCTCGAAAAATTCTATAAGATTCGTCAGACATGATTTACCTTTCGTAAATCCATGCTGACTTTGGCCAATGATTTCACCACTTTCCAAATGTGCTGCTATCCCATCTTTAATAACTGACTCTAGCAGTTTCCCCACTATCGATGTTAGACTAACTGGTCTGTAATTCCCCATTTTCTCTCTCCCTCCCTTCTTAAAAAGTGGGGTTACATTTGCTACCCGCCAATCTTCAGGAACCACTCCAGAATCTAAAGAGTTTTGAAAGATTATTACTAATGCATCCACTATTTCTGGAGCTACTTCCTTAAGTACTCTGGGATGCAGCCTATCTGGCCCTGGGGATTTATCGGCCTTTAATCCATTCAATTTACCCAACACCACTTCCCGGCTAACCTGGATTTCACTCAATTCCTCCAACTACTTTGACCCGCGGTCCCCTGCTATTTCCGGTAAATTATTTATGTCTTCCTTTGTGAAGACGGAACCAAAGTAGTTATTCAATTGGTCCGCCATATCCTTGTTCCCCATGATCAACTCACCTGTTTCTGACTGCAAGGGACCTACATTTGTTTTAACTAATCTCTTTCTTTTCACATATAAAAACTTTTGCAGTCAGTTTTTATGTTCCCTGCCAGTTTTCTTTCATAATCTATTTTTCCTTTCCTAATTAAGCCCTTTGTCCTCCTCTGCAGGTCTTTGAATTTCTCCCAGTCCTCCGGTATGCTGCTTTTTCTGGCTAATTTGTACGCATCATCCTTCGCTTTGATACTATCCCTGATTTCCCTTGTTATCCATGGATGTACTACCTTCCCTGATTTATTCTTTTGCCAAACTGGGATGAAAATTTTTTGTAGTTCATCCATGCAGTCTTTAAATGTCTTCCATTGCATATCCACCGTCAACCCTTTTAGAATTAATTGCCAGTCAATCTTGGCCAATTCACGTCTCATACCCTCAAAGTTACCTTTCTTTAAGTTCAGAACCATTGTTTCTGAATTAACAATGTCACTCTCCATCCTAATGAAAGAACTGAGTTGTCTGAATATCTATCTGATTGTTTATATCATAGAGCAAAATATCAAATGTTATTGTCCTGAAATCTCATTTGTGTAATAGAAGAAAGGCAATACATTCATGTTATTGTGCTATAATCTCGCTAATGTTTATATTATAGGACAAGACACCTGGTGTTTTTGTGCAGAAATCTTGCGAGTGTAATAGTGTTAAGCATTGATATTCTAACCTAAATTTACAGAATATTCCATTTTGTAACTTCTATATCTTTAAACTTTTCATTGGAGGAACTCAATGGGTCAGGTAGAATAACCATTTGAATTCTCCAGCCTGTGTCTTTTTTTGTAAACCAGCATCTGCAGTTCCATGCGTCTCCAAATAAGTTGAGGTCCTGTTCTTGCAACAGGTCAGGCCTGGCACACATTTTTCAACTTTTTCTTATTTTTTAGTATGTTTTAAAGTATGTATTTTGTGTTTCTTTGTGTGTTTTGTGTGGGGGGTGGTGTGGGGGGGTAAGGGGGAAACTGCTTTGGTCGCCTCCTCCATGGAGAGGCGACTTTTTTTTTTTCCAGGTCGCCTCCCCCGTGGCCTAACATCAAGGATCGGTGCGGCCTTTCCCGGAGACGCTCCCGGGGCTTCAGCAGCGGGCGCAGCGTGGACTCTCGTTGTGGAGCGGGTGAGCCCTCGCTGGGGCTCGCTGGAGGGGAGCGCTCCGTTTCGCTGGCCCGGGGCAGCCGGCAGCCTGAAGTCGCAGCCTGAAGTCGCGGTCTGCAGAGCTCCAGCTGATGCGGCGTTTACAGCCCGGGATCCCTCGTGGGGGACCCGGGGGAAGAAGAAGCCATCACTGGCGGCCCGCGGCCAACTTCTACCGCGGGGCTGGCATGGACGTACCAACACCCCTAGAGGGGAGCTTCAACCGCCGGCCCTGCAGTATACGGTGCTTCTGGCTGCGGCGGAGACTTTAAATCTCGACCGCCGGCCTGCGGCTTACAACAACTTAAAGCCGCGGTCTCCAGTGAGGAAGAGCCAATCCTGGACTGACTCTGGACTCTGGTCCTGTCCACGGGGGGGAAATGGAGGAGGACTGGCCAAATTTTTGTGCCTTCCACCATAGTGATAAATGCTGTGGTGGATGTTTGTGTTACATTTTTTATTGTGGTTGTGTGTTCTTTATTATTGTATCGCTGCTGACAACCCAAAATTCCACCAGGCTGGCTGTGTGGTCATTAAAATACAATACAATACAATACAATACAATTCTCAAGATTAGATTAGATTAGATTTGTCATTCAGACCTTTTGGCCATAACGAAATGTCATTGCCTGCAGCCATACATATAATAATAAACAACAAAACACACAATAAACACAAATTAACATCCACCACAGTGAGTTCACCAGGCACCTCCTCACTGTGATGGAGGCAAAAGTCTTAAGTTACTTTCTCTTCCCTCCTCATTCTCCCTCTGCACTGAGGTGATATGTTGTTACCCCACCGGGCGATGGTAGTCAGTCCCGCGGCTCAACCGAGCTCCACGAACAGGCCGGTTCAAGCTCCGTGGCCCGGGTGTGGTCAAAGCTGCCGCCCTCCAGTCCAGCGGACACAGCTGTTGCCGCGGGAGCTCTGAAAACAGGCACCAGCCTGTGACCTGCAAGCACCCGACAATGTTGTTCACTGGCCCGCGGCCGAGCCCCGGATTCAGGTCTCCGCCGCCGGAACATGACCTCAGCCACCAGAGTGCTGTCTCAGCCCCGCGCCGGGCTGCCCACTTCGGAGCGCCATCTCAGGCCCGAATCGTGCCGCTGCCACTGGAGCGTCCAAACGCTGCCACAGCTCCGAATTCGGCCAGCCTCGCGTTGTTAAGTCCTGGCTGGCTCTGCCTCCAGAGCCTCGAGGTCGGTCGCAGGTTTGAGGCCGCCAGCTCCGCCTCAGTGCAGACGGAGGCAGAGAAAGGGGGATAAGACAAAAAAACAATAACCAAAAGTAAAAACAGACGGACTGCAGGCGAGCCGCAGCCGTTCAACAGCGCCGCCACTTTCGAAATGTCACCTATTACTATTCTCCAGAGATGCTGCCTGACCTACTGATGTTGCTCCAGCTTTTTGTGTCTATTTTGTTTTAAACAAACATCTGCAGTTCCTTCCTACACTCATTTCCCAGGTTCCATGAGGCATCCAACACTGGGGAAATTGACATCAAAGGCGGGAACAGGGAGATACGGGACCTGAATGTATGGCTGAGGAACTGGTGCAGGGCCCAGGGATTTAGATTCTTAGACCACTGTGGTCTGTTTTGGAGTAGGGGGGGGAACTGTATAAAAGGGACGGGACGGATTGGGGGGGGGGGGGGGGGGGGGGGGGGGGGGGGGGGGGGGGGATAGTCAAGGATGGAGTTAAAAGGAAAGGGAGTAAAGGGATAGTTAATGACCCCAGAATTAACGGGAAAGAAAGCTCATAAAGGGATAGGAGAGTATGGCTAAGTGTGGACAATAGACAATAGGTCATGGAGTAGGCCATTCGGCCCTTTGAGCCAGCACCGCCATTAAATATGATCATGGCTGATCATCCCCAATCAGTACCCCGTTCCTACCTTCTCCCCATATCCCCTGACTCCACTATTTTTAAGAGCCCTAACTAGTTCTCTCTTGAAAGCATCCAGAGAACCTGCCTCCACCGCCCTCTGAGGCAGAGAATTACACAGACTGTAATAGGGATCGATGTGAAAGGTGAGTTGCGGAAGGAATTAAAAATATTGTATATGAATGCGCGAAGTATAAGAAGTAAAGTAGATGAGCTTGAGGCTCAGTTAGAGGTTGGTAGATAGGACATTGTGGCGATTACTGAGACGTGGCTGCAGGAGGATCGGGCATGGGAACTTAATATTCAGGGTTATACATCCTATAGAAAGGACAGGCAGGTGGGCAGAGGAGGGGGGGTAGCTCTGCTGGTGAAGGATGGAATTCAGTCCCTTGTGAGGGAAGACATCGGGACTGCCGGGGTAGAGCCACTGTGGATTGAGTTGAGGAATTGTAAAGGCAAGAAGACACTAATTGGTGTTATCTACAGACCCCCAAATAGTAGCCCAGATGTAGGGTGTATGTTGCAGCAGGAGTTAAAACTGGCATGTAACAAAGGTGATGGGGGATTTCAATATTCGGGGAGACTGGGATCATCAGGTTGGTTCAGGACCCCAAGAAAGAGAGTTTGTAGAGTGCCTCCGAGATGGATTCTTCGAGCAGCTTGTAATGGAGCCGACCAGAGAAAAGGCAATTCTGGATTTAGTGTTGACCAATGAACCAGATTTGATAAGAGAACTCGAGGTAAAGGAACCGCTTGGAGGTAGTGATCATAATATGATTAGTTTTAATCTGCAATTTGAGAAGGAGAAGGTTAAATCAGAAGTGTCAGTGATGCAGTTGAACAAAGGGGACTATGAAGGCATGATGGAGGAGCTGGCCAAGGTAGACTGGAAAGGGATCTTAGCATGAATGACGGTGGTACAGCAATTGCAGGAATTTCAGGGCATAATCCGGAAGACGCAGGGTCATTTCATTCCAAAAAGGAAGAAAGATTCTAAGGGGAGTAGGAGGCAACTGTGGCTGACAAGAGAAGTTAGGAATAGAATAAAACTAAAAGAATATATGTATAACACAGCAAAGAGTAGTCGGAAGCCAGAGATTGGAAAACATTCATAGGACAACAAAAGGAAACAAAACGGGCAATACGGGCTGAAAAGATGAAGTATGAGGGGAAGCTGGCCAGGAATATAAAGAAGGACAGTAAAAGCTTCTTTAGATATGTTAAAGGAAAAAGAATATCAAAGTTAAATGTGGGTCCCTTGAAGGCAGACACGGTGAAATTATTATAGGGAATAAGGAAATGGCAGAAGAGTTGAACAGGTACGTTGGATCTGTCTTCACTAAGGAACAATCACAAACAATCTTCACAAACAATCTCCCAGATGTACTGGAGGACAGAGGATCTAAGGGGGTAGAGGAACTGAAATAAATTGTCATTAGGCGAGAAATAGTATTGGGTAGGCTAATGACACTGAGGGATGATAAATCCCATGGGCCTGATGGTCTGCATCCCAGGGTCCTCAGGGAGGTGGCTCTAGAAATAGTGGATGCATGGGTGATCATTTTCCAATTTTCAATAGATTCAGGATCAGTACCTGTGGATTGGATGATTGCTAATGTTATCCCACTTTTCAAGAAAGGAGCAAGAGAGGAAACGGGGAATTACAGATCAGTTAGCCTGACTTCAGTGGTGGGAAAGATGCTGGAGTAAATTATTAAAGAGGTAATAATGGGGCATTTGGATAGCAGTAAAAGGATTAGTCCAAGTCAACATGGATTTATGAAAGGGTTGACTAATCTTCTGGAATTTTTTGAGGATGTGACAAGTAAAATGGATGAAGGGGAGCCAGTGGATGTAGTGTATCTAGACTTTCAGAAAGCCTTTGATAAGGTCCCGCACGGGAGACTGGTGACTAAAATTAGAGCACATGGTATTAAAGGTGTTGACGTGGATAGAAAATTGGTTGGCAGACAGGAAGAAAGGAGTAGGAGTGAACGGGTCCTTTTCAGAATGGCAGGCAGTGGCGAGTGGAGTGCCGCAATGATTTGGAAGAGGGAATTAGGAGCAACACTAGCAAGTTTGCATATGGCACCAAGCTGGGTGGCAGTGTGAACTGTGAAGAGGATGTTAGGAGGTTGCAGGGTGACCTGGACAGGTTGAGTGAGTGGGCAGATGCATGGCAGATGCAGTATAATATAGATACATATGAGGGTATCCACTTTCACGGCAAAAACAAGGGGGCAGATTATTATCTCAATGGGGTTAGGTTAGGTAAAGGGGACGTACATTGTTACCTGGGCATCCTTGTACACCGGTCATTGAAAGTTGGCGTGCAGATACAGCAGGCAGAGTAAAAAGCTAATGGAATGTTTACCTTCATAACTCGAGGATTTCGGTATAAGAGTAAAGCGGTTCTTCTGCATTTGTATAGGGCTCTGGTAAGACCACATCTGGAGTATTGAGTACAGTTTTGGTCTCCTAATTTGAGGAAGGACATCCTAGTGATTAAGGCAGTGCAGCGTAGGTTCACGAGATTGATCCCTGGGGTGGCAGGACTGTCATATGAGGAAAGATTGAAAAGACTCGGTTTGTATTCACTGGAGATTAGAAGGATGAGAGGGAATCTTATAGAAACATATAAAATTATAAAAGGACTGGACAAGCTAGATGCAGGAAAAATGTTCCCGATGTTGGGTGAGTCCAGAACAAGGGGCCACAGTCTTAGAATAAAGGGGAGGTCATTTAAGACTGAGGTGAGAAAAAACGTTTTCACCCATAGAGTTGTGAATTTGTGGAATTCCGTGCCACAGAGGGCAGTGGAGGCCAAATCACTGGATGGATTTAAGAGAGAGTTCGATAGAGCTCTAGGGGCTAGTGGAATCAAAGGATATGGGGAGAAGGCAGGCACGGGTTATTGATTGGGGACGATCATCCATGATCACAATGAATGGCGGTGCTGGCTCGAAGTGCCGAATGGCCTCCTCCTGCACCTATTTTCTATGTTTCTATCTTGCGAGCTAAATGTACAGAGATCTCAAAGTCGGAGGTACTTTTATAATCAAGCTTCTTTATATTAAACACACAGATGAAAAAGGATGGTTTTTATACTTATTAATGTAATGATCTGCGGGCTACATTTAAGTTTCAAAGTGGATTAGTAATATTTACTGATTGGGAAAAAATACAGGATATTTTTTAGCTTGGCAGGACCAGTGAAAATGTCTGCATTACCATTGTTTGAAATGTCTTTATTGAACAATCTCTGATTAAAACTTAATGCACAAATCAACAGAGGTTTAATGCATTCATTCTTCTTCCTGCAATTTTTAGCTGGAGCATACATTTGTCCATCTTAAGCAGAATTTCATCTGTATGGAAGTGACAAAGAAAGGAACTGCTGATATGAAAGTAGTAATGCAGACTTGACCACACATGCCATGGTATCCCAGGGAAACCATGTCATCTTAGTAGAATCTAAAGTATTAATTTCACAACATATCATTTTCACTTCAGGAAAATTCCATCATTCACCTCCATTCCTTCTGCATATATTCGATTGATATAATAGGAATATTTCATTTAGTAGTACCAATGATTATCTGCCAGGAAATTAAATGACGTTGGCAAAGGCTTGTTAAACTGCTTTTATGCATTACATCAATTAATATTTTGTTCAAGAGCTCAGTGTTATGAAATTTAGCAGCATGTGAGCCCCAATTTATTGCACTGAAAGAAACCAGGTAAATAGTACATTTGAATTGGATTATATCAGTTTATTATTCGGGGACACACGAGACTACAGATGCTAGAAGCTGGAGGAACAAACAATCCACTAAATGAATTCTATCGGCCAGTGAAATAGATAGATTATGTTTCGGATTGGAATCCTTCATCGGACTGATGAAGGCATATCATTTATAATCTTTAACATTAAAGAAAACCCCTGGAAATCAGGTAGGTCTAGCCTGATTCATTTGGTGTAGGTAGGAACTTAAAGGGTAGGGACATCCAAGGTTTTTAAAAAAAAGACAGAGGTTGCAGTCCCCTGTTTCTAACAATGAACAAGGGACTGGAAGGGGATCAGACATCAAGGATTGGAAGAATGATTGGGTGGAGTCTTCAGTGGAGTTTCACAATGGAGACTTGTTGATGGGGAAAGATGGGGAAAGCTTGGCTGGGATAAACGTGGTGATTGACAACATTATTAGATGGTAAGATAATTTTTTGTTTTGGTGGGTGGGGGCATTATTTTAACTCCACAGATCTGTAGGAAACAGGGGAGCATGGAGTTATGTGAAGACACTAGTCTCATGCTACTGGGCACTACTGCATAGGTTCTGATTCCACTGAGGGCAGACGATCAGACAGAAAACTGCAACTTGCAGGGAGTCTCTGATTTTTCCACTATAATTGATTTTTCATTAAGATTGAATTGCACAAGAATATGGTGCTAAACAACCCAATACTTTAGTATGAAAATTAAATTATAAGAATAAACAAAAGTATGATTTAAAAATCCTTCAAACATAGTTGTAGAAGGGTAAACAATGATAGGTCAAAATAAAGGAACAATTTGTGATTTATTTTCACACTGCTTTATTCAATGTTGAGTGAAATTACAACTTAGTTGTAAGGCAAACAGATGCACAACAGTGCAATCCATTCCTGGTGGTGAATGAGGCATAAGGAAATTGCTCAAAGTATACGTTCATTGTTAAAAATGGTTGTTCTGCTCCTTAAATCAAGAAACGTGCAGAGCAAGGTAATGTTCCCTTAAATCAAATGCTGTTATTGTATCAACATCTGTCATGGGAAAAATCTTAGAAGTTATTATTGGAAAATCAACAAGCATTTATGAAACAGAAATCATGTTTGACCAATTTAGTAATTTATGCTGCAAATAAAGGGAGGCTGGCGGATATTTAGATTTCCAGAAAACATTTTATAAGATGATAAATTGCTATATTTAAGAGGGATAGTTGCTATATTTAAGAGGGAGTTAGGTGTGGCCCTTGTGGCTAAGGGGATCAGGGGGTATGGAGAGAAGGCAGGTACGGGATACTGAGTTGGATGATCAGCCATGATCATATTGAATGGTGGTGCGGGCTCGAAGGGGCGAATGGCCTGCTCCTGCACCTAATTTCTATGTTTCTATGTTTCTATGATGCATCAGAGGTTATTGTAGAATATGAGCTCATGGCGGGGTGTACAGATATTGGCTTAGGCAGATTTTTTGTTTAGCAAGAGAAGGTGTGTAGGCATCAATGGGTATGTCTGAAGAAGGGTCTCGACCAGAATCATCACCCATTCCTTCTCTCCAGAGATGCTGCTTGTCCCGTTGAGTTACTCCAGCACTTTGGTTCTATAATGGGTGAGTCCCAGTGTGTCCGGATGTAAATGTGTGGTAAGTCACTGTGATTTGTGTTGGGATGTCAACTTTTCTAACTTTATATGAATGATGTGGATATAGGCACCGAAGGAATGGTTGCAAAAATTGCTAATGACACAAAGAGGTAGGAAAATGAAAGTAAAAAAATTGCATATGCATACGTTTGCATAAATTTGACTTTTTAACCATATAACCATATAACAATTACAGCACGGAAACAGGCCATCTTGGTCCTACAAGTCCGTGCCGAACAACTTTTTTTCCCCTTAGTCCCACCTGCCTGCACTCATACCATAACTCTCCATTCCCTTCTCATCCATATGCCTATCCAATTTATTTTTAAATGATACCAATGAACCTGCCTCCACCACTTCCACTGGAAGCTCATTCCACACCGCTACCACTCTCTGAGTAAAGAAGTTCCCCCTCATATTACCCCTAAACTTCTGTCCCTTAATTCTGAAGTCATGTCCTCTTGTTTGAATCTTCCCTATTCTCAAAGGGAAAAGCTTGTCCACATCAACTCTGTCTATCCCTCTCATCATTTTAAAGACCTCTATCAAGTCCCCCCTTAACCTTCTGCGCTCCAGAGAATAAAGACCTAACTTATTCAACCTATCTCTGTAATTTAGTTGTTGAAACACAGGCAACATTCTAGTAAATCTCCTCTGTACTCTCTCTATTTTGTTGACATCCTTCCTATAATTGGGCGACCAAAATTGTACACCATATTCCAGATTTGGTCTCACCAATGCCTTGTACAATTTTAACATTACATCCCAGCTTCTATACTCAATGCTCTGATTTATGAAGGCTAGCATACCAAAAGCTTTCTTTACCACCCTATTTATATGAGATTCCACCTTCTAGGAACTATGCACGGTTATACCCAGATCCCTCTGTTCAACTGTATTCTTCAATTCCCTACCATTTACCATGTACGTCCTATTTTGATTTGTCCTGCCAAGGTGTAGCACCTCACATTTATCAGCATTAAACTCCATCTGCCATCTTTCAGCCCAATTTTTCCAAATGACCTAAATCACTCTGTAGACTTTGGAAATCCTCTTCATTATCCACACCACCCCCTATCTTGGTATCATCTGCATACTTACTAATCCAATTTATCACACCTTCATCCAGAACATTGATGTACATGACAAACAACAAAGGACCCAACACAGATCCCTGAGGCACCCCACTAGTCACCTGCCTCCAACCCGATAAACAGCCATCCACCATTACCCTCTGGCTTCTCCCATTCAGCCACTGTTGAATCCATCTTGCTATTCCTGCATTTATACCCAACAGTTGAACCTTCTTAACCAACCTTCCATGAGGAACCTTGTCAAAGGCCTTACTAAAGTCTATATAGACAAGATCCACTGCTTTACCCTCGTCAATTTCCCTAGTAACCTCTTCAAAAATTTCAAGAAGATTAGTCAAACATGACCTTCCAGGCACAAATCCATGTTGACTGTTCCTAATCAGACCCTGTTTATCTAGGTGCTTATATATATTATCTCTAAGTATCTTTTCCATTAATTTGCCCACCACTGAAGTCAAACTAACAGGTCTATAATTGCCAGGTCTATATTTTGCCAGTTTGTAAGGGGAAATGTCAGCAGGAATTTCTTGTAATCAGCAACTGTGAAATGTAAATAATAGAGAAGTAATTTAATGAAAGAAAATAGTTCATTTTTTGCTTCAGCATTTTAAAAACACTATCAGTTAAGTTAATATTTCTAAGGTAACTCAGCATCTGTAAACCAGCATCTGTAGTTCCTTCCTAAATTTCGTTTGAACCTCATGTGAGGTTCAAATGACAAATAAAGGTATTGTATTGTATTGTATTGTATTGTATTCCTAAATATTTCAATGGTGTTTGAGTTTTCTGTGATGCAGGTGATTATCGATTGTCTACTTGGTGTATTGCATTAGGAAGGCTGGAAGTATTTTTTAGAATGACTGCAGAACCTGACATTTCCTTTTCTCTCTTCACCATTCTGGGATGAGATAAATGTGCTTGAAAGTACAGATGTGAAGACGTAAGAGCAGCTTCTTCCCCACATCTGTCAGGTCTCTGAACAAATCACTACCTTCACACCCCCTACCCAGAGGCGCTGCCATGTACTCTTACCCCATCTCATTTGTTTTTTTCCATTATTGTGCTGTAGTATATTTTTACACTACAACAGATTGCTCCATAACCTTAACAATATTCCGTTGTTTTGCATTTGTTATGATATTTATTGTTGTATCTGTCATTATTCTGTATACACTTTGCTCTATGTGCTTGATGTGCCCCTTTGTATATGACATAAACTAATCTGAATCAGAAGATCTAAGTCTTGAAGATAGTTTCTTTTGCTACACTTGTTGAAGATACAACAAGAGCTAAACCACAGGTCAAAAATGCACCAACACAACATCGGGCTTTTATTTAGTTAAACTGGATAGGCGCTTGATACCATAGTTCTTGTGGTAAGTTCAAGATAGAGATCAATAGATTTTTAGACATTAAGGGAATCAAATGATACAGTGTGTGTTTGGAAAGTGGCATCGATGTAAAAGCTTAACCATAATCTTCTTGAATGATAGATCAGGCCTGAGAGGCCAAATGTTGACTCCTGCTTCTATCTATCATTTATTTAATTTACACTCCTAGTGCTGGCTTTTTAATGGATAAAAAAGAGAGGCTTGAAACAAATATTTGATGAAAACCTCCTCCCTATCAATGGTTAATATTTCAAACAAAAGCACAAAGTGCTGGAGGAACTTGGAATTCATCTAAGTTCGCAGTGGTTTAGTTTTTAATTTAGAGATACAGCTCGGAAACAGGCCCTTTGGCCCACCAAGTCCGCACCGAGCAGCAATCCCTACACATCAACACCGTCCTACACACACTTAGGACAATTTACACATGCACCAAGCCAATTAACCTACAAACCTGTACGTCTTTGGAGTGTGGGAGGAAACCGAAGATCTCGTAAAAAACCCACGCGGTCACGGAGAGAATATACAAACTCCGAACAGACAGCACCTATACTCAGGATCGAAACCGGGTCTCTTGTGCTGCAAACGCTGATGGATGGAGGAGAGAAACAGCGCTGGTGAGAAGGCTAGGGGTTCTCCTCCCATTTCCTTGGATGTGTTCTGGATGTTCGGAGGTTGGCTGCGGAAAATGCCTTGGTACAAGGGTGGACGTGTGAGGCAAGAGAAGGTGTGTTCGGATCAATCTGTTGGAGGAGTTGGCGACTGGAGGCCCCATAGCAGCCTGTGGCTCATTTGGATCGGGCACCACTCCAAGAGATTGTGCACATGGATCAGACATGGCCTGCAGTGTCACAGAGCAGTGAAGCAGGTGTGGAGAACACGGACAACATCATCTGGCCAGGCCAACCGCAGGCACAATGATGCAGCAGGTAGAGCTGCTGCTTGACAGGGCCAAAGCCATGGGTTTGATCCTGACCTTGGTTGCTGTATGAGTGGAGTTTGCACATTCTCGCTGTGACTGCATGGATTTCCTCTGGGTGCTCCGATTTCCTCCCACATTCCAAAGGCTTCCGGGTGTGAAGGTTAATTGGCCTCCGTAAAATTGTCCATTATGTCTAGGGAGTGAATACAAAAATGGGATAACATAGAACATATAACATTCTTGGAGGATTGGACAGGATAGATGCAGGAAAAATGTTCCCGATGTTGGGAGAGTCCAGAACCAGGGTTCACAATTTAAGCATAAGGAGTAGGCTTAGGTGAGACTGAGATGAGAAAAAATGTTTTCACGCAGAGTTGTGAATCTGTGCAATTCTCTGACACAGAAAGCAGTGGAGGCCAATTCACTGGATGTTTTCAAGCGAGAGTTAGATTTAGTTCTTAGGGCTCAGGGAATCAATGGGATATGTGGAACGGGGTACTGATTCTGGATGATCAGCCATGATCGTATTGAATGGCAGTGCTGGTTCGAAGGGCCAAATGGCCTACTCCTGCACCTATTTTCTATGTTTCTATGTTTCTAACATGTGAAAAGGTGATGAATAGTCAGGGCCGAAGGGGCTGTTTCCATGCTGTATCTCAAAAATAAATGCAAATGCAATGCTAGCATTTATTTCAAGCGGACTAGTGTACAAAAACATAGATGTAAAGCTGGGGTTCTATATGGTGCAAATCAACTCCTACCTCGACAAAAACCTGGACCCACTGCAGTTCGCCTACTGCCACAACAGATCAACGGTGGATGCGATCTCGCTGGCTCTCCTCTCTGCTCTGGACCACTTGGACAACAAAAATTCATATGTCAGGCTGTTATTCATTGATTACAGCTCGGCATTTAATACAATCATCCCCTAAAGCTGGTTACCAAACTCGCAGAACTGGGTCTCTGCACATCCCTCTGCTATTGGATCCTCGACTTCCTCATTCACAGACCACAGTCTGTTCGTATTGGTAGAAATGTGTCAGCCTCGATAACAATCAGTACGGGAGTGCCTGAAGGCTGCATGCTCAGCCCCCTGCTGTACTCACTCTATACTCATGAGTGCGTAGCCGGTCATGGTGCGAACTCCATCATCAAGTTCGCTGACGACACCACTGTTGTGGGACATATAACTGATGGGAACGAGTCAGAGTATAGAAGAGAGATCGACCGACTGACCAAATGGTGCCAGCACAATAACCTGGCCCTCAACATCAGCAAGACCCAGGTACTGATTGTGGATTTTGGAAGGGTAGGATGGGGACCCACAGTCCCGTTTATATCACTGGGTCGATGGTGGAAAGGGTCAAGAGCTTCAAATTCCTGGGCGTGCACATCTCTGAAGATCTCTCCTGGTCCGAGAACACTGATGCAATTATAAAGAAAGCACATCAGCGCCTCTAATTCCTGAGAAGATTACGGAGAGTCGGCATGTCAAGGAGGACATGTCAAGGTGCACAGTAGAGAGCATGCTGACCAGTTGCATCAATAGACAATAGACAATAGGCAATAATTGCAGGAGTAGGCCATTTGGCCCTTCGAGCCAGCACCGCCATTCAATGTTATCATGCTTATCATCCCCAATTAGTACCCCGTTCCTGCCTTCTCCCCATATCCCCTGACTCTGCTATTTTTAAGAGCCCTATCTAGCTCTCTCTTGAAAGCATCCAGAGAACCTGCCTCCACTGCACTCTGAGGCAGAAAATTCCATAGACTCACCACTCTCTGTGAGAAAAAGTGTTTCCTCGTCTCCGTTCTAAATGGCTTACTATTTATTCTTCAACTGTGGCCCCGAGTTCTTGACTCACCCAACATCGGGAACATGGTTCCTGCCTCTAGCTTGTCCAAACCTTTAACAATCTTATTTATTTCAATGAGATACCCTCTCATCCTTCTAATCTCCAGAGTGTACAAGCCCAGCTGCTCCATTCTCTCAGCATATGACAGCCCCGCCATCCCGGGAATTAACCTTGTCAACCTATGCTGCAGTCCCTCAATAGCAAGAATGTCCTTCCTCAAATTAGGGGACCAAAACTGCACACAAATCTCCAGGTGTGGTCTCACTAGGGCTCTGTACAACTGCGGAAGGGCCTCTTTGCTCCTATATTCGATTCCTCTTGTTATAAAAACCAACATGCCATTTGCTTTCTTCACTGCCTGTTGTGCCTGCATGCTTACTTTTATAGACTGATGTACAAGGACCCCCAGATTCCGTTGGCATTGTGGCTTGGTTCGGCAACTTGAGTGCCCAGGAGCACTCAAGACTACAAAAAGACTACAAAAAGTAGTGAACACTGCCCAGTCCATCATCGGCTCTGACCTCCCTACCATCGAGGGGATCTATCTCAGTCGCTGCCTCAAAAAGGCTGGCAGCATCATCAAGTAGAAGGTATATGAACCTGAAGACTGCAACGTCCAGGTTCAGAAATAGCTCTTCCCCACAGTCATCAGGCTATTAAACTCAACTCAAACACTGAAAATTAATAGGCCATTATCTGTTTATTTGCACTTTTTCTGTTTATTTATTCATGTGTGTATATATTTATATAATAGTATATGGACACACTGATCTGTTCTGTATTCATGCCTACTATATTCTGTTGTGCTGAATCAAAGCAAGAATTTCATTTTCCTATCTGGGACACATGACAATAAACTCTCTTGAATCTTGCTAGTGATGTGTATTTGGTGTATTATGAGCAATTTTGGGCACCATATCTGAGGAAGGATGTGCTGGCTCTGGAGAGGGTCTGTTAATCCAGGCTAAATTGGACCAGCTAGGACTTCAAAATGGGGTTATGTTTCAGGGTTGCTGGGAAATTTGGTCAAATTGGAATTACTCTCTGCAGAGCTGGGACAGGCTGTGAAAAGGTGCCAGAGTGTCTGGAGCTTAGATACAATTTGCAAGCAAAGAATGGGAAGCTCTTCAAACCCTGTCAATCTGGTGCAAAATGCATAGAATGGATTGGATGGCTGCAACCCAGACATCCACTTGTAAATAGTTGTAAATAATGTTGCATAGTCTGACTATGCCAAGTGTTGATTGGATGAGGTGTTGAGCCTTGTCCGGGTTTTCTGTTAATCAGGGTAAATGTTTCCAAGTTGACTTATTCTCGAAGTCCATTGTGAATACAATGTATTGAACTGTTGTATCATTGGGTTATGGAAATGCCTGTTATGTATGGGGTTAATCAATATCTGTAATTGGGTTATTAAGATCCCCATGTGGTTCGGCCCCTCGAGGTCCCGGGACATATAAAAGTCCGCGATCTTGAGGCTCAGCGTCGATCTTCTGGAAGAGCCCTTGGAACCATGTAAACTTCTGGATTGCCTCTGTCTGAGTGAGGCCTAGAGGGCTTGAACAGGCAGATGTGGGGATCGAACCCGCAGTGGGATCAGTACAGTGTGTGATCTGTGAAGCGCTTTTGGTAAAATAAAATGTAGTTGTTTCAAGTGCTTGGTTCAGTTTTTTTACTATAACTAGATTAGGGGGGAGCTTAGAAACAAGCGATTATCAGGTCCAGAGGAGGTTTACAAGATTGATTCTAGGACTTAGTGGGTTAACATATGATGAGCGTTTGACGCCACTGGGCCTGTACTCACTGGAGTTTAGAAGAATGAATGTGGACCTCCTTGGAAAGTACCAAATCGTAAAAGGCTTGGACAGAGTGGATGTGGAGAGGATGTTTCCACTAATGGATGAGTCTAGAATTAGAGGTCATAACCTCAGAATTAAAGGATGTTCCTTTAATAAGGAGATGAGGAGGAATTTCTTTAGAGGCTGGTGAATCTGTGGAATTATTTGCCACAAAGGCAGTTGCGGGCCTCAATGGATAGTTTAAAGGCAGAGATAGATAGATTCTTGATTAGTATGGTTGTCAGGGGTTATGGGGAAAAGGCCGGAGAATGAGGTTAGGAGGGAGAGATAGATCAGCCATGAATGAATGACGGAGTAGACTTGATGGACCGAATGACCTAATATTGCTCCTATCACTTATGACCTTATAAATTCTGACCCAGTGCTACTTCTAACGTGCCTTTATGTCAAAGATACACTTTTAACAACTTTGAAATTTGACGGATGGCACAAGAAAATTGGTGACTCTTGTGTACTGCCTCATTGTAATCTGCTATTCTTATTTATTGGTACCTAAGTTTTATTTTGCTTATGTCGAGTAAGATTTTTTTTTTCTGAGCTGCATGCGATAAATACATTTCACTGTACCACTGTAAGAAACGTGACAATAAAGTGAATCATTGAACTCAATGGGCCAGGTAGCATCTGGGAAGGGAATGAACAGGCAACATTTCAGGTCGAGACCCTTCTTCAGTGATGTTAATATTTCAAATCTGATTGATTTTTCTATGGTGCATGTTATTAAGAATAATTGTTTATATCTTGGGCAAAAGCAGTCCTTCACCGCACAAACTAGAACTAGAACAGTTCAAGAAAAAATAACACCATGACCTTCTCAAGAATAATGAGTGATGGTCTATAAATGCTGACTTTAATTGAAGTTGGAAGAGCAATTCAAGTTACTTGTAGCCTTAATTAGTTTTGTAAAATGGCACATACTTCCATTAAAGTTATGATGGCCTGGAAAATTGGGCAATGGTATTAGTTAAGATTAGTGGGACGACAAATGGCACAATGGGCTAACTGTTCGGCTGGCGACCGGAAGGTAGCCGGTTCGAATCCCGCTTGGAGTGCATACTGTCGTTGTGTCCTTGGGGCAAGACACTTCACCCACCTTTGCCTGTGTGTAAAGTAATGTAATTATGTGAAGCACTTTGGGGTCAATGCAAGTTGACTGAAAATGTGCTATATAAATAAGATTATTAATTAAATACATGACTGAATGGCGAGTACTGAAATTCCTTTGTAATTCCTTATGCCCATGTGTTATTCCTACAAAATCAACCACTGATCTTGTTGAGAAAGATGAGTAATGAGATTGGAAACTAGGGTCAAACAAGTTCAGAACTGGACACAGGGAACTGCAGATGCTGGTTTACAAAAGAAGACATAGATTGCTGGAGTAACTCTGTGGGTCAGGCAGCATCTCAGGCGAACATGGATCGGCGACGTTTGAGGACGGGAAGGGTCCTCACCTATCCATGTTCTTTGAAATGCTGCCTGACCCTCTGAGTTACTCCAGCACTCTGAAAGTTCAGATCTACTGGTGGCCAATACACAGGTCACTACACGCGTCCATACGGCCCATACAAGTCCATTTCACAAACCAATCTCCATTGACTCTATCTACAATAGCTGTTGCCTTGGGAAAGCAGCTAACATTACCAAGGACCCCTCCAACCCTGGTCATGATTCTCTCCTCTCCTGTCGAAAGTAAGATACACAACCTTTGAAATTAAGGACCCCAGAGTCAAGAGCTGCTCATTCATGATTCTCTCCTCTCCTGTCGGATGTAAGATACAAACCTTTGAAATGAACTACGACCAGAGTCAAGAGCTGCTCATTCCCAAAAACTGTTATCTTGAATGGTCCTCTCACACGTGAAGAGTTGTGGTAGTTATGTAGTCATGGTAGATGTGGCAGGGACTATCGCAATGTTTAAGAAACAATTAAACAGATACATGTATAGGACAGTGGAACAGCTTAATCCGGCACTGGTATGGGCCAAACACAGACAGATGGGCCTAGTGTAGATGTTGGTTGTGATGGGCAAGTTGAGCTTAAGGGCCTGTTTCCACACTGTATGATTCTATGACTCTAACGCTATCCTTTTAATTTCAAACTGATTGCTGATTACATTGTACATTGGCACAGGTATTCTGAATTTTGTATTTTGTTTGAATTAAAGATAACTACATTCTATAATTTCTAGATAATCCCCAGCAGGTACTATGACTAGTAAATTGTAATAAATGTCTTATTTTGTAATAGTTGCTCTTGTTCAGTACATGGTCTAGCCATAACATAATTTAGAAACATAGAAACATAGAAAATAGGTGCAGGAGGAGGCCATTCGGCCCTTCAAGCCACCACCGCCATTCATTGTGATCATGGCTGATTGTCCCTTATCAATAACCCGTGCCTGCCTTATCCTCATATCCCTTTAGACCACTAGCTCCTAGAGCTCTATCTAACTCTCTCTTAAATCCATCCAGTGACTTGGCCTCCACTGTCCTCTGTGGCAGGGAATTCCGTAAATTCACAACTCTCTGGGTGAAAACGTTTTTTCTCACCTCAGTCTTAAATGACCTCCCCTTTGTTCTAAGACTGTGGCCCCTGGTTCTGGACTTTGATAGCAAAGACCCCAAACTATTACATTGTAACATCACCTGCTGGTGCACGCAGGTATCGAACCCGGCGTTCAGAAGCCGTGATCACGTGACTCGGGAGGGGCTGCTGTTTTCGCACGGTTTCACGCCACAGTTGTGTTGCCGACAACCGCTGTGGTCAGACATGTTTGCAGAGACCTGTGTGCCAAGGAGTGATTGTGTAAATAAATCAGTTCAGAAAATTTGGTTGTCATCTTTGCATCCGCAAAATTGGTGACCCTGACCTGTCTAACCGTCGTTAGACAAGAGATCATGCAGGAGGAATAAGCCTCCACAGAATCGGCTGGCACGAGGCAGGGCTCACCGGGCTTCAAGCTGCCTTCCTTTTGGCCAGATCAACCTCAGGTGCGGTTCGCCCATGTTGAGGCACAGTTCCATCTGCATCGAATAAATGCGGATGACACAATGTACTTCCATGTGGTAGGAGCTCGGCCACAGGACTGTGCCTCGAGGCTGTTGCCGTATATTAGAGAACCACCAACGATCGCAAAGTACAAAGGGTTGAAGGCCCTGCTGTTACGTACCTTCGGTCTCAGCCGTAGAGACAGGGCGGCGAAGATCCTGCACATGGACAGTGTCGGCGATCGGCGGCCATCCACCATCATGGCGAAGATGCTGGCCCTGACTGGACGGGCATCGCCCGTGTCTGCTATTCCAACAGGCGTTCTTGGAGCAGATGCCAGAGGAGGTCCATTTGATGCTCGCCGGAGCTGATTTCAGCGATCCCCAGCACCTTGCAGAGAGAGCCGACGAGCTGTGGACCCACAGACAGCGGAATGTTTGCGCGGGTGCAACCGAGACGACATCGGGACAAAGGTCAGGATCTGCCCAGCGCCGAAGAAGCATCGCTGCAGCCGGCGACGTTGGTGCTGCTACCATCTCCGTTACGGTGTGGAAGCCTGAAGATGCCGAAGCCCCTGTTCATTTCTGGGAAATGTCTTGGCCGATCGCCCATAGAGGCGAACGCGATCGGCCTGAACAAACGCCTCTACGTCTGTAATCGCCACTCCGGCCACCGTTTCCTGGTCGACTCCGGTGCCATAACCAGCATCCTGCCACTGACCGCGTGAGATACCCGCATCGATAAGGTAGGACCCATTCTCTCAGCCGTTAATGGGAGCGACATTGGCACTTACGGTATGAGGACCCTGGACTTAAATTTCGACTTCCACCCGTATAGGTGGAAGTTCACCGTTGCTGATGTCGCCTAGCCGATATTGGGGTCCGATTTCTTACACGCGTTTTCCCAGTTAGTCGATGTGCGAGGCGGGCAAATGGTTCCATTGTCGGACCTGTGCCCTGCCAAGCCGCGCAATCCGTTCACAACCCAACAGCAACTAGACGAGGTAGCTGAGATCCAGCAACCTTTTGCAGCCCTTCTCACTGAATTTCCAGGGTTGCTCATGCCCCGGTTCAACGGGGCCGCATGCCGTCATGGCGTGGTCAACCATATCCCCGCCGCGGGCCCACCGGTTCACGCCCGTGCGCGCAGCCTCCCGCCCAATAAACTGTGCATCGCACAAGACGAGTTCCAGCTTATGCAAGATGGGTATTGTCCGGCGGTCGGATAGCCCTTGGGCTTCACCTCTGCATATGGTGCCCAAAGCGTCTGGGGGATGGAGACCTTGCGGTGATTACAGGCGTCTAAATGCAGTAACCACAGCAGATCGGTACCCCGTCCCGAACATCCAAGATTTCTCAGCTCATTTGGAGGGCGCCACCTTCTTCTCGAAGGTCGACCTTGTCCACGGGTATAATCAGATCTAGGTCCATCCCAACGGTCCATTTTGGCCTGAAGAACGCTGCTCAAGCGTTCCAAAGATTAATGGATCAGGTCGGGCGGGGTTTGCCATTCATATTCATCTATCTCAATGATATATTATGCGGGCCCGCAGGTCGCAGCATGGGCCCGCGCTTGTATCCCCTCTCAGACTTCCAAGGTGCAGAGGCATGTGTGCCCGCCCGTGCAGGATTTTGCTGTTCCAGACGGCATGTTCCTGCACATCCATGTTGACCTGGTGGGTCCCTTGCCGTGTTCGTGTGGGGTCACTCACTTACTGACTATCGTGATAGGTTCACCAGGTGGGTGGAGGCAATACCGTTAACTCATACCTCCGCTGAGGCTTGTGCACGTGCCATTGTCTCCAATTGGATCGCTCGTTTCGGGGTCCCTTCAGATATCACTACTGATCGTGGGGCCAAGTTCACGTCCTCCCTGTGGTGTGGTGTGGTAGGGCGCAACTGTACGCCGCGAAGCTGCACCAGACCACCGCGTATCATCCGGAGTTGTACAGTTTACTAGAGCGGTTTCACAGGCACCTTAAGTTGGCGTTGAAGACCCGGCTCACCGGCCCCGATTGAGTTGATCAGTTGTCCTGGGTTCTGCGAGGCATCAGAACTACACCTAAGGGAGAACTCGACGCCTCCTCGACCGAGCTGGTTTATGGCTCGGTTTTGCGGGTACCCGGCGATTTTTGTTCGTAACCCGCGATCAGGAGGTCCCGGCTTCGGCGGTTCTAGCTGACCTTTGTGAGCGGGAGCGCACGTTGGTCTCGATTCCCACTTCCAGACATGGGTCATCCGCGGTTCATGTGCCTACTATGTTACGGGATTGTGCTTATGTTTTCCTTCTTAGGGATGCTCACCACTCGCCATTACAGCGGGTGTACGAAGGTCCGTACAGGGTGCGAGACTGGTACCTCGACGTTCACGTTGGCCATGGGCAGCAGGGAGGAGTTTGTTTCCGTCAGCCGCCTTAACCAGCCCACGTCCATGAGGGTAGCCCGGTGGCGGTGGCCATTCCACCGGCCGTTTTGCCGCCCTCTGCACCTGTTACCCCCGGTTATGTTTCACCGGTACCCTATGTTAGGCCCGTCCCTCGTTCGCTTTTGTCGGGTCCCTCCGGTTCTGTTTTGCCGGTCCTGAATGTTACGCTCGTCCCGCGACCTCGAACAACGCGTTCAGGTCGAACCTTCCGGTTACCCGTGCATTTCCGTACTGCGGATTCTGGGGGGGGGTGGGGCAGGGCCATGTAGTGGCACCTGCTGGCGCACGCAGGTATCGAACCCGCCGTTTGGAAACCGCGGTCACGTGAATCGGGCGGTGCTGCTGTTTTCGCGTGGTTTCGCTTTCGCGCGGCGGTCGTTTGCTGACCACCATTGTGGTCAGATGTGTTTGCAGAGACCTGTATGCCAAGGGGTGATTGTGTTAATAAATCAGTTCAGAAAACCTGGTTATCATCTTTGCATCCGCCAAAACATCTCCTATTGTCAATGTTTTGTTTTGGCAAGCATCAACTGCGTGCTGATCTCATTTTGTGTATTTTGTCGAGTTCCCAATGTAAAAATGGGCTGTTATGATTGCCTGCCATAGAGAAATGACGTGTGTAGGAAGAAACTGCCGATACTGGTTTACACCGAAGCTTTTCACAAAATGCTGAAATAACTCAACAGGACGGGCGTCATCTCTGGAGAGAAGGAATTGGTGATATTTCGGATCAAGACCATTCAGAGATGTGTGCCAGGCCAGACAAGAAGAGGACCTCAAATCATTTGGAGGCACAAGGAACTGTAGATGTTGGTTTACAAAAAAAGACACAGTGCTGGAGTAATTCAACAGGTTATTCTGCCTGACACTCAATGGGATAAGCAGCACAGGCAATGGGACAGAGACGTGTTAGACTGCCAGTAATTGTTGTAAGTCAAGTGTTTGGTGCGGTTTCTGGTTTCCCTTTTTTAAACCATAGTGATTCAAATTTGGCAAACTTACATTTAATCCCCAGAATCAATCACAAACGTGAAGTGTGCCTTTCAATACGTTTTTAGAACGGAAACGAGGAAAAAATTTTTTGGAACGGAGACGAGGAAACACTTTTTCTCACAGAGAGTTGTGAGTCTGTGTAATTCTCTGCCTCAGAGGGCGGTGGGGGCTGGTTCTCTGGATACTTTCAAGAGAGAGCTAGATAGGGCTGTTAAAGATAGTGGATTCAGGGGATATGGGGAGTAGGCAGGAACGGGGTACTGATTGGGGATAATCAGCCATGATCACATTGAATGGCGGTGCTGGCTCAAAGGGCCGAATGGCCTACTCCTGCACCTATTGTCTATTGCCTATTGTCTAAGTCAAAGTTCTTCCAAAAAATATCTGAATTACTCTGAATTTAGTTACTGTCAGAGATTAATAAACCTGGTGAATGCTTTACCCAAGAGGATCAGGAAAGCTCAGGTGCTACATGTATTCAAGTGGTCAAAAGATCTTGTGTGTGGATGAAGTTCCTTATTGCACCTGACCTACAAACAATTCTCTAAATTGTGGAATCCATGAATCAAAGATTTCCCAACTCTTTTAATTATCTAGGAAAACACAATAAGCAATGGTTATTGCTGCCTTAACTGGAGACAAACATTGTTCCTTAAAAAAAGCTGATAACCTAACCACATCCTGAAAGTAGAGTAGTTGTTTATCCTACCTTTGAAAATAGAATTGTTTTTGATAGTTACAATTATTTATTCTTTTACTTCCCTCCCATACCACAGTTTCCCATTTTGGGGGAATGAATACAATATATCATAATCAATGTGCATTACTTGTCAATTTATAGCGTTATCTGCTTGGCTCCAATGGATGCTCAGATCTATTATATCTGGCAAAATTAATCCAGAAACTGAATACCTTACAATTAATAAACCAATTATGCAACATTAATAACAAAGGATTTATTCAAAATTTGTTATAGAATCATAGTCATAGTCATATAGCACAGAAAATTTTCATTTGGCCCAACTTTTCAGGCTGAAACAAGATGTTCCATCTTCAAAAGTCCTTTTGGCCAATATACCTCTAAACTTTTTCTTTCCATCTACCTATCCAAACTTCTTTTAATTTTTTTTATAGTACCAATTCAGTGCAGTCAGTGTCACAATTGAAGAGGTGCAGAAGATATTATCATGTATGAACAAAGATAAATTTCCAGGGCATGATCAGATATACCCGAGGACTTTGAGGGAAACCAGAGAGGAAAGGGCAGAAGCCCTGGTTGAAATTTATGAGTCATCTTTAAATACAGGAGAGTTGCCGGAAGACAGGAGTGTGGCAAATGTGCCTTTATTCAAGACAGGCTGCAGGGAAAATGCTGGGAACTATAGGCCAGTGAGCTTAACCACTGTAGTTAGAAAGTTACTAGAGAGCATTCTGTGGGATAGGATATACAAGCATTTAGACAGACAAGGGCTGTTTAGGGAAAGTCAGCATATTTTTGTACAATGGAGGTCGTGTCTCATGAATCTGATTGAGTTTTTTTGAAGACGTGACCAAAAAGGTCGATAAGGTCAGAGCAGTAATGTATATTTGGACTTCAGTAAAACATTACACAAGGTTCCAGATTCCACAAGATTTCTCATGGTAGGCTGCTCTGGAAGGTTAGATCACAGGAGATACAAGGAGACATAGCTGAATGGATAGAAAATTGGTGTCATGGTAGGAAGCAAAGATTTCAAAGGTTTCAAAGCTCTTTTATTGTCACGTGTACCAATTAAGGTACAGTGATATGCGAATTACCATACAGCCATACCAAAAAAAGCAACAAGACACACAACTACATAAAAGTTAACATAAACATTCACCACAACGGATTCCCCACATTCGTCACTGTGATGGAAGGCAATAAAGTCTAATCTTCTTCCCTCATCCGTCGGGGTGGTCAAAGCCCCTGCAGCCGGAGGTCGAAGACCCAGCGAAGCTCCCTCGTCGGGGTGGTCGAATCTCCCACGTCTGGGCAGTCAATTCTCCTGCGCGGGGTGGTCGAATCTCCCACGTCTGGGTGGTCGAAGTTCCAGCGGCTTGGAATTCCCGATGTCAGTCTCTAACCAGAGACCGTGAGCTCCATGATTTCAAAGTCCGCAGGCACCCATGGTAGAGCTAAGAGGTCGATCCCTGGCAAAGGGATTGCGGGCTCCGCGATGTTAAGTCCACAGGCGACCGTGGTGGAGCTCTCAAAATCGGTCACCAGCAAAGGCCGCCAACTCCTCGATGTTAGGCCGCATTGCGGACAGAGATACAATATGGAAAAGATTATAGATTAGAAAAAGTTTCCCCCAACCCCCTTCCCCATCCCCACACAAGACAAGCTAGAGAACATTAAAAACATACATTTAACGCATACTAATAAATGAAGAAGAAAGGGACAGACAGACTGTTGGCGAGGCAGCCATTACTGGCACCACCTGGTGATGGTGGGAGGTTGCTTTGCGGACTGGAGGCGTGTGACTAGTGATGGGCCTCAGTGTTCGGTGCTGGGCCCATTACTGGTTGTCTTCTATATCGATGATTTGGATGAGAACGGCAAGATTAATAAGTTTGCAAATGATACAAAAGTGGTTGGTTTTGCAGATAATTAAGATGATTGTGAAAAATTGCAGCAGGATATTGATTTGAGGAAGGACATTCTTGCTATTGAGGGAGTGTAGCATAGGTTGACAAGGTTAATTCCCAGGATGGCGGGGGCTGTCATATGCTGAGAGAATGGAGCAGCTAGGCTAATACACTCTGGAGATTAGAAGGATGAGAGGGTATCTCATTGAAACAAATAAGATTGTTAAGGGTTTGGACATGCGAGAGGCAGGAAACATGTTCCAGATGTTGGGGGAGTCCAGGGGCCACAGTTTAAGAATAAGGAATAAGCCATTTAGAACGGAGACGAGGAAACACTTGTTCTCACAGAGAGTGGTGAGTGTTGAATTATCTGCCTCAGAGGGCGGTGGAGGCTGGTTCTCTGGATGCTTTTAAGAGAGAGTTAGATAGGGCTCTGAAAAATAGCGGAGTCAGGGGATATGGGGGGAAGGCAGGAACGGGATACTGATTGGGGATGATCAGCCATGATCACATTGAATGGTGGTGCTGGCTTGAAGGGTCGAATGGCCTACTCCTGCACCCATTGTCTATTGTCTATTGTCTATTGTCTATTGATCAATTCGCTAAGTGGGCTGAGGAATGGTTGATGCAATTTATTACAGAAAATGTGAGGTGTTGTATTTTGACAAGTCTAACATGGGCAGGACTTACACAGTGAATGGTAGGGCTTTGGGTGTTGTAGAGCAGACAGATCTACGAGTGCAGGTGCATAGTTCCCTCAAGGTGGAGTCGCAAATAGATTGGGTGGTCAAAAAGGCTTTTAGCACATTGGTCTTCATCAGCCAGAATATTGAGCATAGAAGTTGGGAAGTCATATTGCAGTTGTATAAGATGTTGGTGAGGCCACATTTAATATATTGTGTTCAGTTCTGTGCACCATGTTATAGGAAAGATGTTGTCAAGCTGGATAGGGTACAGAGAAGATTTACGAGGATGTTGCCAGGACTAGAGGGTCTGAGCTATGGACAGAGGTTGAATAGGTGGGGACTCTATTCCTTGGAGCGCAGGACAATGAGGGATGATCTTATAGAGGTGTATAAGGTCATGAGATGAATAGATCGGGTAGATGCACAGAGTCTCTTGCCCAGATTAGGTGAATCGAGGACATAGGTTTAAGGTGAAGGGGAAAAGATTTAATAGGAATCTGAGGGCTAACTTTTTCACACAAAGGGTGGTGATTGTGTGGAATAAGCTGCCAGGTGAGGTAGTTGAGGCAGGAACCATCCCAACATTTAAGAAACAGCTAGACATGGATAGGACAGGTTTGGAAGGATGTGGACCAAATGCTGGCAGGTGGGACTAGTGTAGCTGGGATATGTTTTCAGGTATGGGCACGTTGGGCCGAAGGGCCTATTTCCTCACTGTGCCACTCTATGACATGCTTTAAACTTTAAACTTCTAAGAAAGTAAGCTGTGGCCGAAGTTAAATTCTATGACTCTAATTGTATGTTCATTATTTAGTTCATAAGGAGGCTGTAAAAAGATGAAGATAGTTAAAGTGAATGGGGAAAGATCAGGAGAACAATGTGGGAAATAGTGAAATTGCCCATTTTGGTAAGAAGATTCATTAGCAAAGCATATCTAAATTGTGAGAGATTGCAGCACTGTGAGATACAGAGTGTCTGAGTGTCCAATTGCATCATTTGCAAGAGGCTCATGTTCAGCTACAGTGAGTAACTCAGAAAGCTAAGAGAATAGTATTGCTTATTGCTTGAGGAATTGTACACACAAGTAGGGTTTGCTTTAGTGATGTCCTGTTTGGTTGAGGTTCACAGCTGGAGCACTGTGGACAGCATTGACTTGTTTGTTTATTTATGGATGTAAATGCATTGGAAACAGTTTAGAAGTTGACCAGACTGGTAACTACCATAGGAAGAATAGGGGGGCAAGGTTGGAGAGGTTAGACATGGATTGCTAGAGTTTAGAACAGGATGAGGGGACATGATTGAAAGATATGTGATCCCAAAGAGTCAAATTACAGAAGCTGTTTCTCCATGTGGTAGAATTTAAAATTGTGTGTGTGTGGTGGATGGGTGAGGGGGGCGGGTCACTATTTGAAAATAAGTAGTCAGCCATGTTAAGACACTTATGAGACAAATTTATTTCTCAGAGGGTTGTGAGTCTTTGGAACATTTTTCCTCAACGGGAAGTGGAAACTCGTAAATATTATTAGGAAAGAGGTAGAGAAGTATTTTTATCAGCAAGTGGAATGAAATGTGACTGTGGGTAAGCGAGAATGTGGAGTTGTAATGAAAGTCACGTCAGCTATGGTCTTATCTCAGCCTTTAGTGGAATAGGTACAAATGGCCGAGCAGTCTATTCCAGCCTTGCATATCCTTGCATATTTAGAATTTGAAATGCAACCCGAATTATTTATGTTTACATTTTATTAAACTTGAACCTTAAAACATGGACTTGAACATTCAAACAAGTTGCATTTAAGTAGCACCAGTATAAAACGTGAAGGAAATGCTTCTTTCATCATTAAAATCATAAACTAAAGAAAATGCTAGGAATTCTATAATTAAATATTTGCCTATGGTCAATTCATCTTAAAAAGAGTCCCGAAGATCTGCGGATGCTAGTTTACATAAAAAAAACACAAAGTGCTGGAGTAATTAAGTGGACAGCCAGCATCTCTGGAGAGAAGGAGTGGGTGACGTTTTAGGTCAGGAGGGAGGAGGGCGAAGAGAAGGTGGGAAAATTGGGGAGAGTGGGGGAGAGGGGGGGGAGTGGGGTGATAGGGAGTGGGGAATAGAGGAAGTGGAGGGCAGTGGGGGAGGTGAGGAGGGAGTGTGTGGAGTGCAATAGGGGGGAGGTGAGGAGTGGGGGTGGAGCGGTATAAAGGGAGAGGATGTGGTAGGGAGGAGAGAGGGGTTATGGAGGGAGATGGAGTGACTGAGAGTAGGGGAAAGGAGAGGGAGGGAGTGGGGGAGGGGAAAGAAGAGGAAGGGAGTGCTGGGGAATGAGAGGGAATGGAGGAGGATAGATTTGCCTTATACATAGATTTAGTCCTATTACCTGAAAAAAAGTATATGGTAGCATTTGAGAGCCTAAAGGCATAGTTTAGGCAACACTCCACCATCACTTGTCACCCAGTGAAGGCAAGTGGCCCCTCTCCTTTCAGAAGGGTATCACAACTTCAATCTGCAATAACTGAATTAACCTGATACTCGCATTATTCCGGAAGTGGCGGCGCTGTTGAACAGCTGCGGCTCGCCTACAGTCCGTCTGTTTTTACTTTTTGTTGTTGTTTTTTTTTGTCTTGTTTTAGCTAAATTTTAGTTTATTAGGGTGTGTTATGGGGGGTGAAACATGTTTTTTTGTCTCTTCCTTCGGGGGAATGCGACTTCCTTGTCGTATCCCCCTTCTCTGGCCGTCTTCGGGGCTGAGGCAGCGGTGGCCCGACTCGCTGATGCGGCGTTCCAGCTTTCGGCAGCGGCCCGGAGCTGAGGCTGCGGGACTCGGAGCTGATGCAGCGGGACTTGGAGCTGATGCAGCGGTGGCCCGACTCGCTGAGGCAGCGGGACTCAGAGCTGAGGCAGCGGGACTCGGAGCTGATGATGCTGATGCAGCGGGACTCGGAGCTGAGGCTGTGGCGGGCCGACTCGGAGCGCAGACGGCGTTCCGGCTTTCGGCAACGGCGACATCACCATGGAGGTCCGCTGGACTGGAGGGCGGCATCTTCGGCCTGGATCGATCGCCTCAGCGCAGAGGGAGAACAAGGAGGGAAGAGACAGAGACTAAGACTTTTACCTCCTTCACAGTGAGGAGGTGCTTGGTGAACTCGCTGTGGTGGATGTTAATTTGTGTTTATTGTATGTTTTGTTATTTATTATTATTGTGTATGACTGCAGGCAACGAAATTTCGTTCAGACCGAAAGGTCTGAATGACAATAAAGGAATCAAATTCAAATTCAAATTCAAAAATTAAAATTATGTAATGAAATCCTGCATGCATGTAAACTCATGGTGAGCTCATGATACTAAGGGGTGTTCATACTATTTTCCACATCTGGCAACAGATCAGATAGTGTAGTAAGGAACTGTGATGCTGGTTTACACCAAAGATAGACACAAAATGCTGGTGTAACTCAGCGGGTCGGGCATCATTTCTGGAGAAATGGAATAGGTGACATTTCGGGTCGAGACCCTTCTTCAGTGTGAAGAACAAATCAGATAGGTTCAGATTCATCATGAATCAGTGCACATTTTCCAGTCCTTTACAATTTGTCTGACTGGAGGTTCCTCAGACAACACAATGTTTGTTAAACTACGCAGGCTTGGAAATTCTAAATTTATTTTCACTTTCACAATTTGTTGACGGTGAACACTAATATTTCTGCTCACATTACAGTCATACAATCTGAGCCATTACCAACCTCCACATCTTCTCTGGGTTGACTATTTCAGCATTTATTATGCTCAGTCTTACACCTAACAATATATTCTCAAGGTGCAAATAAAAACAGAAAAAAAGACAGAGCAATGTTTTGGTTGGTAGACACAAAGTGCTGGAGTAACTCAGCGGGACAGCCAGCATCTCTGGAGAGTAGGAATGGGTGACGTTTTAGGTCGAGACCCATCTTCAGGTTCTTTTGGTTGACTTGTTTTCAGAATTCTGTTTTATTGCAAGCAGTGCCATATTATTTTCCCTGTCAGGCACATGGCATTTCCCAACTTCTTTGTTTTCATTCCAAATTCCCAGTTTAGCAGTTGTTCTTTTTATCTTGGCATCCAACTAACACAATTTGCAATGAACCATTTGCACATCAAATGCACATCAAATACATCAAATGAAATCAGAAAAATTCTGAATTAGAGAAACGGCACGTTGAATAGCATTCATAGTTAGAACACGTTCGTATTATTTAGACAACCTGACTGTGGTGTTGTTAAGTTAATGAGCCAGATGAGAATAACAAACTGTGATGATGAACTACAATGCCACAGTTAAACCATATTTATAATACCACTTTTTCTATGGTTATTATAACCGAATGAACTCTCAATCCCAATAGATAAAAACATTTATGTTTTGCTAGTAAGATATTATTCTAATTCTAGCTGCTTCCTTCCTAAATCCCCAATTAATTGCTCATATTAAATAATTACATTGGGATGAAAAAGTTGCAAATTCAGTTGTTTGCGGCTCTGGTTGCCTTTTAATTAGACTCTGAATGGAACTAATGAATATCATTAAAATAAATACTTATTTCATAACATGGCATCTTTAATATTAATTACTTGCTATGAGAAAATGAATCATACATGTGCATCACAGATTTCACAGTAAATTCTGCATCTTAAAGCCATATACCAAAAATTGGGATTGTGCTTAAATTTTATGCAAGGTATACAGCGTTGTATTTTGTTTTATGAACCTAGTTTAGTTTAGTTTATTGTCACGTGAACAGAGCTACAGTGAAAAGCTTTTTGTTGCATGTTACCCAGTCAGCGGAAACATAGAAACATAGAAAATAGGTGCAGGAGTAGGCTATTTGGCCCTTTGAGCCTGCACCACCATTTAATATGATCATGGCTGATCATCCAACTCAGTATCCTGTACCTGCTTTCCCTCCATGCCCCTCAACTACATTCTGTGGCAGAGAATTCCAGAGATTCACTACTCTCTGTGTAAAAAAATGTTTTTCTCATCTCAGTCCTAAAAGATTTCCCCTTTATCCTTAAACTGTGACCCCTTGTTCTGGACTTCCCCAACACTGGGAACAATCTTCCTGCATCTAGCCTGTCCAACCCCTTAATAATTTTGTAAGTTTCTATAAGATCCCCCCTCAATCTTCTAAATTCTAGTGAGTACAAGCCGAATCTATCCAGTCTTTCTTCATATGAAAGTCCTGACATCCCAGGAATCAGTCTGGTGAACCTTCTCTGTACCCCCTCTATGGCAAGAATGTCCTTCCTTCACTACTGAAAAACAATACATGATTACATTTGAGCCATTTACAGTGTATAGATACATACAACCATGGTTTATTAGTTCATTGGCTTGCCCTGCATGGGGGTGACAACAGCAAGATTATCTGGCTGGGATAGTAACAAAAATCCTGTTGTGAGGCTGGAAAAGGTACAGTTAATAGTATCAGGCAACGTGAAGTAAAGCATTCTTAGTCCAAGGGTTGAGACGTAAACCTCAATGGGAAATGAACTATTAGCTGGATCCCTTCCGGGCAGGAAGGAGGAAGATGCATTTGTGTAGCTGCAGTGAAAGAAAATCAGAAAGAATACACCATCATCATTGCTTCCACTGATTGAAGATAAATTATTAAAATGAAATGATTTCATTTGAGTACCATCTTTTACATGAATTCAAAAAGCTTCATTAGCAATGCAGTACTTGTCTCACATTTGTAGTTAGGACACAGAGGTAAGGAGACAGTAAAATCCTTATTTGCATTATCTTTTGTTGATTTAATGTTTTTTTTTAATTATTAAAAAGTATTTTGAAGTATTTTTGCATTCAGTTTATCTCATTTTATTGAATAAATCGTAAAATATGTATGTGCTTTATTTTGTTTTCTCAGGCCAGTAGTTCCAAAGGGGGTTAGCTGGCTAGGTCCTATGTCTCTGCACCAATGTACTAAGTCCAGTAACGTGCCAGGCTGAACAACCATATCAATTTGCAAGCTGTTCCTCAGCTTTTCCTCAGCTTGGTTCATAAGGGTCATTGGTTCATTTAAATAGAACTGTGGAATTTGTGCAATAAAGAAAGATTTGCTTTCTTTCGGTAGACAAAAATGCTGGAGAAACCCAGCGGGTGCGGCAGCATCTATGGAGCAAAGGGAATACGCAACATTTCGGGCCGAAACCTTTCTTCAGACTCATGATCCCAGCTTTCTTTTCTTCATTTTATGCCAATGTGTTTTAATTCATTGCTAGTGCTTTATTGTGTTTTCATGTTATATGATTACTTAAAGCTAATTGCACAGATGTTTTAAAATCACTGGTTTGAAATTCAGAAAATGGAAGGATATGGATCATGTGCAGGCAGATGAGTTTAGTTTATCATTACACCATGTTCGTCATTGACATTGTGGACTAAAGGGCCTGTTTATGTGTCGTAGTTTGCTATGTGTTATTATTAGTTTAGCTTAGTTTAGAGATACAGCAAAGAAACAGGTCCTTCTGCTCCCCGAGTCTGCCCCGACCAGCGATCATCCCATGCACTAGTTCAATCATACACACTAGGGGCAATTTACAAAAAAACAATTAACCTACAAACATGCACTACTTTGGAGTGAGGGAGAAAACCAGAGCACCTGGATAAAACCCACATGGTCGCGAGGAAAAAGTACAAACTCCATATAGGCAGCGTCCATGGTCAGGATCAAACTCAGGTCTCTGGCACTGGAAGGCAGCAACTCTACCACTGCGCCACTGTTCTGTCCCTAGAAATATTAGAAACGTTAAAAATATTACAAAGACAATTGACAAGAGTTAGTATTTGACTTACTTGTTGGTTATAGGCCATTCATTGTGGAGAGACTTTTGGATATGGAATGACAATTCAGTTAGACAAATTCAGAAACATTTAAAATGCATGATGACTTTTGACACCTGACAGAGCTGATGTGAGACAATCCAACTGTTAAAGATGTCAGGATGTGTAGGAAAGAAGTGCAGATGCAGGTTTAAATTGAAGGTAGACACAAAATGCTGGAGTAACTCAGCAGGACAGGCAGCATCTCTGGAGAGAAGGAATGGGTGACGTTTTGGGTCGAGACCATTCTTCAGACATGGGTGACATTTTGGATGTTAAAGATGTCAGATGAGCTTGGGAGTTGGGCTTCCCTATTGAGTTGTTTGTGGGACCTTACTGATATCAATGGTTCTATTTTGTCACATATGCACAGTGAAATTCTTACACCCATCATCATAATTTTGCGCCATTTACAAAACAAAAATAAAGAAAAAGTCTAATGTCCGGGCCACATGCTGGATGTACTGGACCGCCCCTGATCCAGGTAAGCTCAGGTATGCCCAAAGCTGCTGCAGGGCCACCTCCGTTGCCTTCACCTAACTCGGCCCACCCACCTACCAATGTCCCTCTCCACCTTTGCCCAAACACCTTTGTGTCCCTGAGGGCGCAGTTGACCTTGAAGGAACTGAAGGCAATACCCCTCTACTACCAGCCCCTCCTTATGTCCGTCGTCGTCAGCAGGTCCCTCCTCCTTGACTCACCAGTCTTGATTCTGTCTCCTAATTTGAGGAAAGGCATTCTTGCTATTGAGGGAGTGCTGCATTGATTCACCAGGTTAATTCCCGGGATGGTGGAACTGACATATAAGTTGTCTTATATTCACTGGAATTTAGAAGGATGAGGGGGATCTATAGAAACATATAAATAATGACCAGTTGTCTTATATTCACTGGAATTTAGAAGGATGAGGGGGATCTATAGAAACATATAAAATTCTTAAAGGGTCTGTCCCACTTAGGCGACTTTTTAGGCGAGTGCAGGAGACTCTGTGCTCGCCAAATGATCGCCATATGGTCGCCACATATTCGCTGGTGGTCTCTGGTGAGTCTCCTTCATGGTCGCAAGGAGTTCCCGCATTCTGGGAACTAGTCACGGCCTCTGTATGGTCACAGCAAATTGGGTAGTTGAGGTAGCCATAGGTAGTTTTAGTCAATCGCCTTTGCTGACCGGGCATTTTCATTGGCTCATTGGGGAAATAAAACGTAAGCACGAGTTTTCAGAACCAAGGATAACCGACCGGTAATGTTAAATGCCCACCAAACTTCACAGCTGTGTATCTCTGGCTTTTTAAAAGTTGTCTGGTTTCTTAAAAGTGTCTCCCCCCTCTACCCCCTTCTCCCCTCTTTTAAAGGACATACCGTACACTGTGCTAGCCGTCTTAACCTTCCTTTTCATTGCGGTGTGTGTGTCTGTGTCACCTTCGCTTTGCACCGTGTGAATTTCAGACAGCGCTCTCCCGCTTTCCCTGACCCCCACCTTTGCGATGTGTTTGTGTGTTCCACTCTGACAGTCGCCGTTCCAGTTCCCAGTTTTTCAGGTCAGTGCCGCGAACTTGACAGTTGCAGGCAGTCCACTGATAAATCGCCTAAGTGGGACGAGCCCTTAAGGGAGTGGTGGAGTCCAGAATCAGGGGATCACAGTTTAAGAATAAGGGGGAGGCCATTTAGGACTGAGATGAGGAAAAACCATTTCACCCAGAAAGTTGTGAATCTGTGGAATTATCTACCACAGAAGGCAGTGGAGGCCAATTCACTGGATGATTTCAAGAATTAGATGTAGATCTTAGTCCAAACGGAATCAAAGGATATGGGGAGAAAGCAGGATGTTGGTACTGATTCTGGATGATTAGCCATGATCATATTGAATGGCGGTGCTGGCTCAAAGGGTCAAATGGCCTACTGCTGCACCTATTGTCTATGTGTCTATAGTTCTATGTTTCCATGTCTTCAGGGCCAAGCTCAGCAGCTTCCGAACTTCCCCAGTAGGGATCGTGGGGTCATTATTCAAAGTGGCGAACAAGGCGTGCCACTGCACATGGGCTTTCCCGCTGGATCCGTCTTTGTTTTCGGTGGCCGCTGGGTCTGTCCTTGTTCTCAGTGGTACGCTGGGATGTTATTGGCAGCCACCTGGTCTGTCCAATATTTAAGATCTTGCCCAAGATCTTTGTAACACTTCTGAATCCTCAGCAGATTAGGTGAATAGCAGGTGATGAAACTCGTGTTTAATAAAAAAATGAAATATTGCTTTTGAATGCCATTAAAAATCCATGCAAGGACCCTGCTTGGAATTTTCATAGTAACAGTGATAAAGGAAACAGGCCAATGTTAGCTGTTGCTTTGTTAGGATTAAATTTTGGTGTGACTTGCGTGGGGGAGCGTTATAGAGAGAGAAATGCAGGGATTCCTTGAAGTTAGAGAAATCAATTATAACACCCCTGGTAACCTGCTCAGGCGGAATATGAGATGCTGTTCCTCTAATTTGCGTTTAGCCTCACTCTTACAGTGGAGGAAGCCTAGGACCGAAAGGTCAGGATGGGAATTGGAAGGGGAAATAAAGTGTTTTAGAAACCGGGAGTTTGGGTTGGTCCAGGCGGAATGAGCGAAGGTGTTCAGCGAAATGATCGCCCAGTCTACGTATGGTCTCGCAATGTATAAGAATCCACATCTTGAACAACGGATATGATAGATGAGGCTGGTGTAGGTGCAAATTAATCTCTGCCTAACCTGAAAGGACTGTTGAGGCCACTGGACAGAGTCGAGGGAGGTGGTAGTTGAGGCATGTACTACAACAACACTAAAAAGGCATTTGGGCACATACATTGATAGGAAAGGTTTAGAAGGATATGGGCCGCACTAGGGCAGGTGGAACTAGCGTAGATAGGGCATCTAGGTCGGCATGGACAAGGTGGGCTGAAGGGCCTGTTCTGTGCTGTTTGGCAAAGACTCAAGCTTGGGACCCATGCTATCATAAAGAAACTAAGGTTTACGTGGCTTAACGTTTTAGACTCTGGCAAGCAAAAAACTGTGTCAGTTAGATAACAAGATTACAGCATTACTCACTAATGCTTTCAAAGCTGTTGGAATAAATAGGCAAGCAACCAATATATATTACATCATTAATGTTGTTGTTCATCACTTGTTTTTGAGTAAGTACATGGTATCTAGTCTATAGTATTGTGATGCATATTGAGGTATTTGATTAGTGCGATCTGCGTTCAAAAGTTCCTTTCACACAGGCAACAAAGGTACAGGGATGCTGTAGATTTTCAAGATTCTCTTTTCCATGTTTGTTTCCTTCTTTCTAGCTTCTTCACATGGGCATGCATTGCTCTTTGTGCTGGTACATAAACCAGGATGATCCAATGCTTGTTCTTCAAAGTTGTGCATGTCAATATTGAAACTTCAGGAATGTTCAGTGCTGACTATATGGAGTTTGTACATTCTCCCTGTGACCACGTGGGTTTTCTCTAGCTGTTCCGGTTTCCTCCCACATCCCAAAGATGTTCAGTTTGTAGGTTAACTGGCTACTGTGAATTGTCCCTCAGATGTTGGATAGAACTATGTACAGGTGACCATTGATCGGCATGGACTCGGTGGGCCGAAAGGCTTGTCTCCATACTGTTTCTCTAAACTGAACTAAACTAAGAGTCTTTAAATATATTTTTTCTGTCCATCACGTGATCAGTTGTCTTCTGTCAGCTCTTCATAAATCAGCTGCTTTGGTATTCTGTCATTGAAAGGTAACGATTTGACATCAGGTATCCCAGCAAGCTTTCGGAGGATATTGCTAGCTAGAGACAGACAGAGACAAAGAGAATGACTGGGACCACGACAATAAAGCTGTACAATGAAAATGGCCAGGTGATTCACATTTGGTGAGAGCAAAGCTAAAGATAACTTCATAGCTACGTAATGTGGCCTTGAGAAGAAAATGTATCGAGGAATGGCCATTTTGCAAAGGGATTATATGATAGAAACATAGAAACATAGAAAATAGGTGCAGGAGTAGGCCATTTGGCCCTTCGAGTCTGCACCGCCATTCAATATGATCATGCTTGATCATCCAACTCAGTATCCTGTACCTGCCTTCTCTCCATACCCTCTGATCCCTTTAGCCATAAGGGCCACATCTAACTCCCTCTTAAATATAGCCAGTGAACTGGCCTCAACTACCTTCTGCGGCAGAGAATTCCAGAGATTCACCACTCTCTATGTGGAAAAAGTTTTCCTCATCTCAGTCCTAAAAGATTTCCCCCTTATCCTTAAACTATTACCCCTTGTTCTGGACTTCCCCAACATCGGTAACAATCTTCCTGCATCTAGACTGTCCAACCCCTTAAGAATTTTGTAAGTTTCTATAAGATCCCCCCTCAATCTTCTAAATTCTAGCGAGTACATGAACGGAGGAACATATCAATAGACAATAGACAATAGACAATTGACAATTGACAATTGACAATAGGTGCAGGAGTAGGCCATTTGGCCCTTCGAGCCAGCACTGTCATTCAAAGTGATTATGGCTGATTATCCCCAATCAGTACCCCGTTCCTGCCTTCGCCCCATATCCCCTGACTGCGCTATCTTTAAGAGCCCTATCTAGCTCTCTCTTGAAAGTATCCAGAGAACCATCCTTCACCGCCCTCTGAGGCAGAGAATTCCACACACTCACCACTCTCTGTGGGAAAAAGTGTTTCCTCGTCTCCGTTCTAAATTCCATACCCCTTATTCTTAAACTGTGACCCCTAGTTCTGGACTCCCCCAAAATCGGGAACATATTTCCTGCCTCTAGTGTGTCCAAACCCTTAATAATCATATATGTTTCAAAAAGATACCCTCTCATCCTTCTAAATTACAGAGTGTACAAGCCCAGCTACTCCATTCTCTCAGCATATGACAGTCCCGCCATCCTGGGAATTAACCCTGTAAATCTACGCTGCACTCCCTCAATAGCAAGAATGTCCTTCCTCAAATTACGGGTACAAGACTGCACACAATACTCCAGGTGTGGTCTCACTAGGGCATTATACAACTGCAGAATGACCTCTTTGCTCCTTTACTCAACTCCTCTTGTTGTAAAGACCAACATGCCATTCGCTTTCTTCACTGCATGCTGTACCTGCATGCTTAATTTCATTGATTGATGAACAAGGACCCCAGATCCCATTGTACTTCCCCTTTTCCCAACTTGACACCATTTAGATAGTAATCTGCCTTCCTGCTTTTGCTACCAAAGTGGATAATCACACATTTATTCGCATTAAATTGCCTCTGCCATGCATCTGCCCACTCCACAAAACCTGTCCAAATCACCCTGCATTCTCATAGCATCCTTCTCACAGTTCACACTGCCACCCAGCTTTGTGTCATCTGCAAATTTGTTAATGTTACTTTGAATCCCTTCATCCAAATCATTGCTGCGGTCCCTGTATAAAGCCTTACCGTACCCCACTAGTCACTGCCTGCCATTTTGAAAGGGACCCGTTAATCCCGACTCTTTGTTTCCTCTCTGCCAACCAATTTTCTATCCATGTCAACACTCTACCCCCAATACCATGTGCCCTAATTTTGCCCACCAATCTCCTATGTGGGACCTTATCAAATGCTTTCTGAAATCCAGGTACACTACATCCACTGGCTCTCCCTTGTCCATTTTCCTAGTTACATCCTCAAGAAATTCCAGAAGATTAGTCAAGCATGAATTCCCCTTCATAAATCCTTGCTGACTCGGACCGATCCTGGTACTGCTATCCAAATGCGCTGCTATTAAATCTTTTATAATTGACTCCAGCATCTTCGCCACCACCGATGTTAGGCTAACTGGTCTGTAATTCCCTGTTTCTCTCTCCCGCCTTTCTTAAAAAGTGGGATAACATTAGCTACCCCCCAATCCATAGGATCTGATCCTGAATCTATGGAACATTGGAAAATTATCATCAATGCATCTGCGATTTCTAGAGCCACTTCCTTAAGTACCCTGGGATGTAGACCATCAGGCCCTGAATAGTCAACATAATTAAGAACAGCTAACCTATTAAGGAATGAAGTTGTGCTTTGTTTGTCTTACCTGAATTAGGGTTCTGACCCAGAATGTCACACATCCTTTTTCTCCAGAGCTGCTGCCTGACCCGCTGAGTTACTCCAACACTTTGTGTCTATTTTGTTTATTCAACCCCAGGATGAGTAACAACATTAAATGATTGACTTCCAAGTCATGAGAGCCTTGGGTTAGAACAAATGCTTCCTTTAGAAGATTGACAGGAAAAATAGTAGAAAAGAATGGTATTCCAAGACATCAGCAGTGCAGACTATTGCATGAAGGAGGGAGCTGAGTTTGAAGTTCAGAGAAAACTATGCTCTACTAGCAGAGTGAATCTGGTCAATTCATTCAAATGGCCAATATCTGACTCATGAGTCATATATTGAGTCATGAGTCTTGTGATTTACTGTAAGAAGCCAGAATAGTAAAGCAAATGAGAAGTTATTAGAAGTTAGTTGTTTGCATGCATGCTTAAGTAATTTGAATGCTATTAAATTAAATTAAATTTGCTTAGATTAAATTTACTTAATCTTGGTTTAGAGTCTTTTGTTCGACATGTCAATTCATACCCTATAGAGGTAATAGAGTCAATACATCAGTTAATCTTCTGACATGATAGTCAGAGACAAAGAGCATGGAAATAGGTCTTATGGTCTAACTCGTACATACCAATCAAGATGGCCAACTAATCTACTTCAGTTTTTGTTCCATATGCCTCAAAATCTTGCTTGTCCGTGCACCTGTCAAAATGTATTTTCAATGTTGTTATTATACCTGCTTTGACTACTTTCTTTGGCAGCTCATTCCTTATATCGCCTCGGCGCAGAGGGAGAACAAGGAGGGAAGAGACAAAGACTTAAGACTTTTGCCTTCCATCACAGTGAGGAGGTGCCTGGTGAACTCACTGTGGTGGATGTTAATTTGTGTTTATTGTGTGTTTTTGTCATTTTGTACTATATGTAGGATTGCAAGGCAACAAAATTTCATTCAGACCGCAAGGTCTGAATGACAACGGCTACTTTGACTACTTTGACTACTTTGACTACTTTGACTTTGATTTTCACCACCCCTCTCGAATCCTGATTCAGACTCAAAAACAAAGCACACCTTCATTCCTTAATAGGTTAGCGGTTTCTTAATTATGTTGCCTGTTCATATGTTCCTCCCTATCATATAGTCCCTTTGCAAAAGCTGCCCCTCATCCCTATTAAATCTTCCCCTCTCACCTTAAACATATACCCTCTAATGCTTGGTATCTCTACCCTGGGAAAAAGACTCTGTTCATTCACCCTGACTATTCCCCTCCTGATTTTATACATCTCTATAGGATCACCCCTCAACTTCCTGCACTCCAAGAAACAAATTGCTAGCCTCTCCAAGCTCTCCCCATTGTTCAGGCTTTCAATCCTGACAACATCCTTGTAAAATTTGAGGAAGGACATTCTTGCAATTGAGGGAGTGCAGCGTACGTACACAAGGTTAATGCCCGGGATGGCGGGACGGTCATATATTGATAGAATGGAGCAGCTGAGCTTGTACACTCTGGAATTTAGGATGAGAGGGGATCTTATTGAAATATATAAGATTATTAAGGGATTGGACACGCTAGAGGCAGGAAACATGACCCCGATGTTAGGGGAGTCCAAAGTTTAAGAATACATGGTAGGCCATTTAGAACGGAGATGTGGAAAAACTTTTTCACCCAGAGAGTTGTGAATCTGTGGAATTCTCTGCCTCAATTCTCTGGATGCTTTCAAGAGAGCGTTAGATAGAGCTCTTAATGATAGCGGAGTCAGGGGATTTGTTGAGAAGGCAGGAACGGGGTACTGAATGTGGATGATCAGCCATGATCACATTGAATGGCAGCGCTGGCTTGCAGGGCCGAATGGCCGACTCCTGCACATATTGTCTATTGTCTATAAATCTTCTCTGCAACCTTTCCAGCTTAATGGCATCTATCCTATAGTAGTGTGAACAACATTGTACAACATTTCCAAGTCCAATCTCACCCATGTCTTGTACAATTGTAACATGGCATCCCAACTTCCATACTCAATGAAAGACACAAAGTGATGAAGTAACTTACTGATTCAGGCAGCCTCTCTGGAGAACATGGATAGGTAAAGTTTTGGGTTGAGACTCTCTTTATACCAGAGAACTTTATTTATCCCAGGTGGGAAATTGACCCGCTGAGTTACTCCAGCACTTTGTGATTTTTTTTTGTAAATCAGCAAGTGCAATTCATTGTATATATATCTTGTGTACACCATTTTCGGACTGATGAAGGTCAATGTGCCAAAAGCCTTTTTTGCCACTCTATCGATATGTGAAGCCGCTTTCAGGGAACTAAGTACTTGTACTTCTAGATTCCTCAGATCTACACAACTTCCCAGAATCCCACCAGTCACTGTGAAGGTCCTGTCCTGCATTGACTTCCCAAGATGCCTCATCTCACACTTATCTGAATTGAACTCCATTCGCCACTCCCTAGTCGACTTGCCCAGCTGGCAGAAGTCCTGTTCTTTCAACAATTTGAAAATGCCATGCAGGTTTGTCAGAGACAGAATTTGTGTGTCCAGAATCTTGCTTTGTCACTTGGTAGTATTTACTAGATCTCAGTATTCCTATTTATGACAAATGTATGGAGACTTTGTGGAGCAAACTTATTAAATTGTAAGTGGATATTTATTGAAATGTCCTGATTCATAAGAAGTCTGGGAGATGGCGGTCACATAAAGATCTTTTAATTCTCACTTTAAATTACTATTATTTCTTCTTCTTTGGCCTTGAAAGTGCTTACTTATCTATGTTAATTTTGCCACCATCTGCCATCCCTTTCTTAAGAATAAACCAAAGCAATGGGCTAAATAGTGCTGAACTACTATCTACCTCTTTGATGACCCTCAGACCATCCTTGATTGGACTTTGCTGACTTTGACTTTGCTGGCTAAACATTAGTCCCTTATCATGAATCTATACACTGAAAATGGTTAGATTGTAATAATGTGTTGTCTTTCTGCTGACTGGAAAGCACGCAACAAAAGCTTTTCATGGTACCTCGGTACATGTGACAATAAACTAAAATGAACTGATGCCGTCTGGCATATCAGCTGTACACTGCCCATGTCTTGTAAGCATTGCGCAAGGTGGATGTGACAACAACAGCATTATACAGCTTCAGCTTGGTCTTCAGGCAAAAAGCAAAAGTAGTTTTTGCTATCCTGTTGTTATCCTTGAGAGAGTACTGCCTAGATATGTGAAGTTGTCCACTATTGAATGCCTCTGATCATTCACGTGGATAATTAGTTTTGTATCCAAGGTATTCATGCAGGTTGGCGCATAATTTCTGTTTTATTTGTGCAGGTTTAGAGGCCAAAGTAGCCACAAGCGCTGGCAAATTGGGCACATTGATCTGTTTTGTAGTAAATGCCTACTATGTTCTGTGTGCTGAAGCAAAGCAAAAATGTCATTGTCCTATCAGGGACCCATGACAATAAACTCACTTGAACTTGAACTTGAAATTTGTCCTTCCTGGATTTCTTTCTGTAGCTTAGTTTAGTTGAGAGATACAGAGTGGAACCAGGCCCTTTGGCTCACCAAGTCCACGCCGACCTGCGAACCCCATACACTAGCACTGTCCTACACACTAGGGACAATTACAATTTTTAACCTACAAACCTGTACATCATTGGAGTATGGGGGGAAATCGGAGTATCTGGAGAAAACCCACACGGTCACAGGGAGAATGTACAAACTCTGTACAGACAGCACCCGTGGTCAGGATCAAACCCAGGTTTCTGGCGCTGTAAGGCAGCAACTCTACCGCTGTGCCACCATGTCACCCTATCAACTTCTGATTTTGCATTGAGCGCACATTCTTCAGCAAAGTGGAAGTCCCTTTCTTGTACATTGGTTTTGGCTGAGAGTCTCTTTAACGAGCACCAACAGTCTTGTATATAATGTTGATTCCATCTTTTTTCAGAACAGCATTGCAGAGATCATTAATAAATGGAAAAGCAATGTATTCTCAAATTACAAATCTGAGAACACAACAATAACTGTGGTGAAACTGGTATCAAACATCAATAAAATAAAATAACATGGACATTTATCCAGAAGGACAAAGTTTGATTTGAGGGAACCAGCAAGGCTTCTGAAAGGTCAATTTGTGTCTGACCAATTTATTGAATTTCTTTAAGTAGTCTGCAGGTATGATGGATAAGAGTGACACAATCGGTATTCTTTACCTGGATTTCAGTGTAGTTACACTTAAAAAAAACAAGACACAGGCAATTGATAAACAATAAAGTAGCAATTTAGTTGATGCATGACATTTGCTGGGTGGTGTCAAGCTTCTTCAGTGGAGCTGTATATTTTATGTGGAGCTGTATATTTTCAGACAAGTAATCCATCACATTCCTGCCTTTTGCATTCTCAATATACAGTTTTTACACCTCAGTTTCTGATTGCTGTTCTATGATACTATTTTCTAACATTTGGAGAGTATGCTCTGTGTGCTCCACATAGTTTAGATAGGCAGTTAGAGACCTAGTCACAAGGTTCAACTTCCTTTAGTCTTGGAAAGGACACCAATGATCTTCAATAACATTGGATCACTACTTTGTTTAGAACTACCTTCTCCCAGACTGGCCTATCACCTAAACCCTACTTTCCCCCGCATTCCCTGATATTAAAATGCCCAAGATTCATCAATTTATTTTTCACCCACAGCCTCTAGCCCTTAGTTAATGATACCTTAATGCAGTAAATGTCAACCCCATCTCCCAATATGAATATCTTTTTCTGAGTTATTGCAGCAAAGCATTTAATGATTTTGAATACCACTATTACATTCCCCCTTAGCCTTTGAGGCTGTAAGAACAATCACAGATTATCCAAGGGGAACTTCAATTTATTATTAATTTTCAAGGGATGAATTATCTGTCTCCAGATAACTCATTCCCTGAAAATTAATAATAAAAAGCTGACTTGCCTAACTTTTATTACATAAAATTTTTAATATCTTCTTTTAAAAAAAAATTCTCAATGCATATCTTTACCTCTCAAAAACTATTATTCAGTCTGCCCATTTACATTATTATTTGTAATCATTTTACTCAATTAATTATCCTAATCAGATGAAGCAATTTTCTTAACGCTCAGTGTACTGTTGGGAATACGGCATTAGTCAGAGCGGTGATCTTAGAGGCAAAAGATTGTGGGAGTCGGATCATCAATGCTTGCTTCATTGTTACATTCTACTGGAATGGAAAGCACGGATATAATAAATCAGCAGTATTTTGTAATAAATAAAGCGTTGTAACTTTTAATCTCTTGGACCAGTAATAACACCCTACCTTTCGAGGTGGTTTTCACAATGGAATAATGATTGACTGTTATAAATGCTGCACCTACAGTCCCGAGGACAATAGGTTCTAAACCACATGTAATCTATCAGTGCAACAGATGATTATACATGACAAAATCCAATTGGTTATTGGAGGGAAATTGTGAAGCCATTATTTTACTAACACAGCACTTAATATGACAGACACCTTCTAAACATGTGGTAATAGTGAACATTTTTTATTTCATTATGTTTATCTCTCTTAAATCATTTAATGAGTGTCATTATTACATGATATTCATTATTATAACATTATAATATTATTATAATATATTCATTTAATATTAACACTTTAAACATTAGTAGTTGCATAAGTGCACAGTATTTAATATATGCCTTATTTTTCAAAAAAACTATTTTTTTACATACCTTTTAATTTTTGTACATTTGCTAACCTATGTAAAACATTTACGAAGTTCCAAAATGTGCTTTTGTGAAAAACTATGAATGTTATCGCATTTTAGATGAACAGGTTAATAATATTGTCAAAATACCTACATGACGAATACATAATTATTTAATAACTTATGTTAACATCAGTCTTTAGTATACATTTGTTACTCTGTAGAAATTTGTTACTCAGTAGGAGAATAATTTTCTGTAATCCAATCAAATATTTCTGCAGTGATTCAGATTTAATATACAACTAGACCAAGTGCAGACACGTTGGGTCTGTTCCCCCAAAGTGTGGTTGCGGGGGGAGGGGGGGCTGGGGGGGGGGGGGGAAGCATGCGGTGTCACACACACACCAACTACCCCCTGCACACACGCTAACTACCCCCCTTGATATTATATGAATATTATTAATTTTCTCCTTTTACTCCATAACCGCCCTATCCACTGACGCATAGCCCCCAACTCGCAGGCACGTCTTGAGGGGGGGGGGGGGAGAGAGTGGCAGGCAGAGAGAGAGAAGGGCAAGAGACAGAGGGAGAGGGGGGTGGAGGGGAGGAGGAGAGGGAGGGTGGGTCAGGGGGGGGGGGAGGTGAGAGAGATGGGAGAGAGAGAGAGGGGGGGGGGGAGGGAGAGGGGGGAGAGAGGGGGGGGGGAGAGGGAGGGGAGAGAGAGTTGGGGGGAGAGATAGGGGGAGGGGGGAGGGAGAGCAAAATGGAACTGTGGGGTCACGGGTTCAGAATGTTCTGGAAATGAGGGAAGGGGGTTTCAGGGGAGGGCTGGTCGGGGAGGGGGGAGGAGAGAGGGGAGAGAGAGATGGGGTGATGAGATAGGGGGAGAGACCTCCCCCGAAATGCAACCGTGCGTCACGCGTTCAGAATGTTCTGGAAATGAAGCGTCCATGTATCATGCACAAAAGCTGTCGGCAACTCTATGGAATTCAGGGGAGCAGCCTGCCGCATCACATGCACTAACCACCCCCATTCTAACCACCTCCTCTCCCTCTAACCCACCTCCTCTCCCTCTCCCCCTCCCTCTCCCCCTCCAGGCCTCTCCTTAGGGATGTTAAGTGACAAACAATTAAATTAATTTCAATGAAAAAGGCAATGGAATCTACAACCGGGCAGGTTGGGGGGGGGGGGGGGGGGGGGGGGGGGGGGGGGGGGGGGGGGGGGGTGGCAGGGGCCGGGCGGGGCCAGATGGGCCAGGTGCAAAGGCATTGTGAAAGGGAGGGAGGGATGGGGGGGAGAGATCTCCCACCCCTGTCCCATTTTGATCAGACATCTGTGAGATGGCACTGTGACATGCAGTAGTTTGATTTTAGTGGGACCACGTGAAGGTTCCAATCTCCCACCCCTGCCCCATTGTGATGTCATATATGTAAATGCGAACCATTGTGATTGACTCATGCACATTTTAAAATGTTTTGATGTTTTGTGAACAATTTTTTTTTTTCAAAATCTGGACACAGAGAGCACACACCCTACACACACACACACACGCTAGAGTCATAGACTCAATGAGACAGAGTGATACAGCGTGGAAACATGTTAGATTATTAAGGGTTTGGACACACGCTAGAGGCAGGAAACATGTTCCCGATGTTGGGGGAGTCCAGAACCAGAGGCCACACACACACACACACACACACACAGTTTTAATAGATACTAGACCAAGTGCAGACCCGTTGGGTCTGTTCCCACAACGCGCGGCTGCAAGGGGGGGGAGGCCTAATGTCATCGCGCAACGCCACGCGTTAGGCGTACGCCATCAAGACACTGTATACGATGTCAAGACACTGCGTACAATGTCGAGACGCTGCATAAGCCCATCGAGACGCTGCTAACGCCCGTCGAGCCACTGTGTACGCCCTCAATGCGCCTGCGGGCCGACTGGTCATTGAGTGGAGGAGAGCCGGGCGGCAGCAGTGAAAATCGCTTGCGAAATGTGAAAAATGTCGACGTTTTTGGAGGAGAGTCGGGCGGCATCAGCCCTTATGGTGGCTGGCCAGCAGGAGGCGAAAAAATGAGTGAGTGGGGGGAAGGATTTTATTAAAAATGCGTACAGAAAAAGGTCTAAATGTAATGAGGAGCGGATATGCGAATGTAAAAGTGAAATCGCTAGCAAAATGGAAAAAATATCAGAGTTTTTGAGTGTGGTTTTGGCAGACCAAGGAATCACAGGCCAAAAATCTAATCTGTAAATCTAATCTGACATACACCCACAAACAAACAAACATACACACACAGAGTTTTAAAAGTATATGGATATGATATATGATGGCTAATGTTTTCCTGTTACTCTTGGAACTTCTTTACATAATTTATTTTTATTAAACTTGAGGGTTTTTTTTCAGCTTTTTTCTCCTTCATTCCAATTTATCTTTCTTCTACTGCCAATTTGTGCCAAGAGTTGGCTTTTGACATTAAGTATACCTTCCTCTTATGTGGGACTGACTGTAATTAAACCAGACAAGCACCTACTCATAGAGCACGTATATGGATCAATGGCAATAACCTTAAACTGGGTACCAAGGGGGACATCCTTGAGTAAATGGAGGAAGCTTTTGTAATGATACACTAATCGGTTGACACAGCCTAAACAAGTTAACTAGAGAATGCTATGGAGAGATATTCCTCAGCATGAAAATCAGCAAAGTCAAAGTGAAGAATCACAAAATAAGGAATAAGAAATATAAGGGTAAATATAAGGCACATGGGTAAACTGAATTCATAATATTTGTTTTAAGTGTGAATAACATATCTTTTAGTGCAAATCCACTATTTCTATTTTTTGCATGTTTAGTTGCTTCAAAATAATAATGAAATCTTTTAATGGACTCACTCCAGACAGGTCTCATTTGGTACCCTTAATATTTCTTAATTGACTAGATGTAAAAACGTCGATAAAAAGTTATGTTTAAAACTTGATAGTCACATCAAATTTCTGTCCTTTGTCCTTGTCAACATTACTATGTCGCAAGAAAGGTTCAACATTAGTGGGGTTTTTTTATTTGCAGAATGTTCCAAACCATTGCATCTAACAAAAAACAAAGCAATTTGAAGAAATAAGACAGGTGCTAGAAATCTGATATAAAATCAGAAAATGTTGCAATACCGACCGCAGCATCTGTGGAAAGAGAGAACAGCGAATATTAACATCAAATACCCTGCATCAGAACTGAGAAAGCACGTGATTTTAGATAGCAGAGATGGTGGAGGAGGGTGGGGGGTGTATGAGAGCAAATATCTATAAAAGGGTAAAATAATGTTTAAATTGAGTTAAATAAACAATTGAACAAAATAAGTCAATTGCTATTCTACAGTTATCCAACAGAGAACCATGTATAATTCAGCCAAATACATTTGTTTGGCATATGGCATTTTACAGTAGTTTCCCTTATATTTGTGATATTTTGGTGATGAGTTGTATGGATGAACAAACACATTTTTCTGAGTCCCTTATTTATGTACAGGTTTGTGAAATTTAAATACCACATCATCTAATTAGTGCCAATGGTGAAACCATTGTGTCTTTTTGGCTATCTATTATATCAGGACACAACTGTACCTCATATCCATTTCATAGCTTCACTCCATGCCACTTCCGGATCATCGGAACCCGGGTCGCAAGGGAGCCTGGGTCAACAGAGCGGCTGACGGAGCCCGCGAATGGGGCCCGGGTCAGCGCTATGGAGGCCTCAAGAGAGGACCCGACAGCATTAGTGGAGATGTTGGAGCGGTGGCCGATGATTGCACTGACTGATGGACGAGGACGGACCACATGTAGCAAGGACTTCGCTGCCTAGGGAAGGAACGAAGGAGGATTCGGCATAGGGGGACCGCCGTGAGGGAGGGGAGAGGGGGGGGAAGAGCAAAGAGGGTACTGCGTGGGGAGCGGCGAGGGTGGGGGGTGGGAGGAGGGGAAGAGCAAAGGAGGAACTGACCTGGGAAGGGGGAATTTGTAACTTTCTACGCACCATTCATGGGCAACAATTTTTTTAATTTAAGGTATGCAAGCAAATAATTTCACTGAGACGTCACATGGGCCAATAAAGTATTCATTCATGCATCATTCATTCAATTCATACATACATCATTCATTCAATCATTCATTCATTCACTTGACAATCTTTGCAAATGATATCTATCAACCTCAGCCTTGAAATGTTCAGTCCACTTCATGTCAATGAACTTGTTGAATGATGTCTAAATGTACTAAATTGATTCTGAATTACCTGTGCCCACTTATTACAGAAGAACCTCTAAGCAATTCTAAAGATTAATTTTTTCCAGTGATGAAATTCCCAAGAGAAAAGAAAAATTAAATAGTTTGGTCTTACTAATTCAATTGAATTTAGCCAAAGACCATAATTTTTGTATTGATCAGCAGTGAGAATGAAATTGCTAATGAGAAAATGAAATTGCAAATGAGATTACAGTGAAATATATACAGTGTTTAATTTATTTGAACCAATTTCCAGGAGCCTGGATCATGTCTCAAGTTTTATTCATAATGTTTCCTTCCAGACCTGAGGTTAGAGGATGCCATATCATATCTGGTCACTGACTGAATTTGGACAACATTTTCATTACGTTTTGTTCTTAAACATAACTTTGACATATATTTGCAACAGATATCATTATATGGTTATAAAACTGTGCAACTTATTGTTGTGCATTTTCATTTAGTTATATCTTGCTAATTCAAGTTTTGTTCTCGTATTTCAGTTTCTTCTGCTACTTTTCTCATTTGCACTTTGATGAGATTATTTTGATTCCCTTATTACTTCGGATATATAATTCTGCCTTTACCTTAATGTTGAAGAATTGTTGATGTTTATGTAGTTTGCTTGTGGACAAATATTTGCTTCAAATTACATAACACCTTTGGTTTCTGTTTAAGACTGAATTGGTGCATTTTCCAATTGAAGTTTTTCAATTTCAAATACTATTTAGAGTTTCTTTGGGGATTTAGGGTCCCTTATTTAGCAAGCAGCCAACATAACCAAAGACTTGACACACCAGAGTCATTCCTTCTTCACCCTGCACCCTTCCAGCAGAAGGTACAGAAGCTTGAAAGTTCACAATACCAGACTCGGGAATAGCTTCTTCCCCTCTATTATCAAGCTTCTCAATGTTCCTTCCAACAGCTTGGGTACTGTCTGATTGACATCTACCCCTAAGAGGACATTGGATTTTTTCTATGGAACTGATACTCTACAATGCTAAGAACTATATTCTGCACTCTTTATTTTCCCCTTTGTTCTATCCTTTGCATGAGTTTGACAATTGTATTTACGTATGCTGTGTCTGATCTATTTGGACATTGTCTGTTTAACCCTTATACTACACTAGCATACAAAACAAAGTATTCCAATGTACCTTAGCACATGTGACAATATTAAACCTTTATAAGTTCATAAGTCCATAAATCATAGGAACAGATTTAGGTCATTCAGCCCATCGAGTCTACTCCATCATACTCCATCATGGCTGATCTATCTTTCTCTCTTAACCCCATTCTCATGCCTTCTCCCCTGCCAAACCTAAGCTTAAGACTAAACCTAAACAATTGAGGGAAGGGGGCAGCAGATTGAAAGGATAACATAAAAATACATAGACACATACCTCATATTATAGTGGTTTCAACAGAAAAATATAATTGCATGTCAACCTTGGAACAAGAATGCATCAAGGGAAAATATTTGAACTTTAGTGAGAAATGTAAGTATTTATTGTTTTAGAACAATAAAGTGATATCTGACAAAGATCACGGTATATTTGAACTTATTTTTGTTAGGTTGTAATTTGTCTCAAAGATTTTTCATCAGCTTTAAGGCCTTTGGTTCTTGAGCATGGATCTTATATGGTGTACATTGACCTTTTCTCAATAGATCTTCTTTGCATTTGGAACATTTTACATAACTTTCCCAGTGTTTTGTAATATTTTGGTGATGAGATTGTATGCATGAATGAACAACATTTTCTGAATCCTTTATTTATGTTTTGGTATGTGAAATTGGAATATCACATCAGCCAAACAGTTACCTGCAATGCACAATCACATTTCAACTGATTGTATTGATTAACCTATTAAGTTGAAAAAAATTGAAAAGTAGTTTACAATGATTAAATATTGATTTAAATTAAATTCCAATATATCAGTGCATGCCTTATGCCAAGGTTTGACATGGAATGTCACGTGCTTTAATTGGCTTTTTGCTTGCATGTATATTGCATATTGACAACATAACAAGCTTGAAGACGGCATTAAGCTTTTGGATTTGTAACTCCTTTCCTCGTTTGATTTACTTTACCTGCATAAGGTTTTTCACGCACTAAATCCCGAGAATTATGTCATTTAAGGTTAATCCCTCTTGAAGCATCAATATTGTGAAATTATAGCATCAACTTTTGATTGGCAATGTTCTAACTGAATTTAAATTCACCACCTTGAGTTTAGAGTGACATAATGGTGCAATGGTAGAGTTCCTGTCTTAAGCGCCAGTGACCCTGGTTTGATCCTGTCTATGGGTGCTGTCTGTGTGGAGTTTATACATTCTCCCTGTGGCTGTGGGGTATCTCTGGGTGCTCCAGTTCCCTCCCACATTCCAAAGACATGCAGGTTTGTAGGTTAGACACAAAATGCTGGAGTAACTTAGCGGGACAGGCAGCATCTCTGGAGAGAAGGAATGGGTGATGTTTGTTTTTGTTACTTTTTTACATATCTTTCATGTCTCTGTTCTATAGCTCTCTATTTCGCTATCTCTCATTTCCCATACCGCTCTCTTAGACTGAAAAAGGGTCTTGACCCAAAACGTCACCCATTCGTTCTCTCCAGAAATGCTGCCTGCTCCGCTGAGTTCCTCCAGTATTTTGTGTCTATCTTTGGTGTAAACCAGCATATGCTGTTCCTTGCTACAATATTTGTAGGTTAATTGGTTTCTATAAATGTCCCGAGTGTCCGGTAGGCGGCGCGGCTCTGGCCAGCAGCGGCCTCTGCAGCGGCCTCTGCAGCCTGTCCTCGTTTTTATTATTTTTTGTCTGTGTTTTTATGTAGTGTTTGTTATTTTATGTTGGGGTGTGTGTGTGGGGGGGTGGGGGTGGGGAAACTTTTTGAATCTCTCCCTGCACTGAGACCCGACCTTTTCTCGTCGGGTCTCAGTCGTCGTTGAGGCCGCAACGAGGAGCGGCCTCCAACAGGAAGAGACCGGGGACTCAGGTGTCGACTCACCTCACCGTCGCGGAGCTGGCCGGGTCCGGAGCGGATGGAGCGGTGGAGGAGCGCTGCTGCTGCTGGTGCTGTTGCTGGTGCTGTTGCTGCTGCTGCTGATGCTGTTGCTGCTGCTGCTGCTGCTGCTGCTGCTGCTGCGAGAGTCGGAGGCTCTCTACAGGTCTGTGGACGACGGCACCGGGAGCCCACGGCTCCCTGGGGGGAGACCGCTTTTCGGGGCTTCTGCGGCGGCGACTTCTCCCGCCCGAGTTGCGGGGTCGAAGAGCTCCTGGAGCGGGGCCTAGCACCGCTGCCCCGCGCGGCTGGAATGGCCGCGGACTCTGCGAGCGCACACCGGGGGCTCCAACATCAAGACCCGGTGTGCGACCTCGCACCACCCGGCGTGGCTTTAATGGCCGCGGGACAATCACCATCGCCAGCCGGGGGCTATGACTTTGACTCTGACATCGGGGGGGGGGGGGGAGAGTGCAGTGGAGAGATAAGTTTATTTGGCCTTCCATCACAGTTATGTGATGGATGTTTATGTTAAATGTAATTATGTTGTGTCTGAGGTCTATTTGTGTGTAATGTATGGCTGCAGAAACGGCATTTCGTTTGGACCTCCAGGGGTCCAAATGACAATTAAATTGACTCTGACTCTGACTCTCTGACTCTGAGTGCATAGGGTGCAAAAATGAGATAACGTAGAACAAGTGTATGGGTAATCGATGATCAGTGTGAATTTGGCAGGCCGAAGAGCCTGTATCTCTAAACTTAACAAAAATCAAATAAATCTGGAATAAAAATCTATTATAAGTAAAGATACCTATTAAATTATTGGATTGTTGAAAGAAAAACATTTTGTTCTCCGAGTTCTTGAAGGAAGGAATCCCTCCAAATTTTCAACAGTATATTTTCTCCGAGATCTTCGGTTTCTTCCCACACTCCAACGACGTGCATGTTTGTCGGTTAATTGGTTTGGTATATTTATAAATTTGTTCCTAGCGTGTGTAGGATAGTGTTAATGTGCGGGGATTGCTGATCGGTGCGGACTCGGTTGACCGAAGGGCCTGTTTCCACGCTGTATCGCTAAAAACTCTCCATTGCACAGCTCATCTATATACACAGGCGAGTTTGTGTAACTGTAAATGAAACGCAAGTCATGAACTGTCCCTTCTTTATGTACTGTAGCCTGGGCCTGTTCCTGAGCTGGATAAAAAAAAACACATTAATCCTCATCAACTTGGTCATATCACATTACTGCAGCACTGTGGATTCAGTCATCAGATATTAAAGCTCTTCAAATTGTTTATCGTGGTCATCAGTCTAATAGCCCACTGCGTATCCTTTGCATTTTGCATTTTTGGTCCTTTTGTGATATTTGCAAAGCTTATCTTGCAAAGATATTACTCAAGGTCATTTTTGTCAGTTGTTTTTTTCTCATAGATTTCTCATTGGTTACTTTGCTCTGCTACTTTGAACATGTGTTTACTCATTCTGCTTCATGGTGCATTTCTTTCAACTTCTATACTATAATTTTTTTTCTAACACTTAATTACACTTATTTGTTCTCTCACTGATTAGAATATCATTTATAATGATTTTTTTCTCTCTTATCCAATTCCACTTAGCATTGGTGACATTGCACTATGTAAAATGTCCAGCAGCTGCCAGAATGTCCATTAAATCTTCTACGGGTCTACACCCAATGTCATTTGCCAGTAACCGTAATTTTAATTTCACGAATTTACAATCTTACTAACTATGTGCCTTTTTAACGGTTCTTGGAACATATTCTATTTTTCATCAAAATGTTTAGGCGTAGGAATATTCTTGTACATTTACAGTTTGACAGGTATCTTTCCAATATTGCTGAACCATTAAATTGGTTCAAAGATTTCCTTTAATATGCTGAGATTTGGAATTCTAATTTATAATGAACTTCACCACTAAATAATGCTGTCACTTTCTGTTTTATGCATGTGTGATTGATTTTATGCAATTTGTTATATTCTCTGCTTCCCAATCTAAGACTTAAAAAAAAAATACAAGCTGATCTCTGTCATTTTAAGCAATTATCATCAGTCAGTCTTTCAATTCTTTGATCAATCCTAACAGTTGTCATATTGGATATCCAGGGATTATCTGTACCTAGCATCATACTGCAGCAATGAAATTCTAGAAACTGGTATTTATATTGACAATTCTATTCCATGTTATGTTTAACAATTACCCTGATGCAGTGATTAGCAACATCACCAATTTTGTATTGGAGTTGCTCAATTTTATGGTTATTTTGAGCTGGCTGATACAGCAGAACATTGATTTTAAAATAAACAAATCTGTTGTCATATTTGACGAAACATTGGACGTTGTGTTCTCTTGTGTGACTTCTCAGAGTACTTACAATCCATGGCTAGTCTGTCTGGTTAAAATAAAAAGCAACACTGTTTCACACACATTAATTAAAGACCAGAATATTGAAAAGTTGAACTTGCTAGCTTCTGCTCACAGTAAACTTCAACTGCCTTCAATGGATCTAAGGGGACACATTAACTATTTTGCATACCTTTGTCAAGTTTTATGCTCTGCATGGTTAATTCCCGTGCATCTGACACACTCTAGCACTGCTCAATATTTGGTAATTAGAAGCTGGGCAGGATGGCAAGAATGTACAACGGATCATTGAAAAGTACAGTACAGAAACAAGCACTTTTAGTTTTTACTTTTAGAGAAGCAGGCCCTTTGGCCCACCGAGTCCACACCGACCAGCAATCCCTGCACATTAACATTATCCGACACACACTGGGAACAATTTACACTTTATACCAAGCCAATTAACCTGCAGGCCTGTACGTCTTTGGAATGTGGGTGGAAACCGAAGATCTCAGAGAAAACGCACACAGTCACGGGAAGAACATACAAACTCCATACAGAAAGCACCTGCAGTCGGGATCGAATACAGGTCTCCAGCGCTGCAAAACAACAACTCTACCGCTGCGCCATTGTACCGCCCCCAAACATTTACAGTTTACCCAAAATTTGTTTCCCTCTCTTTGGTTGCTTCATCAAAGTATATTAAATAATTCTTGTTTTCATATTTTTAATTTACAGCATCATCAGTATTTGGATTTTGAAATGAAAGAACATATTACTCCACAGCTAACCTCTGCTGTTTTGGCCTGGGAATGCTTGATGTTGCATGCCCAGGGTGAGCTGATGTCCATCATCTTGATAAGCAGAAACACTTTAGGGGGGAAATTCACACTAAAGCAGAATGAAAATGTACCTAAACTATTCATGGAAAGCAGATCCAGTGAGAATTTCAAGACCTGTTTCTTTCAACAAAATAACAATTTGTGTCTCCAGCCTGAGGCAATGATTTATTCAAGATGCAATCTCCTATTTAGAGTTGTACACTCGGCAAACATTGCATGGAAACATTGGATTTCACAAACTGGGTTTTACTGAATGATTTCTGCAAAGTTATATAAGCTGACATTTTTTGTAAGGATATTTTAACCAACTTCTGTTACTTCCTTTCAATCCATCATCCCAGCTATCTAATTACACGTTTCCATTAAATAAATGTGTCTGATGTAAGCACTTGAATGGGTGGCATGGTAGCACAGTTGGTAGAGCTGCGACCTCACAGTGCCAGAGACATGGGTTTGATCTTGACCTTGGGTGCTACCTGTGTAGAGTTTGCACGGTCCCCCAATTACTGCGTGGGTTCCCTCTGGGTGCTCAGCTTTCCTCGGCATCACCAAGATATGCAGGTTTGTCAGTTAATGGGCCGTAAATTGCCCCTAGTGTGTAGGGAGTGGATGCAAAAGTGGGATAACATAACAGTAGTGGCTGGTGTGGACTCGGTGGGCCGAATGGCCTGTTTCCATGCTGCATCTCTCAACTGGGTCTTAAACTGGGGCAGGCTGGAGTCCACTGGGTGGCACATGCTGTGGCTGCCTCGCCAACAGTTTGTCTTGTCCCTTCCTTCTTTGGGTTTTTTTTAGTATGTGATAAATGTATTTAGTGTAAATTTATTGTTCTTTAGCTTGTTTTATGTGGGGTTGGGGGAAACTTTTTTTGAATCTCTTACCTCGACGGAGATGCAATTTATTTTTCCATATCAAATCTCTGTCCACACTGCGGTCTAACATCGTAGAGTTGGTGGCCTCTGCTGGAGGCCGACCTCAGGAGCTCTAACCGCGGGAGCCTGCTGACTTAACATCGTGGAGCTGGCAGTCCCTGGTTAGGGACCCACTTCGGAAGCTCCAAGCCGCAGGAGCTTCGACCGCCCCGACACAGGAGCTTCGATCGCCCCGACTGTGGACTGTTCGACTGCCATGACCACGGGAGAATAAAGAGGAAGAGGATTAGAGATTATTGCCATCAATCACAGTGAGGAATGTGAGGAATCCGTTGTGGTGGATGTTTATATTAATTTTTATGTAGTTGTATGTCTTGTTGCTTTTTTTAGTATGGCTGTATAGAATTCGAGTTTCACTGAACCTTAATTTGTACATGTGACAATGAACTGACCTTTCAACCTTAGAAACTAAACTAAACTTTATCTTCCTACTTTGAACATCTATCAACTTTCCCTGTTGAATATATCTTTTGTGTTTTCCAGTGGCTTAATCAGCATATTTTCAACTTGTTATTCACATCGTTATATAATTGAAATATGAAGAGTACAGTGAAATGTGTTGGAAGATGTCAGGAAAACTATGGATTAATGGGGCAGGCAGGAGGAATGGTAGTGGAGGGGGTGTTGTTGGGGATAGCAAAGAAGATTACTGTCAACAAAGTAATTAAATTTCCTTCAGGAGGTGTCCAAGCTCACTGATAAAGAGAACTCCATGGACATTGATTACATAGACTTTTCATGCAGTACCGTAGAGGAGGTTGATCTGTGGGGCTGAGAAGTATTTTACTGCAATCTTTTACTTTTGCTTGTTAAAGATTTGTAGCCTGTCAAAAGGCCACATGGGGACAGGATCCATGCTAGTTCCTCAGAGCTCTTCTAACAAGGATGGAGGGTGAAATAACCAGTGGTAGGCTGAGACAGCCTGAAGGCACAACTGATTGCTGTAGGGGTGTGGGGAAAGGATCCTCAGAGGCAATTTAAATGCAATAGATTTTCAGTGCAACTATGTTGTGCCCCAAGTATTTTCTTCATCACATGAAAATCTTTCCTTTCATTCTCCTCCATCAATCCAAACACTCGTGCCCTAGAACAAGAAAATAATGAAGTTACCTGGTACTGTGGAGAGGTGCTGGTTAGGGAGGCAGTTGCAGCATGCAGGAAGAATATGAGAATGTGGGATCCAAGTCCCCAGTCATTTTGGGGATGAGATAGAGTTCCAACACTCGGACCAACTTGCCCCTGTCGACCAACATGCCCTATCTACACTAGTCCCACCTGCCTGCCTTTTGGCCCATATCCCTCTAAACCTACCCTATCCATGTGTCTGTCTAGATGTTTCTCATTTGGTGAATAGAACCAGATGAGTTTCAAGGGAGCATGGGAACTGGAGCCTCAGTGAGTAGAAAGGTTTAGATTTAGTTTTTGGTGTGAGATTATTAATGTCACGTGTACCTAGGTACAGTAGTAAGTTTAGTTTTTACATGCTTTCCAATCAAATCAGAAATACCATATATGAATACAATCAAGTCAAATTCAAGTACAGTAGGCAGAGCAAAGGGAAAGAGAAAAAGTGCAAATTATAGTCCTCAGCATTGTGCTACAACAGTTCAAGAAATTAAGTCCAATGTCCACAATGATATAGAGGAGAATCAGACTATATGCTAACTTATGGTGGGACCATTATAATCCATCACTATTGGTGGGATCCCATTGGAGGTGATGTCCTCCGATATTTTCACCATCTCCAACTGGATCCAACCACTTGTCCACCTCCACCCTTTTCCACTTTCCACAGAGACCATTCCCTCTGCAACTCCCTGGTTAACTCATCCCTTCCCACTCAAACCAGCCCCTCCACAGGTACCTACCCTGCAACCGCAGGAGATGCAATGCCTTGACCTATACCTCCGCTCTTGACTTTGGCCAGGGACAATCATTTCTGGTGAGGCAGAGTTTCACTTGCATCTCCTCCAACCTCATTCAGATTCAGATTCAGATTCAGATTCAATTTTAATTGTCATTGTCAGTGTACAGTACAGGGACAACGAAATGCATTTAGCATCTCCCTGGAAGAGCGACATAGCAAACGATTTGAATAAATAATAATAAGTGTCCGGGGGGGGGGGGGGGGGGGGCTGGTGATTGGCAGTCACCGAGGTACGTTGTTGAGTAGAGTGACAGCCGCCGGAAAGAAGCTGTTCCTCGGCCTGCTGGTTCGGCAACGGAGAGACCTGTAGCGCCTCCCGGATGGTAGGAGGGTAAACAGTCCATGGTTGGGGTGAGAGCAGTCCTTGGCGATGCTGAGCGCCCTCCGCAGACAGCGCTTGCTTTGGACAGACTCAATGGAGGGGAGCGAGGAACCGGTGATGCGTTGGGCAATTTTCACCACCCTCTGCAATGCCTTCCGGTCGGAGACAGAGCAGTTGCCATACCATACTGTGATGCAGTTGGTAAGGATGCTCTCGATGGTGCAGCGGTAGAAGTTCACCAGGATCTGAGGAGACAGATGGACCTTCTTCAGTCTCCTCAGGAAGAAGAGACGCTGATGAGCCTTCTTGATCAGAGTAGAGGTATTGTGGGTCCAAGAGAGGTCATCGGAGATGTTGACTCCCAGGAACCTGAAGCTAGAAACACGTTCCACCTCCGTCCCGTTAATGTGGATGGGGGTGTGCGTGCCGCCTCTGGACTTCCTGAAGTCTACAATGAGCTCCTTGGTCTTCTTGGAGTTAAGGGCCAGGTTGTTGTCAGTGCACCATGCTGCTAAGTGCTGGACCTCCTCCCTGTAGGCCAGCTCATCGTTGTTGCTGATGAGGCCAATCACCGTTGTATCATCTGCATACTTGATGATGGTGTTAGTACCATGTACAGGTGTGCAGTCATAGGTGAAGAGGGAGTAGAGGAGGGGGCTCAGCACACAGCCCTGTGGAACGCCGGTGTTCAGGGTGAGGGTTGAAGAGGTGTGCTTGTCTAACCTCACAGACTGGGGTCTGTTGGTTAGAAAGTCCAGTATCCAGTTGCAGAGGGAGGGGTCGATGCCCAGGTTACCGAGTTTGGTGATCAGTTTTGATGGTATAATGGTGTTGAATGCTGAGCTGTAATCGATGAACAGCATTCTTACGTAAGTGTCTCTGTTGTCGAGGTGGGAGAGGGCGGAGTGAAGTGCCGTTGAGATGGCATCCTCCGTACTCCTGTTCTTGCGGTAGGCAAACTGATAGGGATCCAGTGTGGGGGGTAGGCAGCTTTTGAGGTGTGCCAGGACCAGCCTCTCGAAGCACTTGGTGATGATGGGGGTAAGTGCAACTGGGCGGAAGTCGTTGAGGCTTGCCGCAGTGGAGTGTTTTGGCACTGGCACGATGGAGGTGGATTTAAGGCAAGTGGGGACAACTGCTTGGGCAAGTGACAGGTTGAAGATGTCAGTCCAGACGTCTGTCAGCTGCGCAGCACAGGCCCTGAGCACGCGCCCGGGGATGCCGTCAGGGCCAGCAGCCTTACGTGCATTAGTCCTACTCAGTGCCACGTACACGTCGTAGGGGGTGAGTGTGAGGGGTTGGTGATTGGCAGGTAGCACAGCCTTGATGGCTGTCTCTAGATTGTCCCTGTCGAAGCGGCCATAGAAGTGATTAAGCTCCTCAAGGAAGGAGGCGTCGCTGGATGTGGGGGTGATGTTGGAGGGTCTGTAGTCCGTGATGGCCTGGATGCCTTGCCACATGCGTCGTGGATCGGAGTTGTTGTTGAAGTGCTCCTCAATCCTGAGCTTATGGCAGTGCTTGGCCTTCCTGATGCCCCTCTTCAGGTTAGCCCTGGATGAACTGTAGGCTCGAGCATCGCCTGACCTGAAAGCGGTGTCCCGTGCTTTCAGCAGTAGCCTGACCTCGCTGTTCATCCATGGCTTCTGATTCGGGTATATGGTCACCTGTTTGAGGGAGGTGACACTATTGATGGTGGAGTTTATAAAGTCCAGAACAGAGGATGTGTAGGAATCAATGTCCGTGTGAGAGTCAAGGGTGGCCTGGGCTGCAAACGCCTTCCAGTCAGTGTTTCCAAAACACTGCTGAAGTGTGAAGTCCGCTTCCTCTGACCAGACTTTAACTGTCCTCACAGTTGGTTTAACCCGTCTGATGAGTGGGGAGTACTTAGGGAGCAGGAACAATGAGACGTGATCAGACTGACCAAGGTGGGGGAGGGGGATGGCTTTGTAAGCTTCAGCCATGTTGGTGTAGACTTTGTCCAGTGTCTTGTCTACTCTAGTGGGGAAGGATACATGTTGGTGGAATTTGGGGAGTACAGTCTTCAGGTTGGAGTGATTGAAGTCACCCGCAACAATGAAGGCTGCCTCGGGGTTGTGCGTCTGTTGTTTGCTAATGGCAGTATGCAGCTCTTTCATTGCAAGCTTGGCATTAGCATCAGGAGGGATATAGGCTGCAGTCACAACAGTGGAGGTGAACTCTCTGGGCAGATAGAACGGTCTGCATCTAACCAAGAGGAACTCAAGGTTAGCTGAGCAGTGACTCTCGATGATGGTGGAGTCCGTGCACCATGCTTTGTTTACATAAATGCACAGACCCCCCCCTCTGGTCTTACCAGAGTCTGATGTCCTGTCCGCTCGGAGTAAATGACGCCCCGATAGCTGGATGGCGCTGTCAGGAACGTCAGTGTTGAGCCAAGTTTCCGTGAAGATCAGGATGTTGCAGTCCTTGATCCGGTTGTGGGAGGTGATCCTTAGCCGGAGTTCATCCATTTTGTTTGCCAGTGAGCGCACGTTGGCGAGGAAAAGGCTAGGAATCGCTGCCCTGTGTGGGGCTAGCTCTAACCTGGCCTTTAACCCACCTCTGCGTCCCCGGCGGTGTTTTCGTACTTTATGTTTCGTACTCATCTACTTTATCTACTGTTCCAGCTGTAGCCTCCTATATATCGGCAATGCCAAGCAATCATTTTACTGAACATCTTCGCTCAGTCCACCTTGGCCTACATGATCTCCCATTTGCCAAACACTTCCTTTCCCATTCCTATATTGACCTTTCTGTCCTGAGCCTCCTCCATTGTCAGAGTGAGGCAAAATGCACATCGGAGGAACAGCACCTCTTATTTTGCTTGGGCAGCTTACAACCCAGCGGTATGAATATTGATTTCTCTAACTTCAAGTAACCCTAGCACCCCCGTTGAGGTCTTCACCCAAGGCCCCGGACTGGGCTCCAGACACAGCCCCGGATGAAGCCCCGGACTGGGCCCCGGACAAGTCCGCGGACGAAGCCCCGGACAGTGCCGAGACTGGACCCCCAACTGAGTCCTGGACTGTGCCCCAGATAAGGCTTCCCCTACTGTTCACTCTTCGCTCGGCTCCCAATGAATATATGGGCTCGGCCTTGCGGCAGCCGCTGCACCCGCCAGGCCAGGAGGCGGAGTAAACATGCGGGTGCCCTGGTAAGGTTGAAGAACCTCGCCCGTGCCCGTTTAACATCAGCTTACCTTGCCCAGCGCTGTGAGGACGGATCTGGTTGGCCCTACCGCACCATCCAGCGGCGGTCCCTCGAGCCCAGGATTGCTTCTCTCCGGTCGATTTTCCCGGTCCGTCGGCCCACAGGCTCCCAGCCAGGCCATGTGTGAAATGCAGCGGCATGGTCTCCCTGAACCTCCGCCCGCTGGTGTGGGAGCTGCGACCGGACCACAACTCACCTGCAGTCCCTTCAAACGTAGCCCTGATCAATGCGAGATCCGTACTGAACAAAACTTTCATCATCAATGACTTCTTCACCGCACATGGATTGGACTTTCCACTGATCACAGAAACCTGGCTTAATCCTGATGAGCTTGCTCCACTCGTGGAACTGTGTCTTGATACCTGTAACTTTTTCAGCTTGCCTAGGCTCTCCGGTCAAGCCTCTGTGTTTAAGAAGCATTTCAATTGCCGATTTCTGAACGCTGATCCTTTCTCCAGCTTTGAACATCAACGAATCATAGTTGGTCTAACCTGTCCACTTTTAATTGTTATTGTGCATCGCCCACCAAAAATGCATAAGAACTTTATCTCACAATTTGGTGATCTTATCGCTAGCTTGTTGCCCAAATTTGACCGGGTCCTGATTCTTGGTGACTTTAACATTCATGTCTGCTGTTCCACAAAGCCTCTTGTGAGTGAATTTATGATCCTGGTTGAGTCCTTCAATCTGACTCTACTCACCACTGGACCCACGCACAAGCTTGGCCATACACTAGACCTGGTGCTTTCGTCTGGTCTCCCAATTTGTAACACAGATATTATTGATGCCTGTCTGTCTGATCATAGTGTTATTATATTCGATATATCTCTGCCTTTCTCTCCCTCGCTCGCTACTCCCGTTACGTAAACTCCTCGATTGCCAGTAAGTTCTCTGAGGCTCTCATAGCCACCCCCGACATCTGTACTATTGAGGCTTCTCCCCTCCATCTCAGCACCGACGACCTAATTTCTTTATTCAATACTTGCTCTTCCATCCTGGATTCTGTTGCTCCTCTTAAAATGAAAAAGCCTAAGCCTAAAAGGTGGCTGTGGCTCAATGACACCACCAGAGCCCTAAGAAGAGAATGCAGAAAATCAGAACGGAAGTACAAATCTGATAAGCTTCAAATTTCCTTTGAACTTCTGAGAACCAATTTTCACAAATACCAGGAAGCAGTAAAATCTGCAAGAACAACATACTTTTCCGCCCTTATTTCCAAAAAACACTCATAACTCCAGGTCCTTTTCAGTGCCATCACCTCCATCATATGTCCTGCCCCCAGCACCAGCTTAACTGGGTCCCCTGCTAAGTGCGAGGAATTTAATACATTTTTCACAAGCAAAGTTAAGAACATCAGATCGAATATTTCCCCTCCCATCCATGACCTAGCTGTCTCATTGGTCTGCTCTTCAAAATTAGACTGTTTCCAACCCGTTACTCTACCCTCCCTTGTAAAACTGGTCACCACCATGAAATCTATTACCTGCCCCCTCGACATTGTCCCCTCTGCCCTTCTGAAGGATGTCATCGCATCCTCGCCATCTTCAACAGTTCTCTGGCCACTGGCACTGTTCCTACCTGCTTCAAGCATGCGGTGGTCCAGCCCCTCTTGAAGAAACCTAACCTCGACCCCACCTTGCCACACAACTACAGACCTATTTCAAAACTGCCTTTCCTTTCAAAAGTCATTGAAAAGGTAATTTTAAGTCAACTTATGCCTTACCTTCACCAAAATACTATCTTGGAAACTTTCCAATCAGGCTTCAGGGCCCACCACAGCACACCACTGCCTTGCTGAAGGTACATAATGACCTACTGCTCACCATTGACCCCAGCGACTGTGCAATTCTGCTCCTTCATGACCTCAGCGCAGCATTTGATACAGTCGACCACACCATCCTAATTGACCATCTCCGTTACGGGGTTGGTATTGATGGCACTGCCCTGAGCTGGTTCATCTCCTACCTCAAAGGTAAGAGTTTCTCTATTAACATAGGCAACTATTTCTCCTCCCCAGCTAGCCTCTGCTGTGGGGTTCCACAAGGCTCCATCCTTGGACCCATTCTCTTCTCCCTGTATATGCTCCCCTTTGGCCAAGTCATTGAAAGGTACGGCATTTTCTTCCATTGCTACACAGACGATACACAACTCTATCTCTCCCTGAAGCCCAACAACCGATCAAACCTTATCCACTGCCTCGAGGATATAAAGTGCTGGATGGCCTAGAACTTCCTCCAACTAAACAAGAGTAAGTCTGAGATCAACCTTCTCGGCCCCGCGGACTCAATCAAAACAATAGCAGGCAGCCTTGGAAGCCTTACCCCATTACTCAAACCTCACGTCAAAAACCTTGACGTGATATTTGACTGAGCATTGAAATTTGACAAACAAGTCAATGCTGTGGTAAAAGCTAGCTTCTTCCAGCTTCTGACGATAGCTAAGATAAACCTATTCCTCCAGTTTGACGATCTTGAAAAGATCATCCACACATTTATCTCCTCCCGCCTCGATTACTGCAACTCCCTCTATGCTGGCATCAGCCAATCTTCCCCGTCCCGCCTGCAACTGGTCCAAACGCCGCAGCGAGACTCCTGATGTGCACCCAAAAAAGGGACCGCATCACCCCGATTCTGGCCCCTCTCCACTGGCTCCCTGTGCGGTTCCGAATAAATTTAAAGATCCTTCTTTATGTTTACAAAGCACTTAACGGGCTTGCCCCCACCTACATCAAAAGTCTGCTTACCCACCACACCACCTCCAGGTCCTCAGATGGCCGACTTGGGGTTACTGAACATCCCGCGGTCTAGGCATAAGCTCAGGGGCGACCGCACCTTTGCGGTTGCAGCTCCTAGACTGTGGAACAGCATCCCTCTTCCCATCAGAACTGCCCCCTCCATCGACTCTTTTAAGTCAAGACTTAAAACTCATCTTTACTCTCAAGCCTTTCTTGACGTCCTCTGAGGGAGGGCTATATGCATGTATTTATGTATGTATGAACCACTGTTGTATAACGTTAGTACCTCCACCAATGTAAAGCACTTTGGTCAACGAGAGTTGTTTTTTAAATGTGCTATAGAAATAAAAGTGACTTGACTTGACTTGACTTGACCTGAAACGTCACCTACTATTACTTTCCTCCAGAGATGCTGCCTGACCCACTAAGTTACTCCAGCATGTTTTGTGTCAATTTTCGATGTAACCAGAATCTGCAGTTCCTTTCTACACAAACTGAAGTGAAAAAAGTGTCCCTGAGTGTTTGTGCACGCTCTCAGGCTTCTGTATATTTTACTCATTGTGAGCGGGGAGAAGAATGAAAGACCTGGGCGTGAGGGTGATGGCTGCTTTCCCAAGGCAGTGTGGTATAGATGCAGTCAATGGTGGGGTAATAATAATAATAATAATAATAATAATAATTATTATTATTATCATTATTATTACTGATGCTGATTTGGGCACGTACTCCAAATCAGCATCAGTAATAATAATAATAATAATAAAATATTTTATTGTCATTGCATATAAGTGCAACGAGATTTGGTATGCAGCTTCTGTAGATCAGTGCATGTTCCTTTAACATAGTGACCTCACCACTACTAACCACTCCCCGTTGCCTCTCGTATAATTGTAGCGTCCCCACCTCCAGCTCGCTCTCTAGCTCCAGTGATGACCACGGACAGCTATTGCATAGTATGTATGTAGTGCTAATAATAAACTATCAGTAAAAGACTTTGTGTAGCAATCAAATTATTTTACAGCTTCCATCCGATGTCTTAACTTAAGTAACTAATAAAATTTAGATTTAGATACCCCGAGAACATGGTTTGTAAAAGAACATTACAACAGTAAAATAGTCAGAACAGTTCAAACAGACTAAAGTGCAGATGTGTCTGTGCGACGTGACCATCCGAGGGAGACAGTCCATGGGGGTGGTTGCTGAAGTGGAAATGGTTGAGAGCCTCCAGTTCCGAGACATAAATATCACCAATGATCTGTCTTGGACCAACCACCTTGAACGACAGCCAGGAAGGCTCACCCACGCCTCTAGTTCCTCAGGAGACTGATGAACCATGCTGTTGAGTCGAATCACAGCATGGTTTAGGAACAGCTCTGCCCAAGACCTCAAGAAATTGTGCAGCCCGCACAAGACGCCGCACCATTGACTGCATCTATACCACACTGCCTTGGGAAAGCAGCCATCACTCTCACGCCCAGGTCTTTCATTCTTCTCCCTGCTCACAATGGGTAGAATATACAGAAGCCTGAGAGCGTGCACAAACACTCAGGGACACTTTTTTCCCTTCTGTTTGTGTAGAAAGGAACTGCAGATGCGTCCCTGGCATCTATAACTAGCTCCTTTGTCTTGCAGACAGGGAGCACAGGAACTAGGGACCCCTCGCAGGGAAGAGATTACAGGAATTGAGGCCCCAATGTGTCAGTGAGTATTATCTTTGTCCCTGTGACTGGAATGGAGCACAGAAACTGGGGCCCAGGAGAATGATAGGGAGCACAGGAACCGGGGGCACCGTGATAGAAACAAATTGCAGGAATTGAAGCCCCAGTGTGCTAGTGAGTGGTATCTGCGTCCCTGTGACTGGAAAAATGCAGTGGGACTGGGACCAAGGAGAATGGACGGGAGCACAGTAAACAGTGAAGAAGTGTCCGCTCCATAGTTGCTGCTTTAGTTTCTCCAGCACTTTGTGTTTCGCTTGTTAAAGATCACACCAACCCACTCTCAGCTTCTTTCTTCTTGCAGGTTGTTCATTTAGATGGCCCTTAGTCCTTTTTGAATATTAACCCACTCTCAGCTGTCTTTGTACAACTGCAGGTTGTTCATTTAGATGGCCCTGTTTTTCCTACTGTCCTGATTCCTTTACTTCTTCTTTTTCTGGTTCTGAATGGCCACGCCTGACCCAACCTTACTAAGCCTTTTAGATGAGGCAGAAGTTTTCATTTAGATGCATGGCTAGAAATGTTGCAACATTAAAGGGATCTTTCCCATTCCATTTTCCCTGCCCCTTTATTGGCCATATAGATGTTCCCCCCCTCTCTTGTTTGACTCCCATAATTTTGTTCTTTCAGATGCTGCACAATTCTTCCTGTCCTCTCCTCTCCCCCTTTCTTTTCCCCTTCTTTGCTTCAGTATTTTGTCTTTTCTTTCCTATTGGTTCTAGATTCGGGCCCTGGAACTTTCCAAATTTTCCCTGTCCTTCCCCTTTTTTCCCTCTCCCCTAATCTCCTTCTTTTCTTCCTTCTCCTTGCTCTCCATCTCTATTTAGATTGAACAGTTTCTTGGGATCCACTCAGGCAGGAAGGCTGAGGAAATGAAGGAAGGCAACATGGATGGTATTTAACATTGAGAAAGTCTCGATTAGTTTTGATTAGTTTTACCATATGTACTGGCTGTTTAATGTAAGCTTGTTTTGCAAATGGAGGACAGATAAAGTCTTTGCAATGAAAAGGCTATACAGTGAATACAAATCCGCAGTGAATTATAATGAAGTGCTAGGGCAAAGGGGGCAACATGCACAAGTGCGTAAAGACAACTTTTTTTTCGCAAGGAAGTCAGAGATAAAGATAGTTCACAGGTCTCCATTATGAGAATGGAGGTAGGTGGGGGATCCACTCAGGCAGAAGGCATGTTGGAAATGAAGTGCAACATTACAGGGAGAAAGTCTCGATTAGTTTTGATTATTATTTTCATATGTACTGGGTTATAATGTAAAGCTTTTGTTTGCATGCCAACCAGATAATCAGACAATGAAAAGGCTATACATGAATACAAATCCGCAGTGCACAGTGCACAGGATAAAGGGTTCAACATTTAGCGCAAGACTGAAGTCCGATAAAAGATAGTTCACAGGTCTCCAATGAGGTAGGTGGGAGGTCAGGACCACATTCTAGGTGATGAGTGGACAATTCAGTTGCCTGATAAGTTTAACGGTGTTGAAGTGATGACACTACCTTGATAGCCGTTAGTCTCAACAGAAACGGAGTCTGTTGTGGACCGTCGGTTAAAATATTGCAAGAATACATCTAGCTTTTACTTCCAAATACATACCTTGTAATCTGTAAGAGAGGAGTCTCCCTGAAATTCTGCTAAACAGGAGAGAGGATTATCAGATAGATACATTGCAATATGAACTCTGTGAGAGAAAGTATACATTTTGGATGGGATTCTCGTTGCTGGAAAAGAGGTATGCATACAGCAAAACCATGGAGGCCTAAAGACACCAAGTGGTGTGCAAGAACAATGTGATGCTCCTTGTGTAGACCATTGGCCATGGTCACTGAAAAACCTTTTAACTGGAGCCGTTAACCATCTTGCCATTTATTTAGCCTAATCTCACCGGCCACTGCTTACTTTATTAGAATAAAGTTTAAAATATGTCCTAGCATCATAGAGTTACAGGGTTATAGAGTCATGAGTGATACAGCATGGAAACAGGCCCTTTGGCCCAACTTGCTCATACCAGCTAACATGTCCCAGCTACATGAGTCCCATTTGCCCGCGCTTGGTCCCTATCCGAGGAGGAGCCATCCTGGGGAACGGCTGCTAACCAGCAGCTGTCCGTTCAATTCACTTTTTTATTCGTTTTTAGTGAATATTGTCCTATGTTTGTTGAGGAATTTGACTTTTTTATGTGGGGGGGGGGGGGAAGGGGGAAACTATTTTCTAGGTCCCTACATGGTCGGTGAGGCAGCTTTTTCCCTGGGCTGCACCGTCGACCCGTCCTTGCGGCCTACCAGCGGGAGTGGAGCGGCGTTTTCCTGGCGGGGACCGCCCAGCACCTTCAGCTTCGGTGGCGGCACAGCGCTGGAGCGCTATCGCGGAGCAGAGCGGGCGATGCCTTGCCTGGGTCGCCGCGCTGGGTTGCCGCGCTCGAGCTCTGGTATGCTGAGACCGCCGTGATCAACACCGACGAGCTGCGGGACTGTGGAGCGGCCAGACGCGGGCGGTGGCGCCGACTTTAACATAGAGAGCCTCGGAGCACCAACTGACGTGGCCCTGTCGGCTTCGGAATGCCACGGACTCCGGTAGGGAGTCGGCCGTTCCAGCCGTCCCAACCGCTGTGAGGACTCTCCCGACGCCGGAGCAACACCACCCAGCGAGAACGGCAAAGCGTAGGAGGTCCTGGTGGGCGGATGGTCGTGTGACGGCGAGGTTCGACAGGTCCGGTGAGGCAGCAAGGTGAGTAGGCCCCGGTGCGGTGGGGAGGTGGGTAGGCCTCAGTGTGGCGGGGATGTGGATAGGCCCCAGTGCGGCGGGGAGGTGGATAGGCCCCAGAGCGGCGGGGAGGTTCAGCAGGGAAAATGAGTTAAATAAACTACATACATTTTTCTTTGTCCTGCACTTGCGATCCGTGATGTCGAAGGCGTTTTTATTCACGTAGAACTGATTTTCAACATCAGGTCTTGAGTAGCAGTCCGAGCAAATCAAAGATCCAAGGATCTTTGGAGCAAATTCCTCTCCACAACGAATATAAACCTCACCTGCATTTTAATCCCCCCCCACCACCAAAGCCTCCGGAATTGCAAGCAGGGCGCCACCGATGGTAGGTATTGTAACAATGCCACTATCACAGAGCGCCACCAATGGTAGGTATTGTAACAATGCCACTATTGCACAGTACCACTGATGGTAGGTTTTGTAACAAAGCCACTATGTCAAAAGTTTTATACACCTTGGTGGAGCGAGACCGAGGCCCCCCTAGATCTCGAGGCCCTAAGCTTAAGCTTGTTTTGCTTATACGCAAATCCGGCCCTGGCACTGCCTCAAGAAGATTGCATTGATCATAATGGATGCACACTGTGTGTCATGCCATTTTCTCACTGCTGCCATGGTACACAAGATACCTTGCCAGCAGTTTGAAGAACTCCTTTTCTACAATATCCCTGAGGATGGAATGCTGTAACCCATATTTTGCACCACTATGGAACATAGAACATAGAACAGTACAGCACAAGAACAGGCCCTTCGACCCACAATGTCTGTGTCAAACATGATTCCAAGACCATTACTTATCTGCCTGCATATAACCCAGATCCCTCCATCCCCAACGTATACATATGCCTATTCAAAAGTATTTTAAATGCCACTAACATCTGCTTAAACTACCACTCCTAACAGTGCATTCCAAACACTCAGCACGCACTGTGTAAAAACCTTAACCTGCACATATCTTTTAAACTTTACCCCTCTCACCTTATTTGAATTGTCCATCCTGGGAAAACAATTCTGACTGTCTAGTTTCAGTTTACTTTCGGTTTCAGTTTAGTTTATTGTTACATGTACCGAGGTACAGTGAAAAGCTTTTGTTGCGTGCTATCCAGTCAGCAAAAGGCAATACGTGATTACAATCAAGCCATTTACAATGTACAGATACACGATAAGGGACTGATGTTTAGTGCAAGGTAAAGCCAGCATAGTCTGATCAGGGATAGTCCGAGGGTGACCAAAGAGATTGAGAGTAGTTCACCGCTGCACTCCAGTTGTGGTAGGATGATTCAGTCACCTGATAACAGTTGGGAAGAAACTGAATTTGGAAGTGTGCATCTTCACCTTTTGCCTGATGGGAGAGGGAGGGGCCAGGGTGCAACTCATCCTTGATTATGCCGCTGGCCTTGCTGAGGCAGCATCAGGTATAAATGGAGTAAATAGAAGGGAGGTTGGTTTGTGTGATGGTCTGGGCTGCATCCACTGTTTACTGCAATTTCTTGCGGTCTTGGATGAAGCTGTTCCCAAACCAAGCTGTGATGCATGTGGATAAAATGTTATCTCTGGTGCATCTGTAGACGTTGGGGAGGGTTGAAGGGGATATGCTGAACTTTCTAAGCCTTCTTAAACTTCTTAGTAAAGTACCCTATCTCTGCCCCTTATCATTCTATGTACTTCAATCACATCACCCCGGAACGTTTGACATTCTAGAAAAAAGCAATGCAAGTCTGTCCATCCTCTCCCTGTTGCTGAAACCCTCTGATCCAGGCAGCATTCTGATAAACCTCCTCTGCGCCCTTTGCAAAGCCTCCACTTCCTTCCTATAATGACCAGAATTGCACACAATACTCCAAATGCGGCCTAACCTGGTCTTTTGCACTTGTATTTTTTCTAATTATAATTTTACAGTAACATCTTGTTGTTTTTGCAGTCTTTCATCTTGACTCTGATAGATTCACGAATGGATGAGATGAGTACCACTAAATAAAAAGCTTCCTCAAAAACAATTGCCAACAAAAAAAAAACAGCTGAGCTGCCAGTTGTGAATAAAATAAACAAACAACACTGTTGTCTCTCACAGTGAGAGAGCAGATGTCTGACAGACACTGTCTAACTTCCAACAGAGCTGAATAACATTAATTGTCATTGTATATGGATGTCTACACGTCAAGTTGCTTCATAGTAGAAACAAAAAAATAACTTGTATGTGATTCTTTTTATTTCATTGCAAGTAAATGTCAGCTCACAGCATTTCTTCCCAGCCTGAGCCTGTTACCTCCAAACCTATTGTCATGAAGACTAGTCTATCCCAAAAATGTATGGAGCTTTACCTTATTCACTTATCTGCATCATACACCCCAATGCAGTCGGCAAATACCAGTTGCTTAGACAATTTTTCAGCTTCTATACGTTGCAGCACTGCACAGTGATGCAGCTTTAGAAATGCTGCCTTGCAGTGCCAGGGAACTGGATTTGATCCTGACCACGGGTGCAGTCTGTATGGAGTTTGTATGTTCCCCCTGTCACCACGTGGGTTTTCTCTGGCTGCTCCGATTTCCTCCTACATTCTAAAGACTTGCAGCTTTGTAGATTAATTTGATTCTGTAAATTGTCCCTAGGGTCTAGGATAGAACAAGCGCATGGGTGATTGTTGGTCAGAGCAACAATCACCAATCGGTGGCCTGAAGGACCTTATTTTCATGCTGTATTTCTAAACTGAACTGAACTGAACTGAACACAATCTGATCCCAATTTAGGCATTAACTGTTGTTCCAGCCTGGGTGAGAGGAAACTCATTGTTTGTCCACCAACCCCCCCCCCCCCCCCCCCCCCCCTCCCTCCCTCCTCCCCCCATGAATGAATGAGCTGCCAAAAAATAAGCTGCATTTGAATGATGTGAAATGTGTTTACAACAAATCACATCATTTTTTGAAATTGGAATGGACACTTTGGGTCATCAATGCTGCTGCAGTTGATGCTAAAAAAACTGAAACTCCTGAAAAGTCATTGCTTTCTCTCCAATGTCAAATCTGTCATGGGGCACTTTCAATGTAATCGCATTTATACAACACCATTCCATCGGCAGGTTTCAGATAAGGATCATTTTTCACTGCCTTCACATGGCTCTCATTCACTTCTTCTTCTTCTTATCGAGTCTACACACAAGATTAGAAGTTGTTCAACCAGAGCTGAACACACTTCTCGGCATCTGCATACAATGGTGTCTGTCTTGTCGCTTCTTGTGCTTCTTGTGAGTGGTGGTGGAAAGATTGGTGGAAACAGGGCCGCGACATGAACGCTCTTTCCTTGACCCCTCACATTCACTACTCGCATCCCTTCCTCAATGATCGCCCTCTCATCTGATCTCAAACTTTCCAATTGACCCTAAACTCCCCAAATGACCAAGATTTTCAGATCAAATTTGCAGCTGATTTTCTTCCACCCCTCTCCCCAATCCCCAACAACACTGGTGGTACTTAATGATTCAATACTCTGAGCCTCCGACAGAGACTCTGATCTGACCCAGTAAACAATCTGACAGCTAGCCTCCAAAGAGCATTAGTCTGAAGAAGAAACTCGACCCAAAACATCACCCATTCTTTCTCTCCAGAGAAGCTGCCTGTCCCATTGAGTTATTTCAGCATTTTGTTTCTATCTCCAAAGATTAGTCCTGCCTTGCAACATTGGTCCAAGCACTGAATTTAGCTAATACTCTGTTTTGGACACTCCACCAGGGAACAGTCTGCCAAGTAACAAGTGCAAGGGCTAATCAGAAATGAAAAATCAGAACAAAAAATTGCTGGAAACTTGGAATAAAAACAGGAAACACTGGAAGCGGTTAGTAGGTCAGGGGATATGGATCGGAGATGCATAATAGAGCATCTTAGTCAGAGTCATACAGCACGAAAACAGGCCCTTTGACCCAACTTGCCCACACTGACCAACATGTCCACCAGTGTTACACTAATCCCACCTCAGGCATTTGGTCCATATCCCTCTAAGGCACGGTGGCGCAGCAGTAAAGATGCTGCCTGACAACGCTTGCAGGGCCAGAGACCCAGGTTCGATCCCGACTATGGGTGTTGTCTGTACAGACTCTGTACGTTTTCCCCGTGATCGCATGGTTTTTCTCCGATATCTTTGGTTTCCTCCCACGCTCCAAGGACGTATGGGTATGTAGATTAAATGGGTTGGTATAAGTTTATATTGACACTAGTGTCTGTAGGATAGTGTTAATGTGTGGGGACCGCTGCCCAGTTCAGACTTGGTGGGCCGCAGAGTGCTGGATCTCTAAACTAAACTAAACCTATCCTATCCCTGTACTTGACTAAATGTTTCTTAGTCAGCATGGATGAGATAGGTGGAAGGACTGATGACTCCATGATTCTATGACAAGTACAGAAAGGAAGAGAGAGAGAGGGACAGGGGAATATAGAAAAAAACAGAAAGAATTAGTGAATGAAAGGTGAGGATGCATTTATTCAGTAACCACTGGTGGTCAGAAATTGATATAATTTTCATTTTTTCAATTTTCTCAGATTCGCATACCACTTTCCACTGAAGTTATAACTTATGAGCAGTAATAGGAGAATAGGATAGAAAATCAAAGAACTGGTAGCACAATTTAAAAAAAAAAACTTTTCCATGAGGAATTTCTATTGGAGAGCAACTGGAGTATTTCATACCATTTAATTAAAATGCAGCAAGATACCCAGCCTGTACTGGTTCAGTCTGTAATCTGACAATAAGATCGATTGTGAAAGAATACTGTACATTTTCAGCCTTACTGCACAGTGCAAATGTGTTTAAAAAAGTATACACAGTAGGTCCCCAAGGTAAATCAAGCAACTCCTTGCAGATGATTATTTTCTTGCTTGGAAGTATTTTGCTTGACATTTTATGACCTCAGACCACCCAGTGACATTAATATCACAACATATGATACATGTATGCACTAATGAATAAATATAATAGGCGGAGGCCAGACTGGCATCTTTTACATAGCCGCTGATTCGTAAATGAAATAATTCTCTCTTTGAAAGGAAGATTAAATAACCTTCTTGTTTTTAGGGTCAGAATTTTTTTTTCCACCCTCTGATTCAATACTTTGAACCATTCAGTCTTGATTTTTACACACTGCATGACATAACACCTCTATTATCTCTTTTGCAATAATTTCTCTACGGGCTTCTATCAAACACAAATCTTCTCTTACAAATTGGCAATTCTGACAATGTTTATCTTCAATAAGCTTTTAAGCAATTCTATTTCAAATTACAAACCTGATTTGAATTACCTTAACGTCAGTACTAATAACGTCAGTTGAAATATCTAGCCTATCCTCTGGTTGGTGAAATATATTTTATTTTTCCAACTTTAGCACACTGATTATTTTTGTTCTTATTCAAATTTGAATGTTAAGAGACCCAACAAAACCCACTCGTTGACAGATAGGGAAAAGTCTCTCCAGTTGTGTAAATTCACACTCATGACTTTCACAAAATGTCCTGCAATCAATTTTTCTTCCTATACTAAAGGGCCTGTCCCACTTCCATGACCTCTGCCGAGTTTGCTCTTGACTCATACTCGCAGCATGGTTGTCACGAGGTCGTAGGTAGGTCATAGGTAGGTCGTAGCAGGCCGTGATGCTCGTCGTAGGTACTCGTGGCATCAAGTAGGTCAGGGCGTTTTTCTAGCATGATGAAAAATGTCCAGGAGTAAAAAAGGTTGTGAATTAGGTCGTGAAAGTGGGACAGGCCCCTTACTTGGATGATCCCAGATAGACTAGTAAAAGGAGAATTACAGTTATGCAAAGCAGTCCTGGGTTATTGAGGTAATTATGAACAATCCACATTTTGCTCCTGAAATGAAAGTAAATTTAGAAAATCTGCATAACACAAAATGCTGGAGGAATTCAGCAGGTCGGTACCTGTGGAGTGAATGGATCACCAACATTTCCGGATGGAACACTTATTCATACTATATAGGAAAGAACTGCAGATGTTGACTTAAATCGAAGGTAGACACAAAATGCTGGAGTAATTCAGTGGGACAGGTAGCATATCTGGAGAGAAGGAATGGGTGACGTTTCGGGTCGAGACCCTTATTCAGACTTCCATTCGAGGGCAACCATCCACACCAATGCAAGCACAGGCAAGACAAATATGGAAATATAAAATTTATCATGCTGCTCAGCTGCTGGCCTTCACTCAGTCTGATTGCAAGTTCAGGCACGACATTGGCAAATCATTTCCTGGATACTCCACCAATCAGACCTGCCTCATGCAGGGTGGTACAGTCGTGCAGTGGAAGAATTTCTGCCTGACTGTGCCAGAGACCCCGGTTCGATCCTGACTACGTGTGCTGTCTGTGCAGTGTTTGTACATTCTCTCTGTCACCGTATGGGTTTTCTCTGGGTCCTCTGGTTTCTTCCCACATTCTGAGAACATACAGGTTTATAGGATAATGGGCAAATTGAGGGATAAAATATTAGGATGCAAAGGAAAGGCAGGAAGCAAATGTAAAGTTATGTGGATTTACTTAAAGGTTTTCAGCTATGTATTTGCATTCTACGGTTTTTAGTGTTTATTTAAGTTAATAACTTTTGCATTATTTGCTTACTTCAAGTTCAATATTAAAGATTAAGCACCTCTGAATGGCAGTGACATTTAAAATGATTAAATGCTTTCAGTGCTGCAAAGCTCTGGTCCTGATTTTTCTGGCTGTCAGACTTGGAGACAGGGTCATCTCACTGTGCCACAGACGTCCAGTCTCCCCCATGCCACACCATCCAATAAATTACACCTTGTGTAAATTGCCATTCAGTTTAGGAGCAAGTGAATCACTGGCAATGATTATGGGCAGGGGTCCATGTCAGCACAATTCATCTCAATACTTCAATATCCCGACAGACTTAGATCCTGATTAGTTCATTGCCATATACACCAGGGTGAAATGAAATTCCTTGCTCACATGTAGCTCACTGTATACATGCAGTAATGATAAATACTTTAGTTTAGAGATACAGCATGGAAACAGCTCCTTCGGCCACCGAGTCTGCACCGACCCTTACACCTGTTCTATGTTATCCCATTTTCGCAACCTACACATTGGGAGAAATTTACGGAAGCCAATTAACCTACAAACCTGAACGTCTTTAGAATATGGGGGGAAATGGGAGCATCCGGAGAAAACCCACGTGGGCACAGGGAGAACGTACAAACTCCGTACAGAGAGCACCCAGAGGCAGGATCGAAGCTGGGTCTCTGGTGCTGTAAAGTAGCAGCTCTAAAGGGCCTGTCGCACTTGGCGATTTTTTCAGCGACTGCTGGCATCATTGACTGACATAGCAGGTCACCAAAAAATTTGCGGCGTGATGCAGCGTGACGTGGCATAATGTGGCGGTGGCGTGGCGCGGTGCGACGCTGTGTGATGACGTTGGATGCACGGTGAATTTTCAAGTGTTGCAACATTTTTTTTGTCGGCGCTAGATTTTGAAATGTTAAAAGTCATTTGGCGACACTGATATGATGCCGGCAGTCGCCAAAAAAATTGCCAAGTTGGACAGGCCCTTAATGCAGCACCACTGTGCAGCCCAACACAACAATAAATACCTATTGCTTATTAAGCATTACAATGCACTTTTCAGAAGGTCAAAAATATTAAAGCAAAGTAATGCATTTACTGAGAATAGTCAAAGGATTAAAAAGGTCACCAAAAGTTTTGTTAAAATAATTAGATGACAGAAGGTTTTCAGATAAAGGTCAAAGCACTGCTGCCATTGTCAGAATAAAGTGAAAGATTGGCCCAGATCCCCCAGTGAAAGGCTTGAACAGAGTGGATGTGGAGAGGATGTTGTCACTAATGGGAGAGTCTAGGACTAGAGGTCACATAGCCCATTATTAAAGCACTTATTTTAGGAAAGAGATGAGGAGGAATTTCTTTAGTCAGAGGGTGGTGAATCTGTGGAACTCTTTGCCAGAAGGCTGTGGAGGCCAAGTTAATGGATATTTTTAAGGCAGAGACAGATTCTTGATTAGTACGGTGTCTGGGGTTATGGGGAGAAGGCAGGAGAGTGGGGTTAGGACGGAGAGATAGATCAGCCATGATTGAATGGCAGTTCAAATGGCCTAATTCTGCTCCTGTCACATGACCTTATAGCCCGCAAGCCACTAAGCTTGGCTATTCCTTGAGCACAGATCCCAAGAGTGGAATTCAGGGTACAAACAAAAATTGTACCCTGAGTTCAACAAAAAAACAAAGAACTGCTGATACTGCCTATTATACAAAAGGAGACAAAGTGTTGGATTACCGATGTCACCTATCCTTGTTCTCTAGAGATGCTGTCTGACTTGCTGAGTTACTCCAGCACTTTATGTCCTTTTGTGCATTAACTTGTATCTGCAGTTCTTTATTTCAACTGCTGGAGTAACTCAGTAGATCAAGCAGCATCTCTGGAGAACATTGATAGGTGATGCTTCGGACTATCTGAAATTCGGTTCTCTACCCAAAAGGTCACCTATCCATGTTCTCCCGAGATGCTGCCTGACCTGCTGAATTCTTCTTATCAAGTCCACACCAGAAGATTAGATATTGTTCAGCCAGAGCTGAACACACTTCTCAGCATCTTCATTGTAGGCAGCGAGATCGGCAGCCATTCATTGGTTTCCCAGTTGAAGGCACTTCAGCAGGTGTTCCTTTGTTTGTGGTTCAATATCACATTTGCAGGTGACATTGTTGGAGTTATATCCCCACTTGTTTAGAGACTCCTTGGCTCTACCAACACCAGTTCTCAATCGATTGAGGCATTTCCATCTGGGCCCAACTTGCGTCTGCACGAGGAGGGAGTTGCTTACTTGCCGTTAGTCCAATGGTAGTTGAGGGAGGTCGAGTGAATATTCTATCATCCCATATGGAGACTCATAGAAACATAGAAAATAGGTGCAGGAGGAGGCCATTCGGCCCTTCGAGCCAGCACCGCCATTCATTGTGATCATGGCTGATTGTCCCCTATCAATAACCCGTGCTTGCCTTCTCCCCATATCCCTTGACTCCACTAGCCCCTAGAGCTCCATCTAACTCTCTCTTAAATCCATCCAGTGATTTGGCCTCCACTGTGCTCTGTGGTAGGGAATTCCATAAATTCACAACTCTCTGGGTGAAAAAGATTTTTCTCACCTCAGTCTTAAATGACATCCCCTTTATTCTAAGACTGTGGCCCCTGGTTCTGGACTCGCCCAACATTGGGAACATTGTGCTTCGTGCTTCACTTGTTGTAATGCCAGCCTCAAGAGGAGTCACACAGTTAAGAAAACTTTTCCTCGACTTTAGGCGGCTCGATAATGGTGTCTGGCCAAACATTGGATGTTGTTCATCTGTTATCTGCCACTGGCTCTCCTTCATGGTGGTTCCTGCTCTTCTGATATCTGGCGGGGCTGTGCCTGCCAAGAGATAGAGGCAGTCAGTACTTGTCAGCTTGATTCAACCTGTGACAAGTCTGCAGGAAACATTGTGGGCTGGGTCCAGCTTCTTGCCATGGGTGGATCTTTCCCATACTGGGCATGCATACTCAGTAGTAGAATAGCAGAGGGCTAGGGCAGTGGAATGTAGGGTCTGTGGGCTAGCATCCCATTTTTTGTTGGTGAACTTTACTAACAACATTGTTGCGTGCACTCACTTTCGCTTTGTCTTCTCAATATGGGTCTTGAGGATAAGACATTGGTCAAACGTTACACCAAGGTAAACTGGATGCTCACAGTGCTCCAATGTTGTTCCAGACCTGAAGTTGTCTCTTGGCTTCACGGTTTCTCTAGTGGAAGGTACACACCCGTGTCTCAGATGGGTTTGCACAGAGGTGGTTCTCCTCATAATATGGTGTTAGTTGATTGATAGCATCAGACAGCCTTTCCTCTACTGCTGAAAAATCAGTATCTTGGGCAGCAAAACCCACAAAATTAGCATACGCAAAGCGCCGAGTTCCATCACTTCTATGAATTCACTTCACTTCCATCACTTCAGCGACCTTCTGAGTTACTCCAGCACTTTGTGTCCTTTTGCAGATCCTGATTGACTTGATGGATGAGACCTACCATATCACAGTGCCTGGAGACACATGGGACTGCAGGTGTTGGACTCCTGAGCAACAAACTATCTGCTGGGGAACTCAAGGAGTCCAGCAGTATCTGCAGAAAATAAATTGTAGCCATTTTGGGTCAATATGCCTGCATCAAGACCAGAAGCTTTGATCACAAATCCTAATAGTGGGACTGATTGAGCTCCTTAAACAGATTGTTTGTTCCATCACAGTGCCCTTCTAGTCCATACATTCAAAGTAATAGCAATCAAGAACAATTAAATGCATTTAATTGTGGAGTGCCTCCGATTCTTAGAGCAGCTCATACAGGAGCCCAACAGGGAGAAGGCAATTCTGGATTTAGTGTTGTATAATGAACTAGATTCGATAAGGGAACTCAAGGTAAAGGAGCCATTAGGAGGTCGTGACCATAATATGTTGTTTTAATCTACAATTTGAGAGGGAGAAGGGAAAATCAGAAGTGTCAGTATTACAGTTGAACAAAGGGGACCAAGGAGCCATGAGGGAAGAGCTGGCCAAAGTTGACTGGAAAGATACCCTAGCATGGATGACAGTGGAACAACAATGGCAGGTATTTCTGGGAATAACACAGAAGGTGCAGGATCAGTTCATTTCAAAGATGAAGAAAGATTCCAAGGGGAATAAGGGGCGTCCATGGCTGACAAGGGAAGTCATGGACAGTATAAAAATAAAATAGAAGTATAACATAGCAAAGATGAGCGGGAAGCCAGAGGATTGGGACATTTTTAAAGAGCAACAGAAGATAACTAAAAAGGCAATACGGGAGGAAAAGATGAGGTACAAATGTAAGCCAGTCAAGAATATAAAGGAGGATCGTAAAAGCGTCTTTAGGTATGTGAAGAGGAAAAAATGAGTTAAGACCAAATTTGGAACCTTGAAGACCGAAACAGGTGAATTTATTATGGGAAACAAGGAAATTGTAGACGAGTTGAACAGGTACTAGTCGTATTTTGAGCCTTAGAAACAAGGTGCAATGGTAAAATATTGTAAATCATTTGGTATTATGAGAAGGCAATGGATAGGCCGAAGGATGAGGACAAAGATTTTAAACTGAGAATGATTTGAGAATTGGGAGGTGGTGGGAAGAAGTGGCATGGGTGACAAATAAAATTATGAATGATGTGGGCCAATGATATATGATGAGTTTTGGATCTGTTAAAAATTGAATGAATAAGCCCAAATGTCAACGTTGAAAACATTGATATTAATATTGTAATTCACAGCAATACTGGAGGACGACCAGTTATTAGTACTTGTAAGTATTTTGAACATAGTCTCCCCCATATTTTCCGTTTGCCAATTATGTTTGGTGTCTATCAGTGTAGTTCAGTTAAAGAACCATATATTGTAATATTTCTTTCTACTTGTTCCAATGGGAGGTTATTACTAACAATTTATAAAATAAATAATAAAATAAGATACAACACACAATAGTCCATATGGTGCTGACAGCAGTGTACCAGTGAACCACCGAACCATTAGCAGAAACTAATGATAAGATGTTCCCAATCACCTGTGTCAAGCAGTCGACCAAAGATAATCTGGTTCAGAATGAAGAAACAATACAATGCAGTGATATCACAAGATTCATAAATTCTAGGTGCAGAATTAGGTCACTCAGCCCATCAGGTCTATTCCACCATTCAATCATGGCTGATCTATCTTTCCCTCTCAATACCATTCTCCTGCCTTTGCCCCATAACCCTTGACACCGTTACTAATCAAGAGTGTGTCCTTTTCTGCTTTAAAACTGTCCATTCACAGCCTCCACATATATGTGGCAATGAATTCCATAGATTCACCACCTTCTGACTAAAGAAATTCTTCTTCATCTTTCTAAAGGTATGTCCTTTTATTCTGTGGCTATGGCCTCTGGTCCTAGACTGTTCCACTAGAGGAAGCATCCTCTTCCCATTCACTCTATCTAGGCCTTTCACCATTCAGTAAGAGGTAGAGGGTGAAGGAGGAGGAGGCAGAATATGCCCCACTGACAAACTTTCAGAAAATTTCATTAACAGCTGGCAAACCTGCAATACAAGCTTTAGCCAACGTCAAAATATCAAGGTCTTCGACTGCTTTTATATATCCTTGACCTTCAGAAACATTTAAAATTATCAATCATAATTAACTAATTTCAAAAAAGTGCAAATCAAATTTGAAAATTGAAGCATTGATTCACTTCAAACACTTGAAAACAAGTAAAGAAATTGAAAACATTAAAGCAAACTCAGTTAGTTCCAGATAATGTACTTACAGTATCTTTATGCTCGCAGTGATTCTTATACCAGCTTCAGTAAGCTTGATGTCCATGCTGGACTCTACACAAGTACGACCATCAGAGCAGAATTGGGAAATTGCCTGTGGAACCCAGCCAGCAGGTATGGAACTCTGATCTGCGTGAGTTTCAAAAACAATCTGACATGTTGGGGTTCATATGGCAGCTATTCGGAATGTGTTAATCCTGGCCAAATTGGAGAGGCTAGGACACTAAAGTTGAGTAAAGGCTTCTGGGCTGTTAGGCCATTTGGTCAATTTAAAAGTGCTTTCTGTCGAAATAGGACAAGCTGCAGAATGGTGCCAGTTTGTCTAAAGCCTAGATCAGAGCTGCAGGAAGAGAATGGGAACATATGGAGACCCTGACAATTAGGTGCAAAATGCATAGAATGGATTGGATGAATGCAAACCAAACATACACATTGTAAATAATATTGCAAAGCTTTACTTTGCTGTATGTTGATTGGATTAAGTATTGAGCCTTGTCTGTTTTTCTTGCATATCAGGGCACATGTTGCAATGTTTATTTCCTCTGAGAAAAACTGTTTGAATACAATGTGTTAGCCACTGTATTATTGGGTTAGGGGAATGGCTGTCATATATGGGGTTAATCGATATCTGTTATTGGATTGTAAAGAGACCACCCCCATGTGGTTCGGCCCCTCGAAGTCTGGGGACGTATAAAAGTCCGCTGCCATGAGGTCCTGTGTCGATCTTCTGGGAGAGCGCTTAGGATTGCGTGACCTTCTGGAGTGTCTCTGTTTGAGCGAGGCCAAGAGGGCTTGATCAGGCAGATACGAGGATCGAACCCGTGGTGGTTAGGTACAGTAGTGGGAACTGTAATTGTGTTTTGTCAAAATAAAGTTTAGATGTGCAAGTGCTTGACTCAATGATTTGTGACTGAAACTAGACTGGGGGGAAGCTTTGAATGAGCAATTTACACATGAACCTACTTCTTTTCGGCAGAAAATTCCAGCTCTTTGATATCATGCCAAACATTTCCTTTGAATTTCCTTGGCATTTGGTTATTGTTTATTTTCAGCCATTTTTGTTTTATTCTTTTTTTTCCAGCCTTCGAAAAGCTTAGTCTAGTTAGATGGTCTAAAATTCAACCAAATTACAATGGTGTATTTCCTACAGCAGCTGTACTCTCTCAGCAGGTTTGTGCTTGTCGAATAAGCTGTACGTGCAGTTCTTAATTTGAAGCATTCAAGCAATGCATTGCCATCTATCTTAACCGTGGAAGCAACACTTTATTTGTTTTTTGTGTCCTATAAATTATTGAGTTTTGACAGAGTAAAAGGAGAACACACACACAGAGCTATTTATGACGTAGATGCCATTCCACACATAATAAATTAATGTCGAGGCTCCATTATGATTACCGCACATCTGCTGGTGCTACTATTAACAGCAACAATTACAAGGGAAATGCACATAGGAAAATGTGGGCACAATAACATTAACATAATTTTATAAATAGATCTTAACATATGGTATCTTGGCACTGCACTTGCACAGTGGCTTTGAGCTTACACAATGAACACAATTGGAGATTTGAGCAGAACTGCATGCAAAATTGAGCTGGATTTTAGATAAGTTGCTTTCCTCAGTTTTTTTTTCGTTGAAATTCATTAACAATTCTCTTGATTGTTTTCAAAATGTCCTTACTATATTTGAGTAAACAGTTGAAGAATTAGTTTTTTCCCCATTAAAAAAACCGCAATAAAATCCCAAATCATATCGGCAGGATATCCTTGCCTCGTGGTAGGATGAAATAAAAACTCCCATTCATTTGGATTTATTTTCGATGAGTAATTAGTGCATTACAAACAAGTTCTTCGTGTGCTACAATGTTTTCAATAATTTCCTGCTACCATCATGCCCATCAGCAGATTAGACTGGACACTTCTGGTCCTAATTCATCCTGACACGTTTTCCTGAAGTATTTTTTGCATGCGATTGTGCCATCAGTGTGTGGAACAGTCATTAATTACTCTCTTACAGAAATTAGATTAAATGGTCATGACCTATGACCTTCATTTTTAACTCTCATTAAAATAAGAGAACCTCAGGCTGAAAGTAGAGTCGAGCTTGATTTAAAATGTCCTGGCTGAGCCATTGCTTTTATATTTTATGATTCCCCCAAGTCATTTTAAGGTATAACGAAAACTCACTGTCAGTAGCCCTGACCATAGATATCTTTGGTTCACAGATGTCTTAGTCTGCGGCCCTGTGCTGCTGCCGCTTGCAGTGGACAGACCAAAAATATCCCATCCTCTAAATTTAGTGTCATTCATCATATGCCTCCCTCAAAAGGTTTTTGCCAGGACCAGTGGTAAGATGCACAAGTAACTGGTTCATCTAAAATATTCTGTACGAACATTCAAACTATCTTCCTCCCCTCCTGCCTTATTTGATTGATGTTACTTCCAACTTTAACTATGAAGGAGTCTTCATTCTCATGAAATTGAATGTCTGACTGCCTCCATAAACATTTCCATGGATCAGTTGATCTTTGATCAGTTTTTCCTGATTGAAATATGGTTGGCCATATTGATCCGGTTGTAATAATAAACACAGGTATGTCCTGTTATCCAGCACATATCCACATACATCCTGATATAGAGTCATAGTCATATAGCACAGAAACAGGCAATTCAGCCCTACGCATCCTTGTTGACCAAAACGCCTCCTCTAAGCTACTCCATTTGCCTTTGTTTAACTTTTCGTATGTATGTATCTGTCCAAGTGTATTTTAAGAGCTGTTATAGTACCTGCCTCAAGTAAACTCCTTTGGCAGCTCATTCCATATACCTACCACCCTCTGAACTAAATAGTTGCCCCTCAGATTCCTGTTAAATCTTACACCCCCCTCTCCTTACACCTATGTCCTCTGGTTCTCGATTTGATTACAAGGGATTTGATAAAGGACCTTGAGGTTAATGAGCCATTAGGAGGTAGTGACCATAACATGGTCAGGTTTAATCTACAATTGGAGAGGGAGAAAGGTAGATCAGTGGTGTTAGTGTTACAGTTGAATAAAGGGGATTACGGGGCCATGAGGGAGAAGCTGGCCAAAGATAAATGGAAAGATTCACTAGCAGGGGTGACAGTGGAACAAAAATGGCAGGTAGTTCTAGGAATAATACAGAAGGTGCAGGATCAGTTCATTCCGAGGAGGAAGAAAGATTCCAAGGGGAAAAAGGGGCGACCATGGCTGACAAGGAACATCAGGGACAGAATAAAAATTAAAGCGAAGAAATACAACATAGCAAAGATGAACGGGAAACAAGAGGATTGGATAATGTTTAAAGAACAACAGAAGATAACCAAAAAGACAATACGGGGAGAAAAGCTGAGGTATGAAGGTAAGCTCGTCAAGAATATAAAGCAGGATAGTAACAGCTTCTTTAGGTATGTGAAGAGGAAAAATTAGTTAAGACCAAAGTTGGACCCTTGAAGGATGAAAAAGGTGAATTTATTATGGGGAACAAGAAAATGGCAGATGAGTTGAACAAGTACTTTGGATCTGTCTTCTCTAAGGAGGAGACAAACAATCTTCCTGATATAGTAGTGGCCAGAGGATCTGGGGTGATGGAGGAACTGAAGGAAATCCACATTAGGCAGGAAATGGAGTTGGATAGACCGATGGGACTGAAGGCTGATAAATCCCCAGGGCCTGATGGTCTGCATCCCAGGGTACTTAAGGAAGTGGCTCTAGAAATTGTGGATGCATTGGTGATAATTTTCCAATGTTTTATAGACTCAGGATCAGTTTCTGTGGATTGGAGGGTAGCTAATGCCATCCCACTTTTTAAGAAAGGCGGGTGAGAGAAAACGGGGAATTATAGACCAGTTAGCCTGACATCGGTGGTGGGGAAGATGCTAGAGTCAATTATAAAAGATGAAATAGCGAACATTTGGATAGCAGTAACAGGATCGGTCCGAGTCAGCATGGATTTACGAAGTGGAAATCATGCTTGACTAAACTTCTGGATTTTTTTGAAGATGTAACAAGGAAAATGGACAAGGGAGAGCCAGTGGATGTAGTGTGCCTGGACTTTCAGAGAGCATTTGATAATGTCCCACATAGGAGATTAGTGGGCAAAATTAGGGCACATGATATTGGGGGTAGAGTACTGACATGGATAGAGAAGTGGTTGGCGGACAGGAAACAAAGAATAGGGATTAACGGGTCCCTTTCAGAATGGCAGGCAGAGACTAGTGGGGTACCCCAAGGCTAGGTGCTGGGACCGCAGCTATTTACAATATACATCAATGATTTGGATGAAGGGGTTCAAAGTAACATTAGCAAATTTGCAGATGACACAAAGGTGGGTGGCAGTGTGAACTGTGAGGAGGATGCTATGCGAATGCAGGGTGACTTGGACAGGTTGGGGGACTGGGCAGATGCATGGCAGATGAAGTTTAATGCGGGTAAATGTGAGGTTATCCACTTTGGTATCAAAAACAGGAAGGCAGATTACTATCAAAATGGCATCAAGTTGGGAAAAGGGGAAGTACAACGGGATCTGGGGGTCCTTGTTCATCAGTGTATGAAAGTAAACATGCAGATACAGCAGGCAGTGAAGGAAGCGAATGGCATGTTGGCCTTTATAACAAGATGAATCGAATATAGGAGCAAAGAGGTCCTTCTGCAGTTGTACAGAGCCCTAGTGAGACCACACCTGGAGTACTGTGTGCAGTTTTGGTCCCCTAATTTGAGGAAAGACATTCTTGCTATTGAGGGAGTGCAGCATAGGTTTACAAGGTTAATACCCGGGATGGCGGGACTGGCATATGCTGAGAGAATGGAGCAGCTGGGCTTGTACACTCTCGAGTTTAGAGGCAGGAAACATGTTCCCGATGTTGGGGGAGTCCAGACCCAGGGGCCACAGTTTAAGAATAAGGAGTAAGCCATTTAGAACGGAGACGAGGAAACATTTTTTCTCACAGAGCGTGGTGAGTCTCTGTAATTCTCTGTCTCAGAGGGCAGTGGAGGCAGGTTCTCTAGATGCTTTCAAGAGAGAGCTAGATAGGCCTCTTAAAAATAGCAGAGTCAGGGGATATGGGGAGAAGGCAGGAACGGGGTACTGATTCGGGATGAACAGCCATGATCACATTGAATGTCAGTGCTGGCTCAAAGGGCTGAATGGCCTACTCCTGCACCTATTGTCCACTGACTAGTGTCTATTGATTCCCCTAAACTGGATAAAAGACAATGTGTTCACCCTATCTATGCCCCTCATGATTATTTGAACAGAAGATATTGGGCTCCTAGATTATCTTAAACTAATGAAATGATGCCAAAAAACAAAATTCTTATTTTCATACACTGATGAACAAGGACCCCCCAGATCCCATTGTACTTCCCCTTTTCCCAACGACGCCATTTAGATAGTAATTTGCCCTCCTGTTTTTGATACCAAAGTGGATAATTATTTATCCGCATTAAACTTCATCCCGAATGTATATTTAATCCACAAGGATTAGCAGAAGCATCATGTCAACTGCTGGATTACAACATCAATGTCCCGCTGAGTGAGATATACAATCCTTCCCACGTCTGACTTACAAACCACTGACATTGAGGAGGGATTGGAATCCAAATGGTTGCATTCCATTCCCCCCCCCCCCCCCCCCCCCCCCCCCCAGGAATAGGCAAACATTATTGCCTTATCTGTGCAACCCACAATTCTTAAAAAATATAATTTCTTCTTTGGCTCATGCAGTTTTACTGATCAGCATTGGGTGCTTTATGAGTTAAAATTCATGACTGATGGAATTTAATGGGGGATTCAACAAAAGGAACATAGGAGGGAGGATTTGGTGAAAACTGACAATAACGTAGGACAAAATTCCTGACAATGATATTCAGAAACAAAAATATTCAAACCCAAATCAACGATTGGAGTTAGGAATCCTCCATGAGGAATTTCAATTTAACAAAGTATCCCTGGATCAACTTTGCCACCTGGCTGAACTGAAACCCACTTACACATATTCCAATTACACTCAGTCCATGAAAATGTCAACATAACCTTAATGTCTTCATCTTGCAGCCTCTCAACAGCAACAGAAGCCAGATTTTGTGCACACTGCTATTACTTTCATGGCTGCCAAGTTCATTCATTTTAGAGTGTCCCCTTGCAAAATGTAGATTTTTATCAGATTGCAAGGGATCGCAGTATGATCCAAAAGGATATCCAAGCATAGAAACATAGAAACATAGAAAATAGGTGCAGGAGGAGGCCATTTGGCCCTTCGAGCCAGCACCGCCATTCATTATGATCATGGCTGATCATCCACAATCAGTAACCCATGCCTGCCTTCTCCCCATATCCCTTGATTCTGCTAGCTTCTCGAGCTCAATCTAACTCTCTTTTAAATTCAGTGAATTGGCCTCTACTGCTTTCTCAGGCAGAGAATTTCAAAAATTCACAATTCACGGGTGAATTATAATTTATACACGACAGATAAACTCTAAAGATTCAACACTAAATTTTAAGTCTTATGTGCTATTTTTTTCAGCATTGCATGAAAGCAAGTGTTAATTTCCCAGTGATTTGTAGAAATGACCATTTTCAGACATTTGTTATTACATTGGAATTATGACATGAAAGTCCCGCTGGTGCTTCTGATATGATTTTTGCATCAGGTGTGCACTAATATTATTCCCCCATGAAATCCTGTTACCTGGGAAATTAGCCCATATTTGCCTGGAAACATCTGTCAGTCAATTCTTCATGCAAATATGCCTTCCTTGCCTTGGGAATTTTTGTAGCACCTTTTGCCATCTGTTTTCATGGGCAGCACTGAACACCCCATTCATCTATTCTTACTTTTATTCAATAATCAGTTCATACCATAACTACCCATACATCAAACATCCTGAACATGCCAAATCCCTAACCCCCCACCCAATGATAATCCTTACCCTTGATTACTCGTTATTTAGTTTTGTTGTTTTGAATGTCAAATTACATCTCCTGGTAATGACCTCCCAATCATTCGTCAACTCCCAACTCTACAATCAACTTTTGCCCTGCCCCTCCAATCATCACCACAACTTTTACCTTGCAACCACTTTGATCCTGACCTTCCCATCACAGTGGTCCTCAGCATTTGATTGATCCTGACCTCAACCCTCAAATCATCTCCAGCTTTACGCCTACTAATACCTCTTGAAGGCAATGGAGGCCGATTCACTGGATGCATTCAAAAGAGAGTTAGATAGAGATTTTAGGTCTAGAGGAATTAAGGGATATGGGGAGAAGGCAGGAATGGGGTACTGATTTTGCATGATTAGCCATGATCATATTTAATGGGGGTGCTGGCTCGAACGGCCGTATGGCCTACTCCCGCACCTATTTTCTGTTTCTATGTTTCTAGAATGCTTCTAAATGCTCCATTTCATTACCCAGATCAGGTCACTGCAGTCTGTAATGTCAATTTAATTCAGAAATCAACCCTGAAAATAACAAAAGTTAATGCCTCACCATAAACATTTTTTCTCATTTCAGTCTAGTCTTGGTTAAGTTCCCCTAAAAATACGTTAATTGAAAATACACACCTTCCTGACCTGCCGTGAAAATAATTGTTGATTTATTTCCACCATTCAGTGGTACATAATGTGCACTAATGCAGGAAAGAGCTGTACCACAGGACAAGATGAACCTGAATAGAGCTGGAGCAAATCAAAGGTTCAAAGGTTCAAAGGTTCAAAGGTTATTTTATTGGTCACATACCCCTAGGTGTAGTGAAATGTTTCTTGCCATGCAGCACATAAAGAAAGAATACAGACATAACAGTAATAAAGAAATTTAAACATAAAAACATCCCCCCACAATGGTTCCCACTGTGGAGGAAGGCACAATGTCCAGTCCCCATCCCCAGTTCACCCATAGTCGGGCCTATTGAGGCCTCCACAGTTGCCTCCACGAAGGCCCGATGTTCCAGGCCGTTCTCATTTCAGTCTAGTCTTGGTTAAGTTCCCCTAAAAATACGTTCATAAAAATATCCTCAATGAGAGATTACTAGGGCTAGGTTTAAACTAACACTTAGAGAAAGAAATAAAACAAGATCAATTCCATGGTGTTGCCCAGCTTAGCCCAAGGAGATTCAGTTTGGATAGTTTCCCTATTTAAATCCTTTAGTGCTGTGGCATTTTCTTTTAATTAACGTGTTAGTTTAGTTTACTTTGGAGATAAAGCAAGCCGACCTTCGATATCCTGTCATGGTAATTCTATGGTGTAATCCCACTTTCACATCCACTCCATACACATCAGGGGCAATTTACAGAGGTCAATTAACCTACAAACCTGTATGTCTTTGGGATGTGGGAGGAATCCAGAGCACCTGGATGAAACCCACATGGACATAGGGAGAAGATGAGAATTCTGCAGACTGCACACAAGGTCAGGATCAAACCCAGGTGTCTGGCACTGTGAGGCACCTAATATGCCTCAGTGGCCACAGACTCCAATTCTATTTCTTTCTTTCCCAACCCTCCTTAATGTTTCCTATCTAAACCTATTCAGTACTCATTTCTGACCAATATACAGGCATGCTACAGTTACTTTCACCAAAACCATGATTTTTTTCATGAGAATAAAAAGTATTTTTTTGTTGTTTTTATCTTCTTTTGGTGGGGATTTGCTTGGGCCACATTTGGAGTGCAGTTCCGGTTTCTCCATTATAGGATGGATGTGGAGACTTTCGGGGGGTGCGGAAGAGGTTTCCCAGAATGATGCTTGAATTAAAGGGTAATAGCTCTCAGGAGAGGTTAAACAAACTTGAATTGTTTTCCGTGGAGCATTGGACACTGAAAGGATACCTGATAGAAGAATAGAAAATTGCACAGACATAGAAACATAGAAACATAGAAACATAGAAAATAGGTGCAGGAGTAGACCATTCGGTCCTTCGAGCCTGCACCGCCATTCAATATGATCATGGCTGATCATCTAACTCAGTATCCTGTTCCTGCCTTCTCTCCATACCCCCTGATCCCTTTAGCCACAAGGGCCACATCTAACTCCCTCTTAAATATAGCCAATGAACTGGCCTCAACTACCTTCTGTCGCAGAGAATTCCAGAGATTCACCACTCTCTGTGTGAAAAATGTTTTCCTCATCTCGGTCCTATAAGATTTCCCCCTTATCCTTAAACTGTGACCCCTTGTTCTGGGCATCCCCAACATCGGGAACAATCTTCCTGCATCTAGCCTGTCCAACCCCTTAAGAATTTTGTAAGTTTCTATACCCCATTCAATCTTCTAAATTCTTGCGAGTACAAACAGAGTCTATCCAGTCTTTCTTCATATGAAAGTCCTGACATCCCAGGAATCAGTCTGGTGAACCTTCTATGTACTCCATCTATGGCAAGAATGTCTTTCCTCAGATTAGGAGACCAAAACTGTACGCAATACTCCAGGTGTGGTATCACCAAGACCCTTTACAACTGCAGTAGAACCTCACTGCTCATATACTCAAATCCTTTTGCTATGAATGCTAACATACCATTCGCCTTCTTAACTGCCTGCTGCACCTGCATGCCTACTTTTAATGACTGGTGTACCATGACACCCAGGTCTCGTTGCATCACCCCTTTTCCTAATTGGCCACCATTCAGATAATAGTCTACTTTCCTGTTTTTGCCACCAAAGTGGATAACCTCACATTTATCCACATTATACTGCATCTGCCATGCAATTGCCCACTCACCCAGCCTATCCAAGTCACCTTGCAGCCTCCGAGCATCCTCCTCACAGCTAACACTGCCCCCCAGCTTCGTGTCATCCACAAACTTGGAGATGTTGCATTCAATTCCCTCGTCCAAATCATTAATATATATTGTAAATAGCTGGGGTCCCAGTTCTGAGCCTTGCGGTACCCCACTAGTCACTGCCTGCCATTGTGAAAAGGACCCGTTTACTCCTACTCTTTGCTTCCTGTCTGCCAGCCAGTTCTCTATCCACATCAATACTGAACCCCTAAAAACGTTTGCTTTAAGTTTGTATACTAATCTCTTATGTGGGACATTATCGAAAGCCTTCTGAAAGTCCAGATACAACACATCCACTGGTTCTCCATTATCCACTCTACTAGTTACATCCTCGAAAAATTCTATAAGATTCGTCAGACATGATTTACCTTTCATAAATCCATGCTGACTTTGTCCAATGATTTCACCACTTTCCAAATGTGCTGCTATCCCATCTTTAATAACTTTCTAGCAGTTTCCCCACTACCGATGTTAGACTAACTGGTCTGAAATTCCCCGTTTTCTCTCTCCCTCCCTTTTTAAAAAGTGGGGTTACATTAGCTACCCTACAATCCTCAGGAACTACTCCAGAATCTAAAGAGTTTTGAAAAATTATCACTAATGCATCCACTATTTCTGGGGCTACTTCCTTAATTACTCTGGGATGCAGCCTATCTGGCCCTGGGGATTTATCGGCCTTTAATCCATTCAATTTACCTAACACCACTTCCCGGCTAACCTGGATTTAACTCAGTTCCTCCATCTCATTTGACCCCCGGTCCCCTGCTATTTCCGGCAGAATATTTATATCTTCCTTAGTGAAGACAGAACCAAAGTAGTTATTCAATTGGTCTGCCATGTGTTTGTTCCCCATGATCAATTCACCTGTTTCTGACTGCAAGGGAACTACATTTGTTTTAACTAATCTTTTCCTCTTCACATATCTATAAAAGCTTTTGCAGTCAGTTTTTTATATTCCCTGCCAGTTTTCTTTCATAATCTACTTTCCCTTTCCTAATTAAGCCCTTTGTCCTCCTCTGGTGGACTCTGAATTTCTCCCAGTCCTCTGGTAGGCTGCTTTTTCTGGCTAATTTGTACGCTTCATCTTTTGTTTTGATACTATCCCTGATTTCCCTTGTTATCCACGGATGCATTACCTTCCCTGATTTATTTTTTTGCCAAACTGGGATGAACAATTGTTGTAGTTCATCCATGCAGTCTTTAAATGCCTTCCATTGCATATCCACCGTCAACCCATTAAGAATCAATTGCCAGTCTATCTTGGCCAATTCATGTCTCATACTCTCAAAGTTACCTTTCTTTAAGTTCAGGACCCTTGTTTCTGAATTAACAATGTCACTCTCCATCCTAATGAAGAACTCAACCATATTATGGTCACTCTTGCCCAAGGGGCCACACACACAACAAGACTGCCAACTAACCCTTCCTCATTACTCAATACCCAATCTAGAATAGCCTGCTCTCTCGTTGGTCCCTCTACATGTTGGTTTAGAAAACTATCCCGCGTACATTCCAAGAAATCCTCTTCCTCAGCACCCTTGCCAATTTGATTCACCCAATCTATATGCAGATTGAAGTCACCCATTATAACTGTTTTACCTTTGTTGCACGCATTTTTAATTTCCTGTTTGATGTCATCCCCAACTCCACTACTACTGTTAGGTGGCCTGTACACAATTCCCACTAGCGTTTTCTGCGCCTTAGTGTTTCACAGCCCTACCCATATCGATTCCACATCTTCCAAGCTAATGTCCTTCCTTTCTATTGCGTTAATCTGCTCTCTAACCAGCAATGCTACCCCACCTCCTTTCCCTTTCTGTCTATTTCTCCTGAATAATGAATATCCCTGGATGTTCAGCTCCCAGCCTTGGTCACCTTGGAGCCATGTCTCCGTGATCCCAACTATATCATAGTCATTAATAGCTATCTGCGCATTCAACCCATCCACCTTATTACGGTTGCTCCTTGCATTGAGACACAAAGCCTTCAGGCTTCTTTTTACAACACTCTTACCCCTTATACAATTATGTTGAAAAGTGGCCCTTTTTGATTTTTGCCCTGGATTTGTGTGCCTGCCACTTTTACTTTTCACCTTGCTACCTATTGCTTCTACCCTCATTTTACACCCCTCTGTCTCTACGCTCACACATTTAAGAAACCCTTTCCCTTTAACTCCATCCTCAACTATCCCATTCGACACCCCACCCCCCTTATTCAGTTTAAAACCACCCGTGTAGCAGTGGCAAACCTGCCTGCCAGAATGCTGGTCCCCCACCTGTTAAGATGCAATCTGTCCCTTTTGTACAGTTCCCTCTTACTCCAAAACAGATTCCAGTGATCTAATAATCTAAATCCCTGCCCCATGCATCAGTTCCTCAGCCACACATTCAGGTCCCGTATCTCCCTGTTCCTGCTCTCGCCAGCACGAGGAACTGGAAGCAAACCGGAGATAACAACCCTGGAGGTCCTGCTTTTCAGCATTTTTCCGATCTCTCTAAAGTCACGCTGCAGAATATTCATCCCCTTCTTTCCGACATCGTTTGTGCCGACATGCACTACCACTTCCGGATGTTCACCTTCGCCCTTGAGGATTTTCTGCACTCTGTCCGTGACATCCTGGATCCTGGCACTGGGAAGGCAGCACACCATCCTCGAATTCCATCTGTCGCCGCAGAAACCCCTGTCCGTACCTCTCACGATGGAGTCTCCCACTACAATGGTGTTGCCTGACTTTGGCCTTTTTGGTTTTGGCTCAACAGCCCTATTCGCATCGCAAGCCAGTCCGCCGCTCAGTGTAAAAACGTCTTCTGTCCCAACAGCTTCTAAGTGGGTGAACCTGTTCACAAGAGGTATAACACCCGGGGACGTTTGCATTCCATGCTTCCCTCCCTTTCTCACTGTCTCCCACCTTCTGTCTTCCAGTACCTTAGGTGTAACAATCTTACTGTAGGACTTGTCGAGGAACGACTCAGTTTCTCGGACGAACCTGATGTCATCCACTTGCTTCTCCAGTTCCCCAACACGGTCCTTCAGGAGCTCTACCTGGATGCATAGATGTGGTAGACTATTGGTAGACTATAGGTGAAAATGTCAGACTAGAGGGCACAACTTAAAGGCGAGAGGGGCAAATTTTAAAGGAGATGTGCGGAGCAAGTTTGTTAGACAGAGAGTGGTGGATGGCTGAAGAACGATACAAAAGTGGCATTTAAGAGGCTCTTGGATCAGCACAAGGATATGCAGAAAATGGAGGGATAGGGATCACCTACAGACGGACATTTGTTTAACTTGTCATCATGTTTGGCACAAACATTGTGAGCCGTACCTGTGCTGTACTGTTTTATGTTCAATGTTTTGGGCTAAATAGCAGATAATGCCTGGCACTATTTGATCTGACCTTGGAATCGTAACTCTTGATCCCCCACCATTGCTCAAGTTGCAATGTGATTGACTCTGGTTGTTGTCTGGTCATTAGTCAATACTGACCATTGTTGATGTTGTTGTTGTTCTTCATTTGTCCTCGAGCAAGACCATGGCATCTGGTCTATAGCATTGCAATGTAAATGGAGATTGCTGATCAGACCAATCTGTGCTTAAAATTTCTTCCACACTGGAGACAGAGATGTAATGATGCAAATATTTTCCAGGGAAGAATCTTGCCATTCATCATTAAAATGAAGGGTCAGGACCTGAAACATCACCTATCCATGTTCCCCAGAGATGCCACCTCACACACTAAGTTACTCCAGCACTTTGTGTCTTCTTCCATCATTAAAACAAAGTGCTTATGCTTTATGTGAAAACTATCCCTCCAGAAGCAGTCAACTTAAAATCTTGACGCACCTTCCCGTAGCACACTAAGTAAATCTGCGAATACCGTTTTACGATCCTGCTTCATAATCTATTTCTTAATTCTGAAAGTCAGTTTTGCAACCACTGAATTATACTTGTTTCTGTTGTTATAACCAAATGGAATACCAATCACCAGAAGATAAAAGTTGGCAAGAAGGTAGATGAAAAGTACCTTTGATATATTCAGTATAATAAATAAACTATAAATTAAATTTCAAAAGAATGTGTGATAATATTGAATAATATAGTGATGAAGCCACAAACAAAATGGCTTGGAATTATTGGGTGTAGATTGCTGGGATTCCTTTGTCAAAAAGGAATTTGATTTTTGAATGATTCTGGAATTGCGTGCACAAAAATGTAGATGAGGCCTGAGGCAGCTTCAGGCATTTTGAGGGGTGAGGGGTGCCAGCAGCTATTCTTGCTCATAGTCCCACTTTTTTGATGGAAATATCATAATGGAGATCCAAGATGGCGCCAATGCCAGGCGATCTTTGTGTGCTAGATTCAGAAGTGGATCTGCAATCACGCATTACAACATGCTCTGATGTATCTGTAAACTGTGGATGGCTCGATCGTAATCATGTATTGTCTTTCCGCTGACTGGTTAGCGTGCAACAACATTTATTCACTGTACCTTGGTATAGGTGACAATAAACTAAACTCAATAAATGGAACTCAAATAATTGAGGCCAGTTCATTGGCTATATTTAAGAGGGAGTTAGATGTGGTCCTTGTGGCTAAGGGGATCAGGGGGTATGGAGAGAAGGCAGGTACGGGATACTGAGTTGGATGATCAGCCATGATCATATTGAATGGCGGTGCAGGCTCGAAGGGCCGAATGGCCTACTCCTGCACCTAATTTCTATGTTTCTATGTTTCTAAATAAGCCTCACCATCTTGTTAAATGGTGGAACATGGTCTTATCTCCCTTGTCACGCTCTGTAAGAACTTTATATATTTCAATAAGCTCATCCCTCAGTCTTCTGAACTCTAGCTAAGAGAACTCTAAAGAGAACAAGCTTCATCTGCTTGACTCTGGGATCCTTGTCAGCCCCTTGTCATGTGCAAGTGAAATGATACGTCCAGCGATCCAATGATACCGGCCCACCACAATAAATTTTTACATAAACATCCCCCAGTCCATGTAATAGGGCAAAGGATATCCCCTTTGGATGGGAAGATGTCAAGAAGTCATCAATTTAAAATGGTTGTTGAGAAAGTAGGAGCTGAAGAGAATGGCTTCATCTAAGTTTTTTACTTGACGTTTTTACCTGATAACTGACTCTGGGAATTCACTCAAAATTTAGATTCATCCTCAGTTTAAAATGCACAATCAGTGCAATTATGTTCATTTAATTAATTTGGCAGTTTAATTACCTGGTTTTAAGAGCAGCCACACTATTATACAGCCTGAATTACACCGGTACCTAGTCACCCATTCCTAATCAGATCAAAGTAATTTCCTTATCCCCTTATTAAACAAAAAACACACTCTATCAGCACTTCACTCAATCAGCTGCTCAAATCAAAAGATCTTGACTGACTCAGGGACTGACTTTTTTCTTGCTTATTCTCTCTATTTTAGTTATGCAAACCACCATCAAAGTTCACGATAAAATATAACATTTTAAACAAATTTCCCTTCAGAAAACATTCCCAATTATAGAAGTGTACAGTATAAAAAACAACCAATTATATCTGTGATGGTTCTTTGCCAGGACAATTCAAAACTAATCCCACTGCCTGGCACTCTTCACACAGCCCAATACCATTCTCCGCTTCAAATAATTATCCACTTTCCCTTAAAAGATGTGATAGTCTGTACATCAAACACTCCCTGTGGCAAAGCATTCCATGCTCCAACAATCCCATGCATAAAGAATTTTCTCTTCACCTCTCTTCTCATCTGTCAACTTAGGATGGAGAAATGCAAAATAAAAAACACTAAACAGACCTTCAAGGAGCAATTCACATGTGCTATAATTACAATCTGATCCATGAACATATAGGAAAAGACGTTCTGCTGCAAAATGGAATGTTTTTATGTGATATGCCATGGAATTCTATTTAAACGCAAGAACGGATTGAATTTCCATTGCCAGAGCAGTCTATTAGCTTGTTACTGTGCTCATTAAAAAGCTCTCTTTGTATAAGCATTGAACTGTTGGATGAGTCTAGAGCAGGGGTGGGGAACCTGCGGCCTTAAGGCAGCATTCGGCCTTACATTGAAATATAGAAACATAGAAAATAGTTGCAGGAGGAGGCCATTTGGCCCTTTGAGCCAGCACCGCCATTCATAGTGATCATGGCTGATCGTTCCCTATCAATAACCCGTGCCTGCCTTCTCCCCATATCCCATGACTCGACTAGCCCCAAGAGCTCTATTTAGCTCTCTATTAAATCCATCCAGTGATTTGGCCTCCACTGCCCTCTGTGGCAGGGAATTCCATAAATTCACAACTCTCTGGGTGAAAAAGTTTTTTCGTCCAGAGAGTCTTAAATGACCTCCCCTTTATTCTAAGACTGTGGCCCCTGGTTCTGGGCTCTCCCAACATTGGGAACATTTTTCCTGCATCGAGCTTGTCCAGTCCTTTTATAATTTTATATGTTTCTATACGATCCCTCCCCATCCTTCTAAACTCCAGTGAATACAAGCCTAGTCTTTTAAATATTTTCTCATATGACAGTCCCGCCATCCCAGGGATCAATCTCGTGAACCTACGCTGAACTGCCTCAATCACAAGGATGTCCTTCCTCAAATTAGGAGACCAAAACTATACACAATACTCCAGATGTGGTCTCACCAGAGCCCTATACAACTGCAGAAGAACCTCTTTACTCCTATACTGAAATCCTCTTGTAATGAAGGCCAACATTTCATTAGCTTTCTTCACTGCCTACTGTACCTGTAAGCAAACTTTCAGTGATCGGTGTACAAGAATGCCCAGGTCTCGCTGCACCTCCCTTTACCTAACCTAACTCCATTGATATAATAATCTGCCCCCTTGCTTTTGCCGCCAAAGTGGATAACCTCACATTTATCTATATTATACTGCATCTGCCACACATCTGCCCACTCACTCAACCTGTCCAGGTCACTCTGCAACCTCCTAACATCCTCTTCACAGTTCACACTGCCCCCCAGCTTTGTGTCATCCGCAAACTTGCTAGTGCTGCTCCTAATTCCCTCTTCCAAATCATTAATATATATGGTAAACAGTTGTGGCCCCAACACTGAGCCTTGTGGCACTCCACTCGCCACTGCCTGCCATTCTGAAAAGGACCCGTTCACTCCTACTCTTTGCTTCCGGTCTGCCAACCAATTTTCTATCCATGTCAACACCCTACCCCAATACCATGTGCTCTAATTTTAGTCGCCAGTTTCCCGTGCGGCACCTTATCAAAGGCTTTCTGAAAGTCTAGATGCACTACATCCACTGGCACCCCTTCATCCATTTTACTTGTCACATCCTCAAAAAATTCCAGAAGATTAGTCTAGCATGATTTCCCTTTAATAAATCCATGTTGACTTGGACCAATCCTTTTACTGCTATCCAAATGCCCCATTATTACCAAAGATCTTAGAGCAGAGCAAGACGGGCCACTCCTGCGAAATACAATGGGCTGACGTATTGTACACTACGGAGGGGATCCTGGGCATTTTTCCCCGCCCATTTTAGTAACCGGAGCCTACCTAACCCGACCCGACTCGCAGTGTAATCAATGTTGCGGGGCAACAGTTTGTGTGTGTGATATAGGGTTAGATTCATAATTCTGTCAGTTCATACTTCTTGTCAAGAATAAAATTTAACTCTGGTAATTGTCTTTCTTAATGTTTTTTAAATCATTTCTTTTTAAATAGCTCACAAGCAGTGTTTGAGTTGATTGTGTAGTAACCGGAACCGACCCGACTCGCAGGGTAATTGACATTGCTGGGGGAAGTTTTTGTGTGTGATATAGGGTTAGATTCATAATTCTGTTAGTTCATAATTCTTGTTAATTCTTGGTAAAGAATAAAATGGTTATAAACACACATACATGAATGTGATATAAATGTATATAATCATATATCAAAGGTATTTTATTGGTCACATTCACATACACCTAGGTGTAGTGAAGTGAAATGCTTCTTGCCATTTTGCAGCACATAAAGAAGGAATACAGACATAACATTAATAAGAGTTTTAAACATAAAGAACATCCTCCCACAATGGTTCCCATTATGAGGGAAGGCACAAAGTCCAGTCCCCAACCCCAGTTCACCCATAGTCGGGCCCATTGAGGCCTCCACAGTTGCCTCTATGGAGGCCCGATGTTCCTGGCCATTCTCGCCGGGTGATGTTGCTCCGGCGTCGGGAGAGTCCTCACAGCGGCCTGAGAACCCTGGAACGGCCGCTTCCGTACTGGAGGCCGCGGCTTCCGAAGCCGACAAGGCCACGCCGGTTGGAGCCACACAACTGGTGATCTCATCTAGAGATCCCAGGCTCCCGGTGTAAAGTTCAGCACCGCTGCCCGCAGCTGGTCGCTCCACAGTCCCGCAGCTCCGCGATGTTTTCATCAGCGATCTTCAGCTCACCGGAGCTCCAGCGTGGCGACCCGGGCAAGGCATCACCCGCTCCGCGATAACGCTCCAGCGCTGTGCCGCCGCCGAAGCTGAGGTTCTGGGTGGTCCCCGACAGGAAACGCCGCTCCAGGGCCGCTGGTAGGTCGCGAGGACGGGTCGAAGCTGCAGCCTGGAGAAAAGCTGCCTCTCCGACCAGGTAGGGACCCTGAAACGTAGTTTCCCCCCCCCCCACAAAAAAAAGTCTAGTCTAGACCTCCAAACAAAACACTTAACTAACTAAAGTAAAAAATAAAAAGATGAAAAGACAGACAGCTGCTGGCTGGGCAGCCGTGCACAGGACAGCGCCCCCTTACACACAATTATATTTTTTCTGATCCAATGATGAACTTTATTTCAGACTAGACAAGGGACATTAAATAAGAAACATTGTAAACCTCCCGGCAACTTCAAACACACTAGGCCTTATCCCCCCCCCCCCAACTATCTCCCCCCCCCCCCCCCCCGGCACTCCCTCGCCTGCCCCACTCTACAATGTCTCCCCCCCTCCTATGCCCCTCTCCCCGTTGCCCCGGGCCGCTCACTCCCTCTCCCCGCTGCCCCGGGCCACACACCCCCCTCTCCCCAGGCCGCGCACTCCCTCTCCCCGCTGCCCCGGGCTGCACACTCCCGCTCCCCGCTGCCCTGGGCCGCGTACTTCCTCTCCCCGCTGTGGAAACAAAGATCCGATCTTTGGCCGGAAGCAAGATGGCGGAGCAAGATGGAGGAACAAGGTGGTGGGGACTGGTCGCTAAAGTGGGTCCTATAATCACCCATGAATCCACCCATGAGTCACGTGAGTGACTACGTGAAGATCCCCACCAGGACGCATGCGTGTCATATCGTTTTCACGCTTGCGAAATGACAGGCGGGGTGGAGCGTTCCCCCGCAGCGGTAAGTTTGAAACCGCAACCTGCAGGTAAGTGATTTACTCTGTGGTAGTGTTTGTCCCCGCGCTGTTTTACACAGGGGGGGGGGGAGAAGCTGGACAAAATAGTGTCCACAAGTGCTGCGAGTGAAGCTTGCTTGGGAGGAGAGCGAAGTTGCGGGAGCCAGCAGCAGCTGAAGGCACAAGCTCCGTAAGTGGGATCAGCTGTGCCGACATTTTGGTCCCGCGCCGGCCAGAACACCACGGCCGGGCGGGAGACTATTCAGAATGGGGCCGTCGACTTTGACAAGTCGAAAGCGGCAGGAGGCGGGTGGAACGACGTTCCCCCGTAGCGACAATTTAAACCAGGACCTGCAGGTAAGAGTACTCTGCGGTCTTTTTGTGTTTTCCCATGCTGATTACAGGTAGGGAGCATGGAAAAGTCGAAGAAACCAACGAGGGCTGCGACAAAGCTGGTGGGCCAGCAGCGACCAGCGGCACTTTAATCACCTATAAAGGGATCAGCTATGCCTGGTCGCCTCCGCACTGGCCAGATCCACTCCGCGGCCGGGTGGTAAGGCAAAACAAAAAACCATCAAAGTCGTGGATTCAGATTATTCCGACTTTGAGCAGCCGCGGGCGGCCAGCGACCGTGAGCGCTGGAGCCGGATGGAGCAGTGTGTGAAGCATTTGCTCCAACGTGACAGGCTCTGGGAGATGGAGTCGAGTCACTGTGGGCTCTATGTAAAACCCACAGCAGCACCTCTTGTAGGGCTGCACAGTGCTTCTCCCTCGTCAGAGGGGAGTACTGGGGGTCAGTTCTGGGCTGATCCTGAAGAGGGGTTTGCAGAACAGAAATCAAGTGTGCAGGGGGTGCAGGAACGTGAAAATCTACTGGACATGGTGTCCAACTTCATACAGCCAGACCAGACTGGCCAAAACCTGGAGGACACCTGACTGTATATCCCTGAATGTTCCTGTAATAAATAATTGTATATGGAAACTCCTAAACAGCGGGGATAACAGCTTTCATGGATGTGAAGGACATGTCGCAGGACCAACAGGATGCACTGGCAGTGCTTTGCAACACACGGCCATAGACAGCACCCTTACGCACCCACCAGTAGAACAAGACCGACTGGTGAAAGCTCGAAGGTCCAGTACACCAAACATGAGTCTTTCTTAGGCCATGGCCCAGACCGGCCTTCTTGGAAGATACGCAAACCTCCAACATCAACCAAACCACAAACCCAGACACCGACGCCTCAACATCAATGAAGGATTTACAAAAATAAGTAAACCTGCCACTGGTAAATATGGAGGTAGGTGGGTCTGGTTCCCTACAAATTGCAGGGAGCATGGAGGTTGGGGGGAGATTACTCTCCTTTCTGGATGCATGGAGTATGGAGCGGCCTTACGCAAAAGGGGTAATTGAAAAATCCCAACACGAACTGTTAGAATTCGTGTCCAATATCTTTACCAAAAACAAAAAAAGATGGTGGTTGTCGCATCATCATAGATCTGACCAAATTGAATACATTTGTACAATATATTCATTTTAAAATGGAAACCTTTGTTACTGCTAAACAATTGATTTCCAAAGGTTACTTCATGGCTAGCATCGATTAAAAAATGCTTACTATTCAGTGCCTATACATGGTGACCACAGATGTTACTTAAAATTCAACTGGATGGGACAGCAGTGGCAGTATAGAGCGCTGCCAAATGGGTTAACATCAGCCCCCAGGCTGTTCACTAATATTTTGAAACCAGCCCTAGCATTTCAACGGAAACGAAAACACATGGTCATGACATATCTAGATAACATACTTATTGTGGGCAAAACTTTGGAATTGGCCAAACAAACTGTAACAGCCACAAAACAGTTATTTGAAAAACTGGGGTTTATTATCCATCCAGTTAAATCTAAATTAACGCCTTCCACTACTATGGACTATTTGGGGTTCACCATTGACTCAGTTCACATGTCGGTGACTTTGCCAAAGGGAAAGGCTATAGACTTAATAGAGGCTTGCAATAACCTCATTGACATCAGTAACCGTCCATCAGATTGGTAGCAAAAGTAATTGGCAAAATGGTGGCTGCTTTTCCAGCCACACAATTTGGACCTTTACATTACCAAAATTTACAGAGAGCAAAAATACAAGCACTCAAAATCAATGCTGGTCATTTTGACAGACCAATGAAGCTACCAATCAAAGCTATAATGGAACTAAAATGGTGGATAGATAACATTTGGCTTTGTTTCAATCCAATCATTATCAGCAACCCTTCTATGGTGCTACAAACTGATGCCAGTGCACTTGGTTGGGGTGCCACCAATTCCATCTCCAGCTGTGGAGGTAGATGGACTGCTCAGGAGGCATCATTATTACTAACACTGGGCATAAACTACCTGGAAATGTTGGGTGCATTCTATGGCCTAAAGTCATATTGTACTGGGTCATATCACCAGCATGTTAGACTACAGATAGACAATACCACCGTGGTAGCCTATATTAACCACATGGGTGGAAACAAATCGACATCATGTGAATATCTGGCTAATACAATTTGGCAGTGGTGTATCCAGAGAGATATTTGGATATCAGCTACTTACCTACCAGGTAAACTAAATTTAGTGGCAGACACCAGGTCACGCAAATTTAATGAAAACACCGAATGGATGTTGAATAAAAAGTATTTGCTGATATTACAGCACAATATGGAACACTAGATATCGATCTATTTGCATCCAGGCTTAATCATCAGTTATCAAACTATGTTTCGTGGGAACCAGACCCTGGGGCAGCGGCGACAAATGCATTTTCGCTGCATTGGGGGAGGAGGGAGAATTGTTTATTTATGCATTCCCTCCTTTCTGCCTCATCAGTCAGGTATTAAGGAAAATACAGCAAGACTCTGCGTCTGTTATTTTGGTTGTACCCGATTGGCCTACTCAACCATGGTTCTCAGTGATACTGAACATAGTATTAGAACCATGTATCACCATCCTGAATAGACCAGATTTATTGGTTCATCCCGTAACAAGGGATAGCCACCCATGCCATAACTATTTGAATTTATTAATTTGTAGAGTTTAAAAATACCACTACTACAGCTGGGACTGACGGACCGAACAGTGAACATGATTTCGGCGGGCCACAGACAGTCCACCAAAAAACAGTATCTGGTCTATATCAGGAAGTGGGAGATGTATTGTCACAAAAACAGCATCACCTACAGAGATATGAACATCCCGTCTTTTCTGGAATACCTGGCAGGCCTCCACTATGATGAGGGGCTCAGTTATAGTGCCATCAACTGCGCCAGAAGTGCCCTATCAACTTATCTATGGCAAGGAACAGAGCGTCACTCTGCTGGGACTCACCCACTGGTAACAAATTTATGAGAGGAATTTTTAATACCAATCCCCCAAGAACCAGGTACTCCCAAATATGGGATGTGAGTATTGTCCTGAAGATGCTCAGGAATTGGTCTCCAGCAACAGCTCTGTCCCTACATAGACTGACATTAAAAACAGTCATGCTAATGGCATTGGTCACGGTACAAAGGGTACAGTCATTACGTAAATTAAGACTGGACACATGACTTCTTCATCTGAAAATATTACGTTTCATATTTATGAATTAGTAAAGCAGAACTTACAGGGATCAGCAGGCCTCAATATAAAATTTAGGTCTTACCCAACAGATGATCGTCTCTGTATAGTAAGACATTTGTCGTTATACATGGAGAACACGAAAATCATCAGAGGCAATGAGAAGGCACTTTTAGTCAGCCATAAGCAACCACACAAAAGAGTGACGGTCCAGACCATCTCAAGATGGCTGAAACAGGTTCTAATACAGGCTGGGATGGATACTAATATTCTTAAATCTCATTCCACCAGGGCTGCAGCTACATCGGCAGCTATGCAGTTGGATGTACCAATGGTCCAAATGTACCAATGGTCCTCAAGGCAGCAGGATGGTCAGGGGAAAAACATTCCAACTATTTTATCATAAACCAGTCATTAAACCTGAAACATTTGCAGAAACAATTTAAGTCCTGTAATTTAATTACCCCATAAATAGGGGCTATAATTTGTGTTAATCAATTCATGGATTTCAATGTCGGATTCATGTCTAAAATATGTTGACACAATTCCTCCTACAGTCATTAAGGCAGATGTGATGCATGGACTCGTTTCCACGGCATGAAATCACAGAGCTTTGCAATCTTCATGTAGTCACTCACATGACTCCGAAGTAAAATAATAAGAGTAATCGAGAACTTACCAGTTCGAAGTTTGATCGTTATTTTATGAGGAGCACGTTGAGGGATTACGTGCCCTCCGCTCCCACCCATGATCATATACTCAACTGGTATTTCTTCTCTAATCTTACTATGTTTAAGTCATTACAGTTATCTGTGATTTCACACCGCTGCTTTGAAGAATGACACGCATGCGTCCTGGCGGGGTTCTTCTTCACTTATTCCCTCAACGTACTCCTCATAAAATAACGATCAAACTTCGAACTGGTAAGCTCTCGTTTAATCTTACTATTATTACCTCTTTAATAATAGACTCCAGCATCTCTCCCACCACCAAAGTCAGGCTAACTGGTCTGTAATTCCCCGTTTTCTCCCTCGCTCTTTTCTTGAAAAGTGGGATAACATTTGACCTCACTCTAGACCAGGGGTGGGGAACCTTTTCATGTTGGAAGGCCGTTAGCTGTAATCTAATAAGGTCGCATCCAAGAAACTTCAATGAGGTATAGGATTGTTTTGTTGAATCTTCCTCCTTGGCCTTTAAGTGCAGCCTTTTGAATGAATCCATATTTTGTAGAACAATTCCTTTTATTTTTATTAATATGTTTTTGTTTGTCTTTTATTATTTTAATTTTAATCTTAAAATGAAAGTATTTAAAATACCAACGAGTAAAAGAAGATTCAACGAAACAATCCTATACCTCATTGCGGCCTTATTAGATTACAGCTAACGGCCTTCCAACATGAAAAGGTTCCCCACCCCTGGTCTAGAGTGAGGTCAATTGTTCTATAACCCATGACCCAAATGCAGACATTAGGTTAGGATTTGGAGCAGAACGTGCCAGTGTGCTGAAGGCATGTTCCTGCATTGCAGAGAGGAATCTAAACTACTTAGCCTCTGCTGGAAGTCAGTGATGCAGTTAGATCAGGATGATTTCAGTACCTTAGGTAGGTTCCTAAATTATACTAAAGATAGACACATAATGCTGGAGTCAGGCAGGAGTTCTGGAGAAAAGGAATATGTGACGTTTTGGGTCGAGACCCTGCCTCAGACTGAGAGTCAGGGGAGAGGGAAACCCTGAATTATATTGTTCTTTCCTTTGTTCAGTGGGAGTATGATTCATTATACCACCCTATTGTCATGGATTCATACTCATGGACCTGCACAGCATGGAAGTAGGCCCTTCAGCCCATCTTGTCCATACCGAGTAACCTGTCTTTCTAGGCTAATGTTATTTGCCTGCATTTGCTCCTTATCTCTCCATAAACTTCCTATCCGTTTATTTGTCCATATGCCTTATTTAAGTCGCAATTGCATACACGTATAGCTTCCTCTGGCAGCCAGATCCAAATGTAGCCAACCATCTGAGTGAAAAGGTTGCCCCTGAGGTCCCTCTTAAATGTCTCCCCTCCCATCTTAAGCCTATGCCCTCCAGTTTATGAATTCTCAACTCTGTGCAAAAGACTGTGAGCATTCATTTTATGCATGTCCCTTGTGATTTTATATACTTCAGTAAAGGCACCCCCAGAGAAAAAAAGGTCAGCCTAATCAGCCCCTCCGTACAACTGAATCTTACGTCCAGATAACAGCTTGGTGAACATTTTTATTATTATTACAGGTGCACAACCTTTTATCTGAAAGCCTTGGGACCAGACACTTCTCGGATTTCGGAATTTTTCGGATTTCCGAATGCAAGATTTTTAGCGTAGATTAGGTAGGTAGCGCGGGCGGCTTGAAAAGTCTGGAGCGGCTGCCTCCTCCCCGGAGAATCATTGTAAATCATTGCTTAAATGTTAGTCAGTTAGTTTGGAGGGATTTTATGTGGGGGGGGAAACTTTAATTCTTAGTCCCCTACCTGGTTGGAGAGGCGGGGAGCGGGCAATGCCTTACCGGGTCGCCGTGCAGTAAGGTCCGGAGCGCTGTGGCTGCCGACTCCCAACATTGCGGAACTGGGGCTGCGGGCGTCCGGCCGTGGGCGGGGCCGGTTGGAGTTCCGACCCCGGCAATTCTACCCCTGGCTGCGCGGCTCCAAATCCATCGCCGCCCACGGCCGGATGCCCGCAGCCCCAGCTCCGAGTTGTTGGGAGTGGGCGGCGTCGCAGCGCTGGGATACCAGCGGGCAGCGGGCAATGCCTTACCGGGTCGCCGTGCGGTAAGCTCCGGAGCGCTGTGGCCGCCGACTCCCAACATCGCGGAGCTGGGGCTGCCGGCGTCCGGCCGCGGGCGGCGATGGATTTGGAGCCGCGCAGCCAGAGGTAGAATTGCCGGGGTCGGAACTCCAACTGGCGCCAGACGCCCACAGCCCCAGCTCCATGATGTTGGGAGTTGGCGGCCAAGGCGCTCCGGAGCTTACTGCATGGCGACCCGGCAAGGCATTGCCCGCTCCCCGCTGCTCCGACCAGGTAGGGGACTAAGAATTAAAGTTTTTCCCTTCACCCCCCCTTCACATAAAAGCCCTCCAAACTAACTGACTAACATTTAAGCAATGATTTACAGATGTTTAAGTGTCTCCCCGGTCTCCGGGGAGGAGGCAGCCGCTACAGTAGTACAGACCTGGGTTGACCGTGGGTCGTTTTGGGTCAAGTTTGGTGCCAAATGCGAGCTTTGGTGTGCAGACATCCTGGAAAAAATGTCCGGTTTTTGGAGCGTTTCGGTTTCCGGAACTCCGGATAAAAGGTTGTGCATTATTATTATTATTATTATTATTATTATTATTATTATTATTATTATTATTATTATTATTATTATTATTATTATTAATATTAATTTGTTCCAATGTACAATGAAAAGCTTTTTTTGTTGAAAAGCTCTTCTGGACCCTTTCCAGGTTAATGACATCCTTCCAAAGCAGGACAACCAGAAAAGCACATAGTGCTCCAACTATGATCTCACCAATGGGTGATGTTTTGGGTCGAGACCCTTCTTCAGACCCTAAACGTCACCCATTCCTTCTCTCCAGGGATGCTGCCTGTACCACTGAGTTACTCCAGCTTTTTATGTTCGGTTTAAACCAGCATCTGCAGTTCCTTCTTACACATGATCTCACAAATGAGCTGTGTAGCTATAACATCATGTCCCAATTTCTTTACTGAATACCCTTCCCAATGATGGCAAGTATGCCAAGCACCTCCTTCACCACCCTGTAGATCTGAATTGGCACTTTCAGGGAACCATTAATCGATACTCCTCGATCTGGTTTTTCAACAATATTCTCCGGAGCTCTACTCTTTACTATGTAAGTCCTGCTCTGGTTTGACATTCCTATGTGTGGCATCACATTGAGCGGGGAAACTTATGGGGCGGGGCCTGTGCCTTTCCACCTGTTTTGCCTCTTGAAGGTTCACTTCCTCACAGCAGCTCCAATTGTACAAATGGAGGTTACTTCTGAACAAAATTTATCAGTCACAAGAGTTTGTTGATGCTGTGATATTGAACCTAACGCAAACTGCTGAAGAAACCCAACGGTTCGGGCAGCATCTGTGGAAGGAAAAGGACAGCCGACTTTCCGAGTAGGGGGCCTTGTGAAGATAGATTGGTTGGCAGAAGTGAAGAGTTACAATTTGCATGCAACTTTTGGCCTATTATTTGTGTATTCAAAATATGGGCTTGCTGGTGTTAATATGCATAATGCATAGCACACCATGTTTGTGAAGTAACATTCTCCCAAAGCTGTTCCAATGCATGCTTTTACATACTGAAGAATTTATCAGCCAATATTGTTTGGTCCATAAATGCACAAACTTACCCCCCAAAAAATTGACATTGTAAAAGATCAACAGTCTGTCAGTGACACTTCAGACATTGAACATCACTGGAGGAGCACATATTATAGCTGCAACTGAATGTGCAATTTTAGCTCTAATTGGTTTTTACCTATAGTTGAATTCCTCTATGAGTCATAGTCATAGAGTGATACGGTGTGAAAAAAGGCCCTTTGCTCAACTCGCCCACACCGGCCAACAATTTCCCATCTACCCTAGTCCCACTTGCCTGCACTTGGTCCATATCCCTCCAAACCTATTCTATCCATGTACCTGTCAAACTGTTATTAAACAATGGGATAGTCCCTGCCTTTATCTCACTGTTCACCATCTTCATTGCGACAACCATCCACATCATCCAGGACGATCTACCCCCAGGAATCGAAATTGTCTACAGAACAGATAGCAGACTTTTCAATCTTGCCCGTCTCAAGTCCAAAAGTAAGATATCTATGAGCTCCCTTATCAAGTTCCACTATGCAGATGACAACTGTGTTGCAGCACTCTCAGAAAATCTTCTGCAACAGATCCTGACTGCCATCAGCAGTGCACACACAGAACTTGGACTTACCATCAACTCCAAGAAGACTCAGGTTATCTACCAATCATCACCAACTGAGACAAATCGGAAAGAATCATCAATTCAACTTGGTGAAACAACCCTGGAAAACGTGGATCACTTTCCTTACCTTGGAAGTCACTTCTCCTCTAATGTCGACCTTGATGACGAGATCCAACATCATCTTAAGTGTGCTGGAACAGCTTTTGGATGTCTTCGAGAGTCTTTCAAAATCGTGACATCCAAACAGACACCAAAATGCTAGTGTACAAGGCAGTGGTGATTCCAATGCTCATGGATGCATCAGAAACCTGTAAAACATACCAGCGCCATCAGAAATCATTTGAAAAGTTCCATCAACGATGTCTTCAAATCAGGTTAAATATCAGCTAGGAAGACAGAAGAACCAATGACAACGTGCTGAATGAAGCTAAAACATCTAGCATCAAAGCCTTCATCATCAAGAACCAACTAAGATGGATCGGTCATGGCGTTTGGATGGAAGACGAGTGTCTACCAAAGCAAACCTTCTACTCCCAACTTAAAGAAGGCAGAGAAAAGAAGACATTCAAAGACGCCTTAAAAGCCAGCATGAAGAAATGTGAAATCGACACATTGTCTATTGACATCGACAATTGGCAAACCAATGCCAAGGACAGAAAACTCTGGCGCACCATCATCCAAAAAGGAACATCCACCTTCGAAGCCAAGAGATGCACAGAATTAGAAGAAAAGAGAAGAAAATGGAAAGAGAGGCCACAACAACCAAAGCTTGATCTGCCATCGGGTATTACCTGTCCTGAATGCCGAAGAACTTTCAAAGCCCGGATTGGACTCATAGGCCACCTGAGAGTCCATAAAAACAACAGAAGGTAGACTGTCATCCTCGAACTCGAGGGATAGTCATGATGAATCCCAGCCTCAACTCCCTTCTCTGGCAGCTTATTCCATACACCCACCACCCTCTGTGTGAAAAAGTTACCCCTTGGATTCCTATTAAATCTTTTCCCCTTCACCTTGAACCTATGTCCTCTGGTCCTCGATTCACCTAGTCTGGGTAAAGGATTGTACATCTACCCAATCTATTCCTCTCATGATGTTGTACACCTCTATATGATCTCCATTCATTCTACTACCCTCCATGGAATAGAGACCCAACGTACTTGTGGCTCCAAACAGAGGTGACCGCTTTTATTCCTGAGAGGTCCCACTCTCTCTCTAGTTACCCTTTTCCCCCTAATGCATTTATAAAATCTTTTGGGGATGTATTTTATGCTACCCACCCGCCAGAGCTATCTCCTGGCCCCTTTTTGCCCTTCTGATCTCCTTTTTAAGTTTGATCAGTAGTTCCGGAAACTCCTCCAGGGATGCACTTGACCCCAGCTGTCTATACCTGTCCCATGCATCCTTCTTGGTTTTGACTAACATCTCAATTTCCCTCGTCAGCCAAGCTTCCTTCGTTTGCCTGCTTTGCCTTTCAGTCTAATGGTGATGTACACATCCTGATCTCTCTTCAGTACACTTTTAAAAACATCCCACTTGGCCGATTGATAAAAGAGATACACCTCCAGCTTAAGCATCAAAGCATGATTTAAAACTATATATATAGCCTCCACTCATAATAGCGGCACAATGGAGCAGTGGTAGAGTTGCTGCTTTACAGTGCCAGAAACCTGGGTTTTATCCAGACTACGGGTGCTGTTCTGTATGGAGTAACTACATTCTCCCCGAGACGCGCGCAAGTTTTCTCCGGTTTTCTTCCATATTCCAAAGGTATACATGTTTGTAGGCTCATTGACTTGGTAAAATTATAAATTGTACCTAGTGTGTGGAGGATAATGTTAATGTGTGGGGATCGCTGGTCAGTGCAGACTCGGTGGGCCGAAGGGCCTGTTTCCATGCTAAACTAAACAAAATTAAATAGCACCATAAGACATAGGAGCAGAATTAGGCCATTCGCCTCTGAGTCTTCTCTGCCATTTGATCGTGGCTGATTTATTTTCCCCTCTCAAACCCATTCTCCTGCCTTCTCCCCGTAACCTTTGAGACCCTTACTAATAAATAACCTATACATTTCTGTTTGAAAAATACCCAGTGACTAGGCCTCCACAGCTGTCTGTGGCAATGAATTCCACAGAATCACCACCTTCTGGTTGTTGAATTTCCCCCTTATCTCCAGTTTAAAGGAATGGCCTTTTATTCTCAGGCTGTACGCACTGATCCTAGATTATTCTACACCATTGAAAATATTTAGTTCAGAAATACAGGTCCACAAAAGTCCACACCAACCACTGATCACCCCTTCACATTAGTTCTATGCTATCACACATTCTCATTCACTCCTTACACACTTGGGGCACTTTACACAGGCTAATTAACCTACAAGCCTGCACATCTTTGGGTTGAGGGAGGAAACTGGAGCACCCAGAGGAACATCAGGTGGTCACAGAAAGAACGTGTAATCTCCACGCAGACAGCATCCAAAGTCAAGATCGAACCCGGATCTCTGGCACTGTGACTCACTAGCTCTATCAGCTGCACCTCTGTGTCACGCTAAATATTGATTGTGCTGGCTGACAAATAATGGCATAATTTGCCGTGGCTCAAGCAGTGAGAGAGAGGATTAATAACGTAATTGCTGTGATAATTTGGCTCTTTTGGCGGAAGGATGCTTGTATCCATATTGCAGAAGATTCTGCCCTGTTCTCCTGACACTCCAATTTATTTGTCTTGCAGCAACTGGTGCTATCCTTGCCTAGTCTTGCATCCTTCTCTCATTCCCTTTGCAGACCCATAGGGGCTGAAACCATCAGAGAATTACAGCAATGAATTTTGATAGCGCTCTCATGAAATATTGATGCTGTGTCCAGAGAAACTCTAGACATTCTTCAAGACCCCTCTACAAACCTCCAGCAATAATGAGGATCAGCAAAAAGGCTGCTTCCAGCTCCATGGTGATCAATGGAACTGCCATTCTGAGGGCTATGCTTTAACTCCCTTTTGTTGCCTTGGGCTAAATGTAGACTAAACTGAAATTTTAGCTTGACCATATTGTGAAGTCACCTCGGAGACTAAAGAATTCATCTAATATCACCCATAGCTTGTTTTTCTTGTGCTATTATATAGCCAAAAGTAAATATAATGAGGGCTTCACCTTCACCACCACATACTAAATACACAGGTTGTCGAATTATAATATATTTCTGGCTGAACTCTCTTCTTATTTGTCTCAAGCGATAACCTCAAGTTAATATTTTTTCTTCATTGTTAGTATTATATAATTTTCCTTTTTCATTAAATTCAATGAACAATGAACTCATTCCATGTAATGTTAATCCTCTTTTTAAGTTCTGTTCCACAAGTTCTGAACAGTTTTGGAACTGTGATGTCTGACTTTTTGTATTCTCATTCCTTCAACTACTACTGACATCTAACTTGAGTAACCAATCACATAACACATTTGACTGCAAAAGTAGCTATGAATACTAGGTCAAGGGTAAATTGAAAATGCCAAAGACCAAGAGAAGCAAGAAACTCTAAAATATTTTACAAACATAGATAGAAGTTGTTTTAATACGAAACACAGCAATGTCCCAGTTTTAATATAAAAAGAAAGAAAGCAGAGGACAGCACTGCATTTTAGTGTTTAAGATTAACAAATTAAGGACATTACATTCAAAAAGTATTAATTGTATTACAAACATATAGCAGATTTTTAACAGTTTACTTTGAAATTGATTAATTAGGCATGGCTGAAAATGTCTGTTTTCTAATTTTAGTCCCGGAAACGTTTCTGCAAGTAATTACCTGGGCCTTGAAATTACACCACAGAATTCTTAACTTGATCAAACAAAATGTTATGAGGTATAAAGTTTATTCTCACCAGCCATTCAAATACTTTGTTGATGCTGTGATTCTTTTAGCGACTTTGAAACATTGAAATAGTGGTTTAAAGAGCTTTATACTGTATAAACAGGTTGTGCATTTGTATATGAATATCCAACAATATAATTTTAATGTGTGGTACGTATATATTGATAGACATAGACAGATAATGCTGAAGAATGATTGTTTTATTTGAGAGAATAAGTTTTAGTGATGCTAGAAATAATGCAGTTTTATTTCTATCTTGTTTTAGCTGCAGTTTTCAGATATAAATTCATAAATTTGTTGGGAAATTGCCAATTTTTTTTCAAATCTATGCACAAACATAATAATATTGGAGCTTGCAATGCTGTTTATTTAATTTAACTATGTTACAGTCATATTCATTTATAAACCAGTCACTCACATGTGAGCATATACTGCTTTTCCTCAATGCTAAATAGCAATATTAAAAATGTATGAAGTTTATGTAAAGCAGAAAAGTATACACTATGAATGGCAATTTAATGGCAAAACTGCTTGTCCTTGAAATACAGCTCCTGCATTTGTGAGAGTCTGTTTCATTTACCTATCAATTTTATATCACAATATTTATTGATTATTATATCTGGTGTCATATACAGTATATGGCTTTCTGATTACTAGGGAAAGATTTATTCTGTTCCTTATAAAATGATGCATGAAAATCCTTCCTCCATTTAGTTTTCACTCCCACAAAGCATGATCCTCCAATACTTGAACACAAGCTATTTGTTTATGTTTCTCGTGCATCACCTGCCCTCTGTCCATAAATTGATGGAAATACGTTGAGCATAAATTCCATTCTCCGGTCACTGCGAGGTTGGGCTTTGAGCGTTTGTGAAGCTTTTCACAGAGAGGAAAGGGCTCACCTGAACTCAATGAATGTGATTTTTTTCTGGAGGAATTTGTCAGGGCATACTGGGTTGTTTTCCCCTGTAATCCCAGATATTGTCTCATTTGAGATCAAGTCATTGGCTCATTGAAATTCAATTTCTAGTTGGGCTGCTTGGCCCTGTTTCGCATCGGCTGGGGTGATTAAAGGAGCTGGGTGCAAGATTCTACAGTGAAAAGCAGCGTGTGAAAAAATTTGAATTCAGTAAAATACATGGACCATAAGATTTGCCATGTCTGTATCGTAGGTTCATGCTTTTATTGTTAACAAGAACAAAGAGGTGGCTGACTCACACTAGTTTTAAAATCTTCTTATCCTGGGATGAGGGAAAGCATGGGATTCATAATGTAAAATAATAGTTATTTGATGTTGCTTCATTATTATTTCTATTACAATCACAATCACAATAATACTTCATTAGCCAAATATGTTTTGCAACATACGAGGAATTTCATTTGCCAAGTCAGTCAGACACATAAAAAGCAATAGAACACACTAAATACATTTTAACTTAAAAATGCATCACAGTGACTCCTCCACATTCTTCACTGTGATGGACGGCGAAAAAAGGTTCAAATTTCTTCCCTTCTATGCTCTCCCGTGGTCTGGGGCCTGGAGCCTTCCATTCTCTGGACGATCTTAACTCCCGTGGCCGGCGGTTGGGGCCTCCGCATTGGGGCGATCAGCTCCTGCATCGGGGGGTTGTCAGCTTCCCCGCGCCGTCGATTAGACCCGGCGTCGGGGCTGGTCAAGCCTCTGTGGCATTGGAACTCCCAACTAGCCACTCCCGAGACTGCGAGCTCGATCGTAAAGTCTGCAGGCAATCCCTGGCAAGGTATCGGCTTAATGTTAAGTCCCGCCCCGCGGTGGGGCACAAAGTCGGTCCGAGGAGGCCTCCAACTCCATCGATGGTAGGCCGCAGAGCGACCGGAGATGCAATCTGGAAAATAATCACATCTCCGGCAAGGTAAGAAACTGAAAAAAAGTTTTCCCCCTCCCCTCTCCCCGCTCCCCCATCCCTCACATAAAACAAACAGGAGAACATTTACAGAGACTTTTAACACACACTAAAATTTAAAAAAAAAGACGAAAAAACAGACAGACTGTTGGCGGGGCTGCCAATTGTATGTACCATCAAACCAGCAAAGGCAGGGTCAGTTTCTGGCCAGACACGGATGGAATTCATGGGCACTCGTTTGAAGGATGTGGTCAATATTTCATTAGCAGTGAATAACTCTACTGCTGTTTCAGTGCAACAAAAATAAAATGTTGATCATTGACATTTGATTCGGGAACTAAAGCTGTGAGGATTACCTTTTGGGCAGAACGCATTTGGGAAAAAAAAGTTGCATGTTTGCAGACAATCTACCCTGAAGGGAATTCTGAAATCCACTGAGCTGGCTCAGCATTGAGACCAGTGACACATGAAAGGAATAAATTAATGACACTGGGTGGGCTCTGGCAGGAGCAATCACAAAGTTATCATGAATAAAGATTAGTATAATGTGTACAAACAGAGAGGCATATTTTACACACAGTGGGTATTCCCACTGTCAGGTTGTAGTCCCCAGAGGAACAACTTAATCCTCGGGGTATCAGTACATAATTCCGATCCAGGTGGTGAAGTAAATTTCAACAGGGGAGAATAACTCGTGTTAATTAATCAATGAATTAATTACATAAATATAATTCATAAATGCCAGACTGTGGACAGGACCTAAGGCTGTTCTAATTGCATGTCAAGAACAAGACTGTGCAAATCAAGCCAATTGCTTTGCAGTATAACAAATGGTTCCGCTTTTATTTGCATTTTATCCCTCTTCAAAATGTAGCAGCAGGTCAGCATGGAATTCCTATTTTCCGGAAAAAAAATGTCTTAATTAGATTTTAAATCAGTTGTAGTAAAAAGGAATGGTCAATTCAAGTCAATTTCCATCAAAAGAGAGTTTGAGTAATTTAATAAATATGTTTCAATTTTTCAAAACACACAAAACAAAACAACATATGGAAATCGTTGATCCTTTACATTGATGATAAAATTATGTACATACGTATATAGAATTTTGAGAAGCATAGACAGGATAGACAGTCAGAATCTTTTTCCCCAGGGGAGAAATGTCAAAGACTTGAGGACATAGCTTTAAGGGACTGTCCCACTTAGGCGATTTTTCAGCAGACTGCCGGCGACTGCCAGGAACTGGAACGGCGACTGGCAGAGTGGAACACACACACAAACACATCGCAACGTCAGGGGCCAGGGAAAGCGGGGGAGCGCTGTCTGAAATTCACACAATGCAAAGCCAAGATGATACAGACACATGCTGCAATGAACAGGAAGGATAAGATGGCTAGCACAGTGTACAGTAAGTCCTTTAAAAGAGGGGGGAGAAGGGGGGAAGGGGGGGAGAAGGGGAGACGGGGAACGGCAGGGGAGAGGGGGGGGGGGGGGGGGGGTGTGTGGAGAAGGAGGGAGGAGAAGAGGGGGGGAGAAAAAGGGAGAAGGGGGTGGAAGGGAGGGAAGGGGTGGAACAGGGGAAGGGGGGAAAGGGGATGGAGAAGGGGGACATAGAAGGGGGCAGGGGAGAAGGGGGGGGGGAGAAGGGGGACAAAGAAGAAGGGGGGGGGGGATTCAGGGGGGGGGGAAGGGGGACTTTTAAGAAGCCAGACAACTTTTAATAAGCAAGAGATACACAGTTTGTGAAGTTTGGTGGGCATTTAACATTACCGGTCGGTTAACCTTGGTTCTGAAAACTCATGCTTACGTTTTTGTTCCCCCAATGAGCCAATGAAAATGTCTGGTCAGCAAAGGGGATTAACTAAAACTACCTACGACTACTTTGACTACCCATATCTACATGGCGACTCCACTACAACTGCACCTATGACTACAGGATTATCGATTTTCTCCATGGTGACCAATTGTTGGTCGCAGAAAAATTTTCAACATGTTGAAAAATTTGCGGCGATCATACTGAGGCTGCGACTAGTTCCCAGAATGTGGGAACTCCTCACGACCAAGAGAGTGACTCGACTAGACACCACCAACGAACATGTGGCGACCATGTGGCGATCAGGAGGCGAGCGCAGAGTCTCCAGCACTTGCCTAAAAAGTCGCCTAAGTGTGACAGGCCCTTTAAGGCGAGAGGGGCAAAGTTGAAAGGAAATATGGGGGGCAAGTTTTATTCTACAGTGAGTAGGTGCCAAGTTGCCGATTTGATAACGGCATTTAAGAGACTTTTAGATAGGCACGTGGATATGCAAGGAATGGAGGGATATGGATCATATTCAGGTAAAGAAGATTAGTTTTACTTGGCATTATGTACAGTATGGACATTATGGGCCAAAGGGCCTATTCCTGTGCTGTACTGTTCTCTGTTCTAACTGAGAACTTCCTTATCACTACTCACATTGGTGTTAAGCATCAACATCTTTGCCACAGGTCTGGGTTTTTGATAGAGACGGCAGATGTGTTTATTGATGTAACATGGAAACTGGAGCAGAAGAAGGTATTTGAATAAGATGTTAACACTCCTGAGTTTTAGCCTTCCATCTTAGTTGTGGAACTATTTGATGACTTGGTATCAACAACTCACTGGGGAAGAGTATTCCAAAGATTCACAACCCTCTGAGAGAAAGAAAATATCCAGCTCAGTCATGTAGTAAGAACATAACTACAAAGGGAATATTCATCTTGATCATGACATGGCAGCTATCTCACTGCCTTTGCTGCCACCATTTTAGCAAACATTTTTACAGATGTATGGATAGGGAGGTTTCAAAGGGATATGGGCACTTGAGACTAGCCCTGAATCCCAACTTGATCAACATGAACAAGATGGTCCAAAGAATGCTTCCATGCTGTATAGTTCTATACTTTATATTCATGATCTCACTAACATCCAATAATTTAGCAATCTCTGCTTTGAATGTAAATAACTCAGCCTCCACAGAATTCCAAAGTAGAGATTTCCAATCTTTCACTATCTTCTGAATGAACAATGTTTTCCTCATTTCCGCCCTATATGGTTTATCTCTTCTTCTCGAACTGTGTCCCTTGAGCTTCGGCCACTCATCATCCTTGCATCAAGCTTGTCAAGCCTTGTAAGTTTCAATGAGAAATCCTCACATTCTTCTGAACTCTACAGAATACAGACCCCATCTACTTAATCTTTCTTCAAAAGACAAATCTGTCTTCCTGGAACCAGTTTACTGAATTTCCACACGCTCCATCCACATGAGCTCAAAATTGTAGAGAATATTCAAAATGCATTCTCACTATGGTACTGCATAATTGCAATGTACTTCCTTACAAACACTTGTAGTAAGTTATTGATATGGGTATTGGATTGGATTCTTAATTTCAAGTCTACCAAAATGCAGTTAAAAGCTCTGTTTACATACTATTTAGTGAGATCATAAATACATGAGTATAATCATGCTTTACACAAGTATAGCAGCATTGTAGTGTAACAGCTTCAGAGGCAGTCCAATGTCCACAATGTGATAGTGGGGAATCAAACTGTATCCTAGGGGGCGCCGTCCTGTGTGGTATGGCTGCTCAGCCTGTAGCTGTCCGTTTTTCATTTTTTTTTTTTTAGTTAGTTGAGTGTTTTTTTTTAGGAGTTCTAGCCGTTTTTATGTGGGGGGTGGGGGGGGGGAGGGGGAAACTACTTTTTAGGGTCCCTACCTTGTCGGGGAGGCAGCTTTCTCTGGGCTACACTGTCGACCCGTCCTCGCGGCCTACCAGCGGGCCTGGAGCGGCGTTTCCTGAGGGGACCACCCAGAACCTCGGCTTTGGCGGCGGCACAGCGCTGGAGCGCTACCATGGAGCGGAGCGGGCGATGCCTTGCCCAGGTCGCCGCGCTGGAGCTCCGATGAGCTGAAGACCACTGATGAACATTGCAGAGCTGCGGGACTGTGGAGCGGCTGGCTGTGGAGCGGCCGGCTGCGGGCGGCGGCGCTGAAGTTTTCATCGGGAGCCTGGGATCTCTCGCCGAGATCGCCAGTTGTGGAGCACCATCCAGCGCGGCCTTGTTGGCTTCAGACGCCGCGGTCTCCAGTACAGAAGCGGCTGTTCCAGATGTCCCAAGCCGCTGTGAGGATTCTCCCGACGCTGGAGCTACATCACCCGGCGAGAACGGCTTGGAACATCGGGCCTCCGTAGAGGCAACTGCGGAGGCCTCAATAGTCCTGACTATGGGTGAACTGGGGATGGGGACTGGACATTGTGCCTTCCCCCCACAGTGGGAACCATTGTGAGGGGATGTTTTTATGTTTATTGTTAAATTTCTTTAATGTTATGTCTAATCTTTATCTGTGTGCTGCATGGCAAGACAAATTTCACTACACCATTTGGTGTATGTGACAATAAATGTCCTTTGCCCTTTGTTATGGAAGGAATGTTCAGAAGGATAACAAAAGGGAAGAAGTTGTTTCTGATGACTGGAGAAGGTACTTTCAAGCTTCTGTCTGTTCTGCCTGCCGGGAATGTGAAGGAATGGATGGGGTGGGAAATGTCTTTGATTATGTTGGCTGCTCTCCCAGGACAGTGTGAAGTGTAGCTGGAATCATGATGGGGTGTTTCATGTGTGATAGAATGGATTTCACTACCATTCACTACAATTCACATGCAAATCTGCAATTTTGAGTGGCCTTGTGCAGAGCTGCTCCCAAATCAAGCTGTGATGCAACCTAAAAGTCTGCATCTATGGTACATCTGTAGAAATTTGCAAATCATTGGAGACATGCCAAATTTCCTCTGTCTCCTGAGGAAGTAAAGGCATTGGTGTCCATTTTTGGCCATAATGTCAGTATGGTTGTTCCAGAGCAGATTGTTGGTGATATTTATGTATAGGAACTTGGAACTCTTGACCATCTACATTCAAGGTCCATACAAATGATCAGTGACCCTCTCCAGCATGTACACCACCTCATTTCCAGAAGCTAATAACCAGCCTCTTTGTCTTGCTGGCATTGAGGGGTAGGTTGCTATCTTGACGTCAAGTTACTGAACTCTTTATTGGTCTTCCTGGAATCAGTAATCTGCCTCATCAACGTTTGCAAATCTGGCTCATTCTGCACACTTGTAAATGGAGTGAGAGCAATATTTGGCCACACAGTGGGGAGTGTAATATTAGTAAAATCAGTCTCATTGAAAGTTACCAAATAGTGAAAGGCGTGGGTGTAGAGAGGATGTTTTCATTAGTGGGAGAATCTAGGACCAGAGACCATAGCCTCAGATTAAAAGGATGTACCTTTAAAAATGAGATGAGGAAGAATTTCTTCAGTCCAGAGGGTCAAGAATCTGTGGAATTCATTGCCATAGATGGCACTGGAGGCCAAGTCAATGGATATTTTAAGGTGGTGATTGACAGATTCTTGACTAGTAATGGGCCTGTGCAACTTAAGCAACTTTTTCGGCGACTTGTGACACCCGTCATAGTCTCAGCAGGTCGCTTAAAAATTTCAAAGTTGAAAATCCAGCAGCGACCAAAACAAAGTACGATTCTTTGGGCGACTACTCGCGACCGTAAAGGCTTCACCCCGTGACATGTCGCCAGGGTGTTGCCTGCATGGTTGTTAGTAGTCTCCTCAGTCGCCCAAAGAGTCGTAGTGTGTTTCTGGTCACCACTGAATTTTCAACAGGTTGAACATTTTCAGCGACCTGCAACGACCTATGACGGGTGCTGGCAGTCGCCAAAAAAGTCGGCGAAAAAGTTGCGTAAGTGGGACAGGCCCATTAGGGTGTCAGGGATATCGGGAAGGAGTCAGGAAAATGGGGTTTAGAGGGAAAGATAGATCACCCATGATTGAATAGCAGAATAGACTTAAAGGGCCAAATGGCCTAATTCTGTTCCTATAACTTATGAACATAACCTTATGAATATATAATGCATCTTGTGGAGCATCAAAGTTGAGAATTATCGCAGAGGATGTTATAATTATTATTTAAATTATAGCAGCTGATACGTAATTTGAACTCCAAATCACTAACAGCATATTTGTGGTAACCTTCAATGACTTGTGTGCAAGTGCAGTCAATCATCTTTAAACATTAACAATACCCGGCCTCTCACTATTTAACAAATATTCAGTTTGACTCATTTTCCTGACATTTTACCCACCCCACCCCCAGTTCCATACACTTCCACAGGGAGTGACATACCCTGCAGTTTCTATCCTGTCATATTGCCTCCGGATCTTCAATTATTCTTGCAGGCTCCAATGTCTGGGTCAATTCTGCTGTCTTTCTTTTCAGAAAGTAACTCCCTCTTCTCAAATTCAACTATGAACATGTGATACATCATCTCTAAGACAACTCTACCCTGTTTTAAACAAAAAGATCAAAACTACACAAAGCTTCAAGTGTGTTCTCACCAAAGCCTAGTGGATGTTCAGCCGTGGTTTCATGATCTTGTACATAATCCAGCAATCAATATGTAGTTTGGGGGCTTCATGGTCACTATTACAGATAACAGCTTTAGTTTCCAGATTTACTGAATTAATTGAACGCCATAAACCATAGGGTAAGTCAAGTCAAGAGAGTTTATTGTCATGTGTCCCAGATAGGACATTTACATTCTTGTTTGCTGCAGTACAACAGAATATTAAGCATACATACAGAACAGTTCAATGTGTCTATATAGTATAGACCATATATATATATACGTAAATAAACAGATAAAGTGCAATAGGCTGTTATAGTTCAGAGTTTGTTTGATAGCGGGTTTAATAGCCTGATGGCTGTGGTGAAGAAGCTGTTCATGAACCTGGATGTACCAGATTTCAGGCTCCTGTACCTTCTACCTGATGGCAGCAGAGAGATGAGTGTGTGGACAGGATGGTGTGGGTCCTTGATGAAGCTGGCAGCCTGTTTGAGGCAGCGACTGCAATAGATCCCTTCGATAGTGGGGAGTTCAGAGCCGATGATGGACTGGGCAGTGGTCACAACTTGCTGCATTCTTTTCTGCTCCTGGACACTCGTTGCCAAACCAAGCCATGATGAAACCAGTCAGGATGCTCTCTACTGTGCACCTGTAGAAGTTTGAGAGAGTCCTCTTTGATATACCGACTCTCCGTAATCTTCTCAGGAAGAAGAGGCACTGATGTGCTTTCTTTATAATCAGTGTGCTGAGACCAGGAAAGATCTTCGGAAATGAGCATGCCCAGGAGTTTGAAGTTCTTGACCCTTTCCACCATCGTCCCATTGAAATAAACAGGATTGTGGGTCCCTATCCTACCCTTTCCAAAGTCCACAATCAGTTCCTTGGTTTTCCTGGTGTTGAAAGCCAGGTTATTGTGCTGGCACCATTTGGCCAATCGGTCGATCTCACTTCTATACTCTGACATGTCACCATCAGTGATTCGTCCCACAACAGTGGTGTCGTCGACGAACTTGATGATGGAGTTCGCACTATGACCAGCTACGCAGTCATGAGTATAGAGTGAGTACAGCAGGGAGCTGAGCACGCAGCCTTGAGTTGCTCCCGTGCTGATTGTTATCGAGGATGACACATTTCCACCAATGCGGACAGACTGTGGTCTGTGGATGAGGAAGTCGAGGATCCAATTGTTGAAGGATGCACAGAGACCCAGATCTGAGTCCCACATAAGAGATTAGTATACAAACTTAAAGCACACGGTATTGGGGGTTCAGTATTAATGTGGATAGAGAACTGGCTGGCAGACAGGAAGCAAAGAGTAGGAGTTAACAAGTCCTTTTCAGAATGGCAGGCAGTGACTAGTGGGGTACCGCAAGGCTCAATGCTGGGACCCCAGCTATTTACAATATATATTACTGATTTGGACGAGGGAATTGAATGCAACATCTCCAAGTTTGCGGATGACATGAAGCTGGGGGGCAGTGTTAGCTGTGAGGAGGATGCTAGGAGGCTGCAAGATTATTTGGAAAGGCTGGGTGAGTGGGCAAATGCATGGCAGATGCAGTATAATGTGGATAAATGTGAGGTTATCCACTTTGGTGGCAAAAACAGGAAAGTAGACTATTACCTGAATGGTGGCCGATTAGGAAAAGGGGAGATGCAACGAGACCTGTGTGTCATGGTACACCAGTCATTGAAAGTAGGCATACAGGTGCAGCAGGCAGTGAAGAAAGCGGATGGTATGTTAGCATTCATAGCAAAATGATTTGAGTATAGGAGCAGGGAGGTTCTACTGCAATTGTACAGGGTCTTGGTGAGATCACACCTGAAGTATTGCGTACAGTTTTGGTCTCCTAATCTGAGGAAGGACATTCTTGCCATAGAGGGAGTACAGAGAAGGTTCACCAGACTGATTCCTGGGATGTCAGGACTTTCATATGAAGAAAGACTTGATAGATTTGGCTTGTACTCGCTAGAATTTAGAAGATTGAGGGGGGATCTTATAGAAACTTACAAAATTCTTAAGGGGTTGGACAGGCTAGATGCAGGAAGATTGGTACCGATGTTGGGGAAGTCCAGAACAAGAGGTCACAGTTTAAGGATAAAGGGGAAATATTTTATGACTGAGATGAGAAAAACATGTTTTACATAGAGAGTGGTGAATCTCTGGAATTCTCTGCCACAGAATGTAGTTGAGGCCAGTTCATTGGCTATATTTAAGAGGGAGTTAGATTTGGCCCTTGTGGCAAAAGGGATCAGGTGGTATGGAGAGAAGGCAGGTACAGGATACTGAGTTGGATGATCAGCCATGATCATATTGAATGGCGGTGCAGGCTCGAAGGGCCGAATGGCCTACTCCTGCACCTATTTTCTATGTTTCAATGTTTCTATGAGAGCTTGTTAACCAGCATGGAGGGGATGATCATATTAAATGCCAAGCTGTCGTCAATGAATAACAGCCTGACATATGAGATTTTGTTGTCCAACTGGTCCAGAGCGGAGTGGAGAGGCAGTGAGTTCGCATCCACCGTTGATCTGTTGTGGCAGTAAGCGAACTGCAGTGGGTCGAGGTTCTTGTCGAGGTAGGAGTTGATATGCACCATAATCAACCTTTCAAAGCACTTCATCACCACATGCGTTAGTGCCACAGGTCGATAGTCATTGAGGCACCTCACGTTGCTCTTCTTGGGGACCGGTATTATTGATGCCCTTTTAAAGCAGGTGGGAACCTCAGACCTCAGAAGCGAGAGGTTGAAAATGTCCGTGAAAACTCCAGCCAGTTGGTCTGCACAGGTATTTAGAACACGGCCGGGTATACCATCTGTTCTTGTTTCCCTTTGGGTTCTTTGAACTGTGAGTGAACCAGCTCTAAATCTGCAGCCAGTATTTGAGTTAATAATTCAAACTCTGGATATTCACTCATTTATTTGGAATTAAAATAACCTGGAGTGAGAACAAGCATTTAAATAAATAAGCAGTTGTTTCCAGTGTGGTGCGAATGGGTAGGGAGATTGCCTTGTCGGTTTGAAGGATTACTTAGATATACATTCTGTAATCAGATAACATTGTGCATTATCAAGTAATGATGCATGTTGTACTGGTGGTATGTGTGCTGACCCTTTCACACACTTCACTTTGCTGAGACCAACTTCAGATTACAATAATAAGGTTGCACCATGAAAGATCAAATAGGTTTTGTTAAACTGACAGAATCCCATTTTGCAGAGAAATTTAAATGTAATTTAATGGAATGCAGTTGTCAGTGGACTGACAGGCAATGTAATTTTCCTGCAGCATTAAATCAACATGGATGTAACATTATACAAGTACAATTATCTTTTTATACAGTTATCCTTCCCTGATACAACGTTCACTGATAATGGTGCAATGTCAGACAATCATGTAATCGTATGGCACCATTTGATTTGAGATTATGGTCAATTGTAAAGCTATGACCAAAATAAAGCATTGTGATATTCATCAGTTCTGTGAACTACTTCCCTAATGGGAGGCTACATGGCAACTGACCAAGTAACTGATAAGATTCATAGTGCTGGAGTGACTTAGCAAGTCAGGGTGCAAGGATAGATGATGTTTCGTGTTGTGACCCTTCTTCAGACCAACTGCAGGGTTGGGGGGTGGGGTCTGGAAAAGACGAGGGGCAGGACAAAGTCTGGTGAGTAATAGGAAGATGCATGTGAGGGGGAGTCTTGATCAGCAGATGGTGGACAAAGGCCAGACACAGAACGTGTGAGACAAATGGATTGAAGAGTTGTGAATTGTGGAGCTAGAAGAAGGAATGCAGGTGGATGGGGAGGGGGAGGCCAGGAATATGTGTAAGACTAGGTGGGGCACAAGGGAGAGGGGGCGAGGGGCAAGGGGAAGTGTGAGGAGAAGGGTTTTGCAGTTACCTACAATTGGATAATTCAATGTTCATACCGTTGGATTGGAAGCTGCCCAAATGGAATATGAGGTGTTGTTTATCCAGTTTGCATGTGACCTCACTCTGGCAATGAAGGAGACCAGGAGAAAAATATCAGTATGGGAATAGGTTAAAATGGTTAGCAACCAGGAGATCTCTGGACCGGGCGGAAGTGTACATGTATAGTGACAATAAATGGCATATCTCTATCTCAAGTGGTCAGCGAAACAGTCACCAAGTGATCTGAGAAGGTTGTTCATTAGTTTAAGTAATGGTGGTGTTCACAATTACAATAGAGATATTTTATTTGGGACATTCTGAAAGGATGTATCACCAATAAAGTCAATCTTGGAAAGATTCTATGATCTGGCATTGACGATTCTGCAATACTGGTTGGGTAGCTACTGGGGTCTGGAATAACTGGACATGAACTCAAAAGAGTTTTGTATAATAGAAAGGGAGTTCTAATTTCATATAGCATTTAATTCCCATTTCCTTTAACTGTCAATCAAACATATTAAAAATATTGTGTGTCCATTGAGTCAATTAGTAACATCAGTCATGCACTCCAGAGTCACACAACAAATGCAAAACAGTTAATCTTTCTCTCCCAGTGGTTCATGTTCATAAGTGAAGGTGTAGAATTAGGCCATTCGGCCCATCAAGTCTACGCCGCCATTCAATTATGGCTGATTTATAGTTTCCTCTCAACCTCAATCTCCTGCCTTCTCCCCATAATCCCTGACACCCAGTGGTAAATTGTTAACTTTTAATTTTGTCCCTTCTATCCACACTGCTCAATCATTGCCACAGAGATTCACTTCACGTGACATATGGAACTAGATGAGAATATTGGTTACACCAAATTTATCGGATCAGACAACATCTTGTCTATAGTGCTAATAAATTGTGCTCCACAATTAATCATACATGCAGCCAATTTGTTCTATTGACATTTATTTGACAGTGGAATATATTTTCCTGACATGTCTGACCAGAATGACTAGGATACATTCAATCCAGCTAATAACATACTCTCAATTATTAGCAAAATGATGTTAAGTGCCACCAACCATATCAATTACCCGTTCTCCACTGCTTAATTTGGCTCCAGGTCTAAACATAACCTTGGTCCATAGATCAAAAAAATGAATTGCATTGATGCGGTACTAATGGCGACATACCAAAGGTAATGATCCCATGTGGCAATTGGCAAAATCTACAACAGATTTCATAACAAATGTTATGTTTGTCTCAAGAATCTAGTTGCAAGATAGTCATTTTGGGTGATTCACTGGACAGAGCTTCTGGAAAAGAGAAATGTTGTTTCAAGAGTCCAATACAGCCTACATGTTTTCAAGAATTGCAGATGTTCAATTTATCACACCATTGAAAATGAACATTTTTTTTATATTTCTCAGGCGCATTCTTCATGTCAAAAACTTAGGTTCTTTTTACCAAGAATGGGTTCAACATTTTTTTCTTCAAGGCTTCATTCATGAAAAGCTAGTTTGGAAAAATATTGCTGGTTGTGACTTGCCTTCCATGAAGAGTGAGTTCACTACTAGAGAATTGTTCAGATAATTTTGTACCTGCTTGCAGCATCAGCCTTGATCTGAGAAATGCATGTGCTTGGACTTTGTTTCATTGAGGTGTTGCCAGTTAGTGTAAGTTGGATCAAAGATTGCAGCTGCATCTGAAATGTTCTTCCTAATAAAATCTCCACCAGACTGTGGATGTATAGTTTGCACAATCTTCCATGAAATAACAACATTACCCTTGATTGTTCTATCAGCTACTGAATACAGAAACCTATGTCTGTTGGCTATTGGAGGCAGGATTTTAGTACAGTTGCCTTGTTTTTCCTTAATTTTGATCCAGTCAGATATTGAGCTAAAAACCTGTTATAATGTATTTCTTGATGACAGCTTCCAGTTTAGCTTTTCAAGAGTAAATAGTAAACACAAAGGTTTGTCAGTAAATTCAAAACTTCTCCCTGTCTTGTAATATAATTTATGTTTTCATCTTCCCTTTTTATCTGCACGTTATAATTCAATTAAACCTTTCTCATGAAATTAATGTGGCACCATAGAAGCTAAAAACCTACAAATTATGTTTAGTTTAGTTTAGTTTATTGTCATGTGTACCGAGGTACAGTGAAAAACATTTTATTTGCCTGCTAATTGGGTTGCATGCGAACAAGTCAGCGAAAAACTATACATGATTACAATTGAGCCATCCAGAAGCAACAAGTACATGATAAAGGGGAAACACGCTTATTTAGATAAAGTCCAATAAAGTCCAGTTAAAGATAGTCCGAGGGTCTCCAATAAGGTAGATAATAGCTCAGGACCGCACTCTAGCTGTTGATAGGATGATTCAGACCATAGTGTATGAAGCAAAAGCCATTCGATCCGCACTCTACATCTCTCCCTTTTCTTTACCTATTGTACGAGCTTGACTTGATTGTATTTATGTATTGTATTATCTGCTCTGATTGGGTAGCGTGGACAACAAACCTTTTCACTGTACCTCAGTACATGTGACAATAATAAACCTAAGCCATGCATGTGCAGAAATATTCTGCAGAAGAGCACAAGCATACTGCGTTTATTTATCAGCATGGCTGATGAAAATAAGACTATATTCATCTATCATAGTCTTGCAAGATTAATGGTGTTGGTATTTCATGGCCTGGCTGCAAGAGATACAGCATGGAAACTGGTCCTTAATCCTACTAAGTCCACGCTGACCAGCGATCCCCATATACTAGCCTTATCCTACACATGAGCAACAATTTACAATCTTTACCAAAGCCAATGAATCTACAAACCTGTACGTCTTTGGAGGTTGGCAGGAAACCGGAGCTCCCGGGGAAAACCCATGCGGTCACAGAGAGAATGTACAAACGCTGTACAGATAACACCCATAGTCAGGGTCAAACCCAGGTCTATGGCATTGTAAGGTAACAACTCTACAGCTGCACCGCCGGGTCGAGCCAATATAGTCCCTGACAAGTAAGTATCTTCCAAATGTTGAGCAGTCTGCAGTGTGCATTGCTTTGCACCTTTGTAATCCACATTTGAACATCAAAACCATGGTTTGGCCATCCCTGATCCTGGAAGACCTGCAAGTTTACTAATGGACTGAATATTCCAATAACTACTTTTAGATTCTCAAATGTTAACAACCAGGCCCTGGAAATTTGTTTTGTCTTTTAAGCATTTAATTTCTGAAATATTTTACTGGTGTTAACTTCCTCAATTACAATCAATTTGTGGATTCCCAATCTCATTTCCAATTATCTATTGAGTGTCACAATTGAATCTGGTTCTACAATTCGATCAAAACACTGTTTCATATTTTCTGTTTCGATATAAGTAAACCAAAATATATCTTCTTCTGCCAGTCAGATTCTAGTTCTGTCCAACTTGTCTCTATTGCCTCATCATCCTTATGGTAATTTTGTCCACAAGTATGCACAGATGAATCTCTATTTTTGCTATGACTCATTATTTACTTGGTGATAATTGTTTGTGAAGTTGTGGTACCAGTTTCATCATCATTCTTGCACAACTTGTCTTCCCTCCATTAAAATAAATGTGCAATGTTTTTTTTTAAAATCTGAGTGAACATCCTACATTTAAAGATAATTTGCAGTAGAAATTCAATCTTGGTCAGTTAAGCTAAAGTGATAATATAAATTAAATGTGGTGTGTTTACTCCGGACTAGAATCTAGAATCTCCCGATGCTGGGGGCCTCCTTCTGTGGAATTCGCTGCCTCAGAGGGCGTTGGAGGCCAGTTCTCTGGATACTTACAAGAGAGAGCTAGATAGGGCTCTTAAAGATGGCAGAGTCAGGGGATATGGGGAGAAGGCAGGAACGAGTTACTGATTATGGATGATCAGCCATGATCACATTGAATATGGCCTACTCCTGCACCTATTGTCTATAAATTCATAATTTGATTGAAATAACTTTTGCAAAATAATTTGAAATAATTGAAAATCTACACCTAGATCATCACCAAATAAAAAGAATGACCATTCAAAACCAGAAAATATACGGATTGAACATTAGATAATGCCAAAAACTGTGCAAAATCACAATGTGATGATGACAGTGATAACCATTTATATTATTTACATGTTTGGTGCACCACAACACAGTCTATTGTCTGGAGGCAAGTACTTCATATTTATAATATGAATTTGCTGGTCAGTGCGGACTCGGTGGGCCGAAGGGCCTGTTTCCGCTCTGTATCTCTAAAATTAAATTAAACTCCACATGAAGTAGGACAGCCGGAAGGGACGCGATGGCTGCAGTGGGCTTTGCTGCAATTGGCAATGTAAAATGGGGCAAAATAGTGTCTCATGCATATGGACTCAGTGGGCTATTCTGTGCATACTATACTAACTGGGCAATGGTGCTTAGGTACATGGATAGTCTTGTTGAGCTGTATGTAAAAAATGTATTTCACTGTAACTGGTACACAATCAAAAAATAAACCATTGAACCATTGAACCAATGTGGGGTATACTAATAAGCATTTGAAGAAGTTGCAGAAGAGGTTTACTAAAACGCTGCTCGAATTAAGAGTATTAGGGTATTACGTTATTAGGCATAATTAGATTATTTTGCCTGGAATGTAGGAGGTTGAGGGGAGACCTGATAGAAGTATATAAAATCATGAGAGCCACAGATAGGGTAAGACAGTCGCAACGTTTTTCATAAGGTGGAAAAATGAAAGATAATAGGGCAAAGCTTTAAGTCAGAGGGGAAAATGTAACAGAAATGTGCAGTGCAAGTTTTTTTACACAGAGTGTGGTGGATGCCTGGAGCGGGCTGGTGGAAGCAGATACAATGGCAGCATTTAAGAGGCTTTTAGAAAGGCACGTAGATAGGCAGGGGACGGAGGGTATGGATCACGTGCAGACAGAAAAGAATAGTTTAAGGTAGACACAAAATGCTGGAGAAACTCAGCGGGTGAGGCTGCATCTATGGAGAGAAGGAATAGGAGAAACTCAGCGGGTGAGGCAGCATCTATGGAGAGAAGGAATGGAGAAACTCAGCGGGTGAGATTAGTTCAACGTAGAGATTAGTTTAACTTGGAATCATGTTCGATTGAGATATAATGGGCCAATATGTTTCTGACCTGTACTGTTCTATATTCTATGAGGAATAACTTTTACACAGCGTTTTGTCAGAACCTGGAATGCAATGCCTGCAATCATGATGTAAGTTGCATTGAGGCCAAGAGAAAATTAGGATAGTTATATGGCAAGGAAATAAAATAAGGCTAGAGAGAAGTGGGAGGTGAGTGCAAGTAATAAGTTGTTCTGGTATTGGGCCAGCCAAATAAGTGGCCAAATGTCTTATTTCTGTGCTGAACAATTTGATGATTCTATCATTCTATGAATTACAGCTCACCTATGAATCATTCTGCAGAAAACTAAGTAAACATTGAGATACTTAGGATTAAAATGGAAGCTGAATAAATATTTGAAAAGTAAATTCAAACGTATTTTTTGATTATTTCCGAAATATTCAACTTGGAAAGCAGGGAATAAAACCCTAAACAGGGCCAGGGTCATGATTTAACTGTAGATTTGGCTTATTACATTATTAAAACTCAGTTGCACTTCAGTCAACAATGTTTAACATTTTCTACAATGGGAATATTGTATGAGAGGTTGACATTCACATGAATTCATTAATTTTGTTTTGATTGCCACTGTGAAGTGAGTGCAACCTATGATGGGACAGGGTATCACTGCTAATAGCTTCCGCATTTCCTCAAGACAAGATAAGTGCGGTAGCAAAGCTGTCGGTTTAATATTGTGCCAATGCTAACCTAGTTGATCAAGTTGCGATTGCTTGTTCTGAACCATAGTGAATATGCCACCTTGATCTAGTACATTGATTAGTTTAGTGCAGTTTAGAACTAAAGCATGGAAACAGGTCCTTAAACCCACCAAGTTCGCACCAACCAGCGATCCCAGTAAATGAGGACTTTCCTACAATTACAATTGACAATTTTAAGCCAATTAACCTATAAACCCGTATGTCTTCAGAGTGTGGAAGGAAACCCCAACATCCTGGGAAAACCCATGCAGGTCACGGGAAGAACGTACAAACTCCGTACAGACAGCACCTATAGTCAGGATCGAACACATGTCTATGGCGCTGTAAGGCGGCAACTCAACCGCTGCTCCACCATGCTTGATATTTTGCTTTGAATGTATTCAAGAAGAACAGATTTCAAGATCTCATTGGCGAGCTTCTTCTTCTTCTTGCGTTTGAGGCAGCAGACGTTATGTAACGGCCTCCAAACGCTGTAGCCAGTTAGGCTTTCCGCATTCAGCTGTAGCAGGGTGATGCCATCCAGTTCGACATCCGTTGGTGCTCGCCTTTAAAACGGTGCCGAGCCGCGGCGACTGAGGTTGCATTATCTCTGCTTCTGTCTCTGTTGGTTGGCTCAGGTCAGTTAACAGGGCTCATCACAGGGAGGTCGATAACATGTGGCGAGCTCGCAACTAACTAACGTGAAGTGAGCTTGGTGTTGTTTCATGACATTGTCCAAGCTCCAAATTGTTAGGGATTATTCAGAGGATTTAAAATTATGTGGATAAAGCAAGGATTAATTCAAAACAAAAATCAGTCTTCAGAATATCTGTTCTAATGTACACTGAAAGTAGTAATCAGTTTGAAATTAAAAGGGCAGCTTTCCAAACATGATTTGTTCTTTAATGTATCGGCTAAACGTAAGACAATGGGGTATGTTAATTGACCAGCATCAAACCAGAAATCCACATAATTGTACTAAAGATGAAGGAAGCTTCCAGTTTAGACATTAGTCACTTGGTACATCTAGCATGGGCAAAGGCATATTTGTCTGTCTATTAATAATTGGGGTATTTGTGTACTCAGGAGCCATTCCACAAAACTGAATTCATGATTCTAAGGGGCGGCAAAATGTCGCAGTGGTAGAGTTGCTCCTTACAGCACCAGAGACCCGGGTTCCATCCTGACTAGGGGCACTGTCTGTATGGATTTTGAATGTTCTCCCTGTGGGCTTACAGAAGACAATTAACCTACAAACCTGCATGTCTTTGGAATGTGGGAGGAACCCGGATAAAATCCAAGCAGTCATAGGTAGAACGTAGAAACTCCGTACATTCAGCACCCATAGTAAGGGTCGAACTCAGGTTTCTGGCACTGTGAAGCAGCAACTCTATCCCTGTGCACTGTGTCGCCCTATTTATATGAAGATTTTCACCTCTGTCTTCACTAAGGAGGACACAAACAATCTTCCTGATATACGGTTTAAGAAGGAACTGCAGATGCTGGAAAATCAAAGGTAGACAAAAATGCTGAATAAACTCAGCGGGTTGAGGCAGCATCACAGATGCTGCCTCACCCGCTGAGTTTATCCAGCATTTTTGTCTTCCTGATATTGTAGTGGCCAGAGGATTAGGGAGGAACTGAAGGAAATCCACATTAGGCAGGAAATGGTGTTGGGCAGACTGATGGGACTGAAGGCTCATAAATCCCCAGGGCCTGATGGTCTGCATCCAGGGTACTTAAGGAAGTGGCTCTAGAAATCGTGGACACATTGGTGATCATTTTCCAATGTTCAGTAGATTCAGGATCAGTTCCTGTGGATTGGAGGGTAGCTAATGTTATTCCACATTTTAAGAAAGGCGGGAGAGAGAAAACAGGGAATTATAGACCAGTTAGCCTGACATTGGTGGTGGGGAAGATGTGGGAATCAATTATAAAAGATGAAATAGCGGCACATTTGGATAGCAGTAACAGGATCGGTCCTAGACAGCATGGATTTATGAAGGGGAAATCATGCTGGACTAATCCTCTGGAATTTTTTGAGGATGTAACTAGGAAAATGGACAAGGGAGAGCCAGTGGATGTAGTGTACCGGGACTTCCAGAAAGCATTTGATAAGGTCCCACATAGGAGATTAGTGGGCGAAGTTAGGGCACATGGTATTGGCGGTGTAGTGCTGACATGGATAGAAAATTGGTTGGCAGACAGGAAACAAAGAGTAGGGATTAACGGGTCCCTTTCAGAATGGTAGGCAGTGACTAGTGGGGTACCGAAAGGCTCGGTGCTGGGACCGCAGCTATTTACAATATACATCAATGATTTAGATTACGGGATTCTAAGTAACATTAGCAAATTTGCAGATGACACAAAGCTCGGTGGCAGTGTGAACTGTGAGGAGGATGCTATGAGAGTGCAGGGTGACTTGGGCAGGTTGGGTGAGTGGGCAGATGCATGGCAGATGCATGGCAGGCGACAGATAGCACAATGGGCTAAGAGTTCGACTGGCGACCGGAAGGTAGCCGGTTCAAATCCCGCTTGGAGTGCATACTGTCGTTGTGTCCTTGGGCAAGACACTTCAACCACCTTTGCCTGTAATGGAATGTAATTACGGCGGCAGGCGCAGGCACACCGCGACGCCCTGTGTCTCCCTTTCAAGGGAGATGCTAAAAATGCATTTCGTTGTCTCTGTACTGTACACTGACAATGACAATAAATTGAATCATTTCATTTTTTTTTCATTTCATTTCATTTCATTTCAGATGCAGTTTAACATGGATAAATGTGAGGTTATCCACTTTGCTAGCAAAAACAGGAAGGCAAATTATTATCTAAATGGTGTCAAGTTGGGAAAAGGAGAAGTACAATGGGATCTGGGGTCCTTGTTTATCAGTCAATGAAAGTAAGCATGCAGGTATAGCAGGCAATGAAGAAAGTAAATGGCATGTTGGCCTTCATAAAAAGAGTACAGGAGCAAAGAGGTCCTTCTACAGTTGTATAGGGCACTAGTAAGACTGCACCTGGAGTATTGTGTGCAGTTTTGGTCCCCTAATTTGAGGAAGGACATTCTTGCTATTGAGGTAGTGCAGCGTAGGTTTACAAGGTTAATTCCCGGGATGGCGGGAATTATGCATATAATAAGCGGGAATTCTCTCATATGCTGAGAGAATGAAGCAGCTGGTTTGTGTACTGGAGTTTAGAAGGAAGAGAGCGGATCATTGAAACATATAAGATAATTAAGGGTTTGGACACGCTAAAGGCAGGAAACATGTTCCCGATGTTTGGGGAGTCCAGAACCAGGGGCCACAGTTTAAGAATAAGTCGTAAGCCATTTAGAACGGAGATGAGGAAACACTTTTTCACACAGAGAGTTGTGAGTCTGTGGAATTCTCTGCCTCAGAGGGCAGTGGAAGCCGGTTCTCTGGATACTTTCAAGAGAGATATAGATAGGGCTCTTAAAGATAGCAGAGTCAGGGGATATGGGGAGAAGGCAGGAACGGGGTACTGATTGGGGATGATCAGCCATGATCACATTGAATGGAGAAGCCAAATGGCCTACTCCTGCACCTATTGTCTATTGTCTATTTTGTGTTGTTATTTTGAGCCCAGTAACCAAATGATATGGACATCAGATTTGCACTCAAGATCAGGTCTCTGTATAAACCTGTAAGGGAAAATATCAGCTGAGAGCAATATAGACACAACATGCTGGAGTATCAGGGGATCAGACAGCATCTCTAGAGAAAAGGAAAAGGGGAAGTTTCGGGTCGAGACCCTTCTTCAGAATGGAGCAGGAATTTGTGTAATAATTTCCAAGCTCATTAGTGTATCCAAAGCTGCTGTCATGCCTCAAAATATTGCAGAAAATGCAAACATAGGCAAATCTAAATGGTGGTTTTCATTATTGATGTTCTTTATCATAAGCAAAATGGCTCTATAATCTTAGTGGGCAAGATTACCTGCACAGACTGATTAGCAAATATGAATCTAAAAATATCAGCAGCAGCACTCTTTTTTTTTGCTGTTTTTTTGTATTATGCCCAGGACTATAATTAATTTAATGTTCATTTTGCATTTTTTGTTCGCAGGTTTATTGTGCAATGAAGAGGCCAATCACTCTCATGAATCTTAATTATAATCATTGTGACACCAGGTTCTGTGCAATAACAAAAATCAGCATTTGCTTGAAGTCGAATAAAGCACAATTGGTCAATTTCATGGGAGAAGCTTAAATTATTCGAATTAGAAACCAAGTTATTATATTTGCAGGTGCATTGGTAATTTAGGGAGATGCCGCACAATGGGCAAAAATAAATCTGCCACCTATAATGCAGAGCAGCCAATTTTATTTACTGTCAATGGCAAATGGTATTGGGTGAGGTATTTTTTAGGTGGTTATTCCAAATAATTCATTTTAGATTATTGTGCAACGTTAAAATTAACTGAACTAATCCTTACCATGAAACAACGTATTCTGCCTCTACCAATATTGATTTCATATTTTCATTCCAAATTAAGCCACGAGTACGAAGACCGTAATTGAGGGTTGATTTGGAGAATTTATGGATATTACCTCTAAGAGAGTGTATGGCTATTAGAAAGTTAACTCTTTAATATTGATATAATTTCAAATAATATTTATAGCTCATTCTCACTCTATTTATAACTGCAACTCATTCATTGCTTTAAGTTATTTGTTTAACAATACCTGTATTCACTGCTTAAACCAAAATACTAAATAATGGAATATTTTGATTTAAATGACAGCGTGAAGAGCACTCAGCCTTCTGGTGAGAGTGTCTGTTTAAAAGTAATACGTTAGTAAATGAACCTGATACATATGTGTGCTTTAGAGAAGATCAAAATAGATAAGATTGAGAATATCTACCCAAAATACTCAAATGGTCCTTTGTGTCTCAAACCACAACCTTTATAACAATAGACACAAAATGCAGCAGTAACTCAATAGGTCAAGCACCATCTCTGAAGGATCCTTCTTCAGACCCGACCCAAAACGTCACCTAACCATTCTCCTCAGTGATGCTGCCTGAACTGCTGAATTACTCCAGCTATTTGAGTCTATCTTTGGTATAAATTAGCATCTGCAGTTCCTTGTCATTGCCTTTATTAAAATAATTGAAGCACATGTCTTCCTGGTCACCCTATTCCACATATGACCTACCCTAATGTTGTTATCCTTGAATTGTCCTTTGCCAATATTTTAGTGAGTAATCAGACGAGCCACAAGAAAACAGAATAATCACAGTAACTTGTAGCCATTTCATGCCAATTGTCCAGGGATTGTGCTGATTTCCATCCCTCAAACATTCCTGGCAGTTATCTGTAAATTCACTGTCCACAAGTTCTCTGTAAAGCTTTGGACTGGGCCAGTGATTCTAAATGTGTAGGAAGGAACTGCAGATGCTGGTTTAAACCGAAAATAGACACCAAAAGCTGGAATAACTCAGCGGGTCAGGCAGTATCTCTGGAGAAAAGGAGTAGGTGATGTTTCGGGTCAATGGGTCTCGACCCGAAATGCCACCTATTCCTTTTCTCCAGAGATGCTGTCTGACCCGTTGAGTTACTCCAGGTTTTTGTGTGTATCCACTAATTCTAGTGTTTGGGTAGCCAGAAACATAATAAAATATCACTTTATCTATTCACTCTGAAAATATTGATTATCTAATTAAGAACTGCCGATTGGCTTTTATCTTTAGACTTTTGACCTGAAACCAATTGAGAGGAATAAATCAAAGTTCCCTTCAAGTTTTGCACCGTCTTTCTTACTAATAGAGATTTAATGTACTTTATGTACAATTTATGTATATTTCATTTTTGTGTGTTTGTCTGAGCCTCTGTTCCCATGAAGTTGCTGCAAACAAGACTCTCATTGTACCTGTACCTCACTGCACTTGGATATAAGACAATAAACTTGACTTGAGTTGATATCAGCTTGAAGCTGGTTCATTCTAGTTGAACAAACAAATTAATCTGGCATTCAATGGTAAGCACATTCAAAATATTCAAACAATGCCAACTGAAAATAATGGAGAACCATCACAGGGGAATGGGATGAAAGATGAGAAAATCATCCTGAAGTAGAGATTAAGTCATCAAGGATCATGCGTGTTTTATTGTCAAATGTCCCAAACAGAACAAATAAATTCTTACTTGCAGTAGCACAACAGGATATGTAAACATAGTACTCCATAAACAATTTAATAAACAAGATTAAAAAAGTATGTACATGTACACAGGCACACTCACACACACATATATAGTTATATATATAAACACACACCCAGAAAAACAAACAACCAAAAGTAATAGTGCAAAAAGATAAACCCAATTACCCCAGATCTATGCAGTTCAGAGCTTATTTCAAGGTTATAGCGTTTAATAGCCTGATGGATGTAGGGAAGACGTTTTTACCTGTCTGAAGAAGGGTCTTAACCCTAGACATCACCCATCCCTTCTATCCAGAGATGCTGTCTGATTTACTTTACCGTTTTGTGTATATCTTCGGTGTAAACCAGTATCTTGATTAGTTCTGGTGCCAGTGATTATGGGGAAAAGGCAGGAGAATGGGGTTAGGAGGGAGAGATAGATCAATCATGATTTAATGGGGGAACAGACTTGATGGGTCGAATGGCCTAATTCTACTCATGTTCCTTATGACCTTATGACCTTATGATCTGCAGTTCCTTCCTACACAAGTTTTTCCTTTACCTGGATGTTACAGGTTTCAGGCTCCTGTATCTTCTTCCCGATGGCAGGAGTAAAATGAGTGTTTTGTTTGCTCCACTTGGTCCTGGATATGTGCTGGCAGGGTCGATGTTGGAAGCAGATACGATGACAACTTTTGAGAGGCAGCAAAACAGATACATGGTCACGGAGGAACAGAAAGATACAAACCATGTGCAGACAAATGGGGTTACTTAAATTGGCATCAAGTTTGGTGCCAACATAATTGGCTGAAGGCTTGTTTCCCTGCTGTGTTATGCTCTGTTCTACGAATGGCCACATATTTGGGGATTTGTCTTCTTTCAAACTTGACTCTTGGTAGGAGAAACAACAACTTTGTATCTGCCCTTTTAAGCTTTATGAGAATACTAGACTAAGTGGGACCCGTTGGGTCCCAGCATCACATGGGAGGGCTGGTCACCAAACACAATATTCCACCTCTCCACCCAATTCAACAATACTGGGGGGGGGGGGGGGGGGGGGGGGGGGGGCGCTGTCTGTTGCGCTAGTATGGGTGTTGCGGGCTGAAGGCACTGGTTTCCAGAGGACTAGTATAGACATTGTGGGCCGTATGGATGCTTGGGCAGGCATCCAACTGTTGCAACGATTTTAAAAGCCAAGCCAAGGCAAACAATTGGGCTGCAGACACCCGACATCCAAAATTCATTTTGTGAACACAAACTTGTTAAAAAAAGGTGAGGCAAACAATTGGACTGCAGGCACCTGACAACCAAAATTCATTTTGTGAACACAAACTTGTTAAAAAGTGCTGCAGCCACTTTACAGCCGTATCAAGGGGACTCACCGTGGAGTAGACGTGCATTCAGTATTATTTGCGCTTCAGAGAGCCGTGACCTTCTCGCTTCCTGGTCTGGCAGTGACTGAATGAGGCATGACACTTCCTGGTTTTATAGTCCCTCCTCCCGCCACCAGCGGGGGCAGCAGAGAGAATGGGGAATTTTGGAAAAACATTAATATATCTCTCATTTTTCATCGAAGTAAAAAATCCTCTGCACTCATACGGCGGAGGGGGGCTCTGAGCGAGGTGGCCAAAAATGACAGCCGTAGGTGGCGGCGTTCTCTCTGAAATCGCAGCACAGTCGGCCAAAAGCGGTCAAGATCAGAGATTTAGTAATATAGATTAGGTGATTCATGTTCACCTCTCACTCAACTAAACTATATGTGGTCCTGGATTCATCATAGGACAAAATCAAAATTAGATTTTTCCTCCATGTCGTTCCTCTAAGGCCGTCACATGTCAATGCCACGTGAACTCTTGAGTCACAGATTTAGGGGGTCATAGGGTTATATAGCACCGATGATGATGAGTCAGATACAGAGGTGAGAGGTGAGAGAAAGGTGCCAGATCAACAACCTTGCTCCCAACATCAGTAACTGATTGTTGATTTTAGAAGGCCAAGGATCGACAAAGCAGAATAAAGAAGATTGCAAAAAGTGGTGAACACTGCCCAGTCCATCACCTCAACACCATCAAAGAGATCTATAGAAGATGCTGCCTCAAAAAGGCAGCCAGCATCAATGGGATGGTGGTAAAGAAAGTCAAAGACCTCAAATTCCTGTATGTGTATATCTCTGAAAAACTGTCCTGGACTACACATATTGATGCAATCAGAGATCTAAAGAAGGTGCTGCCTCAAAAAGGCAGACAGCATGCATTTTGCTTGCAACAGCATCACAAGCACATACTCAGACATAAACACATCAGTTACAATTAATTTACACATAAAATTATGCAAAACGCATTAAAAAAAAAACTGCAAAAGAATGACAATAGTGCAAAACAGTGAGAAGGCAGACACGGGTTATTGATTGGGGACGATCAGCCATGGCGGTGCTGGCTCGAAGGGCCCAATGGCCTCCTCCTGCACCTATTTTCTATGTTTCTATGTAGCATCATCAAGGACCCACGCCAACTTGACCACAATCTCATTTCATTCTTACCATTGGGAAGAAGGTATAGGAGCCTGAAAACTGTAATGTACAGGTTCACGAGCAAGTTTTCCCAACTACCATCAAGATATTAAGCTCTACAACCCCCAACTAAGCTCTGAACTACATAGACTTGGGGGACATTGATTTAATTGTTTTTGTCTTTGAACTATTATTGTTCCTATCCACAAAGGGTGGTGGGTGCATGGAACATGCTGCCAGAGGAGATATTTGAGGCTGGGACTATCCCACCGTTTAAGAAAAAATTAGACAGGTACATGTTTGGAGGGATAGGGACCAAATGCAGGCAGGTGGGACTAGTGTAGTTGGGACATGTTGGCTGGTGTGGGCAAATTGGGCCGAAGGGCCTGTTTCCACACTGTAGAACTCTATGACTCTATTTGATTTTTTTTATATACTCTTGTTTTTAAACTTATTATGGTATTTATAATGTAATATGTTTGCATGTCTGTTGTGCTGCTGCATGTAAGAATTTCATTGTTCCGTTTCGGGACATATACTGATAAAATACTCTTGACTCTTGTACATCAATGCTATTAAGAACCTTGTCATTAACTCTATACTTTCCTTTAACATTCAACCTCCCAAAGTGCAACACCCAACACTTGCTCAGATTAAACTCCATCTGTGCATTTCTGTAGCTGATCAAGAGGCATATTTTAACGGACTTCCTCACTGTCTTCATCTCCACCTGAAATGTATGCGGTGAAGGATATCCATCAAGAATGGGAAGGGGTTACTCTGCAGGAAGAAACTCTTCCGTTTGAAAATACAAGCACACAGAAAAAAGATGAGGTGAACATTTGTTTAATGCACAGTGATGGGAGATAATTAATTTGTTGAGGATAGATCATTTGGAGTCAGATGTGGTGAGGTCAGAAATGATAGTCGGCATGATTTCTGGCCTATTTGTTGTCTCCAGAAATTTCATTTTCATATGTTTAGTAAGTGCAGAATATTACTATTCAAATTTGCACTGAGCAAGAAGATGTCACTAGGTTCAATACATCTTTCAAGAGTTTTACAAGCGCCTCTTAATTAAAAACCACAAAGCATTTTATTATGGCAGCTCTCTGGAGAGTTCTGTAGGTCAATGTCAAATGAAATATCATAGAACATAGTGGGGTACAGCAAGGCCCTTTAACCCACCATGTTCGTGCAGCCATGAATTACAAACTAATCCCATTTGTCTGTTTAAATGCCTCTTAACATTACTACAGCACAGTGGTGGCACAGTGACACAGCAGGAAGAGCAGTGGCAGACACCCGGGTTCGATTTTGACTATGGGTGCTGTCTGTACAGAGTTTGTATGTTCTCCCTGTGACCGTGTGGGTTTTCTCTGGGTGTTCTAGTTTCCTACCACACTCCAAAGACGTACATTGATTTTTTTGTTGCTTATTATGGCATTTATAATGTATTATGTTTACATACCTGTTGTAAACTCCAAAGATACACGAATAGGCAGGGTTACAGAACATATGTAGGCATATGGGATTAGGTTAATTGGTTTAAGTAAAATTGTAAATTATCTCCAGTGTGTAAAATAGTGCTATTGTATGGGGTGATTGTTGGTCAGCGCGTTTAGTGGGCTGAAGGGCTTTATTCTGCGCTATATCAGTATATCAACCTCTCCTTAAAGCATATGCACACCGATCCAGATAACATTTTTATGAACCTTTTCTGCACCCTCTCTAAGGTTTATACAATCTGCCTATAATATGGTGATCTGCCTAGAAACTGCATCCAATACTCCAAATGTGATCGACAGTCATCAAAGTTTCACACAAACGTGATTGCCAACTTTCATACTCAATCCCACAAACTGGGCATGGTGGCGCAGCAGTAGAGCTGCTGCCTTACAGCTCTTACAGCGCCAGAGACCCGGGTTCGATCCCGACTACAGGTAATCTATGTATGGAGTTTTACATTCTCCCCGTGACCTGTGGATTTTCGCCGAGATTTTCGCTTTCCTCTCACACTCCAAATATATAAGGTAAATTGTCCCTAGTGTGTGTGGGATAATGTTAATGCCACTGGTCGGTGTGGACGCGGTGGGCTGAAGGGCCTGTTTCCACGCTGTATCTCTAAACTAAACAAAATCTAAAACTAATGAAGACATGCATGCCATACATCTTCTTTACCACCCCAATCCACATGTTACCAGTTTCAGTGACTTATAGACTAGAAGCTACTTGTGACTATTATGTCAAGTAAAGCCAACTCAAGTCAAGTCAATTTTATTTACAAAGTTACAAAGTACCTGTATGGTGAGGTTCAGGTATTATGAACATTTTGCTTGCAGCAGCATCACAAGCACATATTCAGACAAGCACATAAATTAATTTACACATAAAATTATGCAAAATACATTAAAAAAAAACGACTGCAAAAGAATGACAATAGCGCAAAACACAATTACAAAAATAAAAGTTTGTGGTAGTTCAATACATGGTCTATGGAGTTCCATGGTTAAGGTACAATTAGAGATCCGTTTGTTGGTTAAAGAATCTGAAAGTTGTAGGAAAGTAGCTGTTTCTGAACCTGGTGGTGGCTTCTGCACCTCCTGCACGATGGAGCAGTGAGACGGGAGCATGGCCTGGATGGTACTCGCTGTTGATGATAGATATGGCCGTCTTGAGGCAGCACCTCATGTAGATGATTTCAATGGTGGGGTGGGCTGTGGCCAGGATGGACCGGGCTGAGTCCACCACTTCCTGCAGTCTCTTGAATTCCTATGCATTGGAATTGCCATACCTGGCCATGATGCAGCCAGTCAGAAGATGGACACAAAATGCTGGAGTAACTCAGCAGGTCAGGCAGCATCTCTGGAGAAAAGAAATAGGTGATGTTTCAGATCTTCAAGCCTTATTCAGCAGAGTTCTGCCCTAAAATGTCCCCTATTCTTTGGTATAAACCAGCATCTGCAGTTCCTTCCTACACAAGCAACTAATCAGAAAACTTTTTATAATTCATCGGTAGATGTTTGTGAGAGCAATCTCATTAAATCTCTTAGAAAGTGAGGCACTGGTGTGCTTTCCTCATGATTACATCTATGTTCTGGGCTCAGAACAGATCATCTGAGATATCAATGCACAGAAATTTGAAGCTTACATATACATATACCCTTACATATGCAGTATAAATTTAAATCAAAAATCCAACCAGCTGATGCAATTTAAATTTTAGATTTAAGGTCTGTGGTATTTTTGATGTCATCACAAATTTCAAAAACAAATGAGGTATGCATAATTAATTAAACACCAAAGGAATAGCTCCCATAACTCATGGAAACTAATTAGTATATCAGAGCCCTTGAGGATGGGTTTTCATCCTGGGGCATTATCATTTTTCTCTTTACTCAAATGCTACCTTATCTGCTGAGTCGTTCCGGTATTTTGTTTTATATCACCTCACTCATTCATTATGTCAAGGAACAGCACATCCCTGCCGAACTATGATTACACAATGCCATATCAAGTTTTTGTTGATTCATTTGTCTATGAGTGTGGGCATAAGTGGCAAGGTTGGAAGTTATTAAGTCGGAGGTGGTTCGAGGATGCACCGCCATGAACAAAGAGGGACTATTGGGAACTAAATAGATCACATTGCAACTTTGTCAGCACCCTATATGTAGTGACACTTTGCATACTAGTGTATGGAAAATTTAAACTGTGACATGTAACTTGTGATAATAAAGTATAATTAATTAATTCATTCATTCGTTCAATCATTCATTCATTATGACTTGAAAAAGGGTTGATGAGCTGCCTGTTTAAACAGATGCAGTCAGTGGGTGAATATATTTGCAAATGACGATTGGGTAAGATGTTTTAACATTTAAACCCTATGATGATGAAGGAGGGGGCCCCCCGGTGGGGGTTCCTCTACGCAGGGATTCTCCCCCTCTACATCTGGAACCTGGGCTGGAGGGTACTGCAACGAGGAGTCCCCTGCAACCTGTTTCTCTTGCGGTTCACAGACTCGCCAGGCGACTGCCACTTTTGTGGGCTGGAAGAGTCTGTATGCCGCGTGTATATGGAGTGCATGAGACTGCAGCTCCTGTTCCATTATCGAAAGATGTGGCCCTTGTGGCTAAGGTGTTCAGGGGGTATGGAGAGAAGGCAGGCACGGGATACTAAGTTGGATGATCAGCCATGATCATATTGAATGGCGGTGCAGGCTCGAAGGGCCGAATGGCCTACTCCTGCACCTAATTTCTATGTTTCTATGTTTCTATGAAAGGAGCCGCTCCTTGCCTTCTTGCAGCATTTTTCACCTACCATCCTCATCTTTGGACACCCTGCGTGTAGGGGAGAGGGCAGGGCCGAGGATGTCCTGGTTGGGTTGCTCCTGGGCCTGGCCAAGCCGGCCATCCGCCAGTCACAGCGCCAGGCGGAAGAGGTCTCTGCCCGAGTTGGCTGCCTGCCCCTTCTCAGGGATATATGTTCACACCCGGGTGGTACTAGAGAGGGACTACGCCCTGTCCACGGGCACTCTGGGAGATTTCCAAGACCGCTGGGCAACGCGGGGTGTTGAATGCATCCTTGACAAAGATTGTAACATAGTTGTATTGTCGTTTATTTAGTATATTGTTTGTCTTGTATTATGGTGGTGGGTTCTGTTTCGTTTTATTGCATTGTAAATATTATTTTTTAATAATTGAATAAATCTTTTGATTAAAAAAAATTATGATGAAGGTCGATGATGGTGATGTGTCAGGCCACAGAACTGTGTCTTGGACATGGTAGTGAGCAAAAAAGAGGCCCCACAAGGGACGGTCCTCTCTCCCTCACTGTTCATCATTTACACCTCAGACTTCAGATACAACTCGGGCTCCTGCTTCCTGCAGAAGTTTTCAGATGACTCTGCAATTGTGGACTGCATCTCTTGCAGCTCAACACCGGGAGGAAAGCTGAAAACAGTCGACGACTTTGTTGAGTGGTGTGGGCTGAATCACTTGCAGCTCAACACCGACAAAACTAAAGGGCCTGTCCCACTTACGTGTCCTTGGCACGCAAATTATGCGACCTCGTGGTCGCGTTGAGCCGCGATGTTCCATGTTCTATGATGGCCCCAGGCAGCCATACGATGCCCGTGCACCTCAACACGACCACGAGGTCGCGTAATTTGTGTGCCAAGGACACGTAGGTTGGACAGGCCCTTAAGGTGTTAATGGTGAACTTTAGGAGGAGATGAACACCCCTGTCTGCATCAATGGTGTGGATGTGCAGTTTACCAGGGAGTACAAATACTTTGGAGTGTACCTGGACAGGAAACTGGACTGGTCCAGGAACACAGAGGCCCTGTACAAGAAGGGACAGTGCCGGCTGAACTTTTTGCGTAGGCTCCGCTCCTTCAAAGTCGGCAGTAAGATGCTGCAGGTTCTACTCATCGATGATAGCCAGTGCCATCTTCTTCGCTGCTGTGTGCTGGGACAGCAGAGCAAAGGCTGTGGACGCCAGTAGGATTAACTAACTCACCAGGAAGGCTGGCACTATCCTGGGGGTGGAGTTGGATTCATAGGAGGTGGTCTTGGAGGGGAGGATACTCCTCAAACTGCAGAGCATCTTGGACAATACAGCTCACCCCCTCCATGACAAACCGGTCAACCTGAGGAGTACTTTCAGCAACAGACTGGTTCCATCAAGATGCAGCGTAGAATGCCACAGGAGATCCTTCTTCCCTGTGGCTATCAAACTGTACAACTCCTCCCCCTTCTGTCAGGGGGTAGACTGACTCCCACCCCCACACCCACCCCTTCCCAATCTTTGCACATCCCCAATCCTTTCCACTTGTCCCTTTAATATAATGTTTCATGGATTTTGTGCATCATGACTGTTGGCAGATCAATTTCCCTCCTGGGATAAATAAAGCTCTATCGTATCTTATCATATTGTATCATATATTTCTAAGTCAAGATAAGGCAGACATGATAGTGGTATTTAAAATGCTATTGCATAGGTACATGGATACGCCTGGAAATGAAGGATTATTAATTCAAGGAGCAGTTTCATCACAGTCATTACCTCTTCTCCTCTCCCCATCAGACAAAAGGAACAGAAGCTTGAAAACGCATACCTCCAGATTCAGGGACAGTTTCCTGCCAGCTTTTATTAGGCAACTGAATGGACCTTTCATGTGTAGAGTGTGGTCTTGACTTCCCATCAGCCTCATTGGATGCATTTAAAGTTATTTGGACTTTATCGGACTTTTCCTTGAACCTAATGTTGTACGGTTTATCCTTTATCCATGCACAGTGGACAGCCTGGTTGTAATCATGTATAGTCTTTTCTTTGACTGGATTGCACACAAACAAAAGCTTTGCACTTATTCTTCTTCTTGCGTCTGGCATGCACAGCCTAACGTTGTAGATCAAGGGTAGACATCCAGGCCAGGACAGCATCAGTTATTGGGTGGATGGCTTTGATGCCTCGAGGGAAAAGCCTCAGTGGGCAGTCATTCACGATGTGTGGGATGGTCTGGTCTGGATGTCCGCAGTCGCAAACTGGGCTGTCTGTCATCCCCCACTTATGCAGGTGATGGGCTGTTCTTGCATGGAGGGTGCGGATTCTGTTCAGGGTTAGCCATTTCTTGCGATGGAGGTCAAAACCCGGTGGTTTCGCTGTGGGGTCTGTGATGACATTTCCGTTGTTGGTGCTGGCATATTTTCAGGCTCTGCGCTACTCAGACTTGGAGTCAATGTCTTCCAGGGATTTAACGGAAGACCAGAAGCGTTTGTGGGACTTCAGGCGCATGTTGGGCAGATTGTTCAAGTCAGCATGGATGGGAAGGTCAGGGTTAGCCTCGATGGTGCACCAATCTTTCAACATCCTCTCCCTCTGCAAATGCTGGGAGGCGATATGAGAGAGGACAGGGAGCTACTGCAAAGGTGTTGACTTAAGCGTCCCTGTGATAGCCAGCATTGCAGAGTTAAGGACAGTGTCAAGTCGTTTTCTGTGAGACATAGAAACATAGAAAATAGGTGTACGAGTAGGCCATTCGGCCCTTTGAGCCTGCACCGCCATTCAATACGATCATGGCTGATCATCCAACTCAGTATCCTGTACCTGCCTTCTCTCCATATCCCTTGATCCCTTTAGCCACAAGGGCCACATCTAACTCCCTCTTAAATATAGCCAATTAACTGGCCTCAACTACATTCTGTGGCAGAGAGTTCCAGAGACTCACCACTCTCTGTGTGAAAAATGTTTTTCTCATCTCGGTCCTATAAGATTTCCCCCTTATCCTTAAGCTGTGACCCCTTGTTCTGGACTTCCCCAACATCGGGAACAATCTTCCTGCATCTAGCCTGTCCAACCCCCTAAGAATTTTGTAAGTTTCTATAAGATCCCCCCTCAATCTTCTAAATTCTGGCGAGTTGCAGCTATTAGCCCAATCTGTTGAGCAAAACTCGGCTGTAGAGTGGACTAGGGCTAAGCTTGTGGTACGGAGAGTGTGTGCATTGGATCTCCAGCTGTTGCCTGCAAGTTTCCTGATGATGTTGACCCTTACTTTCAGCTTTTCAGCCACCCTCTTCAGGTGTTCACGATAGGTGAGGGTGCGATCCAGGGTGACTACGAGGTACATGGGGAATTCCTCATTCTTCAACAGTTTACCAGAAAAAGACACTTGGAGCTTTGCATTGGCGAACGATTGCTGAGGTGAAAGGCAGCGACAGGTGTCTTAGTTGGGTTAGGGCAAAGTCACCAGAAGGTGAAGTACTCCTCCATCCTCTTCAAGTCTTGGGTTAGCACTCTGCTGATATCCTCAGGGGCAGCTCCCTGGTAGGCAAGGGCAAGGTCATCTGCATATGCAAACTTCCTGGACCAGGTAGTTGGCATGTCACTCACATAAATGTTGAAGAGTAGGGGAGCTTGGACAGAACCCTGGGGGAGACCATTATTCAGGATCCTGCTATCGCTGGTCAGGATCCCAAGTGAGAAAAGGATAAGTGCATGGTGGTTTGGCACTTCAAGATTCTGGAAGCTTTCAGCAACAGACCATGTCTCCACATGGTGTCATAAGCTGATGACAGATCGATGAGAGCAACACCAGTTTTCAGGGCACATTGAAAACCAACCTCTATATTGGTAGTGAGGGCAAGGGTTTGATCAGCGCAGCTTCTACCAGGTCTAAAGCCAGCTTGCTCTGTGCCAGAACAGGTTCTAACAATGCAGAAATCCTGGCAAGCAGGAGGCGTTCAAACAGCTTGAGGGATGTACACAAGAGGGAGATGGTTTGGTAACTAGCTGGATCATCAGCAGATTGCCCAGGCTTGAGGATGATGATGACTTTAGACTATCTCCAGGCCTTAGGGATAATTCCACTACAATGGACATGGGTGATAGAAGCAGATAGCCAGTTATGTTCTTAAGAAATTCAGAAGGTTCTTCAGAAATTCTGGGTAGATCCCATCAACTCCTGCCGCTTTCCCAGCTTCAGTAGAGGACAGGCCTTTGTCTACATCAACTGGAGTGTATGTATTAGAAAGGGGGCTTGAGGATGGTGAAGAAGAGATGGACTTTGTCAGGCTCTGTCTCACTTCTTGTAGGGATTCTTTGGAAATGGTGACCTTCGAGTTTGCCAGCAGACGGGAGGCAACAGCATTTACTGACACCTTGAGGGGATCGTACCAGGCAGGAGCAGCTCAACCAAGATGCGGAAGGAGAGTCCAAGCCTTCCTGCTGGAGTGCATAATGTTTGTCATCTACAGTCTCTTGTCAGCGCTGACATCCTGCTGCATCCAGGGAATCTCGCAGTTCTGTGGCAGTATCTGGGTCGCCTGTGGCCTCATACTGCTTCAAGTGGTCTTCTGAGTCAGGGAGTCAGCAAGGAGTGACGTTTTTTATGGAAGTCTTTAGGGATGTACTTCTTTACTGCAGCCTTCAGGGTGGTGCAGAAGCTTGTAGTTCTTGGGGACAGGTTCAAGACATGATCTTTTCCTCAACTTCTTGTGTGAAACTGTCCAATCTGCTTTCCTGAAGTTCCAGCGTGGGAGAGGCTTGGATGAGATCACAGGGATCTGTAAACCAATGTGGATCAGAGTAGGTCTGTTGACTGTGAGGGAAGTGCAAAAGGATCTTACGTGATGCATGGAGGGTGTGACCAACATTGGTTTTCGATGTGAAGCAGAGGTCTGGGTTATAGTCTCCCCTCCATCTGCTTGAGTGGGATGTGCCTGGTTGCTTGGCATCATGGAGGAGGTAGCGATCATTGTTGGATGCCCACATTTCCAATAATTTCCCATTCTCATTGTCAGTTGAGTAGCCCCAGGATCAGTGATGACTGTTAAAGTCCCCTGGATGTACGTCTGGGTGGGGGAAATTGGGTAGCATGGAGGCAGGCCACGTGACTCTAGGTGGTTTATATACATTTGTGACAGTGATATCCCCAATCCTCACAGTAACAATGAAGATGTCAGTGGAGCAAGAACACAGAAATCATGTCGGTCATAACTCAAGTAAGTAGCAATCCCGTATTTTTTGTGGCCTACAGCAGCAACCAGCTTGAAGCCATAGATACTGAGCTTGGAAGCACATGAGGTATCAGTGATGTGCATCTCGTGTAGAAGGAGGACATCAGCATTAAGTGGATCTTGAGATGTATTCATTCTTTGCCCTGGACATTCCTTCCACATTTAGCTGGTAGATACGTAGAGGTTTCCCGATGCGGCAGGATTTTGGCCATGGGAAGGGCCGTTTGGGTTACGAGTCACTAATGTCATGGTCAAAAGTGACACCAAAACATCACATCTATTTGTTTGTGCACGTTGAGTTGATTGCATTAGTCGAAACATAGTAGACCACGTGAAGGTTGCAAGCTCAGAATGCTTTGCACTGTACCTCAATAAATGTGACAATAATGAACTAAACTAAACTAAATTATGTGCAGGCACACAAGAGTTGGTCTTGTCATCATGTTTGAAACAAACATTGTTGGGCGAAGGGTCTTGTCTTCTGGTCTACTCTTCTATGTTCTATGTTCCAAGGCATATAGATATATGTTAGATAGTCAGTGACTTTTTCGCACAGTGGAAAAGTCAAATACTGATCTCAGAAAGCAGTGGAGGCCAATTCTCTGGATGCTTTCAAGAGAAAGTTAGATTGAGCTCTTAAAGATAGCAGAGTCAAGAGATATGGGGAGAAGGCAGGAACAGGGTACTGATTGTTGATGATCAGATGATCAGCCATGATCACAGTGAATGGCGGTGCTGGCTCGAAGGGCTGAATGGCCTACTACTGCACCTATTGTCTAATGTCTAATGAAGAACATGGGTTGAGAGGGGAGAGGGGAAAGTTGAGAGGGGATTTTTGAGGTAAGAAGATACAATATATAAGAAGCATTTAGACAAGCACTTGATAATACATTGCATAAAGAGATATAGATCATATTTAGTTTAAATTGGCACCATGGTTAGTAAAGATATCACCTGAAAAAACTGTTCATGTGCTGTGGTGTTCTCTTTCCTTTGTTCAGTCACAACTGCTGCATTTTAACTAGCATATTTTCAACTAATGACTATTGCATAACTTCAAAAAATGTATCCTCTTTCCTTCAAGTAATAAAAAAAATGGAAGCTAGTCATTTGGAAATCATAAAACTCAAAAAATATCTAAAAGGCTGGAAAGATATTACAAAATTAGTTCTAATACAAATGACATGTTTGGCACAGACATTGTGGGCCAAAGGGCCTGCTCTTGTGTTGCATTGTTCTATGTTCTATGTTACTGCTGAAGGCACAGTGCATTTGGTTTGCCCTTGGTTCTTCAAATTCGCATTTACATGAGTTGAAAAGCATGATGTCCACAATGGCTTAGATGTTTATGGAAAGACTGATCTTATTCACCATTAGGATAACAGCAAATTTAAGGTGAATGTTCAATTAGCCTTCCTTCAAACTGAATCTGTATGGATCAACTAATTATTTCTCAAGATGTGACATTGCTACCAACATCTTGATCAATATTCTGTTGTTGTGGCTCAGGGTTTTATTTCTCCACAGTCCAATGCATTATATTGGAGTTGATTATACTTACTACTGCTGTAATTGTTTGGACTGCCAGCAGTCATTCGTCGTCTTGTTAAAAATCAACCAGTAAAAGTTGACACTTTTTATAAATATATAATTGAGCACAATGTTTGAGTGAAAGTGAACATATGAATAAGATTGATATTTGCCCTTCTGCAGAAATAAATATTTTCCCCCCATCATTTAAAAGCATTACCACACAGAAATACATCAAAATTCTGCTGAATGAAACATTATGTTTTCAACTTCAAATAAATAATTTCTATGTTTCATTTGATTTAAGCCAAAGAATAAAATTGAAATTTAAGAACCTTATTTTTTCTCAAAAATAATACAACACTTACTCGAATACACAGACAAGATTTGTGTTTCCTTTAAATATGACATAATTTATAACATTTATAGATCATCATCCAACCCCCTCCTCTGGCAAAACATCCCAGGCATTTACAATTCTCTGTTTAAAAAATTGCCCCAAATATCTTCATTAAACATCCCCCATCTCTCCTGAAAGAAAATAGTATTTGACACCCTCTCTTATTTGGAATTTCTACCATGGGTAAAACATTGAATCTGCATGTGTACCCTATTAATGACTTGCATAATTTTATAAATTGTTATCAGATCTTTCCTTTGCTTCTGATGCTCCAAATAATTTTAAAAAAAACTAAGTTTGTCTTTATACTGTAGCTAACACTCCCTAAACAGGCAACATATTGGCAAATCCTTCTCAAAAGCCTCCATATACTTCTTGTAATGTGACAACCAGAAACATATACAATTGTCCAAATGTGCCATAAAGGTTTGTACAGCTGCCACATGATTGAATACACAAGGAACTATAGATACTGGTTTACAAACAGGACACAGTGCTTGAGAACTCGACAGGTCAGACAGCATCTCTGGCTAACATGGTAGGTGACATTCTGGGTTGGGAGAACATCATTAGTCTGATTGTAGTAGGGGGGAGAAAGCTGGAAGAGAGGTGGGGCCAAACAAAGCCCAGCAAACGATAGGTGGATATAGGTGAGGGGGGCTTGATTGGTAGAAGGATGGGTGAAGGCCAGAGATGAAAAGATACAAAGCTGAGAGATAAGGAGAAAATAAGTGTGAAATGTGAATCCAGACAAAGTGATATAGGTGGGAGAAGATGGGGATGAGGAAAGGAGAGTGGGTTCATGGCAGATATGGGTGCTTATCCAGGTAGGGAACAAGGAATAAAGGGAAGGTACACAAAATTGCTGGAGAAACTCAGCGGGTGCAGCAGCATCTATGGAGCGAAGGAAATAGGCGATGTTTCGGGCCGAAACCCTTCTTCAGTATGAAGAAGGGTTTCGGCCCGAAACGTTTCCTTCGCTCCATAGATGCTGCTGCACCCGCTGAGTTTCTCCAGCAATTTTGTGTACCTTCGATCTTCCAGCATCTGCAGTTCCTTCTTGAACAAGGAATAAAGGGAAGTGAATATTTGTTAGTTAATTACCTAAAATTGGAGAATTCAATATTCTTACCGTTGGATAGTAAACCACCCAAGTGGAATTAGAGGTTTGTTTCTTCAGTTTGCATGTGACCTCACTCTGGCAGTGAATTAGGCCCAGGGCAGAGGTCAGTATGGGGATGGGAAGGGGAGTTAAAATGTTTAGCAATCAGGAGGCCCAGCATGCCTTGGCGGTCAGAGTGCAAATGTGTGGTGAAACAGTTGCCTAATCTACATTTGGTCATGCCAATGTAAAAAAGGCTACATTGGGAGCATCAATGTAGTTGCAAGACCTGTGCCTGAATTATAACTTTGGTATTTTAAGTGTATATGAGGTATTGATGTAGGAAATACTGGAAATTATAAGAACACTTGGCTAGTTTGTAATATGTTTGACACAAGCAATTATATAGCATGGTGGAAAAAAAGGCCATTATGGTGAAGTTGAGTTAAAGGTCATAGTAGGAGAAGCAATAAACAGATTCAGGAGGTGTTTAGATTGTAAGGCATGGCTAGCTGGAGTAAAAATAAACATAGAAGATTTTAAACCAGGTTGAGGGCAATAAATCAAGAGACAACAAAAATCACTTTTTTGACTCCCATTTGCAAGACAAATGGGAGAATGGTTTTCTAATTAAGAAGGAACAGAAAGTTGAAAGCTGATCACTGTCTTGGCACTACAAAAATCTGCATGAAATGTCGCCTATTCATATTCTACAGAAATGCTGTCTGACTTGCTGAGTTACTCCACACGTTATGTATGTGTATTTTAACCCTGCCCAGAGTTCTGTCTCAAGAGGAGATTACCAGGCAGATGGAAGAAAAGATTCAAGAATATACTCAGAGCCTCCTTGCAAAAAAAATGTCAACTCTTGAGAATGCCAGTCCAACGATCACACAAAGTTCATAAGGAGCATTCAGTAGAATAGTAATAATCCGAAGTGCAAGCATTGGTAGCACACAGAATAGCATGAATGGTGGGAGGAGCTGTACTCCTTAAATAGTACTCACCACTTACCAAGTTAGGAACCTTCTGTGCCAACTGTGGAAGAGCCTCATCAACCATCTCTGAGCTCACACAACTAGAGCGGAACAAGTCATCCTCCTTCGCAAGAGATTGCATTTGAATGATCTTATCAGGGGTAAGAAAAGATGATGGATAGTCAAGTGAAATCAATTGAATTTGCATCATGATCATCAAATTGAGAAAACAAAATAGGAATAGACATTGGAATTTAAAAAGTTTAATCATTCCCTATGTTGTAGACTTTTACTTGTGTCACTGCTCATAAGACATTATTAGCAATTCCAATTCTGCAATATTACAACAGTTGCATTGAGAAGGCAGAGATGGATAATTCTTATATTTCAAAGACAAAGTTTCAAATTAAAATGCAATTTCAGTGAGAATTAAAATATAGGCTATGAAAAATTGAATATACAATATGATCCGATACGATAGTCATAGTGACCAGGGAAGCACTGCACCATCTATGTGTGAGGTTATCAGACTGCTCAATAGAATAAAGTAGTTGAAATTTTCTCAACATATGATTTATTTCTCCTCAGTTAGGAGAGTTACTGGTTCATTGGAATCATCATTGCCATATGCCCCCCCCCCCCCCCCCCCCCATATCTCACTGACCTCCTCTCCCCCTACCAACCCTCACGGTCCCTCAGATCCACATCAGCCGGTCTCCTCTCCATCCACAGTCCAACCTCCACAGTTTTGGGGACAGAGCCTTCTCCAGGGCAGCTCCCAGGCTCTGGAACTCCCTCCCCCAACTGATCCACAATTCCATGTCCCTCACCATCTTCCAGTCCCGCCTCAAGACCCATCTCTTCACCTCTGCCTATCCTTAGCCCCACGTCCCCCTCCCTTTTCATCTGTGCATTAATTGCCTCATATTGTGTTTTGTATTGAATTCAGTCTTTACTTTGTGTACTAGTCATGTCTCTACTATTTATTTCATTCCCCTTACATGTTTTTCCTCTACCTGCTAAATTTTTGTAAGGTGTCCTTGAGACTCTTGAAAGGCGCCCATAAATAAAATGTATTATTATTATTATTATTATTATTATCCTCTCTGGGACAGGTAGTTACCAACAGGAAGCTTGTCTAGCATATAATATAACTTTATGTGACCTACAGGTTCATGTTGTGAATTACCAATGTACACATAATAAACCATAGGCTCTCTATACCAGTATTCCTGATTGAGTGGCGGGTCGAAGAGATTGTGTTATGCACTCTGGCGACTTAGACATGTAGTTTCAGTCAAAGGACTGCAAGGTAATTCCTGATTCAGCCTTGCATTATACTAATTTCCACTCTGAAGGAAAATGCTACGTATTTATGGTGACTCTTAGTCAAGAGTTGACAGGGAACTCGTATTCCCACATCTAAGGGAGACTGTGGTTTCAGCTCTAGTCATTAGCTGCTGATTATATATTATCAGCGATTTGTATGAATAACTAGATAATGCAAGCCAAAAAATTCCCGTCCATAGGATCAATAGACGAACAGCGGTTCCTAGTGCAATCAGTAACAACTCATCCGAGGATGAGTGGTCTGGCCAAGGACTAGAGGGGTATATTTCTTAAGATTACAAAAATATGGTGCAGGCCGAATCGGGTTAGCATTAGACTAATCAAATTGTGGGTTTACTTACCCAGTTTAAGATGGATGATTGGATGTCTGTAATTAAACTGACTCAGAGAATTGATCTTGTAGTTGCATACTCTGTCATATCTATACACATAAGGCACAGATTCTGCTGTTTTAATAACAAAGCTAGTAGTGAAAGCCTATGCTGCCCTTCTCAGATTAAAGAGCATTATGTCATTGAGTTTTAGGTAATATGCAAAATTGCAACTGCTAAAACTTATGGGTTGTTGGTAGATATCTTTTGCGATATTACAAATGAGGCAACATGAAATTTAACAGTGCCAATTTGCCTATTCAACCACGCCATGGTAGGCGGCTGAAGCAACTCTTATTTACTCATTCACGTGTGACGGCTGGGACAGCCTGTCTTCTCGGGCAGCTAGCTCTGCACGATTGTATGAGAAGCTTGTGAACAACATATGTGAGTCAATTTTATATGGAAATAACAGAGGTTTGTGTGGCTTCCAGTTTGAGCCAAGAGAAACTTTATAGGACAGCACAATTGACAATGCTTGTGCTGCTTTATCATTTCTGTAATACCATTAGTGGGACATAAATGATTAGTTCTTCACCCACTATTCTCTAACGTTATACAGGGTGTCTTTTATTTGACCACTCTAATAGCCTACACTCATTGTAATGTACGATGTACATCAGTAAATTGTAATGCAAATATTCCTCAACATTTTCCTAATGGGACCAGTATCTTAAGATGATTATGCTTTCAGCAGCTGATCTCAGCATAAAGAACACAGCCTTACTCAATCTCTGGCTTAGTCTCCACGTCATACTGACATTAGGGTAGCTTGTTATAGAAATAATCTCATAAGCAAATAAGCAGGATTGCGTACATTTGAGGTTGACAGCATACCCACCAGAGCAGAGATCAGGGATGTCATTAGGTATACGTGCACTCATTGCTAGTACCTATGAAATGGAAGATAGTTATTTTGTTTCAATAGTCTCAAGATATTGCTCATTAGCAGCCAATACAATGGATTTCCTTTTCATCATGCAGCATGAAGTTTACATAGTGCAGGTTAATAAATTATAAAATTTGGTGGATTATGTCTGGATATTTGCAGATAGAATTATGCACATTATTGCATAAGTTATTGTCTAACTCGAAAGTCTATTGGGACTACAGGCCAGTTTAGAGCAATGGCCATGTATGCAAGTTAGCATCATGTTATTAATAAGTCATGCTTTTTCCTACCGTTAATGGTTTATCTGTTTAAGTTTTTCACACACAGATTGTGTCACTGCATGAAACCACAGAGCTTTGAAATCTTCATGTATTCACTCACGTGACATCGAAATAAAATAGAAAGATTAAACGAGAACTTACCTTTTGAAGTTTGATCTTTATTTTATGAGACGTTGAAGTGAGGGATTACGTGCCCTCCACTCCCAACCCTACTCTCATAAAGATAATTCGGTAGTTCTAGTTCTTTAGTCTTCTTATATCTTAGGTCAGCAATAATTCTGTGATTTCATACAGCTACTTTGAAAATTGACGCGCATGCGGGCTGGCGGGCTCTTCACGTAATCCCTCACTTCAACTTCTCATCAAATAAAGATCAAACTTCAAACGGTAAGTTCTCGTTTAATCTTTCTATTTATTGTCACATGTCCTAAAACAGAACAATGAAAATCTCACTTGCAGCAAAAGAGTAGAGATAGACACAACACTTACAAAGAGGGGGTCAAGATAGAGGTTTTTAAAATGATGAGAGGGATAGACAGAGTTGACGTGGAAAAGCTTTTCCCACTGAGAGTAGGGAAGATTCAAACAAGGGGACATGACTTGAGAATTAAGGGACTGAAGTTTAGGGGTAACATGAGGGGGAACTTCTTTACTCAGAGAGTGGTAGCTGTGTGGAATGAGCTTCCAGTGAAGGTGGTGGAGGCAGGTTCGTTTTTATCATTTAAAAATAAATTGCATAGTTATATGGATGGGAAGAGAATGGAGGGTTATGGTCTGAGCGCAGGTATATGGGACTAGGGGAGATTATGTGTTCGGCACGGACTAGAAGGGTCGAGGTGGCCTGTTTCCGTGCTGTAATTGTTATATGGTTATATGGTTATATGGTTAAATTCCAAAACGTAGTTCATGCAATTATGTCCAGAATGTCCTATGTTCAGGATGGTTTCACAGTACTCAGTTTCATCGAGTCATACAGCACAGAAACAGGGCCTTCGGCCCAACTTGCCCATAGCGACCAAGCCGCCTACTTCCCTCTAAACCTTTCCTGCCCATGTGACTGTCCAAATGTCTTTTAAATCTTGTTATAGTATCTGCCTCAACTACCTCCACTGGCAGCTCATTCCATATACACACCATCTTCTGTGTGAAAAGGTTGCCTCTCCAGATTCTTGTTAAATCTTTCCCATTTCATCTCAAACCTTAAATGTCTTTATGGCGGCACAGTGGTGCAGCAGTAGAGTTACTGCCTTACAGCGTTTGCAGCGCTGGAGACACGGGTTCAATCACGACTACGGGTTTTCTCTGAGATCTTCGGTTTCCTCCCACACACCAAAGACGTATAGGTTTGTAGGATATTTGGCTTGGTATAAGTATAAATGGTCCCTAATGTATGCAGGATAGTGTTAATATGCGGGGATCGCTGGCTGAAGGGCCTGTTTCCGCACTGTATCTCTAAATTAAACTGAACTAAACCTATGTCCTTTAGTTTTATAGTGCAGTTCTAGATCCTTCTGCTCCCAGAACCCTGCCATTCACTGTGAAGGCCATGCCCTAGTTTGATTTCCCAAAATGCAACATCTTGCACTTTTCTGCATTAAACTCCATTAACCGTACCTCAGTTCATTTGCCCAACTGATCAAGGTCCTACCTTAACCTTTGATAAACATCTTTTTTATCTACAAAACCACCCACTATTCTGTGTTATCTGGAAACTTACTGACTTTGTCTTATATATTCTCATCTGAATCGGTGATATAAACCACAAACAGCAATGGACCCAGTACCAAACTCTGAGAAACGCCACTATTCACAAGCCTCCAGTCCGAAAATCAACATTCCACTATCGCCCTCTGCTTCCATCCATGAAGCCAATTTACTATCCAGTTGGCTAGCTCTCCCTGGATCCCTTATGATCTAACCTTCTGAGCAGCCTTCCATGCAGAACCTTATCAAATGCATTGCTAAAATCCATACAGCCAACCTCTACAGATCTGCCCTCATCAACCTAAACCACTGTTTCCATTTTCAGCAGCTGGACACAAGCAGGCAGATTTTCCTTGTTACATTTGATTGCTGCAGAATCGACTTTTGTGTATTTTTAGCTTACATAGAAACATAGAAAATAGGTGCAGGAGTAGGGTATTCGGCCCTTCGAGCCTGCACCACCATTCAATATGATCATGGCTGATCATCCAACTCAGTATCTCGTACCTGCCTTCTCTCCATACCCCCTAATCCCTCTAGCCACAAGGCCCACTTCTAACTCTTAAATATAGCCAATGAACTGGCCTCAACTACCTTCTGTGGCAGAGAGTTCCAGAGATTCACCATTCCCTGCGTGAAAAATGTTTTTCTCATCTCGGTTGTAAAGGATTTCCCCTCTATCCTTAAGCTGTGACCCCATGTCCTGGACTTCCCCAACATCAGGAACAATCTTCCTACATCTAGCCTGTCCAATCCCTTAAGAAATAGTAAGATTAAACAAGAACTTACCAGTTCGAAGTTTGATCGTTATTTTATGAGGAGTACGTTGAGGGAATACGTGAAGAACCCCGCCAGGATGCATGCGTGTCATTCTTCAAAGCAGCGGTGTGAAATCACAGATAACTGTAATGACTGAACATAGTAAGATTAGAGAAGAAAATACCAGTTGAGTATATGATCAAGGGTGGGAGCGGAGGGCACGTATTCCCTCAACGTACTCCTCATAAAATAACGATCAAACTTCGAACTGGTAAATTCTCGTTTAATCTTACTATTTTACTTCAGAGTCACGTGAGTGACTACATGAAGATTTCAAAGCTCTGTGATTTCATGCCGTGGAAAAGAGTCCATGCATCACATCTGCCTTAATTGACTGTGGGAGGAATTATGTTAACATGAATCCAACATTTAAAACCATGATAAATTGTTAACAACAAATTATAGCCCCTGTTTATGGGGTGAAATTATATTACAGAACTTAAAATTGACTCTACAAAGTTCCAGTTTAACTACTGGTTTGTGGTAGAATAGTTGGAACATTTTCCCCTGATCCATCCTGCTGTCTCGAGGATTTGGTTCATTGGTACATCCAACTCCATAGCTGCCGATGTAGCTGCAGCCCTGGTGGAATAAGATTTGAATATGTTAGTATCCACCGCAGCTGTTGTTAAAACCTGTTTCAGCCATCTGGAAATAGTTTGAACCAACACTTTTTTTTGGGTTGTTTGTGGCTGATTATTAGTGCCATCTCATAGCCTCAGATGTTTTTGGTGTTCTCCATATATAACAATAATTGTCTTATTCTTCAGAGACGATATCTGTAGGGTAATCCCTAAATTCTATTTTGAGGCCTGATGATCTGTTCTGTTTGACTAATTCGTAATATGAAACGTTATATTTCTCTTGAAGAAGTCATGTAGTCCAGCCTTAACTTATGTACGACTGTACCCTTAGTGCCATGACCAAAGCCATCAGCATGACTGTTTTGTGCGTCAGTCTTTGCAGGGACAGAGCTGTTGCTGGAGACCAATTCCTTAGCAACGTTAGGGCAATACTCATATCCCATTTTAGAGAGTACCTGGTTCTTGGGGGATTGATATTAAACAATCCCCTCATAAGTTTGGTTACCAGGGGTGAGTCCCAACAGAATGACACTCTGATCCTCGCCATAGATATGTTGAAAGGGCACTTCTGGCGCAGTTAATGGCACTGTAACTGAGCCCCACAGCATAATGGAGGCCTGCCAGGAATTCCAGAACAGACGTTATGTTCATTGAACTGTAGGTGATATTGTTTCTGTGACAATATATCTCCCATTTCCTGATGTATACCGGATATAGTTTTTTGGTGGACTGTCTGTGGCCCGCTGAGATAATGTTCAATGTTCGGTCCGCCAGTCCCAGTTGCAGTAGAGGTTTCTTTAGACTCTACAAATTGATAGGTCTGTTGTATTTGACATGGATGGGTTCCCCTGTTACGGGATGAACCAATAATCTGGTTGTTTCAGGATGGTGATACATGGTTAAAACCCATGTCGAGTATCACAGGGAACCATGGTTAAGTAGGCCAATCGACACTACCAATTAACAGATGCTGAGTCTTGTTGTATTTTTTGTAATAACCACTGATGATGCAGAAAAGGAGGGAATGCATAGATAAACAATTGCCCCTTCAATGCAGTGAAAAGCATCTGTCCCTGCTGCCCCAGGGTCTGGTTCCCAAGAAACACAGTTTGGTAACTGGTGATTAAGTCTTATTTTATTGAATTTGCATGTCCTGATGTCTGTCACCTAATTTTGGGTTACCTAGTAGGTAAGTATCTGATATTCAAATATTTCTCTGGATACACCATTACCAAATTGTATTAGTCAGATTGTCACTCTGTATCCAGGGATATACCATTGAATTGTGCAAAAGGAGTAATGGGTAAACCCAACCCGATTGGCTGGAATTTGTGTCTTATATCTTTACCAAAACATGTTTCCAACAAAAAAAGATGGTGACCAATTTGAACACATTGTACTATATATTCAGTACAAAATGGGAACTGGTAACTGCTAAAGAACTGATTTCCAAAGGCTACTCCATGGCTAGCATCGACCAAAAAGATGCTTATTATTCAGTGCCTACACGGACTGATCACAAACGTTATTTAAAAAAATTCAACTGGAATGGGCAGCTCTGGCAGTATAGAGCTCTACCAAATACATAATCATATGATCATACTAATTGTCGGCATAACTTTGGAGTTGGCCTAACTAGCTGTAACAGCCCACCATACAATTGGGTGAAAACTGGGGTTATCATCCATCCAGTTAAATCTAAACTAACGCCTACCAACATAATGGATTATTTGGGGTTCACTATTGACTATTGACAGCTCACATGTCGGTGACTTTACCAAAGGACAAGGCTACAGTCTTAACTGAGGCTTGCAACAACCCCACTGACATCAGTGAACCGTCTATCAGATTGGTAGCAAGGGTAATTGGCATATGGTGTCTGCCTTTCCAGCCACACAATTTGGCGGGGTTCTTCACGTAGTCACTCACGTGACTCCGAAGTATAATTTGTAAGTTTCTATAAGATCCCCCCTCAATCTCCTAAATTCTAGCAAGTACAATCCAAGCCTATCCAGTCTTTCTTCATGAGAAAGTCCTGACATCACAGGAATCAGTCTGGTGAACCTTCTCTGCACTCCCTCTATGGCAATAATGTCCTTCCTCAGATTTGGAGACCAAAACTGTACGCAAAACTCCAGGTGTGGTCTCACCAAGACCCTGTACAACTGCAGCAGAACCTCCCTGCTCCTATACTCAAATCCTTTTGCTATGAAGCTTAATGTTATTTACAGGGAAAAAAAACAACTACCAAGTCTTGTGTTAACCCCTCTTGTCCTATTCATATCCTGCATTTGCTGTGTGGTATATAATCAAAGGTTTCGAACTCTGGATTGGAACATTTCGCGATTAAGGCAATTTTAGCATTTAAGAAATTATAACTAATTGTTGCATTAATAAGTAATTTCATTATTTGTACAAATGAGCTCATGCGTATGTCTCAAGTTTGATTTCACTGTAAAGGTCTATAATTTTGTGTACGACTCAGACAATGAACCAATTGTCTTCACAAGCCCTTAACTATTATAACATCTACTTAAACACACATTAATGCTGACCTTTTTTTCCCTATCTATATTAATCCCATTTGCCTACATTTTGTCAGTTATTTAAGTGCCTGACTAAATGTCACTTCAATGTTGTTATTGGATCTGATTCCATCGCCTTCTCAGGTCCTCAGTTCCAAATATCAACCACTCTCTGTATATAAAAAAATATATATACAACCTCGTGGTGACCATGCTGCGAGGAAGAGTCAAGGGCAAACTCAGCAGAGGTCGCCAATTAGGTTGTGAAAGTGGGACAGGGGCTTAAGTTACCTCTACAAGAAATACATTTAAATTTGTGAAGAAACAAGGAATGCAAATGCTAATTTACAAAAAAAACGTAACGTGTTGGAGTATCTCAGCGGGTTAAGCACTGTAGCTGGAGAACATGGATCGGTAACATTTCAAGTTGCGTCCCTTCTTTAGACGGATTGTAGGGGGAGGAAAGATGCTGGAAGAGAGGAGGGGCAGGTCAAAATAGTGAGAGAATTATCCCCACACAAAGGCATGGTGACAATCCCTGCTCATTCCCTGCCTTCCAAGTATGCATAAACCCACCCCTTTAGGATAATCACCAATAATTTTCCGACTGCTCACAGATCTATTGTTACCTAAATTATGAGACCACACCTGGAGTATTGCGTACAGTTTTGGTCTCCAAATCTGAGGATGGACATTATTGCCATAGAGGGAGTGCAGAGAAGGTTCACCAGACTGATTTCTGGGATGTCAGATCTTTCTTGTGAAGAAAGACTGGATAGACTTGGCTTGTACTCGCTGGAATTTAGGAGATTGTGGGGGGATCTTATAGAAACTTACAAAATTCTTAAGGGATTGGACAGGCTAGATGCAGGAAGATTGTTCCCGATGTTGGGGAAGTCCAGGACAAGGGGTCACAGCTTAAGGATAGACGGGAAATCCTTTAGAACCGAGATGAGAAAAACATTTTTCACGCAGAGAGTGGTGAATCTCTGGAACTCTCTGCCACAAAAGGTAGTTGAGGCCAGTTCATTGGCTATAATTAAGAGGGAGTTAGATGTGGCCCTTGTGGCTAGAGGGATCGGGGGGTATGGAGAGAAGGCAGGTATGGGATACTGAGTTGGATGATCAGCCATTCATATTGAATGGTGGTGCAGGCTCGAAGGGCCGAATAGCCTACTCCTGCACCTATTTTCTATATTTCTATGTTTCTATGAGTGCTGCCCTTCTTAAATAAAAGAACAACCGTAGCTCTTCTTCAGTCTTATGGCATCTTACTTGTAGCTAATGAAGATGCAAGAGCCTCCATTGAGGCCCCAGCTACATCTTCCTTTGTTTCCTATAGCATTGTGGGACAGATCTCATCCACTTTGAGAATTCATCAACCCTTGTGCATCCCATGACATTTAACACCTTCCTCTTCTTGTTAAAAATTACATGCACAATCTAAAATATATTTTTTTTAAATTGTGTTTCTACATCTTTAGAAGCTTGATTTTCACACCAATTCAGAAGTTGATAGCCACTTGGGAAGCATTCTGATCAGTGTTACTGCACTCAGCGAGAGACTATAATATTTGTTATCACAAACAAATTCACATTCTCTATAATGATACACTCCCTTCATTTAATTAACATGACATAAACAGGAAAGTACAGCAGTTACTTCTTTTCTTGTGTGTGAAGAGAAATGCAAGTCCTCTTGTGACTTAACTTGTCCTTTGCTGAAGTGCTTCTGGAGTGCTTGAAAGACTGGCAGTAAATTCTCTGTCTTTCATAAAGTTAATGTTGTGGAAAAATGGAGCATTATTTATGTGTTTATTTCTAAACACAGACAGCTACAGATTACGTTTCAACAGTTTTTTGTAGCTATAACACAAAGTAGATGCAATAGCTCATTTAATTCCTCACTTGGGGGCAGTTTAAATGCTGGTGTCTCTTTGTCTTATAAACGTTCTTTAATTTTCTTCTCGCTCTGCCAACAATGATCGGTTTGTCTCCTGTTCCATTAAGACCGCCTTACAAGTTGTCAAGTTTGTCTGTGGAAAAGACAGCAAATGGACTTGTGTTTGCCATAGCAACATCTACTGTTTCATTAGCAGAGATGGTAGCTAGGGAGCAGGTAATCATCTACAGAGTTTCACCTAAATCGAAAAGAAAATTTTGCAATCATTTCTTCGCCAACAAAATTGAGCTTTGACAGCTGAAGCCTAACATGGAAGATGTGGAAAGCAGAATGAAAGAAAGCTGTTTGGCTTATACAATAATTATAAGTGCTTGAAGTTTAAACTTCCCTTCAATCATTTAACATGTTGTTTAATATTGTTATTGCATTAATGAACTCCTTCTACAAAAATGTAAACCATGCACCAAGGATGCAAAATGTATTTTAGGCTGAAAACAGATTACGGGTGGGTGAAGATGACACAGTAGGTTGAGCAAGATACTGCTCTGTGCAGGAGCAGGGTACTTTGATTTGGACAGGTGTCATGGGTTATGGGGAGAAGAAAGAAGAATGAGGTTGAAAGATAGATCCGCCATGATTGAATGGCCGAGTAGACTTGCTGCGTCGAACTGCCTATAGCTTATGAACTGATGAACCTAAGACAATGAGTGAGCAGGTGGTCATAAGGTCAGAAGTTCAGAAGTGATTGGAGTAGAATGAAGCCATTCAGCCCATCAAGTCTACTCCATCATTCAATCATGGCTGATCTATCTCTCCCTCCTAACCCCATTCTCCTGCCTTCTCCCCATAACCCCTGGCACCAGAACTAATCACGAATCCTTCTATTTATGACTTAAAAATATCTTTTAACTTGGCCTCCACAGCCTTCTGTGGCAAATAATTCCACAGATTTATGACCCACTGACTAAAGAAATTCCCCCTCATCTCCTTCCTAAAGGTACGTCCTTTAATTCTGAGACTATGAGCTTTAGTCCTGGACTGTCCCACTAGTGGAAACATCTTCTGGGTGGGAAGAAGTGGAAAGTTAATGCAAGGGATTGTTTGGATAGGAATGTGAGAATCAGACAATAGGCTGCAGGATTTGAAGTTTAGATAGGGAGCAAATCAGCACAGCTGGCAGGAAGTAGTAAGATGTTGTGGGCTTAGAGGTGAGACAAAGCAAGGTGAGATGGATCTGGAAAGAGGAAAGCAGGAGAGTGGGATAAGTGTTAGAAGATGAAGCAGGAGGACATTAAGGTGGGCAGGAAGAGATGCACCAGGTGGGGTACTTGCATGGAAAGGGCCAGGTAAAGTGGGACATGGGTGGGGCGTTAAAAAGGTAGGCAGCATCATTTGAGTGAAGGTATGAAAAGTTGAGTTAGGGAAGTCAGAATTATTTGGTCAAAGAGCTGCAGAGGGAATGTTTCCACTAGAAAGTGGAAAGGGTTGGGGATGGGAAGATGTGACCAATGATGGGGTCACGTTGCAAGTGGTGGTAATATCTGAGAATGCTGCGTTGGATGCAGAGGCGGGTGGGTTGAAAGATAAAGTCCACGGCAACTCTATAATTATTCCATTGGGGGAGGGGGAGCAAGAGCAGCATTGCCGGACACAGAGGCAACCTGGGTGAGGGATCCATCCCCACCAAGAGGGGAGAAAGCATATTTACGAAAGAAAGAGGCCTAGAGTGGAAAACTTCATCTTGGAAGCAGATGCGGCATAGATGGAGAAATTGAGATTAGGTATAGCATATTTTTCAAATGGCAGGATGGGAAGAGGTGCAGTTTACTGTGGGAGTCTATGGGTTCATAATAGATGCCAGTCAATAATCTGTCCCCTGGGATGGAGACAGAGAAATTGTGAAAGGGGAGAGAGGTTCCAGAGATAAGCTGCGTGACATTGAGGCCAGGGTGGAAGTTAGTGGTAAAGTTGATGAAATCAACACGTTCTACACGGGTGCATGAGGCGCTCCAATGCCGTTGTTGATGTCGCAGAGAAAGAGTTGGAGGATGCTGCCAGTGTACATTTGGAATAAGAAATATTTGACGTGACCAACAAAATGGCTAGGGCCCATGCGAGTGGAAAAAGTCATCCCATCATTGTCATCCTGGGCAGAACCCTGAGAGCCCATACTCCCAGAATCAGGAACAGCTTCTTACCCTCAGGCCTGATAAATAAGCTATATCCTTCCATAAGCTAGGGTACTGTCCTATTTTCCTCTACCTCATTGCAGACATTGGACTTTATCTATGTAACTGGTGTGCGACAATGATGAAATATATTCTGCATTCTGTAACTTCCACTTTCCACCCATTGTACTTTAGTTTGATAGGATTGTATTTATGTATAGAATTATCAAATGGCTAACAGACAAAATACAGTTTGTGACTGTACCTCGTTACATGTGACAATTATACCTAAAACATGGCTACACCTTTAACTTGAAGAAGGTTTAGTTTAAGGTACACACAAAATGCTGGAGAAACTCAGCAGGTGCAGCAGCATCTATGGAGCGAAGGAAATAGGCAATGTTTCGGGCCAAAACCCTTCTTCAGACTGATGGGGGGTTTTGTTTAGTTTGGTTTAAAAATACAGTGCGAAAACAGGCCCTTCGGCCCACTGAGTCCGCATTGACCAGCGATCCCCGCACATTAACTCTATCCTACACACGCTAAGTCCAATTTACATTTTTTACCAAGTCAATTAACCTACAAACCTGTACTTTCTTGGAGTGTGAGAGGAAACCGAAGATCTCTGAGGAAACCCATGCATTAACAGGGAGAATGTACAAACTCCATACAGACAGCACTTATAGTCGGGATCGAACCTGGGTCTCCGATGCTGTAAGCGCTGTAATGGGCCTGCCCCACTTAGGTGACTTTTTAGGCAACTACAGGAGACTATGCGGTCGCCACATGGTCGCCACATGCTCGCGGGTGGTTCCTGGGGATTCGCCTTCATGGTCGTGAGTAGTTCCTGCATTTTCGGAACTAGTCGCGGCTTCATTCTGGTCGCCGCTAATTTTTCAACATATTGAAATAACATAAATCAGCGACAGCCAGAATGAAGCCACCATGGAGAGTAGCGAGAATTCCCGTGCCGTGCGTGCAGTGGAGGTGGAGGTCATAGTTTGTTGTAGGTTGTTGCGGTACTGACCAGTGAATTTCATTGGCTCATTGGGGAAAAAAACGTAATCAGTATTTTTCAGAACCAAGGATCCGACCAGTAATATTAAATGTCAGCCAAGCTTCACAGCTGTGTATATCAGGCTTCTTAAAAGTCGTCTCCACTTCTTCTCCACACCCTGTCTCCCCCCCTCTCCCCCCTCCTTTAAAGGACTTACGTGACCCTTCCTGTAAAATGTGATTTTACCATCTTAATTACAGCGTCAACCTTCCTGTTCATCGTGATGTGTGTCTGTATCACAATGGCTTTGCACCATGTGAATTGCATTCAGAAAACGCTCCCCCCACTTGCCCTATCCCCCGCTTGCAGAACTGGCTGTTGAAGGAAGTGATGTGTGTGTGTGTGTGTGTGTGTGTGTGTGTGTGTGTGTGTGTGTGTGTGTGTGTGTGTGTGTGTGTGTGTGTGTGTGTGGGTGTGTGTGTGTGTGTGTGTGTGTGTGTGTGTGTGTGTGTGTGTGTGTGTGTGTGTGTGTGTGTGTGTGTGTGTGTGTGTGTGTTCCACTCTGACAGTCGCCGTTATAGTCACCAATTTTTCAGCAACCTGCTACAACCTGACAGTTACCGGCAGTCGCCTAAGTGAGACAGGCACATAAAGCAGCAACTCTACCGCTGCGCACCGTGCCGCCCTGGTGAGAGGTGTGAAATTAGTTCTTGAGGGTGAGTTCAGGTTCCACCAGACGGGGGAGAGTGTTAGTAGAAGAGAACTGAATGGCTGTCTGCAAGGTAGTTTTTGATTTTCAGATTATTTATATTATTTTTTTATGTATCAATTATCAAGTTTTATTCTGTAGCAGTGATCACTGGTCAACTCCACATTCATCACATATGATCCATTCTTTGTAATGAATACTCCTGGCTATTTTTCTGATGCCTTAAACATTGCTTGTGCATCTTTGACATCTTAGAGTATATGTAACTCTCGCTAGAAAGTGCAATGAATTCCAGAGCCTCTTCATTTATTATCCATGGGGATTGCATTGTATTTGCAGTCTCTGGCAGAATCCTACTTGATCCATTTATACACAATAATAGAGAGATATGGAAAATATTCTCCTCAGCATCCTGGAATGCCCCAGAGGCAAAGATGTTAGTCAGTGATGAAGTTCGAAGGAAAAGCACCAGGGCTTTTGATCTTATTGATTTGGAGATGCAGTGTGAAAGTCCGGTTGGCAAAATAAATTCTCCTTGTGCACTGCTCTTCTGCCACCTCAGATGTCACAGGATTTAGTGGGGGAAACATCCCCAATACAGCATCCCTCCTACCTTTGTCCAAGATGCCAAGGTGTCCAAGATACGTTCTCCCTGTGAGAGAGTGGGTTTTTCTCCGAGATCTTCGATTTCCTCCCACACTCCAAGATGCCGTTCCGGATGATACAAAAGTTAATGGTTTTTCAGATAGTGAAGATGGTTGTGAAAGTTTGCAGCAGGATCTGGATCGATTGGCCAGGTGGGTGGAGGAATAGTTGATGGAATTTAATACAGAGAAGTGTGAGATGTTGCATTTTGGGATGTCGAACAAGGGCAGGACGTACACAGTAAATGGCAGGCCTCTGGGTAGTGTTGTAGAGCAGAGGGATCAAGGAGTATAGGTGCATTGTTTTGTTGAAGGTCAAGCCGCAGATAGATAATGTTGTCAAAAAGGTTTTTGGCACTTTGGCCTTCATCAGTGAGAGTATTTAGTATAGAAGTTGTGAGGTCATGTTGCAGTTGTATAAGACGTTGGTGAGACCACATTTAGAATATTGTGTTCAGTTCTGGGCACCATATTATAGGAAAAATATTGTCAAGCTTGAAAGGGTTCAGAAAAGATTTACGATGGATAAGAGGGTGTGAGCTATAGGGAGAGGTATAAGTAGGCTGAGTCTCTATTCCATGGAGCGTAGGAGGGTGAGGGAAGATCTTATAGAGGTATACAAAATCATAAGAGGAAATGATCGGATAGGTGCACAGAGAAGAGGAATGGTGACCAGAGGACATGGGTTCAAGGTGAAGGGTAAAAGATTTAATAGGAATCCGCGGGGTAACTTTTTCACACAGAGGGTGGTGGGTGTATGGAACAAGCTGCCAGAGGAGGTAGTTGAGGTTGGGACTATCCCGTCGTTTAAGAAACAGTTGGATAGGTACATGGATAGGACATGTTTGGAGGTTTATGGGCCAAGCGCAGGCAAGTGGGTCTAGGGTAGATGGGACATTGTTGGCCGGTGTGGGCGAGTTGGGCCGAAGGGCCTGATTCCGCACTGTATCACTCTAGGAATACATTATGGCAAAGCAATCTCCATGTTGCTGCCCATCTCTATCCTCCAGATGGCGGCACGGTGGCACAGTGGTAGAGTTGCTGTCTCATAGCACTTGCAGCACCAGAGACCCATGTTTGATCCTGACAACGGGTGCTGTTTGAATGGAGTTTGCTCGTTCTCCCCGTGACCACGTGGTTTTCTCTGAGATCTTCAATTTCCCCCCACACTCCAAAGACGTACAGGTTTGTAGGTTAATTGGCTTGGTTAAGTATGCTTAGTATAAGTGTAAATTTTCACTAGTGTGTGTAGGCTTGTGTTAATGTGCGGGGATCGCTGGTCGGCGCGGACTCGGTGGTCCGAAGGGCCCGTTTCCGCTCCGTATCTCTAAACTAAACTAAACTCCAGTTAAAACAATCAAATAATTGAACCAGGAATCTGTTTACTAATTGATTCAATGCACAAGCAAGGTATTCATTATGAGGGATTTCATTCTGTAATAATGAAACAAGGTGTTCAATATTTAGACTTTACTGCAGACTTTAGAGAATGAGTCAACCGAGTCCACACCGCCTAGTGATCAACCCGTACACTAACACTATCCTACATACCAGGGACAATTTTACAACTTACCAAAGCCAATTAACCTACAAACCTGTACTTTCTTAGAGTGTGGGAAGAAACCGGAGTGCTCAGAGAAAACCTACACAATCACAGAGAATGTACAAACTCTATACAGAGTGCATCTGTAGTCAGGTTCGAATCCGGGTCACTGCAGCTGTAAAGCAGCAACTCTATCGCTGAGCCACCCTATTAGCTCTGCCAATGTAGTATTTTTTTATGGGTTTGAAATGCAATTGAGATGGTGATGCGGCTTGGTTGTAATGCACTTTCGGATCTATCCCATGTACACAAATTTTGAGTCCCTACTGATATCAAGACATCATTCACTGCATTGATAGTCTATGGAGGCTTAAGACCAGAATATAATAATATATCCAAACATTATATCTTAAGCTTGAAGAAGGGTCTCGACCCAAAACGGCACCCATTCCTTCCCTCCATAGATGCTGCCTGGACCGTTGAGTTGCTCCAGCTTTTTGTGCCTATCTTAAGCTTCCATGGTTTGTACCTCTGCACAACTCTCGTTGGCCCACCAGGAGTATCTACTGTTTTCCCTGGTGCTTCAGAGACCGAGGAAAGATCTGATTAAAAATATGGTTGTGGATGGATTTCTAGTACAGGTGCACAACCTTTTATCCGAAGTTCCAAATAACGAAAACACCGAATAGCGACATTTTTTCAGTCCTTGAAGAAAGGTCCTTGAAAACGTTCACCGAGGGCGGCCCACAGAGGTGACAGCGGAACCTCCGGTCGGTCCTCGAAGAAAGGGGAACTAAATCCCCATTCATAAAAGAGAAGGTGAGGGTATATTGCGCGAGGGTTAATAATTGACAATATGCTGCTACCTGCCCGCTGAGTTAAAAAAGTTCCCACGGTAGACTCACGATACACAGTGTATCGTGAGTCTTGCATGAGAACTTTTTAACTCAGCGGGCAGGCAGCAGCAGATTGTCGCTCCCTTCAGTTTCACCCCACCTACACCCCTCTGCTTCCCGGCCATGTGTGTGACCCCTTCCCTCCCCTCTCCAGCTCTCCGCCCATTGCACCGGCGCGGGGGCTTTGCACTGTCTTCACGTCGGAGCCAGTGCCAGTCACCGGAGACGTCAGGACCAACGGGACACCGGCCCCCAGGCCCACTGCAAGCACGGAGATCCCAGAGACCCACAGCCAGCAGCAGCCCAGCCCCGTTCCAATTACAGAGGAACACGTAGGGACAGAAGCTGATGGTGTGCAAGGTGCGTCTTGGTCTTGAGGTTGCGGATGAGGGGGCGCAGCTCGGGCTGTGACGTCTCCGGCCACCCCCTGTACAGGAGCTGAGACTGGGAACTGTGGGGTTGTTTGCAGTTGCAGAGGGAGGGGTCAAGGGCGGTACAGTTCCCAGTCTCAGCTCCAGTCCAGAGGGGTGACCGGAGACGTCAGGACCAACGGGACACCGACTGCAAGCACGGAGATCCCAGAGACTCACAGCCAGCAGTAACTCTAGCCCAGCCCCGCTCCAACTCCAGAGGAACCCGGGTTGCGGATGAGGGGGCGCAGCTCGGGCTGTGGACGAACTGCCACTTGTCGCCGTAGCGGCCCATCAGGGAGCGGGTTCCTGTTGGTCCTGATGTCTCCGGCCATCCCCCTGGACAGGAGCTGAGAGACGTCAGGACCACCAGAAGCCGCTCCCCGATGCGCCGCTACAGCGACAAGTGGCAGTTCGCCCACAGCCCGAGCTGCACCCCCTCATCGGGACACCGACTCCCAGGCCCACTGCAAGCACGGAGATCCCAGAGACTCACAGCCAGCAACAACTCTAGCCCAGCCCCGCTCCAACTCCAGAGGAACCCGGGTTGCGGATGGAGGGGGCGCAGCTCGGGCTGGGGGCGAACTGCCACTTGTCGCCGTAGCGGCGCATCGGGGAGCGGATTCCTCTGGAGTTGGAGGGACAGGGAGACACAGCGGCTTTTGAGAATGGTGGGCAATCACTTCCAAAGTTCTGCCCACGCAGTCAGTACACCTCTCCTACACTTGTCTCCCGCACTAAGATTATCTCGCAGAGAATGATCCCAGCCTAACCCTCCCTATTCTCTCCTATTCTGCAAGAAAAAAACGACATTGAAGACTCAAACTCGCGATCGAGTAACTGCCGGGATCGAGGCGCAAACTCGCGACCTTGCGGATATGAGCCGAGCACTACCACTGAGCCAGCCGTTAAAATCTACGTTAAAAATCTTCCATTCCGAAAGCCGAAAAATTCTGAATTACGAAAAGTGTCTGGTCCCAAGGCTTTCGGATAAAAGGTTGTGCACCTGTATATCAAAGGCAAAATTAAAGATCACTATACCAATTTATACCCTGTTACCTGTGAAGAAACAAAATCTGAATTTTGAAGTGCCGGGATGAAAAAGTGTTAATTAATCTGAACAAAGCTTTGGCAAAATAGTGCTATTCTTCATTGTGCGACTAAATACATTGATCAGGATTGTGAACATAATTGGAAAGGTTGAAGTATATGCCAATAAGCATCAGCTTCATTGTTTCTAACTGTTCTTTGATTCAATGTAATCTCTGAGCCGGAGAAAATGAATGCTGTTGCTTTATGTCTATTTTCTTTATGTGTGATTTTCCAGCACCTGTGATCTCTACATGGCCAACTCTATATGTGAATCAACTCTTGCACAGTACGGATGACCCTTTTTATGCTCATGCATCTCAAGCAGCATATGCACTGGGCCAATTTGTCCATTTTTAAAGAATGTATTGACTGGGCTTATATTAATTGGAATTTAGAATTCTTAAGGGATTTGGACAGGGGAAATGTTCTTGATGCAGGGGAAATGTTCTCGATGTTGGGGGAGTCTAGAACCAGGGGTCACAGTTTACGAATAAGGGGTAGGCCATGTAGGACTGAGATGAGGAAAAATCGTTTTCACCCAGAGAGTTGTGAATCTGTGGAGTTCTCTGCCACAAAGACAGTGGCGGTCAATTCACTAGATGCATTCAAGAAAGAGTTAGCTATTTAGGGCTAACGGAATCAAGGGATATGGGGAGAAAGCAGGAACGGGGTACGTATTTTGGATGATCAACCATGTTCATATTGAATGGCTTGAAGGGCCGAATAGCCTACTCCTGCAACTATTTTTCTATGTTTCTATGACCTGTTCTGTACCTCACTTTTGCCTTCTAAGGGATCCTCTTTACTTAATTTACTTTTTCTGATCACTGAATACATCGTGACCTCCAAGATCCAGCCGTCACAGCCATTTTGTGAGGTGGAGAGTGGACCACATGCAGAAAAAAATCATGAGAATCTATGCTCAGGCCAGCTGGACAGCCCGACTGAAATCGTCTGCTCATAATGTCCAATAACAAAGCTTTTGTGCTAGATTTTATCAGTTAGAGAGTCTCAGGTTTCAGCTCTTTACAGACATCCAACTAGAACAGTTGATTTCATACAGTAATCCTGTCCATATGTAGCAGAAACATTGGGATATGGATGGGATTGTGTGAGTAACTGGAAATCCTGACTGCTGTTACATTAGCACACTCTTTTTCTGGGCTTCTCTCAGGTAATAAAACCTGGGCCATATTTCTCCCTAAATACCTAGCTCTGTTCAATTGGTTAAATTGTTCCCTTATCTCTTTTATTATTTGTTACCATTATTGCTAAACAAAAACATGAACCTCAGGTATTGCACCAAGGGTTTTATTTTAAATTATTAGAATCTGCACCGTCCATTCTGCTTTGAAATATCCAGATGATGCAGTGTTCATTTCAATAGACAATAGACAATAGAAATAAACAGTAGGTTCAGGAGTAGGCCATTTGGCCTTTCGAGCCAGCACTGCCATTCAATGAGATTATGGCTGATCTTCCCCAATCAGTACCCCGTTTCTGCCTTCTCCCCATATCCCCTGACTCCGCTATTTTTATGAGAGCAATCTAGCTCTCTCTTGAAAGCATCCAGAGAACCTGCCTCCACCACCCTCTGAGGCAGAGAATTACACAGATTCACAACTCTCTGAGAAAAAGTGTTTCCTTGTCTCCGTTCTAAACTCCTTATCCTTAAACTGTGGCCCCTGGTTCTGGAGAAATTTCATTTCTAAATGTTCAAGAACTCAGAAAGTCATAGGGTTATAGAGCATAGAAAGAGGACCTTTGGCTCAACTCATCCATTCTGACCAAAGTGCCAACCCAAGCTAAACCTATTTGCCAGTATTTGGCATATCATCCCTCTAACACATTCCTCTCAATTTGTAAAGAACCTTGGTCTCCCAGTTCTTTTAAATCTTTCACTTCTAACCTAATTTCAGTTTCCCCTAGCCTCGGAAAAATGAAACCATTCACCTTATCTATGTCTCCAATTATGTTATATATTTCAATGTCACCACTCATCTCTAGAGAAGTTAGCCCCAGCCAAATCCATTCTCTCCTTCTAACTTGTCATCCAGTCCCAGCAACATCATTGCGAATCTTTTCGGCTCCGTTTCCAGCTTAATAACATAATTCCAATAGCTAGATGGCCAGAGCTTTACTCAATATTCCAAGTGCAGACTTTCCAACATCTAAGTCGTAACTACTTTATTTAAATTATATGTTAATCTTACTGTCTTCACTATCCGCTACACAATTAATTTTGGAGTCATCGCAAAATTACTAACCATGCCAGTTACATTCTCATTCAAATCATTAATATTTCAAGGCAGCAGACCCAGCAAGGATCCCTACAGCACGCCACTGGCCAATGTTTCAAGGTCAGTTTATTGTCACATGTACCAATTAAGGTACAGTGAAATTTGAGTTACCATACAGCCATACTAAGTGAAAAGCAACTAGACACACAGCCGTATAAAATAAAAGTTAACATAAACAGCCACTACATTCCTCACTGTGATGGAAGGTAATAAAGTCCAATCTTCTCGAAAGTCGAAACTAAAAAAAACAATCCTTCACTACCACTCTGACTCTGATCACCAAGCCAAGCCAATTTTCCAATTGGCTAGCTCATCCTGGATCTCATGTGAACTAACATTCATAAGTCCATTAGTTCATAAATATTGCGGCATAATTAGGCCATTCGGCCCTTCAAATCAACAGGCATTCAATCATGGATGATCTATCTTTACCTCTCAACCCCACTCTCCCCATAACTCCTGATACACTTACTAATCAAATATTTTGGATGAGCCTACCATAAGGAGCCTTGTCAAAGGTTTGCTAAGGTCCATATGAGCAACATCTACTGTTCTGGGCTTGTTAATTCTGTTGGACACCTTCAAAAAAACTCAATCTGATTTGTGTGTCTCAATTTCCCATGCATAAAGCTGAGCTGCGCACTTTAGATTTTGTGGTGTTGCACAAAATTAGTCCTTAGAAACTTACAGCATTGTTTAGTTTTTAAATGATGAAATCTTGCTCTTTGAATGGTTCATCTACCATCCTCTGAGAGGCAAGTCATACTGGGGAACAAATGCTGGCATTGCCTTTATGTTTGTATTGCATGAATGAACAGGGAAAAAAAATGTCTGTTTATTAATTGCTCTGGTTTTGCGCTATGAAGTTTAGGATGCTTAAAGGCCTGTCCCACTGTACGAGGTAAATCAAGTGTTCTCCCGCGTTTTCCCCTGATTCGAACTCGGGGAATGTCCCGTAGCGGTTCATACAAGTACTCGGGAAATCCGGTAAACTCGTGACGTTTTTTCAACACTGTGAAAAATGTTCACGAGTAAAAAAATACTTGAGATGAAAAAAATTGTTACTTTTTACTTGTATGAGCCGCTACAAAACATCCACAAACTCCTATGGACCCGCTACGGAATTCTCCGGTCAAATCATGGGAAAACACGGGAGAACTCTTGAATTACCTCATACAGGACAGGCCCTTTATGCTTCTATTCTGACCACACACTGAGTAGTTTATTTTTAAATAATGCTGAAATGAAGTGACCCTCAATTTAATTTTGACCCTCGCATCAAATGTCCTTAATCAGGTCTTAGCAGTGGGCAAATACAATAGACCTGCATGGGAAGGTAGACGCTCCCGCCCCCACGAGTCTCAGGCAGATGGGCTCATCAGCCTGGGAAGGCAGTCCATCTAGGAGAGGGAAAACTCTGATTTAAAACCTCCACTGCCTTGTGGCCACATCGAGTCATGGAAAAGGCTCCAGGAGTAAACCTGAAGAAAAATCTGGAGTCGGGGCCCCTAAGGTAGTTTGACGTTGTCTACAACCTCACTCTGGCAGCTCCTGCGACGGCGCTGGTGGCAAACTGTAATGACCCTGCTGTTCCTTTGGATCGATCAGAGACGTGGAGAGGGGGGACGTGCTGCATGGGCAACAGCCTGCCCTCCGTATGACATCGCCCAGGCTTGCATCCGACGACACATCACCTGCAGAACTAGGATGCAGCACCCATGGTCAGTCATGACCGAGCGGGGCCTACAAAGCAGGCACGTGCTGTTAGTAATCACTCAGGGTAGGCAGTCAGTCGACTTTAAAAAAAATCTTAAACCGCGCATGCGCAGATTGTTCTCCTCTCTGTAAAAATAAAGAATAAAAATAAAGAAAGTAACAATTCAATTTGCCCAAGGATTCCAAATCTCTTCCATTCTGAATTACTTAATGGTTGGGGGTGGAGGGTGATGGCAGGTGGAGAGATGGTGGGAAAAACGGGAGCACACCGGGACAAGTTGAATCAGTTGTGATCTTATTGAATGACAACACTAGTTCAAAGGCCCAATTGAGGGGGGGGGGGGAGTTCCTTTCACAGCGCATGGTGAGTCTAGCCAGGGGTAAAGTTGTGGGGAGGGCAGGAGCGTTGAGAAGGAGGTTGTCGGGGATCATGCCAGCAACTCACTCACTTACCGCTGCTGCGGCACTCCGGGCGCAGAGCCACCACATTGTGGCCGGGGAGGGAAGCAGTTCAGGTGGTTGTGAGTGGCCGCCGGACCTCAGCGCCTTCTGCCGGCCCGCTTACCTCTGGCAGTGCTCTCCGTCTGAACAGTGAAGGGACCAGCTCAAGAGCAAAGATCATAGAGCGGAGCGGGTCAGCGGGCGATGGATAACAGGACAGTGGGCAGTGGACACTCCTGTTATCCACAAGGGACCAATTGAGGTTATTCGCACTGACACATGGAATAAGCTCCACTGCCTGCAGTCCTGTTATCCATCACCCGCTGACCCGCTCTTGAGCTGGTTGCTCTGGCATGATCCCCGACCCCCTCCTTCTCAACGCTCCTGCCCTCCCGCAACTATACTGCTGGCCAGACTCCCCACATGCTGTGAAAGGAACTCTCCCCCCCCCCCCCCCCCCCCCCCCAGCCGCGCTGTCCTTTTACAGCCGCTTGCGCTTCGCATGCACAGCATGAGCAGTACATAGTCCACGCTGCAAAGGGAGACTTTCAGCTGCCATCAGCTCTGCTTGAAATTGACGACTTGAAGCAGCATACACGGCACATGGCTGCACACACTTTCCCATATTTCATGTGCTGCACATGAAAGGCATGGAGAATTATGCCTACCTAAGAGATCGATCTGGGTAGGCATAATTCTCCCGTGCCTTTTACTATTTATATTTAATAATTATCATTTTATAATTTTAGTCAGGGTAGGCAGTGCTTACCTTGCCTACCCTGATGGTACGTGCCTGCTACAAAGGTAGTACTGCCTACAGACAATAACCACTACAAAGTTCATGACACACAAGGGAAAAACATAGAAGCAAAACACATTAAAAACATACATCACTGAACTGCAAGGTTTTAATCAAATTAAAATCACTTTTAATACATTTAGCAATCTGCCTACTTTCACTTCATCCAAATAACGAAAAGGCTGATGTGGATGTTCCCTTTCGCTATCTGTAAGATCTTTATGATACAACCTACCACCATTCCTAATTTCATACACTGTATTTCAAAAGCAAGTGGCTCAATTTTCCTCCTTACCACCAGACACATGACCTTGGTAGACTGGCAGTAATTGTCACAAAATTGGACACATGAAGTTTGCAATTTTACTTCTGTTCATTTTAATAGAATGAAGAAAGTATGACATAGAAAAGTAATTTAAGCTATACAGTCCAATCAAAATTAAAGTTTGGATATTGTTTAGGTTTAATGGATCTGTAAAGATTTGAAGGCAATATCACGCAACTGAGCAGCATGGTTTACTTGAGGTAAGATATTCATAAGATAAACAATTTAATTTTGATTTTATAAGAAATTATTATCTTATGAAGGAAAGATTATTTACCATCTATGCACTTACCAAAGTGTTTTATGCATCATCTATTTAACTAAATTTCCCCACCTTCACCACATTTATACAAAAATGTATTAATGTGGTTTCCATACTTTTGTAGATGAATCCATTACTTATATCCCCTCTGTGTCCTGTAGTTCTGCTCTCGCTCCCTTTCTCTTTACCTCTTTAACTTCATTTCCAATTTCTTTACAGAACTTTTTGTCCTTGACCTCCTCGTTGCTGGAGTGAGGCCACCCATGGAGGAATAGCACCTCAAATTCCACTTTGGTAGCTTACAACCCAATAGCATTAATACTGAATTCTACAATTTAACAAACAACCCCCAACCCTCACCTCCTCTCTTCCCTGTGCATCGCAAGTGCGGCATGGTGGCACAGCGTTGGAGCTGCTGCCCCACAGCATCAAAGACCTGGGTTTGATCCTGATAATGCATGCTGTCTGTGCAGTTGGTACTTCCTCCCTGTGACTGTGTGGGTTTTTTCTGGGTGGTCCAGTTTCCCCCCACATTTCAAAGACATGCAGGTTTGTAGGTTGATTGGCTTCTGTAAATTGCCTATAGTGTGTAGGATGCAAAAGTGGGATAACATAGAACTGGTGTGCAAAGGTTCCCTGCCACATTTTGAAGGAAGACAGAGGATTAGAATGAGAAAATCTTCAATTAGATGTTCCGTAGAATCAATTAACCTGTAGGAATAGTAATACCTTCCTATCCTTAAACTCACTTCCTGCAGAAGTGCTATTGCACTCTCCCATGTCAAATCAACTTTTTCCATATGAACCTCATGAATGTCAAGTGCATGAAACCGTTTCCTTTTTATAATTGTATTGCATGCAGTAACTATGTATGTTCTTTTTAGTTTGCATGTTATTTTTAACTAACCTCAATGTCTTTACAAATTTTAAGTAATTAAAAAGTAGATTTTAAATAATTTGGGTACGCATTGAGAAACATCATGAAATTGAGGTTCATTCTTGTTAATATTTTATAAAGGTAGATTGTTTATTGTTGCTTCAGATGCTGTATAATGGATGATTAAACAAGCGAACATATCAATATTGGAAATTGGTCCTCGGAGAGGTCTGAAAGGAGCTGTGCTCATCAGTGCTATAACTTCATGGCCATATGTCTCTTTGCATCTCTGTAATTATGTCTACTAATAGATGAAGTACCTAAAGCTGACCCGATGAGATATGTTCCTTGTTAGACAAGTACAATAAAAATATGAAATGTAGATTTGAGAATCTGGACCAGACAATGGCTGAATATATTGTTTTAAATGCCCCATTGTTGCACTACATTGATTGCAAACTGATTGGATTGTTTGTTCACATAACAACATGATCTTTGAGCCAAAGCATCTTTAGACCGACTTGGCTCTGTTACACACGATACAATTATTAAAACACTAATATTCTTCCCAAAGTGCACAGGAAAGCAGATGTGTGTGGACGCAGTCATTATTTTGAGAATTCAAATATGAACCATTCATCAAATTGGTCGGAACCAAAAATCCATTTATCATTCAGAGTCACTGCACCTCTGCATGAAATACTGGTGTGCAGAGTTGGCATGAGTGTTTTTGCTCACACACTACATTGGATCGAAAAGTGATTAATGCCACAACAAAGGGTTTAAAAATGATGAATACCACAACTATGGACCTGACGCTCGACCTCTATATTCCAGAATAGAATGCAGACATCACATTCTAAAAGAGCGACAGAGTAGTTTAAAACACAAAGATGTTAGTGGATGGAATTAGCAAGCAGCCCAATATATACATGGGCTCACAACTTACAATAAATCAACAGTACTCTGCAGTCTGATAGCTTTATCAAAAAAAAATGACCTTCAGCTCCACGCTATAAATTCAACACACCCTTTCAGTGTAAGGAAAAATAAAATAGCAATGACCAGTCCCTTATCAACATTAGGATGGAAACTGTTGGGACTAGAGCCATTCAAACCTATTGTGTGAATAGTTACCAGGGGAATCGATGGAAATCACAGCAGTGAACATGAAAGCGTTTCTTCACTGTTTCTCCGAAGAAGCATGCAACGCTAAAAAAGTTTATCCCCAAAATAATAGTGGTCATTTTCACTGAAAATTTAAAATTAAGCATCAGCAACACAATGGAGAAACCGTCCTTTAAATGAAATTGGTAGAAGATGCAGCAAACAAGCAAATGACAGGTAATGAGATTTGGCCCTACAATCCTGTACTTTGCAAAGGTTGAAGGAATACAGTCAGAACCTTTTTCCCAGGCTGACCCTTTTTCCCAGGGTGCAAAGGTATTGCTTTAAGATCAGAGGGGCAAAGTTTAAAGAAGGTTTACAGGGCAAGTCTTTTATACAGAAGGTAATGGTGCCTGAAATGCACTGCCAGGGATGGTGGAGGCAGATGTTGCGGTTTTTGGATAAGCACGTGGATATTGCTGAGACTAGATTGCTATGGATCACGTCTCGGCAGATGAGGTTAGTTTATCTTGGCATTATGTTCGGCACAGGCACTAAGAGCTGAAGAGCCTGTTCCTGTGCTGTACTTTTCTATGTTCTGTATTCTATGAAATTGAAATGTAATTGCATGTTCCAATGTGAAAGTATTATGAAATGCCAAATCAATCTGGTAACAATCTAAAAATAAATGCCTTAATTCATCTACTTCATTGGGGCATTCGAGAGGCAGCATAGGTTCAGTAGTGGGATATATGGTTGATGAGCTGTGTTATTTGGTGCATTGGATATTTTGTTTTCATTCTAGAATAGAAATGATTAAGGGAGACTATTCAAATGTATTTCTTTGTTTTGCACGTCATCTAGTCATAGAAGCTGTAAAACAGTCTTGAAACAGTGAGAGTTAAATGAACACAGACAGGTTGGTAGACATGTATCAGCCTATATACTAAGCTGTAGGAAGGAACTGCATGCAGATGCCAGTTTACACCAAAGGTACACAAAATGTTGGAGTAACTCAGCGGGACAGGCAACATCTATGAAGAGAAGGAATGGATGATGTTTCGGGTTGAGACCCTTCTTCAGGTCATGGGGTGTCGCCTATATGGTCGTGAGTAGTCTCCTCAGTCGCCCAAAGATTCATAGCATTTTTTGGTTGCTGTTGGATTTTGAAATGTTCAAAACTTTTTGGCGACAGTTGGCGACTGTGGGCTTGTCATAGCTTGTCTTCTCCTGACATTGGTGTTGTCATAGGTTGTTGGCAGGAAGGAGTAGATTGTCGCCAGGTGACGTGGGTTGTCGCCGGTGCTGACTTTGGTGAATTTCATTGTTGTTGTTGCTGGCAGTCGCCTAAAAAATTTGCCTAAGTGGGACAAGCCCATTAGTCCAGTCACCAGTTTTTTAGCGCCTTGCTACGACTATGACATTCGCCGGCAGTCACCTAAAAAATCGCCTTGTAGGACAGGCCCTTTACTCCCGCATGTTGTGTCTATATTATATGCTGCATGTCTGTATGTTACTGTCTGAGATACAGGGACCAGGGTTCTGTATATTGATGGTAAATGGGTAAACTGGTTTAGTGGTCATTTGTTTAGGAGGATGAATATATGACCAAAGACATTTTTGATGACAACAGAAAAAAAACACCTTTTAAGAATCAGCATCAGTAGTGGGGTAAGATTGAGCTGCACCATTGGTTTGGACCCAATTGAATTTGGACTGGAGTTTGAACAGAAAGGATAAATTACAAACTCAGCAAAACTCAGCAAGATGAAGAAAGTGGATGAGGTCCAGATAAGCAAGTGCACCTTGTATAACAAATGTGTTGCATGAAGTGCAAATTTAACTGGGTAGAGTTGTGACAATATTGATTATGTTGGCTGCTTTTCTGAGGCAGGGTGAAATGTAGGTGGAATCAATGGTGGGGAGTCTAGTCTGAGTGATGGACTGGGCTACATCTACAGCTCTCTGCAATTTCTTGCAACGTTCGGCAGGACTGTTTCCAAAACAAACTGAAAAAATAAATAGAAAAAATAGAAAATGATTTAGACTGCATAAATCCTCAGTTAGTAGCTATGGCATGACAGAATACATAGATGCAAAAGATATGCATAGGATTTCAATAGTATATTATACCTTTAATATAGATGGGACTAAGAATATAAATGGCAACTTTCTTAATTATGTTAATTAGTTTAGTTTCATGTCTTGCATACCGAGATGTAGTGAAAAGCTTTTGTTGCTGGCTTTCCACCCAGTGGAAAGACTATACATGATTACAATGGAGCCATCCACGGTGTGCAGATATATGTGATACAGATATATATTACATTTAGTGCAAGATAAAGTCCGGTAAAATCCGATTAAAGATAGTCCAGTGAGCTAGAAAGTAGCTCAGGACTGCTAAGAGGTTGAACTATAAGTTGCCTAATAATATCTGGGAAGAAACTGTCCCTGATTATGGAGGTGTGCATTTTCATAATTATGTACCTCTTGCCTGGTGGGAATGAGAAGGGGGAGTGATCGAGGTAAGACTCGTCCTTGATTATGCTTGCCGAGGCTACATGAAATGTACATGGAATCAATGGAAGGGAGGTTGTTTTGTGTGATGGTTTGGACTGCGTCCACAATTCTCTGCATTTCAGAATAGTTTTCGGTAATATTTTGTTCAAGAAGTAATGAGGGATCAGGTCTTATTAGATGTAGAAATGAGTAATTAATCAGATTTGGGCAACAGCCTAATGGTGCATGAACATTTATCTAGAAATATCATAAAACAATTGAGATCAAAACAGAGTTCAAAATCGAGAAATATTCAACAGCTGCTATGAAACCAGATGATTAAGGGTGATTTCTATGTTGCGAAAGTGATCACAGTCAGCTGAGAAAACCTGTTCACTAAGGAAGCTAATTTAATACAAAATCAATTTGTCGAACCAAATATACAGGAATTCAACTAGCCTAAAATCTATCTTCAGAAAACCAGAAGCAAAATAAACCAAGCTAAATAAAACTGAGGGAAGCATACTAAAAAATAATAGTAGTTCAGATCATGAAAACTGAGGGAGGTACAAATAAACTACTTGTGGGACAGATAGTGTCAACTATGAAAAGACTAGATGAACCTGCAAACTTGTAAAAGGCAACACAATAAAAATCATTGCAATAAAATGTTACAATTGTATTTGGGCAAAAAACGGGCAAGAACTGTGTAGATTCATTTGAAACTGAGCAGAATATTAATGCAATCTACTATAGCTTAAAGCCAGACTCGGTTTCGAGATGACTAGCACAATCGGTTAATCAGTATGCTATTATTACCAGATTGCCTGTTCCTACATAACAAACTATCCCATAAATACACAGTAGAAAGGATCCTGTCGGGATCCATCGCAACTTGGTCTGGCAATTGCTCTGTCCAAAACAGCATGAAATTGCAGATAATTGAGGATGCAGCCCAGTCCATCACGCAAACCAGCCTCTCCCCATTGACTCTATCTGCACTGCATGCTACCTCAACAAACCAGCCACATATTCAAGGACCATTTACATCCAGGTCATTCCCTCTTTTCTTCATTGTTTGTTTGCTTGTGTGTCAGATGACGCATAGCTCGCTGTTCGCTTCCGTTGTCATCCAACATGTTGACAGAATTGGTCGCCTGCCACGTCACTGAATGCATCGTGTCGTCATTTACGGGGATCGCCACGAGGAGACTTCTGTCATGATCCCTGGTTCTGTCTTCACAAAGGAAGCCATAAATAATCTGCCGGAAATAGCAGGGACCGGGGGTCAAATGAGATGGAGGAACTGAGTGAAATCCAGGTTAGCCGGGAAGAGGTTTTAGGTAAATTGAATGGATTAAAGGCCGATAAATCCCCAGGGCCAGATAGGCTGCATCCCAGAGTACTTAAGGAAGTAGCCCCAGAAATAGTGGATGCATTAGTGATAATTTTTCAAAGCTCTTTAGATTCTGGAGTAGTTCCTGAGGATTGTAGGGTAGCTAATGTAACCCCACTTTTTAAAAAGGGAGGGAGAGAGAAAACGGGGAATTACAGACCAGTTAGTCTAACGTCGGTAGTGGGGAAACTGCTAGAATCAGTTGTTAAAGATGGGATAGCAGCACATTTGGAAAGTGGTGAAATCATTGGACAAAGTCAGCATGGATTTATGAAAGGTAAATCATGTCTGACGAATCTTATAGAATTTTTCGAGGATGTAACTAGTAGATTGGATAAGGGAGAACCAGTGGATGTGTTATATCTGGACTTTCAGAAGGCTTTTGACAAGGTCCCACATAAGAGATTAGTATACAAACTTAAAGCACACGGTATTGGGGGTTCAGTATTGAAGTGGATAGAGAACTGGCTGGCAGACAGGAAGCAAAGAGTAGGAGTAAACGGGTCCTTTTCACAATGGCAGGCAGTGACTAGTGGGGTACCGCAAGGCTCAGTGCTGGGACCCCAGCTATTTACAATATATATTAATGATTTGGACGAGGGAATTGAATGCGACATCTCCAAGTTTGCGGATGACACAAATCTGGGGGGCAGTGTTAGCTGTGTGGAGGATGCTAGGAGGCTGCAAGGTGACGGATAGGCTGGGTGAGTGGGCAAATGCATGGCAGATGCAGTATAATGTGGATAAATGTGAGGTTATTCACTTAGGTGGCAAAAACAGGAAAGTAGACTATTATCTGAATGGTGGCCAATTATGAAAGGGGGAGATGCAACGAGATCTGGGTGTCATGGTACACCAGTCATTAAAAGTAGGCATGCAGGTGCAGCAGGCAGTGAAGAAGGCGAATGGTATGTTAGCATTCATAGCAAATGGATTTGAGTATAGGAGCAGGGAGTTCTACTGCAGTTGTACAGGGTCTTGGTGAGACCACACCTGGAGTATTGCATACAGTTTTGGTCTCCTAATCTGAGGAAATACATTCTTGCCATAGAGGGAGTACAGCGAAGGTTCACCAGACTGATTCCTGGGATATCAGGACTTTCATATGAAGACAGACTGGATAGACTCGGTTTGTACTCGCTAGAATTTAGAAGATTGAAGGGGGATCTTACAGAAACTTACAAAATTCTTAAGGGTTTGGACAGGCTAGATGCAGGAAGATTGTTCCCGATGTTGGGGAAGTCCAGAACAAGGGGTCACAGTTTAAGGATAAGGGGGAAATCTTTTAGGACTGAGATGAGGAAAACATTTTCACACACAGAGTGGTGAATCTCTGGAATTTTCTGCCACAGAAGGTAGTTGAGGCCAGTTCATTGGCTATATTTAAGAGGGAGTTAGATGTGGCCCTTGTGGCTAAAGGATCAGGGGGTATGGAGAGAAGGCAGGTACAGGATACTGAGTTGGATGATCAGCCATGATCATATTGAATGGCGGTGCAGGCTCGAAGGGCTGAATTGCCTACTCCTGCACCTATTTTCTATGTTTCTATGTTCCTACCTCCTTTTCTCCATTATCACAGATGATACAAAACCTTGAAAGCATGATTCAGGAACAGCTTCTTCTCCCTACTTTCAGTCTTTTGAATGGATCTCTCTTAAACTAAAGTGTAGTCAGAATGAAAGGACATACCTTTACATAGGAGATAAGGAGAAATGTCTTTAGTCAGAGGGTGGTGAATCTGTGGAATTCATTGCCACAGACAGCTGTGGAGGCCATGTCATTGAGTATTTTAAAGCAAAGATTGGCAGGTTCTTGATTTTAGAAAGAGCATTTAAGGTTGTGGGGAGAAGGCGGGAGAATGGGGTTGAGAGGGAAAGGTCGATCAGCCATGACTGAGTGGTGGACTCGACTCAATGAGCCAAATGGATTAATTTTGCTCCTATAAAATGAACTTTCAATCTCTTAATCTACCTTATTGTGGCCCTAATAGTATTTTATCTGCACTTTCTATGTAGCTATAATATTATATTGTGCACTTGTTTATTTTCCCTTTGCACTATCTGTTACACTTGTGTATGGTTAGATTATATTCATATATGGTATGATTTTCAGGTGTAACATTGAAAACAATCACTCTTTCATGGTACATGGGGCAATATTAAACCAATAATAATATCCTGATAACCAAAATCGAATCAACAAAATTTAAACCAATAAACAAAATAATTGTACTGAAACGCTAAATCTCCAGATTCAGATGATTTACATCACAGGAATTAAAGGAGAGAAAATAAAAGCATATCGTGTGTCCTAAATATATACTTCCAAATGGCTCTTTATTTTGAGAACAGATTAGAACTATATGCCAGCTGTTCTGCTATTTAATAAATTTGAAAGAGGAAGACTAGGGAATTGTAAATTGGTTTGTTTAAATTGGTTAGTTAGGGTAGGGTATCTTAAACAGAGCACGGTCGGAGACCACTATCAAAAACACAGACCCCCAATAACCACTAAGCACATTAAGGATTGATTAAACTACTTGAATAGCTTTAATTGTGTGGAGAGGGTGTTAGTAGAGGAAAATTGATTGAGTCGATGTTCAAGGAAGAACTGGAGGGCCTTGAGACCTTGCTGGACGGGAATGGTTTTAGTTTAGTTTAGAGACACAGCCATTCAGCCCACTGAATCCGCGCCAACCAGCGATCCCTGCACTATGCTTTTATTACCATCCTACTCACACTAGGCACAATTTACAATTTTACTGAAGCCAATTAGCCTACAACCTGCACATCTTTGGAGGCCACAGGGAGAACGTACAAGCGCTGTACAGATAGCACATGTAGTCAGGATCGAACCCAGGTGTTTGAAACTGTAAGGCAGCAACTCTACCACTGCTCTTGCGCCACTGTGCTGCCCTTGGTAACATCCTCGTGAATCGTTTTTGCATCATTTCTAGTTGAATGTCATCCTTCCTACAACTGAGTGCCCAAAACCGGGCACAATACTCCAAGGGTGGTCTTGCACTCTCTTGTACAATTGTAAGCAGACGTCCCATCCCCTGTATGCAATGCCTTACCTGATGAAATCAAGCTGGTTGACATGTTAATGAGGAGAACTGGAGAGACAAATGATGTAAAGTTTGTGACATGCAGAACCGTAAGGGTTGCCTGTCTGGTCACTAACACTGGCTGTTATGCTTGCAAGATGTATTAAAATGCATTATTATTTTCCCTTCTACTCTTTCATCTTCCATTTGCATCATCTCCAGACAGACCAGCAACAATTAACAAACATTCATAATCAATAAGCAATAATCACAATCTCCAATTAAGAAGAATTGGACCTTAATGATTTATTGTGGAACTGTACAATCTGCATGTAAATGTTGTAATATGAATACGATAAAGCCCTGGAAGATTTTTGGGACAATGGTGTATTTTCCAGCCCTCACTGAAAAACGCTTTGCAGTGTACATTGTAAATGAGCTACATAAACGGTATCTTGTACGAGAAAGTCACCAGCTCTGTAAGATATTTTGTTATGACTGCTGTATGGCTGTCCTGATCTGAGTCATAATTAAGAGGGCAAGCGGTCACCATGAAACAGCCAGGTGCAGCCCCAATAATTGACGCAGTGTGCAGGGTACTAAAAAGGACTGCTAGCAACAATGTGCCTTTTAATCATTGTTAGAGGAGTAGATTTCTTAAGGGCAGGTTGTTGAGGCGGCATTTGGAACATTGTGCTCAGTTTTGGTCACCCTGCTATGGGAAGGATGTTGTTAGGATGGAAAGAGCACAGAGAAGATTTACATGGATGTTGTCAGTACTTGAAGGCCTGAGATATAGAGAGGGGTTGAACGGGCTCGGACTTTATTCGTTAGAGTGCAGGAGGATGTGCGGCAATCTTATAGAGGTGTATGTGATCATGTTGGGAATAGATAGGGTAGATATTGGCAGTCTTTTATTCAGAGTAGAGGAATAAAGAACCAGGAGACATATTTAATAAGAATCTCAGGGGCAACATTTTCACAAAGGGTGGTGGATATGTGGAATGAGCTGCCAGAGGAGGTAGTTCAGGCAGGTACTATAACAACATTTAAAAATCATACTTGGACACATTTGGATAGGAAAGGTTTAGATGGATATGAGCAAAACGCAGGCAAGTTGCGACTAGTGTAGATGGGGCATTGGTGTGGGCAAGTTGGGCTGAAGTGCCTGTTTCTGTGCTGTATGACAACTATGACTATGACTAAGATCAACCACAGTTGCAGCAGCAAAAAAGCAAATCAGAGGACAAGGAAGGCATGGAGATTTTACTTTGCAAGTTCAGTATAAAGATGATATCAGGATACTGACATGGGGAGGCTTACCTTCAGAGTGCTGAAGTGCAGAGGATCGCCATCAGGGTACCGCTGTCGCGAAATAAGATGCAAGGGCAGCTTGTTCAGTGTCAAAACCTTAAGGTAGTATAAAAATAATACAACGTATCAGGAGGGGGTGCAATGTAGTGGCTACCGTTGAGAAAAATACTAACATCTAATAGGGACCTAAGGGATTCAGATCACAAACAATAGTGGATCACAGTAAAAAAATAAATAAAACTGATGATAGAAAATGGATATGATCCCACGACACCCCTCTCCGTGGATAAAGCCTGTGGAAGGATTAAAAAAAAGTATGGGAAAGGAGTAATTATATTTGCAGCCATGGCAAAGAACCAATGCGAAAAGGTACAAAATAGCATAATTAAAACATGCCGAGGAAGAGTTGAAAGAGCTCACAGGCTTTTCCAGGATGACATTAATTTGATAGGAAAGATCAAAAGATATGGGCATATCTGCTCAATTACCATGCAACAGTGACCTACTAATGACAAAAAGTTTGATCATTTTAAGAGTTGTGAAAAGCGACTTCGGAGAGTTGTTTAAAAAAGGGATATTTTTGGCAAGCTGAAGACTGAATACCAAGGAAAAGTCAAGACTACAGCACAACCTGTGGAGTAAGCACTTTTAATAAGACCATGCGTAGACTAGGCAACCACTTTGCCGAACACTGGCTCTTGGTTCACCAAGGCCTGTGGGATCTCTCGGTGGCTAACCATTTTAACTCCCCTTCCCCTTCACATACTGACCCAGCTGTCCTCGGCTTCATCCATTGCTAGAGTGAGACCATACAAGTGGCGGCGCTGCCTTGCAGCTGTTGCTCGCCAGCAGTCTGTTTGTCTTTTCTGTTTTTTGTTTTCTCTATGTCCCGTTTTTACAGTTTATTTCGGTTTATTTTACTTCGGAGTCACGTGAGTGACTACGTGAAGAACCCCACTAGGACGCATGCGTGTCATATCGCTACACGCATTGCAACAAGTCAGAGCAGGGGGAACGACGTTCTCCTTAGCGGCAAAAATTGAAAGCTGGGAACAGCAGGTAAGGAGACTCTGCGTTCCTTCCACTTACCTTACAGGTGGAGACATGGACCAGATCCACGAAGGCTGCGGAAAAGCTGGCGGGGGAGAACCGCGGAGTTGCGGGCAGCCGGCAGCAGCAGCCAACGGCACGCCAATCTCCCATAATGGGTCAGCTGTGCCCGACTTCGCTCCCGCACCGGCCACGGCCGGGCGGTAGAGCGAAGCAAAAAACCAACAGAGTCGTTGACTCCGATGAGTCCGACTCTGAATAGCCGCGAGCGGCCAGTGCCGTGCGCATTGGGGCCGGTTGGAGCGGCTTCAGGGGCAGCCGCGAGCGGCCAGTGCCCGTGCGCATTGGAGCCTGTTGGAGCGGCTGGAAGCGGGGAACAAAGCAGCCGCGACGGCCAGTGCCCGTGAGCATTAGAGCCGGTTGGAGCGGCTGCAGGAGGAACAGCTTCAAGCAGCCGCGACGGCCAGTGCCCGTGAGCATTAGAGCCGGTTGGAGCGGCTGCAGGATCAGCAGCAGCCGCAAGTGGCCTATGCCCGAGAGCATAAGAGCCAGTTGAAGCGGCTGCTGGAGGGAATACTCCAAAGTGGCAGGCTCCGGGAGAGGGAGACTAGCCACAGTCGGCAGTACCTTTTGTGGGGCTGTGTGTTCTCCCTCATCAGAGGGGAGCACGGAGGGTCCATCCTGGGCTAACTGCAGGAACTGGAGCAGGAGCGGCTTCAGGTGTAGCATCTTCAGGAGCAGCTGCGACGGCCAGTGACCATGAGGTGGCCAGTGCCCGAGAGCATTGAGCCAGCTGGAGCGGCTGTTGGAGCAGGTAAGCGGCAGGCTCCGGGAGATGGAGACTAGTCACAGGGGGCAGCTAGTAAGTCCTACAGCAGTACCTCTTGTAGGGCTGCACAGTGTTTCTCCCTCATCAGAGGGGAGTATAAGGGGTCAATTCTGGGCTGAACTTGAAGAGGGGTGCAGAACATACCCCTAGTGCACATGGGGTGCAAGAAAACCTATTGGAAGACACTTACCATCAGGGAACTGCAAAACACTGAATGTTCCCAGTATTAACCAGTGTATTTGAAAACATGGCAGGGCCAGGGACTTGAAACAACAGAAAGTTCTGAAAGTCCTAACAGCGGGATTTACGGGTTTCGCCCGCACAATAAACAAAAAAGACATGACACAAGATCACCAGGATGCACTGGCTTTATTTTGCAACTACCAATACGAGTAAACAGCATTAGGAAGAAGTGCCATCCAACCGGCTTTAGACCCTAATTTGCAGGCCTATGCAAATCTGGAACCACCAAACCACCAATATTACGATTTGGAGGCAATTTATCAAAACAGGTAAAAGAACTTGACAAAGCGGGTAAAACCCTGGGGCTAAAACGTCTAAAAACTACTTCCTGGGGAATGCGCTAACCCTCAACACCGACCCAACTACAGATCCAGACACCGGCACCTCAACGTCCACGGAGGATGCCGAAAATGTAACAAACCTACTAATAGTAATCATGGAGGAAGGTGGGTCTGGTTCCATACGAGGTTGGTTGGAGATTACATTTCTATCTGGATGCATGGAATAAATTAACTACCGACACTTATATTTTCAGAAGTATAGGATTATACCATAGAATTTATACAAAACATAATCCTCCAGTTCAGCATGTACCGAACCGAATGTTCGTGCTTACAGGCAAAGAAAAAATCAAAAGCGCATATTGAACTACAGTGCCCATATAAAAAAGGAGTAATGAAGGATATCCAACACGAATCACAGGAATTTGTGTCCAAAATCTTTATCATCAAATAGATGGTGGTTGCCACATCATCATAGATTTGACTAATTTGAATACTTTCGTACTTTATATTCATTACTAGATGGGAACCTTTGTTACTGCTAAACAATTGATTCCTAGGTTACTACATGGCAAGCATCGTATTAAAAAATGCTTACTATACAGTACCCATTAGATGTGACCACAGATGTTATTTAACACAATGGATCATCTGCGGTTCACCCTTAACACAGTTCACATGTCAGTGACTTTGCCAAAAGAAAAGGTTACAGTCTTAATGGAGGCTTGCAGCAAAATCATTGACATCACAAAACCATCCATCAGACTGGTAGCAAGAATAATTGGCATTATAGTGGCTGCGTTTCCAGCCACACAAATCAGACCTTTACATTATCAAAAATAACAGAGGGCAAACATTCATGCACTAAAAAATTATGGGGGTCATTCTGACAGACCAATGAAGCTACCAACAGAGGCCACAATGGAACTAAAATGGTGGAAACATAACATTAGGCATTGTTCCAATCCAAACATTATCAGCTACCTGTCCATGGAACTACATACTGATGCCAGTGCACTTGGTTGGGGTGCTACCAATTCCATCTCCAGCTGTGGGGGAGGAGGAATGCACAGGAGGCATCATTATTACAAACACTGGGCATAAACTACCTGGGAATGTTAAGTGCATTCCATGGCTTTAAGTCATATTATTCTGGGTTAAATCACCAGCATGTTAGACTACAAATTGACAACACCACCGTGGTAGCATATATCACCCATATGGGTGGAAACAAATCGACATCATGTGACAATCTGGCCAACACAATTTGGCAATAGTGTATCCAGAGAGATATTTGGATATCAGCTACCTACTTACCAGGTAAACTGAATTCAGTGGCAGACAACAGGTCATGCTAATTTTATGAAAAACACTGAACGGATGTTGGATAAAAAATGGATTGCTGAAATTACAGCATGGTATGGAACAGCAGATATCGACCTATTCACATCCATGCTCTCAAAGTCCCGCGGACGTCCGGTAGGCGGCGCGGCTCTGGCCAGCAGCGGCCTCTGCAGCCTGTCCGTGTTTTATTATTTTTTGTCTGTGTTTTTATGTAGTTTTTGTTATTTTATGTTGGGGTGTGTGTGTGGGGGGATGGGGGTGGGGTGGGAGGGGGGGGGGAAACTTTTGAATCTCTCCCTGCACTGGAGACCCGACCTTTTCTCGTCGGGTCTCAGGTGTCGTTGAGGCCGCAACGAGGAGCGGCCTCCAACGGGAAGAAGCCGGGGACTCTGGTGCCGACTCACCGTTGCCGTCGCGGAGCTGGCCGAGACCGGAGCGGGTGGAGCGGTGGAGGAGCGCTGCTGCTGCTGCTGCCGCTGCTGCTGCTGCTGCTGCTGCTGCTGCTGCCGATGCCGCTGCTGCTGCTGATGCGGAGGCTGCTACTGCGGGTCTGCGGACGGCGGCACCGGGAGCCCGCGGATCCCTGGAGGGAGACCGCTTTTCGGGGCTCCTGCAACGGCGAATTCTCCCGCCCGTGTTGCGGGGTTGAAGAGCTCCTGGAGCGGGGCCTGACACCACTGCCCCGCGCGGCTGGAACGGCCGCGGGACTTTGCGAGCGCACACCGGGGGCTCCAACACCAAGACCCGGTGTGCGACCTCGCACCACCTGGCGTGGCTTCAATGGCCGCGGGACAATCGCCATCGCCAGCCGGGGGCTTTGACTTTGACTCTGACATCGGGGGGGGGGAGAGTGCAGTGGAGAGATAAGTTTTTTTGGCCTTCCATCACAGCTATGTGATGGATGTTTATGTAAAATGTAATTATGTTGTGTCTGGGGTCTATTTGTGTGTAATGTATGGCTGCAGAAACGGCATTACGTTTGGACCTCCAGGGGTCCAAATGACAATTAAATTGACTCTTGACTCTTGACCAGTTATCGAATTATGTTTACAGATGCATTTTCGCTGCATTGGGGGATTATTTATTTATGCATTCCCTCCTCCTGCCTCATCAGTCGGGTATTTAGGAATATACAGTACACTCCATGTCTGATATTTTGATAGTACCCGATTGGCCTACTCAATAGTCAATATCAATAGTCTATTTAATTGTCATTTGGACCCCTGGAATTCCAAATGAAATGCCGTTTCTGCAGCCATACATTACACACAAATAGACCCCAGACCAACATAATTACATTTTACATAAACATCCATCACATAGCTGTGATGGAAGGCCAAAAAAACTTATCTTATCTCAACTCACTGCACTCTCCCCCCCCCCCCCCCCCCCCCCCCCCCCAGAGTCAAAGTCAAAGCAAAGCCCCCGGCTGGCGATGGCGATTGTCCTGCGGCCATTAAAGCCACGCCAGGTGGTGCGAGGTCGCACACCGGGTCTTGGTGTTAAAGACCCCGGTGTGCGCTCGCAGAGTCCCCATTGTTGGGACTCAACCATGGGTCCCGGTGATACACGACATGGTTTTAGAACCATGCATCACCATCCATCATAGACCTAATTTACTGGTTCTTCCCGCAACAAGGGATAGGTACCCATGTCATAATTATATAAACCTATTAATTTATAGAGTTGAAAGCACCTCTACTACACCTGGGACTGACGGACCGAACAGTGGATATTGTTTCAGCGGCCCACAGACAGTCCACCAAAAAACAGTACTTGGTGTCTTCAAGAAATGTCTTCAAGAAATCACCCACAGATCTATGAACATCCCGTCTGTTCTGGAATTCCTGGCAAGCCTCCATTACGATGAGAGGCTCAGTCATAGTGCCATCAACTGCGCCAGAAGTGCTCTGTCAACATACCTGTGGCAAGGAACAGAGCGGCATTCTTTTGGGACACACCCTGATAACCAAACTCATGAGGGGCATTTTAATGTTAATCCCCAAGAACCAGGTACTCCCAAATATGGGATGTGAACATTGTACTGACCATGTTCAGAAACTTGTCTCCAGCTACAGCTTTGTCCGTACAGAAACTGACTATGAAAACAGTCATGCTGATGGCCTTGGTCATGGCACAAAGGGTCCAGTCACTACAGAAACTAAGGCTGGACAACATGATTATTTCATCTGGAAATTTAACTTTTCACATCAATGAAATAGTCAAACAGAACAGACAGGGGTCAGCAGGCATAAAAACAGAATTCAGGGCCTACCCGACAGATGGTCGTCTCTGTATTGTAACACACTTACTATTATATATGGAGTATACTAAGATCATCAGAGGGAAAGAAATGTCACTTTAATCAGCTACAAACAGCCACTCAAAACAGTGACAGTACAGACCATCTCTAGATGGCTAAAACAGGTCCTAATAAAGGTTGGAGTAGACACTAGCATTTTAAATCTCACTCCACCAGGGCTGCAGCTACATCGGCAGCTATGAAGTTGGACGTTCCTATGGACCAAATCCTCAAGACAGCAGGATGGTCAATGGAGGAAACCTTCCAACGACTTTATAACAAACCAGTCATTGAACCTGGAACATTTGCAGAAACAAATTTAAATTCTGTAATATAATTTACCCCATAAATAGGGGCAATAATTGGTGTCAATATATTTATTGTTGGGTTTCAATATTGTATTGATGTCTAATGATGTTAACTCTATTCTCCCCATAATCAAGGCAGATGTGATGCATGGACTCGTTTCCACGGCATGAAATCACAGAGCTTTAAAATCTTCACGTAGTCACTCACATGACTCCGAAGTAAAATAGTAAGATTAAACGAGAACTTACCAGTTTGAAGTTTGATCGTTATTTTATGAGGAGTAACGTTGAGGGAATACGTGCCCTCCGCTCCCACCCTTGATCATATACTCAACTGGTATCTCTTCTCTAATCTTACTATGTTTAGTCATTACAGTTATCTGTGATTTCACACCGCTGCTTTGAAGAATGACACGCATGCGTCCTGGCGGGGTTCTTCACGTATTCCCTCAACGTTACTCCTCATAAAATAACGATCAAACTTCAAACTGGTAAGTTCTCGTTTAATCTTGCTATTTAGATGTGTATGTGGGGGGGGGGGGGGGGGGTGGGTGTAACATGTTTTTTGACTCTTCCTTCGGGGGGGATGCGACCTTTCCTGCCGTATCCCCCGTCTCCGTGTCCGTCTGCGCTGAGGCCTATCGCGGGGCTGGCGGCCTCCAACTGCGACCAACGCAAGGTTGGCCGACTTTGGGGCTGTGGTTGCGGTGCGACCCAACTTCCGACCCAACTTTGGAGCCTCGGAGGCCAGTGGACGACATCATCGAGAGCTCGCAGGTCACAGGTGGTGACCTGTTTTTCCGGAGCTCCCGCAACTACAGCTGCGTTCGTTGGATTGGAGGGCAGCAGCTTCGACCGCCCCGGGCCGTGGAGTTTGAACCAGCCCGTTCGTGGAGCTCGGATTCAGCCGCGGGACTTACTTACCATCACCCAGCGGGGTCACAACATCGGTGGCTTGGATTGCCTCAGCGCAGAGGGAGAGCAAGGAGGGAAGAGACAATGACTTCGGGACTTTAAACTGTGTTGAGTGTTTGTTATTTATTCTGTGTTATGACTGCAGGCTAAACCATTTTGTTGCACTGAAAAGTGCAATGACAATAAATTGAATCCAATCCAATCCAATGCACAAACTGAATGAACAACGGTGTGAACATGAATTCTCCAATTTTCAAACCACCCTACACCCCCATTCTTTTTCCCCCATTCCCCTCTGCTAAACCCTGACTGGCCTTGCACTGGTTTCTCTCCTCCCCCTCTACTTACATTCCTTCCTCCAGCTTCATAATTTGCAACTTTTTATCCTTTTAGCTCACACATGTTTTTTTTTAAATCTCTGGCCTTTGTCCAGCAAACTGCCTATTAAAAAAAACCCTCACCTGTGTTCACCTATCACCAGATATGTTTGTCATACCACTCCCTTCCAGTTTTCTGGAAACACTCCCCCTGCTATCGGTCTGAGGAAGGGTCCCGACCTGAAACCTCACATCCACGATCTCCAGAGATGCTGCCTGACCCAATGAGTTAATCCAGCCTTTTTTGTCTCTTTTTTGGTAAACCGGCATCTGCAGTTCTTTGTTATTATACTAAGACTCATGGAGTAGCGATCACTATCATAAAATACGATCTTCCACTGTAACGCCAGTCACCTGGCCAGGCTCATTTCCCAGTACATGCCCTTCTCAGGCTGGACTACCCACATACGGTTTTAAGAAACCCCCTTGGTTGTACCTCTCAAATTCTTCCTCATCTAAGCCTTGAGTAAGTCTCAGTCAATATTGAGGTCGGTAAGTCACCCATTAAAATAACCCTATTGCTCTGGCATTTTTCAGCAATCTACATATCTGTTCCTCCATCTCCCGCTTGCTATTGGGGGGGGTATATTACAATCCCATTAGAGTGCTTGCCCCTTTCTTATTTCTAAACTCCATATATCGCCTCAGTAAGTGAACCCTCCAATATGTCCTATTTGACAGTCACTGTGACAGTCTCCCTGCTTAGAAGCACAATTCGTCCACCTCTTTTGATTCCCTGAAACCCCAGAATATCTAGCTGCCAGTCATGTTCCTCTTGTTGCAACATTTCTGCAGTGGTTTCAATATTATAGTCTCAAGCTCCAATCCAGGCTGTAACTTCATCTGCTTACCTGACAATACACCTTGCATTGAAATGAACATACTTCAGCGCATCAATGTCACCATATTCCATCTCCTCGTGCTGCATGTCCCACCCATACCGATTCCACATCCTCCAAACTAATGTCATTCCTTTCCATTGCATTAATCTCCTCTCTAATCAGTAACGCTACCCCACCTCCTTTTCCTTTCTCTCTATCCCTCCCGAATATTGAATATCCCTGGATGTTCAGCTCCCAGCCTTGGTCACCCTGGAGCCATGTCTCCGTGATCCCAACTATATCATAGTCATTAATAGCTATCTGCACATTCAACTCATCCACCTTATTATGAATTCTCCTTGCATTGAGACACAAAGCCTTCAGGCTTGTTTTTACAACACTCTTACCCCTTATACAATTATGTTGAAAAGTGGCCCTTTTTGATTTTTGCCCGGGTTTTGTCTGCCTGCCACTTTTACTTTTCACCTTGCTACCTATTGCTTCTACCCTCATTTTACACCCCTCGGTCTCTACACTCACACATTTAAGAAACCCTTTCCCTTTAACTCCATCCTTCACTATCCCATTCGACACCCCACCCCCCTTATTCAGTTTAAAGCCACCCGTGTAGCAGTGGCAAACCTGCCTGCCAGAATGCTGGTCCCACACCTGTTAAGATGCAATCCGTCCTTTTTGTACAGTTCCCCCTTACCCCAAAACAGATCCCAGTGATCTAAGAATCTAAATCCCTGCCCCATGCACCAGTTCCTCAGCCACACGTTCAGGTCCCTTATCTCCCTGTTCCTGCTCTCGCCAGCACGGGGAACTGGAAGCAAACCGGAGATAACAACCCTGGAGGTCCTGCTTTTCAACATTTTTCCGAGGTCTCTAAAGTCACGCTGCAGAATATTCATCCCCTTTTTTCCGACATCGTTTGTGCCGACATGCACTACCACTTCCGGATGTTCACCTTCGCCCTTGAGGATTTTCTGCACTCTGTCCGTGACATCCTGGATCCTGGCACCGGGAAGGCAGCACACCATCCTCACATCCCGTCTGTTGCCGCAGAAACCCCTGTCCGTACCTCTCATGATGGAGTCTCCCACTACAATGGCCTTGCCTGCCTTAGGCCTTTTTGGTTTAGGCTCAACAGCCCTATTCGCATCGCAAGCCAGTCCGCCGCTCACGTCTACTGTCCCAACAGCTTCTAAGTGGGTGAACCTGTTTACAAGAGGTACACCACCCGGGGACGTTGGCATTCCATGCTTCCCTCCCTTTCTCACTGTCTCCCACCTTCTCTCTTCCAGTACCTTAGATGTAACAATTGTACTGTAGGACTTATCGAGGAACGACTCCGTTTCTCGTACAAACCGGAGGTCATCCACTTGCTTCTCCAGTTCCCCAACACGGCCCTTCAGGAGCTCCACCTGGATGCACTTTTCGTATTTGTAGCAGCCAGAGGCACCAGCGGTGTCCTTGACCTCCCACATACTGCAAGCATCGCACTGAATCAGCTTGCCTGACATCTCCTTCTTTCGTCTCTACCTCTCAAGCGTATTGTGTGGTCTCCTCTCCTCAGTCTCCTCGCCGAAGACTCTCGAGCCAAAGACTCACACTTTTCTCACAGGGAACTTCCCTCACAAGGCCGCTCCTCACTGCCGCTCACTAAGAGCCGTCTTGCTTAAATTGACTGATAAATTCCCTGATTTACCAATTTACAAAGCAAATTCCTCAGTTTTCAACTGTTTTCCCACACTGACTCACTTCTCTCCTCCCACTTGGGCTAGAGCCAATCAGTCGTATCTCTTGCTAATCTGCTGCTGCTGTTCCTCCCAAATCTACAGCAAATCTGTACCTATGGGCTATGATCCAGCAGATAATTACTCCGACAGAGCATACCAGATTCCTAGCAACCTTAGGACACCCAACTGATGAAGCACTGGCTAATGTGATCGCTGATAATAGTGCAAGAGAAGATGCAGATTTAACTGCCCTTGCAAATACTCTTCAAAAGCCGATAGATATTGCTAGGAATCTGGATGTGAGACCAAAGAAAGGAGAGGGAGCAGATTAATTTTTAGAAAGATTCTCGGAGTTATACATGGAACAGTCAGGAGATCTGGATTTTAGGAATGAGGGAAATTCTCCTCAGTACTGTGCAATATTATTGAACTGCCTTCCAACTAATGTGGCTGAATCAATTAAAACCAATAATATGGACTGGTAGGAAAATAGTTCCAGTCAGATGGCTCGGGCAGTGAGATATCACTGCAAGGATATCAAAAAGCAGGATGGTCAGCTTGCAGTAAAAACAAAAAAAGAATACGTAATTAAAAAGGAGGCGCCAAAACCTGACTGGACCATGGAGTCTTAAAATATCAGCAAAGTATGGAACGAGAGAAATTAGGGTCCCAGAATATCCAGATCACTTCTAAGATGAAATGCCTGCCTTTTGAAATGAGCTGATTTCCCCGAGACCAAATTGGAGAAGAAATAATAGAATACTGGGACCAGATCAGTGTTATTCTTGTGGTGGGACAGGACATTGGAATAGAGTACGTCCGACTAGGGGACGAATTGAAGGAAGGGGTCAAAGAAGAGACTCTCAGGATCAAAGGGACTCTTGCGATCCTAGAGATGACAGGAGCTCTTGAGATCCAAGAGATTACAGGAATTCTCTAAATCCTAGAGATCAGAAGGATCAGAGAGAACAGAGAGTAAACTGGCCAGGAGATCTGGGGACAAGAAGATAGACACCTTTTTCACAGACCAATCCATTTTTGCAGTCCTGATCAAAGATCTTATAGCGAAGCAAGATGGGTTACTCTCACGCAAACGTGTAGTACGCTCATGGGCGGATTCATGGGTGATTATATGACTCATTTTAGCAACCAACATCCGCCATCTTGTTCCGCCATCTTGCTCCGTCATCTTGCTTCCGGCCAAAGATTGGATCCGCAGCGGGGAGAGGGAGTGTGGGGCCAGGGGAGAGGGAGTGCGCGGCCCGGGACAGCGAGGAGAGGGAGTGCGCGGACCGGGGCAGTGGGAGAGGGAGTGTGGGGTCCGAGGCAGCGGGAGAGGGAGTGCACGGCCCGGGACAGCGGGAGAGGGAGTGCGCGGCCCGGGGCAGCGGGAGAGGGAGTGTGGGGCAACGGGGAGAGGGGCATAGAAGGGAGGGAGACATTGTAGTGAGGGGGCAGGCGAGGGAGTGCCGGGGGGGAGGGAATAAGGCCTAGTGTGTGTGAAGTTGCGGGGAAGTTTACAATGTTTCTTACTAACAATGTTTCTTATTTAATGTCCCTTGTCTAGTCTGAAATAAAGTTCATTATTGGATCAGAAGAAATATAATTGTGTTTGTTATATGATTATATACATTTATATAATTTTCATGTATGTGTGTTTATAAACATTTTATTCAAGAATTAACAGAATTATGAACTAACAGAATTATGAATCTAACACTATATCACACACAAAAACTTTCCCCGCAATGTCAATTACCCTGCGAGTCGGGTCGGTTCCGGTTACTACAAAATCAACTCAAACACTGCTTGTGAACCATTTAAAAAGAAATGATTTAAAAAACATTAAAAAAGACAATTACCAGAGTCAAGTTTTATTCTTGACAAGAAGTATGAACTGACAGATTTATGAATCTAACCGACACAAACTGTTGCCCCGCAACATTGATTACACTGCGAGTCGGGTCGGGTCAGATAGGCTCAGGTTACTAAAATGGGCGGGGAAAAATGCCCAGGATCCCCTCCATAGCGTTCTACACGTCAGCCCATTGCATTTAGCAGGAGTAGCCTATTTTGCTCCACTATAAGATCTTTGGTCCTGATTAGCAAGCCAGTCCAGAATCAATGGACAAGATAACCTGACCTCTACCCCTGGTCCCATCAAAATAATTGATCAAGATGAAGAAATTGGTATACCATTACAATAAACACTGAAAATTGTACGAGGAAGACATTAAGGAAAGATAGTTCAGAATCAAGAAAGAATGATAGCATCATATTTACCCAGAGAAATATTTTAAAGTGAAGAAAATAATAGCCTCAGGGACTTGCTTCAATTGTAACCATCTAGGTCACTGGAGCAAGGAATGCCCTTCACAAAGATATAGAAGGAGAGAATGGAGGAAGGGCCAAGGGGAAACTACAGAGAAACTAAGAAGGTAAACAAAATAACTGTTATTGATGTGAGGGAACAAAGTGGAAATAAGAATTTTGGCACTAGTTGAGGGAAAGGAGGGCACTGCGGAATGTGCTGAGGTGCCTGTGAATTTATGGAAAAGAACTGCTCCACATATCACCAGAAAGGTAAACTACCCGGCAAGTGCAAAAGATCTAGGAGCAATGGTGAAAAGGGCAATTACCATGGCAGACCCGAATAAGTACGAAGAGCAAAATTTGTTTAAACAGGATGTTGTTAAGTTCTGTCAGGCCCCAAGGACAGTTGTTACCCGGCTATGCCAGCATCTGCAGAGTGAGGTTTGTGAGTATAAGGACCCGCAAGTATGGGCAGAAGACGCAGCTCAGGTAGGATGTGTTCACATTGATCCCATCCAAGTAGCTCTCTAGAAAGGGGTAACAATGCCTTAGATACAGCAGTATCCATTGAAACCGCAGGCCATTAACAGCATAGACAAATTAATTTGGGGTTGCTGGAACAGGACATCTTAGTAAAATGCCAATCCATTTGCAACGCACCAATCGTTGCAGTTCCGAAACCTGGAAAGGAGGGCCAGTGCAGATTGGTACAAGATCTAAGATCAATTAACTCAGTTGTAGAACAGCTCCATGCACTAGTGCCAAACCCTGCTCACATCTTAGCTCTAATCCCAGCCGAAGCAAAACATTTCTCATAAGTACAGCCAATATTTGTTTGCTTTCACATATAGGGGCCAGCAATACACCTGGATCAGATTGCCTCAGGGATTCATCAATTCGCCTACTTTATTTTCCAGATGTCTACAGAAAAAATGGAGTACTTTAAATTTTAGAAGATCTACCTTAGTGCAGTAGGTCGATGACTTATTAGTGGCCAGCAGAGACAATTCAAGCAACCGTGAATATACTGCACAATTACTAAATCATCTAGCTAATTTGGGATATGTGGTCTCCCAGTCAAAAGTACTGATGGCCCAGGATAAAGTAAAATTTTTAGGAGTCATAATTTCAGCAACAGAAAGGAGTCTAGAAAAAAAGCAGACTCAAACCAATTTGTGAATTCCCGATTCCTAAAGAAGCAAAACAAATGAGGCAATGGCTTGGCATGGTCAATTACTGTAGACCTTGGATCCCTAACATAGCTTTAGAAACTAAAGAACTGACACCCTATAAAAGTAAAGAGGGTGAATTTCACCTAACTAAGGAAGCACAAGAGGCTTTTGAGAACTGATGCAGGCCCCAGCATTGGGAAGACCAGTTTACGACAGACCCTTCCAACATTATTGCACCATTCTCTCTGAATGTTTGACAGCAGTCCTTACTCAAAAACATGGGGATAGGCAAAGACCAGTGGCCTATTATTCATCTAAACTCGACCCAGTGGCAAGGGGACACCCAATATGCATGCAAATTCTGACCGCCACTTATAATAGTTTACAGTCTGCTGCAAATTTGACCCTAATGCAGGAGATAGTAGTATATAGTTTGCATTCATTGTTAGGGCAACAGTGTTAGGGCAACTCCAGACTCAGCACCTAGCAATGGCTCGTCAGAACAAATATAAAATTTACTTATTAAATAACCCGAAGCTTCAGTTTAGGCATTGTACAATGATTAATCCGGCATCTTTTCTTGTTTCACCCCAGGAGGAGCAGTCAGAGGCGGCATATGACTTTTTGTTTATAATCGAGGAGGAGACATCTGTGAGGGAGGACTTGAGAGACACACCTATAGAGGACGCTGACACAACATTGTACGTAGATGGGAGTGCATCCATTGGATCCTGGAGTGAGAAATTGTCTGGGTATGCAATTATTAATCAAGATGGGTAAAATGTAGAAGCAGCTGCCTTTGAGTCGCCTTATTCAGCACAACAGGATGAATTATTTGCTTTAATTAGGGCGCATTATGGAGAAAATTTTATGGGTAAACATATATACAGATTCTAGATATGCATTTGGAGTAGTGCATGATTTCAGACAATTATGGAGAAATAGAGGATTTCTTACCTCAGCGGGGACTCAAACATCAAACAAACTGGTCCGATTTCCTATAAAAGAGGGAGCACCACATGGATCGCAGCCGAACTTCTGGGAGTGCACTTGGGACTGTGTGACTATTTGGAGGTGTCTATTCACACATGGCTGAAAGGCTTGGATGAGAAGAGACAAGGATCGGACCCATGGTGTTGGTCAGGCTATTAAATATTACACCCTCCAAATAAGCTCTGAACTACAAAGCCTTTTTGTTGTTTAGAATGATGCTTACTGAGTACTCAGTTCTGTTGTGCTGCTGCAAGTAAGAATTTCATTCTGTTTCGATACATATGAGAATAAAACACTCTTGCCTCTTGACTCTTGGTCTGATTTCCACTCCTCAGCCTCTCTTGTTTAAATCCTCCTGAGTAACACTAGCAAACCTCCCTACAAGCATTTTGGTCCGCCAGTTCAGATGCAATCCGTCTCTCTTATACGGGTCACCTAGGCCCCAGAATAGATCCCAATGGTCTAAGAATCTGAACCCTGTCCCCTGCACCAAAACCCGAGCCACTCATTCATATGTCCTGTCTACCTACTCTTACCCCCACTAGCAGTGGCACCAAGAGTAATCTGAAGATTACTATCCTTGGTTTTGATTCCCCATTAGTTTACTTTAGTTTATTATTGTCACATGTACTGAAGTACAGTGAAAAGCTTTGTTTTAGTTCCTGTTTCCAGCTCCAGTCATCATACCTGTACTTGATGTTGTTATGATGGTGAAACATGAAGGCAGAAACACCTTGCAATAACATGAGCAGGGTCAGTCCACCAATACTACCTGCTCTGATTACCAAGGATTGAGTTCATGACCTTTGTTGTGTATGCCCGAAAGATGCTGCAGAAGCCCATGACATGAACTATGCTCTTTCTCTTGGAATGGAAAATAAATAAATGTCCAGGACTATCCAATAAGAGAGTTGAACCACCGTCACTCTGTAGGATGCAGAATATCAGTGCAAGGGACCTTGGAGAATGGTGCCTTTGCTAAAAAAAAAAGAAGATAAATCTGTGCTGGTTGCACTTGTGTGGTAACCGGTGTGAAGCAAACCAATTACATGAATAGTGTAGGGATCATTTTGGCATCAGCAATGTCATGTTGTGTTCTTGTACTGCCAAGATGAAAATCTCATTATGACAGCAGCATTAAGACTGCAATAACAAGATATACAATTGAACCTTGCTGCCTTTTCCCTCAAGTTCACTGAGTTTATTTTGAGTCCAAGAGTGCATTTGGAATGTATTCATTTTGAACGCCTTATTATTCCCTGTAGCAGTATAACATTGCTTTAAATAGCTCTTTTACTTCATTAAGTTTCTGGTGCACTATGGTGGTTAGCAGACAGATCTAGAATTAAATTTAAACCCAGTCATTTGGAATACTAAAAGAGTCCATTCAATGTGTGTGCGTGCCCGTGCGTGCGTGTGTGTGCACATTATATGTGTGTTTAGTTTGGAGATACAGCGCAGAAACATCACTGAGTCTGCACCGACCAGCACCTTAAGACTATCCTACACTAGGGCCAATTTTTATATTTTTACCAAGCCAATTAACCTACAAACATAGAAACATAGAAACATAGAAATTAGGTGCAGGAGTAGGCCATTCGGCACTTCGAGCCTGCACCGCCATTTAATATGATCATGGCTGATCATCCAACTCAGTATCCCGTACCTGCCTTCTCTCCATACCCTCTGATCCCCTTGGCCACAAGGGCCACATCTAACTCCCTCTTAAATATAGCCAATGAACTGGCCTCAACTACCCTCTGTGGCAGAGAGTTCCAGAGATTCACCACTCTCTGTGTGAAAAAAGTTCTCCTCATCTTGGTTTTAAAGGATTTCCCCCTTATCCTTAAGCTGTGACCCCTTGTCCTGGACTTCCCCAACATCGGGAACAATCTTCCTGCATATAGCCTGTCCAACCCCTTAAGAATTTTGTAAGTTTCTATAAGATCCCCTCTCAATCTCCTAAATTCTAGAGAGTATAAACCAAGTCTATCCAGTCTTTCTTCATAAGACAGTCCTGACATCCCAGGAATCAGTCTGGTGAACCTTCTCTGCACTCCCTCTATGGCAATAATGTCCTTCCTCAGATTTGGAGACCAAAACTGCACGCAATACTCCAGGTGTGGTCTCACCAAGACCCTATACAACTGCAGTAGAACCTCCCTGCTCCTATACTCAAATCCTCTTGCTATGAAAGCCAACATGCCATTCGCTTTCTTTACTGCCTGCTGCACCTGCATGCCTACCTTCAATGACTGGTGTACCATGACACCCAGGTCTCGCTGCATCTCCCCCTTTCCCAATCGGCCACCGTTTAGATAATAATCTGCTTTCCCGTTTTTGCCACCAAAATGGATAACCTCACATTTATCCACATTAAACTGCATCTGCCAAACATTTGCCCACTCACCCAGCCTATCCAAGTCACCTTGCAGTCTCCTAGCATCCTCCTCACACCTAACACTGCCCCCCAGCTTAGTGTCATCCGCAAACTTGGAGATATTGCCTTCAATTCCCTCATCCATATCATTAATATATATTGTAAATAGCTGGGGTCCCAGTACTGAGCCTTGCGGTACCCCACTAGTCACTGCCTGCCATTGTGAAAAGGACCCGTTTACTCCTACTCTTTGCTTCCTGTTTGCCAGCCAGTTCTCTATCCACATCAATACTGAACCCCCAATGCCATGTGCTTTAAGTTTGTATACTAATCTCTTATGTGGGACCTTGTCGAAAGCCTTCTGGAAGTCCAGATACACCACATCCACTGGTTCTCCCCTATCCACGCTACTAGTTACATCCTCGAAAAATTCTATAAGATTCGTCAGACATGATTTACCTTTCGTAAATCCATGCTGACTTTGTCCAATGATTTCACCACTTTCCAAATGTGCTGCTATCCCATCTTTAATAACTGACTCTAGCAGTTTCCCCACTACCGATGTTAGGCTAACTGGTCTGTAATTCCCCGTTTTCTCTCTCCCTCCCTTCTTAAAAAGTGGGGTTACGTTTTCTACCCGCCAATCCTCTGGAACTACTCCAGAATCTAAAGAGTTTTGAAAGATTATTACTAATGCATCCACTATTTCTGGAGCTACTTCCTTAAGTACTATGGGATGCAGCCTATCTGGCCCTGGGGATTTATCGGCCTTTAATCCATTCAATTTACCCAACACCACTTCCCGACTAACCTGGATTTCACTCAATTCCTCCACCTCCTTTGACCCGCGGGCCCCTGCTATTTCCGGCAGATCATTTATGTCTTCCTTAGTGAAGACGGAACCAAAGTAGTTATTCAATTGGTCCGCCATATCCTGGTTCCCCATGATCAACTCACCTGTTTCTGACTGCAAGGGACCTACATTTGTTTTAACTAATCTCTTTCTTTTCACATATCTATAAAAACTTTTGCAGTCAGTACAAACCTGTACGTCTTTGGTGAGTGAGAGGAAACCAAAGCTCTCGGAGAAAACCCACGCAGGTCACGGGAGAACGTACAAACTCCGTACAGGCAAGCACCCTTGGCCAGGATCAAACCCAGGTCTCTGGCACTGTAAGACAGCAACTGTACCACTGTCCCACCGTGCCGTTTGTGTGATAGAACATAGAACAGTACAGCACAGGAAATGTCTGTGCCGAACATGATGTCAAGAACAACCCATATCTTTCTGTATATAATCCATATTGCTCCATTCCCATGTATATCCATGTGTTTATCCAAAAGTCTCTGAAATGCCACTATTGTATCTGCCTCCACCACCAACCCCAGCAGCACATTCCAGGCACTCATCATCCTCTGTGTAAAAAAACTGCCTCACACATCCCCCTTAAACTTTTCCCCTCTCACCTGAAAGCAATGGCCTCTGGTATTTGATATTTCCCATATTGATACATAGGTTCTGACTGTCTATCTTATCTATGTTGTACATGTTGTGTGTATGTATATGTGTGTGTGCGCCACTGTATGTGTTGTGTGTATTTTGTAGGTGTGTGTACACTTCATATAGTTTTATTCGCAGAGCGAGGATGAAAGTGACTTAAATCATGAATCTCCATGGTGTTATCCCCAGTACTATCATATTATTCTTATGAAGTGGGAATTGTATTTCTGGTCTAATTAGTGTTTGATGCATTTCTCATCACCTTGTTACTCTTGTATTCTATGTCTCAGCTGCTAACAATGAATATTTAGACCCCTGTATCACTTTACTGTATTGGCAAAATCTCTCGTTCCTTTAAAATTATACAGTGTGCTACCATTTATTTGCTATTCCCCAATGCTGTCTCCATTGCCCAAATGTGTCACCTCTCTGAATTCTATTTGACCTCCTGACAAGTTGAAAGAAATATTTCTGCAAACTAAACTGAACTGAACTATTAGCCACCCCACAAATTTTGAAATCTTAGATCCACAGCAGTTAATCGAATGTGAGATATTTGGCCCCATAAATATATTTCAATACTCAACTGCTTCTTGAGAGGAAATTACAATATTAACACCGTCTCCTTCATTCTCGTGTTGGCCCATTTTTACAAATGACAGTTTTCAGGTTTATTGTGGGTTGGGATTGAGTTTCAGCATGCTTGAGTAATCTGAACATGTGGCCCATTTCCTCTCTTGCCAGCAATATTCAAAGACATTTCTAGTTTTTGATAGGTATTACAGCCAGCTAACCTAGTGGCAAGGACAATAACCTATGTTCCTGGATCCTTTGTAAATGGGAACCTGTGCTTTAGAAACGGGATGTCCTAGTCCTGTAAATTCAAGCTAGCAAATTGGTTAAAATCATTCTAATGACAGTATATGTTGGTGGTTTGCTGTTGACCAGAAAATGTACCTCTCATCTAAGTACTGATATATTCATTGGCACTATTTCAAGGAAAAGCACAGAATCTTCCTTAGAGGTCTGACCAATATTTATTTGGCCAGACCAAGTAGCATTATTACTGTCCTCTTTGTTGGGAATTCTTCCTGTAGCCAAATACTTCAACAAGTGTGCTTAGCTTGTGGTCATAGAGTCATGGAATCATAATATCATACAATGCGGAAACCAATTATTTGGCTCAACTCGTTCATGCCAACCTAGACGCCCCATCTAAGCTAGTCCTACATATCCACATTTGGCCCATATTCCTCTAAGCCTTTCCTACCCATTTACTTGTCCAAATAACCATATAACCATATAACCATATAACAATTACAGCACGGAAACAGGCCATCTCGGCCCTACAAGTCCGCGCCGAACAACTTTTTTCCCTTAGTCCCACCTGCCTGCACTCATACCATAACCCTCCATTCTCTTCTCATCCATATGCCTATCCAATTTATTTTTAAATGATACCAACAAACCTGCCGCCACCACTTCCACTGGAAGCTCATTCCACACCGCTACCACTCTCTGAGTAAAGAAGTTCCCCCTCATATTACCCCTAAACTTCTGTCCCTTAAATATCTTTTAAATTTTGTTATTGTACCTACTTTCTCTGACAGCATCTTCCATATATCCATCACTCTATGTGAAAAAAGTAGAGTGATGGATATATGGAAGATGCTGTCAGAGGAAGTGACGTAAAACGCTCATTAACTTTTTCCATCTCACCTTAAGCCTTTGCCCTTTAGTTCTTAATTCTCCCATCTTGGGGGGAAAGGCTTGGGACATTCACCATATATATTTCCCTTATGATTTTGTACACCTCTATAAGATCTTGTGCTCTGAAGAATCCTACAACATCCTTGTAAATCTTGTCTGCACTCTTTCCAGCTTAATGATTAGATAATAAATCAACATAGACTAAATATTGACCAAAAACTTCATCCTAGCACACCTTCTGTACTGAGCTATTCATTTCATCTATAAGTAAGAAGGAATTCAGAAGAACCTGTTTAAAAATCATGAATCAAGAGTGTTATTTGTCATATGGGCCAGCTATTATTCGGAACAATGCAATCTTTACTTGCTGCAGCTTTAGGGGCCTGTCCCACCTACACAATTTTTTTGGCGACTTGCCGGAACCCTCACATGTCGTGGGGTGACGCCTGTTTGGTGGTGAGTAGGCGCCCAAAGAGTCGTACCTTTTTCTGGTCGCAGCTGGATTTTCAACATGTTGAACATTTTCGGCAATCTTCTGCGACGGCTGTCGGCTGTCGGCAAGTCGCCGAAAAAATCACGTAAGTGGGACAGGCCCTAAACACAAAGGTTTTCTCAGTATTCCTGCAATATGGTTGTCATCAAAGATGTACAATATAACACAGAGGTAATGAGATGGCTTTTACTTTTTCTATTACTTTTTCCATCAAGGCATTTTTGTTGTAATAAAGTTTAAGCAATCATAATTCTGTGTCGGACAATTCATGGTTTGCACTGGGAAACAGAATGAAGAAGGAATAATCAGAAGAAAGATTGTAGCAATTAAATTGTCATGACAATGGTTTACATAGAACATAGAATAGTACAGTACGGGTACAAGCCCTTCGGCCCACAATGTCTTTGCCAAATACAATGATAAGTTAAACTAATTTTATTTCCATGGTCATCATGATCCATATCACTCCTTTCCCTATGTACCCATGTGCCCATCTATGTGTCTCTTAAATGCCACTATTGTATCTGCCTCCACCACCAACCGGCAGCAATTTCCTTTCACCCACCATCCTTTAAGTAAAAACGTCTCACATCTCCTGTAAACGTTGCTGCTTTTATCTTAAAGCTATGTCCTTTAGTCTTTGGTATTTCTATCCTGGGGAAAAGACCATTTAACCTATCCATGCCTTTCATAATTTTATATACTTCTATCAGGTGTCTCCTCAAACTCTGGTGTTTCAGAAAATAACCCAATCCAAGTCTGTCCTATCTCTCCATATAGCTAATATCTTCTGATCCAAAGCCTCCATGTCCTTCCTGTCATGGGTTGATCAGAACAGCAGGCAACACTTCATATGCAACCAAACTAAAATGCTATAAAGCTGCATCATGACTTCCTGACTCCTATACTCATTACACCAACCAATGAAGGCAAGTATACCACATGCCTTCTATACCACTCTATCCACTTGTATTGCAACTTTCAGAGAGCTATGTACCCCAAGATCCTCTGTTCATCAATGCTGTTGAGGGTTTTGCCATTATCTGTATACATTCCCCTTACATTAGATCTCTCAAAGTGCTTCATCTCAAACTTGCTCTATTAAATTCCACTCATTTCTGTAGCTGATCTATATCCCACTCTAACTTTGACAGCTTCCCTAACTGTCCACAACTGCAGCAATTTTGGTGTGGTCTTTAACTGACCCTTTTCTATTTATGTCTGTCATTTTTTATGTATTGTATTACAAAATAAGAATGGGAGGACATTTTGCAGACATTGGCAACTTGTGGACTCGTGAGGACAGGACTGATACATGCTCCACATCCAACTGCACAGCATGTGCAATATTATTTGCAGTGAAAGAATGACTGTTAAAGTTAAAGAATGATTTGCAATGGAATAATGTTGATCACCTGCACAGTTACAGCGAGAAGCACTGAAGATAGACACCAAATGCTGGAGTTACTCAGCAGGAATAATGGAAGTACATGTTGGTAATTGCATTATTCAGAGTTAAACACATGTCTGGTACAAAGTACAGAGGCCATATTTGTTTATTATAGTTTGCAATATTTTACATGATATTTTACATTTTTGGGGAATTTCAAAGAATATCATGATGTTTTTTTGAGAGTTGTATTAACATTTATGCTAACTTCCTCGGTATTAATGCTCATCCGAAGTATTCTGGATTGTGCTGTTCTGTGTGCCTAGACTGGTTTTGCTCCACCTGGATAGGCTTAGGCCAAACTCAGTCCGCTGACGTAAAAGACAAATGCCTACATTCTGCTTAAAATGGCTGCTATAATTCCTGCATAATGATGGTAAGTGTATTTATTTTCTTGTTACCTAAGATTTACTCACTCCCGACTGTTTGCTTTGCTGCAGTAATAAAATGTAATAAACTGCATCTCACAAACCAAATACCAACTAAAGTGTGAAATATATGTATTCTACCATGAAGGATGATTGGAAAACCTGTCTTGCTTTCAGCATTATAACTGCTCACCAGTTTATTTCATTGTGCATAAGGCCTGATTCAATGTAAAGCTTTCCTTAAATGGTTTAATTCACCATTCTTCTGACAAAAGATGATATAATGCTGGACCATGTAACTCATGATACTCAAGAGATAATGGGGAGTGGCAGATACTGTTGCCATCTCATCTCCAGGTGCATTCAATCTTTTCCTCTTGCCAATAAATTATTGTTAATTTGTCAATTTGATATTTATTTAGAATCATGATATATGCAGGGAATGGAGGAATATACATTACTTGCGGCCCTGGGAGATTATTTTAATGTAGCATCATGATTGGCATGTCATTGTGGACTAAAGAGCCTGTTCCTGTTCAGTTTCTTGTTCTATGCTCCATTTCTGCAAATTACATAAATCAAAAATAGAACAAAAACGTTATTTTATTTTTCAGCATGCATTACTTTTTCTAGCCTTCTCTATTCTTCAGAAGGCCCATTTAATTTATTGTTAGCGCTTATTAGAAGATCAGCCATTTTTATACATTTTAATTTGACAAAATGATCAGCAGTAGACATAATCCAGATCTTTAAAATGCTGTGAGGCATAGTTGATATAAATCTAAGCAGTCTGTGGGACTTGGACTGTGAGCTCAGAACTAAAAGACATGGATTTAAAATTAACAAGCCTCAAGTGAAAGTAGAGGTCAGAAGAATTGTTTTTTCCCACCACACAGAAATGGATACTTCGAGCAAACTTCCAGTTAAGGCACTAACTTTTAGATAATCAGCACTTTTAAAATAATTAAGAATCCAGTTCGATATCATGTGTGAGTTTGAGAATGCCTATTGTTGGAGATTAGGAAAGATCCATGGGGCAAACAGTACCACATATTTTGATCTGCAATCTGAATGATATTTCACCAGGACTGTAATAAAATTTACCGGTCAGCACCGGCTCCAACCTATGAGAACCTCCAAGAACCTTTGACCTCCTGGCAACCCACTAGGAACTCCTTGCGACCCACCTATGGCTCGAGAATTACCGCTCCATGGCAACTTCAATCCATCTCCACGGCGACTTCCATAATATTCCAGTCGCCGCTAATTTTTCAACACGTTCAAAAATTCTCGGCGACCATAATGAGGCCGCAACTAGTTCCCAAAATGTGGAAACTCCTCACGACCATGAAGGTGTCTCCCCCGCAACGACTCGCGAACATGTGACGACCATGTGGCGACTGCAGTCTCCTGCAGTCGCCTAAAAAGTCGCCTAAGTGGTATAGGCCCAAAAGCCTCACACTTAACATATTGAAATAACATTTAGAAATATCTCAGCTGCTTCACAGGAAGATAATTAAACAATGATAAAAATAAGGATATTAAAGTCATGGAGTTACACGACATGGAAATAGGTCATTCGGCCCAACTCATCCATGCTGACCATAATATCTACCTGAGCTAGTTCCCTTTCCTTGCACTTGGCCCGTATCCCTCCAAACATAAAACCATAGAAACGTAGAAAATAGATGCAGGAGGAGGCCATTCGGCCCTTCGAGCCAGCACCTCCATTCATTGTCATCATGGCTGATCGTCCGTAATCAATAACCAGTGCCTATGTACCAAATACTGTTTAGAATAAATACTCTTGAGACTGATTTTAAAAAAAGGTTTTGAGGAATGAAAACTTGGAGAAGCAAAGTGATATATGAAGAGATTTCCTAAAATTAAGGTTGTGAATACATAGCAATTAATAGTGAAATAATAAAAAAAAAAATAATATGAGGAGAAACAAATGAAAGAATAGATAGCACAAAAGTTGTAAGACTGTGGTGAATCTGTGGAATTATTTGGCACAGAAGGCTGTAGAGGCCAAATCGGAAGATATTTTTTAAGGCAGAGATAGATAGATTCTTGATTAGTACGGGTGTCAGAGGTTATGGGGAGAATTTAGGAGAATGGGGTTAGGAGGGAGAGACATATCAGTCATGATTGAATAATAATAATAATAATAATAATAATACATTTTATTTGTTGGGCGTCTTTCAGACATCTCAAGGACACCTTACATAGATTAACAGGAATATAAACATATAATCAGAGTAAAATAAATAATAAAGACATCACAGAGACACAAACTAAAAACAGAATTCAGTCCAAAAACAGAAAAACAGAAAAACAGAAAAACAGCCAAAGCGCGCCAGCGTCCACTCTCCCTTCACGGCAGCCATCTTGGACAAAGACTAACAGGATTACGTAGAGACAGAAAATCATCCCCCCATGAATGGTGGGGTAGACTTGATGGGCCGAATGGCCAAATTCTACTCCTATTCCTTATGACCTAGATAGATAGAGCTCTAGGGAATCTAGATAGAGCTCCAGATAGTTAGATAGAGCTCAAGGGGCTAGTGGAATCAAGGGATATGGGGAGAAGGCAGGCATGGGTTATTGATCAGGGATGATCAGCCATGGTCACAATCAATGGTGGTGCTGAATGGCCTCCTCCTGCATCTATTTTCTATGTTTCTATGTTTCTATGACCTTATGACTGTTGTTAGAGGACGCTCCTGGAAAAAATGAGATTTGAAAATAAAGATGTGATTTTTATGTCAGAGATGACATCAGAATAAGAGCCAATCTAAGTGAATGAGACCACAAAAATTAGTTGAACGAGACCAGATGCAAGTTAGGGAATGAGCAATAGAATTTAGGGAGTCACGGCACGGAAACAGGGCCTTCGACTCAGCTTGCACATGCCGACCAAGCTGCCCCATCTACACTAATCCCACCTGCCCCCATTTGGTCCGTATCCCTCTAAACCTTTCCTATCCACGTACCTGTCCAAATGCCTTTTAAATGTTGTTATAGTTTCTGCCTCATCTACCTCCTCTGGCAGCTCATTCCATATACCCACCACCCTCTGTGCCCCTCAGATTCCCATTAAATCTTTTCCTTCTCACCTTAAACCTTCTTCTGGTTCTTGATTCCCTACTCTGGGTAAAAGACACTATGCGCCTGCTCTATCTGTTCCTTTTTATCCAAACTATCTAACTTTAGATGAGTTTCTGTTTATTCAGAATATGCAATATTGCAAAAAATCAATTCTGAAGGCAGCCTAGGTAGGGATGAGTGTTTCAGTAACGTCGTGTCACTATGCATTGTAGTAATGATCCGCATCAAACTCAAAAGTCATTACAATGTTGCTTTGAAATATATCCCTGGTTGATTGTATTATATTTGCTTTAGAGCTGCAGCTATGTGCCGACACCACTTCAAAAACCTGATTCCAATAGAGTGTGTGAAAGCAAATTTCAAACTTGTAGAAGAATGTGCAGCTAACACTATAAACTGGCTTAGTGCTACTGATAAGGGATAGATTTTTAGCAATATCCATTTTCTGATTGCAAACCTGAAAAGTGAGACATTGAGGGAATCCATATCACTGGGACAGTATTCCATCATTGATCAGTGCTTTTTAGAGAACATTACAATTCTCACTCCAAAATAGGAATCTTGATGATTTATATTCCACATTTTTTACGTTTATGTAATCCTTACATAATAATCACCTATCTGCTTTGTCCAGCTAAAATTTTTTTATGCTAACATGGAAAATTAACCCTCAATATTTTGTTTTGGGTTTTTTTAGACCAAAGAATCAGGATAGGAAAGTTGATATGACTTTTTTTTTTCCATGTCTATCGTTAAAGTTCTGAAACAACATAAGTGTTGGCACTCATTCAGTCATACAGTGAGCAAAATTGAATCTGTGCAAAAATAAACCTGAACGGCCCAACTTAGATTTGAGTTTTAAATTAAATTCATTTCTCAGCCCTGGAAAATAATTCCCCGTTCTTCTTCAATAATCTCTTTTAGTCAGAAATCTTCCCAAATTTATTCATGAAAAGTAAATTGATGACATCGGAATATCTATGTAAGATGAAGTGATCCAAAGAATTGACGACCAGTCACAGTCACTTTCTAAACTGCTTCTTGTTTCCCACTTGCAATGAATGGATGCGAGGTTCTTGAAAACTTCAATATGCTGTGGGCACGTTTCAATCAGCTAGTTACTGCTCCATATTAAACTGCATTCTCAGGGAAAGTAAGATATTGCAAAGATTGGAAACCAATAGCACTAAGGCAAAATTGGATTGGCCCAAAATAGATTTCCATTCAACTTGAATATGCCAGTCTGTCTTCCATGGCGACTCAATTGGTGCACACCAGAATTGATTTCTGATCTCTTTTGCTAAATAGCTTTTCACCTTGCAAAGAGAGTTGGATATAGACAGGAAAACTGCAACAGTCTACAACTGCGGATACACTGAGTTAATTAATACAATTGCTGTAGCTAATTGATCATTTCTTGAAGAAGTAAAAGATCGCTTTTAATAGGGGCTAAAGTTATATTGATAGTAGACATCTTCTTCCAAGGTTATGGAGTGGCTGCACCAGAATGGTTGCTTAGAAATCCAATATTAGGCATTTATTTAGTGATCCAATAGGGCTAATGGAATCAAGGGATATGGGGAAAAAGCTGAAATGGGGTACTGATTTAGGATGATGAGCCATGATCATATTGAATGGTGGTGCTGACTCGAGGGGGCGAATGGCCTACTCCTGCTCCTATTTTCTGTCTGTGTTTCTAATAGAACAATGTGTCCAGGGAAGGGGGGGGGGGAGGGGGGGGGGGGGGGGGGGGGGGGGGGGGGGATGAGAGGGGTGGGCATTGGATGAAGGCTCTGTGAGCAATGGTGTATTACTGACCAAATATATTGTATATACACTTTGGTGGTGGGAAAGAAGCTGGAATCAATTATTAAAAAGATAATAATGGGGCATTTGGATAGTAGTAAAAGGATTAGTCCAGGTCAACATGGTTTTATGAAAGGGAAGTCATGCTTGACTAATCTTCTGGAATTTTTTGAGGATGTGACAAGTAAAATGTATGAAGGGTTGCTAATGGATGTAGTCTATCTAGACTTTCAGAAACGCTTTGATACGGTCCCGCACGGGAGGCTGGTGTCTAAAATTAGAGCACATGGTATTGGTGGTAGGGTGTTGACATGGATAGAAAATTGGTTGGCAGACAGGGAGCAAAGAGTAGGAGTGAACGGGTCCTTTTCAGAATGGCAGGCAGTGGCTAGTGGAGTGCTGCAAGGCTCAGTGTTGGGGCCGCAACTGTTTACCATGTATATTAATGATTTGAAAGAGGGAATTAGGAGCAACACTAGCATGTTTGGGGATGGCACAAAGCTGGGTGGCAGTGTGAACTGTGAAGAGGATGTTTGGAGGTTGCGGGGTGACTTGGACAGGTTCAGAGAGTGGGTAGATGCGTGGCAGATGCAGTATACATATCTATAAATGTGAGGTTATCCACTTTGGCAGCAAAACATGGGGGCCGATAATTATCTCAATGGGGGAGGTGCAGCAAGACCTGGGCACCAGGTCCTTGTACACCAGTCACTGAAAGTTGCCGTGCAGATACAGCAGGCAGTGAAGAAAGCTAATGGAATGTGGGCCTTCATAAGAATATTCAGAGGATCGGAGCTAAAGAGGTTCTTCTGCCCAGAGGATTGTACATGGCTCTCCTTACCTTGAGGATCTACACAGTCTGGAGTATTGTAAATACAGTTTTGGTCCCCCTAATTTGCCGTCAGGCAAGGTACAGATCCTTTTGATTGAGGCAGTTTTTACCCCACAGTGTAGGTTCACTAAATGTATCCGCCAAGGATGCAGGGGCGATACTGACTAAGGGAGGAAAAATCGATTGAAAAGACTAGGCTTGTATTCACTGGAGTTTAGTCTGTGATATTATTTATTTTGGTTATCTTATTATTATAACATACGTTAGCTTTAAAATGAATAGATAAGCTAGAAGCAGGACATAAATTTCGTTGGTACACAACAATGACTGGAGAAACTCTCATTCGGGAATGCAGCAGCATCATAAGAATAAATATCGCTGCACCTTCTGCAGTTTACTCCAGATCACATCTTTTGTGTACAGTTTTGGTTTCCTAGCATCTGCAGTTCCTTTTGATTGAGGCATAAGTGTAGGTTCACATGATTGGGCCCTGGGATGGTGGGACCACAGTCTTAGGATAAACTGGGGACTAGCCATTCACTGACTGAGGATGAGGGGTTATCTTATAAAAATACTTTTTCAAAAGGAACAGAGAGCTAGAAGCAGGATTATGGAAGGTCCACAAAACAGCTGGAGAAACTCTGCGGGTGCAGCAGCATGCATAAATGCTTTGCAGAGAGAATCTCCAGCATTTTTGTGTAGCTCGATTTTCCAGCTCTGCAGTGGAGTCAAAGGAACATACATGGGGAGAGGCCAGAACCAGGGGCCACAGTCTTAGAATAAAGGGGACGATTTAAGACATGAGAAAAAAACTTTTTCACAAGAATGGAATTTATGGAATTCCCTGACAGGGGCAGTGAAGGCCCTCCTGCACCTATTTTCTATATTTCTATGTTTCTAGGATATGGGGAGAAGGCAGGCACGGATTATTGATTGGGGACGATCAGCCATGATCACAATGAATGGTGGTGCTGGCTCGAAGGGCCGAATGGCCTCCTCATGCACCTATTTTCTATATTTCTATGTTTCTTAATAAACTTATTCATGGGACAGAATGGGATTTGGAAAGTGATGTTGCATCAAATTGACTCTATGCACTATCTGATGTACTTGTGTATGGCATGATTATACACGCATAGGATATAATATGTTTGCATACCGTGCAAACAGAGTTTTTCACTGTATCCCAGTTCAAGAAACAATATTATACCAATATCAATACCGATAGTTTAATGTTGGAGGTTCTACTATACATTAAACAATATTAAAAGTGAGTGAGGTAAAGGAAGTGCAGGAAGGATTAGATGGTATGCAGATAGTGTCATAGAGTCATAGAGTGATACAGTGTGGAACAGGCCCTTCGGCCCAACTCGCCTACACCAACATGTACCAGGTACACTAGACCCACCTGCCTGCGTTTGGTCCATATCCCTCCAAACTTGTCCTATCCATGTACCTGTCTAACTGTTTCTTAAACAATGGGATAGTCCCAGCCTTGATTCCCTCCTCTGGCTGCTTGTTCCATACAGTGTGAAGAAATTACCCCTCAGATTCCTATTAAATATTTTCCCCCTCACCTTGAATCTACTGTAAGTCCTCTGGTCCTCGATTCCCCTACTCTGGGCAAGAGACTCTGTGCATCCATCCGATCTATTCCTCTCATGTGGTGGAAGCGGTTGTGTGGAGGTGAATTGCGTGTGGAGGGTAAGTATTAGTCTTCGGCTCAAGAAAACAAGGTACGGTTTGTGTTTTATTTTTCTATTTTATCATTGCAGCTCATAGGATGTATTGGCTATGATAGTCACAAACGTGACCCTGTGGCAACTATTATAAATGCCAACTTTATTATAGCCATACATTAAAAGAATATACTATATGTGTTATTACATAACTGTTGCTGTAGCATGAACTCAGCTACAGCAGGCTGAACTTACCCAAGCGGTATTTTAAAAAATCACCTGTAGTAACACCCGCAATTTATGAATGTAAGTTTACTGAATTTGTAACTCTGGCTGCCTGCTCCCGAGTGGAGCTGTGATGTCGGCAGCTTCTATAATTAGGGCCGTCTGCTGAAGACTGTAAAGGCTACAGCCATAAACTCAGTTTTAAACAAGCCTGTCGACTGTGAACTGGTCGTCCCCTGCCGTGCAGAATAATGGCAAACAGCCGCATGCAACCCTCTAACCTGAGCCGCTTGCTCCCGTTGGGGACTGCGGCAAAATATACCTTACGCTAGCTCCAGTGGAGCGGCTACTTTTTTGGGGCCCGCTAAAGAACGGCCCGAAGAAAACTGACTTACCTTGCAGAGCAGTGCGGGAACTGCTCCGACTAGCGCCATGCGCTAGGCGTAATGATGTGCATGCGGTCTGGCGGACTTCTTCACGTAGTCACTCACGTGACTTCGAAATAAAATGACACAATGGCATGAACATAGTGGAGCCCTGAGTGGCACTGGAACAAAGAATGTTCCACACACCACTTGAAGGAGGAAACAAAGCAAATAATATGAACAAGTTTATGAATAGGTTTATTAGCCAAGTATTCACATACAAGGAATTTTCCTTGGTGCTCCACCCACAAGTGACAACATGACATACAGTGATAGTTAGGAATGACACATAAAATATTAAACATTAATAACAAAACATTATTGATTAAACATGTGAATTAAATAAAATATCAGAGCAAAAGGAGGCTACAGATTTTTGGTTATTGAGTAGAGCTACTACTCATGGAAAAATGTTGTTTTTATGTCTGGCTGTTGCAGCTTTGACAGTCCAGAGTCGCCTTCCAGAGGAAAGTGATTCAAAGAGTTTGTGGCCAGGGTGAGAGTGGTCAGAGGTGATCTCATCCACTCACTTCCTGTTCCCTCGCAGTGTGCAGTTCATCAATGGAGGGAAGGTTGCAGCCAATAACCTTCTTAACAGGTCTGTCGATTCACTGCAGCCTCTGGGTGTCGTGCTTGGTGGCTGAGTCAAACCAGACCATGATGGAGAAGGTGAGGACAGACTCTGTGATGGCCCGATAGAATTGGACTATCATTGCCTGTGGCAGATTGTGCTTCCTCAAGAAGTACATCATCTGTTATGCCTTTTTCCATGTGGAGTCGATGGTGGCCCTCCATTTAAGGGCCTTGGAGATGATAGTTCCCAGGAACTTAAAAGACTCCACAGATGTGACTGTGGTGTTGTTGATGATGAGTGGGAGGGGGAGCTCTCCTAAAGTCTACAATCAATTCCACTGTCTTAAGAGCATTGAGCTGCAGGTTGTTGCAATGGCACCAGGACGCCAGCTGTGCATTTCCTGTCTGTAGGCAGATTCCTCCCCATCCTGGATCAATCCAATCAGGGTTGTGTCGTCCGCAAACTTGAGAAGGTTGACAGGGGAGTCAATGGAGGTGCAGTCATTGGTACAGAGAGAGTAGAGGAGAGGGGAGTAAGCAGCCTGGCGGTGCTCCTCTGCTGAGGGTTTGCGGGTCTGAGATGTGCTTTCCCAGCCTCACATGCTGCTTCCTGTCTGTCAGGAAGCTGGTGATCCACCGACAGAGGGGTTCAGGCACGGTCAACTCGGAAAGTTTGTAGTGTAGTAGGTCTGGCACAATGGTGTTGAATGCAGAGCTAAAGTCAACAAACAAAATACTCGCATAGGTCCCCTGGTGGTCCAGGTGCTAGAGGATGAAGTGCAGGCCCAGGTTGACTGCATCATCCACAGATCTATTGGCCCGATATGCAAACTGTACAGGATCCAATGTGATATTTTTCAGCTTGGTCAGCACAAGCCTTTCAAGGGTCTTCATGACTACAGAGGTCAGTGCGACAGGCCTGTAGTCATTAAGACAAGTAATCCTTGCCTTTTTGGGTACAGGGACAATAGTGTAGGCTATAAAGCAGGCAGGGCCAGTACACAGGTTTGCAGGGACTGGTTGAAAATGTCTGTGTAGTCTGGTGCCAGTTGTTCAACACAGAGCTTGAGAGTAGAGGGGGAAACATTGTCCGGACCTGGCGATTTCCGGCTTTTCTGTTTTCTGAACAGCCTCTCCACATCCTCGATTTTATTGTTCATGATGGAGAAGTGATGTTGTGCAGCACAGATGGGGTGGGTAATTGGGTATTAAGCGGTGATTGGAGAGGGGTGGGTGGGAAAGGGTTTATTTTCTTGCTTTATGTATGTGTGAAGTGGTGATGAAACAAAGAACTGTAGATTCACAAAAGGACACAAAGTGCTGGAGTAACTTAGCAGGTTAGGCAGCATTTCTAGACATGAATAGGTGACATTTCAGTCGAGTCCCTTCTTCAGACTGACCACTCTAGAACTTTGAGTCCAGAACTGGGTAGTAAGCCTTGTCCATAGAAAAGCTTTGACATCTAGTTTAGCTGCTCCCCCAAGTTTGTAGCTCAGGGTTTAGAAATGTCACTGATATTCACAGGCATCAAAACATATACAAAAAATGTTTTAAAAGTATATTTATTAAATTGCTTTCATTGCGTGGCTGTAATCTTTTGCAGTCAGACTGTAATTGGGTGTAATAATCATCTCAATGTTAATTTTGCTGTGAAATTCAGGTCAACATTTTATTTCCTTGCATGTATCGGAATACATATAGGAAGGATGTCAACAAAATAGAGAGAGTACAGAGGAGATTTACTAGAATGTTGCCTGGGTTTCAGCAACTAAGTTACAGAGAAAGGTTGAACAAGTTAGGGCTTTATTCTTTGGAACGCAGAAGGTTAAGGGGGGACTTGATAGAGGTTTTTAAAATGATGAGAGGGATAGACAGAGTTGACGTGGAAAAGCTTTTCCCACTGAGAGTAGGGAAGATTCAAACAAGGGGGCATGACATGAGAATTAAGGGACTGAAGTTTAGGGGTAACATGAGGGGGAATTTCTTTACTCAGAGAGTGGTAGCTGTGTGGAATGAGCTTCCAGTGAAGGTGGTGGAGGCAGGCTCGTTTTTATTATTTAAAAATAAATTGGATAGTTATATGGATGGGAAGGGAATGGAGGGTTATTGTACTTCCGGTGGCGCTGGTGCCAGCAGCCTCCACGTACAGCCCGGTATCTTTTTGTTTTTTTGTTTATTTAGTTATGTTAAAAGTGTATTTTTTTGTGTTTTTTGGTGTTTTTATGTGGGGGAAGCGGGCACGGTGCGGGGGATACCGTCCTTCAGCCGCTTCCTGGTGAGGACGCGACTATTATTCGAGTCGCGTCCTCCCCCCACAGCGGCCTACCTACCTGGATTGGCGCGGCCTTTCCTGCCGGGATCGACCGGAGCTCCAGCAGCGGCGGGACAGCGCTGGAACATCGCGGGGCTGGTGATGCCTTACCGGGGTCGCCGTTTGGAGCCCGGAGTGCTGGCCCTGTTGCACCAACATCAAGGAGCTGCGGTTTGCGGAGCTCCCAACGCGGGCGGCGCTGATGGACAGCGCGGGGTCCTGTGACTCTGCCCAGCTCGACCTGTGGACTCAGGAGCTGCAGACTCCGGGAGCGGGAGGCGGCTGACCAGAAGGTCCGGGCCGCTGAGGAGGAGGCTGTTCACCGTCGGGGCTCGGCGTCAGCGTTCCACCAGCCCGGCGTGAGGGCCTGAACATCGGGCCACCCGGGGCGGCGACTGCGGGTGCTTGGAAGGCCCCGACCACGGATGAACACGGAGGGGAGGCTGGCTGGACTATGGTGCCGTCCTCACCTGGGTGCCATTTATGTTATGTTGTGCCGTGGACTTCTGTATTTGTGCTTTTTTTTTTTTTTTAATTTTAATTCAATTTCAATTTTATTTTTTATATGTTTTATTATTTATTTATTATTTATTTTTATAATTTCTTTGTGATTTTTTTTAATGATACTGCCTGTAAGGAAAATTCATTTTGTTGTCTCAAATTGAGACAATGACAATAAATTGAATATAATACAATACAATACAAAAGTTATGGTCTGAGCGCAGGTATATGGGACTAGGGGAGATTATGTGTTCGGCACGGACTAGAAGGGTCGAGATGGCCTGTTTCCGTGCTGTAATTGTTATATGGTTATATGGTTATATGGTATCCAAGCAATTGTCATGAAATATCTCGTGGCAATTGCCTGCAATTTTTATAAAACTTCTCAAATGGATAATTTCCTAGAACTTTAAAGGGGAAGGGCACATACAGGACATTTGTGAAGACCTCACTAAAACCTTGAAGGATAGCTATCAAAAGCCTCAATATTAAATTGAGCATTAATTAATAGATGGTTTTATCAAAAATCTGGCTCATAGCAGACATTCATCAATGTAAAAATGGTTATTCGATAAAACATGCTTTGAAAATCAGAGCTGGCTCCGTGATTTTTGTGGAGATCATACAGTGCAATATCAAAAAATTCAAATCAAATAACGTTGTGGCTCTGGTTATGATGAATGATTCAGCAGATGTTTCACTTGAATAGGGAACCTTTAGCCAATTAAAGCCCTCAACTGTCATCTTATGTTTTAATTGGTTCTATTCTCTATCCCAGCACAGCACGTACTAGATTATTCATTATAATCTTATTAATGCTGAAACTATGAGATTGTGAGTGCACATAATACTTTTGAAAAGATTTGGAACTTAAATTGATCCATCCTCATTTTTTATGTTCTCAAAGAAAAAAAAATACTGGTACACTATTCACTAGCATTACAGTACATAAATTCAAGTCCACCATGATTTATATCTATCTGTAGAAAGGAACTGCGGATGCTGGTTTATACCGAAGATAGACACAAATTGTTGGAATAACTCAGCGGGCCAGGTGGCATCTTTGGAGGAAAAGGATGGATGGCGTTTCAAGTCGGAACACTTCTTCGGACCCTTCTGAAGAAGAAGAAGGATCCTGACCCAAAACGTCACTCATCTTTTTGTGTGTCTACTTTGTGTCTATCTATGATTTATGTCTGCATTCCCAGATTCTTTATGTCAATAATATAGAAATAGTGTTCACATCCAAATGATTTTTCAAAATAATTCATTGCCAATAAGCTATTTTTGCAACAGCCTTTCCTTATGACTTAAACCCTCCAGACCCAGTAACATTCACGTAAAACTTTTTGCACTTTTTTCAGTTTCATAAAATCCTTCCTGGAGCAAGGTGACCAAAATTGTACACAGTATCGCAACAGATGTGGCTTGACATCCCAACGCCTGCGCACAGTATCAGTATTCAGTATCAGTATTTACTTTAATGTCATTTTCACTGAGTACTTACATACACAGAAGAAATGCAAAATTGTTTCTCATCAGTTCCTGTCAGTGCAGTTAATAAAAGCAGAATAAATACATACAACTTTAAAATTAACATATCTAAAATAGACCTAAAAATTGAACTGGAAATAGACATTCAGACATTCAGTGGCTTTGCTTTGACAGGTGTCTAGGTGTCAAAGTATGGGCGAGGTTAGATGTGTTGGTGTATGATATATGTGGAGGAGACACAGTCCGTTAACCAGTTTTATTGCCTGTGTGTGTAGCATCCTGCTGGTTCTGCAGCTGATGCTCCTGTACCTCTTCCCAGATGGCAGAATGGAGAAGATGTAGTGTGATGGGTGATAGGGGTCCTTAATAATGGAGATGGCTCTGCGGATGCTGCGCTTCTCATAGATCTCCGACAGGAAAGGGAGTGGAGCACCAATGATCGTACTGGCTGTCTTCACTATCCTGTTAAGTTGTTTTTGTTCATAAGCCTTGCAGCTCCTAAACCAGGAAGTGATACCGTAGGTCAGTATACTCTCGATGGTGCCCCTGTAGAAGGTCGTTAGGTGAACAGTAGGGAGACCTGCTTTTCTTATCTCCGGAGGGGGTGGAGCGGCTGCTGTGCTCTTTTGATGACTGTTGTGGTGTTGGTCGTTGAGGTCAGGTTGTCCGCCAGATGAAGTCCCAAGAACTTCACACTGCTGACCCTCTCCACAGCGGCTCCATCAATATGCAGCGGTGTGTGATGGTGTTTTCCAACCCTCCTGAAATCGATCACCATCTCCTTTGTCTTTTCCACATTGAGGGTGAGGTTGTGAGATCTGCACCACTCTGTAAGCAGCTCCACCTCTATCCTGTATGCCGACTCATTGTTGTCACTGATGAGACCTACCACTGTTGTGTCATCAGCGAAATTGTTGATATAATTATTGCTGAGTCTGGCAGTGCTGTCATGAGTAAACAGACTGAACAGCAGGGGACTTTGGACACAGCATTGGGGTGAGCCAGCGCTCACTGAGATGGTCACAGTCTTGATGTTCGGCTGCCCGCCCCGACTGTCTGCTGCCGTTGCATCAAAAAATTAAGGACCCAGTTGCAGGTGCCTGACTGATGAAGACCAGTGTGCAAAGCATCTTCTTTACTAACCTGCCCATTTGTATCATCACTTTCATGGAACTATATACCAGCACCCTTTGGTTTCGCTATTCTACACCACTCTTTGGAGCCCTGGCATTTACTCAACAAGTTCTGCCCTAGATCTCCTTAACAAAGTGCAACATCTCACTCATTCTGTCTTTTCATCTCTGGTCTTTATCCAACTATCAGCCTATCAAAACACCTTCATCACCTGAAAGAGCAAACATTGTGGGCCGAAGGGGCCATTACAGTACTGTACTGTTCTATGTTGTATATAACCCTATGTTTTGTATGCAGGATGTGGTTTATGCGAGGAAATATTTCTGTCTCAGTAGGAGCTACTTGAATTTTACTGGAACATCATTCACCCAGGCAATTGAAAGTGTTCCAATGCACAACTGAGTTACATATTGTAGATAGAAACATAGAAAATAGGTGCAGGAGTAGGCCATTCGGCCGTTAGAGCCAGCACTGCCATTCATTGTGATCTTGGCTGATCGTCCCCAATGGATGATGGAAGATGTTTGCTTATTAGTCAACAGGTTGAGGGGGGCAGTAAAGAATGGTGGCTGGTGGTGCCGGTTCCAACAAATGCCATTTAATTCTGACAAGTGTAAGATGATGCATTTTGTGAAATCAAACAGTATGATCTAAACAATGGGTGGGGCATTAAGGAATGTTGTTAAACAGATTGGTGTTACAGACCAAGGTTCATTGGAAGGAGCAACATAGAACTGAAACATCACCAATGCCTGTTGTACCGGGATGCTGCCTGAGCCGTAGAGTTACTCCAGCATTTTGCGTCTTTCCTTGGTAAGTCATCAAATTCACAAAACACTGATTGGACTGCACAAAGTACTTTTTGTGCATTTCTGGTCATAAGAAAATATATAAACGTCCTGATTACCTGGAGAGAGTGCAGAATGACCATGGTGCTACGTGGATTGGAGGACTTAAGTTATTGTAAGTGATTGGACAGACTCAGCTCCTTTACCCTAGATAAAAGGAGGCTGAAAGCTGACCCAATATGGAGTGTTTAAAATTATGAGGCATAACTGAGCGAGAAACTAATATTTCTTTCCCATGCCGGGGGGTACCACAAACAAGTATACATAGGTTGAAGGTATACAAGAGGTTTTATAGGGCATTTGAGGGGATTTTTGTTGCAAGGAGAATGGTTTGTATCTGTTCAGTTTAGTTAGTTTTACTTTATTTTACTTGACTTAAGGAATGTTGTCACATACGACAAGTCACAGTAAAATTCTTTGCTTGCATGCTCAAGGTATGCAAATAGTCATTGTTTACTGTCACAGGCACAGTGAACAGCTTTCCATTGCATACTATCCTGTCAGCGGAAATACTTTACATGATTACAATTGAACCATCAACAGTGTACAGATACATGATAAAGGGAATAACATACAGTGCAAGATAATGTCCAGTAACATCCAATTAAAGATAGTCTGAGGGTCTCCAATAAGATAGATCTAGAACTCAGTGCCAGATGTTACGGTAGGATCAGACACAATCACAGTATTTAACAGTTGTTTGGTCAGCCATTTAAATAGGAAGAGCATTGAAAGTTATGAATTGTCTGTGGTCAAATAGAATTAATGTAGATGAACAAAGAAATTGACATGATGTTGATGGGCTGAGGGGCCCATTTCTGTTTTGTCTGACTGTGAGTCTTTGAGCTGCTGCCTTACAGCACTTGCAGTGCCGGAGACCCGGGTTCCATCCTGACTACTGGTTTTTGTCCGGAGTTTGTACGTTCTCCCCATGACCGCATGGGTTTTCTCCGAGATCATCAGTTTCCTCCCTCATTCCAAAGACGTACAGGTAAATTGGCTTGGTGTAGGTGTAAATTGTCCCTCGTGTGTGTAGGATAGAGTTAATGTGCGGGGATCGCAGGTCGGTGCAGATTCAGTGGGCCAAAAGGCCTGTTTCCACACTGTATCTATGAACTAAACTAAACTAAAGATGCATCCAGGTTTCTGATCAATGTGACATGAAGAATCTTGCTAAGTTGCAGCTTATAGTAATGGAATGTATAGATGATAAGATTTTCACTTTTTGGAGATGGCATGTGACTGCTATTTGCTGCAAACAATGAAAGTTGTCCGGGATTTGTTAGATGAGGGTTTGGGCTGTTTTGTTTTTTAAGGAGCTGAAAATAGAAATGAATAAAATACAATGATCAGTAAACATCCTGACGTCTGAACTTATGAATGAAGGAAATTCAATGTCGAAGTGGCTGAAGGTGGATGTAGCCCAGACCATCACACAAACCAACCTCCCTTCCATTGACTCAGTTTCTGATGCTTCCTCGGCAAGGCCAGCAGCATAATCAAGGATGTCACATCCTGACCTCTCCCTCTCCCATCAGGCAAAAGGAAAAGAAGTACAAAAACACGCATCTGCAGATTCAGGGACAGTCTCTTCCCAGCTGTTATCAGGCGATTGAATTGTCCCACCACAACCAGAGAGCAGTCCTGAACTACTACCTACCTCATTGGTGACCATCGGACTATCCTTTGTCGGACTTTGCTGGCTTTATCTTTATTGCAAAGGAACGGGTTCAAGGATCTGACTAGTAGAACGGTAGAAGGCTCACTCGTCTAGTTACAAATCAGTTTTATTGGCAAGAGATGACAAAAACAATATTTGTTTCAGTATGTGCGAGGTCCAGTTTTACAGCAGCACACCTCCCTCTCTCTCTCTCTCTCTCTCTCTCCCTCTCTCTCTGCCTCCGTCCGCAGCGCTGATCGACTCAGCCCGTCGGTGAACCCCACTCGCACATGATCATATCAGATTTATTGGCAAGAGAGAGGAAAAAAAAGAATACTTGCCGTGGTATGCACGGGGTCCGTTTTACAGCAGCACTCGTCTCAAAACTTAAACTAACATGCATTCCTAGCGCCTGCCTTTATACAGGTAAGAAATCAGCCGTTGAAATAACCGCCATTAAGTCCTGACCAATAGCGCTGCTCCCAAATTCAAACTATAACCAGTGGCAGGGGACTGCATCCGAGTGAGGCCCACCTCCACTTTGGGAACAAAGCGCTATCAGCCGCAGACTGGCGAGTAAAGCAATACACAGCGCTGCAAACTTGGCGCACAAATCAATACACACAGTGCTACAGACTTGGTGCGTAAACATAATACACGCAGCACTGCCGGTTTGGCGAGCAAAGGTTTAAACGGAGCGCTGTTGGCTCAACACGTGGAAATTTAAACAAAGTACTCTCGGCTGCAATGCTATGGGTTCTAAATATAGCGTTACCAGCTGCAGCGCTATAGGCTTTAAACATAGCGCCATGGGCTTTAAACATAGCACTATGGCCACAGATTTATGGGTCACAGACTGTTCGGGCAAAATTCTCGTATAACAACCTTGTACTAAACATTATTCCCTTATCATGTATCTATACACTATAAATGGCTCGATTGTAATCATGTATTGTTTTTCCGCTGACTGGATCCCACACAACAAAAGCTTTTCAATGCACCTCTGTACACATGATAATAAACGGTATTGTAAGGTTCTTGGGCCTCAGGCACACATTGCTTAAGACGAAAGAAACAATTCTCACCACATTTAAAATGTACCTGAATCAGCATAAGAAAAGTGGGAGGCATGATTAATCTATTGTCCATTTTTCGCCAGCATAGACATGATGTGGTAAATGGTCTTCTCCCAGCCCGTCAGTCTTTCTGATCCAGTGGTTTAGTAGAAAATGCAGGAAATGTTTAACGGCTTAAAGAACATCCACCTTGCTGGAACTGCTGAATCTTTTCTGAATTTATCGTTTCAATTTCAACCGACTTCCAATATTGTTCAAAGTTGTACTTTTTTTCCCCAACAATTGCTGAGTACTTTTTTTGAAAAGCGGAAAAGAAACGGTCCAGTCTTACAATTTTGGTAAATCCTGCAAAGACAAGTCACCATTATCAAAGCTTTTACTGCAATTCAGCTGTCATTCTCTAAGTGCAATTTCCTGTGTTGTAAGTGGTTGTCTGAAAGATACAACAGATTGGGTCCAGTCTAATAGTTTAAAAAAAAAGCCAAATCAAAAGAAAATCCTCAGTGTGCCTTTAAAAGCAAAGTCATCCCAGGAACTAAAAGCAAGTATATGACTTATTTGGCCAAAGAAAAGGATAGAAGACGTCTCTAATGGAAATATGCTTTATCAGCTTGGGGTGTCTTGGGATTTTTTTTCTTCAAATAATCAAGCTCAATTTGTTGGCAAAATGTCTCTTCAGCAACTTGGAATGTAATAGGATTTCCTTCTTGAGAGTTTTTTCATCGATGCTCCCATTTTGCCACTATACTTAGCCGAAAAGTGTTGTGATTGGTGCTTACAAATATAAATAGGAATTACATTATAAGTATACATTGTTAACTGTTTCTTGAACCTTAAAGGTCGAAATAAAGCATATGTTCAGATTTCACATTAGTTCATTTGCTGTATGCACCAGAGTGCAAAAATAGAATCTTGGAGCACCCCTCCCTCATCCGCAAATGCTGGCACCTCCCTAGCTGATGACCTGAACTCCTTTTACGCTTGTTTCGAGAGGGGCAACACCACTCCAGGTCTGCCGACTATCGACAATACCATCAGCGGGCTGGCTACCGAAGCTGAAGGGAGGAATGTGCACACATTCTCGCTGTCCGAGCACGACGTGAGGAGGGCTCTGACACCGGTGAACACGAGAAAAGCTGCAGGCCCCGATGGCATCTCGGGGCTAGTACTCAAGTCCTGTGCTACGCAGCTAGCTCCAGTGCTCACTACATTATTCAACCTCTCCCTGGACAAGTCCGTGGTCCCTGCCTGCTTCAAAAAATACATCATTGTACCGGTACCAAAAAATGCCTCCCCAGCCTGTCTGAATGACTACCGTCCGGTGGCCCTTACCGTATAACCATATAACAATTACAGCACGGAAACAGGCCATCTCGACCCTTCTAGTCCATGCCGAACACGTATTCTCCCCTAGTCCCATACACCTGCGTTCAGACCATAACCCTCCATTCCTTTCCCGTCCATATAAATATCCAATTTATTTTTAAATGATAAAAACAAACCTGCCTCCACCACCTTCACTGGAAGCTCATTCCACACAGCCACCACTCTCTGAGTAAAGAAGTTCCCCCTCATGTTACCTCTAAACTTCAGTCCCTTAATTCTCAAGTAATATCCCCTTGTTTGAATCTTCCCTACTCTCAGTGGAAAAGCTTATCCACGTCAACTCTGTCTATCCCTCTCATCATTTTAAAGACCTCTATCAAGTCCCCCCTTAACCTTCTGCGCTCCAAAGAATAAAGCCCTAACTTACCTCGGTAGTCATGAAATGCTTTGAGAGGCTGGTGAAGAATCACATCTGCGCCTTCCTCCCTCGGAACATGGACCCGTTGCAATTCGCATACCAACCGACCAGATCCACGGACGACGCGGTCTCCCAGGTCTTGCGCACCGCTCTCTCCCATCTGGACAGCCAGAAGGGGGGCTACGTGAGGATGCTGTTCATAGACTACAGTTCAGCCTTCAACACGATAGTCCCCACCAGACTGGCCGGGAAGCTAATGGAATTGGGGCTCAACACCTCCCTGTGTGCCTGGGTAATAGAAACATAGAAATTAGGTGCAGGAGTAGGCCATTCGGCCCTTCGAGCTTGCACCGCCATTCAATATGATCATGGCTGATCATCCAACTCAGTATCCCGTACCTGCCTTCTCTCCATACCCTCTGATCCCCTTGGCCACAAGGGCCACATCTAACTCCCTCTTAAATATAGCCAATGAACTGGCCTCAACTACCCTCTGTGGCAGAGAGTTCCAGAGATTCACCACTCTCTGTGTGAAAAAAGTTCTCCTCATCTCGGTTTTAAAGGATTTCCCCCTTATCCTTAAGCTGTGACCCCTTGTCCTGGACTTCCCCAACATCGGGAACAATCTTCCTGCATCTAGCCTGTCCAACCCCTTAAGAATTTTGTAAGTTTCTATAAGATCCCCTCTCAATCTCCTAAATTCTAGAGAGTATAAACCAAGTCTATCCAGTCTTTCTTCATAAGACAATCCTGACATCCCAGGAATCAGTCTGGTGAACCTTCTCTGCACTCCCTCTATGGCAATAGTGTTCTTCCTCAGATTTGGAGTCCAAAACTGCACGCAATACTCCAGGTGTGGTCTCACCAAGACCCTGTACAACTGCAGTAGAACCTCCCTGCTCCTATACTCAAATCCTCTTGCTATGAAAGCCAACATACCATTTGCTTTCTTTACTGCCTGCTGCACCTGCATGCCTACCTTCAATGACTGGTGTACCATGACACCCAGGTCTCGCTGGGTGTCATGGTACACCCCCTTTCCCAATCGGCCACCATTTAGATAATAGTTTGCTTTCCCGTTTTTGCCACCAAATGGATAACCTCACATTTATCCACATTATACTGCATTGCCTTGACTTTCTCACCACCAGGCCCCAGGTAGTCAAGATGGGAGGGAATACATCGAAGTCCCTCACCCTGAGCACAGGATCACCCCAGGGTTGCATCCTCAGCCCCCTATTGTACTCCCTGTACACACATGACTGTGTGGCTAGGTTCAGCTCCAACTCAATAATTAAGTTTGCTGATGACACTGTGGTGGTGGGCCTGATCTCAGACAACGATGAGAAGGCCTACCGGGAGGAGGTGGCTGATCTAGCACTCTGGTGCCAGGATAACAGCCTCCTCTTGAACATCAAAAAAACGAAGGAGCTGATAATGGACTTTAGGAGGGCACATCATCCGAGGACGTACACTCCATTGAGGGTAAATGGGGATCCTGTGGATAGGGTGAACTGTTTTAAATATCTGGGAGTCCACATCTCCGAGGATATGACATGGGCATCACACGCCGCTGCACTCGTAAGTAAGGCAAGGCAACGCCTTTACCACCTCAGGCAATTGAGGAAATTCAGAGTGTCTCCAAGGATCCTCCAGTGCTTCTACGCAGCGGCTGTGGAAAGCATCTTGTCCGGAAATATTACCATCTGGTTTGGGAATTGCTCTGCCATGGACAAGAAGGCTCTGCAGAGAGTAGTGCGTTCAGCCAAACGCACTATGGGAACTTCACTCACCCCCCTGCAGGAACTATACAACAGGAGGTGCAACTCCAGAGCAAATACAATTATGGGAGACCCCTTCCACCCCTGCAACGGACTGTTCCAGCTGCTACGGTCAGGCAAACCGTTGCCATCTGGTGAGAACAGAGAGGTTGAGAAGGTGAGTCTTCCCAGGGGCCATTCGGACTGTAAACGCCTATCTCACCAGGGACTAACTCTACTGAACGTTTTCCTTCCATTATTTATTATGTAAAAGAATATGTGTGTTATGATTGTGTTTATAATTTGTTTGGTTGTTTGGTTGTTTGTCTTTTGCACAAAAGTCCACGAGCATTGCCACTTTCATTTCACTGCACATCTTGTATGTGTATGTGACAAATAAACTTGACTTGACTTGACTTGTTTTTGTGAAGCTCACGCTCAACGATATGCATATAGTAATGATATATACAGCAATAAATATAATAACAACTACAAAACAGCAGTATGGCAGTACAATCCAAAGTGGTGCAAACTACAATAATGGAATAAAGAACAGCTTCTTCCCAACAATCATCAGGATTTGGAACACTACAAACATTAACCGACCTTAGAACTAGAATTATCTTGGTCACACGAAGGAGTTCGGGCTTTTTGCACTAATATTGTTTTTTTAATTTATTGATTTTTTTCTTTCTCTCTTTCTTTTGTTAACTGTGGGTAGTGTTAACAGGCCTGTTAGCTGCTGCAAATAAGAATTTAATTGTCCTGTTTTCGGTATATGTGACATTTAAACACTCTTGAATAAACAAATGAATTTGTATTAGAACATAGTAGAACCTCCAAGGGGTATGAAGAGGTGATTGGTCTGGGAGACAGATAGTACAGGGTTAGGGCAGGCACATTGGTGCAGCAGTAGTTGCTGCCTTACAGTGCCAGAGACCCAGTCCAATCTAATCCTGACTAAGGGTGCTGTATGGAGTTTGTACATTCTCCATGTGACTGCCTGGGCTTTCTCTGGAAGCTCCGGTTTCCCCTCACACTCCAAAAACCAACAGGTTTGTAGGTTAATTGGCTTCAGTAAGGTTAAATGTCTCTAGTATGTAGGATAGTGTTTGTGTACAGGGGTGATCGCTAGTGGGCATGGACTCGAAGGGCCAAAGATCCTGTTTTTGTGCTGGATCTCTAAAGTCTAAAGCAGAGCGGAAGAAACTATTTTTAAGTCTGCAAATTCGAGCTCTAGGACTCATGTATTTTCTCTGAGAAGACAGAAGGGAGAAAATGGTATGGCCGGGGAGGCAGGCATCTTTGCATACTTGTAACCTTCCTGATGCAACACATCATAAAGGTGGGCCGGACAGATGGAAGTGGTGTAACTTTGATGGACAGGGCTTTATTCCTCAGGTACTGCCTAATCTGAGTATCTGTTTCATTTACTACAATAAAGGTGTGGTAGCTGTTAGTAAATGTCTTCAAACCTGTGGGGTTTCTTTAGCTATTACATGAATTCAGAAGTTAATAAAGAATATTGTGCCTATGCTGAGAAGTGTCCTATTCGTAATTAAAGGGATTGGTTTGAGGATTGGTGTCACTTTATGAAAAAACATTCAAAAGACAATTGAGTCAATTCTTAATTCTGTATGGAATGATATGGAACTGGAATAAGAACGTGGTGACAATAGTTGAATGTGGCATAGAGCAATCTAATGAATGTAATTATTATTTCAATAATCTATTATAATTCTTGACAACAGGACAATGGCCTATTATGTAAAGGACTGCTTTTAAAAAAAAATTCGACAATGGGTGTTTTTGACGTGTGACATGCATACAATTGCACTCATACATTGCCAAACGTAAAGCAGAAAATCAACCCCGATATCTCTGATTTGAATTCCAGTCGCTGGTGAAACTAATCATTGAGAAATTAAGACCTCATTAAAATTAGCATGCCAATCGTGCTGCCCAAGGCATTAATATTAATTTTTGAAGTTCTTCTGTGATCTTAATTAAAATTTCAATATGTGAATCTTAATAATATGGACTAGCAGGTTGCATATTTGAATCTGGACGCCATTCAAGTTCATAGATCAAAATATTTACATTTCACTGGCAAACGGAGAGAGATGAACTAAGCCCAGAACATCCACTGTCCATCTGCCACTGGCCCAGAAATCAAATCATGTTATACAGGTCTTTTATACATTAAGAGATTGGTTTCACATTTAAAATCCTTCGCATAATCTGATTGCAGCTTTCTTGTACTTAGGTTGGATAGTGTTGTAAATTGCTCGTTTCTAAGCTTCCCCCCTGTCTAGTTTCAGTAAAAACACTGAATCAAGCACTTGAAACAACTAATCTTTATTTTAACAAAAGCGCATTACAGTTCAACCACTGTACCTATTCCACCGCGGGTTCGATCCTCATATTTGCCTGATCAAGCCCTCTAGGCCGCGCTCAAACAGAGACACTCCACAAAGTCATACAGTCCCAAGCGCTCTCCCAGAAGATCGACCCTGGACCTCGTGGTAGCAGACTTTTATATGTCCCGGGGCCTTGAGGGGCCAAACCACATGGGGATGGTCTCTTAATAATCCAATTACAGATATCGATTAACCCCATACATGACAGACATTTCCCTAACCCAATAATACAGCAGCTCAATACATTGTATAAGAAAGAAATATCTCGAAGGAAGCTAACAAGAACAAACATTGAAATATGTGCCCTGAGATTCAAACAATTTCTCCAAGGCACAACAGTTTGACCAATCATCAATCAAAGGATGATCATCTTGCAACATTATGTATACTGTTTACAATGCATTTGCAACGACCCAATAGAAATTATGCATTTAAGGTTAGTTTACAAAACCGTTATACATGTTATCAACTTAAGAGAAACAGGGAGAACACATGGACCCCTTACCATTCTGCATATCAGTCTGAGCCTAGATTGGCTGGCACCAATCAAAGCCTGTAAAGTTAAACAATTCTGACAAGTGCAGGAATCCTTCATTATATGGTGTCTTTAATTTAGCCAATATTAACATTCCCCCTTTTTATCATTCATGATAACCCTCATCATAAATGATGACTAAACAATCAGATATACATAAGTGTGTCCATTACATTTCCTATCTATCAGGAACACATGATGATATTTCTTCACAGAATCTTGTCAAGCGTCCCGAATTTTCATGGGCATAACGTCAGGTTCCGTCTGATGAGCCTTCACCTCCCGAGTGTTCGTGGATGCGAATTCCCTCCATCCATGTTGCTGCCCAGTCTTCCATCACCTTCCACGGTCGAACCTAAAACCCAAAAATTCCTGTAAAACATGGGACAAATCAAGCTACCATCATGCACTCATGCTTTCCCATACATTCACTATAGTTCTGCAATGTGATCCCTATTCAAACCTATTATATTACCCTATTACTAGATGCCTATTCCTATTCTGTTCCCTAATATATTCTTTATTATTCTAGGATCGACACTAATCAGCCATCCTCATACTTACACGATGTTATAATATGTATATCTGATGATGGGTAATCATATACATGTCAGCTGGGTTCAGTCCAGATTTCCCTACTGGCTTGACTCTAATTTAAAGCAAACCATAATAAATGTTCCAATTTAACCAAATTCAGTCTCAGCCTTTAATTCACTATGTCAAATTTCAATGTCCACCTCATCCTTTTCAGTCCACAGCATTGTAGCCGATAATACAATTCCCTTCCAATTCCTGTTGAATTCCCAGCTGTTCAAATTTAAACAATCAATTTCCATATGCTGTTAATTTTATCCTAAATCCAATCAAGACTGCCAAATCCAGGGACAATTTCTTTCCATCTTGATATTAGATGGGGGTGAAATAAGAAAAGAGACTGGGTTAATTAACGTACAGTGTTTAAACTGCAATTTCGGATTGTTTAACAGGTAGATCTTATTCTTATTTTGGCGGGCCTTTGTTAAATGCTGGGTTTGAAGCTGCCCCAACGATGCCGATACCGAATGTGAACTGTACACTACAATTACCTGCTGGAGTGTGAAATTAGCAGCCGATTGTAAACTATTGTAGATTGCAATTAAGATTTGAGTGCAAAGAGGATGTCCTTTAGCTGCTGGATCTAATTTGGAGGAGTAACATGCAACTGGTCTATGTCTATCCCCATGTTTTTGCGTCATTACCGTGTCACAATCGGATAGAACTATGCAGTACAGCTGGAAAGGACGATTGTATAATTGTCTTCCCAATGCCAGGGCTCGCATCAATGATCGTTTCAAGTTCTCAAATGCTTCCTGTTAGTTTAAATTCACCCTCCTTGCTGGTTTAGTGTGTTAGCTCCTTTGTCTAACTGGATAGACTTGGTTTATACTCTAGAATTTAGGAGATTGAGAGGGGATCTTATAGAAATTTACAAAATTCTTAAGGGGTCGGACAGGCTAGATGCAGGAAGATTGTTCCCGATGTTGGGGAAGTCCAGGACAAGGGGTCACAGCTTAAGGATAAGGGGGATATCCTTTAAAACCGAGATGAGAAGAACTTTTTTCACACAAAGAGTGGTGAATCTCTGGAACTCTCTGCCGCAGAGGGTAGTCGAGGCCAGTTCATTGGCTATATTTAAGTGGGAGTTAGATGTGGCCCTTGTGGCTAAGGGGATCAGAGGGTATGGAGAGAAGGCAGGTACGGGATACTGAGTTGGATGATCAGCCATGATCATATTGATTGGCGGTGCAGGCTCGAAGGGCCGAATGGCCTACTCCTGCACCTAATTTCTATGTTTCTAGGTTTCTATGTTGTTTCTAGAGCTATATTTGGAATCCAGGCAATAATTGACCATGCCAAGCCATTGCCTCATTTGTTTGGCTTGTTTTGGGACTGGAAATTCGCAGATAGGTTCAAGTTTGATCTTCTCAAGACGTCTTTCTGTGGCCGAAATTATATTCCCTAGAAATGTTGCTTTCTCCTGAGCTACCAGTACTTTTCATGGGAAGACCACGTCCTAGATCGGCTAGATGATTTAGTAGTTGTGCAGTGTCTTCCTATGCAGTACTGCACTAATATTGAATTTATTTTACACTTTAAATTATTTAGCTGATTCTGCAGACACCTGGAAAATAAAGTAGGTGAGTTGACAAATCCTTGAGGCAACGTGGTCCAGGTATATGGTTGGCCCTTATAGGTGAAGGCAAACAAATATTGGCTGTCTTCATGAAGAAGAAGAGAAAAAAATGCATGTTGTAAGTCGAATATCGAAAAGACTTTTGCTTCAGCCAGCATTTGGGCTAGGATATGGTCAGGATTTGGTACTAGGGCATGAAATGGTCCTACCACAGAATTGATTTCCCTTAAGTGTTGTACATGTCTATATTGACCCTCCTTTGCCGGTTTTGGAACAGCAAGAATAGGGGTGTTACTGATAGATTGGCACTTCACCAATAATCCTTGTTCTAGCAAACCTCAAATTAATTTGTCTATGCTGCTGTGGCCTGCAGTTTCAATGGATAATGTTGGATTGAAGGAAAATGTTACCCTTTTCTGGAGAGCTACACAGATAGGATTGATGTTCACGCATCCTACATGAGCAGTGTCCTCACCCACACTGGAGGGTCCACATACTCGTATACCTCACTCCCCAGATGATGATGCAAGTGGGTAACAACCTTCCTTGGGACCTGGTAAAATTCAAACAAATTGATTAGACAAATTTTGCTTTTGATCATTATTCGGATTTGCCAAGGTAATTGCCGTTCTTACCATCATTCCTAGGTCTAGCCGTGAAATACACCTTTCGAGTGATGTGAGGAGCAGGCTCATCAGTTCATTTCCATAACTGTGCTGGTATTTTGGCATATTTGGCAGCTCCCTCTTTCCCTCCCACTAGTGCCAATACTTCTATTTCCCATCCCTGTATGACTTAAAGAAGGTTTCCAGTTCAATTTCCCTTCCACTCTTATCGTAAGCCAATGTCCATATATAATTCAGACAATCGCTCTAAAAACTCAACCGCTTCTTCTCCCCTTGTTGGTCTCACATCTAATATTCTGGCCAGATCGATTGGTTTTTGAAGGGTGTTTGCAAGAGTTGTTAAAACGGCTTCCTCCTTTGCTCCATTGTCTTCAAGAGCTTCATGCGATGGATGTCCTAAATTTGTTAGGAATCTGGCATGCTCATTTGGGATAATTATTTGCTGGATCACCATAAATCTCGGGAATCAGCGTGATAAACATGCATTGTAGTTCTTAAGTGATCCACAAAAGAAGCGGGTGATATTCTACGATCGGGTATTTTATGGTGTCTTTAATTTAGTCAATATTAAGATTGTGAGGTGTCTCAATGAGTCTGAAGCATCTATACATGAAACTTGAGTCTTCTTCCTGCCCTGAATATTGTGTTTCCACTGCTGCAGCCTGGCCAGATTGCATTTTTTGTCATTTAAATAAATCCATTTAGTTTAGTTTAGTTTAGTTTAGAGATACTGCGTGGAAACAGGTCCTTCAGCCCATCAACTGTGTGCCGACCAGTGATCCCCGTACACCTCCACTATCCTATTCACAAGGGAACAATTTACAATGTTTAATGAAGTCAATTAACCTGCAAACATGTACTCTTTGGAATGTGGGAGGAAACCGGAGCACCCGGGGAAAACCACCTCAGTCACGGGGAGAACGTACAAACTCTGTACATACAGCACCGGAAGTCATGATCGAATCGGGTCTCCAGCGCTGTAGGGCAGCAACTCTACCTCTGTACCACCGTGCCACTCTGGATGTAGTGTGGTAAGTTGATTCATTTGACCAATAGGCACATGGATAAGCAGGGACTATAAGGATATGGCTCACGTGCAGGCAGAGGAAATTAGTTTAACTTGACATGATGATTGGCACGGACATTGTGAGCCGAAAGGCCTGTTCCTGAGATGTACAGTTCTATGTTATTTCAGATAAGGTGAGGCAGAAGAAATGGTGTGATGAGGAAGGAAGCTCTGAGAAGGTGAGTTGCATTTGGGAGTGTATTGTTCAACAAAATTCAATACGGAACTGGCTACTGCCTCTGTGGCATGTGAACTTAAAATCAATATGATTCAATCCTTGAACCAAATGAGCTTTCAGGCATTGTGGGAACCTGGCAAGTTACCTTTTTTTGAAACCTGCAATCAAGAACTGTCTTTGCATGAGCAAGAGAAAAAATATTGGTATGAAATGGTTATTATTACTGATTAACACAATTGTGTGAAAAGGATAAGATTTTTCTGAGCATTGAGGTATTGATTTGTTTTTGAATGAAGTTGTGATCAGGCTGACAAATTAACTATGGTGCTGTTTCCTTGAGATTGGCTGAATGTGTGAGATCTCTGTTTCCAGTATAAAGACCTGGCCATTAGGCATTGATTCAGAATCATATCCCTTTTACCACACTTTCTCACTGGTCCTCACTACTCCTCTTGGGGACAGGGGCTTTCAGGGCTCCTTATTGTACCACATTACAAACAACAATTCAAAGTATGTGTCAATGACACCAAATGTACACTGCAAACCCTGGGCTCCCATTCAATGTATATCTCAAAGAATCAGAGTGCACTCCCTAATTGTGGAAATTAAGAAATGCAAATGCTGGTTTAGCAAGGAAAGACACAAAATGCTGAATAACACATCAGGCCAGGCAGCATCCCTGGAGAATGTGGATAGGCGATGTGTCAGGGTTTCCTATTTTATTCCAAATCCTGTGCTCCCATTCAGAGTATATATCTATAAATGAGAGTGTACACTGCAATTCGTGTGCTCCCATTTTTGCTGTCAGCTCTCCGCAAGCCTCACAATGGTATACAACTGTTCTTGGATTCAGTACTTTACTTCCCTCTAAGCATGATGCAAGATAGTAGTTATTTTTCCACAGCAGGTGTGCGGAGCCTCTAAAATTTATCGTGAGTAATGCGCATGATTGGATCCTGCAAACTGCAAATTCCACACAAATGTGTGAGCTGTGAACACTAAATGCAACATGAGAAGTGAATACTAAAATCATGCTCTATTGTTATAAAGCTAGATACTTGACTTGAAATTAGATTGCATTCAAAACAGGCATGTTACATTTTATATGAACCATACATTGGAAGACATTATTATTACAAATTAGTACCAAATTAAGACTTCATGGTTTTAAAAATTGTTATTGTAGCTTATACATAGATGCATAGATACGTAGACAATAGGAGCAAGAGTAGGCCATTTGGCCCTTCGAGCCAGCACTGCCATTCAATGTGATCATGGCTGATCATCCATAATCAGTACCTCGTTCCTGCCTTCTCCCCATATCCCTTGATTCCGCCAGCTCTAAGAACTCTCATTTGAATGCATCCAGTGAATCAGCCTCCACTGCCTTCTGAGGCAGAGAATTCATTATTTAATACTTATTGCATAATGTTAAAACCCAACCCATGAACTTTATTATTTCTGCAGCCTTCCAGGCAAATGACAACAGTTGCACTTGTGTGTTGAACTAAGGAGATCAGTGCAGTTGAAATTAAACTGAGGTCAAATGGAGGGAAAACGTAGGATTTTCGAAAAGAGGAAGGAATGGGAGAGATCACACTCTCAATGCAGTTTGTGGTCCAATTGTGGTCCAAATCTTCACAAACAATGGCAGGCATAAAATCATAGAAGGTGGGATCTGAACTCATATCTATAGTTCAAAGAAGCCTCAATCTGTATTGAGAGTCAACTGTAACAAAGCTTGATATGAACCAAAAATGAGAGGGCATAACTTTCAACATATAAATGTGATAATCGAATAGGGCTCTTGATCATTTGGGTGTCATTTGTTTTGGCATACTGGACTCCTTGCTGAACAATGAGTTAACATTGGAAGTCACAAATAGTTGATACAGTTTCTGCTTTTAGATAAATAAGTTTACAACAACAACATTATATGTGGAAAATAAGACAAGGAAATAACTTTAGTGTTCGGGTGAACTGCAATGAGTAGTGCCTTGTCCAATTTCCTCACTGAAGAGTGTTCTCCAGAAAATGTCTTCTCCCTGGTCCATTTATTAGGTGTGTTTTACAAAGTAAAATGTCTTCACACTCGATAATTAATTTGAACACGTTGTCTCAAATATTTTTGGATTGAATGCTCCAATGAGATTTGGTATACAGCTGCAAAGAGTACACTGACTCTGAACAAAAGTGATGTTAAGTGTGAATGAAAAGCAGAACATTATAGATTGTAATACACATTTGGCTTGTGAAGCATTCAGAGGAAAAATGATTTACTGTGGCTTGGCACGTTGCTTTGGGTTTGACAGTTGTGTCCGACGTATTGAGCTCCTGCTACATTTGGGATAGACTTTGGCTTCTCACCAGGATGAAGACATATTTGTCTCAGAGGATTCTAAATTGCACTAGTGTGCAGCTTGATGATTTGCAAAATAATGTTAGCCAAAACTATTGTGGGTTGTGTGCCAGCTTTATTAATCATGTGAAGACGTTTTATACTGTGTTACAAATGTACAGGAAGTTCAAACAGAAAGAAAGTGAATGAGGTGGGATCATGGTAAAGATTCTTCGATAAGCATGCCGCCATATGATTCTACCTCAATAATTCGTGCTGGGCAATAGTCACCTGGTTTTAAGTACAGCAAGCATTGATATTCTGGTGAAAGACATAAAAAGCTGGAGTAACTCAGTGGGACAGCCAGCATTTCTGGAGAGAAGGAATGACGTTTTGGGTCGAGACCCTTCTTCAGACCTGAAGAAGTTTGAAGAGTCTAAAGAAGGGTCTCCACACAAAACATCACCCATAGCTTCTCTCCAGAGATGCTGGCTGTCCCGCTGAGTTAGTCCAGCTTTTGTGTCTATCATAGATTTAAAACAACTCCAGTTCCTTCTTACACATCTGGTTCACTTTTCAGTTATGTGTAATATTTCTCACTTCAGCATTCAAATGCCAGAGAAAATATCCGCATTTAATTGATGACATAATAATTTCAGGGCATCTAAAATGTCCCCATTCTTCAGGGAATGGGGGTTCCCCTCCTCCACCATAGATGAGGCTCGCACCAGGGTCTCTTCCATACCCTGCAACACTGCTCTCTCTCCCCATCCCCGCACTCGCAACAAGGGCAGAGTCCTCCTAGTCCTCACATTTCACCCCACTAGCCGTCACATACAACAAGTAATCCTACGTCAGTTTCGCCACCTCCAACTTGACCCCACCACTCGCCACATCTTCACATCTCCCCCCATGTCTGCCTTCCGCAAAGACCGCTCCCTCCACAACTCCCTTGCCAATTCTTCCCTTCCCTCCCGTACCACCCCCTCCCCGGGCACTTTCCATTGCAACCGCAAGAGGTGCAACACCTGTCCCTTTACCTCCCCCCTCGACTCCATTCAAGGGCCCAAGCAGTCATTCCAGGTGCGACAGAAGTTCACCTGTATCTCCTCCAACCTCATAGCCTGCATCTGCTGCTCTAGATGTCAGCTGATCTACATCGGTAAGACTAAGCGGAGGCTGGGCGATCGTTTCGCCGAACACCTCCGCTCGGTCCCGCAAGAACCAACCTGACCTCCCGGTGGCTCAGCACTTCAACTCACCCTCCCATTCCCCATCTGACCTCTCTGTCCTAGGTCTCCTACATGGCCAGAGCGAGCAACACCGGAAATTGGAGGAACAGCACCTCACATTCCGCTTGGGGAGTCTGCATCCCGCGGGCATGAACATTGAATTCTCCCAATTTTGTTAGTCCTTGCTGTCTCCTCCCCTTCCTCAGCCCTCGGGCTGTCTCCTCCCATCACTCAGCCCTCGGGCTCCTCCTTTTTTTCCTTTCTTCTCCCCGCCACCCTCCATCAGTCTGAAGAAGGGTTGCGGCCCGAAACGTTGCCTATTTCCTTCGCTCCATAGATGCTGCTGCACCAGCTGAATTTCTCCAGCATTGTTGTGTACCTTCGATTTTTCAGCAGTTCCTTCTTAAACATAATAATGAAAGTGTTGTCTGCTGGATGCCAATTGTCATTTAATCACTTTTACAGGTGACTTGCAAATCAGAAGACAGAATATATCAACAAATGTTTTCATAACAGGCCAATCCATTATTCACCCAAACAGTATAATTTAAGAAACAAGCATTACACTGACTTTCATCCATTTGCATAAAAATAGAATTTGCAAAGATTTGAATTGAGTCTATTTGTTGAGTTTAGTTTATTTAATCAAATAAATCTTTTGGACAATTCTATGTGTCTTCCTCTTACTCCTCAGTCAAGCAGGTTGTTAAATTGTTCCGACTATTCCTTGGTATAAATAGAGGAATGGGTTAGATGTCCCAGCAAAAGAAGGATGCCAGCTGTTTGTCACATGAACATTTGGCCATGGACTTTTTATGTAATTTTACACAGTACTTCCAGAGCTATTTCTGCTTGGCACCATGTTCAGGATATCCAGGGCATCTGTGAACAGGGAAAGGAAAATGATCCAAAATGGATTACTTGGTCTTTGTAAAAATCAATTCAAATATAAATATCAGGGACTTCCATGGAAATTGCTTCCTGGTTACAGATTTTGTTTTGGGTTATCAGTGCATTTGCTGCATAAAACCCAGAGAACCTCAGCTACATTTGGGCGGCATAGTGGTGCAGCAGTGGAGTTGCTACCTTAGAACACCAGAGGACTGAGTTCGATCCTGGTTATGGGTGCTGTCTGTACAGAGTTTGTACATTCTCCCTGTGAAAGAGTGTGGGTTTTCTCTGGGTGATACTGTTTCCTCCCACATTCCAAAGACGTGCAGGTTTGTAGGTTAATTGACTTCTGTAAATTGTCCCTAGTGCCTAGGATAGAACTAGTGTATGGCTGATTGTGGTCAGTCCAGATTCAGTAGGACGAAGGACCTGTTTCCACACTGATCATCTGTGAGAGGTGAGAGGTGTTGAATTGAGATTGGCATTTTCAGTGTGCCTCTTATCAGGATTGGGGGAAGCTTGAAAACTGATGGTATGGGAAGCAGGTTGGGAGAAATGTATGCAGTACTGATGCATAAGGATGACGGTGTACAATATACTAGCCGATGAGAGCCCTGTTTTGGACCTAACTTTGCCTCGTGAGTTGAGATGCTGAAAGTCTTCTATGGTACGCATCCTGAGCCAACTTAATCTGGATAACCCAAAGAAAAATTATATGGACATTTGTGTCATCCCCTGACAATTGCCCCTGACAATATCAAACTGTGCTTGCAAAATTCTGTCAGTTTTCCGGAGTAACGATAAACAATACAAACATCAGATTCAGATTCAGATTCAATTTTAATTGTCATTGTCAGTGTACAGTACAGAGACAACGAAATGCATTTAGCATCTCCCTTGAAGAGCGACATAGCAAACGATTTGAATAAAAAATAAATAATAAGTGTCCGGGGGGGGGGGGTGATTGGCAGTCACCGAGGTACGTTGTTTAGTAGAGTGACAGCCGCCGGAAAGAAGCTGTTCCTCGACCTGCTGGTTCGGCAACGGAGAGACCTGTAGCGCCTCCCGGATGGTAGGAGGGTAAACAGTCCATGGTTGGGGTGAGAGAGCAGTCCTTGGCGATGCTGAGCGCCCTCCGCAGGCAGCGCTTGCTTTGGACAGACTCAATGGAGGGGAGCGTGGAACCGGTGATGCGTTGGGCAATTTTCACCACCCTCTGCAGTGCCTTCCGGTCGGAGACAGAGCAGTTGCCATACCATACTGTGATGCAGTTGGTAAGGATGCTCTCGATGGTGCAGCGGTAGAAGTTCACCAGGATCTGAGGAGACAGATGGACCTTCTTCAGTCTCCTCAGGAAGAAGAGACGCTGATGAACCTTCTTGATCAGAGTAGAGGTATTGTGGGTCCAAGAGAGGTCATCGGAGATGTTGACTCCCAGGAACCTGAAGCTAGAAACACGTTCCACCTCCGTCCCGTTAATGTGGATGGGGGTGTGCGTGCCACCTCTGGACTTCCTGAAGTCTACAATGAGCTCCTTGGTCTTCTTGGAGTTAAGGGCCAGGTTGTTGTCAGCGCACCATGCTGCTAAGTGCTGGACCTCCTCCCTGTAGGCCAGCTCATCGTTGTTGCTGATGAGGCCAATCGCCGTTGTATCATCTGCATACTTGATGATGGTGTTAGTACCATGTACAGGTGTGCAGTCATAGGTGAAGAGGGAGTAGAGGAGGGGGCTCAGCACACAGCCCTGAGGAACGCCGGTGTTCAGGGTGAGGGTTGAAGAGGTGTGCTTGTCTAACCTAACAGACTGGGGTCTGTTGGTTAGAAAGTCCAGTATCCAGTTGCAGAGGGAGGGGTCGATGCCCAGGTTACCGAGTTTGGTGATCAGTTTTGATGGAATAATGGTGTTGAATGCTGAGCTGTAATCGATGAACAGCATTCTTACATAAGTGTCTCTGTTGTCATAGAAACATAGAAAGTAGGTGCGAGAGTAGACCACCAGGTCCGTCGAGCCCGCACCGCCATTCGCTCATGGCTGAACACTAAACAGACACACTTACCCACAAACAGTAGACACAAGACACAGAACACAAGACACTACCCTCCCCCTTATACCGCTATCACCCCTCTCCACCCCAAGAACCTCGTGATCTCCTGGGGGAGGCAAAAAAACCGGATAAAAACCCAGGTCCAATTCGGGAAAAAAATCCGGGAAATTCCTCTCCGACCCCAATCCAGGCGATCGACACTTGTCCAGGAGATCACTCAGGTCTTACTATACTAACCATACCTAGGTCCATATCCCTGCCCTCTCCCCGTAGCCCCTTATCCCCTTGGCAGCTAAAAAACCATCTATTTTAGTCTTAAATATATTTAAAGTTTCTGCTTCCACTGCTCCCTGGGGCAGTGAATTCCATAAATTAACCACCCTCTGGGTGAAGAAGTTCTTCCTCATCTCAGTTTTAAAAGAGCCCCCCCTTATTCTGCAACTATGTCCCCTAGTTCTAGTTTCCCCGATCATTGGGAACATCCTCGGTGCATCCACCCGATCAAGGCCCCTCACGATCTTATATGTTTCAATGAGATCGCCTCTCATTCTTCTAAACTCCAAAGAGTAGAGTTCCAGCCTACTTAACCTTTCCTCATATGTCAATCCCCTCATTGCAGGAATTAATCTTGTAAACCTTCGCTGCACTGCCTCCAGGGCTAGTACATCCTTTCTTAAGTATGGACCCCAGAACTGTACACAGTATTCCAAATGTGGTCTCACTAATACTGTGTACAGCTGCAGCAAGACCTCCGTGTTTTTATACTCAATCCCCCTAGCAATAAAGGCCAAAACTCCATTGGCCTTCCTGATTGCTTGCTGCACCTGCATACTAACTTTCAGTGATTCATGTACTAATACCCCTAGATCCCTTTGCGTTGCATTACAACGCAGCTCCTCCTCATTTAGAAAATAACTTGCCCTATCATTTTTTTTTTCCCAAAGTGAATGACTTCACATTTATTAGTATTAAATTTCATCTGCCAAGTTGTTGCCCACTCACCTAGCTTATCTATATCCTTTTGCAGACTCTTCCTATCCTCCTCATCCCCTACTTTTCCTCCCATTTTTGTATCGTCCGCAAATTTTGATATATTACACTTGGTTCCCTCCTCCAAATCATTTATATAAATTGTGAACAACTGGGGGTCCCAGCACCGACCCTTGCAGAACCCCGCTAGTTACCGGTTGCCATCCCGAGTATGAACCATTTATCCCCACTCTCTGCTTCCTATTTGTTAGCCAATCCTCTACCCATGCTAATATATTACCCTTCTTTATTTTTAGAAATAGTCTCTTATGTGGCACCTTGTCAAAAGCCTTTTGGAAGTCCAAGTATACCACATCCACCGGTTCCCCCTTATCCACCCGGGTTGTTACTTCCTCAAAGAAATTCGAGCAGATTCGTTAAACAGGACTTCCCTTCACAAAACCATGCTGGTTCTGTCCGATGAAGTCATGTTTATCCAAGTGCCCCGTTAGTGTTTCTTTAATAATTGTCTCTAACATTTTACCCACCACCGATGTTAGACTAACCGGTCTATAGTTACCCGCCTTCTGTTTACTTCCTTTTTTAAATATAGGTGTTACATTGGCCATTTTCCAATCCACTGGGACCGTTCCTGCCTCCAGGGAGTTTTGGAAAATTATCACCAATGCATCCACAATCCCCACCGCTATCTCCCTCAAGACCCTTGGATGTAATCCATCAGGCCCAGGGGATTTATCCTCCTTCAGTCTCATTAATTTCCCTAATACCACCTCCTTGGTGATCTTAATACTATTTAGCTCCTCCATTCCTACCGCCCCCTGTTTATCCAGCGTTGGAATATTTTTTGTGTCTTCTATGGTGAAGACTGATACAAAATACTCGTTTAATGCCTTTGCCATTTCCATGTTCCCCACCAACAACTCTCCAGTCTCACCCTCCAATGGACCAACGTTCACCTTAGCCACCCTTTTTCTTTTTATATAGCTATAAAAACTCTTACTATTAGTTTTTATGTTGTTCGCTAAATTCCTTTCATAGTCTATTTTCCCCGTCTTAATTAATCTCTTAGTTATTTTTTGCTGACCTTTAAATGCTTCCCAATCCTCTACCCTCCCACTATCTCTGGCTACCTTATATGCCCTTGCTTTCAGCCGAATACTATCCTTTATAGTTTTACTGAGCCATGGCTGACTGTTCTTACCCTTACCCCTTTTTTTCTTCATAGGAATAAATTTTTCTTGAAGATTATACAGTATACCCTTAAACGTACACCACTGCTCATGTACCGTCTTATTCTTGAGTCTGCTATCCCAGTCAACTTTGATCAGCTCAGTCCTCATACCTTCATAATCCCCCTTATTTAGACTAAGCACCCTAGCCTGAGTTTCAACCTGCTCCCCTTCTATTTGAATATGGAATTCGACCATATTGTGGTCACTTGTTCCCAACGAGTCCCTAACTATGACATTTTTAATTAATCCTGCTTCATTACACAGGACCAGATCCAAGATTGCCTCCCCCCTTGTCGGTTCTGTGACATACTGTTCTAGGAACCCGTCTCTAATACATTCTATAAACTCTTCCTCTAGTCTACCCTGCCCAGTTTGGTTTGCCCAATTAATATGAAAATTGAAGTCCCCCATGATTACAGCAGTTCCCTTTTTACATGCGTCAACTATTTGCAGATTTATGTTCTGACTAACAGCGTCACAGCTATTTGGAGGTCTATAAATTACACCCACTAGTGTTTTTTTCCCCTTATTATTCTCTATCTGTACCCAAGCTGTTTCACTATCCTGATCCTTCAACGCAATATCCTTCCTCTCTATTGCCGTTATTCCCTCCCTTATTAAAAGGGCCACCCCTCCTCCCTTTCTTTCCTGTCTATCTTTCCTAATTGTCGAGTACCCCTCTATATTTAACTCCCAGTCCTGATCCCCTTGCAGCCATGTCTCCGTAATGGCCACGATATCATAACTATATATACTTAATTGCACCGTTAATTCATTTATCTTATTACGAATACTCCGTGCATTTAGATAAAGCACTTTCAGATGATTTTTACTACCCTTCCTTTCCGTTTTTGCCCCTTTTACATCTAAAGCTTTATCTTCACACATTCTGTCTCCTGTCACATTTTGACTTTCCGCTTCCCCCCTGATACCCTGCTCTATTTCCTCTACCCCTGTCGTTATTACCCCCCTTGATACCTCCCCCCCGCTACTAAGTTTAACGACCTCTCTATTGCCCTAGTTATATGATTTGCCAGGACCCCAGTCCCAGCACCGTTCAGGTGAAGTCCGTCCTTACAGAACAGATCCCCCCTGTCCCAGTACTGGTGCCAGTGGCCCAAGAAACCAAACCCATTTTTCCCACACCAGTCTTTGAGCCACGCATTTAGCTTTTTAATTTTACGTACCCTCGCCGTTGTCAAGGTGGGAGAGGGCGGAGTGAAGTGCCGTTGAGATGGCATCCTCCGTACTCCTGTTCTTGCGGTAGGCAAACTGATAGGGATCCAGTGTGGGGGGTAGGCAGCTTTTGAGGTGTGCCAGGACCAGCCTCTCGAAGCACTTGGTGATGATGGGGGTAAGTGCAACTGGGCGGAAGTCGTTGAGGCTTGCCGCAGTGGAGTGTTTTGGCAATGGCACGATGGAGGTGGCTTTAAGGCAAGTGGGGACAACTGCTTGGGCAAGTGACAGGTTGAAGATGTCAGTCCAGACGTCTGTCAGCTGCGCAGCACAGGCACTGAGCACGCGCACCGGGGATGCCGTCAGGGCCAGCAGCCTACGTGCATTAGTCCTACTCAGTGCCACGTACACGTCGTAGGGGGTGTGAGGGGTGGTGATCGGGTTGATGGTGTCTCGATTGTCAGGGAGCACAGCCTTGATGGCTGTCTCTAGATTTGTCCCTGTCGATTGGCCATAGAAGTGGTTAAGCCTCAAGGAAGGAGGGTCGCTGGGGGGGTCATGTCGGAGGAGGGTCTGTAGTCCGTGATGGCCTGGATGCCTTGCCACATGCGTCGGGGGTCGGAGTTGTTGTTGAAGTGCTCCTCAATCCTGAGCTTATGGCAGTGCTTGGCCTTCCTGATGCCCCTCTTCAGGTTAGCCCTGGATTGAAGTGCTCCTCAATCCTGAGCTTATGGCAGTGCTTGGCCTTCCTGATGCCCCTCTTCAGGTTAGCCCTGGATGAACTGTAGGCTCGAGCATCGCTGACCTGAAAGCGGTGTCCCGTGCTCTCAGCAGTAGGCCTGACCTCGCTGTTCATCCATGGCTTCTGATTCGGGTATATGGTCACCTGTTTGAGGGAGGTGACACTATTGATGGTGGAGTTTATAAAGTCCAGAACAGAGGATGTATAGGAATCAATGTCCGTGTGAGAGTCAAGGGTGGCCTGGGCTGCAAACGCCTTCCAGTCAGTGTTTCCAAAACACTGCTGAAGTGTGAAGTCCGCTTCCTCTGACCAGACTTTAACTGTCCTTACAGTTTGTTTAACCCGTCTGATGAGTGGGGAGTACTTAGGGAGCAGGAACAATGAGACGTGATCAGACTGACCAAGGTGGGGGAGGGGGATGGCTTTGTAAGCTTCAGCCATGTTGGTGTAGACTTTGTCCAGTGTCTTGTCTACTCTAGTGGGGAAGGATACATGTTGGTGGAATTTGGGGAGTACAGTCTTCAGGTTGGAGTGATTGAAGTCACCCGCAACAATGAAGGCTGCCTCGGGGTTGTGAGTCTGTTGTTTGCTAATGGGAGTATGCAGCTCTTGTTCACTCTGCAGAACATGTTCACTATTATGAATACATAAGAGACTGAAGATGCTGGAATCTGGAGCAAGAAAACAAAACTGATGGAGGAACTCAATGGTTCAAACAGCACCTATGCAGTATGTGTAGGAAAGAACTGCAGATGCTGGTTTACACTGAAGATAGACACAAAATGCTGGTGTAACTCAGTGGAAAAGGCAGCATCTCTGGAAAGAAGGAATGGGTGACGTTTCGGGTCGAGACCATTCTTCAGACAGTTTGTCAGGGAAGAGGGAGTCCAGAGATATGGAAGGGTAAGCGGTGAAAATGATGCAGGACAGGAATTGTCAACGGTTCAGGTTGAGACTTTATATCAGGACTAAAGATTCCTTCTCGATACAGGTTATTGATCAAAAACGTTAACAGTCTGTTCCTCACAGATACAGCTTGACCTGTAGCATTGCCCAACTATTTGGGTTTGCTACAAGTTCATTAATATGTTTTGCTCTAGAAAAAAATTTATGTTACATAACAGCATTATGGAATTGAATTTCTAGGCACTTGTAGTTTAGTTTAGTTTAAAGATTAAACTAAGTGGAACCCATTGGGTCCCAGCATCACACGGGAGGGCTGGTCTCCCAATGCAACATTCCACCTCTCCACTAATTCCAATATTGGTGGCCTGTGGGGGGGGGGGGGGGGGGGGGGGGGGGGCGTTCTGGAGCGCTAGTATGGGTGTTGTGGGGCTGAAGGGACTGGTTTCCTAGGGGGTAGTATGGATAATCAGCCATATGTGGTAGCGTTTTTTTTCTAAAATCAATATAAAGTGCAAACAGGAAATGGTCAAGATTAGACTTTTAATTATACAGAAGGCACGGCAACTTTAATTAGGCAAGCAAACTTTAATTATGCAAGGCAACTTTAATTAGGCAAGGCAACTTTAATTAGGCAAGGCAACTTTAATTGGGCAAGGCAACTTTAATTAGGCAAGGCTACTTTAATTTGGGAACACAACTTTAGCATTTCCAAACCAAAGGCCAACACAGCATTAGCATTTCAAAACCAAAGGCAACACAGCTTTAGCATTTCCAAACCAAAGGCAACACAGCTTTAGCATTTCCAAGCCAAACTATATTTTCAAACGACATGAAGGGCACTGACAGGTCAGTAAAACCACTCACAGTTTAGTAGATTTGTCAATTCTTCCCTTCCTTCCCGTACCACCCCCTCCCCGGGCGCGTTCCCTTGCAACCGCAAGAAATGCAACACTTGTCCCTTTACCTCCCCCCTCGACTCTATTCAAGGACCCCCAGCAGTCATTCCAGGTGCGACAGAGGTTTATCTGCATCTCCTCCAACCTCATCTATTGCATCTGCTGCTCTAGATGTCAGCAGATCTATATCGGTGAGACCAAGCGGAGGTTGGGCGATAGTTTCGCCGAACACCTCCGCTCGGTCCGCAAGAATCTACCTGACCTCCCGGTGGCTCAGCACTTCAACTCCCCCTCCCACTCCGTATCCTCTCTGTCCTGAGTCTCTTCCATGGCCAGAGCGAGCAACACCGGAAATTGGAGGAACAGCACCTCATAATCCGCTTGGGGAGTCTGCATCCTGGGGGCATGAACATTGAATTCTCCCAATTTTGGTAGTCCTTGCTGTCTCCTCCCCTTCCTCAGCCCTCCTGCTGTCTCCTCCCATCCCCAGCCTTTGGGCTCCTCCTCCTTTTTCCTTTCTTCTCCCCGCCTCCCCAACCCCGTTCATTCTGAAGAAGGGTTTCGGCCCGAAACATTGCCTTTTTCCTTCGCTCCATAGATGCTGCTGCACCCGCTGAGTTTCTCCAACTTTTTTGTGTACCTTCGATTTTCCAGCATCTGCAGTTCCTTCTTAAACACAGTTTAATAGACATGTGTTCAGTTTTCTTCACAGCTCAGACTGAGAGACGTGACCCTCTCGCTTCCCCATCTTGCAGAGACTGACCGAGGCACTCAACATTTCCGGGTTTTATAGTTCCTCCGGAAGGGGCGTGGCCTTCAGTAGTGAGAATCTCAACAGATTTTAAACACTAATAACTCTTTTATCTTTCATCAATGGGAAAACATCCTCTTGTCCTGCGCAGCGGAAGGGGACTCTGAGTAAGATGGCCAAAAATCACAGCCGTAAGCAGCAGCGTTTTTTTGCTAAAATCAATACACAGAACAACAGGAAGTGGTCAAGATCAGACTTTTAGTAATATAGATATAGCGCAGAAATAGGCCCATCGCCCACCGAGTCCGCACATTAACACACACGAGGGACAATTTTACATTCAAACCAAGCCAATTAACCTACAAACCTGTACGTCCTTGGAGTGAGGGTGGAAACCGATGATCTCGGAAAAACCCACAAAGGTTCTGGGGTGAACATACAAACTCCGTATAGACAGTGTTCAAGAAGGAACTGCAGATGCTGGAAAATCGAAGGTACACAAAAATGCTGGAGAAACTCAGCGGGTGCAGCAGCATCTATGGAGCAAAGGAAATAAGCAACGTTTATTCTGAAGAAGGGGTTCGGCCCGAAATGTTGCTTATTTCCTTCACTCCATAGATGCTGCTGCACCCGCTGAGTTTCTCCAGCATTTTTGTGTACCTCCGTATAGACAGTACCTAGGTCTCAAACCCGGGTCTCTGGCGCTGTAAGTACTGTAAGGCAGCAAATCTACCACCGCGCCATCAGTACTCATTATAAAATAAGTTACAGGAACAAAATACAGTAAGAGATAAGAAGTCAGTTAAATAAGAACTATATGGAGCAATGTTTTTAAGTTGTTTTATTTATTTTCATTTAGTTCTCTTTTTTATAATCTTGAACGTAAATTAAAATTTGAACCAACAACATTCTCCAACGGTACAAGTTGACATTTTAGCACCTGTGAGTTGGTTTGACAGCAATAAATTATCTCAGTAAAATTCCTATACATAGGATTCAATGAGACCTAACTTTCTCAAGTGAGTTGAGTGGGAATCCATCACATCATTTCAGCCATTCATTTGTTTCAATCCAAGGTCTCTCAGGTAGACACTATTATTGCTTCGCTCGTGGAGAGGAGAGTAAATCATCTGGCTACTTTTTATTCTTGCATTAAAATAAATACATTTGGTAGTGGTCTGATATATTCTTTGATGTCAATGGCCATGTTTCTTCAGAAATATTTGAGCGAAGGTCAGGTGAGGGATTTATAAAGTTTGTAATCCACATCTGTCCTTCAAACAAATATTTGAGGGGAAGCACACTATTTGTTTTCTGATTTCTTTGAGTAGGAATGATGTCAAAGTGACATAATGTCATATAAAGTAATTACATTGAATTATTATTTGCCAATTAACAAGACACCATTTTACGACTTGAACATTATAATCTTTGAGACAAGGGAACACTCTGACTTCTTTATTCCTGATCATACTATCTTCTCCCTGTCAATTATTTCCCAAGTTATTGATTTAAAATGTAAAGACATGTTTATACCAACTTCGTGCACAGAATTGTTCAATGTGACAGAACTTAACTTGTCGTGCAAGTAGAACATTACAATTTAAATCATAGAAGTACAGAAGCCAAATTACGTGAAAAATTAGAGCACATGGTATCGGGGGTAGGGTATTGACATGGATAGAGAACTAGTTGGCAGACAGGAAGCAAAGAGTAGTAATTTTATTTCGAAGTCTCATGACGAGAATACGTGAAGAACCCGCCAGCCTGCATGCGCATCAATACGTCGTCGCATGGCACGAGATACGGATGCATTCGAACATGCTCCGTCAGAGTTAATGGTGAATTAAGGATTTTTTTGCAGCAATGGTGCAGCAGGCTCGAAGATGCTGATAGGCGCGACCTGCACAGCAACCACTGCTAAATCTCCGAAAGAGAGCAGGTGGCCCGCCACGGTCTTGAAGTAGTTGGCCCGTGCGACCTGCACAGTAACCTCCATGAAAGCTCCGGAAAGGAGCAGCTTATCGACCCGGAATCGGAGACGCTGGCAGGCGCGACCTGCACAGTAACCTCCGTTAAAACTCCGAAAGGGAGCGGGTGGCTCGCCCTGCCATCATTAAGTCAGAAGGTAAGTTTCACAGAAACTGGCACTTTCGACGTTGATGTTGGTCCCAAGATTGGAGAAGCCTAAAACCAATGGGAAACGTGCAGCTGAAAATTCAGCCGCAGATTACCGCGGCGACGGGAGAGGTCGGCGGCCGTCGGTACCAATCTCGGAGACGTTGGCAGGCGTGGCCTGCACAGCAACCTCCACAAAAACCCTGAAAGGGAGCAGTTTGTTAACCCCGAGTTTGGGAAAGGCCAAGGCCAAAACGGCAAGGTATGTCCAAAAGGACAATATTGGGCAGGAAGGTACCGCCTCAACATCCATTGAGGATATCATCTGTCGCGTCTGAAAACTGGAAAACCTGATTGAAAGGCTGTTCAAAGGGAATGTGCTCTGCACACAGGCGACCGATACGGTTAGTTCCAGTCAGATGTCTGTGGCGGCAATACCTGGTTCAGGGTTGCATTATGATATCTCCCGCTAAGAGGGGAGTTTTGAGGATTATTATGTGGTAGACTCTGACTGCGGAGAAGTCGAAAAGGAACGCAAATTCCCTCAACAAGTGGATGATATGCTTCAACTCAAGTCTAAAAAGGAGCTGCGGCACTTGTGACAAAATTTGCCATCCCCTCGGGGATAGGATGAAGTTAGAGGAAGAACTGGCAAGTAGCATTGGTTACTTGCCTTCCCATCAGTTGAATGAGAAGAACATGTAGGACACTGCTGGAAAGAATGCTAGTCCTGATAACTGTCAGACATTGGAGGTCCCGAAGGTTAATGCCATCATTTGGGGCAATCTGAATGGCAAAACAAAGTCAAAAGACTTAAAACTCCAACGAGTTCAGAGATTTCTCACAGGACGGATTACAGCCCTTGCAAGAGCAGAGGAGGGAACTCAGCTGTCTGAATTGCAGACAGAAACCCTAACACTTCTGTGTAATGCACAGTTTGAGCTCAATTGTGTTCAAGGATGGTGTATGGACTGAGATCAACCCAAAATATGCCTATTTGTGCAAGGCATGTAATGTGCAGTCTGCGAAGTATCTCTTTGGAGAAGATTTGAGCAAGCAAGTAAATGACTTGCAAGAGGAATTCAAGGCTGCTGTGGGTGTGGTAAAGACACCCTTTGTGGGTAGACTCCTGTCTACCGGCATGCATATTATCCCTACCAAGCTAGCGGCAGAAACTGCTACACTGAGGCTAGTTGGAGCACCAGTCCTACACAATTAAGACCAAACCAGAGGCCTTTTATATGCGTTCCCCAGCAGGCAACGATGCCAGAGCCAAAGGGAGGGGACAGAACAAAATCTAGTGTCAGCTGACTCTATTGATCAACCGCCTAAGGCTGTTGAGGTATGTGAATATTATTACATCAGTCACATGAGATGTGCTGACGATATTCAAGTCGGAGGTAGATTGAGACTGTTCAAAAACAGGTGGGGACAGATAACCTCTGATCCTTTGATTTTACAAATCATAAATGGGTATAAGATTGAGTTTCTGGCTGACCAATTTCCTCCATGGCAAGCGAAGCCAAGACTCCCATACATATGGTCTAAAGAGGAAACTATGGCTATCCAAGTTGAAATAGAGAAACTACACAAAAAGGGGGTGATTGAGCAGTCTGTCCATGAACAAGCAGAGTATATTTCTAATATCTTACAAGATACAAGATACATTTATTTGTCACATGTACCAATTGGTACAGTGAAATGTGTGGTCACCATACAGCCATACAAATAATAAAGAGCACAGGACACGATAGTTTTTAACACAGACATCCCCACATGGAGGGATCAAATTCCCACAGTGAGGGAAGGCTCCAAAAATTCAGTCGTCCTCCTCTGTAGTCCTCCCGTGTTCGGGGTGCTCTCGAACCCCCCAGCTGTCGCCAATTCGGGCGGCTCGATCTTCAGGCCCGCTTGCCGGGGTGATGGACGTCCAACGTCCAACTTGTCAAGGTTGAAGAAGAGTGGAGGATACCGAATCATTCTAGGATTTGGTTAGTCTGATCACTTGCTTGTAATATAAGCATTTTAAGATGAATAATTTTCATTCAGCAAAACAGCTGATTACAGAGGATTGCTTTATGGCTTCAATCGATCTCAAAGATGCATACTATTCAGTACCAATACACGAGAGTCACAGGAAATATCTGAAGTTTATCTGGCAAGGCCAGTTATGGCAATTTAAGGCTCTTCATAATGAGTTGAGTTCAGCCCTAGGCTATTTACAAAGATTCTAAGCCAGTGTTTGCCCTACACAGATCTAAGGGCATGTTGTCATGGGATTTATAGATAACATGCTCGTTGTAGGTGTTACAAAACTTACCTTCGCTGCAGTTCAGTCGCTGCCCATGTGCGCGACTTTGAATAATTGACAGGGAGAAGATAGTATGATCAGGAATAAAATCATCTTCAAATTCCGTCAACTCCGACAATGGGACGGATCTCACATAGGGGACAAGGCAAGGTATGCCATTTATTTTTTAATATAAACTTGCTTCTTAGGATGCCTTTAATCAAAATTTCAAGTTGCGAAAATGTCATTATGTAAATCTACGAACCGGCAGTATTTTTCCTGCCGATATAGGGTTTAAATTCACTGCAACCGCAACGTTCCAAACCAGCGCGTTCCACAAAATCCCACTCGCAAGATGATTTAAATGCCCATTAATTTACAGGAATTAACCAGTAAATTCCTTCCATTTGGCCTATAAATTCATGGCAATGAGATTTAAAAATCATGTTATGTTGTGAATTATTGTGTGAATGTTATTTGGACACTTAGGCTTTTAAAAAATGTTAACCTTTTCTTAAGAAATGGATAGATGTTTAGATCTAGTCATTGAATTTTGTAATTAGCTACAATTGGGTAACTAACTAATTATATGCTTTAATTTCAGGTCATCCAAGTAAGATTTTCATATTTGTTTCAGAATGCTTCAATCTATAATAACTGAAAATGTCATTCTGTTCTCTTAATTTTTAAGAAAGATATGGGCTTTTAGTCCTTGATCACGGCTTTTGTGTTAAGTCAATGGAAAAGCAATAGGGAACAAGATGCTAATTTCCAAGTATGAAAATGGCCATAACTTTTTTAATACTGAAGATATGAAAGTGAATTAGGTGTCAAATTAAATTTCTTTTCATGCTTTATCTGATGGAAAAAATTGCAGACATGATTTTTTAAATCTCAACATTTTGTAACATTGCTACTGATTGTAAGGAAGGAAACAAAAATTGTAAATAGGTCTGCTGAAAGAAGCTCCTATATTTGCTCACAGACACGAGCAGTGGTTAGTTCAACCTATCACTCACATCCACTGCATGGTCGTATGGAATTATTAATTTGCAGGTTTTCAATTTGAGTATATGAGAAGCGACTCAGTTATAGCGCAATTAACACTGCTCGCAGTACCTTATCATCATATCTTGTACTAGGAGGGGGACAACAAATGAATGGCTCTCACCCACTGGTGACAAAGTTGATGGAAGGTGTCTTTACTATGAACCCTGTAAAGCCTCGATAAAGAGTAGTGTGGAATGTGTAATCAGTATTATATTTTTACGCAAATGACATCAGCTGCATCCCTAATGTTGCAGCAGCTGCTCATATGTTAGTCATGCTTATAACACTTATTTGAGCACAAAGAGCTCTGTCTTTATGCAATCTATGTCTGGATAACTCGGTCATATCTGACAAGAGGGTAGCATTTTATGTGAATTAACACATAAAGCAGAGCAGGCACGGTTGGGAATAAGTTGGAGTTGACAGCTACCCACCAGATCGTAGATTTTGGGTGTTTACTATGTGAAAAGGTACATTGAGGTTACCAAGAATGTACGAAATGAAGGAAAAGCTTCTTCATAGTTATAAATAAGTCTCACAAGAAAGTATTGGTGCACACTATTTCAAGATGGATAGAGTGTAAGCTGCTGAAAGCGGGAGTGAATACCGATAATTTCAAGTCACACTCTACCATGGCTGCTGGCACGTTGGCAGCCAATAGAATGGATGTTCTTCTTGATCCCATTCTTGCAATAACAGGAAGCTCAGATGAACACACTTTCGGAATTTTATAAAATACCGTTTAACATGTCTGGACAGTGTCTTGCAGATATAATTCTGGACAGTGCTACATGAACTGTTTGTCTAACTCAAAGGCAAATGGGACTGTGGCGGTGTACATGTATGTAAAGTTAGCATCATGTTGTTAATGGCTTATGTCTTTTCTACAATTTATGGTTTATCTGTGTAGTGTGTTCACATACAGATTGGTTTACTCCATGAAACAACAGAGCTTCAAAGGCTTCACGTAGTCTCATCACGAGACTTCGAAATAAAATAGAAAGATTAAATGAGAACTTACTGTTTGAAGTTTGATCTTGATTTTATGAGAAGTTGGAAAGACTACCCTCCACTCCCAACCCTGAATCTTATAAATTTCATTTGGTAAGTCAAGGGTCATTAATCTTTCTATAGCTTGAATCCGGTTCAAGTGGACTGCGGTTTCATGCAGTGGCTCTGAAGATTGATGTGCATGCGGGCTGGCGGGTTCTTCATGTAGTGTCTCACTCCAACTTCTCATAAAATCAAGATCCAACCTCAAACGGTAAGTTCTCGTCTAATGTTTCTATTAATGGGTCCTTGTCAGAATGGCAGGCAGATTAGTGGAGTGCCAAATACACATTGCTGGGACACCAGTTATTTACAATATATATTAACGATTTAGATGAGGGAATTTTTTAATTTATTTTTTATTTAAATTCTTTATTTCGAACAGAATAAAAAATAAAAAGCAGGTATGAAACAGCATTCAAAAAACAATAAAGCAAAACAAGACTATTTTAAAAGTGTCATAAACAATATTTATAAATAAATGAATTGTATGTGTCCGAAAAGGAGCAGGAGGAAACCAAAGCTTATTATTTCCCACCTCTTATTCAACTGCTTATAATTATCTTATACAAATTTAGCAGCTACAAACACCTATTTCCATATGTACACCAAATTATTTACATTTATACACTATTCAAATATTTACAAAGCCATACAAATAAAGAGAGAAAAAAAAGAAAAAAGAAAAAGAAAAAGAAAAAGAAAAAATCGTCATGTACTATACAGTATTTCTTAGACATATATAGAACACATCACCCTATAATCACCCTTCCCAATACAATCAATATAACAAATATCCCATTCAAGATCACCTATGCTCATCCCAATATCCTTTAAAAAAAAAGTGTTTTTTACATCCTTTTAAACTGAATTATGTTTGTGCTAAGTTTTATCTCCTGTTCCAAATCATTCCACAAATTCACCCCACAGATTGCCTTGCACATACTTTTAAGAGTTTTTCTGACATTGAGTTTTTCAAAATTAAATTCCCCTCTCAAATTATACCCGCCCTGTCTTTCCATAAACGGTTTTTGTATATTTCCCGGAAGTAAATTATTTCTTGCTTTGTACATGATTTGTGCAGTCTTAAATTTAACCAGATTGGTGAACTTCAGTGTGTGCGACTTTAAGAATAATAAATTGGTATGTTCAAGATATCCGGCGTTATTGATGATTCTTGGTGCTCTTTTTTGTAATGTCCATAATGGCTGTAGGTTGGTTTTGTAGGTGTTACCCCATATCTCCACACAGTAACTCAGATATGGCAATATGAGTGTATTATACAGAGTATGTAATGATTTGTGGTCCAGAATGTGTCTTGACTTTCCCAATATTGCTATAGACTTTGCCAGTTTTTGCTTTGACATGGTTTATATGTGGTTTCCAGCAGATTTTGTGGTCTAGGATCACACCAAGAAATGTATTTTCATACACTCTTGCTATACTTATGTTATCTATTTTCAATTGTACTTGAGGGTTTGTTTTATGTTTTCCAAATAGTTTAATCTTTGTTTTGCTTAAATTTAGAGACAATCTGTTGACATGAAACCACTGTTTACATTTATTCATTTCTGATGTGATGACCTCTAAAAGCTGTTTCAAATTGTCACCAGAACAAAAAATATTTGTATCATCGGCAAATATCATAAATTTCAGTATATTTGATACTATGCATATGTCGTTAATGTATATTATGAAAAGCTTTGGACCTAACACAGACCCAATGTGACATTGGGAAAAGGGGAAATACAACGGGATCTGGGGGTCCTTGTTCATCAGCCAATGAAAGTAAGCATGAAGATACAGCAGTCAGTGAAGAAAGCGAATGACATGTTGGCCTTCATAACAAGAGGAGTTGAGTACAGGAGAAAAGGGATCCTTCTGCAGATGTATAGGGCCCTGGCGAGACCACACCTGGAGTATTGTGTGCAGTTGTGGTCTCCTAATTTGAGGAAGGACATTCTTGCGATTGAGGTAGTGCAGCTTAGGTTTACAAGGTTAATTTCCGGAATGGTGGGACTGTCATATGCTGAGAGAATGGAGCGGCTGGGCTTGTATGCTCAGGAGTTTAGAAGGATGAGAGGATATCTTATTGAAACATATAAGATTATTTATGGGGTTATAGGGTTTGGACACGCTAGATGTAGGAAACATGTTCCCGATGTTGGGGGAGTCAGAACCAGGGACCACAGTTTAAGAATAAGGGGTAAGCCATTTAGAACGGAGATGAGGAAACACTTCTTCACACAGAGAGTTGTGAGCCTGTGGAATTCTCTGCCTCAAAGGGTGGTGGAGACCAGTTCTCTGGATACTTTCAAGAGAGAGCTAGATAGTGCTCTTAAAGAGAGTAAGAGGCAGGGGAAATGGGATGAAGGCAGGAATGGGGTACTGATTAGGGATGATCTGCCATGATCGCATTGAATGACGGTGCTGGTTCGAAGGGCCAAATGGCCTACTCCTGCACCTATTGTCTATTGTCTATTGTCTATTGTCTATTGACATCTGCAGGTTTTTGGATGACACAAAGCTGGGTGGCAGTGTGAGATGCTAGGCGGATGCTATGAGGCTGCAGGGTGACTCGGAGAGGTTGGGCGAATGGGCAGCAGCATGGCAGATGGAGTATAATGTGGATGTGTGAGGTTATCCACTTTTGTGGGAAGAACAAGAAGGTAGATTATGATCTGAATTATGTCAGTTTAAGAAATGCAATGAGACCTGGGTGTCTTTGTACACCTGTCACTGAAAGTAAGCATGCAGCAGACAGAGAAGAAAGCAAATGGCATGTTGGCATTCATTGCGAGAGGATTTGAGTATAGGAGCAAGGAGGTCCTATCGTAGTTGTATTGGGCCCTTGTGAGGCCAGACCTGGAGTATTGCGTGCAGTTTTGGTCTCCTAATTTGAGGAAGGACGTTCTTGTTATTGAGGGAGTGCAGCGTCGGTTCACCAGGTTAATTCCTGGGTTGGGTGGGATTGACATATGATGAAAGAATGTATCGACTGGGCTTATATTCACTAGAATGTAGGATGAGAGGGGATCTTATAGAAACATTTAAATTTTTATGGGATTTGACAGGTTAGATGCAGGAAAAAATGTTCCCGATGTTGGGGGAGCCCAGAACCAGGGGTCACAGTTTAAGAATAAAGGGCCTGTCCCACTTTGCGATTTTATGGATGATGATGGGCATCAGTGACTGACGCCCTAATCGCCTAAAAACCGTCAAGTAGTACGACACAGCCACGTCACAGCCGCGTCAAGGTATGACACTGCGCATCACCATGCGTCACCAATTTCCACGCATCACCATAGGACAGGTACACATCATCATAGGACAGCATGCAACAACATACGACAGCATAGAACAGCACCTATGACGTCACAGCCATCAAGCGGCATCAATATATGTCCACCCGCGACACGAATCGACAAGACACGACAGGTTGCGTCATCTGGGGCAACGTAGCGACGCGTCATGACGCATCGTTGTTGCATAGTGACGCATGGTGACGTATGGTGACGCACGATGATGCACAATAAATTAGCATAGGCAATGACCTGCGTCACCACGCGTTACCCATACTTCGTCATGCGAAAGGCACGCACAACAAGATAAGACACGCAGATGTCACGAGAGGATTTTGAACATTCCAAAATTCTGGGTTGGCAGGGAAACACCGCATGCACCCGCGCGTCACTACATGCGTCACCACGCATCACCACGTGTCACGACCGGACAACAACGCGGCAACCTCTTTTCAGGCTGTCGCCTAAAATGTCGCCCTAGTGGGACAAGCCCTTAAGAGGTAGGCCATTTAGGACTGAGATGAGGCAAACTCTTTTAACCCAGAGAGTTGTGAATCTGTGGAATTAGCTTCCATGGAAGGCAGTGGTGCCAATTCACTAGATATTTTCAAAAGAGAGTTAGATATAGCTCTTAGCTCTTAGGGCTAATCAAGGGATATGGGGAAAAAGCAAGAATGGGGTACTGATTTTGGATTATCAGCGATGATCATATTTAATGGCGGTGCTGGCTCAAAGGGCCTATTGGCCTACTCCTGCACCTATTTTCTTTGTTTCTATGTTTCTAAGCCAGGCTGACAGATTTGGTGTTTAGTAAGGAACTCCAAATTCTTACACTGAAGATAGACAGAAAATGCTGAAATAACTCAACGGGACAGGCAGCATCTCTGGATCGAAGGAATGGGTGATGTTTCAGGTTGAGACCCTCCTGAAAGATTTGGTGGTGTATTGCATATTTTCACTGAGTGGAAATAAGGCTGCTAGTGTCAATTTAAGACACACATTATCCAAATGTTTACTTATGGTTACAGCTGCCATATATGTCATTAAGTAATATAGGAAGCATACATATAAATCAAAAACAAAATAAATCAATAACCTTTGTTACATAAACTCGGAATTGCATGTGCAGAGAAGAATCTGAGTTTTGGAATGGCTGACTTGAGCGGCAGTCATGCATTACAGGAACTGACCCACAATGCCAAAGCATCAGGATTTCTCAACAAACAAATAATGGATTATCAATGTTTTACTGTTGTATTATGACGTATACTTTCCACAGATTGGATAGCACACAACCAAAAGCTTTTCACTGTACACCGGTATACGTGACAATAAACTAAACTAAACATACAGATTGAAGACAATCTTATCGAGTGGCAGCACAGGCTTGAAGGACCAGGTGATCTACTCCTGCTCCTGATGTGTATGTTCATAAGCTTGTACAGTATGTTTGTATAACTCCACAATCTTAAACAATAGACAGTTGTGACTCTGTTACACAATCTGTATTTTGTTTACATGCACAACATTATTTTGTAAAGTATTCATTAGCTTAAAAATATATAATCATAGGAAACTAATAATTACATTTAAATTTGCAGATATGTGCATTTAAAATGAAATCCAACTATTTTTACTCTTTTATCTAACTTTTTTTAATGAACATATTGAAGTGTCCCGACCTTAAACATTGTCTGACAATTCTCTCCAGTGATGCAGTCTGACCTGCTAATTTACTACAGCACTTTGTGTTTTACTCAAGAGTCCAGCATCTGCAGTTCTTTGGTCTACACATTAAAATCTACAATGATTCTGAATGAATTCAGAGTGTCTGAAAAAGTGAATTAAAAAAAACCCAAAGAACCCAAACCAAATCATACAAGAAACCCAGTGTTTTGTAGTCCTTGATAGTATTACAAGGCATAGGTGATTTTTTTTCCCCAAACATTAATTATTTATTGTTTATGATTGCTTTCACGATACATACATAATGTAATAACCAAATAAATGAGTTTATACGGGTAATATTTTCATTACCTTTAAATGGCATGATTCACATAGTACAAATGCTGCTTCAATTGATCACCACAAATTTAGAAGCATGCACTCATGGGCATCTTTACAGATCCAGATGGATAAAGCTTTTATTATCCTGCAAGGCGCTGTTGAAATAATAAAGATGAATATCACACTCCTTGTCACCTTTTTGGTCGTAGTGATTCCCTTAAGTACACAAATATGACTTCATACAGCCAAATAGATCCAGATGATCTCATGAGATAAATAGCCATTCCCTTTCCTTCATAAGGCCTCACCAAGATAAGGAAAATAAATATACCATCACAGTTATTTGTTCTCAGTGATTGCGAGAACTTTTGAAAACCATTGCAACTACTTTAAACTTAAAACTGAAATACGAATGAGAAATAACAATTTAAAATAAATTAAATATATTTTCTAAACTCACAAAAGATAAGAATCTTCCATTTTGTTTTACATTCGGTTTTTAATTTTGAATTAATTTAATGCTTATTTGTGTGCATCATGTTGGCTAATTGTTAACTTGGTTAGAATGTTCTGAGTTTAAACCACGTATGACCTCCAAGCTAGTAGTTTATTACATAAAGGTTTCTGCATTGCCAAAGGTACTATTTGTTACATGAGGCACTGCAGATAATATATCAGCCAGCCCTGCTGATGACGAAGCTCAGTCCCGGTCAAATATAGTAAATCTCAGTCATGCACCAATTACAAATTATCCTCGTATTTGGTCAAAAGATCAAATGCACTCATGTCTCTGTCTGAAATTCCAAATAGCAAAGCCAGCTGAAAATTACCACATGATAATTTGGTGCACAGCAGTAGAGTTGCTGCCATACAGCACCATAGACTCGGGTTTGATCCTGACTACGGGTGTTTGCCTGTACAGAGTTTGTACATTCTCTCCCTGACCTGCACGGGTTTTCTCCAGGATCTCTGGTTTCCTTCCACGCTCCAAAGACGTATCTAGGTTAATTGGCTTGATATAATTGTAAAATAATTGCCCCCAATGTGTGTAGGATAGTGTTAGTGTGCAGGGATTGCTGGTCAGCACAAACTCGGTGTATCAAATAACCTATTTCTGTGCTGTATCTCTAAACTAAACTAAACAAAATTAAGTCTGAGTTTTGAAGCTTCCTTGAAGCTCAACCAAATGTTAAAGGTCAGATGGGGCCAGAGCATATTGACTCTTTGCATGCTGGTCCCAGAGGAGGATCTATTATTACCTGATACAATCACTGTACTCTTTTAAATCTCTTTTCTACCTCTTGTACTTGAGTTTGGCTTGACTGTACTTATGTATAGTATTATTCAATTTGATTGAATAGCATGCAAAACAAAGCTTTACACTGCACTGAGGTATGCATAATAATGGTAAACTTAAATCTAAACGTAAACTTTCAACTGAGTTCTTACACACACAAAAAAAATCTCTTCATCCACCTCCTTGCTGCTCGTGGGTCAATTCTGCGCAAACATGGCTACCAGGGTTGCCTTCATGACAGCAGTGATTGCAATTAAAACAATTCATTGTGTGCAATATGTGAAGTGCTCTGGGACGTCTCTGGAAGATGTGATAAGGTACTTAATAATTGTGAGTTTCGGCTTTCTCTGTTAATGTGGAATAATGCCAATTATTCTGACCAGATATGAAAAGAACTTGGCAATAGAAAGGAGAAGGTGATGATAAATTGACAAGGCATTATCTGGGGATCAGTGATGAGTGTAATTCAGCAAGAGTCTTTTCTGGGTTTTCTTCTATTCATGGATGTCGAGAAACAATGGGACTTTAGTAATAATATCAAATATGCAGTTGGCACCAAACAATGAACCCGTATCACAATGCATAAGAATCACTGGTATTCAAAGGTATCTGGACAAATTAATTATAAGGGTCAAGAAATGGCAAATTACTTTTAATATGGGAGTTAATGACTTAGGAAGAAAAAGCAGGCAGAGTACTCATTCAGGGACATTAGCATGAAATTGAAAGATAAGGAGTCTGCCAGTGTGTTATTCTGGCACATTTCCAGTCATTGGGAGAATTATTTAGAACTTTGCAGGCTAACAACTAGTTAGGCAATTAGCACAGCGCAAACAGTACTGGCTTCATGGATAAATAGATATTTTTTTGGAATGGAAGGGGTGGATATGGGAATGGGATAGGGGTGGCTGGGTTGATAAATAGTGATTCAGACTGGCTGATGCAGGATGACAGGCATCTGTACAGAATAACTATTTGCAACAATAGCTAAGAAAATTAATGATGGAAACTTACACTAGAAAAGTTGCATTTACACTACAAAAAAAGTATATATTTAATCGGTCTGAAGGAGGATCCAGACCTGACATGTTGTCTGTCCATTCCCTCCACAGATGCTGCCTGACCTGCAGTTTATTTGTTGCTTAAGATTCCAGCATCTGCAGTGTCTTGTGTCTGTCCCTATATATTTCTAATATTTGCCATTGGAAGGGAAAGGCTGGAATATTGTCAAGCTGCAGGGAGAGAAAAACAAAACAGAATTATTGGACAATCAAAAATAACTAAAGCAAATGTCCACAGTTACAATACCATTGCATAGCAAAATACCAAGCCTTTCATAGAGCAGATCTTGCTTTACCCTCATAATCTTGCAGCAAATAAGGAAAGCATTTGTTCCCATTTGGAAAGGTGATTCAATTGTTCAAGAAGAACCACACAAATAGTTGTGAATTGATGGGGTTCCTTGTAATTCACTTTTCAGCACTTGCTTGGCTGACTCGTGTTTAACGGTCATAGAGTCATACAGCACAACGTGGAAAAAGAACCTTTGGCCAAACTTGCCTACACTGACCAATATGTTCCATCTATATTAGTCCAAACTGACAGTATTTGGCTCATAGCCCTTTAAACTTGTACTAGCCATGTACCTGTCCAAATGTTTCTTAAACGTTGCAATGGTACCTGTCTCAACTCTTCCAGCAGCTCGTTCCATACATCCACCACCCTTTGTGTAAAAAAGTTACCATTCAAGTTCCTATTAAATCTTTCCCCCCTCACCTTAAAGCTATGTCCTCTAGTTCTTGAATCCTCTACATTGGGCATGAGACTCTGTGCATCAACCCAATCAATACCTCTCATGATTTAGTACACCTCTATAAGATCACCCCTCAACCTCCGCTCCATGGGAATCCAGAGTCCTAGCCTGCTTAATCGCTCCGATAGCTCAGATCCTCGAGATCTGGCAACATCCTTATAAATCTTTTCTGTACTCTTTCCAGCTTGACAACATCTTTCCGATAACATGGTGCCTAGAACGGAACACAATACTCAAAATGCGGCCTCACCAATGTCTCACATAACTGCAACATGACCTCCCAACTTCGATACTCCTGGTTGTGTTAAATCCTGTCCCCTGTCCTGATTTGCCATACGTGCCCTCTTGGCTGCACTTACCCACTCCAGATGTGAAGGACTGATCTCAATAAACCTCTGCACTGAGCATATATAATAGGCAAGGGAAACCAAGCCCAAATGAATTTAAAAGGAGTGCAGGAAGTAGAGTTTTGGTGATGTTAAAAGGAGTGTGGATGATACATGAGAATTATAACCCTGATGAACTTAACCAAACAATTGGTTTAAAAAAAGAACCGGGAAGTTTCAAGAAAAGTTCATCCAGCTTGATTTAAATGGTAATCTAATGAAAAGCATGTCAAGCATATAGAAACAATGAACTGCAGGTGCTGGTTTACAAAAAAAGACATGTACTGGAGTACCTCAGCAAGTCAGGCAACATTTCTGGAGACATGGATAGGTGGCGTTTTGGGTCGTGACCTTTCTTCAGTCTGAAGAAGGGCCCCGAATTAACACGTCACCTAACCATGTTGTCAGTGATGATGCCTTTAACTCAACTGAGTTATTCCAGCACTTTGTGTATTTTGAAGTATATTTGTTATGTGTTGATGAAGGTAATGAATAAAAGCATCTCAGACAAATGGAGTTCACATTCTTCACCCCATGGGAACTCCTGGACAATTCCTGTCATTCAGGCAGATACGAAAGGGTAGGCAGCTTGCTCAGGAAACCCCAGAGGCATCGTATGGACTAATCAATATTCAATTCTCAATGAAAGAGGGAAATATTTTTTCCTGAGGGTGCAACCAGAGTCATGACCATAGCACCACCAATGGCTCAATTGTATGGAGGAATGAGAAAGACAAGAGAGAGGAGCATGGTCAGGGAAGGAGACAGGTAATTCCTTGGTGTCAAAAGTACAACAAGGAAATGTTGCCTCCACGGTTCTAGGATCAAGAACATCACTCAACGCGTGCAGGATATTTTGAGAGGGTGATTTGAGGGAGTAGGGGGGAAAGTGTTGGGGGGAGATGAATAGCCAGTGGCAGTGGTTCAATCCAACGCAGTGGATACTTATTTACCGATAATTTTTACCAAAGCCAATTAACCTAACAACCCGAGATTGATCCCTGGGATGGCAGGACTGCCATATGGGGAAAAATTTAAAAGACTAGGCTTGTATTCACTGGAGTTTAGAAGGATGAGGGGATATCTTATAGAAACATATAAAATTATAAAAGGACTGGACAAGCTAGATGTAGGAAAATGTTCCCAATGTTGGGCGAGTCCAGAACCAGGGGCCACAGTATTAGAATAAAGGGGAGGTCATTTAAGACTGAGGTGAGAAAAAACTTTTTCACCCAGAGAGTCGTGAATTTATTGAATTCCCTGCCACAGAGGGCAGTGGAGGCCAAGTCACTGGATGGATTTAAGAGAGAGTTAGATAGAGCTCTAGAGGCTAGTGAAGTCAACGAATATGGGGAGAAGGCAGGCACGGGTTATTGATAGGGGACGATCAGCCATGATCACAATGAATGCTGGCTCGAAGGGCCGAATGGCCTCCTCCTGCACCTATTTTCTATGTTTCTATGTAATCCGTATGTCTTTGAAGTGTGGAGGAAACTGGACCACCCGGAGAAAACTCATGAAGTCACAGGGAGAACGTACAAACTCCGTACAGACAGCAGCTGGAGTCAAGATCAAATCTGAGTCTATGGTACTGTAAGGCAGCATCTCTACTGATGCGCCATCATGCCACCTTTGTTGCTGAGTTTGGTGGTGCAGCTTTCAAGCTTCTGTGTTTTCTGCCCAATTGTCGTGGGGGGAAGATGGAATGATTGGGGTGGGACAAGTCTTTGATAATGTTGGCTGCTCTTCGGGGATATCGCAAAGTTTAAATGGAATCAATGGTGGGAAGTCTGGTCTTTGTGATGAATTGAGCTACATCCAAAGCTCTCTGTAATTTCTTGTGGTCTCAGACAGAGCTATTCCCAAATAGATAGTATTTATTTCAGAGATTAAGAGAAATGGCAGATGGAGATTAATCTGGAAAAATGCGAGCTGCTATATTTTGGGAGGTCGAATGCAAAAGGAGAGTACAGTAAATGGCAAGACCCTTCAAGACATCGAGGTACATGGAGATCTTGAGATGCAACCTCCCATCTCTCTGAAAGTTGCAACACAAGTGGATAGATGGCAAGGAAAGTATATGGCATTCTTGTCTTCATCAGTCAAGTATAAAAGTTAAGAAAATCATAAAGCAGCTGTATCAAACTTTGGTTTGGCCATGTTTGGAGCATTGTGTGTGCCACATTACAGGAAGGATATGGAGTGCAGAAGAGGTTAACCAGGATAGATCGATAGTTTTCTCCAGAGTAGGAGGCAAATAACATTATGAGAGGCAAAGATAGGGTATATGTCTAGAGTCCTTTTCCTAGGATGTAAATGTTAATTACTAGAGGGAATGCATTTAAGGTGAGAGGTGGAAAGTTTGGAGGTTTACAGGGCAAGATTTTTACAATCTGAGTAGTACCATATAACCATATACCAATTACAGCACCAAAACAGGCCATCTCGGCCCTACAAGTCCGTGCCGAACAACTTTTTTTTTTTTTTTTTAAGTAGTAGGTGCCTGGAATGTCGTCAGAGTAAGTGGTAGACACAGACAGAGTCATAGATAGTTATAGAGTGATACAGTGTGGAAACAGGCCCTTCGGCCCAACTTTCCCACACTGGCCAACATGTCCCAGCAAAACTAGTCCCACCTGCCTATGCTTGGTCCATATCCATCCAAACATGTCCTATCCATGTACCTGTCTAACTGTTTCTTAAACGTTGGGATAGCCCCAGACTCAACTACCACCTCTGGCAGCTCGTTCCATACACCCACCACCCTGAATAAATGACCCATCAGATTCCTATTAAATCTTTCCCCCTTCACCTTAAATCTATGTCCTCTGGTCCTCAATTCCCCTAATCTGGGCAAGGGATTCTGTGCATCTACCCAATCTATTCCTCTTATTATTTTATCCAATAGAAATGTTGCAACAAAAAATAAAAAAAGACACACGAACATGCAAGGAAAAGGCGGTTTGTCCAGGCAGATGGGATTAGTTGAAAAGGAGAAGGAGGAGGAGGAGGAGGAGGAGGAGGAGGGAGGAGGAGGAGGAGGAGGAGGAGGAGGAGGAGGAGGAGGAGGAGGGGGGGGGGGAGGGGGGGAGGGAGAGGGAGGAGGGGAGGAGAGGAGGAGGGAGGACATTTTGACTCGGGATGCTTTTTCAGACTTAACAACAATGTAATTGGACAATGGGAGTGGAATTTCAGATCGTGAGAGGTTTTGAGAGGTGGAAGTGGGAAGGAATACTCATTGTTTGTAGAATTTAACCAGGGAACACTATTTAACAAACAGATGTGGCCCATTTAAGAGGGGTGAAATGAGTTAATTTCTGCCAGGGATTTGTGCCTCAGGAATTCTCTTCCTCCCAAGGTGGTGGAAGTAGAGTAATTTAGTATTTTTAAGACAGAGGTAGATAGATTTCTGATAAACGAGGGGACAAATGTTATTATAGATGGGTGAGAATAAGGAACTGAGGTTCCAATCAGGTCAGCATAGACATTATTGAAAGGCGTAACATGCTTTGATGGCCCAGTGATCTGTTCTTACTCCTCACTTGTATGTATCAATTACATCAAAAAAGGATGCTATTTGTCGTGACCATAGATACTGACTATGGATGCTTGGCTCTATGGAGTTTGCACGCTCTCCGTGCAATTGGGTTTTCTTCAAGATCTTCGGTTTCCTCCCACACTCTAAAGATGTACCAGTTTGTAGGTTAATTGACTTGGTATATATGTAAAATTGTTTACATATTGTTTGTAGGATAGTGTTAATGTGCGGGGATCGCTTGTCAGTGCGGACTCCATGGACCAAAGGGACAGTTTTTGTGTTATTTCTCGAACTATAAACTAAACTAAAGCTGTTTGTTATCAGGCAACTAAACTATCGACCAACAACTAAAGAGCCATTCTGAGCTACTAGCTACTTCACTGGAGACCCTCGGACTATCTTTACTGGACTTTACTAGCACTAAATGTTATTCACGTTATTCCCTTAATCATATATCTGTACATTGTGGATGGCTCGATTGTAATCGTGTGTTGTCTTTCCGCTGACGCAACAATAAACAAAACTCAAACAAAACTCAAACTTCAATCTAGGTACTTTTACAGGAGAGGAGTGTACTTGGAAATTATAGCTGGAATGAAAAAGGCAGATAGAAAATAAAATAGTAAGATTAAACGAGAACTTACCAGTTTGAAGTTTGATCTGTATTTTATGAGGAGTTACGATGAGGGATTACGTGAAGAAGCCCGCCTCAGGACGCATTGCGGCATACTTCAAAGCAGCGGTGTGGAATCACAGATAGACACAAGTATTTGAAGTAACATAGTAAAGAATAAAGAGACATCAATTATCAGTTTGATCCATGTAATGAGGGTGGGAGCGGAGGGCACGTAATCCCTCATCGTAACTCCTCATAAAATACAGATCAAACTTCAAACTGGTAAGTTCTCGTTTAATCTTACTATTTTACTTCGGAGTCACGTGAGTGACTACGTGAAGATTTCAAAGCTTCTGTGATTTCAAACCGTGTAACAGCTTTATATCACTCGCTGCCGAAGCCTTTGAGGGAGGAAGCGTGTTATCATAATCAACCAATGATTCTGTTTATAGAAAAAAACAATGGTATTTTTACAATAACACTGAAGAATTTTAAATGCTCCCCTTGGCTAATTTGAATATTTGCAGATTGGAATCTTTCCTGCAAATAAAAACAGGTTTTGTCAACAGTTTATAATAATTTATTTCTCTGAACGTTTTACCCCCACTATTCTGCTGTAGCCAGGATGTGGTTTACAGGCACGTCCATTCTTTTGCCGTTGACGTGGAAGCTTCTCCTGTGGGATGACAACTTTATACATGTTAGTTTTATCCCAGGAGCTTTAACCTGCTTGAGCCATTTCAAAAAAGGCTTGTTACCCGACCACAAGGTGTTTTGTGACCAACCCACAAGGCTTTTCATCTCCCTCGCATAATTAGGTTGTGTCTATGTAAGGTAATAGGGTCTTGGCACATACCGTGTTTTCTGGCGGGTAGCCCGGGTTTTATGACTGGATAAGGTGTTCCTGGTCTGGTTTGACCATTCCCTGGACAAATGATAGAGATCTGGTCTGAAGCTGTGAGCATGGTGTCCAGTTGAAAATAGGAGTAGTGACTGGACCCTCTGTGCTGTTCCATGTGCCTTCAACATATGTTTTTAGTGCATAGAAGGTTCAGGTTTAGGGCTCTGGCTGGTGGGATCCCCTGAAGTATGGTTAACCACTGTGACATCCCATATATAGGTGTACCTAGTCTAGGGGTTTAGAGTTTTAATACCCTTCAAATTTACCACCAGCCAGTGACCCCATGGCCTGTTGTCCTGTAGCTGTTTTGAAAAAGAACAGGCAGGGCAATTCTAGCTGTGTTGATGGCACTGTAGCCGAATCCTTCATCACGATGAAGGTTCTCCAGGAATTCCAGTTCGTAGTACCTGTATCGGATGAGTAGGTTTTCCCTGTATCCTTGCAGTACTTCTCTTGATGCTGGACAAGTGTTGTAGTCCAGTGGATGTTCAAAAGGATGCTGACATGGTGTCGATTGTTCAGTATAACAATCCCAGTCCCAGAGGCTTGCGCAGAATCTGCAGCTCAGGAGCTTATTTTCTCATGGCACAGTTGATTTGTGCCCGGCTCCGATTATTAATAATTCTGGGTACTGGAAAACACCATCCAAGTTTCAACAGCTATGTCATGGCGTGAAGTGAAACAAGGGCTGCGTAAGTCCGTCAGGTACTATCAAATACCTGAAGCAGAATCCTTTAGTACTGTGCGTTGTTCTCGATTGGTGAGGCAGAAGGGCAAAAAATACATAGAATTAATTTCACCAATGCAGCGTGAACGCATTTGTCTATCAATATTATAAATACATTCTTGAATGACAACATGACCTATAGGTCAGAAAAGTTAATATATATAGCTGACGATCTTTCTGCTGGAACTATCTGTCCCAGAGAATTTTTTAATGAGGATTCCACTGCCCCAGGGTCTGGTTTCCCCCCGCGGCATACATAGGACATCCCTGAACACCTGGTGATATAGCGTTAATGCAAATAATCGATATCAGTTTCACATACCATTTTAATTGTCATTGTCAGTGTACAGTACAGCGACAATGAAATGCATTAATATCTGTTGCATCATATAGCTTATTAGTTTTGTTAACTTTATATGAAAACATCTAATTGATGTAGTCCTTAATATTATGTGACCTGGTGTCTGTCACTGTATTTTGCTTACCGCCCAGGTAAGTTGTTGATAGTCAAATACATCTATGGATATACCATTGTCAAATTGGTTTAACCAACTTCTCATATGATACCGACTTTATGCTGCCATATGGTTAATATAGGCCACCTCCATAGTGTAGTCTATTTATACCCATACATGCAAGTGCTTTAAAACTCATAAAATTCACCCGAACATTTTTTAGATAATTAATGCCCAGTATAAGTGGTAACCCCACCACTGTCTTTCTGATATTACTTCAGTGGGTAACTTCATGAGATGCTCAATGACAACCTATATGTTGTTTTTGATACTAACATCTGAATGATGTAGACAGAAATGGTACCATTTTTTCCCAATCACTCTGTTATTTGTCGAGTAGTTGGCAGTTTGACCATTAATTTGTGCTTGTTTGTGCCAATTCAACTATGTTGTCTCTTGGCATCCTTATAGTTACGTGGACTGAATTAATATGAAAGCCAAGATAGTCCAAGAAAGCGCTCTATATGCTGGTAGGAACCAGACCCACCTACCTCCATGGTTATTGGCGGTTTTGTGTTTTCTGTTTTCTGTGTGCTTTTGTTCTGAGGACGTGCTGGCGACGTTGGGGGGAGGCGCATTTTCCAGGGGGTCCGCGGCGGGCCCTGATCTAAAAGATCTTTGGGGATAGTGCGGCCCCAAGCATTCACCAGTCCCATATTCTAGACATTGACTGGTGGATGCCGTGAGGTGCTGCTGTTTGGGTATCGAAAGTCGTGGTTTGCTCGTCCCTTGGCCTGCCCTTATGATGCCGAAGGTTTTTGATGCCTCTTCGATCTCCTTCAGCTTTTTGTTCAGATCTCTCCCAAATAGCAGTGAGTCTGCCTCCGCTGCTGGGCTTTGCTCAAGCCTGCATCTTGGAGATTGAGGGCAGGTGTTGTATTTCCCTTCAGAGATTGTATAGTTCGAATTGTGGTACACCTTAATACCAGCACTTTCTGGTGGCATGTGTTGATCTCGTTATCTCCACAGAACGAGCATAGGCTGTGGTAGCTGACTTCAGGAGCCTTCGGCTCCGCTGTAGCTTGAGTTTATATGCCCGCATAACGCCCCCACAACTTCCAGATTTTGCTGTTTTAGGCTTATTCCCCTTAAGGGCCTCACAGTTCTCTGGTGCTGTATATTCTTGCTGGCTGCCATTGTTTTGGCTCCGGCGGTGCTCCAGCCCGTGGGGTTGCTACGAAGCGGTCCACCACACCCAACAGCTGTTCCTGATCCTGCACCTCATGCATACTCCCGATTTTGTCTGCCTGCCCCATTTGCAGACCAGCCCTGCCCTGGTCACCAATGCTAGCCTCCTGCTCCAACCCGTGGTATGAGGGTAGCAAAGGGCAGTGCCTGACACGACACTATGGAGGAGGTGCCTGTCCTGTCTCGCCGGGAGCGCTGCTGTTCCCGGTGGACCTTCTCCTCCAGGAGCTGCTAAATGCAGCTCAGGCGGCTGTCTCTCTCTGCTTTGGTAGAGACATGTCCCCCTCCGACGAATCGGAGACGACCGGCCGTTTGGCTTCCTGGCCGCTTTCCCAGTCCGCCGTGCAGGCTCTGGCGAGACTGGCTTGGCTCGGTCTCAGGGATAGCGAAAACCGCTCTGCGAGCGACGCTGCCGCCGGTTGCTGCCCCGCTGGTAGAGTTGGAGCGGGGCAGTTTCTCTTTGCGAGTTTTTTGCGTTGTGTTCCTGAAATCTGTAATAAAACACAACTGCAAACTCACCTTTCCAATGCCCAAGAGCCGCTCCTGCAGCTCAGGCGGCTGTCTCTCCCCCTCCTGGGTGGAGAGACGTCCCAGTCCGATGTCGGCTCCACCGCCCGGTTTTACACACATCCAGCCCGCTGCTCAGGCGCTAGCGGGCTGGCTCGGTCGCGGTGTCGGGTTTGCGGACCGCCCGCTAAGCGGTCCTACCGCCTGTTGCTGCCCAATGACGTTTCCTTCGTCGAGCGGGCAGGTGCAGCATTTTCCCCAGCCCGCAGCTGATGCTGACGGGCTTGGTGCAGTGTCGGGAGCGGGCCGCTGATTAGCGGTCCTTGCTCTCTCTCTCTCTCTGCACTCGGGCTGCTGCTCACCTGCACTCGGGCTGCAGCGCACTCCACGCCAGCACTGCACAGTGGGTCCCCTTACCGGCTCCGCAAATGTCGGAAGCCTCCTCCCGCCCGCCTGCCTGCCTCACCTGGACAGTACTCGAGAGCGAGCGAGGACTGAGGGGACCCCAACGCAGTGCTAGCGCCGTCTTCCTGCGCTCTCTTGATGTCGCCCCTGTGGAGAGTTACCGGCACCGGCACAGCTCCCATCCATGGTCCGCCGGCGCTCTCTCTCCCTGGTAGCGTCTTTCCTCCCCTCCCGCGAACGGAAAACTCCTCGCGGAGTCCAAGGGGCCCGCTTGCACGCCCTGCGGGAAACAAGCAGACGCAAAGGGGCTGTAACAGTAAAGGTAAGTACTTACCTAAACTTAGATTTTTTCTCGTTTCTTCGGGAGCCCTGTCTCCCGCCTGCCGCTTTGCATGCTGAAACGTAATGCCGCAATGCGTCCTGGGGCGGGCTTCTTCACGTAGTCACTCACGTGACTCCGAAGTAAAATAAGATAAGCATAGATACAAGGAAGTGTGGATGCTGGTTTAAAGATTAACACAAAGCGCTGGAGCAACTGAGCAAGTCGGGCAAAATCTCTGGAGGCATTGGTTAGGTGATATTTTGGGTCGGGACACTTCAGACTGATCAGATCACGAGGAAAGCCGCAGGCCCAGATGGCATCTCGGGGCAAGTACTTAGGTCCTGTGCTACGCAGCTAGCTCCGGTGCTCACTACAATATTCAACCTCTCCCTGGTCCCTGCCTGCTTCAAAAGATCCATCATTGTACCGGTACCTAAAAATGCCTCACCAGCCTATCTGAATGACTACTGTCCGTTGGTCCTCACCTCAGTAGTCATAAAATGCTTTCAGAGGCTGGTCAAGAAACACATCTGCGCCTTCCTCCCTCGCAACATGGACCACTACAATTCGCATACCGTCCGAACAGATCCACGGACGATGCGGTCTCCCAGGTTCTGCACACTGCTCTCTCTCACCTTGACAACCAGAAGGGGGGGCTACATGAGGATGCTGTTCATAGGCTACAGTTCAGCCTTCAAGTCAAGTCAAGTCAAGTCAAGTTTATTTGTCACATACACATACGAGATGTGCAGTGAAATGAAAGTGGCAATGCTCGCGGACTTTTGTGCAAAAAACAAACAACAAAACAATCAAACAAATTATAAACACAATCATAACACACATATTCTTTTACATAATAAATAATGGAAGGAAAAACGTTCAGTACCTTCAACACCATAGTCCCTAACAGACTGGCCTAGAAGCTGCTGGAATTGGGGCTCAACACCCCCCTGTGTGCCTGGGTCCTGGACTTTCTCTCCGCCAGGCCCCAGGTAGTCAAGATGGGAGGGAATACATTGAAGTCCCTCACCCTGAGCACATGGTCCCCCCAGGGTTGCATCCTCAGCCCCCTACTGTACTCCCTGTACACACATGACTGTGTGGCCAGGATCAGCTCCAACTCGATAATCAAGTTTGCTGATGACACTGTGGTGGTGGGCCTGATCTCAGATAACAATGAGAAGGACTACTGGGAGGAGGTGGCTCATCTGGCACTCTGGTGTCAGGACAACAGCCTTCTCTTGAATATCAAAAAAACAAAGGAGCTGATCGTGGACTTTAGGAGGGCACATCATCTGAGGACGTACACACCATTGAAGATAAATGGGGTTACTGTGGATAGGGTGAGCTGTTTTAAATACCTGTGAATCCACATCTCTGAGGATATGACATGGACATCACACGCCGCAGCACTCGTGAGTAAGGCAAGGCAGCGCCTTTACCACCCCAGGCAATTGAGGAAATTCAGAGTGTCTCTGAGGATCCTCCAGTGCTTCTACTCAGCGGCTGTGGAAAGCATCTTGTCCGGAAATATCACGATTTGGTTTGGGAACTGCTCTGTCCAGGATAAGAAGGCTCTGCAGAGAGTAGTGCGTTCGGCCGAACGCACTATGGGAACTACACTCGCCCCCCCTGCAGGAACTATACAACAGGAGGTGCAACTCCGTAGCCACCAAATTCGTGGGAGACCCCTTCCATCCCTGGAAAGGACTGTTCCAGCTGCTACGGTCAGGCAAACGCCCCCGTTGCCATGCTGTGAGAACGGAGAGGATGAGAAGGAGTTTCTTCCCAGAGGCCATTAGGACTGTAAACTCCCATCTCTCCAGGGACTAACTTTACTGTACCATTTTACTATTGTGTCTTTTTAAAATTGCTGTTTTTTTCATTTTTCTTTCCTCCTTCCCACAATTATATAATATGTGAATATGTGATTCTGTTTCATTCTGTTTGTAATTTGTTTGTTTGTTTTTGCACAATTCGCAAGCATTGCCACTTTTCATTTCACTGCACATCTCGTATGTGTATGTGACGAATAAAGTTTGACTTGACTTGACTTGATTGTCATGGTGGGGGAAACAGCTGGAAATGTGGTGGGGGCACGACAAACCACAGCAAGTGATAGGTGGATATAGGTGAGGGTGGGGGGGTTATTGGTAGAAGGGAAGAGATGAGAAGGAAACAAAAGGTTGTAATATAAGGAGAGAAGAGGAATTTAATGTGAAGCCAGAGGAAGGGATAGAGATGGAAGGAGATGAGGAAAGGGGAAAGAGGGGCAGGATTGTGAGAGAAATGGATACACATCAGGTGGGCACAGGGAAGAGAGGGAATGATAGGTTTGTTACCTAAAATTGGAGAATTCAATGCTCATACCATTTGGTTGTAAGCTACCTAAGCAGAATATCAGGTGCTGTTCTTCCAGTTTGCTTGTGACCTCACTCTGGTAATGGAGGAGGCCCAAAACTGAAAGGTCGGGATGAGAATGGGAAAGGCAGTTAAAATTGTTATCAACCGGGAGATTCAACAGGCCTTGGCAGCCTGGTGAAAAAGTTCGGCAAATTCTAGTCTACGCGTGGTCTCGCTGATGTGAAGAAGGCAATATCCAGAGTACCAATGTGCCCTCCGTTAAAATAAAGTATAGGACAGATGTCATGTTATCAGATCGACATAAAAAGGTGGAGTTACTAAGAGGGACGGGCATCATCTCTGGGGAGAAGCAATGGGTGATGTTTCAGGTTGAGACTCTTCTTCCTCATGTTATTGATTGATTACAGAAACTTCAAAGAGAAAGGATGAAGGGAAACAAAAGAGAGTAAAGACTGAAAACAAATATAGACAACAATAGGAAGGAAGGAAGGACCGTTCAGAAGCCTGATAACGGAGTGGAATATGCTGTTCCTGAGTCTGGTGGTGCACGCTTTCAAGCTTCTGCCAGACTGAAGCAGAAGGGAGAAGAATGAATGACGAGGGTAGGACAAGTCTTTGATTATGTTGGCTGCTTTACCAAGGCTGCATGAATTTATTACTGCAAGAATTTAACATTTATTTACTAAAGGATGATAAACTAGCCACCAATACTTTTCATACCCCAGAGAACAGGATTCACAGCATGGACATTGCTCTCGAGAATTTATTAGTAAATGTTAAGCCCCCACTGTAGAAATAATAATTTATTTTTACATCAAATTATGATTGACTGTACTTGGATGCAATATACCCTGAACTTATTACAGCTCAAATTAAAAATGGGAACTTACTAGCTGTAAAACAAGATCAGGGCTTTGTACACTGCAATGCATTGCTTTGTGAGCTATTTCAGAGCCAATACTAATGTAATAAATAATATGTTAACTTATAATTGTTTGCATGTTTTAAAACCAGTAAAGCTAAGAAAAGGGTGTCATTTCTTCCATTAACTTTAGGTTGCAAAATCGTCCAGCTACAAATAGTATATTTGCGCTTGTATTAATTAAAACCTCTTCACGTGAATTTCTCGTTGGTGTTCAATTATATCGTATGGTAATTGTCCATTGAACACTAAAGATGTTCCTGAAAATTAGTATCAAAGAGCAGAGTGAAATTGTATATTAATATTTAGGTGACAGGCTGATAGGACTGCACTTCAGACTTAGCAATAAAACATTATGACCTCTTAACCATGTTCAGACTAAACCACAGAAATCCCATTTGTACTTTGAGCTGTAATAAGTTCAGGGTATATTGCACCCAAGTACATTCAGTCATAATTTGATGTAAAAATAAAAGATTCTTTCTACAGTAGGGGGTTAACATTTACTAATAAATTCCAGACAATGATGTCCATGCTGTGAGACCTGTTCTCTGGGGCATGGAGAGTATTGGTAGCTAGTTTATCATTTCTTAATAAATAAATGTTAAATTCTCACTGTAATAAATTGCCTATTAACCATAATGAATATTCACTTCAGATTTTTAATAATATTGCTGTTTCGTATAGTTTCTCAGACACAATTTCCATTCCATTGCTTGTTTTAAAACCATATGGGAATTATGGGGAGATTAGATGTGAATTTAGGTAACCTTATACAATAACTCACTGTAAATGAGTACGCCGCTGTTGTGATTATATTCCAAGATAAGGAGTTGCATGAACTGCTTTTCATTTTTCAGAACTATTAATCAAGTTTTGCCCAATCTGTGGAAGAGACTTCTCCTGAAAAAAATAAGAATTACTTTTATATAGCCACGGTGACCCTGAGAGTTTCCAGTTGGATATTTCCAAATGTTTCTAAATCCTCTTTCAAATTTGATTGTTGGCCATTGAATTAATTGATATTTTCCAATATATTAAAATTCATACATGCCCATGTAATGGTGACAAAGACAATTGGAATATAAATATGCTGAAAATTCATACATTTAATTCTGTGGCCTCCAGTACTATTTCAGAATGAGGGCAGTTATGTGTTTAATCCTTAAACTGACTTACTCTCTTCATTCTCACAGGTTTAAAATCCAGCCTTTATAGTTAATTTTAATTTACAAAACAAATGATGATTTTACCTTGACCTCTGGTGAGAAATAAATTAAGAAAGTTGTTACTGTTAATTTTAAGGGAGTGGACATATACACACCGCGTAGTTTGTAGCATCTCATGCTAACATGCAGACTCAATTTAGTTGTCACAACAATCTCATCAATAATATTTTTGACACAATTACAAAATGTAGCAGGAGGATAAGTTTTTTTCCCCCACTAGCAATGTACATATAATACAAAGCAAAATTACTTGCACTTGATATTTTTATTCCCCAATATAGATATCCATTAGAAACTTGTCATTGTTCATACCTCACTGTCATTTACAGGGGAGCAAGATCTATTGGACAACGCTATAAGGAATACCAAGGAAATACATAATTTGTCACTTAAAATAATGGGTTTTCTTCTATAAACATAAGTTTTTTATTTTTAAAACACATTTTGAATGATTTAAAGATATTTTAATCAAATAATTATTTTATAAATTTAAAAAAATCTAAGAACAATGCGTACGGTTCATTAGAAAACAAAATTGCAGCTTGGGCCTCAGGAAGACTTCCAAATATGTTTGGCCAAATATTAAGTCTGAGTCATCCTAATGACTTGGCATCCGTCTCACCATTGAAATGAGCAGTGGAGCAGTGACTCCCAAAACAAAGAGAGGCTCCAGACAGACTTTGACCTTCAGCTTTATGCCAGAGAGGACTGGCTTTGGAACAGTGACACCATTTTGTTGAATTCATTGCCACAGATGGCTGAGGATGCCAAGTCAATTGTTATTTTTAAGGCGGAGTTTGACAGATTCTTGATTAGTAAGGGTGACCAGGGGTTCTGGGGAGAATGGGGTTGAGAGGGAAAGATAGATTAGACATAATTGAATGGCGTAGATTTTATGGGACGCAAGGCCTAATTCTGCTCCTAGAACATATGGACATATGAAGGTGGCAAGGGGCGGATGGAATGGGGATGGTTACTAACCCCCTTGGAGAAAAAACTTAAAACAGGTAAATGTTTTTCCTTATTTTACTTTATTTCAATGATATTTAATATTTGAAATAGTTTTAACAATATTTAACTTCTTTTTTTTGATAAAAGATGAATATTTTAAGGTGTATTGACTGTGACCTATTTGAATAGTGTGGCTGAAGTTTTTGGATCTGTTGCCTGAAATCTACGTTTTGCCTCACTGGATAGCTGTGAGGTACAAAGTTCAGATTGTCCAAACCTCATTAAGTAAACGTGGTGGTAGGTTGGGGCTGCAAATCCAGGCAGCTGGTTAGGTCCAAGACAAACTAGCCCACTGAGTGTTTGGTTCAGTTGGAACCAACTGCAAAATTGCACAGACTCTCAAACAGCTAATCATAAGATATCAAGGAACCCACATAGAACATAAAACATGATGCAGTACAACACAGGAATGTGTCCTTTGGCCCACAATGTTTGTGCTGAACATGATGGCAAGTTAAATTGATCTCATCTGCCTGTACGTGATCCATAACTCCATCCTCTGAAAGTAAATCTTCCAATTTTGGTGACATCAGCAAACATAGTCATCAAACTATCTACATTTATGTCTGTCATTTATCTATATACATCTACATATATATATATACATATATGTGAAATATATATTCCAAAAACACTCGAGTCAATCCCAAGAAATTCTCATTTTTCGTATGACCCAGTATTCCCGACTTACCAGTACAAAGAATTGCAAAAGAGGGTGTTCTAAAGGTAGGATGGCAATGCTTGCAGTCTTATTGCAAATATTGAACTTGAAAAAGAATATATTTTACAAAGCTGCTCACCTGAATATGATGAATTTATAATCCATTTTCTCATTACTTTGCAACAATCTGCTAAAGGAGATGATCAATTCAAAGAATATTAGGTTAGAAAATAATTTCATTATTTTTCTTCTCCTTATGCAGATCCTCAGGAACAAAGGTTAACTAGCTTCCATTCCGGTTCTGGGTTGATCAATGAGGCAAACGTTGGAACTACAGATTCTTGCACAGATGGGCCTGATGGTTTGTACCATTGGGTAGTTTGTGAAGCAGTATCATTTAGACTGTAGAAACAAAAAACTGCAGATGGTGGTTAATACACAAAATGACACAATGTACTAGAGTGACTCAGCAGGCCAGGCAGCATCACTGGAAAAAAAATGGATTGGTGATGTTTTGGGTCGAGACCATTTTTCAGAAATCTCGACCCGAAACGTCACCTATCCATGTTCTCCAGGATGGTGCCTCACTTGCTGTGTGACTTTAGCAATTTGTGTTCCTTTGATGTTTACATATCTGCTGCAAGTAAGAATTTAAGTGTTCCATTTTGGAACATATGACAATAAAACACTCTTGACTGACAATTGTCGTGGAGCTGAGTGGGCTACAGATGATTGGTTTATGTAAGTATGGAGCATCTCGACCCAATATCTTACCTATCAATGTTCTCCAAAGATACTGCCTGACCCGTTGAGTTACTGCAGAACATTGTGTCCTTTTGGCCATTTAGACTGTGCTCCCAATGTCTGGTGGCATAGACTTAAGGTTATCATCTCATCACAAATGTTCATTCTGCATATCAAGTGATCACAATGAGGGGTTCCTAGAAATCTATAGGAAATTTACTTTTATCCAAGGGGCCTTTAATCATATCTCCGAATCTTTCTTTTTTTCTCTCCATTCCTTGTATTAACTTCCTTCATAAAGCATTATGTGGAACACCGTGCCCATGTTCGATTGTGGTTCTTTGGAAAGTTGGCTGAGAGGTTTAGTCACGGATTGGAGTATAGAAGTTGGGAGGTCATGTTGCAGTTGCATAAGGTGTTGATGAGGCTGCATTTATAATATTGTGTTCAGTTCTGGGCACCATGTTACAGGAAAGATATTGTCAAGCTTGAAAGGGTTCAGAAAACGATTTATGAGGATGTTGCCAGGACTAGAGAGTGCGAGCTATAGGGAGAGGTTCAGTAGGCTGGGTCTCTAATCCATGGAGCGCAGTAGGAGGATGAGGGGGGGGTCTTATGGAGGTGTACAAAATCATGAGAGTATTCGATCGGGTAGATGCACAGTCTATTAACCAGAGTAGGGGAATCGAGGACCATAGGTTTAAGGTGAAGGGGAAAAGATTTGATAGGAATCCGAGGGGTAACTTTTTCACATTTTTTATATGGAACAAGCTGCCAGAGGAGGTAGTTGAAGCTGGGACTATCCCATTGTTAAAGAAAGAGTTGGACAGGTACATGGATAGGACAGGTTTAAATGGTTATGTACCAAGCACAGGCAAATGGAACTAGAGTAGCTGGGACACTGTTGGCCGGTGTGGGCGAGTTGGGCCAAAGGGCCTGTTTCCACACTACAACACTCTATGACTCTATCACTCTATTTCCCACCCTGTTAAACAATAAAATTTATCCAACAGAACCACCACTAATCTTCCCACCAGGCCCTGGTCCATTAATCTCTTGGCCTAAAGCTCCCATCTATTCTCTCTTCAACCCTGAACCAATTTTCACCCGCCTCAACCCAGCCACCGATAAGACATGACACATCTCTTTGGAGACCATCACATGACTGAGGCATCAGCCCCTCTAACCAACCCTCAGACAAGCCCTGCTCCTTCATAATCCCTGCAATTGGAACATACACTAAGAGAACTGTTAATGATTTCATATCAATTGAGATTTTCTGTTGTGTTTACAACCAAAATTGCACTTCAATTGGTGTGAATTAATATCCAGGCAGTGTTCCTTCATGTGAGAGCTATATGTGCTGCAGCATGGGAAAGAGAACAGCTCACAAAAGAGGTAGATGTTCTGTAATGCAGATCAGGACCATTGTAATGTCATTGAACAGTTTTGATCAGAAAAGACAGTCGGAGAGAATGTTTTCAATCCCCCCCCCCCCCCCCCCCCCCCCGACCCCACACACCCCCCATCCCCAAAATGGCCTGTTTATTGACCTGTCAGATTATATGGAGTGGATTTATTCCAATACATGAGCATAGCCACTATTCAAGCAATGGTAAATAGATCACTAAGTCTTAATCTATTTGTCTTTTCCCTATGTTTGTGTAATTTTTCACTTTTGATTCAATTGAGAAATATGCCGTTGCAGCTGATCATGGAACTAAAACCATTTGTTTTGAGGTAGGGCCACCTAAAGCAAACTATATGTATTGAAACGATTTGTACTTATCAATGAGATATTATGAACTGATTTGTAACTGTGATGCTCATGATTTATTAGTATTTCAGTTAATAGTACAGTAACCTTTATTCCTAGAGCATACTTCTGCCATCTTTACTGACAGTTTGATGAACATTTATATACCATTTCCTTCTTTATTGATTTTCACTAAACAGAAGATTTAATATCCTTTTCCATGTAGATTGTATTTTCTTGCTTGTCCTTTGGTTCTTTCAACCTTCCTCTTCTTTGATTCCTGTAAGCAAAACCCTTTGACATAATGTTTTCTTTATTTTTCCTGTGTGAGAGTAAAGGGCCTGTCCTACTTGGCTGACCTAATCCACAAATTAAAAAGAGTGTCTTCGGCCTTCCAATAAAGTTTAGCGGGCATTTTACCTACCAATAGGTTTCCTGGGTCCTGAAAACTCCAATGAGCCAATCAAAATGTCAGGTCAGCGAAGGCGATTGCCTACAGCTGCCCTCGACTGCCTGTAACTAAATAGCGACCCCACTCCACTGCACCTCGAGTTAAAAAGACCCATGCTGACCAAATTTTACTCGCAGAAAATTTTTCAATTTGCCGAAAATCTTTCCGTGGCTTAGCTGAGAACATGAGTATTCGGGAACTTCCCTAGAGCATGAAGGAGAGTTCCAGCCACCTCGTAGGACCTCTTAGTACCAGGTATCAACCATGCTGCGAGTTTGAATGTCAAAGACACTCTTCTAAACTCGCAGATTAGGTCGCCCAAGTGGAACAGCCCCTGAAGAGCTTATATCCCCAAAAAACAACAGAAAATGATGAAAACATTTGGTGGGCTTCATTGCATTTAAAAAGGAGAAACAGTTCACGTCACATATCAAAGAGCCTTATCTGAACTGGAAAAATGAGAAAATAAATAAGTTTGTTGCCAAAAATGTGGTAAATGGCTGGACAGAACAATGAATGAGACCAGGATTTCCTAGGTGATTTCAATTTTACAGAGATATCCATTTAATAGATTGATGAGAGTTTGAGAGAGAGACGCCAAATTAAGGGGTATGTTGAAACTCTGAGTGCAGATGAGAGCTGTGGTCACATTGAAACTCGTAGTAGGGCAAACTCATGTGATGTATTCTATTGAGAGTAGTGAAGGGCCTGTCCCACTTACGTGTCCTTGGCACGCAAATTACGCGATCTCGTGGTTGAGGCGCACGGGCATCATATGGCCGCGCGGCGTTGGTCCTACTGAGAAGCGCGGAGGGGTATGTAGTTGTGCGCAACATCGCGCGGGGCTCCGAAATTTTTGTGGCGAACAAAATCTATGGTGGCGGAGGGGAACCTCGCACCAGGGTCTCTTCCATACCCCGCAACACTGCTCTCTCTCCCCATCCCCCACTCGCAACAAGGGCAGAGTCCCCCTAGTCCTCACTTTTCACCCCACCAGCCATCACATACAACAAGTAATCCTCCGTCAGTTTCGCCACCTCCAACGTGACCCCACCACTCACCACATCTTCCCATCTCCCCCCATGTCTGCCTTCTGCAAAGACCGCTCCCTCCGTAACTCCCTTGTCAATTCTTCCCTTCCCTCCCGTACCACCCCATCCCCGGGCACTTTCCATTGCAACCGCAAGAGATGCAACACTTGCCCCTTTACCTCCCCCCTCGACTCCATTCAAGGACCCAAGCAGTCGTTCCAGGTGCGACAGAGGTTCTCCTGCATCTCCTCCAACCTCATCTATTGCATCCGCTGCCACCCCCCATCAGTCTGAAGAAATGTTTCGGCCCGAAACATTGCCTATTTCCTTCGCTCCATAGATGCTGCTGCACCCGCTGAGTTTCTCCAGCATTTTTGTGTACCTTCGATTTTTCAGCATCTGCAATCCCTTCTTAAACACGAAGTACAACGGGATCTGGGGGTCCTTGCACATCAGTCTATGAAAGTAAGCATGCAGGTACAGCAAGCAATGAAGAAAGCGAATGACATGTTGGCCTTTACAACAAGAGGAATCGAATATCGTAGCAAAGAGGTCCTTCTGCAGTTGAACAGAGGCCTAGTGAGACCACACCTGGAGTATTGTGTGCAGTTTCTGTCCCCTAATTTGAGGAAGGACATTCTTGCTATTGAGGGAGTGCAGCGTAGGTTTACAAGGTTAATTCCCGGGATGGCAGGACTGTCATATGCTGAGAGAATGGAGCAGCTGGGCTTGTACACTCTGGAGTTTAGAAGGATGAGAGGAATCTCATTGAAACATATGATTATTAAGGGTTTGGACATGATAGAGGCAGGAAATATGTTCCCGATGTTGGGGGAGTCCAGAAACAGGGGCCACAGTTTAAGAATAATGAGTAAGCCATTTAGAATGGACGAGGAAACACCTTTTCTCCCAGAGAGTGGTTAGTCTGTGGAATACTCTGCCTCGGAGGGCAGTGGAGGCAGGTTCTCTGGATGCTTTCAAGAGAGAGCTAGATAGGGCTCTTTTAAATAGCACAGTCAGGGGATATGGGGAGCAGCTAGAACGGGGTACTGATTGGGGATAATCAGCCATGATCACATTGAATGGCGGTGCTGTCACAAAGGGCAGAATGGCCTACTCCTGCACCTATTGTCTATTGTCTTTTGTATCGTTGTACCTCCCCAGTTCCTAATCTGACACTATTCAGATAATGAGTATTAAGGAACTGCAGATGTGACCTGAAACGTCACCCATTCCTTCACTCCAGAGATGCTGCTGTGCCGCTGAGTTACTCCAACTTTCTGTGACTTTTCAGGTAATAATCTGCCTTCCTGTTCATACTATTCCTTCCTGGATAGCTTCACATTTATCTACATTATACTGCTTTTGTCATGCATCTTCCCACTCACGCAACCTATCCAAGTCAACCTGCAGCCATATAGCATCCTCCTCGTAGCTCACACTGCAACCCAGCTTTGTGTCATCCTCAAACTTTGAGATGTCACATTTAAATCCCTCATCTAAATCATTAATCTATATTATTAACAGTCTGATCTTGTCCACTTCCTGCTGTTCTCTATATTAATTTTTGATAAAACGCTGCCACTTACAGCTGTGATGTTTGACTATCTTAGAGGCTCCCTCTGCTGCGCAGCACAAGAGGATTTTTCCCATCGATGAAAAATAAAATAGTTATTAGTGTTTAAAAAATGTTGAGATTTGCTCACCTGAAGGCCACGCCCCTTCCGGAGGGACTATAAAACCCAGAAGTGTTGATTGCCTCAATCAGTCTCTGCAAGTAGGGTGAGCGAGAGGGTCACGTCTCTCAGTAGAGCTGTGAATAACACTGAACATATGTCTACTAAACGGTGAGTGGTATTACTGACCTCTCAGTGCCCTTAATGTGGTTTGAAAATATAGTTTGGAAATGCTAAAGATGTGTAGCCTTTGGTTTGGAAATGCTAAAGTTGTGTTGCCTTTTGTTTGGAAATGCTAAAGCTGTGTTCCGAAAGTAAAGTTGCCTTGCCTAATTAAAGTTGCCTTGCCCAATTAAAGTTGCCTTCCTTGCCCAATTAAAGTTGCCTTGCCTAATTAAAGATGATTTGTCTAATTAAAGTTGCTTTGCCTAATTAAAGTTGCGTTGCCTAAGTAAATTGTCTTGCCTAATTAAAGTTGTCCTGCATAATTAAAGTTTGCTTGCCTAATTAATGTTGACTTGCCTAATTAAAGTTGCCTTGCCTAATTAAAGTTGACTTGCCTTCTATATAATTAAAAGTCTAATCTTGACCACTTCCTGTTTGCACTTTATATTGATTTTAGAAAAAACGTTACCACGTACGGCTGATTTTTGGCCACCTTGCTCAAAGTCCCCCTCTGCTCTTCAGGTGCTGATGATTTCCCCCATCGATGACAAATAAAAGAGTTATTAGTGTTTAAAAACTGTTGAGATTCTCTCTCTTGTCAATCATGCCATGAAAGCCACATCCTTCTGGTGGGAGGGGGAGGGACTACGAAACCCAGAAGTGTGGGCATGGCTCAGTCTCTACAAGATGGAGGAGGGAGAGGTCATGACTCGCTGTCTTTAGTGGCCTCGCACCCTGCTTGAAATGGTATTTAACTGCACTTGAATTTGGTGCACCCTGCTTGAATTGGAATTTCAAGGAATAGCCCTGAGTCAACTGTCAGCCCACCAGCCATGAGTGAGTGAGCTGTCAGCACAACAGGCTTGAGTTACTGAGCCACAAGTCCAATAATCTATACGGCCCACAATGTCCACATTAGGCCTCTGGGGACCAATTCCTTCAGCCCACAACACCCATTCTAGCACTCCAGAAAGCCCCACCACCCCACTGGCCACCAGTATTGAAATTGGTGGAGGTGGAATATTGCGTTGGGGGACCAGCCCTCCCCTGTGATGCTGGGACGCTATGGGTCCCACTTAGTCTTGTATATATTGTAAATAAATGGGGTCCCAGTATGAAGGCTTGCGGCACCACACTACTCACTGCCTGCGATTCTGAAAATGACCCGTTAATTCCTACTCTTTGCTTCCTGTCTGCCAACCAGTTCTCTATCCATGTGAATATCCTACCTCCAATACCCTGTGCTCTAATTTTGCACACTAATCTCTTGTGTGGGACATTGTCAAAGGCTTTTTGAAAGTCCACATACACCACATCCACTGGCTCTCCCTTATCCATTCTACTTGTTAAATCCTAAAAAATTCCAGATTAGTCAAGCATCATTCCCCCTTCATAAATCCATGATGACTTTGACCGATCCTGTCACTTCTATCCAAATGCGCTGCTATAACATCTTTAACAATCGACTCTCGCATCTTCCCCACTACCGTTGTAAGGGTAACTGGTTTATAATTCCCTGTTTTCTTTCTCCATCCTTTCTTAAAAAGTGGGGTTACATTAGCTACACTCCAGCCCACAGGAACTGATCCAGATTCGAGAGAACATTGGAAAATGATCACCAATCCATCCACGATTTCTAGGGCCACCTCCTTGATTATTTATCATTTAAAAATAAATTGGATAGGCATATGGGTGAGAAGGGAATGGAGGGTTATGGTAGGAGTGCAGGCTGGTGGGACTAAGGGAAAAAAGTTGTTCGGCATGGACTTGTAGGGCCGAGATGGCCTGTTTCAGTGCTGTAATTGTTATATGGTTATATGGTTATATTATTCTGGGATGCAAACTGTCAGGCCCTGGGGATTTATCTGCCTTCAGTCCCACTAGTTTGCATTCAGTCCCAAAAGTAAGCATGCAGGTTTAGCAGGCAGTAAAGAAAGCAAGTGGCATGTTGGCCTTCATAACAAGAGGAGTTGAGTATTGGAGCAAAGAGATCCTTCTGCAGTTGTACAGGGCCCTAGTGAGGCAACACATGAGTATTGTGGGTACACAAAAAAGCTGAAGAAACTCAGCGGGTGCAGCAGGATCTATGGAGCGAAGGAAATAGGCAACGTTTCGGGCCGAAACCCTTCTTCAGACTGATAAGGGGTGGCGGGGAGAAGGAAGAAAAAAGGAGGAGGAGGAGCCTGAGGGCTGGGGGATGGGAGGAGACAGCCCAAGGGCTAAGGAAGGGGAGGAGACAGCAGGGGCTAACAAAATTGGGAGAATTCAATGTTCAAGCCCGCAGGTTGCAGACTACCCAAGCGGAATATAAGGTGCTGTTCCTCCAATTTCCAGTGTTGCTCGCTCTGGCCATGGAGGAGACCCAGGACAGAGAGGTCGGATTCGGAGTGGGAGGGGAATTTGAAGTGCTGAGCCACCGGGAGGTCAGGTAGGTTCTTGCCGACCAAGCGGAGGTGTTTGGCGAAACGATCGCCCAACCTCCACTTGGTCTCACCGATGTAGATTAGCTGACATCTAGAGCAGCGGATGCAGTAGATGACGTTGGAGGAGATACAGGTGAACCTCTATCGCACCTGGAACGACTGCTTTCCATTCAAGGACCTAAGCAGTCGTTCCAGGTTCACAGACGTTCTTGCTATTGAAGGAGTGCAGCGTAGGTTCACAAGGTTAATTCCCGGGATGGAGGGACTATCGTATGTTGATAGAATGGAGCGGCTGGGCTTGTTTAGCCTGGAATTTAGAAGGATGAGAGGATATCTTATTGAAATATTTAAGATTATTAAGGGGTTGGACAAACTAGAGGCAGGAAACGTATTCCCGATGTTGGGGAACAGGGGCCACAGTTTAAGAATAAGAGGTAAGCCATTTGGAACGGAGATGAGGAAATACCCTTTCAGAGAGTTGTGAGTGTGGAATTCTCTGTCTAGGAGGCCGGTTCTCTTAATGCTTTCAAGAGAGAGTTAGATATAGCCCTTACATATTGCGTAGTCAGGGGATATGTGAAGAAGGCAGGAACGGGGTACTGATTGTGGATGATCAGCCACTCACATTAAATGGCAGTGCTGCTTCGAAGGGTCAAATGGCCTACTTGTACACAGAGTGTCTATTGTCAATTGCACTATTTTCTGACTAATGTGGATTCCCTTCAGTTCCTCCCTCCCACTAGATCCTCCATGCCCTAGCATTTCTGAGAGATTATTTGTGTCTTCTTTTGTGAAGACAGAACCAAAGTAACTCTGTAACTGTTTGGCCATTTCTTTGTTTCCCATTGTAAATTCACCTGTCTCTGATTGTAAGGGACCTACATTTGTCTTCACTAATCTTATCCCTTTTACATATCTAAAGAAGCTTTTAGAATCAGTTTTTATATTCCCCACATGCTTTCTTTCTTGCTCTTTTTTCCCCCTCTTAATTAACCCCTTTGCCCTGTTTTTTTTAAATAATTTTAATTTAAACTGGGACAGTGCATATTGATAAACATTTATGTAAATATGCAAGATAATAGCCAGTAGCTAATTTCCATCTTTAGTCCCTTTGAGTTGAGTTCTAAATGTCTCCCAGTCCTCCAGTTTGCTGCTTCCTCTGGCCAATTTATATGCCTTTTGGATTTAACATTATCGTTAATTTCCCTCATTAGCCACGGTTGAGCCGCCTTCCCCCTTTCATTTTTTTTACCAGACAGAGATGAACAATTTTTGGTGTTCATCCATGCAGTCTTTAAATCTTTGCCATCGCATCTCCACCATCAACCCTTTTAAATATAATTTGCCAGTCTATGCGAGCCAATTCCCATCTCGTATCTTCAAAGTCTCCTTTCTTTAAGTTCAGGACCCTAGTCACTGAATTAACCGTCTCACTTTCCATCCTAATGCAGAATTCCATCATATTATGGTCACTGTTGCCCAAGGGGCTTTGCACAACTTGATCGCTAACTAATCCTTCCTCATTGCACAATACCCAGTCTAGGATGACCTGTCCTCTAGTCAGTTCTTCTACATATTGTTTTAAAATATCCAGTATACATTCCAGGAAATCCTCCCCCTCAGCGCTGCTACCAATTTGGTTGGCCCAATCTATATGTAGATTAAAGTCATCCATGATAACAGCTGTATCTTTGGTACACGCATCCCAAATTTCCTGCTTGATGCTATCCCCAACCTGCCTACTGCTGCTTGGTGGTCTGCATACAACTCCAACAACCGTTTTCAGCCCTTGGCTATTTCGCAGTTCTGCCCATACATATTCTACAGCATCCAAGCTATTGTCTCCTTGCTATTGCATTAATCTCCTCTTTAACCAGTATTGCCACCCCACCTCATCTTCCTTTCTGTCTCTCCTTCCTGAATATCGAATACCCCTGCATGTTTAGCTCCCAGACCTTGGTCACCCTGGAGCCATGTCTCTGTAATTCTAATTCTATCATATATTAGCTACTTAGCTACTAACTGCACATTCAATTCATCCACCTTATTACGAATGCTCCTCGCATTAAGGCACAAAGCTTTCAGCGTTCTATTTCTTATCTCTCTTCCACCTTTTGCTTCTGTCCTCCTTTTATGGCCCCTGTCTCCTTGCATTGGTTCCCACCCCCCTGCCCTGTTAGTTTAAACGTGACCTTTCCTGCACTCTCTTTCCCGTTAGCTGCACAGATTCGCATCCACGTTGTCGACTCCACCCACCCCACTGTTTAGTTTAAACCCACCCTTGTAGCACTAGCAAACCTGCCTGCCAGAATGTCGGTCCCCCTCCAATTAAGGTGCAATCCGTCCCCTTTGTACAGTTCACCCCTGTCCCAGAAGAGATCCCAGTGATCTAGAAATCAAAATCCCTGCCCCCTCCACCAACTCCTCACCCACACATTAAGATTCCCTATCTCCCTGTTCCTACTGTCACTCGCACGAGGTACTGGAAGCAACCCAGAGATAACCACCCTAGAAGTCCTGCTTTTCAGCCTCCTACCTAGTTCTCTATACCCACCTTGCAGAACCTCCTTCCTCTTCTTACCCACGTCATTTGTGCCTACATGCACAACTACTTCCAGCTGATCACCTTCTCACGAGGATGTTCTTAAGACAGTCTGAGACATCTTGGACACTGTCACCAGAAAGACAACATACCATCCTTGAGTCTCGCCTGTCGCCACAGAATCTCCTGTCTGCACCTCTGACAATGGAGTCGCCCACCACTATGGCTCTGCCTGACGTCGGTCTCGCCGGTCGAGCCTCAGCGGCAGGTTTTGAATCACAGACCTGTCCGCCGCTTGGACAGGAAGCATCTCCTCCGACAGTTCCCAAGAGGATGAACCTGTTCACAAGAGGTTCATCCACCGAGGTCTCCTGCACTAGTTTTATCCCCTTCCTTTCCGTCTCTAACCATCACACCTCTTGTATTCTTTGAGTGATGAACCGGGTGTAGGTCCTGTCCAGGAAGCTTTCGACTTCCCGGATGGACCGCAAGTCATACAGCTGCTGCTCCAGTTCTCTATATCGGTCCTTGAGGAACTGCAGCTGGCCACAGTTCCCACAGGTGTAGTGGTCCTAGACACCAGCAGTGCCCCTGACTATCCACATCCTGCAGCAAACGCATTGAAGTAAGATTCCTGCTATCGCACCAATAAGTTAAAAAAAGTTAAATTGAATTAAACAGTCATCTGAATAAATATAGCCTCCTCGCCAAAGACCCATACTTCACCTCAACAAGGCCACTCCCCTAGACCAAACCCTACTTTTATTTGCCAATCTATTAACTAATTTAGATTTTGCAGCCAACCCCTGCACTTGCTCCTTCGACTGCCGCCCCTCTGCCGACCTTGAGGTTAAGTGTTGCAGGCTGACCCTGACTGTTTTTTAAATGTCTCGAACTGAAAACTGTGAAAAAACTCATCAAGTGTTTACCTTTCCGCAACCAATCCCCACACTCGCTCCTGCAACTGCTGCTCCTCTGCCAACCATGAAGTTAACCTCTCAGTTGCCTTGCCCTTCACTCGTTCAGGAACATGCATTCCTTGAACTTTCATCAAACGTCCAAAAATATCCCACTTTCCAGACATCCCTTTGTTCATCAACAACCTACTCAAATCAACTTTTGCAAGTTCATGTTTAATATCCCCTCAGTTGATTGTGCTATGTCCTTGGTGTGGACCTAAAGTCCCTCCACTGTATTTTTGTGGTTTAGTACTTAAAGGCATGAGCAGATAATAAATGGAAACATAAGGGTAGAGTTGTGTTACTATTGCAAATCTTGTGCAGGTTAATTTCTGATAATGATAAAGATCGGAAAATATTGGACAGATAAGAGATGGATATGGTTTAGTATAATTGTATTTATGTCCAAAACAGCCACAAGGTGTTGACCATTGATAATGTATAAGTACTATGGAGAAACAATAAAAGCCCTATTATATCAGCTTGGTTCAGTTGGCAGCACACACCTCTGAGTCAGGATGTTGTGGGCTGAAGCAATTTAATTAGACTCATCATCTGCAGTGTCATTCCAACAAAGTATTGCAGCGTTGTCACATTGTTTGAGCAATCATTTGTTGAAAAAGTTTAAGGTTGACATTATTCTTGTATTGTATTCTTGTATTCAAATTTTATTGTCGTTGCCTCACTTTGAGACAACGAAATGAATTTCCCATACAGCAGTATCGTTAAAAAAAAAAATCACAAGAAAAATAATAAAAATAAATAATAATAAATAAAACAAAGGGTATTGGTTATGCAAGAAATTGAATAAAAATTTAACAAAAGAAAAACACAAAAAAGTCCACAACACAACTACATAAATGTCAGGTGAAAGGAAAATAGACAGCCAGCCTCCCCTCTATCCATGCCGTAGTCGGGGCCTTCCTAGCACCTGCAGTCGCCGCCCCGGGTGGTGGCCCGATGTTCAGGCCCTCACGCCGGGCTGATGGAACGCCGACGCCGAACCCCGACGGTGAGCACAAGTCCTCAGCGGCCCGACTTCTTCATTCCCCTGCACTCCGCAGGTCCTGAGTCCGCAGGTATGAGCAACAGAGTCGCAGGACCCCGCGCTGTCCATCAGCGCCGCCCAAAATTAATATCTGCAAACTGCAGCTCCATGATGTTTTAAAGGCAGTTAGGTCCAGCACTCCGGGCTTATAACCCCCGAATCCGCCAGCCCCGCGATTTAGCACTTTCCCGCCGCTGCTGGACTCCAGTCGATCCCGGCAGGAAAGGCCGCGCCATCCAATAGGTAGGCCGCTACTTTTTCGGGGGGGAGGGGGGGGAGGGGGAGGACGCGCGACTCGAAAATAGTCGCGTCCTCACCAGGAAGCGGCTGAAGGACGGTATCCCCCGCACCGTGCCCTCTTCCCCCACATAAAAAACACAAAAAAAAAACACAAAAAAAAACACTTTTAACATAACAAAATAAACAAAAAAACAAAAATTACCGGGCAGAAAGGCTGCTGGCACCAGGCCACCGGAAGTACAAGAGCATCTCTTGATTGTGCTGAAAGGAAAGGGAGTGTCATGTCATGAGTTTCATCCCCCACCCCCCCCCATACGCAGTTCCCAGTGTATTCTGGCCCCCCCTATACTGGGTTTGGTTATGCAAGACAATAAACTGGTAAAGTGAAAAACATTCTTGGAGTCTACATGTCAGTAAAAGGAAAAGACAGCCAGTTATCTATAAATGCACTTTCCTACTGAAATATTTGGGAAAGAAGGAAGTAAGTTGAGTCTCCTCATCACAACATGACATCAGCACAAGTAAAGCCAGACTGTTCTTCATTGCCTGCACTCAAAGGTCATTTTGATTATGAGACAACCAATAATTTTGGACTTCATACACAGTAGCAAAATTAATATATTTGTCACCTGTCTGCTGTTTTAAAGGCAGTTAGGCATTTATGTTTTTTTATAATTTTGAATCCAGTCTACTTTTAATGTTTTCAGCCCGACTTTGCCCAATTTCATAGAATTTAGCTACTTTTTCGTGAGCATTCCAAACTCCATCAGAAATAGCTGACAATGAGTTGACAAAGAGTGTGACAACACAACAAATGTTGTCCATATTTTATGATTTAGGAAAGAAAACTACTAACATTGGGCAGAAACATGAATGGACAATGGCAAGAAACATCAAAGGTCAATGTATATTTGCCACCTGGTCATACGCAGTTCCCAGTGTATTCTGGCCTGGCTATATACTGCTTTGGTAATTTTGAAGAGTTCTTATGTAAAACTGTGATCTATGAAAAAGATAATGAAAGAAATATACATCTCTAAATCTGGGCTCCATTTTGCTAGGGTAAATGCAGTGATGATATTTTGCACTGATGGGGCAATTGAGAATTAAATGCGATGGATTTGAGTACTCAGAGAAGGAGGATTTTCTTTTCATGGCGAGTTGTGCTACACTGAAATTATATGCATTCTGATTCATTCAGTACATTTAAGCTTCAGAATGTTAGATTATTTGACAATAATGAAATTGAGATTTAAAGAAATAAAGCATGAAGTTGTTGAGGCTCATTATCGTATCAATCATGATGTTATTAAATTTGTATGCTTGAGGGGCCATATACCTTGGATCTGCACCTATTTTTTATGATGTCCCTTATTGGGGAATTATAATTATAGGATGGTGGGAATGGGAATTTGATCCTTCCAGTCTGCTTCACCATTCAATAACATTATGGCTGACATGTTTCCTATCCCCTATAAATGGTGGCACAGTGGCATAACGGTAGAGCTACTGCCTTACAGCGCCAGAGACCCAGGTTCGATACTGACTATCGGTGCTGTCTGTACAGAGTTTGTGCATTCTCTTTGTGATCTGCGTGGGTTTCCTCCCACACTCCAAATATGTTCAGGTTTGTACTTTGTACATTGGCTTGACATAAGTGTAAATTGTCCCTCGTGTGTAGGATAGTGTTAGTGTATGAGCATCGCTGGTCGGTGCAGACTCAGTGGGCCGAAGGGCCTGTATCTCTAAGCTAAAAAATAAACTATTCTTGAACCATTAATGCCTTATTGAGGGGATCACTGTCTTGAACAATTGAAATTGGATTCATCCAAACAACAGAATGAGATCTTTGCCAGTGGAATGGCAAAGTATGGCAACATATTTCTTGGTGTTGTAATACTGGCCAAATTAAAGACACCATAAAATGGAGGATCTCTGCACTTGTCAGAATCGCTTAACCCTTGTCAGCTGAAATTTACAGGCTTTGGATGGTGACAGCCAGTCTTAGGCTCAAACCGGTATGCAGGATGGTGAGGGGTCCAGGTGTTCTCCTTGTTTCTCCTAAATTGATAAAATGTATCGCAGTTTTGCAAACAAACCCTAAATGCATCATTTTGATTAGATCGCTGCAAGGGCATTGTAAATAGTGCAAATAATGTTACGAGACGGTCATCCTGTTCGTTGATGATTGGTCAAACTGTTGAGCCTTGGAGAAACTGTTTGAATCTCAGGGCACATGTTTCAATGTTTTTTCTTGTTTGCTTCCTAGAACTTTCTTTCAAATACATTGTATTAGTCACTGTATTATTGGGTTAGGGAAATGTCTATCATATACTGTATTAATCAATATCTGTTATTGGACTTTATAGAGACCACCCCCATATGGTTCGGCCCCTCAAGGTTCGGGGACCTATAAAAGGTAGCTCCCACGAGGTCCTGTGTTGATCATCTGGATAATGTTTGGGACTGCGTGATCTTTCGGAGTGTCTCTACTTGCAAGAGGCTAGGAGGGCTTGGTCAGGCAGATACAAGGATCAAACCCGCGGTAGTCAGGTATATAGTGGGACTGTTATTATGTTTTTCCAAAATAAAGTTTAGATGCGCAAGTGCTTGACTCGGTATCTTATTGACTGATACTAGACTGGAGAGAAGCTTAGAACTAGCTATTTACAGTGTCAGCATGTCCTTTACGAGATGCATTTGATTCAGTAACCTTTGTATCGGGTCAACAGATAGCCATGCAAGCACTGGTACACTATAAAATATTATGCGGTTATACATTTGCTGGAACATCAAATGTAATTTGGGCAGAGAGGTTAAAGGAATACATGTTACTGTCATGAGACACAAATCCATCATGTGTTCTGGCCTGTTTGTGATTGCTGTTGGCTATTGTGTCAGCATAACTGTTGTGAGTCAGCCTGTTGGATAGATGTGAAGTATTGAGATGTAGTATTGTATTCATCGCAATCTGATTTCCAAGCATGTTGATTCCAGATTGTGTATGCTTATGTTTAAGATCTCCACAGCAATGATACAGCCATGATTAGTTTGTCACTGAAACAATGGTGTTGATAATATCCAACCCACATAGCGAGAACACGATAGGGTCTGGGGCCGCACATACTGCAGACCATCCATTTTCATTCCATACAAACATTACCTGAAAATAAAATTGAATAGTTCGCAAAGAGAAACATAAGAACTGTCACTGTGAGCTGTATTGCTGGATGCTTCCCATAGCAATCAACTACAGCAATAATGAAACATTGCATGGATGTAAATCACAGGCAGTTCCATGCTTATGCACAAACTATATTCTGCCAATGTTTTATTGCAAACAGAGGTGGAGGCCTAAATGAATGAATGATATTTTATTGTCACATGTGACCCAAGGTATGCAAAGAGTCACCACATAAAGGGCACCAACATAGTTACAAAGTATACCGCGCTTGGTCCTCCTTTGTTCACCCCTCCCCCACTTCATGACAGTTCCCTCATGCCAGGTCGTCCTTTGTTTGGCGTCCTCCGGCTCCCACATGGCCCATCCGCGACCTCGACCTTGGCTGCCAGCCTGACCTCAACCACCGATGCCTTCAACAACTGTACAGCTCGAAAACTGGAATGCATGGGCAGGGGTGGTGGTGTTGGCAGAGATGATAGTGGCATTTAAGAGGCTTTTAGATAGCAACATGGAAGTGCTGGGAATGGAGGGATAGGGATCATGTACAGGCAGATGAGATCTGTTTAACTTGGCATCATGTTCGCCACAAACATTGTGGGCCAAAGGGCCCGTTGTTGTACTGTACAGTTCTTGTTTAGTTTAGTTTAGTGTGTTATTGTTCCGTGTACTGAAGTATAATTTAGGTATAATAAGGTATAACCCATGCGGTCATGGGGTGAAAGTACAAACTCCGTACAGACAGTACCCGCAGTCAGGATCGAACCCGGGTCTCTGATGATGTCGCTCTACCACTGCGCCACCATGCCGCCCAAAGCAGAAAGCCTTTGTTGCATACTAACCAGTCAACAAAAAGGCTCTGCATGATTACAATGAAGCTGTCCACTGTGTACAGATAAAGAATAAAGGGTACAATATTTAGTGCAAGATAAAGTCAGATCAAGTTTGATTAAAGATAGTTCAAAGGCCTCCAATGAGGTAGATGGGAGGTCAGAACTGCACTATACCGAATAAGAGGATGGCTCAGTTGCCTGATAACACTCGGGGAGAAACTGTCCCTGTTCTTCCACTTTCACCTTTTTACTTTCTCTACGAAACTCAATGGATTCTCTTGCAAATCACTTACTGAACCTGAATGTGTGTATGTGCTCTTAATTATATCCCCCATTTTCTCGATTGTTTTGAGTGCCAGGATTTGGAATTCCATCTCCTAACACAGTGTCAATAGGTACACTTTAGTAAGATGCTGTAAGAGTGGTGAATCTCTGGAACTCTCTGCCACAGAGGGTAGTTGAGGCCAGTTCATTGGCTATATTTAAGAGGGAGTTAGATGTGGCCCTTGTGGCTAAGGGGATCAGGGGGTATGGAGAGAAGGCAGGTACGGGATACTGAGTTAGATGATCAGCCATGATCATATTGAATGGCGGTGCAGGCTCGAAGGGCCGAATGGCCTACTCCTGCACCTAATTTCTATGTTTCTATGTTTCTATGCTACTTGTCCCACTGAGTTAATCCAGCATTTAGTGTCTATCTTTGATGTAAACCAGCATCCGCAATTCCTTCCTACACATTTAGTAAAAAGTACACTTGTTCATCTCTGCATAAGCAGTTATGAAAAGTGGGGTTATTTTGCCTATTATCTACAAGGATCAATATTGAAGGTAATCTGTAGGGAAGGGTATCCATATCGTTTTATACCTTTGAGGACTAACTAAATGGCATTCATCACTATGTTTGTTTTCTCTCCTTTCTCGGTGACTAATACATCATTTCATTTTGTTGTATTAACTTTGCTGTAGATTTTGAATTAGTTGCCTGATGCTGTTTATTGTGCTTCCACTCAATTGCATGATGATGATAGTAATTTAAGCTTTCCATAGGTGTGTGATGTTGGATTATGATGTCAGACATTCTACTTGAGGACAAAACAGCTGCTAATAAATTCATAAGTTATAGGAGCAGAATCAGGTCATTCGACCCATCATGTCCCCGTCATTCAATCTTGTCTGATCTATCTCTCCCTCATAATCCCATTCTCCTGCCTTCTCCCCATAGATTCAGATTCCTTGACACCTGACACCTGTACTAATACAATGGGTGTGTCCTTTGTGAGAAATCCATATCCCAGAGGCAGGGGAAAAGGTTCAATTGGTGTATGTGATGTTCATATACCAAATGTACATGCCCAACCTCTATCTCACCTGGAAGGACTGCTGGGATCCCTGGATAGAAGTGAGAGTGAAGCTGTGTTTGAAAACCTGTAACCACAGGATGTTATATGGCACCTGTCCCTATACATTCTCTCCCACTTCCCCAGCAGCCCTTCCAGGAGAGACAGAGGTTTACGCACCTTCTCTAACCTTATTGTATTGGGTGCTCACTATGCAATTCCATATCAAGATGGTGCATGACTTCAAGACTTTCTATTTACCTGGTTACCTCTCAAGGTGAAAGAGGTCACAGGTTTGAGAGCTGGTGTTGCGATAGCATTAGCAAGTGTGTTGCATATAAGTAAATCATCAGGGTGTGGAGGGAGAAAGATTTTTGGAAGATTAATCAAGCAGCAGCTTTTGCTGGGCAGTTGTGAGTTTACCTAGCATTGTTAAAGCTGAACTCATCCATGCAACTAACCTTACATGTTGAAAGATGTAGGTTAACAGCAGTAGAAATGTCAGATTGTAAAATATGTAACATTCAGTAACAATAATGAATGTAGGATGCAAATTTCTATCCACAGTAACAGATAATAGACATTCTCAATCAAATCCAGGAATAAGTCTACATATAGAATTGAACATTAGCTATATATATATATAAATATAAATATATTTTGATCTTGACCACTTCCTGTTGTCCTGTATAGTGATTTCAGAAAAAAACGCTGCCACTTATGGCTATGATTTTTGGCCATGTTACTCAGAGTCCCCTCCGCTGCGGAGGACAAGAGGATTTTTCCAATCAATGAAAAATGAAAGAGTTATTAGTGTTTAAAAAATGTTGAGATTCTCTCTCCTGAAAATCACGCCCCTTCCGGAGGGACTATAAAACCCGGAAGTATTGAGTGCCTCTGACTGTCACTGCAAGATGAGGGAGCGAGAGGGTCACGTCTCTCAGTCTGAGCTCAGAATAACACTGAACACATGTCAACTAAACTAAGTGGTTTTACTGACCTGTCAGTGCCCTTAATGTGGTTTGAAAATATAGTTTGGAAATGATAAAGCTCTTGTTGCCTTTGGTTTGGAAATGCTAAACATTTGTTGCCTTTGGTTTGGAAATGTTAACGCTGTGTTGCCTTTGGTTTGGAAATACTAAAGCTGTGTTGCCTTTGGTTTGGAAATGCTAAAGCTGTGTTGCCTTTGGTTTGGAAATGCTAAACCTGCGTTGCCTAATTAAAGTTGCCTTGCCTAATTAAAGTAGCCTTGCCTAATTAAAGATGCCTTGTTTAATTAAAATTGCCTTGCCTAATTAAAGTTGCCCTGCCTAATTAAAGTTGCCTTGCATTTAATATAATCAAATGTCTAATCTTGACCACTTTCTGTTTGCGCATTATATTGATTTTAGAAAAAACGCTACCATGTACGGCTGTGATTTTTGGCCATCTTACTCAGAGTCTTCCTCTGCTCACCAGGTGCCGAGGATTTTTCCCATTGATGACAAATAAAAGACTTATTAGTGTTTAAGAAATGTTGAGATTCTCTCTACTGTCAATCATGCCATCGGGTCTGGTGGAGGAGGGGAGGGACTATAAAACCCAGAAGTGTGGGCGCGGCTCAGTCTCTGCCAGATGGATGAGGGAGTGGTCATGCCTCGCTGTCTTTTGTGGCCTTGCACATGCTTTAAATGGTATGAAACTGCACCTGAATTTGTTGGCCTTGCAACCTGCTTGAAGTGGTAAGAAACTGCACTTGAATTTGGTGGCCTTGCACCCTGCTTGAACTGGAATTTCAAGGAATAGCTGTGAGTCAACAGCCAGCACACCAGCTCTGAGTGAGTGAGCTGCCAGCACAACAGGCTTGAGTGACTGAGCCGCCAGCCAAATAATCCAATTCGACCCACAATGTCCATTCTAGCCCTCTGGAAACCAATCCTTTCACCCCACAACACCCATATTAGCGCACCCGAAAGCCCCCCCCCCCTTCCCCACTGGGAACCAATATTGGAATTGGTGGAGAGGTGGAATATTGTGTTGGGGGACCAGCCCTCCCATGATATGCTGGGACCCTACACGCCCCACTTAGTCTACTACATATATATATGTATATATATTCAAGAAAATCCTGAAAAACAATATATATATATATATATGGACAATATCTATCCATCTATCCATCTATCTATATAATATGTTTGTGTGTGTGTGTATGTGTGTGTATATATATATATTTATATATATATATATACTAGACTAAATGGGACCCGTTGGGTCCCCGCATCACATGGGAGGGCCGGTCACCCAATGCAATATTCCACCTCTCCATCAATTCCAATATTGCTGGCCAGTGGGGGGTGGGGGGCTTTCAGGTGTGCTGGTATGGGTGTTGTGGGCCAAAGAGACTGGTTTCCAGAGGGCTAGTATGGACATTGTAGGCCAAATGGATTTTTGAGCTGGCAGCTCAGTCACTGAGGCCAGACAGCTCAGTCGCTGAGGCCTAGCAATAAAGTCACTCAGACCTGGCAGGCTGGCAGCTGAGAAACTGCCAAGAAACTGCCAAAACAGATGACAGACTCTGTGAGGGAGAAGGGGGAGAGGGTGGACTGAATGGATTATTGGGCTGGCAGTTCAGTTACTTACGGCTGGTGGGCTGGCAGTTCACTTACTCATGGCTGGTGGGCTGGCAGTGCAGTCACTCACGGCTGGTGGGCTGGCAGTTCAGTCACTTACAGCTGGTGGGCTGGCAGTGCAGTCACCATGGCTGGTGGGCTGGCAGTTCAGTTACTTGTGGTGGGCTGGCAGTGCAGTCACTGACAGCTAGTGGGCTGGCAGTTCACTTACTCACGGCTCGTGAGCTGGCAGTGCAGTCACTCACAGCTGGTTGGCTGGCAGTTCAGTCACTTACAGCTGGTGGGCTGGCAGTTAACTTACTCACGGCTGTGGGCTGGCAGTGCAGTCACTCACGGCTGGTGGGCTGGCAGTTCAGTCACTGACAGCTGATGGGCTGGCAGTGCAGTCACTCACACCTGGTACACCGGCAGTTCACTCAGTCACCCCTGCTCCCTTCACCCCCCACTGTGCTCCTTGCCATCCCCCCCCCCCCCCCCCCCGCATTCAGTCCATCTCCCCACAACCTCCCCCCATGCACTCTTGGTGGCTCTCCCATAGAGCATCCATTCCTGCCCATTAGGTTCCCATTGTGATGAAGAACACACAGGCATGAAAAGTGGAAAAAGGATTTATTAAAGCTTAAAATGTGAATGACTCTTAAAATATACCAATTTAAATGTTTAAGATGAGAATTATTAAGTTCTTTCTTGTTGTGTCTCTTGTTGCTGCTCACTGCATCTTTATGTCTCTTTGCTGTTGATAAAAAAAAGAGACATTTTAAATAGAGAGATTCAGCAGTCAAATTTTAACAAAGAAAATCTGCCAATTTATCTCAAAAGTCATCATTCAATGAAGCACTCTTTTAATGACAACATTCTTGGTCGATGTTCCATCCTTCAGGAAAACTTTGACATTTTCCTTCATCTTTCCTCGGCTAAGAGACACATATAGTTTTCCATGCTGAAATACTGGTTTGTCGAGGTAGATCAACACCTTCTGCATTGTATGTTTTGTGCTTTATGGATCGTCATAGCAAAACTTGGGGGATTGGGTCTGCTAAAGGGGAATGTCTTCACCTTCTGTTAAATTGAGTACATACACTGCTCTCTGCTCAGCATTCAGCAGAGGCCCATTCTCCTCAACAAATTGCTGTTATTCAGTTCTATCGTATTGCAATTCCTACAGCAATTCTGGATTGTCATCATCAAGGTGCATCCTTCCATTTCATGGTTGTGGCAAATTAAAGATTTACATTGTTTTGTTGTATTTCTCAATCCTCTGGACTCACTGAATAATTTGTGCAAAACATTTTTTTGAGGCGGGGGCTGTCAGGGTGAGGTGGGGGGTGGCAAACGTCCTGCAGCTGACGGCTTCAGGCGGGGGCTCTCTTGGGCTGATGAGGGAGGGAGGTGTCCTGCAGCGGGTGATGGGGGCGGCTTCAGGACGGGATCATCCTATAGCCAGGTGGAGGGCAGCGTCTTGAGGTGGGGGATGTCAGTGGGGGGGGGGGGGGGGAGGGGAGGTGAGGGGGCAGTGAGACCTACTCATGGCCTCTGGACTCACTCACAGCCTTGGGACTAACTCGTGGTCTCTGGACTGACTGACTGACTGACTGACTCATGGCCTCTGGACTGACAGACTGAATCATGGCTTGTGGACTGATTGACTTATGCCCGACTGCTGGATTCACGTCCAACTTTTGTAAACTGAAAACTGTAACATCCACTTTGAGGAACAGTTTCTTCCTGACAGCCATCAGGCTATTAAACAACAAATAAGCTCAGAACTACAAAAGACTATACATATTATTTGTACTATTTCTTATTTGTTGATCACACACACGCCCTCCACCACACAAACGCACTCTCTCTCACACACACACACACACACACACACGCACAGACACACACGCACAGAGACACACACACACACACACACAGACTCACACTGACTCACACACACTCACACTTACTCACACACAGACTCACGCTCACACACAGACCCACATTCGCTCACACACAGACTCGCTCTCACACACAGACTCACTCACACACACTCACACACACTCACTCACACACACACACACTCTCACACACAGACTCACTCATACACACTCACTCACACACACTCACTCTCACACACACTCTCACACACAGACTCACTCACACACACTCACTCACACACACACACTCTCACACACACACTCACTCTCACACACAGACTCATACACACTCACTCATACACACTCACTCACACACAGACTCACTCTCACACACACTCACTCTCACACACAGACTCACTCACACACACTCACTCACACACACTCACTCATACACACTCACTCACACACAAACTCACTCTCACACACACTCATTCTCACACACAGACTCACTCATACACACTGACTCACACACACAGACTCACTCACACACACTCACTCATACACACTCACTCATACACACTTACTTACACACACTCACTCATACACACTTACTCACACACACTCACTCATACACACTCACTCACACAGACTCACTCATACACACTCACACACACTCACTCACACACACTCACTCACACACACTCACTCACACAGACTCAGTCATACACACTCACTCACCACACAGACTCACTCATACACACTCACTCACACACAGACTCACATACACTCACCCACTCACACTCACTCACACACACCCAATACTAAAATGCCAAGTAACTTCAGAACGTGGTAAACATACCGTGTGTAAACCGAATGATTCAAACATTTAAAGCTTCTGCTGAAGCAAAAACATGCTTTAAATAATGTCCAACAAACACACTCACCATAGACAGAGCAGTAAGCTCTCTTGAATTATTCAATGACGTCTTCACTCAGTGCCTTCTGCAGTCAGCGCCATCTTGCCACGAACTGGAAATGACACACTCAGCGCCACCTTCCCACTAACCGGAAATCATGGAATGAGCGCCAATTTTGCAATTAAACACAGTCCTGATCTAATAAAATGTTTATTCATGCTTTATCCATCCGAAAACTATTGCAACGATTTTAAAAGCCAAGCCAATTTGACAAACACTTTGCAAACAGCCAATTTGTTTTCTGCAAAGTCTTTAAAAGCCAAGCCAATTTGGCAAACACTTTGCAAACAGCCAACATGTTTTCTGAAAAGTCTTTAAAAGCCAAGCCAATTTGGTAAACATTTTGCAAACAGCCAACACATTTTCTGAAAAGTCTTTAAAAGCCAAGCCAATTTGGCAAACACTTTACAATCACATCGAGGGGGACTCACCGTCAAGTAGACGTGCGTTCAATGTTATTCGCAGCTCAGAGAGCCGTGGTCCTCTCACTTCCTACGTCTGGGAGAGACTGAGTGAAGCACGACACTTCCGGGTTTTATAGTCCCTCCCCCCTGCCGCAGCAGAGAGAATAGCGACATTTAAAAAAAACATTAATAACTCTCTGATTTTTTTATCGATGGGAAAAATCCTCCAGTCCAATCTGGTGGAGGGGGACTCTAAGCGAGATGGCCAAAAATGACGGCTGTAATTAGCGCCTTTCTTTCGGAAATCACGAAAAAGAAAGTCAGAAAGCGGTCAAGATCTTAGTTTTAGTAATATAGATTTCCCTTCTGAGTTAACAAGGTGGAAGATTACCCCTGTGCATTTATTGTAATTAAGTAGTAAGGATATTTTCTATGAACACACTTTTTACTTTTGTATTCCTGACACACATTGGTCATCTTCCAGGATTTTTATGACCGTTGTTATGAGTTTGGACTAGTCCCTAAGGGTAATGGTCTAATTCATTGCAGGCTGCATGTTCAAACCAAAACAAAGTTGCAATTTCTATTCTACCCTGATAGCCAGTGCAATTATTCATAAGGTTACAAAAATATTCACATTTGGTATCCTTGTGATCAGGCAAGAGCCACAAGAGAATGCAGATGCTAGAATCTTGAGCAAAACACAACATGTGTCAGAACATGGTCGAATAATAGCAGAGCAGCAGGAATCACAGATGAGGTGTAATGAGAGAGGGTCTCACAGAATTCCTGCCAGACATGTAACCCAATCCATCTTCAGTAATTTCAGCTTCAGGATACAGTTTGTGTTTGTTCTTGGTAAATATTATGTGCTGGGGACAAATCCTTCATATGAAATCATCCTTCAAGGTCATGTCCAAAGACCAAAATATTGCAGCAAATTAGAATCAGGTCTCCATGGACAATGTTATTTTATTTGGTGTGATATGGATCTGATATCATTCTGGCACCCTAACTTATCAAAGAATATGCTTGAAACATTTTTTGTTTACTTTTATTTAGAGATACAGTGCGGAAACAGACCCTTATGCCCACCGAGTCTGCAACGACCAGTGAACCACGCACACTAACACTGTCCCACACACACATTAGGAACTATTTACAATTATACCAAGCTAATTGGCCTACAAACCTGTACACCTTTAGAGTGTGGGAGGAAACCGGAGATCCTGAAGGAAACCCATGCAGGAGAACGTTCAAACGCCGTGCAGACAGAACCCGTAGTCAGGATCGAACCTAGTTCTCTGATGCTGTAAGGCAGCAATTCTACCGCTGCAAAGCTGTGCCACCAATTCTTTCTTTCCTGAGAAAATAAAAGCACCACAGTATTTAGTTAATGGGAGAAATACAAGGAATGTTCTATTCAACAAACTTAATCTGTAAAAATACAAGGAAACACACATGATTTAAAAAAAAAAATTCTAAAATGTGTTTTAATGTGTAAGGAAGGAATTTTAACAATTTCCACATCTTGCTGTTCTTTATTGAAACTAGCTCAATAGAGCTTCATAATGGTCTATTGTTTTATTTTTTCACTTTCACTAAATTAGAATCCGAAATAACACACAGCAGAGGTTGTAAATTCCTTAGTGCATTTCAAGTTGGTGTAAAAACTTAAAATTAAAGCAATTGTGTTAGCAAAATTCATAATGATTGAAAAACTGATTATTTAAAAATATACATTATTTACCCTGCAAATTTGGAAACGGTGGCACATTTGCTGCCTTACATTGCCGGAGATTCCTCCCACATCTTAAAGACGTACAAGTGTGTAGGTTAATTGGTTTCTGTAAATTGTCCCCTAGTATTTAGGATAGTGCTAGTGTATGGGGTGATTGCTAGTCGGTGCAGTGGGCCGAAGGGCCTGTTTCAGCGCTGTATCTCTAATACTAAACTAAGACTAAAACTTATACACACTAATCCTCCAAAACTTTTGGTAGATATTATGAATTTTGTAGGTGTATGAATGCAGATATGTCCATCACCTGAAGAAGGGTCTCAACCCGAAACGTCACCCAGAAATGTCACCCAGAAATGCTGCCTGTCCCACTGAGTTACTCCAACTACGTGTCTATCTTCGGTTTAAACCAGCATCTGCAGTTTCTTCCTACCCATTACATTCAACAGATATTTCCTCACCATTGTAGCCAAGAGCATTCCATATCCTATGTCTTTCATTCTGTTTATTAAGCAAGTTTATTTGTCGCTTCCTGAAAAATGTTAGCACAGTAAATACAAGGTATTTTCATGCTGATGTGACCAGTTTTACGATTTGAGCTTCAGGAAACAAAATTGATTGTAACTTTAGAACATTCCATTCCAAACCTCCAGCTGGTTTCTCAATGAATTTTCAAACAAGTCGCTCAACATTGATTGAAATTGAAGCATGCTGTTGACACCCCTAGGCTACATTGTGCAGCTCATCCTAAATTGTGTATGCTTGATGAACTCAGTCCTAACCCACATAATGATTGGTAATCTAATCAAAATATTTGATGCAAGCGGAACAAAGACTGCATAAAACATATTAATAAATTGCATTCATTTTCAAATATGAATATTTTGTATTTTTATTTTTCACGTCTGGAATTATTTATTTCATGTGTTCAAGTTCAGATTAAATTAGTTGACACAAGCCAGAAGATGAAAATAGACAAAAATAAAACAATGTCTGCACCTTATTTGGAGAGCATTTGGGCAGAGATGTCAGGAACCAAATGCAACCATTTATGCAGTGGTCTAATGTATGGAACTGATCAATGTGCCTAGCAGTGTTATAGGAGTAGAAGGTCAAATTAGGACAAATGACACGGGACTTGGCGATAGAGACAGGGGTTAGAAAGTATATTGAAGAAGAAGGGAAAGGGAGGAGGGTGAAAAGTAAAAGGAGCGAATTCTGAAACATTTGGCAAGATAATAGATAATACTGTAGCTAATGGTAAAGTGATTATATTCTGGAATGTACAAAGGGTCAGAACAGGTGATGCTCAGATATCTTAGTGACATATAATAGCAGAGGAGGTTATAAATAAAGCAGAGGAATGGTGTTGGAACAATATGAGAGGATTTCTAAACTGGGTTATTGTTGGAGAGTGGCTGAATACAAGTCAGGATGTGTTGGAGAAAGTTTCAGAGCAAGACAGAGGAGTAGAGTTTAATGAAGCAGAAGTTTTTTGAGATTTGAGGACGTGTCACAAATCAGCAGAGTACTGGAGTAGTAAAGACTGCAAGACTTCGGGAGGCTTTTAGCCGCAGATGAGTTGCAGCAGGTTTGATTATAGAAAGGTGTAAAGACAAAATGGGTTGTCTGGGTAGAGGTAAAGAACAGCCAAAGACAGACCCATTTCAGTCCTCCATTTCATCTGTTATCACTTTCTGGAAATGAACTCATGAATCCAAAGTGAAAAATGTTGACAATGAATTGCTTGCTCGAAATATCCAAGCTGGAACTCCTAGATACATACTGCACAACAGCTGTATAATTGTACACACTCGTGTTTTTATTTTATTTGTCCAAAAGAGCCATTGCAAAACAATAGACAATAGGTGCAGGAGTAGGCCCTTTGAGCCAGCAATCATCCACAATCAGTACCCCGTTCCTGCCTTCTCCCCATATACCCTGTCTCCGCTGTCTTTAAGAGCTCTATCTAACTCTCTCTTGAAAGCATCCAGAGAATTTGCCTCCACTGCCTTAAGAGGCAGATAATTCCACAGATTCAAAATCCCGTGTGAAAACGTCTTTTTTCATCTCCGTTCTAAATGGCTTACCCTTTATTCTTAAACTGTGGCCCCTGGTTCTGGACTCCCCCAACATCGGGAACATGTTTCCTGCCTCTAGAATGTTCAATCCCTTAATAATCTTGTATGTTTCAATAATATTCCCTCTCATCCTTCTAAATTCCAGAGTATACAAGCCCAGCCGCTCTATTCTATCGACATATGACAGTCCCATCATCCTGGGAATGAACCTCGTGAAACAGAATAAAAAGTAAAAGGTTTATTACCATATTAGTAAGATTTATATTTATTTATAATGTTTTATCTCATTATGTCCTGCTGTTAACAATCACCAAGTGAAAGGATGGCCAAAGAGGGTGTTCCCATCCTTGTATTAAAACTACCGTGCCAGCATTCACTGAGGAGAGCCTTTGGGTTTTCCCATATGCCACTTTTGGAACATGCCCAGGAGGTAATTTTACAAGTTGTGATGTTGGCATGGAGCCTTGTCCACTGGTAGCAAACACCAGAAAATTACCAGCAGTACGAAGCCAAATATCTGATATAGATTTAAGATGATAAAAGCTCCTGATTGACATTCATCTTCCATCAATGTCGGAAGGAACTGCAGATGCCAGTTTAAATCAAAGACAGACACAAAATGCTGGAGTAACTCAGCAGGCCAGGCAGCATCTCTGGAGAGATGGAATGGGTGAAGTTTCAGGTCAAGACCTGAAGAATGACCCGAAACATCAGCCATTCCTTCTCTCCAGAGATGCAGCCTGTCCCGCTGAGTTACTCCAGCATTTTGTGTCTTCCATCAGTTCCTGTCTGTTTCATCACCTCATCAGTCTGAAGAAGATGATGTCCTCATCTGAAAACTCACCTATCAATTTTCTCTATAGATGCTGCCTGATCCACTGACTATCTCGACCACTTTATGTCCATCTTCTATCAGTTCCTTCTTTTTTACACTTATAAACCTATACTCAACATTGGGCGGCACGATGACGCACCAGTAGAGTTGTTGTCTTGCTACACCAGAGACCTGGATTTGATCCTGATTACGGGCGCTGTCTGTATGGAGTTTGTACATTCTCCCCTTGGTTGTGTGTGTTTTCTGATATGTAGGCTAATTGGCTTCAGTTTCAAAAAATTGAAAATTGTCCCAGATGTGTAGGATAGTGCTAGTGTATAGGGATCGCTGATCAGCGCAGACTCAGTAGACCAAAGGCCCTCTTTCTGCCCTGTATCGCTAAAGTCTAAAGGACATCAGGAATTTTAACCAGTATTCTGTGAAGAAGTGAAAGATTACTGAAAACAGGATATGAAGGATGATCAATGATCAGAGAGGGCAATGGGCCCTGACTGAAGTTGAGGACAAGAGGTAAATGGAATTGGGGGTTCAGTATTGATGGGATGGAATTGGTAAATGAAATACCCCCAGCTATTTACAATATATATTAATGATCTGGATGAGGGAATTGAATGCAACATCTCCAAGTTTGCGGATGACACGAAGCTGGGGGTAGTGTTAGCTGTGAGGAGGATGCTAGGAGGCTGCAAGGTGACTTGGATAGGCTGGGTAAGTGGACAAATGCATGGCAGATGCAGTATAATGTGGATAAATGTGAGGTTATCCACTTGGGTGGCGAAAACAGGAAAGTAGACTATTATCTAAATGGTGGCCGATTAGGAAAAGGGGAGATGCAACGAGACCTGGGTGTCTTGGTACACCAGTTATTGAAAGTAGGAATGCAGTTGCAGCAGGCAGTGAAGAAAGCAAATGGTATGTTAGCATTCATATCAAAACGATTTGAGTATAAGAGCAGGGAGGTTCTACTGCAGTTGTACAGGGTCTTGGTGAGACCACACCTGGAGTATTGCGTACAGTTTTGGTCTCCTAATCTGAGTAAATACATTCTTGCCATAGAGAGATTACAGAGAAGGTTCACCAGACTGATTCCTGGGATGGCAGGACTTTCATATGAAGAAAGATTGGATAGTTTTGGTTTGTACACGCTAGATTTAGAAGATTGAGGGGGGATCTTATAGAAACTTACAAAATTCTTAAGGGGTTGGACAGGCTAGATGCAGGAAGATTATTCCTGATGTTGGGGAAGTCCAGAACTAGGCGTCACAGTTTAAGGATAAGAGGGAAGTCTTTTGGGACCAAGATGAGAAAATCATTTTTTACACAGAGAGTGGTGAATTTGTGGAATTCTCTGCCACAGAAGGTAGTTGAGGCCAGTGCATGTCATTTTACTTTTCTTTTTCATCGGTTGGAGCTGCATACTAAATCTCGTTGCACTGACGTGCAATGACAATAAAATTTATTATTATTATTATTATTATTATTATTATTATTATTATTATTATTATTATTATTATTATTCATTGGCTATATTTAAGAGGGAGTTAGATGTGGTCCTTGTGGCTAAAGGGTGTATGGGGTGAAGGCAGGGATGGGATACTGAGTTGGATGATCAGCCATGATCATATCGAATGGCGGTGCAGGCTTGAAGGGCCGAATGGCCTACTCCTCCTGCACCTATTTTCTATGATTCTATGAATGAAGGAACTGAAGGAAGCAAGAATAGGAATCTGGACTGATATTGTAGCAAGGATTGGGAGATTGGTTGAAATCAAGACATATATAAATAGACTTGGCAAAAATATCTCTAAACTTAACACTGCATGTCATTGCAAAACATAATTTCAGGAAAGAGAAGTGATATCCTGAAATATATCATTATTATGAAAAAAGAGGTATTAGCAGTCATGAAGCACATGTAGAAGAATACATTTCTGGGGCCTGACCAAGTGTATCAGTGACCAAGTGAAGCCCTAAGCGCGTCTCTGGGAAAAGCCATACCGATCCTTGCTGTTTGGCCATGGGGGAGGCGACATGGAAAAAATCGCCTCTCCAGGGAGGAGGCGACCAAAACGTTCCCCTTACCCCCCCCCCCCACTCCACCCCCCACACAAGACACACCAAGAAACATTAAAACCGTACATTAAAACATACTATAAAAACAAAAAAGTAGTAAAAGCAGACACGCTGACTCATCCTAATTAGTCCAAATGCAAATTGAAAATAAAACATGGAACAAATAAATCCTGTCATTCAGCATCCACACCAGGAATTTACCCACTGCTGTTGTCAGTGACCCTTGGTTCCTTGACAGGTCCTTGCAGCCTCTCTTAAATAAAGAGACAACATTAGCCACCTCACAGTCTTCTGGGTTACACCCATGTCACCATGAAATTCTTTGCTTGCATACCAAAGATATGCAAATAGTCCCCATAAAAGGGGCTGAGAAAGTTGCAGAGTATTCGCGCCCGGTCTTCCTTTGGTCTCCCCCCTCCTCCTCCTTCACGGCGGTCCCCCCACTTCGGGTCCTCCTTTGTTCCTTCCCTCGGCAGTGGCGTTCTCACTCCACATGGTCCGTCCTCGTCTGTCAGTCGGCGCCGTAATCAACCGCCGCACCGACCTCTCTACTATCGCTGCCGGGTCCTCTCTGGACGCACCGTGGTGCCAACCCCAGCCTCTTCTGCAGGCTCCGTCGACCCAGGCTCCATCAGCTGCGGGCTCTTCAATTAGATGCACAACCAGATCACGGACGCTGCGATCCAGCTAGAGGGGCTAATGCTATACACAGCTGACAGAGTAGCGTCGCTAGCTGGTATGTCAAGGGGAGGCGGCCTGGCTGTGTACGTCAACAGATCGTAGTGTCGGGATGCCGTGGTGGTTTCCACTTACTGCTCACCCCATGTAGAGCTAATGACTGTGAAATGCCGACCCTTCTACTTACCGAGGGAGCTGACGTCAGTCTTCACAATGGCCGTCTATGTACCACCGAGCGCGTACATGAAGGACGCTATGACAGAGCTCTACAACAAAATCAGTGAGCAGCAGAGGGAACATCCTGATGCTTTTTTCATGGCAGCTGGGGATTTCAGCCAGGCAAGTCTCACATCTGTACTGCCTAAATTCTACCAGCATGTGAACATTGCAACCAGGGGAAAGAACACACTAGACCTGGTGTACACAAACATCAAAGATTCATATAGAGCAGCCCCCCTCCCCAATATCGGCAACTCTGACCACCTGGCAGTTATGCTCACACCTGCATACAGACCAGGACAATGGTCAGAGAAGTCAGAATATGGCCACAGGGAGCTACCACAGCACTGCAAGACTTGAAGCCACACAATGGGCCATTTTCAGAGAGGCAGCAACATGTGACAGAGGCACTGACCTTCAGGAATATACAGAGTCTGTCATTGCCTACATAATAAATGCATTGATGATATGACTGTGGTCAAAACCGTCAAGAGGCTTGCCAATCAGAAACCTTGGCTAACTGGGGAAGTTTGTTCTTTGCTGAAGTCCGAATTGCTGCATTCAAATCTGGGGACAATGCAGCATACACACTGGCACGGAGTAATCTGTCCCGCAGGATCAGGGAAGCGAAGAGGTGGTATGTACAAAAACTAAATAGCCACTTCACAAATGACAGACACACGTCGCTTGTGGCAGGGATTTCATAACATCACTGACTACAAGTCCCCCCCCACTGCGGATATGCCAAAATGACTCCTCTCTACCAGACGAAATACACGAGTTTTATGCACGTTTGGAGGCTAAAAATGCAACTCAGACACAAGCACTCCTGCCATCACCCAGTGACCAGTCACTCAGGCTGTCCACAGCCGGAGTTAAAAAGGCCTTTGCCAGCGTCATTCCACGCAAAGTTGCAGGGCCGGCCAACATCCCTGGACGCGTTTTAAAGGACTGCACAGAGCAACTGAAAGATGTTTTTGCAGACATTTTTAACATCTCACTCAGCCAGGCAGTAGTGTCCAACTGCCTCAAAAGTGCCATCATCGTTCCCGTCCCGAAGAAGCCCAACCCAGCCTGCCTCAATGACTTCCGTCCAGTGGCTCTCACACCCATATTAATGAATTGTTTTGAGCGACTGGTCATGCAGCACATCAAAAACTGTCTCCCTGCCAACCTGGACCCACTACAGTTCGCTTACAGAACCAACAGACTACACAGAGGACGCAGTCTCTACAACACTCAACCTCGCACTATCACATCTCGACCGGAAGAATACCTATACCAGGATCCTCTTCACAGACTTCAGCTCAGCTTTTAATACAATCATCGCACAGCAGCTGGTGGAAAAGCTGGAGCTGTTGAAGGTGGACACTGGGACCTGCAACTGGGTCCTTAACTTTTTGATGCAGCGGCAGCAGACAGTCAGGGTGGGCAGCCGGACATCAAGAACCATCGCAGTGAGCACTGGCTCACCCCAAGGCTGTGTCCTAAGCCCCCTGCTGTTCAGTCTGTTTACTCATGACTGTACTGCCAGACTCAGCAATAATTATATCAATAAGTCCGCTGATGACACAACAGTGGTGGGTCTCATCAGTGACAACAGTGAGTTGGCATACAGGATGGAGGTGGCGCTGCTTACATACAGAGTGATGCAGATCTCACAACCTCACCCTCAACGTGGAAAAGACAAAGGCGATGGTGATCGATTTCAGGAGGGTTGGAAAACACCATCACACACCGCTGCATATTGATGGAGCTGCTGTGGAGAGGGTCAGCAGTGTGAAGTTCCTGGGACTTCATCTGGCGGACAACCTGACCTCAACGACCAACACCACAGCAGTCATCAAAAGAGCACAGCAGCCGCTCCACCCCCTCCGGAGACTAAGAAAAGCAGGTCTCACCACTGTTCACCTAACGACCTTCTACAGGGGCACCATCGAGAGTATATTGACCTACGGCATCACTTCCTGGTTTGGGAGCTGCAAGGCTTACGAACAAAGACAGCTAAACAGGATAGTGAAGACAGCCAGTAGGATCATTGGTGCTCCACTCCCTTTCCTGTTGGAGATCTATCAGAAGCGCAGTATCAGCAGAGCCATCTCCATTATTAAGGACCCTTATCACCCATCACACCACATCTTCTCCATTCTGCCATCTGGGAAGAGGTGCAGGAGCATTGGCTGCAGAACCAGCAGGATGCTACACAGCTTCTTCCCACAGGCAATAAAACTGGTTAACGGACTGTGTCCCCTCCACATACATCATACACCAACACATCTAACCTCGCCCATACTTTGACAGCTAGACACCTGTCAAAGCAAAGCCACTGTTCGGTCTGAATGTCTGTTTTTCGTTCAATTTTAGGTCTATTTTAGATATGTTAATTTTAAAATTGTATGTATTTATTCTGTTCTTATTAATTGCACTGACAGGAACTGATGAGAAACAATTTTTCATTTCTTCTGTGTATGTAAGTACTCAGTGAAATGACAATAAAGTAAATACTGATACTGAATACTGAAGACAAGGGTTTAAAGTGAGAGGTGAAGATTTAACAGGAACCTTAGGGGGTAACATTTTTACACAATGGGTGGGTGTATAGAACAAGCTGCCAGAAGAGGTAGTTGAGGCAGGTACTAACGCTACATCTAAGAAACATTTAGACAGGTACATGGATAGGATAGGTTTAGAGAGATATGGGCCAAATGCAGGCAGGTGGGACTAGTGTAGAGGTGTTGTACTGATCCTGGATGAGTTAGGAACATAGTCATAGAGTGATACAGTGTGGGAAAGTTTGGCTGAAGGGCCTGTTTCCACACTGTATCACTCTATGACTCTATGCTCCTGACTCATCCAGGATCAGTACCACACCTCCAGTAATGGAGCACTGCCAACACTGTCACCAGGGAATACTGTGACATGCTGGAGGAAGTACTTTGCAGCGGCATGTGAGGTACGTACACTACAAATGATGTCCTTGGATGCATATTATCACCAGGAAAAGATCAAAATCACTGCATGGATTACATGCACTTAAGTCCCAGAGCAAAGAGGTTAAAGGCATATGCCAGATCTAAAGTTGAAGATTTAGATGAGGCCCATGATGAGGAATTTATATATAAAGGCTCACGAACATGTACATAGACAGGCTGTGGACATTGTTACACTCACTTGAAAGCTTGCCTGGCATTCGAGACAGTGAAAGCTTGCATGTTATGTCTATGCAGAAGAGTACAGTCCTAATCTTATATGTAACTTCTAAGAAGCCTGAGGCCTAACAGCTCCAGCAAAGAAAACGGTAAGTGTGTAGGAATGAACTGCAGATGCTGGTTTACACGGAAGATAGACACAAAATGCTCGAGTAACTCAGCAGGACAGACAGCATCTCTGGAGAGAAGGAATGGGTGGGGTTGCAGGTCGAGACCCTTCTTCAGACAGTCGGAGGAGAGGGAACCTTGAGATATGAAAAGAAAATGACAGATCAAAGCTGATCATGATAAGGAAATGTAGAATGGTTCATTGGTAACTGAGGGGAAAGTGACAATGAGGCATATCATCTAATATTTAATGAGGAGGACAGTAAGATCATAAGATCTTAAGTGATAGAAGCAGTATTAGGCCATTCAGCCCATCAAGTTTACTGCACCATTCAATCATGACTGATCTATCTCTCCCCCCCCAACCCCCTTCTCCCCATAACAATAGACAATAGACAATAGGTGCAGGAGTAGGCCATTTGGCCCTTCGAGCCAGCACCGGCATTCAATGTGATCATGGCTGATCATCCCCAATCAGTACCCCATTCCTGCCTTCTCCCCTCTGACCTCTGACACCCGTACTAATCAAGAATGTATCTATCTCTGCCTTAAATACATCCACTGACTTGGCCTTCATAGCCTTCTGTGGCAAAGAATTCCACAGATTCACCACATAAGTCAGAAATTTAGGATTGCAAGAGGGACAGAGAGGGAGAGCAAGTGTTACTTGAAAATTAGAGAAATCAAAGTTAGAGAAATTAAAATTAGAGAAAATGGTAAACTGGTTCCTCAAAATAAAGATTTGTAATTGTCTTTGCTGCAACTGATTCCTCTGCAAACCTGCAAGTAACCAATGTCAGTTTTAAATAATGCAACTTGCTGAAGCTCAGGCCTATATTGCCATGTGGAACACACAACATATGTAAATTGCATATAGATAAATCTGTTCCACAGGGTAACTGTTACCTGGCCATTACATGAGGATTGACATCACCACTGCACACTTTCACACATGTGCGTGGATAATACGCATAGAGTCATGCATTTCAAACACCCGTTATGAACTGTGTATACCAGTAGATCATGATTATATTTCACAATTGATTTTATTCCATAATTTTCAAGCATGATGCATAAATAACTCATGCTGTGTAATTGAATTTCTAGGCCAGAGAGCTGAAAATAACAGTCCTCGAATCAACGCCACATTTTACTGGGTACGACACCAAACAAAGCTGAGATTAATAGGGGTCACGGAGAAAGCCAGCTAGCGACTAAAGTCATATCTAGCCTATAGAAGATGATCATAGCGGGTGTCAGCCGATCATTATAGCCACAAGGCACCACTTTAGTGCAGCATTTTCAACTCAGCTGCTTTATCAATGATCTTCACCTTTTCGAAGATGAATTTGGTGATGATATTTTACATCTCAGCTTCATTTCACAATTCTCAATAATGAAGCAGTAACTGTTCAGCACCAAGCTTGAGTTGATGTAGAGAATTTAATTATATCACATTAATATTGGGAAATGATTATCTTTAATAAAATCTGACATTTATCAGATTTACTATCACCACCCTCCACCAATATATCATCATTGACCATAAGCTGAATTAAAGCAACAATATCAGCAAAGTAACTACCTGAGAAGGTTGGCCTGAAAAGAGTGTATCACCTTTTGAGCCCTTTAACCTGTCAAACACAAAGAGTTCATGAAGGTAATAAAATAATAATTACGTGAAGAGATGGATGGGCTAGCAACGTCCAGGATAGGACAGTCTATTCAAACATTGTTAAACTCCCCTCGCCATTACTGCACTGTGTTTGGAATATGTTTTAGTCACAGGGTGCATTAACAGGGTGCAATTGCTAAGTTTAATTCAACTGTATCTCCTAGCCCACAATCTCCCCAAACCAAGGACAAAACCAAAAATATTATTGAGCTAAGTTTGCCTTGAATCCATGCAGGAATTGGTAGTCTATGCACCAAGAACCCTTGATAGATGATTGCCTTTTGCATGTCTCATCTCCAGTCAGAGAGCTGCTCAATTACCATATAACCATATAACCATATAACAATTACAGCACGGAAACAGGCCATCTCGGCCCTACAAGTCCGTGCTGAACAACTTTTTTTCCCTTAGTCCCACCTGCCTGCACTCATACCATAACCCTCCATTCCCTTCTCATCCATATGCCTATCCAATTTATTTTTAAATGATACCAATGAACCTGCCTCCACCACTTCCACTGGAAGCTCATTCCACACCGCTACCACTCTCTGAGTAGAGAAGTTCCCCCTCATGTTACCCCTAAACTTCTGTCCCTTAATTCTGAAGTCATGTCCTCTTGTTTGAATCTTCCCTATTCTCAAAGGGAAAAGCTTGTCCACATCAACTCTGTCTATCCCTCTCATCATTTTAAAGACCTCTATCAAGTCCCCCCTTAACCTTCTGCGCTCCAGAGAATAAAGACCTAACTTATTCAACCTATCTCTGTAACTTAGTTGTTGAAACCCAGGCAACATTCTAGTAAATCTCCTCTGTACTCTCTCTATTTTGTTGACATCCTTCCTATAATTGGGCACCAAAATTGTACACCATACTCCAGATTTGGTCTTACCAATGCCTTGTGCAATTTTAACATTACATCCCAGCTTCTATACTCAATGCTCTGATTTATAAAGGCTAGCATACCAAAAGTTTTCTTTACCACCCTATCTATATGAGATTCCACCTTCAAGGAACTATGCACGGTTATTCCCAGATCCCTCTGTTCAACTGTATTCTTCAATTCCCTACCATTTAAGATCTAATGTTTTTACAAATAGGCTTTGGACTTTGGAAAAAAAGAAGAGGTAAATTGGCAGACATTACATTTGTGTTGCAGATTATTAAAAATATTTATGTTTTGCCTTTCCATTTGCTTTTGTTCAGCATGATTAAAGTGTCTTCTTTTTTTTCTCTTTTTTTTTTCTTTTGGTGAAAGGGAGAGCAAAATTATCACCAGCCCTTTCCCTTGCATACACTCTGTTATTTCCACATGTCTGCTTTTATTTCGTATTTGCAGTGGTGCCAATCTTTTTGACTATAATATCTGTGCTTGTTTTGTTTTCTATTTTTGAAATAACTAATGCAAAACTGATAAGTAAGTTTACTGAATGACAGTCAGTATCTTTACACCAACAAATGTGTCAATGCAGTATAATAACAGTTCTTTCAACAAGGTCAATATTATATTGTCTCAATACCAATTCCAATAATAATACTACTCTGTTGATCATTCAGAAGGAATGACACATAGATTTGATTTTTATTCATTTTTTCTATACTTAGTTTTTCTGTGGCAGCACAAAGAATCTTTAAACCAATAACATTTTTCATAACAATTGCAGTGATTAGACTTGAAGACTGACAAATAAAACCACATCTAACAATTTTCTAAGTAATTGGAACTTATTATTTTGGGTGAGGTACGTTTTAGTTCTAAATCACTAACTAAATCACTTATGATGTTGTAGTAAAACTTTGAGATGTCTGAAATTCTCAGATATGTAACACAACATATTTTAAACCTTGAATCAAAGCCAGACAGGTTTTTTTTAATAATGTATAGAAGTTTCACTGTTGTATTTATCACACAAATCACAGATAGTACATAACATTGGGGGAAATGCAGCATGTGGATCCAATTCTGACAATTCTCTTGAAGTCATTTTGTGAATAAGATTATTCTTTAGCTCCCTTGTTAAAATTCCAGGTAGATTGTCAGAAAGTATGACATGGGCAACACATAGGCTGATATTGTTGATATATTTGTATACTGTAAGCTTCCAAAGAAATGGAGGCAAGGTTGTTTAAGGTGGAACCTTGGCTGCCAATGACAATATTACCAATATTGTGCAAAAACAAACCAACTCCTTTATCTGTCCCTCTGCTGGATCAGGCTGTTCAACACAATTATTGCTGAATAGCAATTCTAAGACCTAAGATGCAGTTGTGGCAAAATAGAATGTGCAATAAATTTATATCTGGTGCTTTATATTATCTTTGGTATGCTTCCCCAAACTGTTACCATCCTTTTTAAAAAATCAAATCATGCAATGCGGATGATTTGCAAGCACAAGATTTACAAATGAAATTTTTAATTTTGATAGTAAATAGTATTTAAAAGTTGAGCATGTCTATGCTCTAGTGAAGCCAAATGCAAACTGGAGGACCAGCATTTCATATTCCACTTGGGTAGCTTACAACTCAACAGTATGAACATTGAGTACTACAATTTTAGGTACATAACCCCCACTCCTTCTCTTCCCAATGGGCTGCGGCTGTGGACTGGGAACGCATCCGGAGGCCTTAATCGAGACGCCACGGTGTCGATGCCCAGATTGCCACGTGGAAGCCTGGGTCGAGGCCCGGGCCAGGGCCTCGTAGGTCAGAGTCTGGGTCAGCGGAGCGTCCGGAGGAGCCCGCGGCTGGGGCCCGGATCAGCACCATGGAGACATGAAGTGGGACCTCGGCGGTGGTGAGGCCTCACGGTGGCGGTGATGCCTCGCGGGTCAACCCGCGGTCAATGGTTGATGAGAGCATGGAGGACCACCATGAGGGGAAGGGGAAAAACAATGGAGGACCCGGCATGGAGGGGCCGCTGTGAGGGAGGTGGGGGGGGAGAACAATGGATAATTGAGAGGGCAAAGGACAATGGGGACCCGGTGTGGGGGAACGGTTGGTGTGGGGTGGGGACAAAAGGGGGTGCCAGCGTGCTTTGTGATTTTGTGAGCGCCGTAGAAGGCTGCTATTTGTATACATTGTGTATGCAAACAAAGAATTCCACTGTGCCTAGTGGCAATAAAGTATTCTATTCCTATTCCTCCTCCTATTCCCTCTTTTTTCACCTTTCTTACTCTTGCCCTATCCGAATGCATACACATTTTCCCACGAACCTGCCTGTCTTTGCCCTCCATCTTCTCCCGCTTATTACTTGCAAGACCTGGTTCCAACCTGAAATGTCACATATGCATGTCTACCAGATTTGCCACCTAACTTGGTAAGTTACTCCAGCACTTTGTATTAATTAATTGTACTGGAATTTGTTGATGTATCGTTGCCGTATTAAACAGAGCTGTCTGTTTTACATACAGGACAGATCGCATGAACTTTATGCCATGTTTAATAAGGGCACGAATCAAGCCCTGTGATGCTTTAGGGATACAAAACACCATCCCTGTATGTACAACATATATTGCTGCTTATTACAATGTTCTACAGTCTAATTTAAGTTTTACTCAGAATAGGTAGCACAAGAAACAATTCTGGAAGAAATTATGCTTGTCAATAAAATAGATCAGACACTTAGATTATCAGGGACATACATTCGACCTTATTGTAGCAATGTTACAAAATTTTGAGATTTAAAAAATCAAGTCTTTAATTTATCCCATTAGATAAAGCATAAAAATAAGTTTAATTTGACACCTAATTCACTTTCATATCTTCAGTATTTAAAAAGTTATGGCCATTTTCATACTTGGAAATTGGCATCTTGTTCCCTATTGCTTTTTCATTGACTTAACACAAAAGCTGTGATCGAGAACATTTAAAGGCCGATAACTTTCTTAAAATTTAAGAGAACTGAAATAAAATTTCAGTTATTATAGGTTGAAGCATTCTGAAACAAATATGAAACAACCTTATTAGATGACTTGAAATTAAAACATAATTAGCTAGTTACCTAATTGTAGCTAATTACAAAATGTAATTACTAGATCTAAACATCTATCGATTTCTTAAGAATAGATTAACATTTTTAAATAGCCTAAGTGTCCAAATAACATTCACACAAGGAGCCCCATTCAAATGATATGTTTGTTTCCACAGCCATCAACATGTTTAATACAAGAACATACAATCAATACAATTTATTATCAGCCCCAGTGAGACCAATTTTAATCCATCACAGTGAAGCCACTGTGATGGAAGGCAAGTCTGTTCTCTCCCTGTTCTCCGTGTCTCTCCGTCCGATCTCATTGTCATGGGTTTATAGGCCAAATGTAAGGAATTTAATGTTTAATACCTGTAAATTAATGGCCATTTAAATCAGCTTGCGAGTGGGATTTTCTGGAATGGAACCATTTAGAATGTTGAGGCTGCGGTGAATTTATACCCCCATATAACCATATAACCATATAATAATTACAGCACGGAAACAGGCCATCTCGGCCCTACAAGTCCGTGCCAAACAACTTTTTTCCCTTAGTCGCACCTGCCTGCACTCATACCATAACCCTCCATTCCCTTCTCATCCATATGCCTAACCAATTTATTTTTAAATTATACCAATGAACCTGCCACCACCACTTCCACTGGAAGCTCATTCAACACCGCCACCACTCTCTGAGTAAAGAAGTTCCCCCTCATGTTACCCCTAAACTTCTGTCCTTTAATTCTGAGGTCATGTCCTCTTGTTTGAATCTTCCCTATTCTCAAAGGGAAAAGCTTGTCCACATCAACTCTGTCTATCCCTCTCATCATTTTAAAGACCTCTATCAAGTCCCCCCTTAACCTTCTGCGCTCCAGAGAATAAAGACCTAACTTATTCAACCTATCTCTGTAACTTAGTTGTTGAAACCCAGGCAACATTCTAGTAAATCTCCTCTGTACTCTCTCTATTTTGTTGACATCCTTCCTATAATTGGGCGACCAAAATTGTACACCATACTCCAGATTTGGTCTCACCAATGCCTTGTACAATTTTAACATTACATCCCAGCTTCTATACTCAATATCTGCAGCAAATACACTGCCGGTTTTTCGGGGGGAAAATCACCGTTTCGCAACTAAAAATGTGAATTAAATACATCTTAAGAAACACTTTTAGACATAAAAATAAACTACTTTATTTTACCTGGTCCTCCATAAAATCCGTCCCAGTTGTCGGCATTCACACCTTCAGAAGCTGCTTTTAAAATCATTCCAGCGATTAACTTGTCGGGTGATTTAAAAAAAAAAAACCCACAGAACGACCGTAGGAACGATTCTTTAGCAAAATCTTGCACTCCAACAAATATAATTCAGGACCAGGTCGGGAAAAGGCCAGCAATGGAAAAACAAAATGTGTGAGATAAGACCAAAAAAGGCGGAAATTGTGAAGCCAGAGGAAGAAATATAGGTGGAAGTGGACCGGGGGAAACAGGGAGGGAGAGGGGGTCTTTGTTTGTAGATTAGTTATCAATAGGTACAGCTTTAATATTTTGAGTGCAGACAGGTAACTTTGTAGAATTCTATATTTACAAATGAATCAGGCTGTATCTGCCAAATATCTCTGAATATTCAAACACATTTGGGAGGACAAAGTATTTCATGTGGATGATCTAGAAGCTTCGGGGGACTTAACCTAAACACCCAAATATGTTCCTTTCATCACAGTATTGAGGTATGCCTTCTTAGGTATAATTTTCACCCAGAGAGTTGTGATTTTTACCCAGAGAGTTATGATTTTCACCCAGAGTTGTGAATCTGTGGAATGCTCTGCCACAGAAGGCAGTGGAGGCCAATTCAAGTTTTCAAGAGCAAATTAGATTTAAAAAAGAATCATGGGTCATGGGGAAAAAGCAAGAACAGGGTACTGATTTTAGATGATCAGCCATGATCATATTGAATGGTGGTGCTGGCTCGAAGGGCCATATGGTCTACTTTCTATGTTTCTTCTTCTAAATTAAATGATCAGATAAACTGTGCATGACAGAACGGGGACATGCCTTTAAGGATATAACAGTATATGAGATGAGTATTTAAGGTATTTCCTGATCTCGCTTTAGAGGTTCCAATGAACCTATTGTTCTCAATGGTACTAATCCCCATGCCCCATATCCGATGACTGGTTTCAATAGCCTTAAAGAATCCTTATAAATTTACTTGCGAACAGATTATTTGGTCATTTTGAAGATTGGTTCTTATGTTTTTAATATCTCCACGCTACATAATTCTCTAACTATTGAATATATCCATCAACAGTGACATTTAGTAAGTGACAAAATAACAGAAGTCCTTATTTTGGGATAAAGTATAGCCACTTGTCGTTCTTAAAATGACATTATGGTATATTACAGTATGTTCATACCAATGAGGGGGACCTTACCAAATAATGAGGGGGAAACTTACCAAATAGTGAAAGGTCTGGATAGTGGGTGTGGAGAGGATGTGTCCATTAGTGGGAGGGTCTAGAACCAGAGGCCACAGCCTCGGAATAAAAAGATGCATCTTTAGAAAGGAGATGAAGTGGAATGTCTTTAGTCAGCGGGTTGTGAATCTGTGGAATTCATTGCCTCAGACGGCTGTGGTGGCCAAGTCATTGGTTATTTTTAAGTAGCTTATTAACAGATTCTTGATCAGTAAGGGTGTCAGGGAGAAGGCAGGAGAATGGGGTTAAGAGGGAAAGATAGATCAGCCATGTTTGAATGATAGAATTGATTTGATGGGACAAATGGCCAAATTTTGCTCCTATGACTTATGAACATGAACTTATATATGCTTTCCTTTCTCTGCACTCCCTAAGCTACAAGCTAAGACCTGCTTATACACATAACCCTTCTTCCCGGAGTTAATGGCCAATGATCTGATGAGGTATACTTTTGGTGATTGACCAAGTCAGCTTTCCCTGATAGCAGTCCCAGAGATCCACCTGCCAATGTGTACTGATTATCTGACTGGAGTACCCTTATGGCTGAGTGGTCTTAAGCTGAAAGCAACATTTGATTGTCATAAACAATTAAAATTCATAAGGAGGTTATGCATCAGTTACATGTACACTGGCAAGACCATATTTTGAGCACTATGTATTTAGAAAGGATGTTAAAATTTTGGACAAGCAGCTTAGAGACAGTTTACTGGACTAATATAGGCTTGCATCAGATTTAATTTAAATGGGTAAGAGGTGACTATATTGAAAGATGTAAGACTTTGAGTGGTCTTGACAGGATGATTCCGCCTATGGGTGAATTTAGGAGTTGGGTTTCTGTTTACATTTTAGGCAGATATTTATTAAGGCAACATTGAGATGATTTTTGTTTTTTACTTCGTTCACAAGTTTACAAGTTGTAGGAGTTGAATTGGCCCATATCTCTGCCTTAAAAATATCCACTGACTTGGCCTCCACAGCCCTCTGTGGCAATGAGTTCCACAGATTAACTACCCTCTGACTAAAGAAGTTCCTCCTCACCTCCTTTCTAAAAGAGCACCATTTAATTCTGAGGCTCTGACCTCTGGTGCTAGACTCTCCCACCAGTGGAAACATCCTTTCCATATCCACTCTGTCTATGCCTTTCATTATTCTGTTAGTTTCAATGAGGTTCCCCTCAACCTTCTAAAATCCAGCGAGTGGAGGCCCATGCTGTCAAGTATTGAGGCTTTAGAATTCAGAATTCAGTGTTCAGAATTCTATACTTAGTAGGCCAGTCAATGCCAAAATGTGGGGGGATTTGCACGATGGAGGGTATTAGATACTTGTCAATCTATGAGATGAAAACTTGGCAGGGGTAGGTAGGAAAGATAGACACAAAGTGCAGGAGTAGCGGCAGGTCAGTCTGCATCTCTGGAGAAAAAGGACGGGTAACATTTCGGGTCGGGACCCTTCTTCAGTCTGAAAATAGGGGGTGGGAATGGGAGAATGGTAAAGAGCTGGAAGCGAGAAAAGATCTGGAACAATCAGAGCCAGCCACAAATGACCTCAGGGAGGGCAGTGCCTGGTTGGTTCATTTTGGTCTTGGGAAGGTGTGATCTCAAGAGAAACAATGTGGAGAACTGTGGAACTGGTAAAACGACTAGGGAGGAGGAAGAGGGCAAGGAGAGGAGGGGAGTGTGAGATTAAGTTACTTCAAATTAGAAAATTCAATATTCATACCGCTGGGCTGTAAAGGGCCTGTCCCACTTAGGCGATTTTTTAGGAGATAACAGGCGACTAGGTTGTCACCACATGGTCGCCGGGGAGTCGCCTGTATGATCTCTTCAGTCGCCCAAAGAGTCGTAGTCTTTCTGGTCGCCGCAGAGTTTCAAAACTTTTTGGCGACCATTGTCTCGATGCCAATGGGGGTAGCCTAATGTAGGCTGATGTAGCATGATGTAGGTGCTGTCGCCAGGATGATGTGGGATGTTGCCAGGATGATTTAGGTAGTTGCTGGTGATGACATTGGTGAATTCCATTAAAGTTATATTATAGATAATTTAAATTTTAATGGTATTATAATATTTTTGTATGCACTGTTGTATGTTATACGGGCGTACAGTTGCCGGTTTTTCGGCGACCTGCAACGACTATGACAGTCTAAAAAATTGTTTAAGTGGGACAGGCCCATTAGCTATCCAAGCAAAATATGACGTGCCATTCTTCCAATTTGTGCTAGGCCTCACTCTGGCAATGGAGAAGGCACAGGACAGAAAGGTCAGTGTGGGAATGGGAAGGGCAGTTGAAATAGTTGGCAACCGGGAGATCCTGTATTTAGGAATGCAGAGTTCAGGTTCCAATCACATCAGCCGAAATACAGGTGTCAATGGTTATGGGGAGAAGGCAGGAGAATGGGGTTAGGAGGGAGGGATAGATCAACCATGATTAAATGGCAGCGTTGACTTGATGGGCCAAATGGCCTAATTCTACTCCTGTCCCTTATGACTTTATGACCTGATGAGATAATGTTTTGAATGCCAGAGCAGGGACAAGGAACAAAGCAACCAATTCCCACTCACATTCTCAGATTCCTATGCTCATGTTCTGCCTCCCCTTCAATGGACAACTATGTTTTGCACTACCTAGCCTGAACATGTGGGTGTTCTGCTCGTTTCCCCTTTTCATTTCTGATGTCTATGTCATTTGTCTGATATCACTTTAATGTTCCAAAATATTGGTTCTGAATGGCCTTCACAATAATCAAACACAATTTTTACAGTAACAATGAAACTGCATCTTTTCATTTACAATTTCAATATAGCTTTGCAAAATGTCAATTGCATTGGAACCACATACCCATGATGAGTAATAGTCAGAGCAGTGAATAAAAGTTTGAAAAATAACACTTGCACTCTGTTGATACACATAGATTCAACATAAATATTTGCTTGCTTACATCTTGTGCCTCCTTTTACTGAGTTTTTCTCTCTTTTCAGTGGCTTCCAATTATATTTGACCATGGGGAGACTATGTTATGTCACTATTGTGAATGTTACCTCAGGGAATATGCAGTCAAGCACAATTCTACATCCCTCTCATTTTATCGTTCTATTCTCACAGTTTGTACATTTCACAGCTTTGGCTCTCTCTGGGTATTTTGGAATGCTATGCTTTTGCTTAATATTTGAGTTACTATAACATAAGTTTAATAACCACCAAAGATAGACACAAAATGCTGGAGTAACTCAGAGGGACAGGCAGCATCTCTGGAGAAAAGGAATGGGTGACATTTCAGGTCGAGACCCTTCTTCAGACTGAGGTCAAGGGAGAGGGGGATACATAGATAAGGAAGAGTGAAGGTGTGAAAACTGGGCAAAGCGAATGATGATCAAGGAAAATGAAGAATAGATTATTATCAGGCCTCGACCCAAAAACTTCACCCATCCCTTCTCTCCAGTTATGCTGCCTGGCCTACAGGGTTACTCCAGCGTTTTGTGTCTACCTTCTGTTTAAACCAACATCTGCAGTTCCTTCATACACATTAATAAGCAACAATACAGCCATCCAACACACTTCCACACTATATTGTTCAAGAAGGAACTGCAGATGCTGGAAGATCGAAGGTACACAAAATTGCTGGAGAAACTCAGCGGGTGCAGCAGCATCTATGGAGTGAAGGAAATAGGTGACGCTTCGGGCCGAAACCCTTCTTCAGACTGATTCCACACTAGCCACACTTCTGTGGGCAGTTGTTCTATTGTTGCCAATTATTAGATGATTAAACTGTTTGAGATCCAATATTACCATTACTCAATCACAACTATCTTTTGCTTTGTTTCCAAAGTGAATAAGGCACTAATTTCATGCAATTGACATAGTTTAACTTTTGAATTAAATTGAATTAAAGATGGCAATTGCAGCACACCATGTTCATTCAAAGGACCCTGCATCTGATTTTTTTTAAGAAGCATCAATTGTAAAACTCTTAATTAAAAGGATTCACCTGATGAGTTGTTGGAACTTAACACTTCCCCTGCATGATCTATAGAAAATTGTTAATTGGTTTGATAAATTTGGTTCAGATTATTGTCACGTGTACTGAGGTACAGTGAAAACCTTTTGTTGCATCCTAGCAAGTCAGTGGAAAGACAATACATGATTATAATCGAGCCATCCACAATGTACAGATAACAGGAGACATAATGGTAGAAATTTCCTTATGTATTTTTGAAATGAATAAAAATGAAATTAATCTAAGGTACATAAAAATGCTGGAGAAACTCAGCGGGTGCAGCAGCATCTATGGAGCGAAGGAAATAGGCAACGTTTCTGGCCAAAACCCTTCTTCAGACTGATAGGGGGTGACGGGGAGAAGGAAGGAAAAAAGGAGGAGGAGGAGCCCGAGGGCTGAGGAATGGGAGGAGACAGCCCGAGGGCTGAGGAAGGGGAGGAGACAGCAAGGGCTAACAACATTGGGAGAATTCAATGTTCATGCCCGCAGGATGCAGACTCTGCAAGCAGAATATGAGGTGCTGTTCCTCCAATTTTCGGTGTTGCTCACTCTGGCCATGGAGGAGACCCAGGACAGAGAGGTCGGACGGGGAATGGGAGTTGAAGTAATCTAATCTGACTATTGAGACCTTTTTCTAAATCTTTGGACCAAATTGAATCAGTATTTGTCATTTCAAGTAAATCCAAGGTAATCTACATAGATTGCATAAAACAATGGATTATAATCCTTTGTGACAGCTTTGGTATTGGTCTGGTGGTATAATAATCACCATACCTCCTTCATTCACCTCAAATTATTTCATGGCACATAAAATGTACAGTTAGAATTTTGATAAAGCTCCAATAATTGTAATTGTTAATTGCAAGTTATTATTTTATTACAATAGCTTTCCTTCCACTATAAATTTAAAATACATTTACAAATATACATCGTACGGATTTTATATGGTTACATTATTATGTATTCAGTGCAATAATCCTTCATTTCTTTGTGATTTTAGGCTTAGGTTGAATTGTAAATTTATCTTATCATGTGTACTGAGGTACAGTAAAACGTCTTGTTTGCATGCTATCCAAACAGATCAGATATGCCATACATAAATACAATCAAGTCCAACTCAAATAGAAAGAGCAAAGAGGAAGATACAGAGTGTAGAATATATTTCAGAGCATTGTAGCCCATCAGTTCCATAGATAAAGTCCAAAATCCTCAGTGCGTGAAACAGACAGCTCTTGGAAAACTGGGTCAAAATCCTGATAACAGAGGGGTAGAAGTTATTCCTGAGTCTGGTGTGTGTTTTCAAGCTTCTGTGCCTTCTGTTGGGAGAAGCAAGGAAAATAAGTCTTTGATTATGACACAAAAGTGCTGGAGTAACTCAGTGGGTCAGGTATCATCTCTGGACAAAAAAAAAGCCACAATGTGCTGGTGTAACTCATCCGGTCAGGCAGCATTGTACAGGTGACATTTCAGTTTGGGACCCTTCTTCGGACTGATTGTAGTAGGGGAAGAGGGAGGGGAGAAGAGAGCTAGAATAGAGGAGGGGCAGGACAAAGCCCAGTAATAGGTGAATACAGATGAGGAGGAATGTTCATAATTAAATGTTGGACCAAGGCCAGAGGTGAAAAGAGAGAAGATTTGAGTCAAAATGATTGAAAAGTTGTGTTGTGAAGCTAGAGGAAGAAATGTAGGTAGAAGAGAGGGAAGAAATAGGTGTTAGTCTGGGTGGAGCACAGAGTCAAGAGGGAGGTACAAATTATCCACTAACCCTCCGAGGGGGATTAGTGGATAATTCAATGTTCATATGGTTGGGTTGTGAGCCCAGGTGGAATATGAGATGCTGTTCCTGCAGTTTGCATGTGGCGTCATTCTGGCAATGGACAATGAACCATTGTGGGTTCCACCTTTCCTTGAACGTTGTTAAGCTTTGCATATCTTTTATTAATTTGTTCTATATCTCTCTATATCACAGTTTATATCAATCGTTTCCCCTTCCCCTGACTCTCAGTCTGAAGAAGGGTCTCAACCCGAAACATCACCTCATCCCTTTCTCCAGAGATGCTGCTAGACCCATTCAGCTTTTTGTGTCTATCTTTAGTTTAATCCAGCATCTGCAGTTCCTTCCTTCACTCTCAAACATTTTGTTTTTTTTGCTTATCTGAAGTACTCTTTCTGAGTTATAGCTACTCGATGTTTTTATTTTGGCCGCATTAAGAATATTTGAACCTAGTCGATAGGGGGCAGAGAAAATAAAACGTGGCTCAATTTATGCAAATACATACTTCTCCCCGTCATTATGTCCAACTCGATTCAGTCAAGTTGTAAACTTAGTTAGTATTTTATTCTCTCTTGGCAAGGTATGAATGTTATATTTCCAACTGACAAATATAAAAAATGAAAAGTACGTTGTCAAAAGTACATAGGAGTGCTTCTAAAGGATAGGTTAAATGAGTGGGCGGAAATCAAATATAATGTGGAAAAATGCAAAATTGTTCATGAAAAATAAAACAAAGGTATTGTTTAATCGGTGAGAGATTACTCAGCTCAGAGATGCAGAGGGATCTGGGTGTCCTCATGTATGATTCATGAAAGGCTAGTTTCCAGGTACAACAATTAATTAGGAAAGCTGACAGGATATTTTGCTTATGGCTCAATTTTTTTAGTTTAGAGAAACAACATGGAAACAGGTTTGTACGGTACACCGAGTCTGCATCAACCAGCAATCACCCATACACTAGTTTTATCCTACACACTAGGGACATTTTACAGAAGTCAATTAATCTACCAATCTACATGTCTTTGAAATGTGGTAAGAAATGGGAGCAGCCGTAGAAAACCCATGCAGTTACAGGAAGATTGTACAAACTCTATACAGATAGCACCCATAGTCAGGATCGAACCCGGGTCTCTGGTGCTGTAAAACCCCTGTCTCACGGTGCAAGTCCACCCACGAGTGATCCCGAGTTTAAAACAATCAAACTCTTGGTAACCACGTAGAATTAACGTAGCGGGAACGTCGGAACTCGTAACGCTAACGGCAGAAACTTGTTAAGTCGTGAAAATCTTTCAACATGGTGAAAGATTTCCACCAGTCAAATTTACTCTTGAAGTAAAAATTTTAAACTTTTAAACTTGTTGTAAGAACGCAGTAGCCCGTGAGTTTACCGTAGTGACTCGTGAGTCAGTGGGACAGGCCGCATCTCTGGAGAGAAGGAATGGGTGACGGGATGACATTTCCAAAATTCTGCTGCGTCTCTGTGTTACTCCAGCACCGTGTGTTCACTTTTTGTCAACCAGCATCTGCCCTTTCTTGTGTATGACATTATTTGCGTCCTTGGCAGTTGATTGTCGCTCCCTTCAGTTTCCCAGGGAGTTGGGATGGGACTGGAGTTGGGAGGGAAAGGTGGAGGGGAGGGGGGGGGGGGGGGGGGGAGGGGGGGGGGAGGAGGGGGGGGGGAGGGGGGGGGGGGGGGGTTGGGGGGGGGGGGTATGGGAGACAACTGTAGGAGAGGTGTACTGAATGTGTGGGCAGATTAACCGAGCAGTTCGGCATGGACTTGTAGGGCCGAGATGGCCTGTTTCCGTGCTGTAATTGTTATATGGTTATATGGTTATAACCCTGGAAAGGGGGGAGACTTCTCTCTGAGTTGGACCCAGGAAACTGAAGCAGGCTCACGTAGACTTCATATTTTCTTGAGGTTATTAATGACAGATAAATGGATGAGAAGGGTTTAGAGGGCTATGGGCCACATGCAGGTAAATAGGTCTACCCCAAGACGCCAACTTGGACGGCACGGCCAAGCTGGGCCGAAGGACCTGTTTCCGTGTTGTACAGCACCATGACTAAGGCCTATCCAGTGGGATTGACATGTTTTGTATTTTTCCTTTCTAAAGATGCAGTGTATTTTGGTGACTATTGAACACTGTAGACCAGAGGCGCCTTCAATACCCAAATATACCAGATCCACACAAAATCTTTTTTTTGTGTCAACTGTTTATAATGCTCTCTGCATTATGAAGTCCTCGACAGTGAATTTTGGAAACGTCATCCCGTCACCCATTCCTTCTCTCCAGAGATGCTGCCTGTCCCGCTGAGTTAAAGATTGCCCACGGTAGACTCACGAATCACTACGGTAAACTCACGGGCTACTACGTTCTTACAACGAGTTTAAAAGTTCAACATTTTTACTTCAAGAGTAAATTTGACTCGTGGAAATCTTTCATCATGTTGAAAGATTTTTACGAGTTAACAAGTTTCCGAGTATCTGCCGTTACGAGTTCCGACGTTCCCGATATGTTAATTCTACGTGATTACCACGAGTTTGATTTGTTTTAAACTCGGGATCACTCGTGGATGGACTCGCACCGTGAGACAGGGCCATAAGGCAGCAAATCTACCACTGTGCTACTGTGTCTCCCTGTGTGAGGCTAACTGGATAGCAAAGAATGGAGGTTACATACAGCGTCGTTGAAACTGCATCTTGAGTATTTCTTTATTTAAAGAAGGCTGCTAATCGATTGAAAGCATTTCAAAGAAGGTTCTCTAAGCTGAAATCTGGAATGAGAGAAATGTCTAATGATGTAAGACTGCTTGAGTTTGCAAGGGTGAGAGGGGACTTGATTGAAACACTTAACACCCTGGGATGGTGGGATGTGAAGAGGATGGTTCAGTATGTGGGAGAATTTTGAAATAAAGGTCACAGCTTAAAGATGAGGTGTTGCCTGCATAAGGTAGGGGTGAGGTGAAAGATTTGCTCCCAGCAGCCTGGAGTCCTTGGATCTCTTCTTCAAAGACTGGTGAAGACCTAGTCTCTGAATACTTTTAAGTAAGATTTAATGAGCAAAAGAGTGAATGATTGCTATAAATAGATTGTAATGCAAAAGTCTGGTTGCTGTTATTTCAGCCTTGATTTTATTAAATACTAGACTAAGTGGGACCCGTTGGGTGCCATGTTCACACGGGAGGGCTGGTCCCCCAATATTCCAATATTGGTGGCCAGTGGGGAGGGGGGCTTTCTGGAGCACTAGTATGGGTGGTGTGGGTCAAAGGGACTGGTTTCCAGAGGGCTAGTACAGACATTGTGGGCCAAATGGATTATTGCGCTGGCAGCTCAGTCACTCAGGCCTGGTGGGCTGGCAACTCAGTCACTACGACCTGGTGGGCTGGCAGCTCAGTCACACAGGCCTGGTGGGCTGGCAGCTCAGTCACTCAGTCCTAGTGGACCTGCAGCTCAGTCACTCAGGCCTGGTGGGCTGGCAGCTCAGTCTCTGAGGCCTGGCCGGGCTGGCAGCTCTCTCACTCAGGCCTGTTGCGCTGGCAGCTCGGACACTCAGGCCTGGTGGGTTGGCAGCTCAGTCACTCAGGCCTGGTGGGCTGGCAGCTCAGTCACTCAGGGTTGGTGGGATGGAAGCTCAGAAACTGACAGAAACTCTTCCCAAAACAGGTGAGAGACTCTGTGAGAGAGGGGGAGAGGGTGGAGAATCAATTTTAGACATTTTTCATCTTTTTCTGCAGATCGCAGCAATGGAGGAAAGCCTATCCTGGCCTGGATCTCACATGGAGCCAATGGAGGGAGGGAGAAAAATACCTGCATGAGGTTTAATACTTGGAGGGGGAATACTTACTGATGGGCCAAAGGGGCTCCTCCTGGGCTAGAATAGGCTTGATGGGCCAAAGGGCTCTTAAAAAAAATATCTGTGAAATCTCAGTGAAAGGGAATTTTTCTGGACTTTTCCTGGCCTGGCATTGGCCTTTTGGGCCCAAATGTTCCTCCTGGGCTAATATGGGCATTTTGGGCAAAAGGGATTGGTTTCTCGTCTAAAGGGATTGGTTTCTCGTCTTCAGCCTTGTGGGCTGAAATTAGTGGTTTCAGGTAGGCCAAACAACTCATTTCATTTCATTTCCATTTCAATTTCAAGCACAAGGCAGGCCAAACAACTCATTTCATTTCCATTTCCATTTCATTTCCATTTCAATTTCAAGCACAGGGCAGGCCAAAGCATGTGTGGACATGGCGCCGACACACATGAAGCCGAAGCAAAGAAGTCGATGCCAAAGAAAGGAATAGAAACGAGGCTGAAATGACAATAAACCGAAAGAGTTCAAAGACGAAACACCTACTAGCTGAAAGGATGGGATGCCTAAATGCAATGTAACCGAAAAGGGCGGGACGCCTAAAACCCAAGGAACCAAAAAGTTGCGTCGCCTAAAAGCAAACTTACCGAATGGCCGCTCTGTCGAAACTCCACTACCCGAAAGTTGGCGTCGCCTACAGGCCAAAGGACCGACTGCTGCTCAAAAGAAAAGTCCAATAACAGACTTGACATTGTCAGCAATTGGTCCAGACACCCGCGTCCATCACATCACTGTGAAGGCATGAACATTGTCCCAAACCTCCGCTCCACCTGACCCACAGCCCGCGGAAGGTGCCCGTGCGAGAGTGGGAACTGTCCCGAGCGATACACACCTTCGGCCACTTTCAACTTGGTGCTTGAGTTCAGATTGCCCAGTCACATATGGCTTGTGTGGGGAAATGAACCCCACGCTCCCGTCTCCCCTTTCTCTCTCCCCTCTTCTCTCTCTCCCCCCCTCTCTCCCTCCCTTCTCTCTCCCCTTCTCTCTCCTCCTCTCACTCCCTCTTCTCTCTCTCCTCCTCCTCTCTCTTCACGCTTCTCTCTCCCTTCTCTCTCCCTTCCTTCTCTCCCTCCCTTCTCTGTCCCCCCTTCTCTTCCCCTTCTCTCTTTCCTCCGTCTCTACCCGTGGGAGCTTCCCAGAGTCACTGACCGCGATGCAACACCATCTGACCTCAACCTCCACACGAGGGTGATTTCCCCCACCCCCTCCATCCGACCGCGGTCAGTGACTGTGGGATGCTCCCGTGGGTGGAGACAGAGGAGAGAGAGAAGGGGAGGGAGAGAAGGGAGAGAGGGGGAGAGAGAGGAAGAGAGCGAAGAGTGGATAGAGAGGAGGAGAGAGAGAAGGGGGGAGTGAGAAGAATGGAGAGAAGTGAGAGAGAGAAGGAGAGAGAGAAGGGGGAGAGAGAAGGGGGAGAGAGAAGGGGGAGAGAGAAGGGGGAGAGAGAAGGGGGAGAGAGAAGGGAGAGTGAGAGTAGGGGAGAGGGGGAGAGAGAGAAGGGAGGGAGGGAGAGAGAAGGGAGAGAGAGGAGGGGAGAGAGGAGAAGAGAGATAAGAGTGGAGAGTGAGGAGGAGAGAGAGAGGAGGGAGAGAGAAGAGGGGAACGAAGTGAGAGAGATGGGAGAGAGAGAGGGGGAGAGAGAGGGGGGAGAGAGAAGGGAGAGAGAGAAGGGAAAGAGAAGGGGGAGACGGGAGCGTGGGGTTCATTTTCCCACACAAGCCAGAGGTGACTGGGCAATCTGAACCCAAGCACCAAGTTGAAAGCGGCCAAAGGTATACAGCCCCCACTCTCCCACGGCCACCCTCCGCGCTGCGGGTCGGGTGGAGCGGAGGTTTGGGACAATGTTCATGCCTTCACAGTGATGTGATGGATGCGGGGGTTTGGACCAATCACTGACAAGTCCCGCGCCCCGGCAAAGTCAAGTCTGTTATTGGACTTTTCTGTTGAGCGGCAGTCGGCCCTTTGGCCTGTAGGCAACGCCGCCTATCGGGTAGGTGGCGTTTCGACAGTGCGGTCATTCGGTAAGTTTGCTTTTAGGCGACGCAACTTTTCGGTTCCTTGGGATTTAGGTGTCCCGCCCTTTCGGTTAGTTTGCATTCAGGCATCCCATCCTTTCGGTTAGTAGGCGCTTTGTCTTCGGACTCTTTTGGTTTATTGGCTTTTCGGCCTCATTTACATTCCTTTCTTTGGCTTCAACTTCATTGCTTCGGCTTCTTGTCTGTCGGCGCCACATCCGGGTACCGGCCGAACAACTCATTTCATTTCTATTTCCATTTCCATTTCAATTTCAAGCACAGGGTAGGCCAAACAACTCATTTCATTTCCATTTAATTACATTTCAACTCCCATTGCAGTTTCAACCACAGGGCAGGCCAACAACTCTTTGCATTTTCATTTCATTTCCATTTCATTGCAGTTTCAAGCACAGGGCAGGCCAAACAGCTCATTGCATTTTCATTTTATTTCCATTTCCATTGCAGTTTCAAGCACAGGGCAGGCCAAACAGCTCATTGCATTTTCATTTCATTTCCATTCCATTGCAGTTTCAAGCACAGGGCAGGCCAAACAGCTCGTTGGATTTTCATTTCATTTCCATTTCCATTGCAGTTTCAAGCACAGGGCAGGCCAAACAGCATTGCATTTTCATTTCATTTCCATTTCCATTGCAGTTTCAAGCACAGGGCAGCCCCACAGCTCATTGCATTTTCATTTCATTTCCATTTCCATTGCAGTTTCAAGCACAGGGCAGGCCAGCCAGCTAATTGCATTTTCATTTCATTTCCATTTCCATTGCAGTTTCAAGCACAGGGCAGGACAAACAACTGATTGCATTTTCATTTCATTTCCATTTCCATTGCAGTTTCAATTACAGGGCAGGTCAAACAATTCATTTCATTTTCATTACGGGCTAACACATCATTTATTGCAAGTAGATTGCAGACTCACAGGTCAGTTGATTCACAGTTTAGAATCACAGTTGTGCCCTCTCCCTCGCGATCTTCCAGAGTGACTGACTCACGTCCAGACATCTGGGGTTTTATATTCCTGCCCCCACCCCCAGAAGGGGCATTACCTTCATCATGGTGATTGACAGGCGAGAGGACCAATCAGCTAATCTGAAGATTTTTTAAACACTCATACGTTTTTTTAATTTTTAATTGATCGAAAAAATCCTCTGGGAATTTCCTCAAAATCCTCAGCGGATGAGGACTGTGAGTAAGATGGCCAAAAATCATAGTGATATAGAGAGCGTTTTTTTCTAAAATACAGCGCAGACAGGAAGTTGTCAAGATGAGACTTTTACTTTTATAGATGAGCCAAGCTTGAGATAGTGAATAATAAAAAAACGCAAAGTATCTGATGTTCTGAGTTACTTCAGCACTATGTACAACCAGATATTGGACATTGTGTCCCACGAACCAATATCCCTCTCCTCTCCTCAACTAGCTATCTTTGTGTACCGGGGACATCTCCTGCAGCCTACCGTAAAGGCGCCGGAGGCATTACCACAGTTCACCCTCCTACCGGTCCACTCTTAGTGCCTGACGTCTCCAGTTTCTTCCCAGTTATGCCGTACAATGAACCTTCGGCCAGTATCCTGGTCCTACCTACTGACGAGCCGTTGGGGAGGGGGGGGATTGCGACAAAGCTTTGGATGAATTCCCAAACAGGATAAGAGTCTAAATGACTGCAGATAATAGATAATAGGTGCAGGAGTAGGTCATTCGATCCTTCAAGCCAGCACCACCATTCACTGTGAACATGGCTGATCATCCACTCAGTACCCCGTTCCTGCCTTTTCCCCATGTCTTTTGACTCGGATATCTTTAAAAGCTCTATCCAACTCTCTCTTGAAAGCATACAGAGAATTGGACTCCACTGCCATCTGAGGCAGAGAATTCCACAGATTCACAACCTTCTGTGTGAAAAAGTTTTTCCTCCTCTCCGTTCTAAATGGCTTACCACTTATTCTTAAACTGTGGCCTCTGATTCAGGTCGGGAACATGTTTCCTGCATCTAGCATGTCCAAACCCTTAATAATCTTACATGTTTCAATAAGATATCCTCTCATCCTTCTAAATGCCAGGGTATACAAGCCCAGCCATTCCATTCTATCAAATTATGACAGTCCCGCAAACCCATGAATTAATCTGGTGAACCTATGCTGCACTCCCTCAATAGCAAGAATGTCCTTCCTCAAATTTGGAGACCAAAACTGCACACGATACTCCAGATGTGGTGTCACCAGGGCCCTGTACAACTGCAGAAGGACCTTTTACTCCTCTACTCAACTCCTCTTGTTTTGAAGGCCAATATGCTATTTGCTTGACTGGAAAGATACACTAGCAGGGATGACAGTGGAACAAAAATGTCAGGTATTTCGAGGAATAATACAGAGGGTGCAGGATCAGTTCATTCCTAGGAGGAAGAAAGATTCCAAGGGGAGTAAGGGGCAACCATGGCTGACAAGGGATGTCAGGGATTGTATAAAAATTAAAAATTAAAGCGAAGAAGTACAAGAGGATTGAGTGAGAAACAAGAGGATTGGGTAATGTTTAAAGAGCAACAGAAGATAACCAAAAGACAATACGGGGAGAAAAGATGAGGTACGAAGATAAGCTAGCCAAGAATATAAAGCAGGATAGTAAAAACTTCTTTAGGTATGTGAAGAGGATAAAAATAGTTAAGACCAAAGTTGGACCCTTGAAGACCGAAAAAGGTGAATTTATTATGGGGTACAAGGAAATGGCAGATGAGTTGAACATGTACTTTGGATCTGTCTTCACGAAGGAGGACACAAACAATCTTCCTGATACAGTAGTGGCCAGAGGATCTGGGGTGACTGAGGAACTGAAGGAAATCCACGTTAGGCAGGAAATGGTGTTGGATAAACTGATGGGACTGGCCTGATAAATCACCAGGGACTAATGGTCTGCATCCCAGGGTACTTAAGGAAGTGGCTCTAGAAATCGTGGATGCATTGGTGATCATTTTCCAACGTTCTATAGACTCAGGATCAGTTCCTGGGGATTGGAGGGTAGTTAATGTTATCCCACTTTTTACGAAAGGCGGCAGAGAGAAAACACGGAATTATAGACCAGTTAGCCTGACATCAGTGCTGCAGAAGATGCTGGAGTCAATCATAAAAGATGAAATTGCCGCACATTTGGATAGCAGTAACAGTATCGGTCCGAGTCAGTATGGATTTACGAAGGGGAAATCATGCTTGTCTAATCTTCTGGAATTTTTTGAGGATGTACCTAGGAAATTGGACAAGAGAGAGCCAGTGGATGTAGTGTACCGAGTCTTTCTGAAAGCATTTGATAAGGTCCCACATAGGAGATTAGTGGGCAAAATTAGGGCACGTGGTATTGGGGGTAGAATGCTGACATGGATAAAGAATTGGTTGGCAGACAGGAAACAAAGTGTAGGGATTAACGGGTCCCTTTCAGAATGGTAGACAGTGACTAGTGGGATACCGCAAGGCTCGGTGCCGGGACCGCAGCTATTTATAATATACATCAATGATTTGGAATAAGGGATTCAAAGTAACATTAGCAAATTTGCAGATGACACAAAGTTGGGTGGCAGTGTGAACTGTGAGGAGAATGATATGAGAATTCAGGGTGACTTGGACAGGTTGGGGGAGTGGGCAGATGCATGGCAGATGAAGTTTAATGTGGATAAATGTCAGGTTATCCACTTTGGTAGCAAAAACAGGAAGGCAGATTACTATCTAAATGGCGTCAAGTTGGGAAAAGGGGAAGTACATAGGGATCTGGGGGTCCTTGTATATCAGTCTATGAAAGTAAGCATGCAGGTACAGCAGGCAGTGAAGAAAGCGAATGGCATGATCACCTTCACAACAAGAGGAATCGAATATAGGAGAAAAGAGGTCCTTCTGCAGTTGTATAGAGCCCTAGTGAGACCAAACCTGAAGTAAAACAAGAGAAGAGGTCCTGAAAGAAGAATTTAGGGAATTAGGTAGAGAGTAAAGGAGAAGGACTGCAAAGGTAACAATCTCAGGATTACTGCCTGTGCCACGCGACGGTGAGAATAGGAATGGAGCGAGGTGGAGGATAAATGAGTGGATGAGCGACTGGTGCAGTGGGTATGGATTCAAGTTTCTGGATCATTGGGACCTCTTTTGGGGAAGGAGCGACCTGTACAGAAAGGACGCGATGCACTTGAACTTGAGGGGGACCAATATTCTGGCGGGGAGATTTGCAAAGGCTACTGGGGAGACTTTAAACTAGTATGGTTGGGGGGAGGGACTCAAATTGGGAAAGCTAGCAGTCAGTGTGTGAGGCAGGAGGCAGAGAATGGTAGCACTCTGACCCAAAATGTTGGGGAGAAAGAAGAAAAAGTCAATAAACAGAGAATAAGAGAGGGTGGGTTTCATAAATGTGTACATTATAACGCTAGGAGCATTGTAAGAAAGGTGGATGAACTTAGAGCCTGGATTGACACCTGGAAGTATGATGTTGTGGCAATCAGTGAAACATGGTTGCAGGAGGGCTGTGATTGGAAACTAAATATTCCAGGATTTCATTGCTTCAGGTGTTATAGAATGGGAGGGGCAAGAGGTGGAGGTGTTGCATTGCTTATCAGGGATGATATTACAGCAGTGCTTTGGCAGGATAGGTTAGAGGGCTCGTCTATGGAGGCTATTTGGGTGGAACTGAGAAATGGGAAAGGGGTAGCAACACTTATAGGGGTGTATTATAGACCGCCAAATGGGGAGCGAGAATTGGAAGAGCAAATATGTAAGGAGATTGCAGATATTAGTAGTAAGCACAAGGTAGTGATTGTGGGAGATTTCAATTTTCCACACATAGACTGGGAAACACATTCTGTAAATGGGCTGGATGGGTTGGAGTTTGTAAAATGCGTGCAGGATAGTTTTTTGCAGCAATACATAGAATTACCTATTAGGGAAGGGGCGGTGCTGGACCTCCAGTTAGTAAATGAGACGGGTCATGTGGCAGAGGTATGCGTTGGCGAACAGTTCGGGACCAGTGATCACAATACCATTAGTTTCAATATAATTATGGAGAGGGACAGAACTGGACCTAGGGTTGAGATTTTTGATTGGAGAAAGGCTAACTTTGAAGAGATGCGAAAGGATTTAAAAGGAGTAAATTGGGACAGTTTGTTTTATGGGAAAGATGTGAAAGAGAAATGGAGAAAAGGTGAAATTTTAAGAGTACGGAATCTTTATGTCCCTGTTCGGTTGAAAGGAAATAGTAAAAATTGGAAAGAGGCATGGTTTTCAAGGGAAATTGGACACTTGGTTTGGAAAAAGAGAGAGATCTACCATAATTATTAGCAGCATGGAGTAAATGAGGTGCTTGAGGATTATAAAGATTGTAAAAAGAATCTTAAGTAAGAAATTAGAAAAGCTAAAAGAAGATCAGAGGTTGCTTTGGCAAGTAAGGTAAAAGTAATTTGAAAGGGTTTCTACAGCTATATTAATAGCAAAAGGATAACGAGGGATAAAATTGGTCCATTAGATTGTCAGAGTGGACAGCTATCTGCAGAGCCAAAAGAGATCGGGGAGATATTGAACAATTTATTTTCTTCGGTATTCACCAAGGAGAAGGATATTGAATTATGTGAGGTAAGGGAAACAAGCAGAGTAGCTATGGAAACTATGAGATTCAAAGAAGAGGAAGTATTGACACTTTTGAACAATATAAAAGTAGATAAGTCTCCAGGTCCTGATAGGATATTCCTAGGACATTGAGGGAAGTTAGTGTAGAAATAGCAGGGGCCATGGCAGAAATATTTCAAATGTCATTAGAAACGGGAATAGTGCCGGAGGATTGGCGTACTGCACATGTTGTTCCATTGTTTAAAAAGGGGTCTAAGAATAAACCTAGCAATTATCGACCTGTTAGTTTGACGTCAGTGGTGGGCAAATTAATGGAAGGGATACTGAGAGATAATATATATAAGCATCTGGATAAACAGGGTCTGATTAGGAACAGTCAACATGGATTTGTGCCTGGAAGGTCATGTTTGACTAATCTTCTTGAATTTTTTGAAGAGCTTACTCGGGAAATTGATGAGGTTAAAGCAGTGGATGTTGTATATATGGACTTCAGTAAGGCCTTTGACAAGGTTCCTTACGGAAGGTTGGTTAAGAAGGTTCAATTGTTGGTTATTAATGGTGGAGTAGCAAGATGGATTCAACAGTCGCTGATGGGAGATGCCAGAGAGTAATGGTGGATGGTTGTTTGTCAGGCTGGCGGCCAGTGACTAGTGGGGTGCCACACGGATCTGTGTGGGTCCACTGTTGTTTGTCATGTACATCAATGACCTGGATGATGCAGTGGTAAATTGGATTAGTAAGTATGCAGATGATACTAAGATAGGTGGGGTTGTAGATAATGAAGTAGATTTTCAAAGTCTAAAGAGAGATTTATGCCAGTTGGAAGATTGGGCTGAAAGATGGCAGATGGAGTTTAATGCTGATAAGTGTGAGGTGCTACATCTTGGAAGGACAAATCAAAATAGGATGTACATGGTAAATGGTAGGGAATTGAAGAATGCAGGTGAACAGAGGGATCTGGGAATAACTGTGCACAGTTCCCTGAAAGTGGAATCTCATGTAGATAGGGTGGTAAATAAAGCTTTTGGTATGCTGGCCTTTGTAAATCAGAGCATTGAGTATAGAAGTTGGGGTGTAATGTTAAAATTGTACAAGGCATTGGTGAGGCCAATTCTGGAGTATGGTGTACAATTTTGGTCGCCTAATTATAGGAAGGATGTCAACAAAATAGAGAGAGTACAGAGGAGATTTATTAGAATGTTGCCTGGGTTTCAGCAACTAAGTTACAGAGAAAGGTTGAACAAGTTAGGGCTTTATTCTTTGGAGCGCAGAAGGTTAAGGGGGGACTTGATGAAGGTCTTTAAAATTATGAGAGGAATAAACAGAGTTGACACGGATAAGCTTTTTCCATTGAGAGTAGGGAAGATTCAAACAAGGGGACATGACTTGAGAATTAAGGGAACAAAGTTTAGGGATAACATGAGGGGGAACTTCTGATTGTTTTTATCATTAAAAAAAAAAATTGGATAGTTATAAGGATGGTAAAGGAATGGAGGGTTATGGTCTGAGTGCAGGTATATGGGACTAGGGGAGAATACGTGTTCGGCACGGACTAGAAGGGTCGAGATGGCTTGTTTCCGTGCTGTAATTGTTATATGGTTATATGGTTATATATATGGTATTGTGTGCAGTTTTGATCCCTTAATTTGAGGAAGGACATTCTTGCTATTGAGGGAGTGCAGCGTAGGTTTACAAGGTTAATTCCCGGGATGGCGGGACTGTCATATACTGAGAGAATAGAGCAGCTGGGCTTGTACATCCTGGAGTTTAGAAGGATGAGAGGGCATCTCATTGAAACATATAAGATTGTTAAGGGTTTGGACACGCTTGAGGCAGGAAAATGTTCCCGATGTTGGGGGAGTCTAGAACCAGAGGCCACAGTTTAAGAATAAGGAGTAAGCCATTTAGAACGGAGATGAGGAAACACTTTTTCCCACAGAGAGTTGTGAGTGTGGAATTCTCTGCCTCACTGGGTGGCGGAGATAGGTTCTCTGTATGCTTTCAAGAGAGAGCTAGATAGGGATCTTATAAATAGCAGAATCAAGGGATATGGGGCGAAGGCAGGAACGGGGTACTGTTTGGGGATGATCAGCCATGATCACATTAAATGGCGGTGCTGACTCGAAGGGTCGAATGGCCTACTCCTGCACCTATTGTCTATTGTCTATTGCTTTCTTCACTTCCTGCTGTACCTGCATGCTTTCTTTAAATGACTAATGAACAAGGACCCCCTGATCTCGTTGTACTTGTCCTTTCCCGAACTTGACATGATTCAGATAATAATCTGCCATCCCGTTTTTGCCACCAAAGTGGATAACCTCACATTTATCCACATTGAACTGCATCTTCCATGCATCTGCCCACTCACCCAACCTGTCCAAGTCACACTGCTTCCTCATAGCATCCTCCTCACAGTTCACACTGCCACCCAGCTTTGTGTTATCTGCAAATTTGCTCTTGTCACTTTTAATCCCTTCATCTAAATCATTAATGTATATTGCAAATAGCTGTGGTCCCAGCACCAAGCATTGTGGTACCCCACTAGTCACTGCCTGCCATTCTGAAAGGGACCCATTAATCCCTACTCTTTGTTTCATGTCTGCCAACCAATTTTCTATCCATGTCAGCATTCTACCCCCAATATCATGTGCCTTAATTTTGCCCACTAATCTCCTATGTGCGACCTTATCAAATGCTTCCTGAAAGTCCAGGTACACTACATCGATTGACTCTCACTTATCCATTTTCCCAGTTACATCCTCAAAAAATTCTGGAAGATTAGTCAAGCATGATTTCCTCTTCATAATCCATGCTGACTTGGACCAATCATGTTAATGCTATCCTAATGTGCTGCAATTTCATCTTTTATAATTGACTCCAGCATCTTCCCCACCACCGATGTCAGGCTAACTGGTCTATAATTCCCTGTTTTCTCTCTATCGCCTTTCTTAAAAAGTGGGATAACTTTAGCTACACACCAATCCACAGAAACTGATCCTGAGTCTACAGAACATTGTAAAATGATCACCAATGCATCCACGATTTCTAGAGCCACTTCCTTAAGTATCCTTGGATGCAGACCAACAGGCCCTGGGGATTTATCAGCCTTTAGTCCCATCAGTCTACCGAACACCATTTCCAGTCTAATATGAATTTCCTTCAGTTCCTCCATCTCCCTATATCCTCTGGCCACTAGTACATCAGGGAGATTGTTTGTGCCTTCCTTAGTGAAGCCAAATCCAAAGTACATGTTACTGACGCACCAGAATGAGAAAATGGGCCATTTTCCTTCCATTGTCATTCCAATACAGAGTTACTTAAAAGTGCACTCCATCTTGGCCTCAAAGCTGAAAGAAGAGCAAATGTTTCTGAATTGTACGCTAATGTTATCAAGAGGATTTGTCTTGGTTGCTTGTATGATGTATCAGAAAAAGGGGAAAAGAATATATCATCTGTATTACTGTGCCCCAATGTAAGGAGCCATGATCAACACCCAGTTTCTATGGCCATGTCACCGGTTGATCCTGGTTACATGGAAATCCTGAAAGTGATGTTGTTTCATGTTATCAATCAAACCTTACATGATGAAAGCGAAGGGCTCTTTTCCATTAAATTTGTTTTGGCTTTTGGGAAACTGATAAATTCACTGAGCTAAACAAATAAGACATTTGTGAGCTGCGTTATGCAACTACACACTGTACATACAGAGATTTTACTTACATCTCTTCTGCAGCTAGGAAGCTTCCAGGGGGCATAAATATGCAAGGTCGTGGTTATTTGACAGCTGCTGACATGTCCTTGGTTTGAAGGCTCTTCTGAGGCTACAGTTCTGACTATCTGGATAACTGTTCAGGTACTCTGAATGTAGTACTGGGTTATGGCCTGCTAGCTTCAGTGCATTGGCTGGCAAGAGAGTGCATTTACACCGTGACAAATTTCCAGAGGCAGCTTACATTTTAAATCTCGATCCATTAATTTATAATGGAATGGAAAAACAACAGACAAAAGATTTGTGATATATTTTCTCTTCATGCCTGCATTGCAAGGGGATGCTTTTTCAACCTGACCAAAAAGGTTGAGCAGTCAAGCTATAATTCCTATAAAATTAAAATGAAACCTCAATTTTTAAATGGAAATAAAAAATATAAAAATGGCTACAAAGAACTCTTAGAGATTATCTCAGTGAGTGGTAACTTTTCATTGCTTAGGCATCAGTAAATATCATTCCACAAAGTAAAATCTTACCTTTCGTTGCTGTTCTGCTGCCTCCAATAGCATATAATTTTTCATCCGTACACGTCTGGCTCACAGGCACAAACATTCAATTCACGTGAAAGCTTCCACATAAAACCTCTATTGTTTTTTACAGATCGTATCCCTGATGGGTATCTTGCAACTGGCATAGCATTGGTATATCCAATAACGTTAACTCTCATGCCTGGAGGCTGTTCTTGCAATTTTAGGGGATTTTTTGTTGATTGTCTTATTTTTTGCTGGCCCCTTCCATTTTAAAGGTTCAACTCTGCAAAGTCTGCTCTCCTTTTCGGTTCAATTCTTCTGTACCAAATCACAGCATTCCTATAATCATGATTTTATTTTAATTAATTCAATTATTTGTTGTCTTCCAGAGACATATAATCAAGTCAAAATAATATGAATTTTGCTAACTGTTTTCCTTTCAATTCAAATTTAGATTCTCCATTCACAGCATACAGTAATTCATTATTTTTATTAAAGGTGTACTCATGCAAAGAATGAGAAAACGCATCTTACCCAGGCTAAATATAACTAGTTGCAAAGACAGCCATCATTACATTTTTTTAAAAAGGACTCAAAATGCTCGAGTTACTTAGCGGGTCAAGCAGCATTCCTGGAGAACATGGATAGATGATGGGGTCCTGTTCTGAAACATCATCTATCCATGTTCTGCTGAAATGCTGCCTGACCTGCTGAGTTACCCCAACACTCTGTGTCCTTTTTCTTGCAAACCAGCATGTGCAGTTCCTTGTAGCTTCATCGTGCAACTTACCAAACATTATCGGTCCTGCTTTTTTGTGATGGGGACCTTTATGATTTCCCACACTTCATCCTCTCTCCCACCAGCACTTTGTCCTGCTGCTTCTTCATAACAGGCACCCCTTTACAACTGTCAGGCTGAAAAGAATCAAAAATTGGCAAACTAACCCAAATGGATTCCTGTTCTCTGTCTGAATACTCTGCCTAAGGACCCTCAATGTAGACAAGAAGGCACATACCAAAAATAATAATTTCAAGAAATTTGTATAAAACAAAGGCTGCAGTAAGCTGTCAGCCATAAAAGTTACTTTGCCAAATCCTATAGAATTCCATAACATGGAGTTAGGAATCCATCAAGAATTTCTCTATGTCAGTCTGATCGCTAGGCTTGGGGCTTTTTATTTGTCAATCTACTGATAGATCAGGATGGAAACAGAAGCAAAAGTATGAATATTATAGTTTTAAGCCTTATTTAGGTTACTGTTGAGATCCCCTGAGACTTGCTAATATGAAAGTATTTGAGCAGTTCACAAGAGCAGAAAATAGTCCCATCACAGTTCCTTCATTTCAGTACACCCTAGGGACTTGGAAGTGGAGCTCACCCAGTGATAATTGATCTCGATCCCTTTGGCTTTACCTTTCGACCTGTGAAACATGGGACAAAGATCAGGGGAAAAGGTGCCATTGTTGGTTATCAATACAATTAACTGTGTGTGGTTTTATCTGCAGTTAGTAGTCAGAATAGCAGAAATATTCATTGCCAGGTATCAGTAAATAAATTGCGATATATTAACACATTAACAATGCATTTCATGTGTCTGAATGCACAGGATGGCACATTACAAAATGCACGCCTCCATCAAGTGCCTTAATGTAGACATCAAAGTGCATACCAAAATGACTAATTTCAAGCAATTTGTATAAAATTTATGGTGCAGTAAATTGTCAGCTGCAAAAGTACATTGACATATCCTGCTTATATAAACTCAGGGTAATGAACTGTATATTATGGTGGCCTGTACTTGTGATAAATATTAATAGCTATTTTGGTAAAATATACTTGGTTATTTACTACATTCATTCATTCAATATATGACAAAGTGCTAGAATATAACTAGAGACTGGTAAAATACGAAAGAATGTAATAATGCTTTTAATGGATATTAGAAATGCTCCATTTAATTATTGTTCTGTTCATTTGTTTCTGCATGATGAATGTTCAACTCTGGCTGTTTTTATGTTGGATTTAGCTGAGTGCTGAAGCTGTTAGCCCAACGTATTGGTCTTACCAGGCTGGCAGATATCCTGAAGTTAACCTGCCACATTCCAAGAGTTAAGCAACAGCAGTGTTGTTAGCAGAACTGGTCGCAGTCTTTGTATGAGTAGAGTTTCAATGTTCTGCCTGTGACTGTGTGGGCTTGCCCCAGATACTTTAGTTTCTTCCCACATCTTAAAGATGTGCAGATTCATAGGTGAAGTGACCACTGTTGTAAGTGATAGAATCTGGAAGGTTCTGATGGGAATACGAGTAGCGTAAATTACAGGGAATATAATTTGGAATGGGTCTGCTCTAAGATTTGTCATCCTTCTACGTCATAAGGAACTATGAAACATGGACCATCATCTTGCTATTAGCAGAACTTATTAAATCTGATAACAAGTTTGAATTGCTGCTAGTTTTTCAGGATAAATACCACAGCAGCTAACCAAATATAATATGTCCAAGTGACACATTCTACTGTAGTTCAGATGCAAACATACTCAACCCTGTATCAGATGGATGTGGTCTCAAGTTCATTTCAGACATCTGAACATAACAGCATTTCCTTTATCTATTCTATTATTTCTACTTTTTTCTATACTATTACTAAAACTCTCATCTTGACCACTTCTGGTTTGCATTTGCATAGGTGAGTTGTGGAATACTGCTTTGGGGGAACGGGTTGCATTGGGGGAACAGGTGAGTGGTGGAATATTGCGTTGGGGAATGGGTTGTGTTGGGGGGACCAGGCTCCCATGTGACTGGGACCCAATGGGTCCCACTTAGTCTAGTTTCTCTATAAAATAGTTGATGTTCATTGCAGTACAATACTGTAGAATGGCTGTTTACAGGTGAGATGCTAAACTGTGGATGTAAAGAATACAACAATATTATTTTTAAGGCAATTGCGCCCTGATCAAGAAGGGTCTCGACCCACACTGTCACCCATTCTTTCTCTCCAGAGATGCTGCCTGTTCCTCCATTACTCCAACATTTTGTGTGGGCCCTGATCAATGTTTGTTATTTAATCAAAATTAGAGCAGCGTCGTTGTTTCTTTGCATTTGGTGTCAATTTTTGGCATTGTGGTGAATAGGTTTCCTTCCAGCAGTGACTATATTTCAAAGGTGTTTCATTGTTGGGGGAGAGAGGGGTTTCATTGGATGCAAACTACTTCAGAACATCCTGAGAATGTGAATCTCCTTTAAGTGAACGATCGATGGATATTTCTGATTTCTGGCAGCTCAGGCTCCAGATTACATCTGACCTTATCTACAAACCATCCTTTCTGCCCACCTTAACTTCAGGAAATTATCTTCGAATCTCAATTTTTCTGAAAAATCCAGTTGTATCTGAGGTGAACTGAATAATTTCTGAGTTAGTTTTCAATGGAGCTGATTTCCCTTCTGCAACAAAAGACCATGGATAACCTAATTGCCAGGCCGCAGATAAACATCCTAATCATGCTCCCGGCCCTGAACGATTAAAAAAGACTTGCAGAGGAGCTTCAGGCTGAGAGGCTTTGTGCAACCTTCCAGGTCATCTGGCAAGACTTCCAAGTCAGAGGCAGGACAGGGAAGGAAGCAAGTCCAACCACATTGACAAAACCGGCAAGAAACCACACGTGTGCCTCTAATCCCTCAGAAGTCTAAAGGGCCTGTCCCACTTAGGCGACTTTTTCAGCGACAGCCGGAAAATAGGTTGTCACCACATGGTCATGGGGTGATGCGGCGTGACGCATTTGTTGTCAGCCTCAAGGCCTTTTTCTTGTCGCCGCTTGGTTTTGAAATGTTCAAAACCTCTCGGCGACAGTTAGCTTGATGTTCTCCTGGCGTAGGTGCTGTCGCAGGTTGTCGTAGGTTGAAGCCAAGTTGACACCATCTGACATTGGCTGTCGCCGGGTGCTGACTTTCATGAATTCAAGTGGCGGCAGCCTACGTAATGCTACGTCAACCGCCGACAGTATCGTCGTCACGATAAGGAAGTCACGTTTCGTCATTTGAAAAAAAAGTGCACCGCTCCACCTGTCTTCAGTTGACACTGTCAGGGTCTTAGCTTGTCGTAGCGCATTGTGGGCTGACGCAGGTTGACTTCGGTTGTCGTAGGCTGTCGTCTATATTGTCGTAGGCTGTCGTGGGTGTTGTCGTGGGTTGACGTCACGTATCGCGAAGAATTGGGACGTAGCTTGTCGTAGCTGATGTCGACTATGTGACAGCTTGTCGTAGACATTGTCGCCAAAAAAGTCGCCTAAGTGGGACAGGCCCTTAAGGAAATTCTGTATGTCTCCAATGACCCTTCGCAATTTCCACAGATGTACAGTGAAACGCATCCTATCTGGATACAACATTTCCTTTATCATGTTCAGTATGCGTACACTGTGGATGGCTCAATTGTTATCATGTATTGTACCTGTATTTCTGCTGACAGGTTAGCACGCTACAAAAGCTTTTCACTATGCCTTAGTACACGTGACAATAAGCTAAACTATTCTAAACTATACTAAATAAAGAGGAGTACCTGGAAAAGCACACAGCAACTTTATTAAAGGAGCTCACACAAGCCATTTACAATCAGTGGAGGTACCACAGCACCTCATCAAAACTGCAGAAGTGGAAAGACAGCAGATTAACTTCAACCTGGATGGACTGCCTGAGACGAAGAGTGCTACCCAGTGAGATTGCTCCAGAAACAGATAAGTAAGCTTCTGCCATTTAATCAAGCATCCAAGTTAACACAACTTAATCACATCCCAGGTAACATTATTGCAATTTGAAGATCTTGTTGATTAAAAATACCACATTTATTAGGTATTTAGTATTTAAGCTGTAGGATTTAAAATTGAGTAGGATACTAATTGTTACAGTCGGTAATATAATCAAAATTTATGTCACATCAAGATAGTGGCTGAACTCAGTGGATTAAAGTAAAGCAATGTTACATGAACAGGTCAAGATTACCATGAAGAATAATATGGCTCGATTCATCAATTCTGTTCATTTTTTTTGCCATTGAGCATAGTCAGAGCCTTTTTCCCACAGTGGAAATGTCCAATATTGGAGGGCACAGCTTCAAGGTGAGAAGGGGAAAGTTTAATGGAAATGAGCGGGACAAATTTTTTACACAGTGTGTTGAGGGCCTGGACTGCATTGTCAGGGGTGATGGTGGAAGCAGATACAATAGTGGCATTTAAAAGGCTTTTGGATAGGCATGCGGAATAGCGGGATATGGATCATGTACAGGCAGATGTAAGTTAGCAGGATTAACTTGGCATCATGTTCAGCACAAACATTGTGGGCTGAAGGGCCCGCCCGTTCCTGTGCTGTACTGTTCTCTGTTCTGTGTTCTAACTGTTGATAAAGAGAATAGAAATGTAACCCCATCATAAATCTCAAATATGCATGTACACGTATGATTTTGTTTGATTGTATAAAGACCAAATTTGATGGAACATACATATTGAGGGTTATTACATGACCATCTTGCTCTGCCACCACAATCCTACCGCTGACCATCCAAAAGGTCAATTCTCATCTTTACACACCATTTGGCAAGAGATCAGATTCATCATTGCTTGATTGAATAATTTGTGACATTCAGTGCAGCAGACATTTATTTTAGCCATGTTCAATATGCTTATAATTAATCAACGGCAGTTTTCAAATAAATAAAGACCATTTTTCTAAAATCCCTATCAATTTACTCTGGGTTATTCTGGAGATTAAACGCCTCTTTCGCAGCCATGGTGATAACCCTGGGTTCTTCGTTGCCTCAGTGAATGTTATATATTCAGATTGAAATCACTTTGAGAGAGTGGACATGATAATTACCCTTTGAATAGTTGCAAAAGATCAACTCCGATTCTCAATTAATGATTCTGTTGCTGTCAAGATTTTACATCTGATTGTGAAAATTATAGTTCTTAGACCACCATATTTTGTCATAGAGGATTGAAGATAGCAAAGGTTATCGGAGCTGAGAATTCATCCTTTTCAAATTCTGCATTCCAAGTTCACTTATTGCAATTGTCTGCTAGTGAATGGGGTATGATGGGAGAAGGTCATTTCACTTATTCGGATTCTTTTTTCAGTCGGCTTTTATATTTTCATATGCTGTTCTGCCATTATCCATTTTATATTTATTTTCTATTCCACATTGATGGCATTGCAAGAAATGCTGTCTACTTCATGCTTTCTTGCTCCTAATTGGCAAAGCACTTTCATTCTTTTAACGGACTACGGTTTCATGAATCACAATCCAGCAATTTTTCTAACATCAGCACCCTCAATGTATTGCCTGACCTCCCACTGACCTTATATGAAGGGGAAGAAGCTGCTCCAGGTTAAATTCTGAATTTGTTTTGGATGACAGCACCAGGCATTTTGTTCAAGTAAAATTAATATTAGACTAAAATAAAAATTTGAACGGTGAATATTGATAGCTGAAAAGTTTTCAGTTTTAAATGAAGAATAAAATATTCTTTTCGATAAATTAAATGGATTTTTTTCTCAATCAGTCTGCATGATTAAATAATCTAGTAGTTGAATAAAACATTTTAACTTCCTCTGCCCTCCTCATAAATAGCCAATGAAGAATTCAATACTCACATGGATAGATTCATTTTCATTTTCATTTTATATCTTCTGTGAAAACCAAAGTTTGATAGAAATAGTTGAACAAAGAACATAGACCATCGAACAGTACAGCAGAAGAACAGGCCCTTCAGTCCACAATGTCTGTGCTAGCATGATGCCGAGACCAACCGTTATCTGCCGATGCATAATCCATATTCCTCCATTCCTTGCATATCCATGTGCTAATCCAAACGTCTCTTAAATCCCACGCAAATGAAACATCCTATCAGGAACTGTAGAATGGTCCTGAGCTCTTACCTACCTCACAGGAGACCCTTGGACTATCTTTAACTGGACTTTACTGGACTTCATCTTGCACGATATGTTATTTCCTTTATCAGGTATCTGTACACTGGGAATGACTGAATTGTAATCATGTATAGTCTATCCACTGACTAGTTAGGATGTAACAAAAGCTTTTCACTATACATTAATATATAAACTAAACTAAACTAAACTAAATATAAAACATGTGAGATTAGGAGATAAGGATAAGGATAGAAGAGGACATAGAAATGGAGATATGGATAGAAGAGAAATGTGAAACTGGAGGAAGGAGTATAGTGGAAGAGGGCTGGGTAAGGTGACGGAGAAATAGATGTGCATCCAGACCAGGCACAGGGAAGAGGGGAAAGGGGGGATTGAGGAAATAAGGGTGGGAGTAATTTGTAGGTTACTTCCCTAAATTTGGAGAATTCAAAGTCCACAGTGTTGCGTTGTACGCGATACAAGAGGTATATGAGGTGTTGTTCCTCCATTTTGAGTGTGGCTGCACTCAGGACAGAAAGGGCAGTATCAGAATGGGTAAGGATGTTAAAATGGCTAGCAACCAGGATGATCCAGCAAACTTTGGCAGACCGAACACTAGTGTTCGGCAAAACAGTCGCCTAATCTATGTTTGACTAGGCTAAGGAGGCCACCTATGGAGAATTGAATGCAGTCGATGAGGTAAATGTGAACCACTGTCTCACCTAGAAGGACTGCTGTGGTCCCTGAATGGAGGCAAGGGAGAAGGTGCAGGAATGGATGGGAAAGGAGGAATGGATGGGAAAGGAGGAATGAACCAAGGAGTTGCAGAGAGAGTGGTAACTCTGCGGAAAGTGGATTGGGGTACGACTACGAAGATGTAACTGTCGGTGGGATCATGTTGAAGATGGCAGAAATGTTGGAGAAACACCCAAAAACATATTAAAATATTTAAAGTAAGAGGGGCAAAATTTAAAGGAGATGTGCTGGGCAACATTGTTCCTCAGAGGGTGGCGAGTGCCTGAAAGTGCTGCCAGGGTTAATGGTTGATGTAGATACAATTGTGGCATTTTGGAGTCTATTTCTTAGGCAAGTGGATAAGCAGGAATGGAGAGATATGGGTTATGCTCAGTTAGATGAGATGGTCTTGGCATTATATTTGGCATGGACATTGTGGGCCAAATGGCCTGTTCTAGTGCTTTACTGTTCTATGTTCTATGTTCTACGTTCTATGGTCCATATCCATATCCATAATCCCTTCCCCTCTCACGTTAATCCACCTCCCAGCTTTCACCTTCCGCCCCTTCCCTTCAACAATGCTTAGTTCTCTTTATTTGTCTCTTGTTCTGTACTTTTTTCTGAATTTTTACCTAATCCTCCCTTTTTCTAACTTTGTCTCATCTGTTACCTTCTATCCCTGTCCAGCTTTCTGCATCTAGCTTTTGTTCGCGCTCTTCCTTTCTGTTAGCAGCCAATTCTAAATTTACAGCACATGGTTGCTTTGAAAAGCATCCTTGATGAATGTTTGAATAAATTTCCTAATACAGTAAAATTAATAACTCATATTTATAACACCCTCTGCTTCAGCGAGGTCCCATTGACTGAATTATATAGACACACATGGGAAAGTGAATTAGGCCAACCTATAACAAAAGATATTTGGACAGTAGTCTACAATATATACATCAATGCTGTTAAATGCCAGACATGCCTTAATCCAATTTAAAGTATTACACAGATTACATTATTCTAAAACAAAACTAAATAGAATCTTCCCACATTCCTCTCCTATTTGTGATAAATGTCAGCATCTAGAAGCTAACTTAACGCATACTTTTGTAAATTGGATAAAAATCTAAAATTTCTGTATTGAATTTTTTAGAATAATTTCTGAAGTTGTCAATACCCAATTGGATCCCGACTCAAAACTAATAATACTAGGAATCTCAGAACAAAGCCTAACACTTACAGCAAACCAAATAAACTTTCTTGACTATAGTATAATAACTGGGAAAAAATAAATATTAACATTTTGGAAAGGCCCTATAATCCCCACAATTAAAATGTGGATTATGGAAATGTCGGAGACCCTACACTTGGAACGAATTAGACTTGTCTTAATGGACAAACCAGAACTTATTGTCAAAATATTGTCTCCATTCATTGATTATTTGAAGGGGTAGATTGGTTCAGCACGGGAACCTAACTGAAGCTTGAACTCAGGATTAGATGAAAAGTTATACTTTATAATTTACAAACCTATCTCCAATGATGTATCATTAGTAAATCATTCCATTCCTCTTTATCATGCCTTCTGTTTTTTTCTTTATCTCTTGCTCTCTTTCTATATAAAAAAAACTAGTAGAGTCAATACACAATTGATAATGTTATTGATGTACGACTATTATTCATGAAATGTTTTTATTATGATATGTGCTTCTAATAAAAATATATATTAAAAAAAAAAAAACTGAAAATCAACTACGTAATTTGGATATTGTTGCTCCTTAACTTAAGATTTTCCCTCAAAGGACATGATACCTGTTGGGCAGTAAAACTCATCTGATAAATATATGCGCTTGTATTGATATCTTCTCTGTGTACTGAGATGGTGCGATATGAAACTATGTAACAAAAACTTCTCTATCATCTAGAGGGAAAACAACTACTAAAATGCTCTGCATCTTTCTCGGTGATGCCACAATAGGAGAGATCACCCATTGTGTCCTAATGTCACCTCTCACTACATAAACCATCAAAATGTGTCTTTTGTTCGGTTAATATTAATAACATGATTAGTTGCTTCGCCTGCTGTTGTTTTTGTTTCTAGAGGGCCTCCTCCAGAACAGTTGATCTTCAGTTTGCATTAACTTCACTGACCTTGTTACACTTCAAGGCTTTTTAGGCGCAATTTGCAATCACTGAAGCTCCAGTTACTTCTGAGATTAAAGGCCTTCAGGATATTGCACGGATGATTGATGATAATTTTAACACCACTGACTCGTGTGCTCCCGATGACGATGTTCACCTAGAGAAGTGCTGAAGCAGCATCAAGGGTCTTTCTCTTGGAAATTAGATGCCAGTTATAAGTACATTAAATTCACCTAATGAGACTGGCAGCTGGATGATGACAAATTGGCAAACGTGACTCGTACCCCGTTGAAAACCGCACTCCAACTATGGCCTTGGATTCACGTCATGATAATTGTGGCAAGGTTGTCCATCCTGATGTTAGGCAAGCTTCAGCAAGGTCTGTGTGGAACAAAATCCATTTTCATGCAACATTGAGAACTTTTTTCTACACCTATAATTCTCACAATTCTACTTGTGCATTGTGAAATTTTTGAGGATGTAATTAGTAGAGTGGATAATGGAGAACCAGTGGATGTGTTATATCTGGACTATCAGAAGGCTTTCGACAAGGTCCCACATAAGAGATTAGTATGCAAACTTAAAGCACACGGTATTGGGGATTCAGTATTAATGTGGATAGAGAACTGGCTGGCAGACAGGAAGCAAAGAGTAGGAGTAAACGGGTCCTTTTCACAATGGCAGGCAGTGACTAGTGGTGTACCGCAAGGCTCAGTGCTGGGACCCAAGCTATTTACAATATATATTAATGATTTGGACGAGGGAATTGAATGCAACATCTCCAAGTTTGCGGATGACACGAAGCTGGGGGGCAGTGTTAGCTGTGAGGAGGCTGCAAGGTGACTTGGATAGATTGGGTGAGTGGGCAAATGCATGGCAGATGCAGTATAATGTGGATAAATGTGAGGTTATCCACTTTGGTGGCAAGAACAGGAAAGTCGACTATTATCTGAAAAGTGGCCGATTAGGAAAAGGGAAGATGCAACAAGACCTGGGTGTCATGGTACACCAGTCATTGATAGTAGGCATGTAGGAGCAGCAGGCAGTGAAGAAAGCGAATGGTATGTTAGCATTCATAGCAAAATGATTTGAGTATACGAGCAGGGAGTTCTACTAGCAGTTGCACAGGGCCTTGGTGAGACCACACCTGGAGTATTGTGTACAGTTTTGGTCTCCTAATCTGAGGAAAGACATTTTTGCCATAGAGGGAGTGCAGAGAAGGTTCACCAGACTAATTCCTGGGATGGCAGGACATTCATATGAAGAAAGACTGGATAGACTCGGCTTGTACTCACTAGAATTTAGAAGATTGAGGGGGGATCTTATAGAAACTTACAAAATTCTTAAGGTGTTGGACAGGCTAGATGCAGGAATATTGTTTCCGATGTTGGGGAAGTCCAGAACAAGGGGTCACAGTTTAAGGATAAGGGGGAAGTCTTTTAGGACCCAGATGAGAAAAACAGTTTTCATACAGAGAGTGGAGAATCTGTGCAATTCTCTGCCACAGAAGGTAGTTGAGGCCAGTTCATTGGCTATATTTAAGAGGGAGTTAGATTTGGCCCATGTGGCTAAAGGGATCAGGGGGTATGGAGAGAAGGCAGGTACAGGATACTGAGTTGGATGATCAGACATGATCATATTGAATGGCGGAGCAGGCTCAAAGGGCCGAATGGCCTACACCTATTTTCTATGTTTCTATGTTTCTATGTAAAAACTCTTTTATTAAAAATCAGACTCTAAAAGTTATGTCCTTTCATTTCTTTCAGAGATAGCAGTATATGGTGTCCTCTGTAGGCACTTTGCTTTGGTCTCACCTCAATTGAGTGACCATGTTCTCCTGGAGCTTGAAGTATGCTAGTTGGGAAAGTAGAATCATGGGTAATATCTTATTTTAAGAGTTGAGTAGGTTCCTGGGCAAAACATAAGACATTTTTGATAGTCTTCTGTGGTCTGGCAGTGATAGTGGTCTGGCGTATTATACATTAATAGGGTCACTCTCGGAACTGTCAATGGGGTTAATCCAAGAGTTATTCTTTGGAGGCCAATTCACTGGATGTTTTCAAGAGAGAGTTAGATTTAGCTCTTAGGGCTAAAGGAATCAAGGGGTATGGGAAAAAACCAGGAACGGGGTACAGATTTTAGATGATCAGCCATGATCATATTGAATGGCAGTGCAGGCTCGTAGGGCTGAATGGCCTACTCCTGCACCTATTGTTCCATGTTTGTATGTTTCTTATGTTATGGAATTGCTAGTGATGAATCAAGCCAGAGACCAGTGGATCTCTCTCCACACCTTTGATGCAAAAGGCATTCGAGCAGGAAGTGAGTGTCTGCCTCTTCTGCAGTTTCATAGGCAAGTTCCAGTGTGACTAATGTTCAAAATGTGTGAGAAGAATTACAATTATTATCTCTATCCTATGGAAATTCAGAGTGGCAAATCAGCAGTACATAGGTACATAGGGGGGGGGGGGGGGGGGGTGTCCCTGTGTCCCTCTCCCATTGGAACGGAACATTTGCATTTTTCAGCTTGAAATTGTGCAATATGGTGCATACTGTAGCATCTTTTAACATACTTGAATGCAATATATTTGCTTTAAATTGAATTGGAACATTTTTGAAAGGGGGGAGGCCGTGCGATCACTGATCACTGGCCTTGGGGGTACCCAGTGAGGGAGTGGAGCCTTTTGAAATTTGATGTATTAAAATAGTAAGATTAAACGAGAACTTACCAATTTGAAGTTTGATCTGTATTTTATGATGAGTTACGATGAGGGATTACGTGAAGAACCCGCTCCGTACGCAGGCACGGCATACTTCCAAGCAGCGGTGTGGAATCACAGATAGACACAGTTATTTGAAGTAAACATAGTAAAGAAAAGGGGACATCAATTATTAGTTTGATCCATATTATGAGGGTGGGAGCGGAGGGCACGTAATCCCTCGTCTTAACTCCTCATAAAATACAGATCAAACTTCAAACTGGTAATTTCTAGTTTAATCTTACTATTTTATTTCGGAGTCACGTGAGTGACTACGTGAAGACTTCAAAGCTCTGTGATTTCAAACCGTGTAACAGTTTTATTTCACTCACTGCCGAAGTTCTTGTGGGAGGAAGTGTTATCATAATCAACCAATGAATCTGTTTTTCAAGAAACAAAAAGGTATTTATTAACAATAACAAAATAAATTGCTCCCCCGGGCTTAAATTAAATATTTGCAGCTTGTAATATTTTTTTCTGCAAATAAGCCTGGTTTCATCAACGGCTTATTATAAAAAGTTCTGAATGTCGTTTCCCTCGACCATCTTGCTGTATTCAGAATATGGTCAACCGGTACGTCCATTCTCTCGGCTGTTGATGTAGATGCTGCCCTAGCGGAATGAGATTTAAATGTATTAGTATCTATTCCGGCAGCCTTCAGTACCTGTTTGAGCCATCTTGAAATGGTTTGGCTCGTTACCCGGCCATGAGGTTTCTTGTGGCTGACCCATAAGGCCTTTTCACTCCCTCTGATATTGTGGGTTGTGTCTATGTAATGTTGTAGATGGGTCACGACACACAACCGTGGCTCTGGTGGGTAGGCCCGGAATACCACTACTGGATTAGCTGTTCCTGGCCTGCTTTATTTCTCCAGACCCTGTACGATGAATGTGATCTGATCTGGGGTGGTCACCATGTTGGCCAACCTCAACTTGTGTAGTGACTGGACCCTCTGAGCGGATACGAGTGCCATCAACATGAGCGTCTTTAGTGTAGCTTGCTCGAGGCCGAGGGATCTGGCTGGTGGCCATTCCCTGAGGTATGTCAGGACCACAATGATGTCCCAAATATGGGTATACCTGGGCTTAGGGGGCTTGATATTATAAATGCCCTTCATCAGTTTTACCACCAGTGGATGGGATCCCATTGCCTGTTGTCCTGCTGGTTTGAGATAAGCAGAAAGAGCACAACGCGCTGTGTTGATGGCACTGTAGCTGATCCCTTCATCATGGTGTAGATAGGCCAGGAACTCCAGTACGTTGGTGGCTGTGGCTGTTGCATACGTTGTCCCTGTTTCCTGGCAATACTTCTCCCATTTTTTTATGCTGGTTAAGTACTGCCTCTTGGTGGATGTTCGAAGGGATGCCGACATGGTGGTGATGGTTTGTTCGGACAATCCCAGTTCCAGGTAAGGTCTGTTCAAAACCTGCAACCCAGTAGTTTAATTTTCTCATGGCATGGGTGGCTTATGAAAGATGATTGATGCTGGTCGCCAATTTCGGTTCCAGCGGTCTTCCAGCACGTGGGGTTGCTACAGAGCGGTCCACCACACCCAGCAGCTCTTCCTGCTCCTGCACCCCTTGCATACTCCCAAACTCATCCGCCAGCCCCTGTTCCAGACCAGCCCAGCCCTGGTCACCAATGCTAGCCTCCAGTGATGAGGGAGCAGAGGGCAGTGCACAAGACACTGTGGAAGATGTGCCTGACTTTCCTCCGTGAGAACGCTCTTTCTGCGTATCCCGCTGGAGCATCTGCTCCAAGAGCTGTTGTATGCAGCTCAGGCGGCTGTCTCTCCTCCGTTTAGGTGGAGACATGTCCCCCTCCGACGAATCGGAAATTACCGGCCGGTTAGATTTCCTGGTGGATTTTTTCCCCGTCCGCTGTTCAGGCATTAGCGGGACTGGGATTGGCTCGGTGTCGGGGATAGCGGAGCGCTCTATGAGCGGTCCTGCCGCCTGTTGCTGCCCCCCTGAGATTGAACGCTCCTCTGGTGGAGTTTGAGCGGGGGCAGTTCTCTTCGAGAGTCTTTTCCTAAGTGCACTCATTTCTGTAATAGAACACACACACACGACTCTCCTTCTCCGTTAGATTTCTTCCACTACTCAGTATACTTACCTAACGGTCCATTTTTTAAACTGCAGCGGGAGAGCCTAACTCCAGCTGCCGCCGCTGTTGCACTGCTGGCGTAATGCCGCGCATTCGCACTGAGCGGGTTCTTCACGTAGTCACTCACGTGACTCCGAAGTAAAATCATGTTTTAGTGCACTGTAGAAGTATGATTTCAATGTTTTTTGTATAGTTAAATATTTTTAAGAGGTAACTTTTTAAGGGGTAACTTTATCCACACAAAGGGTGATGGGTGTATGGAAACAAGCTGCCAGAGGAGGTAGTTGAGGCAGGGACCATCCCAACATTTAAGAAAAAGTTAGACTGATACATGGATAGGACAGGTTTGGAGGTATGGACCAAAAGCAGGTGGCGTAGCTGGGACATGTTGGCGGGTGTGGGCAAGTTGCACCGAAGGGCCTGTTTTCACACTGTATCACTCTATGACTACATTATACCTCCACCATGCATGAATGCTTCAAAATCAAGTGATCGAGTTCTATTGCCTTATACTCAAGCATTGAAGCATAGAAAATGGGTGCAGGAATAGGCCATCGGCCCCACGAGCCAGCACTGCCACTCAATATGATCATGGCCATTCATCTAAAATCAGTACCTCTTTCCTGTTTTTTCCCCATATCCCTTGATGTTGTTAGCTCCAAGAACTAAATGTAACTCTCTCTTGAAAACATCCAGTGAATTGGCCTGCACTGCCTTCTGTGGCAGATAATTCCACATTCACAACTCCCTGCGTGAAGAAAGTTTGTTCTCATCTCAGTCCTAACTGGCCCCCCCTATATTCTTAAACTGTGACCCATGGTTCTAAATGCCCCCAACATCGGGAACATTTTTCCTGCAGTTACAGTAAGTGAAAATCTAGCAGGCAAGCAGGATGCTTTCACCAACCACCCCCATTTGAAGTCCACTATCTTCCACCGTACCTACCCAGTGCTTGGTACTTACTTCCAGCAGCCACTGGTTGTCCTCCAGGATGCACCGAGGCGCAACCTGATCCATGCCGGTCACCTGGGCGAATTCGGCAGAGACTCTCACGGCAGCGGCGCAAAGCTTTGACGCCTCCGACGGCCCGGGACTCTTGCACTGAGGCTGCTCCATGGCTGGAGCTGCAGTGAGCGACTAGCCAGCCTGGAAAACACTCACCAGCCCCGCTCCCCGTCCGCATCTGTCCCCGCCGCTGCTTCTGCTTCCAACACCCGCGGCCCATGTAGTTGATATGAATTTTGAAATTTTCGTTGATCACAAAATTTCTCACAACAGAGCGAGAGAAATTTGTGATCAGCGTGAGAATTTGGTGAAATGCGTGATTCTCACGCTCAATGCATGGGAGTTGGCAGCCCTGCCTCTCCATCCCCCTCTCCCTCTCCCCCCTCTCTCCCCCCCTCTCTCTCTCCTCTCTCTCGCCACCTCTCTTTCTCTCCCCTCTCTCTCTCCCTCCCACCTCATTCTCATCCCCCTCTCTTCCGCTCTCTCTCCTCTCAACCCACCTCTCTCTCCCCCCTCCCCCTCTCTCTCCTCTCTCCCCTGTCTCACCCCTCTCACTCTCTCCCCTTCCATCTCTCTTCTCTCTCCCCTTCTCTCTCTCTCCCCCCTTTTTCTCCCCCTCTCTCTCTCTCTCTTCCTCTCTCTCCCTCCTCTCTCTCCCCCTCTCTCTCTCTCCATCTCTCTCTCTTCCCCCTCTCTCCCTCCCCCCCTCTCTCTCCCCCTCTCTCTCCCCTCCCTCTCTGCCCCTTCTCTCTCTCTCGCTCTTTCCCTCTCTATCTCTCCCTACGTCTCTTTCCTCTAACTCTCTCTCCCCCCTCTCTCTCTCTCCCCCTCTCTCTCTCTCTCTCTCTCCCTCTCTCTCTCTCTCTCCCTCTCTCCCCCTCTCTCCCCCTCTCTCTCTCTTTCTCTCCTTCTCTCTCTATCTCTCCCTCTCTCTCCCTCTCTACACACCCTCTCCCCTCTCTCTCTCTCTCTCTCTCTTTCTCTCCCTCTCTCTCCACTCTCTCTCTCTCCCCCCTCTCTCTCTCTCTCTCTCTCTCTCTCTCTCTCTCTCTCCCTCCCACCTCACTCTCCTCCTGGCTCTCTCTCTCCTTCTCTCTTTCTATCTCCTCTTTCTCTTTGCCCCCCCCCATTCTCTCTCTCTCTCCTCTCTCTCCCCTCTCCCCCTCCCCCCTCTCTCTCTCTCCATTCTCTCCTACCCTCTCCTCTCCCTCCCTCCTCTCTCTCTCTCCCCTTCCTTCTCTCTCTCTCTCTACCCCCACCCCTCTGTCTTTCCATTCACCCCCCCCCCCCCCTCTCTCTCCCCTCTCTCTCCTCTCACCCCCTCTCTCTCTCTCCCCACTGTCTCCCTGTCTCCTTCCCCTCTCTCTCTCTCCACCTCCCTTTGAGAGTCTGTCCCTTCGGCACAGAGACTCTCGCGGCAGCGGAGCTTCCGACGGCTCCGCGGCCCGGGACACTCGCACTGTCCGGAGCGCTCCATGGCCAGAGCTGCAGCGAGCGACTCGCTAGCCGCGCAAACACTCGACAGTGCCGCAAACTCACCAGTCCCGGCTCCCCGCATCTGTTCCCGCCGCTGGTTCTGCTTCCATCCCTCCCGCAGCCCCGGCTTTCCAACACCCGCGGACCATGCAGTTTATCCGGGTTTTGAAATTTTCGTTGATCACAAAATTTCTCACCACTGAGAGTGAGAAATGTCTGATGAGCGTGAGGGCGTGAGAGTTTGCTTGAGGGCGTGAGTCTCACGCTCAAAGCGTGAGAGTTGGCCGCCCTGGCATATCCCTCTTCTTATCAAAAGTTCTTCTTCCTCATCTCTTTTGCCTGCTGAACAAGTTGCCAAATCATTGTTGCTCTAAAATCAAGACCAGATTGCTCATTAACATGTGGTCCAAGACCACTCCAAAGACATACAGGTTTATAGACTAATTGGCTTAAATTGTAAATTGTCTCTAATGTGTAGGATTGTGCTAGTGTGATCACTGGGCGACGTGGACTTGATGAGCTGAAGAGCCTGTTTCCACACTGTATCTCTAAAAGTTTAATGTAAAGTCTAGAATATAATTTCATCCACGTTATAATTGAGAGTAATGTGAAAGATTGCTCTATGTATAATTAGCATGAATAACACATTGACAGAAACTCTAATCTGCTTAAACATGATTTTGAGAACAGAAGTACTGACTGACCTTTCATTTTCATTCAGCTCAAATCAGGAAAATTAATTTAGTGACCTTTTGTAAAGCTATGCGACAGCTTGATTTTAGTTATTTACCTCAATCAATAAAAAAAGCCAAGAGTTCAAGGACAAAAATTCAAACCCAGCTACCATAGAAAGAAACCAGGAAGCATGTTTAAGCAGATGTTACAGAGGGCCATCACAAGCATATCCTTCAAAACAGGTGTAACATTTCAGGAAAAAACCCTTTCATCATTATCATTGAGGGAGAGATCTTGGGTTTGAAAGCATCAAAGAGAGATGGAGATATGTTTGTCTCGTCCTGTGGATTGAGTTTAGTCTGGAAACGTGCGAGGTGTAGCACTTTGGAAGTTTGTATGTAAGAGGAAAGTATGCAATTAATGGTGATTGATGTATGGAGGGATCTTGGGGCCCACGTCCTTAGCTCCCTGAATGTAGCCGCACAGATTGATAGATCTGTGCGGCTACATGCTTATGCTTGCCGTGATCAGTTGGAAATTTAAGTTTCTGGAAATCATGATTAGAGTTCAGACTTTAGACTTTATAGAGACAGCGCGGAAACAGGCCCTTCAGCCCACCGAGTTGGCATTGACCAGCGATCACACCGTCCACTAGCACTATCCTAAACACGAGGGACCACTGGGGCCAACAGTTTGTCTGTCCTTTCATCTTTTTGTTATTTTTAGTACAGTATGTGTTAAAAAGTATGTTTTAATGTTTCTTGTTTTGTTTTATATGGGAGGGGGGTGCGGGTTGGGGGAAACTTTTTTCAATCTCTTAACTCGACGGAGATGCAATTTTTTTCTGTATTGTAACTCTGTCCCCACTGCGGCCTAACATTGTGGCGTTGGCGGCCTTCCCTGGAGATCGACCCGGCGCTCCAAGCCTCGAGAGTCTGCGGGACTTTAACATCGCGGAGCTTGCGATCCCTTTGCCAGGGATCGAAGCTTCAACCGTGGGGCCTGGGCACTTTAATGTTGTGAAGCCCGCGCTCTCTGGGAAGAAGAGGCCGACTTGGGAGCTCCATGCCGCGGAGAGAGTTTCAACCACCCCGACGTGGGAGTTTCAATCACCCCGAAGGGGCTTCTATCGTCGTCTCCAGGGGCTTTGATCGCCCTGACAGCGGATGGTTTGACTGCTCCGACCGCAGGAGAACCTCCAAGAGGAAGAAGGTTGAACTTTATTGCCTTACATCACAGTGGGGAATGTGGAATCCTTTATGGTTCTTTGTTTCTGTTAACTTTTATGCGTTTGTGTGTCTTGTTGCTTTTCACTTAGTATGGCTGTATGGTAACTCTAATTTCACAGTACCTTAATTGGTACATGTGACATTAAAATGACCTTGAAACCTTGAAACATTGACAATTTACAATTTACAGAAGCCAATTGACCTACAAACCAGTACGTCATTGGAGTGTGGGAGGAAACCAGTGCACTGGAGAAATCCACGTGGTCATAGGGAGAACATACAAACTCCGTACAGCCAACACTGTGAGTCAGGATTGAACTCGGGTCTGTGACGCTGTAATGTAGCAGGTTTACTGCTGTGGTACTGTGCCACCCTAATAACCTTATAACTATATAACTTCAACCAAGATATATTTGGCGTTATGGATACAATTCTGGTCACCACATTGCTACCAAAAACGTGGAGGTTTCGGAGGGGGTGCTGACGATGTAGGCCAGAATGCTGCCTGGATTCATAAGATCATGTGATAGGAGCAGAATGAGGCCCATTGGCCCATCAAGTCTACTCTGCCATTCAATCTTTGCTGATCTATCTCTCTCTCCTAACCCCATTATCTTGCCTTCTCATAACATCTAACACTTCCATACCCTCTAGATTAGAGGGTAATAGCTGTAAGGAGGGGTAGGACAAACTCAGATTGATTTCTCTCGAGCGTGGAGGCTGAGTGAAGACCAAATAGATGTTTACAAAATTATGAGAGACAGAGATAGGGCAGAGAGTCAGAAGCTTTCTCCCATGGTGGAAATGTCAGATAGCAAAGGGCATAAATCTAAGGTGTGAGAGGGAAATTTAAAGGAAATGTGCAGAGCATGTTTTTAACACAGAGAGTGGAAGGAATCTGGAACATGCTGCCAAGAATGATGATGGAAGCAGATATTAGTCTGGTGTTTAAGAGGCTTTTAGATAGGCACGACAATATGCAGGCAATGGTGGAATTATGGATCATCTGCAGGCAGAAGGTATTAGTTTAATTTGGCATCATTTTCAGCACAAACATGGAGGGTCAAAGAACCTTTTCCTGTGATCTACTATTCTGTTGTCTGATGGAAGTGCAGATGCTGGTTTAAACCAAAGATAAACAAAAAATGCTGGAGTAACTCAATGGCCGATGTTTCGGGACGAGACCCTTTGTCAGACTGAGTGAGGGGAGAGGGAGAGGCATAGATAAGGAAGTGTAAGGTGTGAACACGAAACAAAGGGGTTGGAGATCAAGGAAAATGTAGAATAGATAATTGTCAGGAGAAAGTAACAGCAAATCAATGTAAACAGGGACAGTCAGTCTGGACAGAACTGGGAAGGGGGGAAGGAATAGAGAGAGAGGGAAGGCAAGGGTTACTTGAAGTTTTGCTCAGCCTGACCCAAAACATCGCCCATGCCTTCTGTCCAGAGATGCTACCTGTCCCGCTGAGTTACTCCAGCAGTTATTGTCTATCTTTTGTACTATTCTGTTCTGTTCCTAATTTGACCATTTAGCATCTATTTTATGATAAGCTTCTGCTGATTGAATGAAGGGATTAAATTGTTCGTGGGGTTCCATATTTCATATCAATTCCATATCAATTTCTCTACTTTGCCGTGAGAAGTAATTGTATTCTGTTGGTGCTACCCTAGTGACTTAAATCCCGCGTAACTGTCCAGTTAATCACAGCACTATAAGGACAGATGGATCCTGAATAACTGGATCAACAGTGCAAAGCATGCTTGGAATGGACACCTAGAGAAACCTGTTATTGTTCAGCTGTCAATAAGAATTCGGGTATCAGCTACATTGTGCTATGGTTGAGGAGGTGCTGAAGGTCCTAAGGTGGACAAATCACATGGGCCTGACCAGATATATCCGAGGACACTGGGAAATGAGCGAGGAAATTGCAGGTGCCCTAGCTGAGATTTATGAGTCATCATTGAAAATGAGTGAGGTGCCAGCAGACTGGACTTTAAAGATACAGCGTGGAGACAGGCCCTTTGTCCAGAGTCCAGCGATCACCCCGTACACTAGCACTATCCTACACACTTAGGACAATTTACAATTTTACCAAAGCCAACTGACCAATGAAAACCTATGGGAGAAATTACAAACTCCGTACAGACAGCATCTGTCATCAGGTTCAAACCCGAGACCCTGGCACTGCAAAACAGCAACTCTACCACCGCACCACTGTGCCACCCTTAACTGGAAGGTGGCAAATGTTAAACCTCTATTTAAGAAGGGCTGCCAGGAAAAGCCAGGAACTACAAGCCAGGAAGTCGAACATTTGTGGTCAGAAAGTTATAAAAGAGTATCTTAAGGGATAAAACAAGAGGACATGACTTCAGAATTAAGGGACAGAAGTTTAGGGGTAACATGAGGGGGAACTTCTTTACTCAGAGAGTGGTAGCGGTGTGGAATGAGCTTCCAGTGGAAGTGGTGGCGGCAGGTTCGTTGGTATCATTTAAAAATAAATTGGATAGGCATATGGATGAGAAGAGAGTGGAGGGTTATGGTATGAGTGCAGGCAGGTGGGACTAAGGGGAAAAAAGTTGTTCGGCACGGACTTGTAGGGCCAAGATAGCCTGTTTCCGTGCTGTAATTGTTATATGGTTATATGGTTAATGGTTAAGATATACATGCATTTAGATGGACTGGGGGCTGATTAGGATAGTCTTCATGGTTTTTTAAATGGGAGATGGTGTCTCACAAAACTGACTGAGGTTTTTGAAAATGCGAAATGTTTGATGAAGGCTGAGCCATAGACGTTGCATATATAGATTTCAGCGAGGCATTTGACAAGGCTCTACATGGTAGTTTGATGTAGAAGGTTAGTTTGCATGGGATCCAAGGAGAACTAGCGATAGATAGAAAATTAGCTTCATGGAAGGAAGCAGAGGGTGATGGTGAAATGGTGATGTTCTCGGATTGAAGGCCTGCGACTAGTGGTGTGCCTCAAGGTTTGGTGCAGGGTCCATTGCAGTCTGTGATCTATATCAATGTTTTGGATGGGAACATACAAGTTCGCAAGTTACAGATTATATGTAAGTTTGCATCTGACACTGAAGTGGGTTGTTTTGTAGATAGCAAAGATGATTGTCAAAAATTGCAGCAGGTTCTTGCTTTGTTGGGCAGGTAGGCTGAGAAATGGTTAATGGAGTTTAATACAGAGTGGGATGAAGTGTTCCATTTTGGGAAATCTAACCAGGGTATGAACCACACCATGAATGACAGGGCTCTGGGGAGTGTTGTAGAGCAGAAGGATCTAGGAGTGCAGGTGCATGGTTCCTTGAAGGCGGAGTCGCAGATAGATTGGGTAGTCAGAAGATGTTTGCCAAATTAGCCTTCATCAGTCAGAGTGTTGAGAATAGAATTTGAGAGGTCATATTACAGTTGTACAAGTCATTGGTAAGGCCACGTTTAGATGGATGACAAATATGGCAGACATAATATAATGTGGAAATATGTGAGGTCAGCAACTTATTTGCATGCAAGTTAAAAAGCCAAGGATATGTTAAATGGTGAAAGATTGAGTGGTAATGTTCGGAATGACCTCGATGTGCTTGTTCATAAGTCACTGAACGTGAAACTGTAGGTGATGCCAGTAATTAGGAAGACAAATGGTTTGTTATCCTTTATGAAGAATGGAATGGAATGCAGGAAGAGACCACTCGATTCTTTAAATTATCTCTGCAATGATTACAATTACATAGGGCCTTGGTGGGACTGCTCCAAGAGTATTGTGCATAATTTTGATCTCCTTACAGAAGGTAGGATGCACTTGCCATGTGCAGCAATGATTTGCAAAGATTTACATGATTTCATGGGTGTAGGCAGGAAGGTTGTTTTTGGACTGGAGGCCTGTTACTAGTGGTGTACCTCAGGGTTCAGTGCTGTGTTGTCTTTATGAATACTTTGGATGAGAACATACAAGACATGATGTGTAAGTTTGCATCTGACACTAAAGTGGGTTGTATTGTAGATAGCAAAGATGATTGTCAAAAAATGCAGCAGGATTTTGCGCGGTTGGGCAGGTAGGTTGAGGAATGGTAGATGGAGTTTAATACAAGGTGGTGTGAAGTGTTGCATTTTGGGAAGTCTAACCAGGGTAGGAACCACACCATGATTGACAGAGCTCTGGGGAGTGTTGTAGAGCGGAGGGATCAAGGAGTGCAGGTGCATGGTTCCTTGAAGGCGGAGTCACAGATAGATTGGGTAGTCATAAGGCATTTGGCACATTAGCCTTCATCGCCCAGAGTATTGAGAATAGAAGTTGAGGGGTCATGTTACAGATGTACAAGACATTGGTGAGGCCACGTTTAGATGGCTGACAAATGCCGCAAATGCGGAATGTGTGTATAATGTGGAAAAGTGTGAGGTCATCAACTTTTTTGCACATAACAAAAACGGCAGAGGATATTTTAAATTGTGAAAGATTGAGTGGTGTTGATGTTCGGAATGACCTCGATTTGCTTGTTCACAAGTCACTGAAGGTGAAACTGTAGGTGATGCCAGCGATTAGGAAGACAAATGGTTTGTTATCCTTTATGAAGAGTGGAATGGAATGCAGGAAGAGACCACTTGATTCTTTAAATGACCTCTGCAATTATTACAATTACATAGGGCCTTGGTGAGACTGCGCCAAGAGTATTGTGCATAATTTTGATCCCCTTACAGAAGGAAGGATGCACTTGCTATGGAAGAAGTGCAGCAATGATTGGTAATGATTCACGGGACTGGATGACAAGGTTGTCGTTTAAGGGGAATCCATTTAAGTGTAAAATTAGAATTTGGAAGAATGAGGGAGATCTCATTGAAACTTACAATATTTATAAGGGGCTTTTCTAGTCAGATGCAGGGAGGATATTTTTCCCAGCGGTCTCAAAGACAAGGAAGCACAAGTTCAGAATTAGAGACAGACTGTTTAAAACTAGGATGAGGTGAACTTATTAAGTCAACTGGTAGATAGGATTAGAGTAGATCGAAAGGCATTTTGTAAGTATATTAAGAATGAAAGAATAACCAGGGAACAAAAAGGGACGAGGAGGACAATCTATACATGGAACAAAATGGTGCAGGTGAGGTTATAAAATAAGGCAAGAGTGTTTAATTGTCATATGTATCGAATATGAAACAATTAAATTCTTATTTGCAGCAGCATAACAGGTCTGTAAACTGTTAATACTTTTCATCAGTATACACAAAGGAATCAGCCTTTGTAGTTGGAGAAATCAGCAAAGGGGAAAGTGAAAACCTAGTGCAAGTCTCCATGAATAAAGAAGAGGAACTCAATGCCTTAGTGGGCTTAAAGATAGCTTAAAGTCCATTGTCAGATGAGATTTATCCCAGGCTGCAATGAGAGGCAAGTAAAGAGAATACTGCAGCACCGGCTGAGATCTTTAAATCTTTCCTGGCCACACGTGATAGTGGCTAACTGATATTCAGTAAATGTAGGAAGGTCCCCCTTGAAAGATAGGCAAGAGACCCAAAACGTCACCCATCCTTTTCTCCAGAGATGCTGCTTGACCTGTTGAGTTACTCCAGCACATTGTGGGGTAAAGACAGGCAATAACAAACCTAGGAGGCTAGCATCAGTTTTAGATTCACAAGTTCACAAGTTGTAGGAGTAGTATTTGGCCCATCGAGTGCCATTCAATCATGGCTAATCTCTGCCTCCTAATCCCATTTTCCTGCTTTCTCCCCATAACCCTTGACACCCGTTCTAACCAAGAATTTCTCTATTTATAATACGATAAGACTTTATTCATCCCCGGAGGGAAATTTGTCTGATGACAATTACAACACACAACAAGGAACACAAAAAACTTGTCACTTGACAATAGAAACATAGAAAATAGGTGCAGGAGTAGGCCATTCGGCCTTTCGAGCCAGCACCGCCATTCAATATGATCATGGCTGATCATCCAAAATCAGTACCCCGTTCCGGCTTTTCCCCCATATCCCTTGTTTCCCTTAGTCCAAATAGCTAAATCTGTTGTCATAGGCTGAGAGAATGGAGCAGCTGGGCTTGTGCACTCTGGAGTTTAGAAGGATGGGAGGGGATCTCATTGAAACATATAAAAGATTGCTAATGGTTTAGACACGCTAGAGGCAAGAAACATGTTCCCGATGTTGGGGGATTCCAGAACCAGGGGCCACAGTTTAAGAATAAGGAGTAAGCCATTTAGAACGAAGACGAGGAGAGTGGTGAGTCTGTGGAATTCTCTGCCCCAGAGGGCGGTGGAGGCAGGTTCTCTGGATGCTTTCAAGAGAGAGCTAGATAGGGCTCTTAAAAATAGCAGAGTCAGGGGATATGGGGAGAAGGCAGGAACGGGGTACTGATTGGGGATGATCAGCCATGATCACATTGAATGGCGGTGCTGGATCGAAGGGTCCAAATGGCTTGCTCCTGCACCTATTGTCTATTTTCTATTGTCGATTGTGTCGACAGGGTAGACTGCAAGAAACCTTTCCCATATTCGAGTAGATAAATCCAGAGGATATAGATTTAGAGTAAGGGCCATAGATTTAGAAGGGCTCTCTAAGGGATCTTTTTCGCCCAGAGGGTGGTGAGTACCTGGAAAGTTTTTCTGGAGGGGGTAGTTCTCCTGGAGACAGAGTCACTTGCAGCACCTAAGAGGTTAGACAAACATTTAAATCATCTAGACATAGAAGACTGTTCCAAGTGTGGGGAAATGGGATTGATATGGTTGTGTTTCAATGGTTGGCATGCATGTGTTAGGCCAAATGATCTGTTTTCATACTGTATGGCTCCACGCCACCCCATAGTTTTCTTCATTTGGATGGCTATTATTTGCCATTCTCAGCCCTGGAGTTAGTTAGTTAGTTTAGTTTATTGTCACGTGTACCAAATTACAGTAAAAAGCTTTTGTTGCATGCTGACCAGTCAGCGGAAAACAATACATGATTACAATCAATCAATTACAATCACAATCAAAGATTACATTTGAGCCATTTACAGTGAATAAATACATGATAAGGAAGGGCTGCAAAAGCGCAGTAGATATATTTATTCAAAACAAGAAACAGGATTTCTGCATATCAAAATAATCACATGATATAGGGATGGCACTGGGACATGATATTGAGTTAGAATTTTATCCATGACCTTGATGAATAGCCAAGCAGTCCCCTTGAATAGCCAGATGACCTGCCCCTCTCTTCTTACTTTTGTTCTTTGCTCTTTATCACTGAAAAGCTTTGCCCTAATTTTTTAGACTTCAATCCCATGGCCTTGATACTTTTTGCCCCACAAACATTCATGAATGATTTCTTAATCGACTGAGCTCCAGAAAACATAACCCAAATGTGTGTAATCTCACTTCATGACTTAACCCTAGAAGTCCCCGTTAAGTATATTGCTGAGAAAAGCAAAACCTAAAGTGCACAAAACCAGTTTTTGGAAGTGGTACTGTATATTTGAAAATATTTGAAAATGAAGTATGTGTGAATTACTTATTAAAATTGAAGCTAGGTTAGTGAGATGTATTGAATGAATGAATTAATTAATTAATTAATTAATTAATTGAATAATGCTTTATTGTCACATGTGACAAGTCACAGTGACATTCTTTGCTTGCTAACCCAAGGTATACAAATAGTCACCACATAAAGGGCGCTTACAAAGTTACAAAGTCTCCGTGCAAGGTCCCCCTTTGTTCTACTCCCTCCCCCTTCCTCATAGTCCCCCCATGCTGGGTCCTCCATTGACCATTGTTTTTCCCCTCCCACTCATGGCGGTTCCCCCACGTCGGGTCCTCCGTTTGTTCCTTCCCCTGACAGCAGCATTCTCACTTCCACATGGTTTGTCCCTGTCTGTCGGTCGGCACCCTCATCGACCACCATGCCGACCTCTCCACTATCGCTGCCAGGTCCTGCCCGTACAACTGTGATTCCGACCCAGGCCCCAGCTGCGTGCTCCATCGACCCAGGCTCGGTTGGCTCCGTCGACTTCATTGGCCAAGGGCCGTGGGCTCTGACCCGTGAGGCTCTGGTCTCAGTTTCTCCATGGCCTGCTGGGAGGTGTCGGTCACTGTGGCTAGCTGGGATCTGTCTGTTGCCTGCTAGTGATGCATGCCTGTCCCAAATATTTAACATTATATAAATATTATTTTTTTATAAACTTATTAATCTTAATCAAAATTAATCACAGTGTGTTTGGATGATGGTCCACCACATGTTGGATTAAAATAACAAAGTATCCCATGTGAAAACAATCTTTATTTATGTGCCATTAATCCTGCCAAGTTTGGACTGTGTTTTAGAGTGCGTAGGATTCGATAGTACAGAAGGAAACCTTTTGGACCACTGTGCATGTGCTGGCTTTTTAAAGAAAATATAAAATTAATCTGATTGGCCTCCACCTTCCCCTTAACCGAATCTTATGGGCCTGTCCCACTTACGTGACTTTTTCGGCGACTGCCAGCGACCTACAACGATAGGTTGTTGCAGGTCGCCGAAAATTTTCAACATGTTGAAAATCCAGTGGCGACCAGAACAAGGTACGACTCTTTGAGCAACTACTCACGACCATATAAGCTTCACCCCGCGACATGTCGCCAGGGTGTCACCTGTATGGTCGCGAGTAGTCTCCTCAGTCGCCCAAAGAGTCGTAGCGTCTTTCTGGTCGCCGCTGGATTTTCAACATGTTGAAAATTTTCGGCAACCTGCAATGACCTATGACGGGTGCCGGCAGTCGCTGAAAAAGGCACGTAAGTGGGACAGGCCCATTATATTTTCTAGTATACCATCAGTTCTCTTCTGAAGGGGACTACTGAATCTGCTTGTGCTAGATTGTCAGGGAGAGCAAAGCATTTTCCTCATTTATATCTGGATTGTTTCCCATTAAATCTTTAAATCTGCTCTCCCAGTTTACCGCTCTCTCAACCAGAGGAAGGATTTTCCTAATTTTCCTAATTCCTAAATCAATACTTCAATTCAACTTTCTCTAAACTACCTCTGCTCCAAGGAAAGCAACCCAGCTTCTCGAAACACACAAAATACTGGAGTAACTAACTCATCAGGTCAGGCCTTCCTGTCCCACAGAGTTTTCCAGCATTTTGTATCTATCTTCAATGTAAACCAGCATCTGCAGTTCTTTTCTACACAATCTTGCTTCTCAAGTTTCCAACATAGAAATATTTCATCCTTGGCATGTATGTCTACTACCCTGTTGAAAACCTGAGTGTTCTTCCTGAAGTGAGGGTTCTATAGTATGCATATTATGTTATTTGAGGCCTATCCAGTGAATTCTAATGATTTTGCATAAACTTTGCACGCTCTACATTTAGAGGATAGTCTGAGGTGGAAATGCATTCCCTGTTGAAAACACCAAATTCTGGATGAGGTAATGAAATGCATATTTAACGACATTTAAACGAAAATATATTGATGGAAAGCAAAGTTCACTTTCAGTTGTGATGGCTCCACTAACAAACAGTCCATGAAGAATTGTTAAAAGTCAAACTGAAGAATTATTTGCTTGAAGATTTGGAGGTATGCTATCATTGACAGAGCTATACTCTGACTTAAGGAATCATTGCAGTGGAAGAAAGGGGAAAACAAAACAGGATAAGAGCAAAAGTGTGAATGATTAATTACAAGCCGATTCCAAGTTTAATATTTTCAGTTTTTTAATTTTCTAAAATTAAAAGCAAATTGAGGAATACATTTGTTGCCATTGGTGCCGCAACAACAAATCTTCATGAGGTGTTATAAATGTCTTTTAAAAATCACGAAGAATAGCTGAAATCCCAAAATAAGTGTGTAAACTGAATCTTGGTTTCAGCAATGATGAATGTGTGTAGTTTTTCCAATTAGTGTGAAAATTGACTTCAAATGTTGGAAGCAGAGTACAAGATGCATATGCTACTATTCACCATACTTGGTACAAGTAATTGTGGATGAATTTATTCAAATTCATGATTTAGTATTAAAGCAAAGAAAAAAATCAAAGCATAACATTTGAACAGAAAATGGTGGAAATATTCAGCAAGTGAGACAGGATATGTGAAGAGAGAAACCGAGTTAATGTTTCAGGAAAATGAGTTTTGTGACATGACTTGAGACCAAATGAAAGATCACCGAGCTGAAACATTGACCATTTACTGGTCATTTTGGCTGCCTGAGCTGTTAAGTGCCTTCCCACATTTTCTATTTTCATCACAGATTTAGTACAATTATATCATCAGTGATTTAAATTTAATTTCCAGCTTGAAATTAATAGTATAATGTTGAAAGTTTATGCAAAAAGAAACTAACATTTTCTGGAGCTAAAGAGAAAGATGGAGAGTAAAGGATGAAGTGATTTCACGGTGTGAGATGCAAAATTATTTCACTTTATTTTATTTTTAGGTCCTAATCTTCAAAACGTGACTGGAGTAGGAACTACTGAAATTTGCCGTTTGAATGCAAATCCACCATAAGACCCTTTTCTTCTGTATATTCTTGCTAATGCATTCCCTCACAATGACTTTTATAATTTAGAAGAATGCAATTAAAATTCCATGTGATAATTAATCTTGGACTGGTAAAAACTGGTTTTGCAGATTATGAATATAATGACAACTAGGCATGGATTTGAATATTCATGGGATTTTTATTGTTTTATAGCTTCTTGAATATACAGTACATTCACAAGAGGAAAAGCAAAGTACTATTATTTCACCTTTACTGTGCACGGTTCAATTAAATCTACAAAACTTTAAAGGAAACCTTTTCACTCATATCTGAATTATTTGCCTTCCAAGAATACATTAAACTTGAATTAACAAATATATTTAGCATTTCTAATTTACTCAATTAATATACCAAAACATAATTGTGCTATTCAGTATTGGCAATGCTTCTTCTATTTTGAACAGTTTCTTGTACATTTTTAATAACCTTTACAGAACTTTGATCTAATGGACAAGGCTATTCTTTCTCAATATCTATTAAAAGGATTCTGCAATTCTTGCTTGTATTTTGGGGGTCATATTCTACGGTTGTCTGAATTTGCATGTAAATACAATAACGGATCTAAATAACTATCATTCTCCAGAGTCAGGGCTATCTCATTTAGTGACTGATGAGATAAAATTCAGTCTATATTGAATGAGATTTCCACCAGAAGAAAAACTTGGATGTGCATCCCTCTAACTGCTTTATACCATCAATTCACTCCTCGAAGTCTTGAAATGTGTGAGTACATGGTGAAGTTTGCCTGTAAAGTAAACACAGTCTGAATTTTATACATTTTTTTAAAAATAGTTAACAAACCGGGAGTTAGTGCCCATAGAAACAGAATCCAAGGAGTCACTATATCAAATAAGGACATGGAAGTTGAATTGAATGTATATTTTCAATATGTCTTCACCTTAGGGGATAAAAGTAACATCTCAGAAGTAACTGTACATCAGGAATTAAAGGAAGAAACCTGGGAAAAGTATAAAAATGGACAATGGTATTGAGCAAATCATGGTGCTGTTTACTCAAGAACATCAGAGGTTGAAGGGAGCCTTGATAGAACTATATAAAATTAAGGAAGAACGTTTAATAGAGATGCATGCGACATGTTTTTTACACAGAGAGTGGGGGCCTGGAACGTATTGCCAAGGGTGGAGGTGGAGGCTGATACGATAGTGGCATTTAGGAGGCTTTTCAATCGGCACATAGAAGTGCAGGGAATAGAGGGACGTGGATCATGTACAGGCAGATTACATCATTTTAACTTGGCATCTTGTTCAACACAAACATAGTGAGCCAAATGGCCCATTCCTGAGATGTACTGTTTGTTCTATGTTCTATGTTCAGTATTCTATGTTGGTTGACATGTTTCTGGGACTTCATCCTAGGCTGTAAATATAAGTGCCTATTGAGACAGTTTAGTTTAGCTTAGTTTAGTTTAATTTAGTTTAGTTTAGTTTATTGTCACCTGTAGCGAAGTACAGTGAAAAGCGTTTTGTTGTGTGACATGCAGTCAGCAGTAAGAGTATACATGATTACAATCGACCCATAGCTGATGCGTTGGTTTTAACTCCAAAATTTGCTAGATTTGGGTAATTATCCAATAGATAATAATAATAATAATAATAATAATAATAATAATAATAATAATAATAATAATAATCTTTATTGTCATTGTACAAGACAACAACATTTTGTTGGAGCAGTCCTCCAGCTGCACAGGAATATGAGTATAAAAATACGTTTAAAAAAGAACTATTAAAAAAATTAGACTATAAACATATAGGAGTATGGGCGGGTGTGTGAGAGAGAGGGGGGGGAATCAGTGTGGGAGGGGGATAGAGTTCAGTAGTGTCACAGCTCTATGGTAGAAGCTGTTTTTTAGTCTTGTCGTGCGGGCGCTCAGTGTCCTGTATCGTCTTCCTGAGGGCAGGGGGGTGAAGAGGCAGTGTCCAGGGTGTGTGCTGTCTCTAATGATGCCCTTGACCCTCCGGATGCAGCGGGTCCGGTAGATGTCCTCCAGTCTGGGGAGCTGGGTGCCAGTGATCCTCTCAGCAGTCTTAATGACGCGTTGGAGAGCTTTCCTGTTCTCTGCGGTGCAGCCAGAGTACCATACTGTGATGTAGTATGTGAGAACTGACTCGATGGCTGACCTGTAGAAGCTCATCAGCAGCTGTTGTGGGAGACGTGCCCTCTTCAAGCACCTCAGGAAGTGACGCCTTTGAAGTCCTTTCTTGGCCGTCGCCGTGATGTTGACAGTCCAGGTCAGGTCGTGGCTGATGTTGACCCCGAGGTACCTGATGTTCTGCACAGCCTCCACTGTCTCGCCGTTAATGGTGATGGGCTGATGGACGAAGGTCTTCGGTCTCCTCCTGAAGTCCAGGATTATCTCCTTTGTTTTTGCTGTGTTGAGGATCAGGTTGTTCTCACGACTCCAGCTCACCAGGTTCTTTACCTCTGTCCTGTAGGCGGCCTCGTTGTTACTCGTGATCCTACCTACCACGATGGTGTCATCTGCAAACTTTAATATGGTGTTTGCCTCGTGGGCGGGTTTGCAGTCGAGAGTGTAGAGGGAGAAGAGGAAGGGGTTCAACACACAGCCCTGTGGTGCACCGATGTTCAGGGTGATGCTGGAGGAGACCTGCCTCCCCATGCGCACAGTCTGTGGTCGGCCGGTGAGAAAGTCCAGGACCCAGCTGCTCAGGTGTGTGTTGAGGCCCAGGTGGTCCAGCTTGGTGACTAGTTTATGGGGGGGGGGATGGTGTTAAAGGCGGAGCTATAATCTATGAATAGCATCCGCACATAACTGTCCCGCTGGTCAAGGTGTGTCAGGGTGAAGTGGAGGGCCAGTGACATTGCGTACTCCGTCAACCTGTTTGCCCTATAGGCAAATTGGTGGTGGTCTAAGGAGGGGGGGGGATGCTGTTCTTCAAGTGTCCCAGTACCAGACGTTCGAAGCACTTCATCACCACCGGTGTCAGCGGCACTGGCCGATAGTCGTTGAGGGACCCGATGGCTGATTGTTTTGGCACAGGGATGATTGTGACTGTCTTGAGGCATGTTGGGACGGAGGCCTGCAGCAGGGAGTTGTTAAACAGGTCCGTGAGCATCGCAGTCAGCTCCCCTGCGCAGTGCTTCAGAACCCGCCCTGGTACTCCGTCAGGTCCGGTGGCCTTGTTGGGGTTGATGTGCTGCAGGGTCCGTCTCACGTCGTGGGGGCTCAGAGTCAGCACCGGTGGTGAGGGTCCCTGCTGTGCCCGTATGTTGTGACTGCTGTCGGCGCAATCAAACCTGGCAAAAAAACAGTTCAGGTCGTCAGGGAGGGATGAGCTTTGTGCGTGTGTGGAGCTGTTGTAGCCGGTGATGGTTCTGATGCCTTGCCACACGCGTCGAAAGTCTGAGCTGTTAAAATGCCCCTTGATACGCTTTGTGTAGCGGTGCTTTGCTTCCCTGATGCCCTTCCTCAAACTGGACCTTGCTGTTTTGTAGGCCTCTGCATCACCTGAGTGGAAAGCTGCATCCCGGGCCTTCACCAGACCAGTTACAGCACCATTCATCCATGGCTTATGGTTGGGGAGTGTCAGTATTGTCCTCTGTGTGGTGACACTGTTCATACAGAAGGTGATGTAATCCAATACTGATGAGGTGTAGGTGTTGAGGTCTGTGTGGTTGTTGTGAGTGGCAGCCTGTTTAAAGATGTCCCAATCAGTGTACTCAAAGCAGTTCTGTAGCCTGTCCATGGCTCCTTCTGGCCAGACCATGATGGTGTGAACTAAATAGGCAACGTTTCGGGCCGAAACCCTTCTTCAGACTGATCGGGGGTGGGGGTGGGTGGGGACAAGAAAGGGAAAAAGAGGAGTAGCCAGAAGGCTGAAGGGTGGGAGGAGACAGCAGGGGAGCTGAGGAAGGGGAGGAGACAGCAAGGACTAACAGAATTGGGAGAATTCGATGTTCATGCCCCCGGGGTGCAGACTCCCCAAACGGAATATGAGGTGCTGTTCCTCCAATTTCCGGTGCTGCTCGCTGTGGCCATGGAGGAGACCCAGGACAGAGAGGTCGGAGGCGGAGTGGGAGGGGGAGTTGAAGTGCTGAGCCACCGGGAGGTCAGCTTGGTTATTGTGGACCGAGCGGAGGTGTTCGGCGAAACGATCGCCCAACCTCCGCTTGGTCTCACCGATATAGATCTGCTGACATCTAGAGCAGCGGACGCAATAGATGAGGTTGGAAGAGATGCAGGTAAACCTCTGTCGCACCTGGAACGATTGCTTGGGTCCTTGAACGGAGTCGAGGGGGGAGGTAAAGGGACAAGTGTTGCATCTCTTGCGGTTGCAAGGGAAAGTGCCCGGGGAGGGGGTGGACCGAGAGGGAAGGGAAGAATTGACAAGGGAGTTATGGAGGGAGCGGTCTTTGCGGAAGGCAGAAATGGGGGGAGATGGGAAGATGTGGCGAGTAGTGGGGTCACGTTGGAGGTGGCGAAACTGACGGAGGATTATTTTTTGTATGTGACGGCTGGTGGGGTGAAAGGTGAGGACTACGGGGACTCGGCTCTTGTTGTGAGTGCGGGGATGGGGAGAGAGAGCAGTGTTGCGGGGTATGGAAGAGACCCTGGTGCGAGCCTCATTTATGGTGGAGGAGGGGAACCCCCGTTCCCTGAATAGTGAGGACATTTCAGATGTCCTGGTGTGGAACGCCTCATCCGTGGAGCAGATGCGGCGTAGACGGAGGAATTGGGAGTAGGGGATGGAGTCCTTACAGGAAGCAGGGTGGGAAGACCGCAAAGACCGCTCCCTCCATAACTCCCTTGTCAATTCTTCCCTTCCCTCTCGGTCCACCCCCTCCCCGGGCACTTTCCCTTGCAACCGCAAGAGATGCAACACTTGTCCCTTTACCTCCCCCCTCGACTCCGTACAAGGACCCAAGCAATCGTTCCAGGTGCGACAGAGGTTTACCTGCATCTCTTCCAACCTCATCTATTGCGTCCGCTGCTCTAGATGTCAGCAGATCTATATCGGTGAGACCAAGCGGAGGTTGGGCGATCGTTTCGCCGAACACCTCCGCTCGGTCCGCAATAACCAAGCTGACCTCCCGGTGGCTCAGCACTTCAGCTCCCCCTCCCACTCCGCCTCCGACCTCTCTGTCCTGGGTCTCCTCCATGGCCACAGCGAGCAGCACCGGAAATTGGAGGAACAGCACCTCATATTCCGTTTGGGGAGTCTGCACCCCGGGGGCATGAACATCGAATTCTCCCAATTCTGTTAGTCCTTGCTGTCTCCTCCCCTTCCTCAGCTCCCCTGCTGTCTCCTCCCACCCTCCAGCCTTCTGGCTACTCCTCCTTTTCCCTTTCTTGTCCCCACCCCCGATCAGTCTGAAGAAGGGTTTCGGCCCGAAACGTTGCCTATTTCCTTCGCTCCATAGATGCTGCTGCACCCGCTGAGTTTCTCCAGCTTTTCTGTGTAACCTTCGATTCTCCAGCATCTGCAGTTCCCTCTTAAACATGGTGTGAACTGTTGGCTTTGTCCTTGTAATGAGGGGTCTGTATGCAGGTGTTAAGTACAGACTGATGTGATCGGATCAGCCAAGATGGGGGCAGGGGGACGTTTTGTAGCCCTTGGCAATGTTGCAGTAGACCTGGTCCAAGATGTTGTTTCCTCTGGTCGGAAAATCAATAAACTGGTGAAATGTTGGCATTACAGTCTTCAGCTTGGCGTGATTGAAGTCTCCTGCTATTAAAAACACGCCGTCTGGGTGGTTGTTTTTCAGATTTGAAAACAGTGAATGCAACTCTTATTCAAAAAGAAACAGAGTAAGAACGAATAAATCTACAGGACAGTCAGCCTTTACATAGGCTAAATATGAGGTTTATTAAAGTTATTGTAGCAGAGTATTTAGACAAAATCAAAGCAATCAGGCAACATCAATATTGTTGTGTGAGTGGGAAATCATTTTTGATAGTTTATTGGTCTTCTTCAATGAGATAGCATGTTCTATGGATAGAGAGGGCCAATGGATTTACCACACACTGATTTCCAGAAGGCATGTGCAAAGCTGCTGCATCAAAGTTATATTACGGAATATGAAATCTCATGACATGTGAGATAGCACTTTGGCTAGGATAGAGAAATTAGCTGCTTGTCAGGTAACATAGTGTGGGCATTAATGTCTTATTTTCTGATTGGCAAATTGAAATGGATAATGTCTACAGGGAGCAGTGCTGGGGCCTTAACCTCAAAGGTGTCAGAGGTTATAGGGAGAAGGCAGGAGAATGGGGTTAGGAGGGAGAGATAGATCAGCCATGATTGAATGACTGAGTAAACTTGAGGGGCCAAATGGCCTAATTCGACTCCTATCCCTTATGACCTTAAACAATTTGTATAAATAACTTTGAAGAAGGTGGCAGAAGCATAGTTGATAATTTGCAATTACGCAAAGATAGTGAGAAACGTAAATGGTGAAGAGAGACACAGAGTGATCTGACTGTCCTTGCATGATTTACAAATGGTCAGTCTGAAAGTCAGCAAGCAATTAGGAAAGTTTACAGAGTGGCATCCTCTATTGCTGGATCATTAAACCTCAATTATAAAGGTAATTGGTAAGACTACATCAGAAGTACTGTTTACAATATTCATTGCCTCTACTTATTCAAGGATGGATGTGAATGCATTGAAAGCAGTTCTGAAAATGTTTGGTAGACACAAAATGCTGGAGTAACTAAACTTGATTGAAGCAGGTACGATCTTGCAAGGTGTTGACAGGATGATTGCTGGGAGTATTTTCTTTTGCATGAATGCTGTTTAAAAATAAGTGGCAGGCCATTTAAGGCAGTAATGAGATGTTAGTATTTTTCCCAGTATAGAACTCGCTTCCGTTTACGGCACAGCGAAGAAAGGGGCTAAAGGTTAGGAAGCTCATGTGAAATGAAAGTTCATGCTGGTGCGACCTGGAGTATTTTTTACAGCACTTGTGCCCTTTCTAGCCCTGCAGAAATGTAGCTATAAAGAATGTTTTTAAGCAGTTTTGTTTTCAAGTCATCCTCCGGCAATCCCATTAAAAAATGCTGGTTGTTCCAGTGAGGTAATGGCAAATACAACTACTTAAATAAGTTGGGGCAGGTGTAGCCCTCACTTCCCCTTAGGAATGCTCCACCATCCGGTAGGCGGCGCGGCTCTGGCCAGCAGCGGCCTCTGCAGCCTGTCCGCGTTTTTTATTATTTTTTGTCTGTGTTTTATGTAGTGTTTGTTATTTTATGTTGGGGTGTGTGGGAAACTTTGGGAGGGGGGGGAAACTTTTTGAATCTCTCCCTGCACTGAGACCCGACCTTTTCTCGTCGGGTCTCAGTCGTCGTTGAGGCCGTAACGAGGAGCGGCCTCCAACAGGAAGAGACCGGGGACTCAGGTGTCGACTCACCTCACCGTCGCGGAGCTGGCCGGGTCCGGAGCGGTGGAGGAGCGCTGCTGCTGCTGGTGCTGTTGCTGCTGCTGCTGCTGCTGCTGCCGGAGAGTCGGAGGCTCTCTACAGGTCTGTGGACGACGGCGCCGAGCCCACGGCTCCCTGGGGGGAGACCGCTTTTCGGGGCTTCTGCGGCGGCGACTTCTCCCGCCCGAGTTGCGGGGTCGAAGAGCTCCTGGAGCGGGGCCTGACACCGCTGCCCCGCGCGGCTGGAATGGCCGCGGACTCTGCGAGCGCACACCGGGGGCACCAACACCAAGACCCGGTGTGCGACCTCGCACCACCCGGTGTGGCTTTAATGGCCGCGGGACAATCGCCATCGCCAGCCGGGGGCTATGACTTTGACTCTGACATCGGGGGGGGGAGAGTGCAGTGGAGAGAGAAGTTTATTTGGCCTCCATCACAGTTATGTGATGGATGTTTATGTTAAATGTAATTATGTTGTGTCTGGGGTCTATTTGTGTGTTATGTATGGCTGCAGAAACGGCATTTCGTTTGGACCTCCAGGGGTCCAAATGACAAATAAATTGATTCTGATTCTGATTCCATATGATTATTGTTGAACATTTTGTCCATCTGTAGTCCAATTCCAACTTGGATTGATCATTGGGCTAGGCTAGTCTTCTGATTTGAATACAATCGGTATTTCGGATGGGCGTCGTACACATATAAATCATTTTCTGATTCCAGTTTGAAAGTGCATTTCTAAATAAAATCTGGACAGATATTACAGTCCCATTCAGATTTCTCAAAAAAAATCTTGCCTGCTCAAAAATAACACCATTGAAATCCCTTTCCCCTTCTTTCCCTTCTTGGATACTCTTAGTAACAGAATGCAAATATTTTGCAACAAACTGGGCCAATAGTGTGTAGGAAGGAACTGCAGATGCTGGTTTATGCCAAAGATAGAAACAAAATGCTGGAGTAACTCAGCGGGTCAGGCAGCATCTCTGAAGAAAAGGAATAGGTGATGTTACGGGAACCCTTCTTCAGACTGAGTTACTCCAGCATTTTGTGTTTATCTTCGAGGCAATAGTAATATACTTATACATTGATGCTCACTAACCTCAACTTAAAGAGACCATCTTGGTAATATAAACCATAGTAGAACCACTCATCTATGGAAACATGTAGCAGCTTTTGCGCTGTGTAATTACAAACATACCTATTTTTCAATTGGTTTTCCCATCTCTTTGGTAATGGAGTAATAAACTTCTGGAAATTCAGCTGTATGACATTATCTTAGAAATACCTAATGAGTTTGCTTTAATTTCATTTATTTGGTATCTGAATTACTATATTAAACAGTTAAAACTAGTCTAGTAAATGATTTTATTAAAGTAATGCATGATGAGATTCAATTGAAATGCACAAAGAATTGATCTGATATCAAACGGAATCAGTTAAGTACACAGTAAACCTTCATGAGGCGGGGGGAAATGGTATCCGTATTGCCGATTGTCCGCTACAACCGAGTAAGGTGTTATCTTTGTAAAAGTAGTAGAAAAAAATGTTAATTCTGACCAAATTGGAGAGGCCAGGGCACTAAAATTGAGTAAAAGGCTTCTGGGCTGCTAGGCCATTTGGTCAATTTAAATGTGCCTTCTGCAGAAAAAGGATAAGCTGCAGTCTGAAGAAGGGTTTCGGCCCGAAACGTTGCCTATTTCCTTCGCTCCGTAGATGCTGCTGCACCCGCTGAGTTTCTCCAGCTTTTTTGTGTAAGCTGCAGAATGGTGCCAGTTTGTCTAGAGCCTAGATAAGAGCTGCAGGAATGGAAACATCTGCAGATCCTGACAATTAGGTGCAAATTGCATGGAATGGATTGGATGAATGCAAACCAGACATACACATTTGATATAATGTTGTTAAGCTTTACTTTGATAGATGTTGATTGGATTAAGTATTGAGCCTTGTCTGGGTTTCTTGAATATCAAGACACATGTTGCGATGTTTGTTTCCTCTTCAGAAACATCGTTTGAATACATTGTATTAGTTACTGTATTATTGGGTTAGGAAAATGTCTATCATATACTGTGTTAATTGATATATGTTATTGGACTGTATAGAGACTACCCCTATGTGGTTTAGCCCCTGAAGATTCAGGGACCTATAAATGACCGCACCCACAAGGTCCTGTGTCAATCGTCTGGGAGAACGCGTAGGATTGCGTGACCTTCTGGACAGAGTCTCTGCTTGAATGAGGCTAAAGAGGGCTTGCTCAGGCAGATGCGAGGATCAAACCCATGGTGGTTAAGTATGGTAGTGGAACTATAATTGTGTTTTGTCAAAATAAAGTTTAGATATGCAAATACTTGACTCAATGAATTTTGACTGAATCTAGACTAGGAGGAAGCTTAGAATGAGCTATTTAAATTGGGGGCTCACCCAGGATCTCAACGGACCCCCAAACACAAGTTTACGATCAAGGGTGTTGAGCTGTTTCGATCGCGAGTGCAGAAATCGGCGCCACTGTTCAGTTTTCACATTGATTTTCGGCACTCCGCTAGTCGGGGGCGGATCGATCATTCGCGGGCTTGGGAAAGGGTCCAATCGAGATTGTTAGAACAGTCTATCAAGTACGGGGGGCGGGGGTAGTTATCTCTCCTTTGGGTTAGGAGCCCATAAAACAGGACGAGGAGTGGCCCAAAACTTGGTCATATTTGGCAGACTGCAGCTGCTTTAACGAGAGCCTGACATGTTTCGAGGGCGAGGGGTGACAATTGTCCAGATTTGGTATCCAATTGTGGGGTATGAAACACAGGTCTGGTCTACGTATTGATCTAATTTTGCCGGGAGCGCTAATTGGAACGGGGCGTTATGAAAATCGGCATCGATGGCCAGCGCGAAGATGCGAGGCGTTGAATCCCCGGTGCCCAGCAGAGAAGGGTGTCTGCGTGAAGGTGTCTGAGTCCTCCCTTTAGTGATGGATGAGGAACCTAGTAAAAGCACTGGGCTCGGTGGCTAAAGTATAGATTGGCGGAGAATCCTGTAGTCCATTCGAGATTTCATTGGGCAATTTAGTTTGAATTCGAGAGTCCGCGTGTGTGGAGTGGTACACACCAAAACTAGTTGGTCCGAGAACGAGTCTAAATTTGCAGAATAAAATTTCCAAATACAGATTTTCACATTGAAGTTCTGGCCGTACGGTAGAATTCGAATTGTGTGTAAAAAGAACTTCGGAGTTTGTGCATGTTCATGATCGATTCCGAATACCGGCTGAACAACAGTGAATAGTAACCCTCTGGTAGATTGTTCATTAGTACCTGATATCGAAGAGTAACTGAGAGACGGGAACATGGTTTACTTAGTAAAAATTACCGGGATGTGAAAGGTACCCCTAATTCTGTAGAAATTAGAGAGGAGGGATAGAGGTCCCCTATAGAAGTCCAGAACTTCTATAACAGGAGGAAAGTAACATTTAGGAGGAAAAGTAGTCCATTTAAGAAGTAGTACCCCTCAGCAAAGAGTGACATAGGAAGGGGAAAATCTTTGATATCAGAGGGAGAGGTTCACTGATTGATAACAGCGTGACGCAGCATTGAGATCGAATGTTTGTAAACTGTGCGCTAGCATGTTAAATTATTATTGTAAATTTTAAAAACCCAGCACCGTCTTTTTTAGCATCTTTATCGGATCCGAATTGTGTCTGAAAAAGATTTTGACTGTCTTAAGATTTAGAGTGTGTTAAGTTTGCGGACTGCTATTTGTATCATTTGTATTAGTGCTTAAGGATTTTTGGGCGTTAGATAATTTTAAGTAAAAGTGTGTTTGAATTAAATATTTGGAATTGTTTAGATTGTAGTGTTGTTAGAATCCGATTTGTGGTGGTCCGATCGGGGTTCGTACTCTTTCAATACTGTGTCGGGGGAAAGTCGTTCCTCGACCAAGCTTGCCACGAGGAAGATTTATTACAGTGTGATTTATGCTTGTAGTTTATATTGTGGTGTGGCTGGGGTTACTTGTAATTGGGGGAATATTTTCTTTTTTGTTTATAGTTTTACTAGCATGGTTTGGATTTGTTTGCCTGTGTGAACATAAAGTGGTTTGAGTTGGATAGATTGATGCTTGGGAGAGATTGTAATTAAGAATTGTAGTCTTAAGCCCCTGTCCCACTTAAGTGTCCTTGGCACGCTAATTACGCGACCTCGAGGCGCAACGGTCCTGCGAAGGTCGCGCGGAACTTCATGCGTCCGCACAGCCATCTGGAGTGTGTGACGTCATTTGAAGATGGACACAAAATGCAGGTGTAACTCAGCGGGACCGGCAACATCTCTGGAAAGAAGCAATGGGTGATGTTTCAGGTCGAGACTCTTCTTCAGTCTGAAAGAAGGATCTTGACCCGAAACGTCATCTATTCCTTCTCTCCAGAGATGCTGCCAGTCCCGCTGAGTTACTCCAGCATTTTGTGTCTATCTTCAATTTTCTTGGCCCCGCTCTGAAAGTAGAAGTGGGGGCGGATCCGGAACGCAACGGATGTGAGCCGCAGGCTAAATTCGGTGATCGTTTGCCTGCTTCTGCTGCTTTTGGAGGTGAGATGATGCGTCTTGGGCCTGTCCCACTTTGGCCATCAGTTAGCGACAGGCCGGTGGTGCGCGAAGATTTCATTCGCTACAAAGTTTCGTAGCGCCGCACGATACTGCGCACAACTACATACACCTCTGCGCTTCTCAGTGGGACCGGCTCCGCAGGGCCACATGATGCCCGTGCGCCTCAACGCGACGACGATGTCGTGTAATTTGCATGCCAAGGACACGTAAGTAGGACAGGGCCTTTAGTTTGAGAAACCGGAGATCCTTTGTTTCAAGGTTGAGAGTTGAATGAAGTGATTGTGATCTAACCGATAAGAAAGATGGGAGAGCGATTGAACAGGAGTGATTGAGTGAGTGAGTGATTGAATAACAGTTGAAAGGGAACAATTGTGTAAGAGGTGTGAATCTGAAAGACGATTCGCCATTGTGTGGGAGCGATTCCATTGACATTGGAATCTGATAGGAAGGAGTGAGTTTCAATATGTGTGAGTGTATGGAATTTTATTTTGTACTAGACTAAGTGGGACCCTAAGTAGGAGGGGGGAGGGTGGGGGGCTTTCTGAAGTGCTACTATGGATGTTGTGGGCCAAAGGGATTGAATTGATTGAATTGAATTTCCTTTATTGTCAATCAGACCTTTCAGTCTGAATGAAATGTCATGCCTGCAGTCATACATACAATAATACAATAATAAACAACAGAACAGACAGTAAAGACAAATTAACATTCACCAAGTGAGTCCACCAAGCACCTCCTCACTGTGATGGAGGCAAAAATCTTACGGCTGCAGTCTCTTCCCTCCTTTTCTCCCTCTGCGCTGAGGCGATACCCCACCGGGCGATGGTATAATCAATCCCGCGGTTCACCGAGCTCCGCGAACGGGCCGGTTCAGACACCGCGGCCCGGGGTGTTCGAAGCTGCCGCCCTCCAGTCCAGCGGATGCAGCTGTTGACGACATCACCCACTGGCCTGCGGCTGAACCTCGGACTTAGGCCGCCGCCGCCAGAATGCCGTCTCAGCCACCGGAGCACCGTTCCAGCCCCGAGCCAGGTCGCCCTGACGTGAGCATCTCAGCCCCGTGCCAGTCCGCCCTCATGGGAGCGCCGTTACCCTCGAGCTGGGCCGCCCCGATGGGAGCGCAGTTACCCTCGGGCTGGGCCGCCCTCATGGGAGCGCCGTTTCCCTCGGGCTGGGCCGCCCACACGGGAGCGTCTCAGCCCATCGTCACGCCACCCTCACGGGAACGTCACAGCCCCTCACGGGAGCGTCACAGCCCCTCACGGGAGTGCCGTTCCAGCCAGGGGCCGGACCGCCCTCATGGGAACGAGCCCAGGGGGAGTCCTGACAGGCTCTGCCTCCGGAGCCTCGAGGTCGCCAGATCCGCCATTAGGCCTCAGCGTAAACGGAGGCAGAGAAGGGGGATACGACAAAAAAGTTGCATTCCCCCGAAGGAAGAGACAGCAAATGCTGTTTCAACCCCCCCCTCCCACACACATAAACACCTAAACACCAAAAACTTAACTAGACAAAACAAAAAAAAACAACACAAAAAAGTAAAAATAAACGGACTGCAGGTGAGCCGCAGCCGTTCAATAGCGCCGCCACTTCCAGATGGAAGTGAACAGCGTTCCGGTTTCCAGAGGGCTAGCATGGACATTGTGGGCGAATGCATTCTTTGGCTGGCAGCTCAGTCACTCAGACCTGGTGGGCGGGCAGCTCAGTCACTCAGGCCTAGTAGGCTGGCAGCACACTCACTCAAGCCTGGTGGACTGACAGCTCAGTCCATCAGGGCCTGGTGGGCTGGCAGCTCAGCAACTGACAGAGATTCTGCCCAAAACAGGTGAGAGACTCAGTGAGAGAGAAGAGAGAGAGGGTGGAGAATTGATTTTAGACATTTTTCATTTTGTTTCTGCAGATCACAGCAATGAAGGAGAAAAGTCTATCCCGGCCTGGCTCCCACAGTTTTAAGCACAGAGCATTTCACTTCCATTGCCATTGCAGTTTCAAGCACAGGGCAGGCCAAACAGCTGATTGCATTTTCATTTCACTTCCATTGCCATTGCAGTTTCAAGCATAGGACAGGCCAAGCCAAACAGTTTGGTTCTTGGGTCCTCCAAAATATTCCAACTGGAATTTAAACTGGAGGTGGTGAAGGGAGGGATTAAGCCAGAAAGGGTATAAAGAACACACACTATAGAATTTAACATAAAACATCCCCACACAGCAGAATCAAAGTTTCCCACTGTGTGGGAAGGCACCAAAGTCAGTCTCTTCCTCCACTTTTCCTCGTGGTCAGGGCCTCCCCAAGCCCTCCGCAGTTGCAGCTACGGGCGGCCAGATGTCCAGGACCGCTCGCCGGGGTGTTGTAAGTCCGTCGTCGGGGCTGCGGGACGTCCTCAGCAGCGTGGACACCAGAGTTGGCCCCTTCCTACCAGAGTCGGCGGCTTCCAAAGACCGCAGGCCGCGCCGGGTGGAGACTGCTGCTGGCGGCCCTCTGCAAGGTGCCCCAGGACGCCACGATGTTGTTCAGCGCCGCCCGTGTTGGAAGCTCTCCGCACCAGAGCTCCACGATGTTGGAACAGCGGCCCAACGCTCCGGAGCTCCAAACGGCGACCCAGGTAGGCATCGCCTGCTCCGCGGTGACTCCAGCGCTGCACCGCCGCTGTAGCAGCCCTGGTCCGGTTCCCGGTACCTGGCAGGAAAGACCGCTCCGATCCAGCTGGTAGGCCGCGAGGTGAGGGGGGGGGGGGGCGAGGACGTGACTCGGAGAAATAGTCACGTCCCCGCGAGGAAGAGACTGGGAAACTGTTTCCCCCTTACCCTCTACCCCTCCCCCACATAGAAAAGTTAAAGTTTCCTCCTGACTGCATTTGCATTTAATTTCTATTGCCATTGCAGTTTCAAGCACAGGGCAGGCCAAACCAAACAGGTCATTGCATTTTCATTTCATTTTCATTGCCATTGCAGTTTCAAGCACAGGGCAGGCCAAGCCAAACGGCTCATTGCATTTATTTCATTTCCATTTCCATTATAGTTTCAAGCATAGGGCAGGCCAAGCCAAACAGCTGATTGCATTTTCATTTCATTTCCATTGCCATTGCAGTTTCAAGCACAGGGCAGGCCAAGCCAAACAGCTCATTGCATGTTCATTTCATTTCCATTGCCATTGTAGTTTCAAGCACAGGGCAGGCCAAGCCAAACAGCTGATTGCATTTTCATTTCATTTCCATTGCCATTGCAATTTCAAGCACAGGGCAGGCCAAACAACTAATTTCATTTTCATTAAGGGCTAACATATCATTTAGTGCAAGCACATTGCAGACTCACAGTTCAGTTCATTCACAGCTTAGAATGAGAGTTGTGGCCTCTCTCTCTTGATCTTGCAGTGACTGTCATCTCCAGGCATCAATCCTGCCCACCCTGGAAGGGGCGTTACCTTCATCGCGGTGATGGAAAGGCAAGAGGATCTCAAGGTTTTTTAAACACTCATAACTTTTTTACTTTTCATTGATGGAGAAAGATGGGAATGAGATAATTGAAATATGGAGCATGTTCTTCACTAGAAGAAAGATAAATAAAGAGATTGTTCTGCCTTCCATTCTAAGAATGGCAGTGTACAAATTAGGGATTACAGGGGAACATGAGAGAACTGGTCCTTCTTGAGACATTCAGGAACAAGGAAAGGAAGATAGTGGAAGCCGACAGCAGGAGCAGTAGCAGGAGCAGGATCAGGAGAGAATCCCATCTTCTAAAAGAGAAACAACTGAAATGGCTCTTAAAGGGGAGGTGCAGACTAAAATTAAACTTATTAAATTTACTGAGAGTACAGCGGTATCTGTGGACCTTGAAAGGAGAGAGGCTCACAATATGCCAGGGTGGGTAGAATTTTTCGGAATGGAGTCACAGCATTCCACACATCACTCTCGTGTTCTCAATTCAGAGGCACCATCCACAGCTTGCGAGCAGGGCACTGGGGAGGAGTCATCGGTATCTTCGACTCCTCCCACTAAATGCAAATCCTAAGTGGAAAAATTGGGGAAGGATCTTCTAGCTCCACCATTGGAGGACAGTATGGGAGATCAAGGAGCTAGAAGGAATATTCCGCCAAAGTGGGTACCAAAATTAATTAGGAAATCCAGTAGTGGGAAAGTGAAGGAATCCAGTAGTGGGGAAGTGAAGGAAGTACAGAGACAGTACGAGTAGCTTTTCCGAGGGTGAGACAGCAGGAGGATATGAAGTGGTTGATCCTGACATCGATAGTATTATTAGATCAGATCAATTTCCCGATGAAGGGGGTATAGATGAAGGAGGCAATTGCTTTGCAGGATGCTGCCTACTCGACCTCTGGTATTAGGTTCCCGCAGTAGGTGTAAGTAGCCACAGACGTTCACAGTGTAATGCAACCTGGTCTGACGGCAGCTCAGAGACCTGTATTAAGAATTCAGAAGCGGGAAATAACTTCGGAGGAAGACAAGGAGGAGGAGGAACTTAAAGCTTGGTTTCTTTACGCCATTCTGAGAGCCGACCTTTCCTCGGTTTGGTTGGAGAGAGTATAGAGCTGTTAGACCTGATCAGTGCCACAGCTGTCGGGGAATTAGAATATTGGAGCCGATCGTGTCCTGTGATGGAATACCGAGACGAAGGGGGCAAAGAAGAGGGCCACGGTATTTCAGAAATCAGTGGATCCCGAGAGGTTACTGGGACACTTGAGACCCCGAGGGAGAATGAAGAGGACAATGGCCAGGAGATCAGGGGGCAGGGATATTCTGGCAACCAAACCCATTCCGCTGGCCCTAACCTGCCAGAAAATACAACATATGAAATCTGAAGGCATCCTCACATGGCCCAAAAATAACAATAAAAACCAGAAAGAACATCACCCCCTTCCAAATCATATGAGGAGAGACACAAATAATCTAATTGGAATCGAGAAAACTCACTAAAAGGAATGACTATGAAAAGAGAAATATAGTAACTAGTGGCAATGAGAATGGGAAATAAGTAAGTAAGTAAGTAAGTTTATTGGCCAAGTATTCACATACAAGGAATTTGCCTTGCTGCTCTGCCCACAAGTAATAACATGGCATACAGTGACAGTTACAAATGACTCAGAAAACACTAAACATTAATAATAATAAAACATTAATGATAAAACACCATTGATCAAGCATGTGAACCAACAAATACCAGATCAAAGGGAGGCTACAGATATTTGGTCGTTGAGTAGAGCAACTACTCGTGGATAAAAACTGCTTTTATGTTTGGCTGTGGCAGCTTTGACAGTTCTTAGTCGCCTTCATGAGGAAAGTGATTTAAAGAGTTTGCGGCCAGGGTGAGAGGGGTCAGAGATGATCTTGCCCGCTCGATACCTGGCCCTTGCAGTGTACAGTTCATCAATGGAGGGAAAGTTGCAGCCAATAACCTTCTCTGCTGATCGGACAATTCGCTGCAGCCTCCAGGTGTCGTGCTTGGTGGCTGAGCCAAACCAGACCATGATGGAGAAGGTGAGAACAGACTCTACGATGGCCGTGTAGAATTGGACCATCATTGCCTGTGGCAGATTGTGCTTCCTCAGCTGCCATCGGAGGTACATAGTCTGTTGTGCCTTTTTGACTGTGGAGTCGATGGTAGCCCCCCACTTAAGGTCCTTGGCGATGATGGTTCCCAGGAACATAAAAGACTCCACAGATGTGACTGTGGTGTTGTTGATAGTGAGTGGGGTGAAGGGAGGGGGAGCTCTCCTAAAGTCTACAATCAATTCCACTGTCTTAAGGGCATTGAACTCCAGGTTGTTGCAATGGCACCAGGATGCCAGCTCTGACACTTCCTGTCTGTAGGCAGATTCCACCCCATCCTGGATCAGTCCAATCAGGGTTGTGTCATCTGTAAACCTGAGAAGCTTGACAGAGGTGTCTGTGGAGGTGCAGTCATTGGTGTAGAGAGAGTAGAGGAGAGAAGAGAGTATGCAGCCTTGCAGTGCTCCTATGCTGAGTGTTTGTGGGTCCGAGATGTGCTTTTCCAGCCTCACATGCTGCTTCCTGTCTGTCAGGAAGCAGGCGATCCACCGACAGAGAGGTTCAGGCACAGTCAACTCGGAAAGTTTGGAGTGTATTAGCTCTGGCACAATGGTGTTGAATGCAGAGCTAAAGTCAACAAACAGGATCATAAGGATAACTGAAATGGCACTAGGGAGAGAAGAAACAAACTTGTTGTGCAGGAGGTATGGGAGTGGGGAAAGGAGCTATTATACTAACTTGTTACTAAGTTTGTGCCTGCAGGACAGCATGATTGACAATATACTACCTGGGGAGTGACGTAAAGAATATACAGATCCCTTGAGAACAGGCAGAAGTCAGCTCAGGTAATGTAGCTCCCCAGAAACAGGAACCAATAAGAAGAAGGAAATTATACTGTCCTGTCCCTTTAAGACAGATCTGGGAAGGCCAACAGATAGAGAAAGCTGCTCCTCAGTATCCCTACTCTTTTGAAACTGACATCAAGGAAGAAGAAAAAGATTCTTACCCTGGTGTCCAACTTTAACATCATCTAGCTTTTGACACCAGTGAAAGAAAGGAGAGTAACACTATCCAAGCTTTCCTAAAGAAACAACACCGACAATCTATGATGACTAATGGGACAAGCTCCACTATAAAGAACTGAATTTGAATTTGGAAAAATACATTCTTCTGTGGTTTGGGGTAAAACACCTACTTTGTGTTTAAATTATGATTATTAGAAATAAATTTATAAAATTTTGATTTCGATCTCTAAATTGTATGCTAATGAATTGGAGGGACTTTAAAGTTTCAGATTTGGAACCGACTTGTGAGATTTGGCTTGGGAATATTTGGAGTTTGATTATTAATTGATATTGTTATTGTCTTATCCCCAGACAGGCAGCCAAAGATGGGAAGGATTATTCAGAGAACATTAGGAAGGATGGAACTTGGGAAGATCTGGCAACATGGAAATTATTCAGGGAACATGAGGGTTGAAATTGGAAATAGTCAAAAGAGGAACTGTGAACAGCAAGACTTCCCTTTAAGAGGCCAGACTAAAAAGTACACATTGATTAGGAAACTATAAGAGAGAACCCCTATGGACTGAGAGCCGAGCCAACATACTAAGGAAGAAGTACTGGAGGAGAAGTTTATTGAATTAGAAGGAGAAACTTGAATGGGTGTGGAGATATCAGAATCAATGTATTTGACCGATGGATCAAAATTGTTTAACACTTGATAGTAAAGCAGCTTCTATTATCAAGGTGGAAAGAAATTGCCCTAGAATTAGAATTCTTAATTGGATTTATGATGAAATTGACAGCATATGGAAATTGATTGATTAAATTTGAACAGCTGGGAATTCCACAGGAATTGGAATGGAATTATGTTATCAGCCACAATGCTGTGAAATGAGAAGGATGACATGACACTGCAATTTAGAATATTAAATTGAAGGGTGAGACTGAATTTGGTTTAATTGAAACATTTTTCATGGTTTGCTTTAAATAAGAGTCATGCCTGTAGGGTTATCTGGACTGAACCCAGCTGAAATTTATATGAGAAACCATCATCAGATATACATATTATAACATTGTGTGAATACGGAGATAGCTGATTAATGTTGATCCTAGGATAGTAACAATTATATTATAGAACAGAATAGTAATAGTACAGTGATAGGGTAGAATATAATAGAGCAGAATAGTGAAATGGGAAAGGGATAGTATTGCAGAATTACATTGAATGTATGGGGAAGCATTAGTACATGAGTGGTAACTTGCTTTGTCCCATGTTTTTCAGGAATTATAGGTTATAGGTTTGACTATGGAAAGGGATGGAAGGAAGGGCAACAATACAGATGAAGGGAATCCGCGCCCACATAAACTCGGGAGGTGAAGACTAATCAGACGGAAATTGTGAAGCTACGCCCACGAAAACTCGGGAAGCGTGACAAGATTCTGGGAAGAAACATCATCAGCTTGTTGTTGTTAATAGATGGAGAATGTAATAGACACACATATGTATATCTGGTTTTCTGATTATCTGACTATTTAGTTATCATAAATGATGGTTTATCATATTTGATAAAAAAGGAAGGAATGTTAACTATGGCCAAATTGGAGAGGCCAGGACACTAAAATTGAGTAAAGACTTCTGGGCTGCTAGGCCATTTGATCAATTTAAATGTGCCTTCTCCAGAAATAGGACAAGCTTCAGAATGGTGCCAATTTGTCTAGAGCCTACATAAGAGCTGCAGGAAAGAATGAACACATCTGCAGATCCTGACAATTAGGTGCAAATTGCGTGGATTGGATTGGATGAATGCAAACCAGACATACACATTGTATATAATGTTGTAAAGCTTTTTTTTGCTGGATGTTGATTGGATTAAGTATTGAGCCTTGTCTGGGTTACTTGAATATCAAGGCACATGTTGCGATGTTTGTTTCTTCTTTGGAAGCACCTTTTGAATATATTGTATTAATCACTCTATTATTGGGTTAGGGAAATGTCTATCATATCCTGTGTTAATCGATATCTGTTATTGGGCTGTGTAGGGACCACCCCTATGTGGTTCATGCCCTCAAGTTTCGGGGGCCTATAAAAGAGGTCAAACGAGGTCCTGGGTCGATCTTCTGGGAGAACGCTTAGGACTGTGTGACCTTCTGGAGAGTCTCTGCTTGAGCGAGGCTAAAGAGGGCTTGATCAGGCAGATATGAGGATATGGTTAGGTATAGTAGTGGAACTGTAATTGTGTGCTGACAAAATTAAGATTAGATGTGCAAGTGCTTGACTCAGCCATTATTGACTGAAACTAGACTGGGGGGAAGCTTAGAACAAGCTATTTAAACAAACAACTATAGTTTCTGGTTAACGCACCAAGAAAACAAAGTAACTCAGCAGGTCAGACAGCATCTCAGGAAACATGGATAGTTGATATTTCGTGATGAGATCCTTCTTCAAACTATCGGTCCAGAAAAGGGCCTGGAATCCAGGAGAGTTGATGGCCCTGGCCTGCTGGTAGCCGGGAGAGAGGCAAGGATCAACAGACTCCTTGGTTGCTGTCCGCGGGCAGCCATTGTGCAGGTAAGGGTCAGTAATGGCATTGCGGCGCCAGGCATGGCCTGGAAATGGCCGTGGAAGCTGCGTGGACCGGTGGTGATGGCACATCACTGGTTACTCTAAATATTTCAAGTTCAAGTTCAAGTTCAAGTGAGTTTATTGTCATGTGTCCCTGATAGGACAATAAAATTCTTGCTTTGCTTCAGCACACAGAGCATAGCAGGCATTTACTACAAAACAGATCAATGTGTCCATATACTCTTTTCCTCTCCAGGGTGCTCAAGTTGCCGTACCAAGCCACCGGTCAGCATGCTCTCTACTGTGCACCTGTAGACGTTAGAGAGAGTCCTCTTTGACAAACCGACTCTCCGTAATCTTCTCAGGAAGTAAAGGCGCTGATGAGCTTTCTTGATGATTGCATTAGTGTTCTCAGACCAGGAAAGATCTTCAGAGATGTGTACGCCCAGGAATTTGAAGCTCTTGACCCTTTCAACCATCAACCCATTGATATAAACGGGGCTGTGGGTCCCCATCCTACTCCATCTAAAGACCACAATCAGTTGCTTGGTTTTGCTGGTGTTGAGGGCCAGGTTATTGTGCTGGCACCATATGGACAGTTGCTCGATCTCTCTTCTATACTCTGACTCATCCCCATCAGTGATACGTCCCACAACAGTAGTGTCATCAGCGAACTTGATGGTGGAGTTCGCACTGTGCCCGGCTACGCAGTCATGAGTATAGAGGGAGTACAGCAGGGGGCTGAGCATGCAGCCTTGAGGTGCTACTATGCTGATTGTTATCGAGGCTGACACATTTCCACCAATACGTACAGACTGTGAATGAGGAAATCGAGGATCCAATTGCCGAGGGATGCGCAGCGACCCAGTTCTGTGAGTTTGGTAACCAGCTTGGAGGGGACGATTGTGTTAAATGCGAGCTGTAATCGATGAATAACAGCCTGACTCGGTCTATTAAACCTGGCTCGGACAAAACTCTGATTATGAGTTTTTGTTGTCCAAGTGGTCCAGAGCAGAGTGGAGGGCCAGCAAGATCGCATCCACCATTGATCTGTTGTGGCGGTAAGCGAACTGCAGTGGGTCCAGGTTTTTTTCGAGGTAGGAGTTGATTTGCTCCATGATCAACCTCTCAAAGCGCTTCATCACCACCGGCATTAGTGCCACTGATCGATAGTCATTGAGGCACGTCACCTTAGTCTTCTTGGGCATTGGTATAATTGATGCCCTTTTAAAGCAGGTGGGACCTCAGACCTCAGAAGTGAGAGGTTGAAATTGTCCATTAAAACTCCAGCCAGTTGGTCCGCACAGGTGTTTAGAACACGACCGGGTATACCATCAGGTCCAGGTGCTTTTCGATGGTTCACCCCTCTGAAGGATTTCCTGGCGTCGGCCTCTGTGACAGAGACTGAAATACCATCCCAGCGAATGGGGGCTCGGGAAGGCACATCAGTATTCTCCCTATCAAAGCGTGCGTAGAACGCATTGAGCTCGTCAGGGAGTGATGTTTCGCCGACATTCGTGCTGTCTCCTGGTTTTGCCTTGTAGGAGATGATTGCATTCAGGCCCTGCCACAGCTGCCAAACATCTGTCTCATCCTCATGTTTCAGTGTCCCATTTCAGAAGGATATGGAGGTACAGAACAGAATTATTTGGATGTGGGAACGAAGAACTATGGATGCTAGTTTAACACAAATTGACACAAAGTGCTTGTATACCTCAACAAGTCAAGTAGCATTTCAGAAGGACGTGGATAGGTTACTATTTGGCGCGTGACCCTTTGATCTGAAATGCCTGCTGAGTTATTCCATCATTTGTTTTGTCATTTTGCGAATTATTTGAATGGTAGCAGGAATAAGATGCTTTAGAAATGAGGAGAAGGATCAAGAGTCAAGAGTCAAGAGTCAAGAGAGTCAAGAGTCAATTTAATTGTCATTTGGACCCCTGGAGGTCCAAACGAAATGCCGTTTCTGCAGCCATACAATACACACAAATAGACCCCAGACACAACATAATTACATTTAACATAAACATCCATCACATAACTGTGATGGAGGCCAAAAAAAAAACTTATCTCTCCACTGCACTCTCCCCCCCCCCCGATGTCAGAGTCAAAGTCGAAGCCCCCGGCTGGCGATGGCGATTGTCCCGCGGCCATTGAAGCCACGCCGGGTGGTGCGAGGTCGCACACCGGGTCTTGGTGTTGGAACCCCCGGTGTGCGCTCGCAAAGTCCCGCGGCCGTTCCAGCCGCGCGGGGCAGTGGTGTCAGGCCCCGCTCCAGGAGCTCTTCGACCCCGCAACTCGGGCGGGGGAAGTCGCCGTTGCAGGAGCCCCGAAAAGCGGTCTCTCTCCTGGGAGCCGCGGGCTCCCGGTTCCCGCCGTCCGCAGACCCGCAGCAGCAGCCTCCGACTCAGCAGCGGCATCGGCAGCAGCAGCAGCAGCAGCAGCAGCGGCAGCAGCAGCAGCAGCGCTCCTCCACCGCTCCACCCGCTCCGGTCTCGGCCAGCTCCGCGACGGTGAGGTGAGTCGGCACCTGAGTCCCCGGCTTCTTCCTGTTGGAGGCCGCTCCTCGTTGCGGCCTCAACGACACCTGAGACCCGACGAGAAAAGGTCGGGTCTCCAGTGCAGGGAGAGATTCAAAAGTTTCCCCCCCCCCCCCCCCACCCCATCCCCATCCCCCCACACACACACCCCAACATAAAATAACAAAAACTACATAAAAACACAGACAAAAAATAATAAAAACGCGGACAGGCTGCAGAGGCCGCTGCTGGCCAGAGCCGCGCCGCCTACCAGATGTCTCTTGACTCCTTGACTCTTGACTCTTGACTTGACTCTTGACATTTTGCCAATTAAACATTAACATTTGACCATGGGTTGAGAAGTCTGCAAAATATTTAATGAAATTATTCATGACATTTCAAACATTTATCTTGATATATTTAATTTGATGTTGTCTGAAAAGCTGTTACTCCAGTATGTTGTGTCTTTTTTTGTAAACTAGCATATGCTTTTCCTTGGACATTCAAAATTACAGCAGGTTCTGGATCAGCTGGGCAAGCAGGCTGAGGAATGGCACATGGAGTTTAATGCAGATACTGTAAATGTGAGGTGTTGCATTTTTGGAAGTAAAACCAGGACAAGACCTTCACAGTGAATGGCAGAGCCCTGGGAGTGTTGTAGAGCAGAGGAATCTCAAAGTATAGGTTCATAGTTCCCATTAAAGCGGTGTCACAAGTGGAATAGGGTGGTCAACAAGGCTTTCCCTGGCTTCTGATTTAGAATAAAGGTCTTTTGTGAACCAAATAAACAGGAAAAGAAAATGCATTAAAAAGATCTTAACTTTCTTCTCTAACTCCTTTTCTAATGGGCTTTCTTTTCCCAACACTTTCCTGTACCTTCACGACTCTTTCTCACTTTCCTTACTTCTTTTATTTCTATCTTTTTTTAAACTCAAGAAATGAAGGGGTACAACAAATGTAATGAGATATATGTGGTGTGTATTACTGTAACTTATTGTACTTCTAATAAAAAAAATAAAAAATAAATAAATAAAATAAAAAAGATGATGATAAATTTAGTGTGGAAATTTCAGCTGAAATGACAGCTCTGACCATCAGTTTACTTAAAGCGCTAGTTAAAATATCCTCTAATTTTTTACTAGATGTTTTACTAGAATGGATAAAGATGAGATTTAATATTCATCCTCATAATGATGGCTAGTTTTGGCAAATAAGGAAAATTATTTCAAATGATCATTGAGGTGGTAATTAAATGACACAAATTTAATTTCCTCACAAGCCAAACGCAGAGATCTTAGTAGAAGTAGAATCCATAATAGCTTTCAAAATGTAGTGAAAAACCTGAAAAAAAATGATACATGGAAATGCAACATTAAATTCATAAAACGTTATTGATTCAACCTCCAGTTTGTATCATGCCTGGCTTTCCTGCCATTGAAGTCTGAAGATCCAGTTCCATATCTCTTTCAGCAGGCCAGCATAGGTGTTAGCTGAATGAGTTTGGTGCTGTAAATTCTTGTGATTCTGCAATTTCATTTCCACTGCTCAGTGAATTGGTAATGTATGATATAGTCTCCCTGCCACTTTAAATGAGTTTTCTAGATTTATCCATCTTGCATTCATGCAATCTCAAAATTCCAGAAGCAATTACCAGCAAGGATTCAGACAATGGAGCACTGTAAATGGCCCTAGGATCATTCTGCTTTTACTTTTCATTGACTTAGCTACCATTGGCAGACTCTGCTTAGTTCCACAGCATTTCAGCAAAATTGTAGCCTGGCTAATACAGCACATTACTGTCTTGGGAAGAAAAGCAACAAAAGTAAATAAATCTAACTGACAAAAACAGTTTGAAACCAAATGTTGTGTCCCCGCACTATACTGTGATATTAACGTCCCTCTTTAAAAACATAGCAAGGGTATAAAGATCATAAAGTATAGGACCAGAATTACAGAATAGGACCAGCCCATCGTCGGCTCTTCCATTTGATCATGATTGATATATTTTATCCTCTCAATCCCATTCTACTGCCTGCTTCCCATAACCTTTGCCACCTTTACTAATCAAGAACCTATCAATCTCTGCTTTAAAAATATGACTTGACCTCCACCACTGTCTGTGGCAATGAACTCCACAGATTCACCACCTTCTGGCTAAGGACATTATTTCTCATTTCCTTTCTAAGTATGCTTATATGCTCTGGTGAGAACCTTCTGATGTTGACTATTAATGCAATACTATTAGTTACAGTTTAACCTCAATTATTTTATCATATGAAATTAAATAAATATTTTGTTAAGTGGCATTAAACAGGCTTTGAGATAGACATGGATAAGAAAGAGAATTGAGGGATATAGTTCCTGTAGGTTAGTTTATCTTAGCATCATGTTTGCCACAAATATTGCTGGCCTGTTCCAATGCTATACTGTTCTTCGGCCGGACTCAGATGAGTATGATCGGCCGGGCTGAATCCTGCTGGGCTTTGCCTCCAGCCTGCTGCGCTGCTTTGAGTTGTACGACTCATGGCGCTGAATTCAGCTTGGAGTCGGTAAGTGGGCATTAGTAACCACGCCAATGGTCACTTTCACTGTCATTAGGCAGTGCGTCCTTCTGGCCGGAGTTCCTGAGTCTATCGGCCGTACCGACTCCTGCCTGCCTGCAGCCCGCTGTGTTGGTTCCAGGTATACAGCTAGCGGTGCTGGGCTCAGACTACGCCGGTCGTAACCTGCTGTCGGCTGCCGGAACCTTTCTAGTTCCTCACAGGCTACGGTCCTGGAACCGCTGTTTGCAAATGGCTGTGGGCTGCCGGAATATTCCCTAGTTCCCCGCAGCCTGCGGTTCTGGAGCCGCTGGTTCCCCATGGCTGTGGGCTGCCGGAACTTTCCCTTGTTCCATACACGCCCCACCCTGCATGTGAAAATGTTACCCCTCAGATTCCTATTAAATCTTTTCCCCTTCACCTTGAACCAATGTCCTCTGGTCCTCGATTTCCCTCCGCTGCACGAGAGATTCTGTGCATGTACCCAATCTATTTGTCTCATTAATTTATACACCTCTATAAAATCACCCCTCATCCTCATGTGCTCCAAGGAATAGAGATCCAACCTCTCCCTGTAGCTCAAACCCTCTAGTCCTGGCAACATCCTCGTAAATCTTCTCTGAACCCTTTCAAGCTTGATAATATATTTCCTATAACACCAGAACTAAACACAATATTCTAAATGCAGTGTCACCAATATCTTATACAACTGCAACATGACCTCCAAACTTCTATACTCTAAGCTTACTGGACCTTCTGTTATAAAATGTGAAAGTTTCCATGGACATTGCAGCAAATATACCCTGGAAATACCTGAAGGTCCTTGTAGGCAGGTGGAAAAAAAAGAGGCCAATGGAGATTGTAAAGAATTACCAGTTTCAGAAATCCAGGTTTGATCCTGACTACTGGTGCTGTCTGTTCGGAGTTTGCACGTTCTCCCTGTGACCACGTAAGTTTACTCCAAGATCTTCGGTTTTCTTCCACACTCTAACTGTTAATATTGGCTAAATCCCTGCACTTGTCAGAATTGCTTAACCTTTGTCAGCTGAACTTTACTGGTTTGAACTCCTTTGAGTTTGGGACCTATAAAACGGCGCCGAGTGGCCCAAAACTGTGTCGTAGTTGGCATACTGCAGTTGCTTTAACGAGAGCCTGACACACTTCATTGGATGAGGGGTAGCCCAAGGTTAGATTTTGTATCCAATTGGTGGGGCATAGAAACACATGCCCGACCTACATATTGATCTATCTTTGCTGTGAGCACGGATTGGAAAATTGCACTCTGAAAATTGGCATCGACAACTGCCAGCGTGAAGAGGCTATGCACTGAACCCTCAATGCCCAGCAGAGAGGGGTGTCTGCGTGATGATATCCGAGTCCATCCCTGGAGTGATGGATGAGGAATCTCGTAAAGTTACTGGGCTTGGTGATCATAATATAGATTGACTGGGAATACTCTAGTCCATTCGAGAATTTAATTGGGCAATTTTAGTTTAATTAGCAAGCCCGCATATAGAAACATAGAAACATAGAAAATAGGTGCAGGAGTAGGCCATTCAGCTCTTCGAGCCTGCACCGCCATTCAATATGATCATGGCTGATCATCCAACTCAGTATCCTGTACCTGCTTTCTCTCCATACCCCATGATCCCTTTAGCCACAAGGGCCACATCTAACTCCCTCTTAAATATAGCCAATGAACTGGCCTCAACTGCATTCCGTGGCAGAGAATTCCAGAGATTCACCACTCTCTGTGTAAAAAATGTTTTTCTCATCTCAGTCCTAAAAGATTTTCCCTTTATCCTAATGCCCCTGTCCTACTTAGGGAACCTGAACAGAAACCTCTGGAGACTTTGCGCCTCACCTAAGGTTTCCGTGCAGTTCCCGGAGGTTGCAGGTGGTTGCCGGAGGTTGCAGGTAGTGGAAGCAGGTAGGGAGACTGACAAAAACCTCTGGGAACCTCCAGGAACCGCAAGGAAACCTTGGGTGGGGCGCAAAGTCTCCAGAGGTTTATGTTCATGTTTCCTAAGTGGGACAGGGGCATTAAACTGTGACCCCTTGTTCTGGACTTCCCTAACATCGGGAACAATCTTCCCGCATCTAGCCTGTCCAACCCCTTAAGAATTTTGTACGTTTCTATAATATCCCCCCTCAATCTTCTAAATACTAGCGAGTACAAACCAAGTCTATCCAGTCTTTCTTGAAATGAAAGTCCTGACCTCCCAGGAATCAGTCTGGTGAACGTGGAGTGGTATGCACAAAAACTAGGAGTTCGAGAACGAGTCTAGGTTTGCAGAATTAAATTTCCAAATGCAGAATTTCACATTGAAGTTCTGCCTGTAAGGTAGAATTCGAATTTCTGTATATAGAACTTCGGAGTTGGTGCATGTCCATGATCGATTCCGAATAGCGGCTGATGAATAGTGAATGGTAACCCTCTGATCGATTGCTGATTAGTACCTGATAGCAAAGAGTACTTGAGAGACGGGAACCTGTTTACTTGGTGAAATGTAATCCAAATGCAAAGGGTACCCCTAATTCTGTAGAACTTAGAGAGGAGGGATAGAGGTCCCCCTATAGAAGTCCAGTCTTAGCGTGAGGATAGTAACATTCAGGAGGAAAAGTAGTCATTTAAGGAGTAGTACCCCTCAGCAAAGAGGAACCAAGGAAGGGGAAAATCTTCGGTATCGGAGCGAGAGGTTCACTGATTGATAACAATGTGACGCGGTGTTGAGATCGAGTATTCGTAAACTGTGCGCGAGTGCTTTAAATCATTTTTGTAAATTGTAAAAATCTAGCTTTTTGTATTGTTGTTGGATCCGAATTATGTAAATATTACGTGGATTTAAATACATTTAGAGTGTATTAAGAATTAGAAGTTAACATTTGGAGTGTGTTAAGTTCGCGGACTGCTATTTGTATTGCTGCTTGTGTGAGTGTTTACGAATTTAGATACTTGAAGTAAAAGTGTGCTTGAGTTAAATATTTGTAATTGTTTACATTGTAGTATTGTGAGAATCCGAGTCATGGTATTTCGATCAGGGATTGTACTCTTTCGATCGCTGTGTTGCGGAAGGAGTCGTTCCGCTGACCGATCGTGCCATGAGGAGAATTTATTGGAGTGTGATTTACAGTTGTAATAAGTGGATGTATGTGATTTATGCGGGAGTGTGGTTATGTATACTTCTAATAAGTGGAATAATTTATTTTCTGTGTTCAATTTTGCTCACGTGTTTGGAGTTCATTTGCATGTGTTAGATTAAGGTCAGGGATAAGAAACCGGCTGCGAGAACATGTGTGATTGTGATTGGTTGTTTAATTGAGCATTTTGATTTGAATATTGTTTAAAACGACTTTGGTAATTTTGAATTAGAAAGGGAAAAATCAAGAGTTGTGAGTAGCTTTAGACTTGCTTCAATATCCAATAGAATGGGGAACCACGCAAATAAAGATATGACTGCTGATTCGGAAAGTCCTTTCCAAGAAATATGCAGTGAATTTCCACAAAAAAATGATCGATTGAGAATTCTTTCTGGATCATTAAATAGAGAATTGAGGAGCAAATTATGGCCCCAAGAGGGCATAGATACAGTAAAGGGATTGAAATACATTGAGCAGATTATATGGCAATGTAGCGATAATACAGGGGAACTAATTAAATTGTGGAGAAATTATTATGAACAGAAAGCGAGTGGAGCAGAGGAAAGAATGGCAAGTTGGAAGGAAGCAACTCTAAAGCAATGGATAAAATTAGAAGATACTGAAGCATTTGAACCTCCAGGTAGTCTAAGGGAAGAGCCTGAGAGTATTATAGATAAAGGGAGAAGGTTATCTTTCACAGAAAGACTGTCACCCATGTCATCAAGCGCGAGGATGCGATGGTTGGCACTGGTTACGAGGGGGATGACGATGATTATTTAGAAGACTGGCAGTGTGTTAGAACTAGAAATTCACGTCCACTACCATATTCATCTTACGATCCCAATACCTTAGATGCGCATTGTGGAGCTTGTAATGGGAATAGACAATCAAATTCCAGGGCACAAACTTCCTTAACCCCGACCACTCTGCCCATTACAGACAGTCCTAGAGTTCACCGCACCAGAAATCAGACTAGAAATAGACTAAATGAGTTAAGGAGAAAGAAGAGCATACCCCTAGACAAATTGAACGAGCAATTAAGGAAGGAAATAAATCATTTAGAAAGTACCGTGAACCCCTTGGTGAAGGGGAAGATACATCTGGGGGTGAGACAACAATTGAAGAAGCTGAGGTAGATCCTGAAGCTAAACAAACAACACTTAGACAGTTCCCTGTAAGGGAAATGCCTAATCCTTCTTTTGATCCAACTAATGCAGTGTGTGCAAATAATACCCGTACAATTTGAGTCTATTCCCCATGGAAGCCTAATGAGATGATGGCTATTTTAAGTCAAAGACCCGATCGTAGAAAATCACCCGCTTCTTTTGTGGATCACAATACACATTTTTCATGCCAATTCTCGGGATTTATGGGCGGTGATCCAGCAAATAATGACCCCAAGTGAGCATGCCAGATTCCTAATGAATTTAGGACATCCATTGCATGAAACTCTTGCAAATATAATAGCGGATAATGGAGCAAGGGAGGAAGCTGTTTTAACAGCTCTTGCCAACACCCTTCAGAAACCAATCGATTTGGCCAGAATATCAGATGTAAGACCAAAAAGGGGAGAAGGAGTGGATGAGTTTTCAGAGAGATTCTCTGAATTATATATGGACCAATCGGGTGACAAATTACAGAAATTGAGTAAATTCCTCTCAACATTGTGCCATCGTATTGAATTACCTTCCCACAAACATAGCTGAATCCATTAAGACCAATAACATGGACTGGACAGAAAACAGTGCCAGTCAAATGGCTCGGGCTGTAAGATATCACTGGAGGGACATAAAGAAGCAGGATAGCCCACCTGCTGTAAAACAAAAAACGGAATATGTGATCAGAAAAGATGTACTAAAATTTGGCTTTGAATCATGGATCCCTAGAGTACCAGCAAACTATAGACTGGGAGAAGTTAGAGTCCCGGAATATCCAGACCGATATTTAGAGAAGCATCTGCCCTAGAGCCAGTCCTCCAAAGACTAGGGTTGAGGACATCAGGTGTGAGCCACTGTATAGTTGTGAAGGGGTAGGTGACCGTTGGAGGGGGTGCCCAAATAAAGAAAGGAACGACAGAGGGGGTCAGAAAAAATCTCCAAGATCAAAGAGAATGGAGGGATCTACGTGATCCTAGAGAGCACAAGGGGAACTGGCAGGAAAATCAAGAGCCAAGGGGACAAATCTCATTTTCTCAGAGTAACCCATTCACACGCCTATGATTAGAGAACCTGGTAGTGGCTGGATGCAAGTCTGATGAGGAACCTATGTTGTCTCTACAGGTTGAAAGTAAAATCTGCACCTTCTTAGTGGACACAGGCGCATCCATGTCATCTCTTCAATCAATTTATAATTTACCAGACACAAGAGAAGTTCAAAACCTGTCCGGGTTTCAAGGACAAGTTTGCTAGTACCCATCTCTGAGCCAGTCCAAGTAGTATGTGGAGGAAAGGCAATCAAACATAGATTTGTGATAACCAGTGGATTAGATTGCAACCTGATGGCGAGAGATTTACTCTGTGCTTTCTAACTAAAAATTGAATGTGGCAATAGAGGTATATTAGTGCCCCTCTGGTCCCCTGCACAACAATGTTACTGCATAGTGACCTCTCAATGGTTGTCCTTAGATCTGGATGAAGAACCCACACTTCACACTGGCTTACGATAGGAGTGGAAAGGACAGTGAGCTGGAAATATTTTTTAAATCATACGAAGGACAGGAATGGGAAATAGAAGTAGTAGAAGGAAAAGTGGGAGCCATCAGCAGCATTGGCAAATTAATTTGGAGTTTGCTAGAACAAGGAATATTGGTGAAGTGCCAATCAATCTGTAACACCCATATTCTTGCCATTCCAAAACTGGGAAAGGAGGGCCAATATAGACTTGTACAAGACTTAAGGGATATCAATTTTGTTGTAGAACCACCTCATGCCCTAGTGCCAAACCCTGCCATATCCTAGCCCCAATACCGGCTGAAGCCAAAGTCTTTTCGACAGTCGATTCGCAACATGCATTATTTTCTCTTCCCCTTCATGAAGACAGCCAATATTTGTTTGCCGTCACATATAGGGGCCAACAATATACCTGGACCAGGTTGCCTCAAGGATTTATCAATTCGCCTATTTTATTTCCAGGTATCTGCAGGATCAGCTAAGCATTTTGAAATTCAAAATAAATTCAACATTAGTGCAGTAAGTTGATGACATATTAGTGGCCAGCAAAGATGAATCCAGCAATCGGAAAGACACTGCGCAACTACTAAATCATCTAGATGATCTAGCAATCAGAAGCAGGACATGGCTGTCTATTTTTATAGAGGAAGAAGCATCAGTGAGGGAGGACTTGAGGGATGCACCCAATGGAAGACTCTGACATCACATTATATGTGGACAGTCGTGCATCCAATGGGTGAGAGGTTGTCTGGATCTGCAATTATTAATCAAAAGGTGGAGATTGTAGAATCAGCTGTTTTTTGAATCACCCTATTCAGCACACCAAGCTGAATTATTCACTTTAATTCGGTCTTGTAGTATTGAGGAAGATCTAAAAGTAAATATTTACACAGATTCTCGAAATGCATTTGGGGTGATGCATGATTTTGGACAATTATGGACAAATAGGAGATTCCTAACCTCTGCAGGAACCCAAATATCACACAAGCAATTGGTGACAAACTTATTGAAGGCCTTAATGCTACCCAGACAAATCTCTATATTAAAATGTACTGCCCATACTAAAGGACAGATCCTAGTAGACATTGGAAAGCGTAATGCCGATTTGGTAGCTAAGAAAGTATCATGGGAAAGAAAGGTGGTGGTACCTAGAATGATGAGGCAGACTAAATGTATAACTAACAAGTCCCCCTTGGAGAAACTGATGCCAACCATCCAAGAAATTGTTCGATTACAAGAAGAGGCTACTGAAGTAGATAAGGAGAGATGGAGACAACTGGGATGTATACTTGATTGCATGACTGGGCTGCGGACTTCTCCAGCAGGGGAAACTTGCATGACAGACTCATTGGCTGTATGGGTTATCGAATGTGTGCACTATGCAACCCATTGTGGTGCAGGTGCAGTATGGGACACTCTATTAACTACTTGGTGGCATCCAAAATTATAATCCTTTGCTCAAAAGGTAAGCAGTAAATGTCTGGTCTGCCAGCAATACAATCCATGGAAAGGAATAGAATGTGAAGGAGAGAAAACACAGTTTCCTATGGTTCCTTTTGCGACATTGCAAATGGAATATATTGAATTAGAAAGATGCCAAGAATATAAATACGTTCTTGTCATAGTCGACTTATTCAGCCGGTGGATCGAAGCCTATCCAACCCAATAAAGCGGCTCCTCCTGTCAAGGTGCTAATGTGAGAAATTACACCTATATTAGGCATTCCCATTTGACCTAGCTCAGATAACAGTCCACACTTTATTGGACAAAGCAATAAAGAGTTTTGTGAAGAGCTGGGGATTCAGCAGCAATTACACTGTGCTTATTGACTGCAGGGTGCTGAACTTGTAGAAAGGGCAAACCAGACCCCTAAAACTAAATTAGCCAAATTAAAGGCGCAGATTGGACGTGGATGGATTAAATTACTCCCAATAGCCCTATTTCAGATGAGAGTCACGCCTGCAGGAAAATCTAGATTAAGCCCAGCTGAAATTATTTATGGTGGACCCTTAAATACCCCTTGGAATCAGAATCCAACAAAAATAGTTAATTTCCACCATATGACTGCAGAGATGACCGACTATATCTTAGCCTTAACAAGAGCCTTAAGGGATTTACATTGTAGAGTGAGAGCAGCCTATCAGGATATGCCTTCATTAGTAACTCCCATTAAAGTAAAACCTGGAGACTATGTCTTAGTGAAGAATTGGGTAAGGAAGGGATCAGAAGTCCGCTGGGAAGGACCGTACCATGTTCTTTCAATGACTCCGATTGCAGTAAAAGTAGAGGGAAGAAATGTCTAGGTGCATCTCCATCATTGTAAAAGCATTAGTGAAGGTATCAGTAGTTAACTTGGTTTCCCCCAGCTTTTCTTAGGAATTCTCCACTCTATTACGAATCAAGGACCAATGGACTATCAAGATTGATGGATGGGAATTCGAGCCCACGAAAACTCAGGAGGTGAAGACTCATCAGACAGAAATCATAAAGCTACGCCCACGAAAACTCAGGAAGGTCGATGAAATTCTGAGAAGCTACATCAACATATCCTTGTTAGAACATTGTTAAAGTATAGCAGTCATCATTGTATTCTGGAGTTACCATTTACGATGAGGGTTATCATGAATGATAAAATGGGGGAATGTTAATACTAGCCAATTTAAAGGCACCATAAAATGGTGGATCCCTGCACTTGTCAGAATTGCACTTGTCAGAACTGTAATTGTGCTTTGTCAAAATATAGTTTGATGTGCAAGTGCTTGACAGTTATTTTTGACTGAAAATAGACTTTGGGGAAGCTTCAAATGAGCAATTTATATATGGGCGTACAGGTTTGTAGGTTAATTGACTTGGTATAAATGTAAATTGTCCCCAGTAAGTGTAGGATAGTGTTAATGTGCATGGATCGCTGGACGGTGCGGACTCGGTGGGGCTGAAGGACCTACTTCCGTGCAGTATCTCTCAATTAAACTTAACTAAACTAAACTACTAAAGGGCTTGTCCCACAAGCATGCGACTCCATGCTGCAAGCGTGACCTAACGTGGTCGCTTGAGCAGTACGGCCTCATGGGGCTGGTCCCACTTCAATCGCCGGAGCTGTATGGAGTTGTGCGGAGCTGGTCCCGACATCGCGCAGGGCTCCAAAAAACTGATGGGCGTGCGCAGCATCTCGACGCCATATGCACGACTTGATGCCGTACGTCACGCGTGAACTTCCCGCGGACTTCGCTCGAACTTCACGTCACCCACTCGAACTTCGCATGGCCCCCGCTTCTGGTTTGGTCGCGCTCACCGCATGTAGGTACATGCTGGTGACACCGGCTCTGTACGGGGATCACTCGACCTCCGCGCGGCCCCCGCTTCCGGTTTGGGTGCGCTTGCCGCATGCAGGTCGCATGCTCATGGGACACGCCCTTAACACTGCTAACATGAATCTTAGAATTGCTGCATCAAATAATCATCAAAGTCCAACAGTTGTAGCTAATTTCATGGTGCTTTGATGGCAAATGTGCACCTTTGCATCATTGCATTGCATCTACATATTATTGCCTACTAAGAAGCAACTTTTATATGACATAATGCCAGTTACACAACTGTCTGGGATGGATTTATTTATCACTTTCTTCTTGCCTGCAAACCTTTGAATACACTACGTTGCTTCATTTCTTGCATCTTATAAAACCTGTTCAAATTGTCTCAATTGCACCAGTACCTTCTGTGTCAAAGCCCTACGCTCTGGAATTCCTGCTTTAAACTATTCTATCTTTTTGCCTCCCCCTCCTCGTTTGATATCCTCTTTACGAAATATTTTTTGACCAAGTTTTCGGTTATCATCATCACTAATATCTGAAGAAGGGTCTCGACGTGAAACGTCACCCATTCACTCTCTCCAGAGTTGCTGCCTGTCCTGCTGAGTAATTCCAGCTTTTTGTGTCTATCTTCGGTTTAAACCAGCATCCGCAGTTCCTTTCTGTACATATCATGTAGTACGTATTCTCTCCGTAACTGAATATGTTGCTTTTTGCATGTTTTATCTTTCAGATACATTATTAAAGCGATATATTGTTGTGATGTGTGAAATTGTAGCAGGATTGTTTTACCAGAATTGAAGACGGAAATTTACAGGTGACTTTATAAACTAAAAATACAATATTCACTTTCAATCTGTGACTAGGTGGTTTTAATTTCACAGAATTTTACAACTAGTTTTACATCAATTGAAATTGTTTAATAACATATATATAAAACTTTAATTTAATAGCAACAGTAAATTTAGCTGATTACGTTTCTGTAATTATTACATCAAAGTACAACGTAAAATAAAATAAATGGTTATTACATTGCCGAAAGTAATAAGTATTTATTTTTTACCGTAGCTTTGGCGAAACGACACCATTGACCTGAGTGGAATTACATGCTAATTCAACATTCTTTCGACTGAAAATGAATCCTTGAACATGACTTTAACTCTGGGGCCCTTGAGAACTTTCATTAACATTTGACTTGAGGCGCTTTTACTTCCAGTGACTGCCACTTGCATTTCTGTGATAGAACTACTTAAATCTTGTTAAAATGCAAATTCCCCTGATGGTGTGGTGGAGTGACAGCAGGAGATCACAAATGACAGAGAGATAGAATCCATTGATAGGGCTACCAGCTTTGACCTCAGTGACCACATGCAAGGGAGATGAATACCCCCCAAACTGTCCCGCTGTAATTTCAGAAGTGTATGATGTGAGAGAAGGATAGGATTGAGCTCAGCTGTGCCACTCAAAGATGCGGTGAAATCAATATGTCAGCTAAAGAAAATACTTAATGAGGGCAGAAAGAAAAAAAATATGCTCAAAATGTCTTGGATGAAAATGCAGCTAAAGAGCTCTCCATGACGATATAACAGACAAGCAACATTTTACAACAACTAGAAACAGGCAACAGCAGATGCTGATTTCCAAAAAAGATACAAAGTGCTTAGCGGATCAGGCAGCATCTCTGGAGAACATAGACAGGTAATGTTTTGCAGTGTTGCAGTGATAATTTTTTAGGTTCTGGAGCTGTCATACAGGGACATCATTTCAGGTTTTGCTTGCGGGGGGGGAGGGGGCAGGTGGGAGGTGGGCAAGCTAGTCTCCCAAGCCGGTCAAACAAGATTTATATCCCATGACTACATTCCAGTGTATAAACATATAATACTTAATTTAATAATATGACAAAATATTGCACGGTTGCACACACTAATTACCATGAAATATAATTATCAAGATAGTAATGAAAGAGACGGTAATCATGCATTTTTATAGAGGTGCCGGCTCAGCACCAATTTGCACTGACTCTCCCACAACTCTGTGCCTACACTCAAATACACATTCACACACACTCACCTACTCACTTACCCACTCCATTCACCCACCCACTCACTCACCCATTCACTCACCCCACTCACTCACCCACCCACTCACCCACCCACTCACCCACCCACTCACCCACCCGCTCATTCACCCACTCACTCACCCACTCAACACCCACTCATCCACTCAGTCAGCCATTCACCCACCCACTCACTCACCCACCAACTGACCAACTCACCCACCCATTCACCCACTCACACCTGCAATGGACAATAACTTCATTCAAAGCCAGATCCACGCCTTCAACAAATGTTTCCTCGCCTATCTGGACTCTACCAAGTATCACAAGCTTGCCCACCTCTAGACCGGTCCCTCCACCGATACTCCTTGACTCGACCGCCCACCCGCTGGACCACGGAGCCGCCTACCCGACCACCACAAGGCCAAGATGGCCACTACAAGGAGCAACAACAAAATCCACCGCTTCTCCGACCCTCACTGCCTTCCCCGCCAAACTCAGGCCCAACCCACCGAAACTGCCGCGGCTGCCGATCCTCACCGCCTCCCTGGGGCCACTGTTGTTGTCGCCGACCTTCACCATCTCCCCAGAGCCACCAATACTACTGCCCATATCTCTACTCCAGACCCCCACGGGCCTCCACCAGCGACTCTGCCAACCCTCGTCTATCCACCGGCCACCAGCGACCAGAGCCGTCACCTCACCAGAGTTCCAGACTCAGCACCAGGCCCACAACCTCCACGATGCAGACAGCACATGGTCTGACTTTGCTGGCTCCCACCCCACCCAACAGGGAACCTCAGTAGTGATGGGTCTTCCCCTTCCCCCTCTTTTAACCAAATTACCCCGACAGCATACTCGCTAGGTAAAATTTTCCGCTGTTTATTTTGGCTATTTGTTATAGAGGTTCGGTGAGCTGCAGCAGCACTGCATCCCTGATGTTTTGGGTCGGGACCCTTCTTCCAGCACTTTGTATCTTTACAACGATAACTCATATTGATACATGTAATCATTTGCTTTCTTACGTCAAATGTGAGCAAGTCAATACTTCACAGGAGTGTTACTAACATCAAGAGAAATGAGGACAACAAATGCACCACTAAAGAGAAGCAGTAAAATAGGAATCCACAGAAGGTTAAACATAGGATTCCATACATTTGTGACTCTGATATAGCTACCGATCGTAAAATAAATATGTGCATAATGTATAAATAGGCCATAGTTACAGTGCTAAAGGAATATACAGATAATAGAGTAAACAATTAAAAGAAGTAGAAACAAGGTACTGCAGATGCTGGTTTACAAAAAAAAAAACATAAATTGCTGGAGTAACTCAGCTGGTCTGGCAGCATCTCAGCAGAACGTGGATAGATGACATTTTGGGTCGGGATTTTTCTTCAGACTTGAAATATTTAAACAGTTGGGGATAGAGCAGACAATTGTGTATACAATCACGAGAAGAATAGATAGGGTTAATGCACTGTTATCTTCTTCTGGATATGGGGAATCAAGAACTAGAGAACATAGGTTTAAGGTGAGAGGGGCAAAATTTAGTACAAACATGAGGGGCAGCTTTTTTACTCGTAGTGTTGTGGGTATATGGAACGAGCTGCCAGAAAAGATTGTTGAAGCAGATATTATAACAGTATTTAAAAGACACTAGATCAGGTACATGGATAGGAAATGTTTAGAGGAATATGAGCCAAACGCTGACAAATTAAACTGGGGTATCTAGGTCAGCAAAGACGAGTTGGGCTGAAGAGCCTGATTCCATGCTGTATGACTCTAAAGAGAGGCAGGCACTGGAGAGACACAAAGAGCTGGAGTAACTCAGCAGGTCTCAATAACTCAGGAATCATTTCAACTCTTTTTTACACAGAGAGTGGTGAATCTGTGGAATTCTCTGCCACAGAAGGTAGTTGAGACCAGTTCATTGGCCATATTTAAGAGGGAGTTAGATGTTGCCCTTGTGGCTAAAGGGATCAGGGGGTATGGAGAGAAGGCAGGTACAGGATGCCGAGTTGGATAATCAGCCATGATCATATTGAATGGCGGTGCAGGCTCGAAGGGCCGAAGGGCCTAGTCCTGCACCTATTTTCTATGTTTATGTCCTTTTGTGTATTTACCAGCACCCGCAGTTTTTTTGTTTCTACAGTTACTGGGAGGAATTAAAAATGTGGGTTAGCATTTTAAAACTGAGGCCCAGGAAGACTGTGGAGTGTCCATTGTTAACTGGTCAGTTGGATTTAGAGTGACTGGTGAGTGGGAAAATAATAACTTTTCATAATTTTCATTTTATTTTCATTTTAGGATGAACTCAACATTATGGACAGTGAGAGGTTCTTGGTATCGAAACAGTCAGCCTAAACACAGTGCCCAGAAATTGGTATGTGTAGGAAGGAACTGCAGATGCTGGTTTACACCAAAGATAGACACAAAATGCTGGAGCAACGCAGCAGGACAGGCAACAACTCTGGATAGAAGGAATGGGTGACGTTTCAGGTGGAGACTCTTCTTCGGAGACTCATTCCTTCTATCCAGAGATGCTGCCTGTCTAGAAACTGGATTGGCCATTGAAGGGGCCAGCATGTCATATATAAAAAACAAGAGATTAATTCACACCCACTCCTTGCCTGCAGAATTAGAGTTAAATTTAACTTCATTGGATCTCCTTTCTGCACTGTAACTTAAGCTGTGTGTTATCATTGTGCAAGAGTTTACCCACCACCACAAGTGCAGTTCCATTAACCTCAATGGAGCTGATTGTGAATACAAATGGCTGACATTCAAACCTGTGTCACACTCCAAACAAAGATAAATCCTCCAGTTGCTGAATTTTAGAATAGGCTACTACACAAATGCAAAACACTGACACCAAGAAGGCAGAACTTTGTCAATATCTTAAAAAATAAAGTGTTTTATACTTCTGATATTGCCCTGATATTATTGTTTCCAACACAATTAGAAATAAAACCACATTAACACCTGCAGAAGAGACTAGTTGATAAATCTCTGCAGTATATAACTTGCTTAAAATGGGTTCAGAAGCTGCTCTGTCAATTATTGTGTCTCTTGTGCTAAATATGTCATCAAAAGAGTGAGATATGATTAATTCTGAAATCTCATTAAATATGTTTTTCCCCTGATCACCTTCTGTACCCTAATGCATGAACAATTTAAAATAGTGTCCGGAATCCCTTAAGCATGTCAATGTCCTGAAATATACACCTGAAGCAAATTTACATATAGCATTAAATCTGATTAGAGACAAAGTGCAAACAATATGCATGGTGCTCTGTTTTAGTGGATAATTATCCATATTGTAACAGCGCAGGGAATTGCTCCATTGTTACTGAAAGATTTCATTTCAATATGGATAGGCAGTTACAAATCTCAAAAATCAGTAAGGAACAGATCAAATGGCAAGCAACACACATAATTCAAGCATGCAAAATTGTATCTACCATCTGTCAATAAATAAAAGTCAGCCTTGCTTTATTCTTTTGCCAATAGACAAATTTCATTTGAACATCAAAGTGATACCTTTCTGTTGGTATTTCTGGGTTGGCTTTGCTCTCCATAACATTAAAATGAATCATATTATGAAGCCTCAGGGATGTGATACTATGGATTAGAACACAGTTCTTTCATCCTTTAGACCCGGGGTTGTATCCATCACAAACTAATGGGATTAAAAGCTTTTCTCCCTGACAGCTGTTAAGGGTCCTAGTTGAATCTGAATTTGGATAGGCTCAATCAAGTCTCCAATGGGCATGAGCCCACATCTGAGTACTGCCCACAATTTGGCTCTGTTTGGAAAACCCATTCAAAAGGTCAGAGCTGCTTTAATATACATGAAAATGCTACATTGCTAAAATAAATGATGATTCTTGAGCATGTAAAAAGTTTTCAACTATTTTTAACCCCACAGTTTATCTGGCCAGGCATAATGGCACTGAATGCCCTATTTCTCCATTAAATGCTATTAGAGTGCATGAGAGTAACATGAAAGAGACAGAAAACCTGGTTGAATGGTGCTGCAACATTAACCTGCCACTCAATGTTAACAAAACCAAGGAATTAATTGTTGACTGCAGATAAGTGAGGTCAGTAGATCATGTGCCAGTTTTCATTCTCAGCGGGTCAGGCAGCCTCCGCGGAGGGAATGGAAGGAAATGTTTCAGCTCTGAAACCTTCTGAAGGGTCTTGACATGAAATGTCACCTATCCATTCCCTCCACAGATGCTGGCCGGTCTGCTGTGTTACTCTAGCACTTTGCATTTTGCTCAAGATTCCGACATCTGCAGTTCCTTGTGCCTGCTAATTTTCATTCATGCATCAACAATGGAGAGAATCTGCAGCTTCAAATTCATGGACATTAACATGTGTGTCCAGTACTTTGATGTCATTATGAACAAGGCATGCCAGTGCCTCTACTTTATTGGAAGTTTAAAGAGATACAATATGAATTTATGGATGTTGCCTGGAGGATTAGTCTAGTGTAGTTTTGTTTATTGTAACGTGTTCCCAGATTTGAGGGACTGGGATATGGAGACGTTGGAGCTGCCAGAAGAGGTAGATGAGGCAGGTACAAAACAGCATTTAAAAGACATTTGAACAGGTACATGGATATGAATGGTTTTGAAGGGTATGGGCCAAATGCAGGAAGATGGGAGTAATCTAGTTGAATCATCTTGGTCGGCACGGGAAATTTGGGCCAAAGGGCCGGTTTCTATTCTGTACAACTGCATGTCTCTATGTCATCTGACATTCAAACAAACTTCTACTTGTTTCATCATGCAGTGGCACGGTAATGAAAATTCACAGGAATGCAAGAGGCCGCAGAGAATGGTGGGATTATCCACGTCAATCATTGGCATTGCCCGCCCCGCCATTGAAAACATCTTCAGGAAGCATGCCTCGGGAAGGCAGTACCTATCATCAGCGACCTCTACCATATGGATCATGCTCACATCCCCTACCACTGGGCAAAAGATGCACGTATATACAATGAATATACAAATGAATATATACAATTTACGCTTTGTGTGTTGCCTGAGCCTGTGATACTGGTGAAAGTGAGATTTCCATTGTAGTGGTACCTCACTGTACTTGTGTAAATGTGAATAAATCTGATTTGACTGAAAAATGCCAAATGGCTGTGGATGAAGCTGCCTACAGAGTTTATGCTTTTGCACAATCAGCTCTCCAGGTGTAATTGCACTTAACATTTTTTGCTAGTTTTGAGAACCTTATTTTCTCAAATTCTGATGAAATCATCTGCATTTTACTGATCAAAAAACCTGCTATGAATGAATGCAATCAAGCAGTGTATTAGAAGAAGTGGAATATTAATTCCACTGTGCTTAGAGAATCTAATTAATCCATGAAATCATGTGTAACACATACTTTTACATTGCAAAGTTACATTATCCAGTTTCTGCTAGTCAAGAATTCGGAAGGGCTATTTCATCTCTGCCTATTCACCAGATACAGGGTCAATAGACAATTAAAATAGTAAGATTAAACGAGGACTTACCAGTTTGAAGTTTGATCTGTATTTTATGAGGAGTTACGATGAGGGATTACGTGAAGAACCCGTTCAGCACGCATGCGCGGCATACTTCAAAGCAGCGGTGTGGAATCACAGATAGACACAGTTATTGAAGTAAACATAGTAAAGATAAGGAGACATCAGTTTATGAATTTGACCCATATTATTGAGGGTGGGAGCGGAGGGCACGTAATCCCTCATCGTAACTCCTCATAAAATACAGATCAAACTTCAAACTGGTAAATTCTCGTTTAATCTTACTATTTTACTTCGGAGTCATGTGAGTGATTCCGTGAAGATTTCAAAGCTCTGTGATTTCAAACCGTGTAACAGTTATTACTACATCACTGCCTAAGTCTTTGAGGGAGTAAGTGTGTTATCGTAACCAACGAATGAATCTGTTTGTAGAAAAACACAATGGTATTTTTTTTTTAACAATAACAACAAAGAAATTAAATTGTTCCCCTGGGCTTAAATTAAATATTTGCAGTCTGTAAAATCTTTCCTGCAAAAAAAACAGGTTTTGCCAATGGCTTATTATAAAATTTCTGAACGGTCTTACCCCCCACCATCCTGCTGTAGCCAGGATGTGGTTTATAGGCACGTTCATTCTTTTAGCCGTCGATGTGGATGCTGCCCTGGTGGAATGAACTTTGTACATGTTAGTTTTTATCCCAGCAGCTTTTAGCACCTGCTTGAGCCATCTTGAAATGGCTCGTCAACCGACCATAAGGTTTTTTATGACTGACCCACAAGGCTTTTCATCTCCCTCGAATATTTTTGTTGTGTCTATGTAGGATAATAGGGTCATGGCACATAACCGTGTTTCTGGTGGGTAAGCCCGGAATTTCACGATTGGATTAGGTGTTCCTGGTCTGCTCTGTTTGATCATTCCCTGGACAACGACATAGATCTGGTCTGGAGCTGTGAGCATGGTGTCCAGTCGCAATAGGTGTAGTGACTGGACTGTCTGTGCAGCTACAAGTGCCATCAACATGAGTGATTTGAGCATAGATAGTTTCAGGTTGAGGGATCTGGCTGGTGGGCATCCCCTGAGGTATGTCAGGACCACACTGACATCCCATATATGGGTGTACCTTGGTCTAGGGGTTAGAGTTGTAAATACCCTTCATTAGTTTGACCACCAGCTGGTGGGACCCCATGGCCTGTTGTCCTGGAGCTGGTTTTAAATAGACAGGCTGGGCAATTCTAGCTGTGTTGATGGCTCTGTAGCTGAAGTCCTTCATCGTGGTGAAGGTTTGCCAGGAATTCCAGTATGTTGGTCACTGTAGTGGTTGAGTAGGTGGTCCCTGTATCCAAGCAGTACTTCTCCCATTTTTTGATGCTCGACAAGTACTGTTTTTTAGTGGATGTTCAGAGGGTTGCTGACATGGTGTCGATGGTTTGTTATGATAATCCCAGTCCCAGTCCCAGAAATGGTTTGTGCAGCATCTGCAACCCAGGAGTTTAATTTTCTCACAGCACGGGTGGCTTGTGCCCAACACTGGGTGTTAATAACCCTGGGTCACTGGGGAATACCATCGGAGTTCCAACAACCATGTCATGGAGTATTGGGAACCATGGCTGTGTAGGCCAGTCGGGTACTATCAAAATACCTGAAGCAGAGTCCATTTGTACTGTGCGTAGCCCCCGACTGATGAGGCTGAAGGGAGGAAATGAATAGAAGAAAAATTTCCCCAATCCAGCGCGAACGCATCTACCGCTGCTGCCTCGGGGTCTTGTTCCCAAGCGACATACATAGGCACCTGGTGATTTAGTCTAGATGCAAATAAATCGATATCTAGCGTGCCATATTGCTTGATAACTTTTGTGAAAAAAAATTTTTTTGGGGGGTTTTAACATCCATTCGATGTTGTCATTAAATTTACGTGATCTGGCGCCTGCCACTGTATTTAGCTTACCTGGTAGGTAAGTTACTGATAGCCAAATATGTCTTTGGACACACCATTACCAAATTGTATTGACCAACTTGTCGCATGATACCGATTTTATGCCGCCCATATGGTTAATGTAGGCAACCACCGTAGTATTATCTATTTATAACCGTACATGCAAGTGATGCATATTTATGCATATGCTTTTAAACCATAAAAAGTCATCCAAACATCTCTAGATAATTAATGCCCAGTGTAAGTGGTAACGATGATTCTGGGTTAGTTCATCTACTGCTTGTGCTGGATATAGAGTTAGGTGCTCCCCAGTCTTGAGCACTGGCATCTGTTTGGATAACTGATGTAGGGTTAGTGATGATAATAGGCTGAACCTATGTCAAACGTTTTTTGCCCACCACTGTCGGTCTGATATTACTTCAGTGGGTAACTTCATGAAACGACCATAATGACCTTTATGTCGTTTTTGGTACAAAGGTCCGAATTATGTTGCTGGAAATGCTGCTACCATTATCCCAATTACTCTAGTAGTTGGTAGTTTGTTGACGATTGTGCCAATTCAACTATGTGTCTCTTGGCAATGTTACAGTCATGTAGACTGAATTAATTGTGAAGCCCAAGTAGTCCATGATAGAGGATGGCTTCAACTTAGATTTATCTGGATGTGAAATAACCCCAGGGTTTCGAATAACTGTTTGATAGCTGAACAGCTAACATAGTCAAATGCATGGCCTTGCCTACCATTTTGGATATCATCAAGATATGCCATGACAATATGTTTTTGTCTTCTGAATATTGCCAGAGCTGGTTTTAGTGTCTTGGTGACACTCTTAGGCTGATGTGAGCCCATTAGGTAATGCTTTAAACTGCTATAGCTGCCCCATCCAGTTAAATTTTCAGGTATCTGCGATGATCCTTGAGAATGGTACTAAATGGTAAACGTCTTTAAGATGAATGCTTGCCACAAAATATCCTTTGGAATTTAGTTGTTTGGCAGTAACAACCGGTTCCATTTTGAAATGTATATACTTAACAAACATATTTAGTGAAGTTAAGTCAATGATGATGGGACATCCACCATCTTTTTAGGGTTTAGTGAATATATTTGATACGAATTGCAAGGGTTCAGGTTTCCCCATGACACCCTTTGTAATTATTCTCACCAGTTCAGCTTGTCCCTCTTGTTTCTTTAACGGAGAGAGGAAAAATACCCTCTGGGGTGAATGTTGACCTGGTGGCAATTTTTCTAGTATGAATTGTATTCACTAATGCCATTGAGTATATACTGATCACTCGTGATAGACTCCCATGTGTTGGTATGCTCTATATACTGGTAGGAACCAGACCCACCTACCTCCATGATTATGGGTATTATTCTGTTTCCTGCCGGTCCAACGAGTGTTGCACGTCGTCTGAAGTGGTGGTGACGTTGGGAGGTGGCACATTTTCCATGGGGTCCGCTCTGGGCCCTGGTCTAAATAAGACCTTCGGTGATAGATGCGGACCCCGAGCTTTCATCAGTCCGATATGATGGACGTTGACTGATGGATGCGATGGGGTGCTGCTGCGTAGGAATTACTGTTTTTGGTTACTCGTCCCGGCCCTGCCCTCATGAGCCGAAAGTTTTGTAAAACCTCTTGCATGTCCTTCATATGCTTTGTGAGGTTTTTGCCACAGAGCAGTGGGTCTGGCTCAGTGGCTGGGGTCTTATGACTTGTTTACGAAGGTTGTGGTCATCTCCGTATTTGTCCATGGAACAAGGAAAAAACGATGTGATGGCTGTCGTCAGGTTTTTAACGCCTCCTGCACATGGGGTTTCCACGTAGCTGTCCACCACACACCACACCTAGCAGCTCTTCCTGTTCCTGCACCCCTTGCATACTCCCGAGATATTCAGCCATTGCCCCTGTTCTTGACCAGCCCAGTCCTGGTCACCAAAGCTATCCTCTGGAAAGGAGGAAGCAATGGACAGTGCACAAGGCACTGTGGAGGGAGTGCCTGACCCCCTCTGCAAGAGCGCCCCTCCTGGGGTGCACCTCGCTGGAGCTCCCGCTCCAAGAGCCGCTCCATGCGACTCAGGCGGCTGTCTCTCCCCCGCCTGAGTGGAGAGACGTCCCCGTCCGATAAGTCGGAGCCACCGGCCGGACGCCTCCGTGGCATTACTTCCAGCCCGCTGCTTAGGCGCTAGCGTGGCTGGGCTCGGCGCGGTGTCGGGATAGCAGAGCACCGGATAAGCGGTCCTACCGCCTTGTTGCTGCCCCCGCGATGGAAACGCTCCTCCGTGGAGTCGAGCGGGGGACAGGTCTGTTCCGTTGCTGCCCCCTCTGAAGGAAGGCTCCTCCATTGAGTCAAGCAGGGGACAGGTCTGTTCTGTTGCTGCCCCCCCCCCCAGATGGACGCTCCTCCGTGGAGTCGAGCGGGGAACAGGTTTGTTGCAGAGCCTTTCTTCTCTGCCGGACAGCAGAAGGCTCCCTGTGAAGGAAACCGATGTCAGCCTACCTAACGGTCCGTTCTTTCACCTCCATAGTGGGAGAGCCCGACTCCCGCCTGCCGCTGTTGCTCTGCTGGACGTAATGCCGCGCATGCGTGCTGAACGGGTTCTTCACGGAATCACTCACGTGACTCCGAAGTAAAATTATAAGCATGACTTGTCTGATGAGGCCCAATGTCCTCCCAAAACTATGAGTTGCTGTTCCTCCAATTTGCATGTGCCAGTAGTGTGTCGAGAGGATTAGGATCAAGAAGCACACGAGGTTGATTCAATATCGTTGAAAACATTAGCGACACAGTGGTGCTGGTTTCTGACGGGAACGGTGATGGAAGCACCACACATCTCTGTCCTCCTGTTCCTGCAGACTTCCGCTGCTGGAAGTACAGGATTTTGGTGTGTGTACGCTTTATCGTCATTCCTTCTAATGCTATGTACGACAGTGATCACAACTTCTACTGAAGAAAGGTCTCGACCCGAAACTTCACCTATTTCCTTCGCTCCATAGATGCTGCCTCACCCGCTGAGTTTCTCCAGCATTTTTGACTACTCTCGCAACTTCTACTGAAGTGTGGATGGCCGTTGGCTCACTAGAAGCTCATCCGCTCTTTGACAGGTCTTGTTTTTGGGCCTGCTGGGGGTCCACAGTCCTTCCTCATCTGGAAAACCAGGTGGGGGAGACGGTTTAGTCGCCGACTATCCGACCATGGAGCAGGTAGCACGGGATTACATGGTACCCGTGGTGGGGTGAGCTACCCCTGACCTGACCTTAAACACGAGGTTGAAGATGGCTACTGCTGGAAAAATGTTCCTGCTCAGCTTTACTCGTGTCATTTCTTAGCTGAGAAGAGTCAAGCAGCATTATCAGTGGAGACTCGAGGGCATCTCTAATAGGGGGGTACTTCTCCTAAAAATGCTTGCAAAGTTATTGTCCCACATGCAAGTTGAATGATTCTCTCTGCACTTTACTCTTTATAACCAACATAACAAAACATTGTTTGAAACAAGGAACTGCAGGCGTTAGTGGTGTGTAACACAACGGGTCAGACAGCATCCCTACAGAACCAGTCTGAAGAAGATTTTGACAACCATCTGCCTATCCAAAACCCCACTCACCATAACGGTAGAGCTGCTGCCTTACAGCGCCAGAGTCCCAGGCTCGATCCTGGCAACAGGTGCTTGTGTGTACGGTGTTTGTACGTTCTCCCCATGACCTATGTGGGTTTACTCTGAGATCTTCAGTTTCCTACCGCACTCCAAAGACATATAGGTTTGTAGGTTAATTGGCTTGGTATAAATGGATAAATGTAAAATTGTCCCTAGTGTGTAGGGTAGTGTTAACTTGTGGGGGTCGCTGGTCGGTGCGGACTTGTTGGGCCAAAGGGCCTGTTTCCATGCTATATCTCTAAGCTATTGCTGTTCAAACATAATGGCTAATTAATTTCATTCCCACTCCTCACACATTTTCAGCATCAATGTGGAATTGTGGTGAATGTGCATTAGAATATGTAATATGTAATATTTAATATTCCACTCCCAATTGGCAAATCTCCTTTGAGTAGATTTTTAAAAAAATCTACGAAATAAAGCAGATTATTAACAGATTTGACAAGCAATTTGTACAACATGGGTGAATATTTATGACAAACAGTATGTTACCCTCTGGCTTTGTAACTAAATATACAAAAATATAATTATTCTATTATAATGACAAAATGATTATCTGCTCCCAATTAAAGTGTGCTCGAGTGTATGTTCTTGATCAATAAATTATTGGCGTGATGAGGAGGGATGAACTATTGGACTTGGTTCTAGGAATTACACCAGGCTAAATGAAGCAAATATCATTGGCGAACTTCTAGAAAACAGGATTGTGTTTGCTGTTGAAAAAGAGACAGGATCCTTTAAATAAAATTAATCAATTGGAAAAGAGCAAACATCAATGAGATCAGGTCAGATCTGGTTGAAATAAATTGAAAGCAAAATTTGGCAACAAAATATTAAATTGAACTAGGCAAATATGTTTAATGTTTGTATGTCCTTCTTCTTGCAAATGAAACATAAACAAAAGGATAGTTAGATCTCAAGCCGAGTGTTGGACAGCCAGGTTGTTGTCTCTGTATCAATGTCCGCCATGCCCTGAGCTCCATTTGGTGGGTGGTAGAGCGGGCACCCAGAGATGACATGGTTGGCTGTCTGTTGTTCTTCTCCGCATTCACAGGCTGGGCTCTGGAGCCCCCATCTCCACATGCTGGTATTGAAACGCCCAACTCCAGTACAAAGTCTGTTGAGCTTCACCCACGCTCCTCTGGGGAGATCAGACCCTGGACAGCTTTTATCTGGTGTAAAGATGTAGCTGTGTAATGGAGATGAGGTTGCCTTCCACTCCTGTGACCACTCGGTGCCTATCCAGTGTGCTTGGATGGATGGGTGTTAGGAATGTTTTCCATGTGGAGCAAAGGGGTGAAGGGACTTCAGTCGGGGTGGCCTCTACTCTCTGCTGATAGCCTGATGGAGGAGATCTGGGTCCATGGCGCGATGAGAGTGCCAGAGTTGCTGCTTGCCTTTGGATCCTTGCAGGTGGAATGCTGGGGCATACTGGACCATACACAAGAGCATACACAATGTATGAAAAAATGAAATGAAATGATTCAATTTATTGTCATTGTCAGTGTACAGTACAGAGACAACGAAATGCATTTTTAGCATCTCCCTTGAAAGGGAGACACAGGGCGTCGCGGTGTGCCCGCGCCTGCCGCCGTAATTATGTCCTTATGATTCAGAAAGGGATGATTCAGTTCTCCCATCCATTTAACTTGTCAAGTACATCCATCAGTCCTATTCCCCTACTTATCCTCCTGCAACTCTCATTTGACAGACCAGCTACACTTTCCACTGGATAAATGGCCAAAGTTTTACAAGTGACATAAAATGTGTAGGCATAATAAACTGTGCAGGGATAGAAATAGATTTCAAGAAGATGTCTCTAGCAAGAATACGTCGGCTCTTGGGGTTTTGGTTAAAGAAATAACATTTGGAAATAGCTCTTTACTCTCTCTTCAAGATTGAACTTTTTTGCATCCCATCAATGTGATGCAACAGTAGAACTCGAACCATTCCACATCACAGCTGCTTTGATTCATCCACATTAGAAAACGTTTCTAGTTTTCTTCAAAGTTGTCTTGACCAAAATATATTAGTTTAGTTTAGTTTAGAGATACAGCATGGAAACATGCCCTTCGGCCCACCGGGTCCGTGGCGACTAGCGATTCATGCAAATTAACATTTTCTTACACACACTAGCGATAATTTTTACATTTACCAAGTCAATTTACTTCCATACCTGTACGTCATCGGAGCAGGGAGGAAATCAAAGATCCCGGAGAAAACCCTTTTGCCATTTTTTTGTGCAATGGTTGAATAGTTCTTTAATGTCACATATGCACCGTGCAGTGAAATTAGCTTTTGTATAGCTCACACATGTACAGTCAACAATACTTTGGCGACATTTACAAAAATAAAAATTCCCAAATCCACATACTGGATGTACTGAAGCGCCCCTGATCATGGCAAGCCCAGTGAAGCCCCAGGCTGCTGCTGGGCCTCCTCCATCACCCTCAACCAGCTCGGCATGCAGACCAACGCTCCTCTCCTCCTTGTAAACCAGCCTCTGCAGTTCCTTGGTCTATGATTTAACTTAAATGGCTGTAAACGTCTGGGATTTCCTCTCAGTTTGAACGGCATCATGTAAATGCAGTTTTCCATCTTTCTTTCATTGAATGTCCACATAAATGAGTGAGGAGTCCTGCATATTATGAAGTGTTAAGATGAATTCATGAAGATCCTTATTGTGCCAATCAATCAAAACTCAGAAGGGAAATGTAAATGAGATGACTGTGTTAATATGGCATTAACAAACAGAGTGAAATCTATCTTACTAAAACTAAGATCTAGAACGTTTTCGACTTTTTGTTTCATGATTTCCGAGAGAACATCGCCCTTACGGCCGTCAATTTTGGCCACCTCATTCAGAGTCCCCCTCCGCAGGATTGGACTGGAGGACTTTTCTCATCGATGAAAAATCAGAGAGATATTAATGTTTTAAAAAATTTCACCATTGTCTCTGCTCCCCCTGCTGGCGGCAGGGAGGAGGGAGTATAAAACCCGAAAGTGTCAGTCACTGTGAGATGGAGGAAGCGAGAGAGTCACGGCTCTCTGAGCTGCGGATATAACACTGAATGCACGTCTACTCCACAGTGAGTCCCCTCGATGTGGTTTTCAGAAATTGTGTTTTGTTGGCATGCAAAGTGTTTTTGCCCAATTGGCTTGGCTTTTAAAGGGCTCTCAGAAAATGTGTTGTTTTTTTTGGCTTACAAGGTGTTTTTGCCCAATTGGCCTGGCATTTAAAGAGCTTTCAGATAACGTGTTTTGTGGGCTTGCAAAGTGTTTTTGCCCAATTGGCTTTACTTTTAAAGGGCTTTAAGAAAATGTGTCTTGTTGGCCTGCAACGTGTTTTTGCCCAATTGGCTTGGCTTTTAATTTGTTGAATAATTCAAGAGAGCTTACTGCTCTGTCTATGGTGAGTGTGTTTGCTGGAAGTTATTTAAAGCACGTTTTTGCTTCAGCAGCAGCCTCAACAGGAGGCTTTAAACGTTTGAATCATTCGGTTTACACAATGTATGTTTACTGCATTCTGAAGTTACTTGATATTTTAGTATTGGTTGTGTGTGTGTGTGTGTGTGTGTGTGTGTGTGTGTGTGTGTGTGTGTGTGTGTGTGTGTGTGTGTGTGTGTGTGTGTGTGTGTGTGTGTGTGTGTGTGTGTGTGTGTGTGTGTGTGTGTGTGTGTACGTGTGTGTGTGTGTCTGTGTGTGAGTGAGTCTGTGTGTGAGTCTGAGAGTCTGTGTGTGTGTGTATAGGGGGGTTACACGTAAGGTCTCCAGGTGAAAGGGCTTGACGAACGGAACCGCACAATCCATCTGGAGGACATCGCAGCTTCCGGTATATGATGTTAATACAAGAAATGCGTACTTTCCTATCTGTTAAAAACTGCCAAAATGGTGATTTCTTTGCGCTGTAAATAATTGTGGAAGTCAGGGTAACAGTGAGAGACATCTATCCTACCTCAGAATTCCAAAAGTGAAGAGAAATGAAGGTAAAGAGAAGTGAGAGCTGAAGGGACAACAACAGCTAAAGTGCTTGGCGAACATGGGCCGGTCAGATATCGAGATTGAAAATATTGGGAAGTATCGCATTTGCTCACTGCATTTCATCAACAGTAAGGCATTATTTGTGTTTTTTCTTGATTCCTTTGGTATCTAAAAAGTTTCAGAAGTGATAAATCTGGCTGTAAAATTTAAAAATCGCCCATGGATTGAAGTGGGTTTTTACATGCAAAAAGAAAACGCATCTGAAGCAAAATTTATCAGCTGGCAGTGACTGAACTGCCAGCCCACCAGTGATGCAGAGAACATTAGGAAACTGTAAGCTTGTGCTTACATCTTTAATGGGTTATCCTTGTCAGAGTCATGTGCTTTGTTGATTCTTCAATGCAGTTGCTGAAACCAACAGTGACACAGTAGTGCAGCCGTAGAGTTGCTGCCTTGCAAGACCAAAGACCCGGGTTCGATCTTGACCACGGATACCTCTAAGTGCCCCGGTTTCCACACTCCAAAGGTGTACAGGTTTGTAGGTTAATTGGCTAGATAAAATTGCAAATTGTCCCTGGTGTGTAAGATGGTGCTAGTGTATGGGGTGATCACTGGTTGGCATGGAGTCAGTGGGCCGATTGTCCTGTTTCAGATACTGTATCACTACACTAATCTAAACTAAATGTGCAATGTATCAGTGACTGTCTGTTGTAGTCGGCTTGTGAATTATGGCTCTGCAAGTAGTACAATGCTCAGCACTACTTTATCTAGCTGCAGGGTTCAAGAATCCATTTCTACCCTCAAGCACTTGGCACAGAATCAGGAACATCCACTCCATGAATTGACATATTAGACTTCTCTACTCTTTGATTGAGGAGATCAGAATAATTTAGGACACTGTCATTTTCAATAGCCCAAACCCTGTCAAAACCGTCAAATGAACTTTTGTTCTAAGACATTTCAGTATTGCATTAATATAGATCAGCAATTTGGACCAAAGAGTATCTCATTGATCTTGAGCCGTAATTTATAATTCATGGTATACATTAACCTAGAATTGTTTGATGGAGCCTTGTTAATAAATACCCATTATACTGGATGTTGTTTCTGTTCTTTTCCATAGGACCTCTCCACTTTTATAATCGCTATTGAAATACATGATGGCTTGAATCTCATATGAGGTCTACCTCTTACATTTTTGCAGAATGATTTTAAAATGGAAATGGTTGTGGCAAATGTCACACTGATCTAGAATTGCTGAGGCTTCAAATGGATATTTAACAGATGGAAGAGATGGAGCTACCATTGATTTCTTATGGCATTCTTGCACTGGGCTGATGATATTTTCAGAGGGGTTAGGCAGGGAGCAGCAGTGCAACAATTATTTGCTTCTGTATTTGTTGAGTGTTCATCAACTGATTTAGAATAAACACATACATTCACCATGGGGTTGCCCTGGGGCGGCATGGTGGCGCAGCGGTAGAGTTGCTTTCTTACAACACCAGGGACCTGGGTTCGATCCTGTCTACGGGTGCTGTCTGTATGGGGTTTGTACGTTCTCCCCGTGATCTGCACAGGTTTTCTCTGGGAGCTCTGGTTCCCTCCTACACTCCAAAAAATGTACAGGTTTCTAGTCTAATTGGCTTGGTAAACTTATAAATTGTCCACAGTGTGTGTAGGATAATGTTAGTGTGCAGGGATCGCTGGTCGGTGATCAATAGTCATGCGTGGATGGGCTGAAGGACCTGTTTCCACATTCTATCTCAAAACTAAACTAAAACTACGCACCATATCGGCATAGGGATCAAAATAGTATAAATCTTCCTAAACTCAGAGAAGGCTGCCATTCTTCACCAAGAATGGATAATTTACAAGATTAACTGTTAAAATTCATATTGCATAGAATAAAATTAAAATAATTGAATCAAGAGAATCTAAGAAATTGAATAATCAATTGTAAAAAAAATTAGCACACATTTGCCACCCCTCAAGTGATTGCTCTTCAGACAGAATAGCAGCATAAACTGTACATTAGTTATCAGTTATCAATCTGCAGTGGGTAACATTTATAATTCAGTCCAATTATTTCATGGCTTCAGGAGTTATGACTGGATGCTACAATCCCTCATATGTATTTATGTAGAGTGACAAAAATTACCACTAATTGAGAAAGTTGATTTAATGAGCTAAATCAAACCAGCCAAAATTATCAACCACTCTCTCCCCATCTCCAATTTACATTGTCCAATAAGATGCATCAGGTCAAACAAAATCAGAACTACTGATGATTTTGTTTGGTACTTCCAGCAAGGTATGAACTTACATCTTTTTTTTTTAAAGCATTTATTATATAGGTCAATCTTTCTTTGAGATGATTCCTTTCAATTCCTTACAGTGGAAGATGATTTGGATTCACTCCAGTTCTGAGCAATAGATGATGCCTGAACATGAATACATTTGAAGTGAGGTAGTCATTGCCCACTTGGTGATTTTGACGGAGTGAGGTTATGCCAATAACAAGGGAATGCAAGGCAACAGGAGCCCAGGATCTGCTGTTCAGACAAAGCAAGCAGTATGTGCAGTATGTGGACACACGCTCACACGCCCACTCATACATAGACAGCACACACACACACACACGCTTGCGTGCACACACACATACACACACAGCACAGCACACAGCACAACACACAGCACATAAACTGAATATCACCCTTTTCATTGGATATTATGGACATTAAGAACATTATTCCCTTAAACATCTCAGCTATGATGCCCTCCTTCTTTTAAGCAAGTCTCCCTCTAACTCCACACTCCCGCAGTCAGACTTTGATTTGCATTAATCCATTCCTTCTTCCTTTTATTTTTGACACATGAGCCCTCTCTCCTCCACCTCTCCCCCCACCCACCAGCTGCCAGCTGAGGTTCTATAAGGCGCTGACCAGGCCACATTTGGAGTACTGTGAGCAAATTTGGGCACCCATATCTGAGGAAGGATGTGCTGGCTCTGGAGAGGGTCCAGAAGAGGTTTCCAGGAATGAGTGGGTTAGCATACGATGAGTATTTGACAACACTGGGCCTCGACTCGCTGTAGTTTAGAAAGTTGTGTGGGGACTTCATTGAAACTTGCAGAATAATTAAAGACATAGATAGAGTAGATGTGGAAAAGGATGTTTCCACTGGTAGGAGTGTCTAGGACCAGCGGTCATAGCTAGAATTAAAGGGTGCTCTTTTAATTCTTTGCATTTGAGGAAGAACGTCTTTAGTAAGAAGGTAGTTAATCTGTGGATCATTGCCGCAGATGCCTGTGGAGGCCAAGTCAGTGGACATTTTTAAGGCAGAGACAGACAAGTGCCTGATTAGTACGGATGACAAGGGTTATGGGGAGAAGGCAGGAAAATGGGATTAGGTGACAGAGATCAGCCATGGTTGAATGGCGGAGTAGACTCAATGGGCCAATTGGCCTAATTCTACTCCTGTAATATATGAACATGTGAACTTTTGTGCTTACCTCTTCATGTACGAGGTAATCACTTCTGCTTCATCATTACTATGTCTCTCTTTTGGGCATTCCAAGACTATCAAGCACTCTTCGTCCTTCACCTCCTTACTTGCACAACAACAAGAGCACTGTCCAAGGCCTGCAGACTGGCCAAGAAACACTGAACCTCTGGAGGAGAGGCTTCAGCTATTTGCCTGGTGCTGCATGATATACGAAGATCACACTCCCAGTGTTCTGCAGCACTTGATCTCCTAACTGACGGAGGTCAGTTTCATCCTGCAGGAATGGAAGTATCTCACTTACATCATTGTTTGGCATATGCAATGTCCTCAAAATTAGAGATACTTTTTTTCCTATGGCCCATCCTTATCCAAGCCAGGGAGGCACCAAATCCCAGTGCTCTTGCCATCCTGTAGAGGTTGGAGACAGACTGGGACAATAGTTGACTTTACTGTGTTGTTGCTCTAACAATGCAAATGCAAAGAATCATAACGACACAGTCACACTTTGTCAGCACGGAAACAAGCCCATCGGCCTAACTCGTCCATGCTGACAAAGATGTCCTATTCTAAGGTAGTCCAATTCATAGAAACATAGAAACATAGAAAATAGGTACAGGAGTAGGCCATTTGGCCCTTCGAGCCTGCACCGCCATTCAATATGATCATGGCTGATCATCCAACTCAGTATCCTGTACCTGCCTTTTCTCCATACCCCCTGATCCCTTTAGCCACAAGGGCCACATCTAACTCCCTCTTAAATATAGCCAATGAACTGGCCTCAACTACCTTCTGTGGCAGAGAATTCCACAGATTCACCACTCTCTGTGTGAAAAATGTTTTTCTCATCTCGGTCCTAAAAGATTTCCCCCTTATCCTTAAACTGTGATCTGCTTTTGCCCCAAATCCCCCTAAAACTTTCTAATCCCTATACCTATCCAAATGTATTTTGCAGCATAGGCGGCAGGCAAGTGTCAAATCATGCTCTAACTTCATCTGTAGGTTTGCAGTTGACAACGCTGTGGTGGGCCAGATCTCAAACAATGTTGAGACAAAAGTAGATAGAGAGCGTAGTAACGTGATGTCAGGGCAATAACCTCTGCCTCAATGTTAGCAAGTTGACGGAGTTAGTTATCAACTTCAGGAAGCATGGTTGAGTACATGCCTTAATTAGCAGTCATTGATGCCGAAGTGGAAATGGTTATGAGCTTCAAGTATCTACGCATAAATATTACCAACAATCTGTCCTGACCTAACTACATTGAAGTTACAGCCAAAAAAACACACCAATGCCTTTAGTTCCTCAGGAGACTGAAGAAATTTGGCATGCCTCTGATGACTCTTGCAAACATTTGTGGATGCACAGTAGAAGGCATGCAGTCAGGTTTGTTTGGGAACAGCTCTTCCCAAGAATGCACAAAATTGCAGAGAGTTGTGGATGTAGTCCTGTCCATTACATAGACCAGACTACCCACCATTGACTCCATCTACACTTCACATTTCAAAAAAACTCAATACAGTTCAATTAGGACCACAGATGCAGCCCGTGAGATATTTGCATCATATCCCTGAGACCTTGCATGTTTCTGCCCAAAGCCTAGTTTCAAAACTCCAAAGACATGCTGATAGACTTATTTGCATTGTGAATTAACAGTGAGCAAAGAGATCCTTCTGCAGTAGTACAGAGCCCTACCTAGTGAGACCACACCTGGAGTATTGTGTGCTGTTTTGGTCCCCTAATTTGAGGAAGGATATTCTTGCTATTGAGGGAGTATAGCGTAGGTTTACAAGGTTAATTCCCGGGATGGCGGGACTGGCATATGCTGAGAGAATGGAGCAGCTGGGCTTGTACACTCTGGAGTTTGGAAGGATGAGAGGCAGTCTCATTGAAACATATAAGATTGTTAAAGGCTTGGACACGCTAGAGACAGGAAACATATTCCCGATATTGGGGGAGTCCAGAACCAGGGGCCACAGTTTAAGTATAAGGAGTAAGCCTTTTAGAAAAGGGGAAACACTTTTTCTCACAGAGAGTAGTGAGTCTGTGGAATTCTCTGCCTCAGAGGAGGCAGGTTCTCTGGATGCTTTCTAGAGAGAGCTAGATAGGGCTCTTAAAAATTGCAGTCAGGGGATATGGGGAGAAGGCTGGCACGGGGTACTGATTGGGGATGATCAGCCATGATCACATTGAATGGCGGTGCTGGCTCGGAGGGCCGAATGGCCTACTGCACCCATTGTCTATTAACTCTTGGTGTACGTATATGCTAAAACAAAATAAAAGGTAATTGGCAGGCATATGAGTGGGCATAAGTTGCAATGGGTAGGAAAAAACTGCAGATGCTGGTTTAAATCGAAGGTACAGTAGATACAAAATGCTGGAGTAACTCAGCGGGACAGGCAGCATCTCTGGAGAATAAGTTGCGATGGTACAGGGAAAGTTGTTTGGTTGTCTGTGATTTTAAAATAGTTGTAAATCTAGGCAAGTGGAACTAGTGTAGATGGGACATGTTCGTCAGTGTGGGAAAGTTGGAACAAAGGGCCTGTTTCTACACTGTAGGACTCTAGTACTCTATGACTATGAACTGATTGTGAAAATTCAGAGTTCACTAAAAGAATGAAATTGATAGGAAAGAAACCAAAGAATGCAGAGTAGTAACAGAATTAGAAACAGACTGTCTGAATTTCTCTGTGCAAAAAGGAAAAGATTGACGTAAGTTGATGTTGTTCCTTTGCAAATATAGACAGAAATATTATGGTGGGGAATAAAATTAAAATGACAGTGTAGGCTATGAACAGGATTCAGAATATTTTCCGAGATATGGACTATAAACACTAAATGTTTTTTATTTTGCATGAGGAGAGATTGTGGGCCAGGACACTCCACTCAGGAGTCTCTGGAGTCTCTAAGAATAAGTGGACTCACTGAGAGGTATACGTCCTTATGCTATTTGACAGTGTAGATGTGGAGTTCATGTCTCTCAATAACTCCGACAATTTCTTTATCTGACCACATTATCAACCAAATCCTGAGCTCCTTTCCTAATTGTCTGAGTCTTGACCATTCTTTTCATTAATTTTACTCCACTGCCTCAAGATTCCTCAGAACTTCCAACCTTACAATTCCATCCCATTTGTTCAACCACACAATCTAATCTCAACCCCATCACCCACAATCCAACCCCAACATGACTTGCAGTTAACCCTTTAGGATCCCAAATTGTAAGTCGCCTTCTGATCCTTGAGCCAACCCACTCACTCCCTGATGAGTCCCTTTCCACAGGGCTCACTAGAATGAACTGTGCTCTACTTTATGTGATTTCTTTCATTGACTCTACAATTTTAGAGCAAGTGGATAGACTTTCTTTCATGGTGAAAAACCTGTTCAGTAATTCATGTTGCCGTGGGCTTCCGCAAACTGACTGCTATCCAAGCAGGGTTTTCAAAAAAAATCCCTTGGCAACAATTCTTTTTAATTCTCTTTTGATTTTTCTTCCAAGCTACATGACTCAGGGTCTAGGAGTTCAATCTGGAGATTCAAGGGCAATCCTGAAGGACTGGACGTTTTATTGCAGAGATTCATATGTCAATAGTGCACATCACAAAGCATTAAACACAACACCAGGGTGAATTTTGAACTTGACTGCTGAGATGAAAACAGGCAGTAATGGACCAGCTGATTTACACCATGGAAAACTGAGGTCTAGATTTAAATGACTAATGGGTATTCAGTTGGAAACAATGATGACAAATTAATTTCTCACCCATCCATGGCAGAGTAAAATGTGTCAGATTTTAGTTCCCATTTAAATTGGCTGGAGGTGATAAATATCACACAGCCAAGGCGATGAGGTAGGGTGCACCTGTCAGCATCTGCTAAGTCAGAGGATTGGCATTACTACAGAGATATTGTGAAGGGAAATTAGTCTTGTGCCTAATTTATTTTAAAAAAAAGATACAAAGTGCTGGAGTAACTCAATGGGTTAGGCAGTATCTCTGGAGAACATGGATAGATGACAATTGACAATCTGGTCAATAGGGGCAAGAATCTCCACCAATGCATATGTTTTCCAATTTAGGCTCATTTGGTTTAGTTTAGTTTAGTTTAGTTTCAATGTACAGAGGTACAGTGAAAACCTTTTGTTGCGTACTAACCATTCAGCGGGAAGACAATAGTCCCCAGTCATTTTCTGGGGACTATTTTCCCCAGAAAAGAAAATGGACAAACTGGTGCATCGCCCGGGATGAGATTCAACTAATGGAGGACATTGTCATCATCCTACAGTCAGACAGCCCGTGGGCCTCCCCGCTACATATGGTCCCGAAAGCATCTGGGGGGTAGAGACCATGCGGGGATTACCGGCGTCTGAACGCAATGACCACAGTGTACCGCTACCCAGTGCCTCATTCTCAGGATTTCTCCGCACACCTCGAGGGTGCTGCTTTCTTTTCCAAGGTTGACCTCGTCCGGGGTTACAACCAAATCCCATGCACCCCGATGACTATAAGAAAGCCGCGCAGGCATTCCAGCGGCTGATGGACTAGGTCGAGCGGGTTCTACCTTTCGTGTTTATTTATTTGGACAACATTCTGGTCGACAGCTCCTCGCAAGAGGGGCACATAACTCACCTCCAGACTTTATTCCAGTGCCTCCATGAACACGGCCTCGTCAATAATCCCGCGAAGTGCCAGTTGGGCCTCTGCTCCATCTCCTACCTGGGACTCAACGTTACTCCCCAAGGCGCTACCCAACGCCCCGCTAAGGTTGAGGCCATCCAGCAGTTCCCCCGGCCATTCAAAGTGAAGGGGCTACAGTAGTTTAGCGGCATGGTGAAGTTTTATCACTGTTTCGTGCCAGCAGCTGCTAACATCATGCACCCCCTGTTCTGGTATCTGGCAGGCAAGCCGCGGGACTTTGTGTGGTCCGAGGAGGTGGACGCGGTTTTCAAGAGTGCCAAGGCAGCCCTGCCCAATGCTACCATGTTGGTACACCCGCGTGGTTCTGCCCCTACTGCGCTCACCGTATATGCCTCGGATGCTGCTGTGGGTGGTGTTCTGGAGCAGCTCGTCGACGGCCTAGGGCAGCTGTTAGCCTTTCTCAGTTGCCAGCTGCATGCTCCAGATGGCAATTACAGCGCTTTTGACCGCGAGCTTCTAGCTGTCAGATATTTCCTCAAGGGCTGGGCATTCACTGCTTTCACGGACCACAAGCCCCTCATTTTTGCCCAAGGCAAGATTGCTGATCCTTGATCCACCCGTCAGCAACGTTGCCTTGCCTATATCTCGGAATTTATAACTGACATCTGCCACGTCCTGGGTAAACTCAACGTCATTGCCAACACCTTGTCCCGCCCCGCTATTCCCCCCGTTTCGGCCCACGACCACGGCGTTGACTACGGCCAGCTGGCTTGAGCACAGCATGCAGACGCTTACCACACTGCAGTTTCTGGCCTTTGGCTGGCTGAAGTGTCTTGTGGAGCGGCAGGCAACATGGTCCTGTGCGCAGTCACCACGGGTCGCGCCCGCCCCATCTTCCCTGTCAGTTGGCGACGCCAGGTTTTCGACGCTGTCCATGGCCTAGCTCATCCATCCATACGGGCGACGTCCGCACTGATGGCGGCCGTGTTCGTCTGGCACAGGCTCTGTAAGCAGGCGGCTGCCTGGGCCCACACCTGTGTCCCTTGCCAGACCACCAAGGTGCAGTGGCACGTGCGTCCCCTGGTGCAGGAGTTCGCGGTTCCCGCGGGCAGGTTCCTGCATGTGCATGTCGACCTGGTGTGCCTGTTGCTGCAGTCCCACAGCACTACGCACCTGCTCAACATAGTGGACTGTTTTACGCGGTGGCCAGAGGCGATCCCACTTACTGATACTTCTGCCGTGGCTTGCATTTGGGCTATGGTGGCCTACAGGATTGCCCGGCTCGGGGTGCCTTCTGACATTTCCACTGATCGTGGGGCCCAGTTCACCTCTTCCTTGTGGTCTACCCTAGCCCTGCTCTACGCCGCCCGGTTACACCATACGACCAACTACCACCCACAGGCCAAAGGGCTCGTCGAGCGGTTCCATCGGCACCTCATATCGGCACTGAAGGCTCGGCTCACAGGCCATGATTGGGTGGACCGACTTCCGTGGATCCTCCTTGGCATACGCACCGCTCCCAAGGAAGATTTGGCTGCTTCCTCGGCCGAGTTTGTGTATGACTCGGCCCTGCGGGTGCCTGGGGTTTTTTCCCTACCGCCCGTGGCCAGGACGCATCAGCCCGGCTTTGCTGGCTGGCCTTCGGGAGCGGGTGAGCACGTTGGTCCCTGTTCCCACTTCCAGGCACGGTTCATCCACGGTGCATGTGCCCGCGGTGTTGCAAAAATGTGCTTATGTTTTCATTCGCAGGTACGCTCATCGCTTGCCATTGCAACGAGAATACAAAGGGCCATTCCGGGTGCTGCGAGCCGGGGTCTCTACATTCACTGTGGACGTGGGAGGCCGGGAGGAGTTTGGCTCTGTCGGCCGTCTCAAACATGCCCCACGTGGATGTGGACAGCCCAGTGGTTGTTGCTTTGCCGCGACGTAGAGGTCGTCCACCGGTCATTCCACCCACACTGAGTGTGCCTGTTTCCCCCACCCCTGTTATTTCCGCCCCGTTGCCTTATCCCGGCCTTGTTTCGCCAGCCCCCCCATATTACGCCCGCCCCACCATCGTGGACCACATGTTCTGGTTGTTCCATACGGGTCCCCGGTTCCATACCTCGGGTTCTGGGGAGGAGTTCCTGTAGCGGCACCTGCTGGTGCCTGTGAGTAGTCTGTGGTCGGCTACCTCGGTCACGTGATCGTGGGGAGGGGTTTGTTTTTGCGCGCATTTCTGGGCAACCCAATTAATTCTGTTAACCACCATTTTGGTAGTAGCACTGTGTTTAGCTGTCACAAGATTACCATTGTTTTCACTACTTTTGCAATAAAGCTCATTTGGAAATCTCGACTCGCTAAACGGTCAAAGTCAGCATGGATTTATGAAGGGGAAATCATGCTTGACTAATCTTTTGGAGATGTTGAGGATGTAACAAGTAGAATGGATAAGGGAGAGCTAGTGGTGTGGTGCATCTGGACTTTCAAAAAGCCTTTGACAAGGTCCCACACAAGAGATTAGTGTTGGCTAATAGAGAAATAGAGAACTGGTTGGCAGACAGGAAGCAAAGAGTATGAATTAACAGGTCCTTTTCAGAATGGCAGAAAGTGACTAGTGGAGTGCAGCAAGGGTCGGTGCTGGGAACCCAGTTGTTTACAATATTTATTAATGATTTAGACGAGTGAATTAAATGTAACATCTACAAGTTTACGATTGACACAAAGCTAGGTGCCAGTGGGAGCTGTGAGGAGAATGCAATGAGGCTGCAGGGTGACTTGGATAGATTTGGTGAGTGGGCCATTCGGCCCTTCGAGCCAGCACCGCCATTCAATGTGATCATGGCTGATCATCCCCAATCAGTACCATGTTCCTGCCTTGTCCCCATGTCCTCTGACTCCGCTATCTTTAAGAGCCCTATCTAGCTCTCTCTTCAAAGTATCCAAAGAACCGGCCTCCATCGCATTCTGAGGCAGAGAATTACACAGACTAACAACTCTCTGTTATCTGAATGGTGGCCAATTAGGAAAATGGGAGGTGCAACGAGACCTGGGTGTCATGGTACACCAGTCATTGAAAGTAGGCATGCAGGTGCAGCAGGCAGTGAAGAAAGCGAATGGTATGTTAACATTCATAGCAAAAGGATTTGAGTATAGGAGCAGGGAGGTTCTACTGCAGTTGTACAGGGTCTTGGTGAGATCACACCTGGAGTATTGCGTACAGTTTTGGTCTCCTAATCTAAGGAAAGACATTCTTGTCATAGAGGGAGTACAGAGAAGGTTTGCCAGACTGATTCCTGGGATGGCAGGACTTTCATATGAAGAAAAACTGGATAGATTTGGCTTGTACTCGCTAGAATTAAGAAGATTGAGGGGGGTCTTATAGAAACTTACAAAATTCTTAAGAGGTTGGACAGGGTAGATGCAGGAAGATTGTTCCCGATGTTGGGGAAGTCCAGGACAAGGGGTCACAGTTTAAGGATAAGGGGGAAATCTTTTAGGACTGAGATGAGAAAAACATTTTTCACACAGAATCTGTGGAATTCTCTGCCACAGAAGGTAATTGAGGCCAGTTCATTGGCTATATTTAAGAGGGAGTTAGATGTGGCCCTTGTGGCTAAAGGGATCAGGGGGTATGGAGAGAAGGCAGGTACAGGATACTGAGTTGGATGATCAGCCATGATCATATTGAATGGCGGTGCAGGCTCTAAGGGCTGAATGGCCTACTCCTGCACCTATTTTTTATGCCTATGTCTATGTGAGAAAAATTGTTTACTTGTCTCCATTCTAAATGGCTTACCCCTTATTCATAAACTGTGGCCTCTGGTTCTGGACTCCCCCAACATCGGGATCATGTTTCCTGTCTCTAGCATATCCAAATGCTTTATAATCTTGTATGTTTCCATAAGATCCCCTCACATCCTTCTAAACTCCAAAAGTATACAAGCCCAGCTGCTCCATTCTTTCAGCATATGATAGTCCCGCCATCCCGGGAATTAACCTTGTAAACCTATGCTGCACTCCCTCAATAGCCAGAATGTCCTTCCTCAAATTAGGGTACCAAAACTGCACATAATACTCCAGGTGTGATGTCACTAGGGTCCTGTGCAACTGCAGAAGGGCCTCTTTGTTCCTATACTCAACTCCTCTTGTTATAAAGGCCAACATGCCATTCCCTTTCTTCACTGCCTGCTGTACCTGCATGCTTACTTTCTTTGACTGATGAACAAAGACCCCCAGATCCCGTTGTACTTCCCCTTTTCACAACTTGACACCATTTAGATAGTATGCTGTTTTTACTACCAAAGTGGATAACCTCACATTTATCCATACTAAACCACATCTCTCCCAAACATGTCCAAGCCACCCTGCATTCTCATAGCATCATCCTCACAGTTCACACTGCCACTCAGCTTTGTGTCATCTGCAAATTTGCTAATGTTCCTTTGAATCCCTTCATCTAAATCATTGATATACATTGTAAATAGATGTAGCCCGAGCACCGAGATTAGTGGTAACACACTAGTCACTGCCTGCCATTCTGAAAGGGACCCGTTAATCCCTACTCTTTGTTTCATGTCTGCCAACCAATTTTCTATCCATGTCAGCACTCTACCCCCAATACCATGTGCCCTAATTTTGCCCATTAATCTCATATGTGGGACCTTATCAAATGCTTTCAGAAAGTCCAGGTGCACTACATCCACTGGCTCTTCCTTATCCATTTTCCTAGTTACATCCTCAAAAAATTCACATGAGAGTGATCTCTTAATATTCCAATTACAGATATCGATTAACCCCATACATAATAGACATTTCCCTAACCCATTAATACAGCAGCTCAATACATTGTGTAAGAAAGAAAGCTTTCGAAGCAAGCCAACAAGAACAAACATTGAAACATGTGCCCTGAGATTCAAACAATTTCACCAAGGCTTAACTGTTCGACCAATCATCAATTAACAGCATGACCGTCTTGCAACATTATGTATACTGTCTACAATGTTTTTGCAGCAATCCAATACAAATGATGCATTTAAGGTTAGTTTGCAAAATTGCTATATATGTTATCAATTTAAGAGAAACAAGGAGAACACCTGGTCCCCTTAGTATCCTGCATATTAGTCTGAGCCTAAACTGGCTGGCGCCAATAAAAGCTTGTAAAGTTCAGCTGACAAGGGTTAAGCAATTCTGACAAGTACAGGGATCCTCCATTTTATGGTGTCTTTAAATTAGCCAATATTAACATTTCCCCATTTTATCGTTCATGATAACCCTCATCATAAATGATAACTCCAGAATACAATGATGACTGCTATACTTTAACAATGTTCTAACAAGGAGATGTTGATGTTGCTTCTCAGAATTTCATCAAGCTTCCCGAGTTTTTGTGGGCGTAGCTCCATGATTTCCATCTGATGAGTCTTCACCTCCTGAAATTTTGTGGGTGCGATTCCCATCCATCGGTCTTGATAGTCCTTTGGTCCTTGATTATAATTGCTAAGAAAACCTGGGAGAAAACAAGTTAGCTACTGATACCTTCACTAATATTTTACAATGATGAAGATGCACCCAGACATTTCTTTTTTCTACCTTTACTGTGGTAGGAGTAAAAGAACTTGGTACGGTCCTTCCCAACAAACTTCTGATCCTTTCTTAACCCAATTCTTTACTAAGACATAGTCTCCAGGTTTTACTTTAATGGGAATTACTAATGAAGGCATATCCTGATAGGCTGCTCTCACTGTACAATGTAAATCCCTTAAGGCCTTTACCAAGGCTAAGATATAGTCGGTCATCTCTGCACTCATATGGTGGAAATTAACTATTTTCATTGCATTTTGGTTTCAAGGGGTTTTCATGGGTCTACCATAAATAATTTCAGCTGGGGATAATGTAGATTTTCCTGCAGGCATGAGTATCATCTGAAATAGGGCTATTGGGAGTAATTTCATCCATCCAAGTCCAGTCTCCGCCTTTAATTTGGCTAATTTAGTTTTAAGGGTCTGGTTTGCCCTTTCTACAAGTACGGCAGTCTGTGATCGATAAGCACAGTGTAATTGCTGCTGGATCCCCAACAGTTCACAAAATTCTATATTGATTTGTCCAATAAAGCATGAACCGTTATCAGAGCTAGGTCAAATGGGAATGACGAATCTAGGGACATTTTCTCTCATTAGCACCTTGACAACAGTAGCCACTTTACTGTCAAGTGTGGGGTATGCTTCGATCCACCGGCTGAATACATTGACTATGACAAGAACGTATTTGTATCCTTGGCACCTTTTTAATTCAATATAGTCCATTTGCATTGTCTCATAAGGACACATAGGCAACAGTGTTTTCCCTCCTTCACATCCTATTCCTTTCCCTGGACTCTATTTTTGGCAGACCAGGCAATTATTGCTTACCTTTTGAGCAAAATATTGTAATGTTTGATGTCACCAAGTAGCTAACAGTGTGTCCCATATTGCTCTTGCACCACATTGGGTTGCATAGTGCATACTCTCAATAACCCATACTGACAAGTTTGCCCTGCCCTGCTGGAGTGGTCCATAGACCAGTCATATAATCCAGTACACATCCCAGTTGGCTCCATCTCTCCATATCTCCTTATCTTCTTCTAATTGAACAATTTCTTGGATGGTCAGCATCAGTTTCTTCTAGGGGGACTTGTTACTTACAATTTTAGTCTGCCTTGTCATTCTAGGTACCACCACCTTAAATTCCCATTATACTCTTTTTGCTACTAAATCGGCATTACGATTTCCAATATCTACTGGGGTCTGTCCTTTAGTATGGGCACTACATTTTATTACAGATATTTGTCTGGATAGCATTAAGGCCTTCAATACATTTCTCACCAATTATTTGTGTGATATTTGGGTTCCTGCAGAGGTTAGAAATACCCTATTTTCCCAAAATTGTCCAAAATCATGCACCACCCCAAATTAGTATTGAGAATCAGTGTAAATTTTTACTTTTAGATCTATACATATACCAATAATACAAGCCCTAACTAAAGTGAATAATTCAGCTTGTTGTGCTGAATAGGGTGATTCAAAAGCAGCTGCTTCTACAATCTCCATCTTTTGATTAATAATTTCATACCCAGACAACCTCTCACATGTTGGTTTTGAAACTGCCCCAACAATGCCGATACTGAATGTGAACTCTACACTACAATTTCCTGCTGGAGTGTCAAATTAGCAGCCAATTGTAAAATATTGTAGATTGCAGTTTAGATTGTAGTGCAAGGAGGACGTCTCCTAGCTACTGGGTCTAGTTTGGAGGAGTATTATGCAACTGGCCTATGTCAATCCCCCTGCTTTTACGTTAATACCGAAGTTGCACAATGGCCTTCCCAATGCCGGGGCTCGCATCAAAGATCTTTACAATTTCTCAAATGCTTCCTGTGCCTCCTTTGTTAGTTTAAATTAACCCCCCTTGCTGGTATAGGGTGCTAGCTCCTTTGTTTCTAGATCTATATTTGGAATCCAGTGTCAGCAATAATTTACCATGCCCACCCTCGTTTGTTTGGATTCTTTTGGGATTAGAAATTCGCAGATAGGTTTGAGTCTGCTCTTCTCATGACTTCTTTCGGTGGTCGAAATTATAATCCCTAGAAATTTTATTTTCTCCTGAGCTACCAGTACTTTTGATGGGGGGACCACATATCCTAGATTGGCTAGATGATTTAGTAGTTGTGCAGTGTCTTCCCGATTACTGGATTCATCTTTACTAGCCACCAATAGGTCATCAACATACTGCACTAATGTTGAATTAATTTTAAACTTTAAAGTACTTAGCTGATCCTGCAGACACCTGGAAAATAAAGTGGGCGAGTTGACAAATCCTTGAGGCAATGCGGTCCAGGTATATTGTTGGCCCTTATAGGTGAAAGCAAACAAATATTGGCTGTCTTCATGAAGAGGAAGAGAAAATAATGCATGTTGTAAGTCGACTATCGAAAATACTTTGGCTTCAGCCAGTATTTGGGTTAAGATATGGCAAGGTTTGGCACTAGGGCATGAAGTGGTTCTACAACAGAATTGATTTCCTTAAATGTTGTACGAGTCTGTATTGACCCTCCTTTCCTTATTTTGGGATGGCAAGAATAGGGGTGTTACAGATAGATTGGCACTTCACCAATATTCCTTGTTCTAGCAAATTAATCTGTCTATGCTGCTGATGGCCTGTAGTTTGAATGGATATTGTTGGATTGAAGGAAGTGTTACCCCTTTTTGGAGAGCTACATGGATGGGATTGATGTTCACACATGCTATCTGAGCAGTGTTCTCCACCAATACTTGAGGGTTCACATACTCATATAACTCACTCCCCAGATGATGATGTAAATGGGTAACAACCTTCTTTGGGGCCTGGTAAAATTCAACATCAAATTGATTAGATTAATTTTGCTTTTGATAATTATTCGGGTTTGTCAAGGTAATTGCTGTTCTTACCATCGTTCCTAGGTCATTAGCTCTAGCTGGGAAATTCACCTTTCGGGTGATGTGAGGAGCAACCTCGTCAGTTCTTTTCCATAACTGTGCTGGTATATTAACATATTCGGCAGCTCCCTCTTTCCCTTCCACTAGTGCCAATACTTCTATTTCCCATTCCTGTCCTTTGTATGATTTAAAGAAAGTTTCCAGCTCACCATCCTTTCCACTCCTATCATAAGCCAGTGTAATATGAAGTGGGGGTTCTTCATCTAGATCTAAGGACCACCATTGAGGGGTCACTATGGAGTAACATTGTCGTGCAGGGGACCAGGGGTGACTACTAGAACTCTATCGCCACATTCTATTTTTAGTTGGAATAGACAGAGTAGATCTCTCGCCATCAGGTTGCAATCTAATGTGGTGGTTATCTCAATTCTATGTTTGATTGTCTTTCCTCCATACACAACTTTGACTGGCTCCGAGACGGGATTCTGGCAAATTTGTCCTTGAAAACCGGACAGATTCTGAACTTCTCTTGATTCTGGAAAATTATAAATTGATTGAAGAGATGACATGGATACGCCTGTGTCTACTAGGAAAGTGCAGATTTTACCTTCAACCTGAGGAAACAACATAGGTTCCTCAGCAGACTTTCATCCAGTCACTACTAGGTTTGCTAATCATAGGCGTGTGAATGGGTTACTCTGAGAAAAGGAGATTTATCCCCTTGGCTCCTGATTTTCCTGCCAGTTCCCTCTGTGCTCTCTAGGAACCCGTTGATCCCTCCATTCTCTTTGATCTTGGAGATTTCTTCTGTGACCCCCTCTGTTGTTCCTTTCTTTATTTGGGCACCCCCTACTCCAGTGACCTACCCCTTCGCAATGATAACACTGGCTCATTCCTGGTGGCCGACCTGTCCTTAACCCTGATCTTTGGAGGACTAGGTCGGATGATCCCCTATAACATTGGTCTGGATATTCCGGAAATCTAACTTCTCCCAGTCCATAGTTTTCTGGTGCTCTAGGGATCCATGATTTAGTCGAATTTTGGTATTTATTTTCGGATCACATATTCATTTTTTTGGTTTACTGCAGGTGGGCTATCCTGCTTCTTTATGTCCCTCCAGTGACATCTTACAGCCCTAGCCATTTGACTGGCACTATTTTCTGTCCAGTCCATGTTATTGGTCTTAATGGATTTTGCTACGTAGGTGGGAAGGCAATTCAATAAGATGGCACAATATTGAGAGGAATTTACTCAATTTCTGTAATTTGTCACCCGATTGAGCCATATATAATTCAGAGAATCTCTCTGAAAATTCATCCACTCCTTCTCCCCTTTTTGGTCTTACATCTGATATTCTGGGCAAATCGATTGGTTTCTGAAGGGTGTTGGCAAGAGCTGTTAAAACAGCTTCCTCCCTTGCTCCATTGTCCGCTATTATATTTGTAAGAGCTTCATGCGACCGATGTCCTAAAGTTGTTGGGAATCTGGCATGCTCACTTGGGGTCATTATTTGCTGGATCACCGCCCATAAATCCTGGGAATCAGCGTGATATACGTGCATTGTAGTTGATAAGTGATCCACAAGAAGCGGGTGATTTTCTATGATCGAGTTTTTGATAAAATAGCCATCATTAGGCTTCCATGAGAAATATACTCTAATTATACATGGATTATTTGCACTCTCTGCATTGGCTGGATCAAAAGAAGGATTAGGCATTTCCCTTACAGGGAACTGATCTCACACACAGATGTATCTTTCACTTCACCACGGGGTTCACAGTACTCTCTGAAGTATTTTTGTCCTTCCTTAACTGCTTGTTCAATTTGTCTAGGGGTATTCTCTTCTTTCTCCATAACTAATTTGGTATTTTCCCTAATTTGGCTTCTGGTACCATGAACTCTAGGACTGTCTGTAATAGTCGGAGTGGTCGGGGTAAAGGGAGTTTGTGCCCTGGGATTTGATTGTCTATACCTATTACGAACTCCGTGAAGTGCATTTGAGGTATTGGGATCGTTAGGTGAATAAGGTGGTGGACCTCAATTTCTAGTTTGAACACTCTCACAGTCTTCTAAATAATCATCATCATTCCCCTCATAACCAGTGCCAACCATCGGGTCCTTAAGACTTATGGATGATGATCTTTCTGTGAAAGATTTCCTTCTCCCTCTATCTTTATTACACTCAGGCTCTTCCCTTAGGCTACCCAGAGGTTCAAATCCTTCAGTATCTTCTAATACTATCCCCCATTTTATAGTTTCTTCCTTCCAACTTGCCATTCTTTCCTCAGCTCTACTTCCTTTCTGGTCCTCATAATAATTTCTCCACAATTCAATTAATTCCTGTGCCTCTGTATTATCACTGCACTGCAATATAATCTGCTCAATGTATTTTAATCCCTTTACTGTATCCATGCCCCCTTGGGCCATCATTCGTTCCCTAATTCTCTATTTAACGATCCGGAAAGGATTTTCAATCGATCAGCTTTTTGTGAAATTCCCTGCATATTTCTTGCAGAGGACTTTCCGAGTCCGCAATCATATCTTTATTTGCGTGGTTTCCCATTATGTGGGATAAGGAAGCAACTCTAAACTACTTGCACCTCTTAGCAATTTCTCTTTCTAATTTCAAAATTACTAAAGTTGTTTCAGACAATTTTTGAATCAAAAAGCTCCAGGAAAGAACATATCACACTCATACATGTTCTCACAGCCCGTCTCCTATCCCCGATCTTAATCTGAATGCATGCAAATGAACACTACACACGTGAGCAAAATTGAACACAAAAATGAAATTAGTCCGCTTATCAGAAGTATACCTAACCACAGTCCTGCATAAATCAAATACATTCACTTATTATACATCACGCACTCCAAGAAATTCTCCCCATGGCACAATCAGTCAGCGGGATGACACTTCCCCCGACGCAGCAATCGAAAGAGTACAACCCCTGATCGAATCACCCCGATTCAGATTCTCACAATACGATCTTAAGCAAATACAAATATTTAACTCATACACACTCTTACTTCAAGTATCTAAATCTGTAACACTCACACAACCAGCAATACAAATGACTGTCTGCGGACTTAACATGATCTAAATCTTAACTTTCTAACTCTTAATACACTCTAAGTTTATTTACGTACACACAATATTTACAAAATCCGGATCTGATGACAATACGAAAAGCTAGAATTTTACAATTTACAAATTGATTTAAAGCACTAGCGCACAGTTCATGAACACTTGATCTTGATACCGTATCACACTGTTATCACGCAGTGAACCTCGCCCTCTGTTACCGAAGATTTTCAACTTCCGAATCTACTCTTTGTTGAGGGGTACCACTCCTTAAATTACTACTTTTCCCCCCGAATGCCACTATCCCCCTGCCAAGACTGGACTTCTATAGGAGGACCTCTAACCTTTCTCTATAAGTTCGACCGAATTAGGGGTACCCTTCGCTATTTGGATTACTTTTCACCAAGTAAACAGGTTCCCGTCTCTCAGGTACTCTTCGCTATCAGATACTAATCAACAATTAATCAGAGGGTTACAATTCATTGTTGATCAGCCGCTATTCGGAATCGATCATGGACATGCACCAACTCCGAAGTTCTATATACAGGAATTCAAATTCCACCTTACTGGCAGAACTTCAAAATGAAATTCAGTATTTGGAAATTTGGCTTTGCAAATATAGACTAATTTTTGAACTCCTAATTTTAGTGCTTATCTCTCCTACTAGGCGGGGACTCAAATCAAACTAAGTTTGCCCAGTTAATTAACCATATAACCATATAACAATTACAGCACGGAAACAGGCCATCTCGACCCTTCTAGTCCGTGCCGAACACATAATCTCTCTAGTCCCATATACCTGCGCTCAGACCATAACCCTCCATTCCCTTCCCATCCATATAACTATCCAATTTATTTTTAAATGATAAAAACGAACCTGCCTCCACCACCTTAAATTCTTGAATGGACTGGAGTATTCCAGCCAATCTATACTCTGTCCTTCTAAGCCCAGTACCTTTACGAGGTTCCTCGTCCATCACTTCAGGGAGAGACTCCGATACCTTGACACAGACAATCCTTTCTGCTGGTAACCGAGGATTCAGCACCTAGCCGCTCTCTGCTGTGATTTATCGATGACGATTTTCAGAGTGCACCTTTTCCAATTCGCGCTCCTGGCAAAGATCCGATTGATACGTAGGTCAGACTATATTTTAATACCCCACCAATTGGAAACCAAATCTAACCCTGGGCCACTCCTCGCCCGATGAAGCATTAAATCTCTCGTTAAAGCAGCTGCAGTCTGCCAACTAAGACCAAAGTTTTGGGCCTCTAACCCAGGAAAGGGCCTCTAACCCGACCCAGGTTTTATGGGCCCCTAAGCCAAAGGAGCGCTAATTACTCCCCCATGCTTGAAAGACTCTGTTCTAATGACCTCAATTAGACCCTTTCCCAAGCCCGCGAATGATTGATCCGCTCTGACTAACGAAGTGTCGAAAATCAATGTGAAAACCGCACCGTGGGCCTGATTTCTGCACTCGCGATCGAAACAGCTCAACACCTTGATCGCAACCTTGTGTTTGGGGGTCTTTTAAGATCCCGGATGAGCCCCCAATGTAAATTGCTCATTCTAAGATTCTCCCGAGTCTAGTTTCAGTCAAAAAACACTTAATCAAGCACTTGAACAACTAATCTTTATTTTAACAAAGCACAATTACAGTTCAACTACTGTACCTATCCCACCGTGGGTTGGATCCTCATATCTGCCTAATCAAGCCCTTTAGGCCTCGCTCAAACAAAGACACTCCAGAAGGTCATGCAGTCTCAAGCGCTCTCCCAGAAGATCGACGCTGGACCACGTGCTAGCGGACTTTTATATGTCCCGGGATCTTGAGGGGGTGGTCTCTTAATAATCCAATTAGGGATATCGATTAACCCCATACATGACAGACATTTCCCTAACCCAATAATACAGTGGCTAATACATTGTATAACAAAGAAAGCTCTCGCAGGAAGCAAACAAGAACAACATTGAAACATGTGCCCTGAGATTCAAACAATGTTTCCAAATCTCAATAGTTCAACCAATCATCAATTAACAGGATGACCATCTTGCAACATTATGTATACTGTTTACAATGCTTTTGCAGCGATCCAATAGAAATGATGCATTTAAGGTTTGTTTACAAAACTGCTCTACATGTTATCAATTTAAGAGAAATAAGGAGAACACCTGGACCCCTTACCATCCTGCATATCAGTCTGAGCCAAAGCTGGCTGGTGCCAATCAAAGCCTGTAAAGTTCAGCTGACAAGGGTTAAGCAATTCTGACAAGTGCAGGGATCGTCCATTGTATTGTGTCTTTAATTTAGCCAATATTAACAATTATATGCACGTAAATGTTAAAAGTAAACAGGGGATTTTTTTCCAAGCAGAAGGCTTAGTTTTTCCTCATGCAGTATGCAGCAGACACTGTATGCCATGACTTGATGTCCCTCTATTCACTATTTTAACAGTGTAGCCTCATTAAAAATAAATGAAACACTTCGACTGATGAACCTCTCTCCCATGCCTTTGTCAGTTCTGACACTCTCTCAACCAGCCTTTGCCTTAAATGTTAACCCAACGACCAAGTGTCCTGCACCCTATATTAATCCCTGGCTCTACAATGCTTCCAGTTTTATATTAGAATCCTTAAGTTTTAGATCTATTTCTGAAACTTCCTCTCGCCTTCCTGCTTCCTCCTCTGACACAAGCTCTTTGTTCTTCTGGGAATCATTTTTTTTGCATTCCCTCCTCTCTTTGCCACACCCGTGGCAGTCACGGTTCAGTCATTAAATGTGATCAAATATATAAACACAGGTTCTTACTTTGTACATCTCTGGTTACTCTCTGCTTTATCGACTTCAGCCTTCAGACAGACTCTTATGTTGGGTCTCTCTTGAATGTTGTCATCACTGCCTATTGATGTTGTCTGGCAGGAGGTGCATTTGCTTCAGGGCATAAAGACTGTCTGTGTCACTTTTTTTATTTCCACTAGGTGAGTGGAATTATTGATAGATCCTGTGGAAACTCTGCAGAAACCATTGCCACAGTAGTTTGAAAAGTGCTTGGAATATAAGCAGTTGATTCATTTGTTGTGAGTGCATAATATTCCATTGTTGCTGCAGAAGGATACAATGCCACTTTAACAATGAGATTCTATAAATTACTGAAAATGATGAATATTATCAAATTAATTTTGGCATGATTCTCCGCTAGCTCATGAATTTAGATCAAGGCCTGTCAATCAGGCAAGTCGTTTATCAGCAGCTGCATGCTTTTCACCACATTGTTCATAATGCCGCACTTCCTAATTGAACAGCCTTTTTAAAAGCATATTAAGAAGATTACAAATTCAACTAAACATATACTCCATCAAAGTTTACAAAGCTCATTCTGATGAGACAATTCTTCTGACACAGATGGAGGATAATTTGTAGGAAGGAACTCCAGATACTGGTCTAACCGAAGTAAGACATATTATCCTCTAAAGATAGACGCAAAAAGCTGGAGTAACAGCGGGACAGGCAGCATCTCTGGAGAGAAGGAATAGGTGACGTTTTGGGTCGAGATGTTCCCGATGTTGGGGAAGTCCAGAACAAGGGGTCACAGGTTAAGGATAGGGGGGAAATCGTTTAAGACCGAGATGAGGAAAACATTTTTCACACAGAGAGTGGTGAATCTCTGGAATTCTCTGCCACTGAAGGTAGTTGAGGCCAGTTCATTGGCTATATTTAAGAGGGAGTTAGATGTGGCCCTTGTAGCTAAAGGGATCAGGGGGTATGGAGAGAAAGCAGGTACGGGATACTGAGTTGGATGATCAGCCATGATCATATTGAACGGCAGTGCAGGCACGAAGGGCCGAATGGCCTACTCCTGCACCTATTTTCTATGTTTCTATGTTTCTATGTTTCTATGTAACCCGTCTGAAGATGGGTCTCGACCCGAAATGTCACCCATTTCTTCTCCCCAGAGATGCTGCCTGTTCCGCTGCGTTACTCCAGCTTTTTGCGTCTATCTTTGGAGGATAATTTGGATTAACACCTTCAGTTCTTTGGTTGTTATCTGTGCGACTTGACACCGCGGATTGTGTAAATACCACTGGCATATAATTCTCTGTTGAACTAAGCTCACCCCAAGTTGCTGGAGTGTAGGTGGAGGCAAATCAGCATTGCCAGTGCTGCCATTTTGGAACTCCATCCAACACCTCAAATTAATCTTGCACAGCTAAACACCAGTTAAACAGAAAAGAGAGCTATTTTAAGATTTACAGATGAATTGCTGAGTGATATCTTTTGGCTGTTTCAATAAATTCTGTAATCACACAAGAAAATAGGATCAGAAGTAAGCCAGCAGACCCTTGAGCCTGACCCGCCATTCATAATAATAATGTCTGATTATGCTGGTCTCAACTCTTCTGTGTCAGTTCCCCATAACCCTTAATTCATAGAGTCATAGTCATAGAGCGATATAGTGTGGAAACAAGCCTTTCGGCCCAACTTACCCACACCGGCCAACATGTCCCAGCTACATTAGTCCCACCTGTCTGCATTTAGTCCATATCCATCCAAACCTGTCCTATACATGTACCTGTCTAACTGTTTCTTAAATGTTGAGATAGTCCCAGCCTCAACTGCCTCCTTTGGCAGTTTGTTCAAACACCCATCACGCTTTGGGTGAAAAAGCTACCCCTCAGATTCCCATTAAATCTTTTCCCCTTCACCTTAAAGCTATGTCCTCTGGTCCTCGATTCACCCACTCTGGGCAATTGACTTTGTGCATCTACCCAATTTATTCATCTCATGATTTTATACATCTCAGTAAGATCGCCTCTCATCCTCCTGTGCTCCAAGGAATAGAGTCCCAGCCTACTCAACCTCTCCCTATCGCTCAGACCCTCTACCCCTGGCAACATCTTTGTAAATCTTATCTGTACTCTTTCCAGCTTGACTACATCTTTTTTATAACATGGTCCCCAGAACTGAACACCATACCCTAAATGCGGCCTCACCAATGTCTAATACAACTGCAACATGATCTCCCAACTTCAATTCTCAATACTCTGACTGGTGAAAGCCAATGTGCCAAAAGCCTTTTTGATCACCCTATCTACCTGTGACTTCAAGGAACCATGCACCTGCATTCTTAGACCCCCTCTGCTCTACAACACTCCCCAAAGCCCAATCATTCACTGTGTTGGTCCTTCCCATGTTCAACTTCACAAAATGCAACACCTCACCTTTCTCTGTATTAAATTCCATCAACCACTCCTCAGCACAACCTGGCCAATCGATCAAGATCCTGCAGCAATTTTTCGCAACCATCTTCACTGTCTGCAAAACCACCCACTTTTGTATCATCTGCAAACTTACTAATGTTGCCGTGTATGTTCTCATCCAAATAATTGATATCGATCTTTAAAAAAACTCATCTACCTTCAGCACAAATGTTTCTCATGATTTGGCTTCCACTGGTCTCGGGGGAAGAGTACTTCAGAGATTTGCTGCCCTCGGGGATATAAAACAAATCTGCAGATGCTCTAAATCTGAAATAAAATTTGAAACTGCTGGAAATATTCAGCAAGGTTAGCAAGGCCATTTAACATGTTAGGAATGCAGCCTGATAGATAGATATTGCTGGCAGGTAATTGATGTGGGTATGGAAAATGTATCAGTGCCCGAGCCTGGCAATGCAATTTGTAGGATTTGGCATTTGAAATTACAGTGGTTGACTGAGTTTTATGGGTGCAATCATCAAATGTCTTCTGCACAACAACTAGGTTCTTAGATCTTGACTCCAGACATTGACCTCCAGAGTTATCTACTCACTGTGCCCCTGTGCCTGTATCGGTAAGGTTATCTTGCCGACTATTTCTCCTCAGCTCCACTTTCATCCAGGAGATCTCCAGTATATATTTGGGAAACATGAAACGTGTTCTTTCCTGTGAAACTAAATTCATCATGTTCATAAGTTATAGGAGCATAAGTTCGGCCCATGAATTCTCCTCCGCCATTCAATCACGGCTGATCTGTCTTTCTCACTCAACCCCATTCTCCTGCTTTCTCCCAATAACCCCTGGCACCCGTACTAATCAAGATTGATTGTAATCATGTATTGCCTTTCTGCTGACTGGTTAGCATGCAACAAAAGCTTTCCACTGTACCTCGGTACACATGACAATAAACCAAATTAAACTGGAATGACATGGCCTACACAGCCATCTGTAGCAATCCTATTCCAGAACAGATTCACTTGTCGAAAATCAGGCTATAATTACCACTGTCACAATGCACCGTCCCTTTAAGTGTTTAGTCAGTTTTAAACAGTTGTAAACGACCTATAATTAGAGCTGAAATATCCTGAAGAAGGGTCTCGACCCGAAACGTTGCCTATTCCTTCACTCCATAGATGCTGCCTCGCCCACTGAGTTTCTCCAGCTTTTTTATCCACCTATAATTAGAACTGGTTATTTATGCTTTTACCCTCCTGCTGATCATTGCAGCCTGTGAACAGAAGACAGCATGAAGTTGGTATGCCCCATGCATTCTACTTACACACCACAGTTCACAAGTCTGGGGGAAAGTTCTGAACTGTAACGTCACCTATCCATGTTCTCCAGAGATGCTGCCTGACCCATTGAGTTACTCCAGCACTTTGTGTCATTCTTTGGTAAACCAGCATCTGCAGTTCCTTGTTTTCATAGGTATTATACTTTTTAATATCTATTTTGCCATTTACCATTCTTTAAGACTTTTGAGTGCTCTGCTTTGGGATTTTCAACCTGTACCATTAGAACATAGGACTTTTATTTTAAGTTAAGCAACTAAACTGTTAAAATACAGTATCATTAAAGAAAGCTTGACATGAGTTTTACTCATGGGCCTTCATTATATGGATTGAAGTATCTCAGTATTTACTGAACAGATGGTATAACTGCTTGTGAACTCACCCCCCTCAGGGTAGATTCTAATAACAATCCAGTAAAGTCATCTGGTTTACTGCTTTGTTCTGAAGGGATGCTGCATACCCTTGCAGGATTCTTCCACGGAGGCACCATTCAGGCATTGTCAAGTAGCTACTAAGCAAACTGCAGCGTAAGATAACACACGGAGATCAAGACCACTTTTGAATGAAAATACAAGGAAGAAAGATTGCAAGAACAGCTAATCTGAAAACAGCCTTCAAAGGAGGGGAAAGGAGTAAGGTGACTGTGGTGTTGGGAGACAGTGGACAAAATGTGTATGCACCCCTCTCAGCTGACCACAGGATCTGTTGGACTCCTGCATTTCAATAAACCACACACCAAAGACCAACAAGCCCTTTAGCCATCAAGTCCGTGCCGATAATCGACAAGCCATTTTGCTAAACCCATTCCAATCCTATCCCAAAGACAAAAAGATGGAGCAACTCGACGGGTCAGGCAGCATCTCTAAAAGGAAAGGAATAGTTGACGTTTCAGGTCTAGACCCTTCTTCTGACCTTTTCCCAATCTAATCCCATTTCATTCATCCGCACACTAAGGGCAATTAGAAGCTAATGAATTTACCAACCTTCACTTCATTGGATCTTGAGAATGTGGCAGGATGCCGTGCACTCAAAGGAAAGCTATACCATCACAGTATGGTCATGCAATCTCCACGCAGACAGCAGGCGTGGTCAGGATTGACCTGTGTCTCAGGGTCTGTGATGCAGTGGCTCCATTAATTGCAGTATGATGCCGCACAGTATCAGGGCTCATCCTGCATGGTCAAGAACTAGTTCAACGTGTTTATAGTACCACAGGTAATGTTCTTCTTTGAACAATAGGGGTGTTTTGATTAATTTGCAGTCACATGATGCCATTTCATATCCCCAGAGAAGGAAGTCTGGAAAACTGGCACCATCTCCGGTCTTAATATCGTTAAGATGAGGAAAAATCAATACCGCCTTCTGCCCTGTGTGGGTGTAAAAGGTCCCATGGCACCACTTTGAAAAGGAGCAGAGGAGTTTTACGTGTGCTCACAAATTCTTGGGCCAAAAATCAACATTCATCAAGGAATTTTATTAGGTAATTATCACAATGCTTCTTGTCGGTTCCTGCCCCACAAAAAATGCTTGCCGTATTTATTTTCTACATCACAATTGTGGTTATAAATCAAGAGTATAGCATCTTGGCAGAGCTGCTTCCTCACAGTACCAGTGACATGGGTTCAATTCTGTGTCAACGTGGGTCTTCTCTGGGTGATCTGGTTTCCTCCCACATCTCAAAGACTTGCAGGTTGTGTATGTTAATTGGCTTCTGCAATTGGCCCATAATGTGTAGAGAGCGGATGAGAAAAAGGGCAGCACAGTGGCCCGGGGTTGATCTTAACTATGGGTGCTGTCTGTATTGAGTTTGTACATTTTCCCTGTGACCGTGTGGATTTTTCTGAGAATTTCAGATTCCTCCGCACTCCAAAGACATACTGGTAAATTGGCTTGGTATAAGTGTAAATTGTCCCTGGTGTGTGTAGTATAGTGGTAATGCGTTGGGATCGCTGGCCGGTGCGAACTCGGTGGGCCGAATGGCCTGTTTCCACGCTGCATCTCCAAAAAATCTAAAATGGGATAACATAGAGCTAGTGTGAACAGGTTATTGATGGCCGGAGATAGACAGAAAAAGCTGGAGTAACTAAGCGGGTCAGCCAGCATCTCTGGAGAAAGAATGGTCAGCGTGGACTCTTTTGGCCGAGAAGTCTGATTCCATGCTAAATCTTTATGCTTAAAAATCAAGGTTAAGCATTTGTCAGTAAAAGATGATTTGGTGCACGTTGAAAGGAACATGAAAGACATGGTATAAACATGTCATTATTTTTTAGGAATTTGCAGGAACCGATTCCTTTTCTCCCAGTCTCCTGTCTTCTTCTAGTTTTAAAGTTAGCATTGGGGTTGATGCTCAAACTCGATAATTGTAGGAAAGCAGATGCTCCTGAATCCAGTGGTGTGCGACTTCATTCTTCTGTACTTCCTGCCCAATGTTAGCAGTGAGATGAGAGCATGGCCTGAAGGTAGGTATCCTTGATGATAGATGTCACCTTCATGAAACAGCATCTCATTTGGATGCTTTTGATAGTGGGGAGGCTGAGTTCACGATGGGCTGGGCCCCACCACTCTCTAATTTTGCCCAGGATGGGGATGGTGGTTGAGGCATATACAATAGTTGTATTTAGGAGACATTTGGATAGGCAAATCGATATGTAGGGAACAAAGGGAACAAATGATGTGCAAGCAGCCAAGAGTTTGTCTTGGCATTATAATCAGCATGATCATTGTGACCGAAGGGCCTGTTTGTGTACTGTACTGTTCTATGTTCTTGATCACCGGGTGGTGCCAGCAATGGCTGCCTCGCCAACAGTCTGCCTGTCCTTTCCTTCTTTGTGTTTAAATAGTATGTGTTAAATGTTTATTTTAGTGTCTCTTATGGGCCTGTTCCACATGGGCGACTATTTAGGCGGCTGCACGAGACTCTGCGCTCGCCACATGGTCGCCACATGTTCGCGGGTGGTTGCTCAGATTCAGATTCAGATTCAGATTCAGATTCAAACTTTATTGTCATTGTGCAGTGTACAAGTACAGAGACAACAAAATGTAGTTAGCATCTCACCCAGAAGTGCGAACACAGAATAATGGAACAGTAAAATATATATATATATATATGTATATACAGTAGCAGTAGTGCAAATTTCAGGGGGGGGGGGAGGGTGGATCAGTCACTGGCAATCACCTAGGTGCAGAGTTAAGTAGTGTAACAGCCGCAGGGAAGAAGCTGTTCATGAACCTGCTGGTCTGGCAACGGAGAGACCTGTAGCACCTCCCAGATGGGAGGAGGGTAAACAGTCTGCGGTTGTGGTGAGAGCAGTCCTTGACGATGCTGCGCACCCTTGGCAGACATCGTTTGCTCTGGACAGACTCAATGGAGGGGAGTGAGGAACTGGTGATGCGTTGGGCAGTTTTCACCACCCTCTGCAGTGCTTTCCGGTCAGAGACAGAGCAGTTGGCATACCATACTGTGATACAGTTAGTAAGGATGCTCCTGATGATGCAGTGATAGAGGATAACCAGAATGAGGTATTGTGGGTCCAAGAGAGGTCATCAGAGATGTTGACCCCCAGAAACCTGAAGCAGGAAACACACTCCACCTGCGTCCCGTTAATATGGATGGGGGTGCGCGTGCCGCCCCTATACCTTCTGTGGTCCGCAATGAGCTCCTTGGTCTTCTTGGTGATAAGGGCCAGGTTGTTGTCAGCGCACCATGCTGCTGGAGAGTCACCTTCATGGCCGTGCGGAGTTCTCGCATTCTGGGAACTAATCGCGGCCTCATTCTGGTTGCCGCAGATTTTTCAACATGTTGTTGCCATGGAGAGTAGCGGGAATTCTCGTGCCACAGGTGCAGTGGTAGTGGGTCACCAGGAGGTCCTAGTGGGTTTCCAGGAGGGTGAAGATTCTCGTAGGTTGTAGCTGGTGCTGACCAGTGAATTTCATTGGCTCATTGGGAAAAATAAACGTAAGCAGTAGTTACCGACCGGTAATGTTAAATGTCTGCCGAGCTTCACAGTCGTGTATGTGAAACGCGGCTCCTTAAACGATTTCTCCCTCCCGCTTTCTCCCCCCCTCTTTTAAAGGACTTACCATACACTGTGCTTTCACCATCTTAATTAAAGCGGCAACCTTCCTTCCTGTTCATCGTGATGTTTGTCTGTATCACCTTGGCTTTGCACCGTGTGAATTTCACGCAGACAGCGTTCCTCTTGCTTGCCCTGTCCATCGCCTGCTTGACGGGCTGGTGAAGGAAGCGATGTGTGTGTGTGTTCCACTCTGACAGTCGCCATTCTAGTTGCCAACTTGACAGTCGCCGGGAGACTCCGGCAGTCGTCTGAAAAATCGCCTAAGTGTGACAGGCCCATTAGCATGTTTTATGCGGGTGGTGGGGGGGTGCAGTTGGGGGAAACTTTTTCTAATCACTTACTTCAACGTTAATGGGATTTTTTTCCGTATTGTATCTCCGTCCGCAATGCGGCTTAACATCGAGGAGTTGGCGACCTTTGCTGGACATCGACCGGAAGCTCTACTGTGGGTGCCTGAGGACTTACCATCACAGAGCTCATGATCCGTTTGCCAGGGAATGCCCTTGGAGCTTCAACCGTGGGTGCTTGCAGAATTCAACATCGCAGAGCTCCCTGTCTATGGTTAGAGACCGATTTTATGGAACTCCACCCAGACGCGGGAGCTTCGACCACCGGCTGTGGGAGCTTCGATCGCCCCGATGGATGGTTCGTCTGCCCCGACCGCGGGAGAATAAAGAGGAAGAAGATTGGACTTTTTTGCCTTCCACCACAGTGAGGAATGTGGGGAATTCGCCGTGGTGGATGTTTATGTTAACTTTTATGTAGTTATGTCTCTTGTTGCTTTTTTTTTCGTATGGCTGTATGGTAATTCATATATCACTATACCTTAATTAATAAACGTGACATTAAAAGACTTTTGAAACCTTTGAAATCTTTATGTCATGTTATCCTGCACTGGTATTTCTGTCCTTGTCAGTGGACTTGGGAATTTGCAGCCTAGATTTAACACTGTTACCTAGCCAATGGTCTACTTCTTCTTGTTGAGTCCACACACAAGATTAGTCGTTGTTTAGCCAGATCTGAACACATTTCTCGGAATCGGCATAAAATGGTGTCAATTGTCTCTTCGTGCTTCATGTGTGTGGTGATGGAAAGATTGGTGGAAACAGGGCCGTGACGTGAACACTCTTTCCTTGACCCCAATGGTCTGCTGAGAGCCCAGTACCATTGGACAGACAAAATATGTAGAAAGGAACTGCAGATACTGGTTTAAACTGAAGATGGACACAAAATACTGGAGTAACTCAGCGGGACATGCAGCATCTCTGGAGAGAGCCTTCTCTCCAGATATGCTGCCGGTCCTGCTGAGTTACTCCACCATTTTGTGTCTACCTGTTGCCAGAGATTGACTATGTTTCAGATTTCTCTTTGAATTAGGTGTTGGATTGATTAAAGTAAGTCATCAGTAGAGACAAAAGTGTTTCTCCAGAGGGGGGGGAAATATCTGAGAGTGTGAACTAGCTTTTAATCACTCTTGCACAATCAATGTGAGAATTGTCGGGAATGTAGGACATGGACATCTGCCTAACACTTCAGTCAGGAAATGCATAATTGTTTGAATCGTCCCAAAAATAACGATTGCAGCTAAAGAAATAAAAGAAATAGAAATTTCCATCTACAATAATTAATATAGTTTAGATATTGATGCGTGGAAAAAGAGAAAGGACTGGAGAATAATCGTCTCAAAGAAAGATCGAAATAAAGCAAAACATACAAAAATCAGCTGATCAATTTTCAAAACTAAATTCTAAACGTAACAATAAATTGTATGACAATAGGTGTTTATTACTTTCACTGAATTCATATCAGAGGCTTTCTGTCATAAAAAGGTATCTGCGCCCATTATTAACACTGGCCCTTTGATTTGCTAATGTCGATCAGATTCAGTTCCCAGTGTAATTAGAACGATGTTTGATTGATGGACCCAAATTGAGAACATGTTTCGGTGCCAGATCCCATCTCTGTTGCCGACATGCATGCCAAATAAACGGGGAATACTTGGACCCCTGCTGGATTCAAAATAATTGACCTTGCAACCCTCCGAGCTTTGCTTGCTGTGGTTTTGTGCTGCACTAAAATCCTGCATAACCACACACCTGGTATTTGTTTTATCCTTTCTGAATAATTTTGCTGGGCATTAACTTACTTTTTATTCATTATACAGCAGCCTTATCTTGGGGTGCCATGCTGCCAGCAGATGAGAAACACTTACTTCCCTCGATTTCTTGTAACCAAGGAAAGAAAGAAAACTGTTAATCTAACACAATTTCACACTGCATATAATTTGACTAGTTCAGATATAAAAGCATTTTGAATCCTTGTTATATTGAAATCTCCTATGTACTTTTACATAATGCATGAGACCTCGTTGACTGCCTTAGCTGTATTCCAAGTCTCTCCGTCACAATATAATGCTTGGACTTTTTTTTTTGCTATAGACTTTAACTGAGCATGCACGATGTGAGACTCATAACTCGTGTAAAGAATAAGGATTGTGCTTTGGGAAAATCTCTGATTATTATCATTCTTAAATGTTCTATTTCTGTGGGCAATAAGAGTCAATAGCTCATTTTTACTCATACGTTTTTTTTGAAGGGACAAGTTTTATTCTAACTGCTCATTCGAGTGGAATATTTCAGTAAAAATTACTTTTGTGTCTTGCTCCGTGAGAAGTTTTGAATTTCCACCTCCTTTCCGTCATCCTTGGAAACTACAAGAGTTTAAAACCTGTGCTTGATGTCAAAGCAAAAGACCCTGAGATGATACAGCAAAATGCAGCAAATCTAAAACAAAGTTACAGAAGACTGGCAACAAACAGCAGGTGGTTCAGCACCTGTGCAGTAAACAGAGAGTTGATATTCTGGGTTTACTCTCTTCTCTACCTCTTGTGAAGCACTCCTGGCGCAAAGCCATGGAGTCACAGAGTGATACAGTGTTGAAATAGGCCCTTCGTCCCAACTTGCACACACCGGCCAACAATGTCCCAGCTACACTAGTCCCATCTCCTTCCAAACCTGTCCTATCCATGTACCTGTACAACTGTTTCTTAAATGTTGGGCTAGACCCTGCCTCAACTACCTCCTCTGGCAGCTTGTTCCATACACCCACCACCCTTTTGTGTGAGAAACCGTACGTGTGCATTTTTATATATGCCATGAAAATACTATAAGAAAATTATCTGCCTCCCTGAATTACATTCAAATAATGTCAGAGCTCGTAAATCATGGTTCTTTTGATGAAGATGCATGAAATAAACAGTGACTTGGTAGGAGGTGTTGATAACTGGCTTACTGAGACAATATTCATCATGGAGGCCCGTGACCAACAGAGTTCTATAAGGATCTATGATGGTACATCTGTTTTATGTGATATGTATAAATTGAAAATAAACATATATGGGTTGGTTAGTAAGTTTGTAGATGACACAAAGATCATGGAATGGTTGTCACTAATTGTGAGGAAGGCTAAAGAATATAGCAGGATACAGATCAGCTACAAAAATGGGTGAAGAATTGGGAGATAGAGACTAATAACATTGAAACATTGAAATTAGGTGCAGGAGTAGGCCATTCGGCCCTTCGAGCCTGCACCGCCATTCAATATGATCATGGCTGATCTTCCAACTCAGTATCCCGTACCTGCCTGCTCTCCATACCCCCTGATCCCCTTAGCCACAAGGGCCACATCTAACTCTCTCTTAAATATAGCCAATGAACAGGCCTCAACTACCCTCTGTGGCAGAGAGTTCCAGAGATTCATAGAAACATAGAAAGTAGGTGCGAGAGTAGACCACCAGGTCCGTCGAGCCCGCACCGCCATTCGCTCATGGCTGAACACTAAACAGACACACTTACCCACAAACAGTAGACACAAGACACAGAACACAAGACACTACCCTCCCCCTTATACCGCTTTCACCCCTCTCCACCCCAAGAACCTCGTGATCTCCTGGGGGAGGCAAAAAACCGGATAAAAACCCAGGTCCAATTCGGGAAAAAAAATCCGGGAAATTCCTCTCCGACCCCAATCCAGGCGATCGACACTTGTCCAGGAGATCACTCAGGTCTTACTATACTAACCATACCTAGGTCCATATCCCTGCCCTCTCCCCGTAGCCCCTTATCCCCTTGGCAGCTAAAAAAACATCTATTTTAGTCTTAAATATATTTAAAGTTTCTGCTTCCACTGCTCCCTGGGGCAGTGAATTCCATAAATTAACCACCCTCTGGGTGAAGAAGTTCTTCCTCATCTCAGTTTTAAAAGAGCCCCCCTTATTCTGCAACTATGTCCCCTAGTTCTAGTTTCCCCGATCATTGGGAACATCCTCGGTGCATCCACCCGATCAAGGCCCCTCACGATCTTATATGTTTCAATGAGAACGCCTCTCATTCTTCTAAACTCCAAAGAGTAGAGTTCCAGCCTACTTAACCTTTCCTCATATGTCAATCCCCTCATTGCAGGAATTAATCTTGTAAACCTTCGCTGCACTGCCTCCAGGGCTAGTACATCCTTTCTTAAGTATGGACCCCAGAACTGCACACAGTATTCCAAATGTGGTCTCACTAATACTGTGTACAGCTGCAGCAAGACCTCCGTGTTTTTATACTCAATCCCCCTAGCAATAAAGGCCAAAACTCCATTGGCCTTCCTGATTGCTTGCTGCACCTGCATACTAACTTTCAGTGATTCATGCACTAATACCCCTAGATCCCTTTGCGTTGCATTACAACGCAGCTCCTCCTCATTTAGAAAATAACTTGCCCTATCATTTTTTTTCCCAAAGTGAATGACTTCACATTTATTAGTATTAAATTTCATCTGCCAAGTTGTTGCCCACTCACCTAGCTTATCTATATCCTTTTGCAGACTCTTCCTATCCTCCTCATCCCCTACTTTTCCTCCCATTTTTGTATCGTCCGCAAATTTTGATATATTACACTTGGTTCCCTCCTCCAAATCATTTATATAAATTGTGAACAACTGGGGTCCCAGCACCGACCCTTGCGGAACCCCGCTAGTTACCGGTTGCCATCCCGAGTATGAACCATTTATCCCCACTCTCTGCTTTCTATTTGTTAGCCAATCCTCTACCCATGCTAATATATTACCCCCAATCCCATAATTTTTTATTTTTAGCAATAGTCTCTTATGTGGCACCTTGTCAAAAGCCTTTTGGAAGTCCAAGTATACCACATCCACCGATTCCCCTTTATCCACCCGGGTTGTTACTTCCTCAAAGAATTCGAGCAGATTCGTTAAACAGGACTTCCCCTTCACAAAACCATGCTGGTTCTGTCCGATGAAGTCATGTTTATCCAAGTGCCCCGTTAGTGTTTCTTTAATAATTGTCTCTAACATTTTACCCACCACCGATGTTAGACTAACCGGTCTATAGTTACCCGCCTTCTGTTTACTTCCTTTTTTAAATATAGGTGTTACATTGGCCATTTTCCAATCCACTGGGACCGTTCCTGCCTCCAGGGAGTTTTGGAAAATTATCACCAATGCATCCACAATCCCCACCGCTATCTCCCTCAAGACCCTTGGATGTAATCCATCAGGCCCAGGGGATTTATCCTCCTTCAGTCTCATTAATTTCCCTAATACCACCTCCTTGGTGATCTTAATAGTATTTAGCTCCTCCATTCCTACCGCCCCCTGTTTATCCAGCGTTGGAATATTTTTTGTGTCTTCTATGGTGAAGACTGATACAAAATACTCGTTTAATGCCTTTGCCATTTCCATGTTCCCCACCAACAACTCTCCAGTCTCACCCTCCAATGGACCAACGTTCACCTTAGCCACCCTTTTTCTTTTTATATAGCTATAAAAACTCTTACTATTAGTTTTTATGTTGTTTGCTAAATTCCTTTCATAGTCTATTTTCCCCGTCTTAATTAATCTCTTAGTTATTTTTTGCTGACCTTTAAATGCTTCCCAATCCTCTACCCTCCCACTATCTCTGGCTACCTTATATGCCCTTGCTTTCAGCCGAATACTATCCTTTATAGTTTTACTGAGCCATGGCTGACTGTTCTTACCCTTACCCCTTTTTTTCTTCATAGGAATAAATTTTTCTTGAAGATTATACAGTATACCCTTAAACGTACACCACTGCTCATGTACCGTCTTATTCTTGAGTCTGCTATCCCAGTCAACTTTGATCAGCTCAGTCCTCATACCTTCATAATCCCCCTTATTTAGACTAAGCACCCTAGCCTGAGTTTCAACCTGCTCCCCTTCTATTTGAATATGGAATTCGACCATATTGTGGTCACTTGTTCCCAACGAGTCCCTAACTATGACATTTTTAATTAATCCTGCTTCATTACACAGGACCAGATCCAAGATTGCCTCCCCCCTTGTCGGTTCTGTGACATACTGTTCTAGGAACCCGTCTCTAATACATTCTATAAACTCTTCCTCTAGTCTACCCTGCCCAGTTTGGTTTGCCCAATTAATATGAAAATTGAAGTCCCCCATGATTACAGCAGTTCCCTTTTTACATGCGTCAACTATTTGCAGATTTATGTTCTGACTAACAGCGTCACAGCTATTTGGAGGTCTATAAATTACACCCACTAGTGTTTTTTTCCCCTTATTATTCTCTATCTGTACCCAAGCTGTTTCACTATCCTGATCCTTCAACGCAATATCCTTCCTCTCTATTGCCGTTATTCCCTCCCTTATTAAAAGGGCCACCCCTCCTCCCTTTCTTTCCTGTCTATCTTTCCTAATTGTCGAGTACCCCTCTATATTTAACTCCCAGTCCTGTTCCCCTTGCAGCCATGTCTCCGTAATGGCCACGATATCATAACTATATATACTTAATTGCACCGTTAATTCATTTATCTTATTACGAATACTCCGTGCATTTAGATAAAGCACTTTCAGATGATTTTTACTACCCTTCCTTTCCGTTTTTGCCCCTTTTACATCTACAGCTTTATCTTCACACATTCTGTCTCCTGTCACATTTTGACTTTCCGCTTCCCCACTGATACCCTGCTCTATTTCCTCTACCCCTGCCGTTATTACCCCCCTTGATACCTCCCCCCTGCTACTTAGTTTAAAGACCTCTCTACTGCCCTAGTTATATGATTTGCCAGGACCCCAGTCCCAGCACCATTCAGGTGAAGTCCGTCCTTACAGAACAGATCCCCCCTGTCCCAGTACTGGTGCCAGTGGCCCAAGAAACCAAACCCATTATTCCCACACCAGTCTTTGAGCCACGCATTTAGCTTTTTAATTTTACGTACCCTCGCCGATTTGGCCCGTGGCTCAGGTAGCAATCCGGAGATCAGTACCCTCGAGGTTCTGCTTTTTAATTTATTCCCTAACTGCTCAAACTCCTTCAGCAGATCCTCCTTCCTCGTCCTTCCTATGTCATTGGTCCCCACATGGACCACGACCACTGGATCCTCCCCCTCCCTCTGCAAATTTCTCTCCAGCATCGCAGAAATATCCTTAACCCTAGCACCGGGTAGGCAACACAGCCTTCGGGACATGTTCTGCTGGCCGCAGAGAACCTTATCTACCCCCCGAATAATACTATCCCCTATCACTACGGCATTTCTTCTAACTCCCCCCTCTTGAATGGCCTCCTGATCCACGGTGCTGCAGCCAGGTTGCTCATCCCTCCCACAGCCCCTGATCCCGTCCTTACATTGAGTAAGAGCCTCGGTCATGCTCGTCAGGGACAAGGGCTGTGGCTCCTGCCGCATCTCCTCCTGGTTCCCCCTACCTGCCTCGCTTATGGCCACACCTTCCTTTCCTTGCTCACTGCCTACTGAATTAGTTAAACTGGTCGGTGTGACCATCCCCTGGCACAAAACATCCAGGTAATACTCCCCCTCCCTGATGTACCGCAGCGTATGAAGTTGGGTCTCCAGCTCATAAATGCGGAGCTGGAGTTCCTCTAGCCTCATACACTTACTGCAGCTGTAGGGATCTTCTACATCAATGGTGTCGACAAATTCCCACATCTCGCAGTATTGGCACATCTCCTGACCGCCCATCTTATATAAGTAATTAACTGGTCCTATTTAAGAATCCCCTACTGTATTGATATACCCCTTATTTATATAATCCTACCTCCTATAAATGGGAAAGTACTCACCCCAGCCGTAAATTACCTACTGGTTTGGCTGTCTAGTGGTAATTCCGTCCGCTCTTCCTGTCTGGTCCACTGCTCCCTTGCAGTGCGTGGCAAACCTCTTTGCCTCTGTTAGTCTCTGTTAGTCTCTCGAGCCGCGGCTCCGTCCGTCCTCCCTCGGCGACAGCACCTGTGGCACCGCGGTCGTGACGTCCCTGGTCCGTCGCCGGGCCCGACCTCTCTCTCAATTCGCTTCGTCACTCCGTACCGCGGGCCGCTGCTTCCCCTCCCTCGATCGCTCTCGGCCCGAGCTCCTCGCACTCTTCCCCTGGCGCGGCCTCTGCTGCTCCTGCTGCCGCCTCACCCTTCCCCGGCGCGGCCTCTGCTGCTCCTGCTGCCGCCTCACTCTCCCCCGGCGCGGCCTCTGCTGCTCCTGCTGCCGCCTCACTCTCCCCCGGCGCGGCCTCACGACGCTGCTGCCGCCGCTGCTGCTACTGCCACCTGTCTCGGCCTTTCACCGGCGCGGCCTCTACTCGGCTCCGCCCTGCCAGCTGGTTCACTGTGTGTCCCCGGCGCTGCTGCTACTGCTCCCAGTCCACGGCGCGGCCTCCCGGCGCTGCTGCTGCTGGCGGCGGCTCTGTGACTGTCCCCGGCGCTGCTCCCTGCCAGTGAATTCTCTGCCACAGAAGGTCGTTGAGGCCAGTTCATTGGCTATATTTAAGATGGAGTTAGATGTGGCCGTTGTGGCTAAAGGGATCAGGGGGTATGGAGAGAAGGCAGGTACAGGATACTGAGTTGGATGATCAGCCATGATCATATTAAATAGCGGTGCAGGCTCGAAGGGCCGAATGGCCTACTCCTGCACCTATTTTCTATGTTTCTATGTTTCTATCAGGAATATTGTTTGTGTCCTCCATAGTGAAGACAGATCCAAAGTACCTGTTCAACATAGAAACATAAAAATTAGGTGCAGGAGTAGGCCATTCGGTCCTTCGAACCTGCACCACCATTCAATATGATCATGGCTGATCATCCAACTCAGTATCCCGTACCTGCCTTCTCTCCATACCCCCTGATCCCCTTAGCCACCAGGGCCACATCTAACTCCCTCTTAAATATAGCCAATGCACTGGCCTCAACTACCCTCTGTGGCAGAGAGTTCCAGAGATTCACCACTCTCTGTGTGAAAAAAGTTCTTCTCATCTCAGTTTTAAAGGATTTCCCCCTTATCCTTAAGCTGTGACCCCTTGTCCTGGACTTCCCTAACACCGGGAACAATCTTCCTGCATCTAGCCTGTCCAACCCCTTAAGAATTTTGTAAATTTCTATAAGATCCCCTCTCAATCTCCTAAATTCTAGAGAGTATAAACCAAGTCTATCCAGTCTTTCTTCATAAGACAGTCCTGACATCCCAGGAATCAGTCTGGTGAACCGTCTCTGCACTCCCTCTATGGCAAGAATGCCTTTCCTCAGATTTGGAGACCAAAACTGTACGCAATACTCCAGGTGTTGTCTCACCAAGACCCTGTACAACTGCAGTAGAACCTCCCTGCTCCTATACTCAAATCCTTTTGCAATGAAAGCTAACATACCATTCGCTTTCTTTACTGCCTGCTGCACCTGCATGCCTACCTTCAATGACTGGTGTACCATGACACCCAGGTCTCGCTGCATCTCCCCCTTTCCCAATTGGCCACCATTTAGATAATAGTCTGCATTCCCGTTTTTGCCACCAAAATGGATAACCTCACATTTATCCACATTATACTGCATCTGCCAAACATTTGCCCACTCACCCAGCCTATCCAAGTCACCAAGTCAATAAGAGCAGGTATGAGGGATAAAAATGCTGGAGAAACTCAGCAGGTGAGCCAGCATCTATGGAGCGAAGAAAGACCCATCTGAAGAAAAGTCTCGACCCGAAACGTCACCTATTCCTTCACTCCATAGATGCTGCCTCACCTGCTGAGTACCCCCAGCATTTTTATCTACCTTTGATTTTTCCAGCATCTGCAGTTCCTTCTTAAACAGGTATGAGGCAGTGCATTTGTGAGGTAAGGAGAAAATATACTGTACCATTAATGGCTAAACCCTTAACAGCATTGATGTACAGATGAACTGTCGGGCCCATGGCACAAGGAAGGTTGGGCAGTGTGGCAGGCCTGGCTTGCCCGCTGTGGTTGAGCCGCAGGACTGACTACCATCGCCCGGTGGGGGTAACAACATATCGCCTCAGCGCAGAGGGAGAATGAGGAGGGAAGAGACTGTAACTTTAAGACTTTTGCCTCCATCACAGTGAGGAGGTGCCTGTTGAACTCACTGTGGTGGATGTTAATTTGTGTTTATTTTGTGTTTTGTTCTTTACTATTAAATGTATGGATGCAGGCAACAACATTTCGTTCAGACCAAAAGGTCTGAATGACAAATAAAGGATCAAGAAGATCAAGGAACTGGAAAACACGTTTAAAGAGGGAAGCAGCCGAGCTTGAAGAGGATAACTACGGAGCCCAACTACTGCTCAGCCCCGAGGACCGGACAACTGGAGAAGAATGTGGAGAGAGTCACCGACGGCGGACACAAGAACAAATGGTTGGTAAGAAACACTAGGCACCCTCAAGTTTGGCTGCGAGAGGCACCCCCTCTCGCATAAAGGCTGAATGGTAGCTGCGTGAGAAGAGGGATGACGGTTCGCTGGACGGACCGGTTCAAGGTGACGGGTGTAACGGGACTTTATGGCCAACTGCAGTTTGGATTTTGAAAATATTGTGCTGATGTATAGTTATAATTTATTGGACTGTATGCAAAAAAAGAATGCTGACACAAGAAACTGAAGATCCCGGAGATGAAATAATACAAAGAGTCTGAAGGGAGAGAGTAAGAAGGAACTGCAGATGCTGGTTTAAACCGAATGGGTGACATTTCGGGTCGAGACACTTCTTCAGACTGAAGAAGGGTTTTGACCCAAAGCAGCACCCATTCCTTCTCTCCAGGGATGCTGCCTGTCCCGCTGAGTTACTCCAGTCTTTTGTGTCTATCTTCAGTCTGGAAGAACTCAGTAGGTGAGACAGAAACGAATAGTCAACATTTTGGATCAAGACCCTTCCCTTCATTTGGACTGGTGCTGTTGATGCTGTTGTGAAGGGCCAAGGCACCACCGGGAGAAATAAGCAAAACTGCAGATCTGCCTGAAACCTCAACCATCCCACTTTCTGCATTCTTAACAGAACAGTCAAGAATTGCTCAGATATTACATTCAGAGTAAACGTCTCTGTACTATTTCTACTGTCAGGTCTCTCAATCATCAATAAGAAAAGCTCAACTTTGTGATTTTTGCCATCTCACAATATTCCAGTGACTTCCAGGGATGCAAGCAACCCAGGCGGAATATGAGATGCTGTTCCTACAATTTCCGGTGTTTCTCACTCTGGTAATGGAGGAGACCCAGGATAGAGAGGTCGGATTGGGAATGGGAGGGGGAGTTGAAGTGCTGAGCCACCGGGAGATCAGGTAGGTTATTGCGGACTGAGCGGAGGTGTACGGCGAATCGATCGCCCAACCTCCGCTTAGTCTCCCCGATGTAAATCAGCAGAAACGCAGCAACTATTTGGTGAATAGAAAGTTTCCAAGCACCAATGAAATAAATGAAGAGAAAATTTGTCTTCAGCATTATTCAAGGTTTAAAAAATTGTTTGGCATTCTTATTCTTAACTCTACTTATTTGGTTATTAGATTCATAGTCATACAGTATGGAACAGGCCATTCGGCCCGACTTGCCCAGGCTGATCAATATAGTCCCACCTGCCCGCGTTTGGCCCATAACCCTCTAAACCTGTCCTATCCATGTACCTGTCCAAATATCTCATTAAACATTATGATAGTACCTGCCTCCTCCGGCAGCTCATTCCAATCCTTTGTGCAAAGAAAGTTACCCCTTGGGCTCCTATTAAATCTTTTCTACTATGGGTAAAAGATTAACCTAATCTATTCCACTCATGTTTTTGTGCACCTCTAAGATCACCCCTCATCCTCCTGTGTTTCAAGGATTAAAGTCCTAGTCTGCCCAACCTCTCCCTATAGCTCAGACACTCAAGTCCTCCCAATATCCTCATCAATCTTCTCTTCACCCTTTCCAGCTTGGCAACATCTTTCCTATAACATGGTGCCCAAAACTGAACACAATACTCTAAATGTGGCCTCCATATGTCTTAGACACTGTAACATTACCTCCTAACCTCTATACTAAATCAGTCTGACTGACGAAGGCCAATGTGCCAACAACCTACTTGATCACCCTAGCTGCCTGTGATGCCACTTTCAAGGAATGATGCACCTGCATTCCTATATCCCTTTGCTCTGCAACACTCCCCAGAACCCTTCCATTCTCCGTGTAGTGCCTGCCCTTGTTACACTGCCCAAAATGGAACACCTCACACTTCACTGTATTAAATTACATCAACTATTCCTCAGCCCATCTGCCCAACAAATCAAGACCCAGCTGTAATTTTTGACAACCATCTTCACTACTATAATACCACCCATATAAGTGTCACCCACTAATCATGCCTTGTATATTCTCATCCAAAAATATTAATATTGACCCAGATCAAATGTCTTGCCTTGCTGAAATCCATATATACAATGTCTACAGCTTTGCCCTCATCAACTGTGTTGGTCACATCTTCATTAAACTCAGATTCGTGAGACATGATATCCCACGTACAAAAGCATGCTAAATATCTCTAATCAGCCTTTGTCCATTTGTGGCACCCTGGTGTACACAAACTAATAAACTAGTCAAAAGACTAAGGACAAAGGAAATTTATTGCCACATACACCAATTGGTGCTGTGAAATTTGAGTTCAATTGCAGCCCACAAATAAGATAAACACAACAGATAAAACATAAAACAACCCCCCACAGTGGAATCAACGTTTCCCACTGAGGTTCAGTCCTCTTCTTCTTGTTCACCCGTGGTCGGGGCCTATTTGAGGCCTCCACAGTCGCCGCTACGGATGGCCCAAAGTTTCAGGCCGTCTTGCCGGATGATGGTACTCCAGCATCAGAAGAACACTCTCAGCGGCTTGGACTGTCTGAATCGGCCGCTTACTACTGGAGACCGTGGTTCCCGAAGTCCACAGGCCGAGCTGGGCGGAGCTCCAACACTGGTGACCTCGGCGAAAGATCCCAGGCTTCCGCGATGTTAACGTCAGTGCCGCCCGCAGCTCCACGGTGTTAAAGACGGCAGTCCCAGCACTCTGGAGCTCCACACGGTGGCCTCGGTAACGCATCGGCCACTCCACAATTGTACCTCAGTGCTGCGCCACCGCTGAAGCTGAAGTTCTAGCCGGTCTCTGGCAGGAAAGGTTGTGCCAATCCAGATAGTAGGCCGCGAGGAGGGGGCGAAGATGCGACTCGGAGGAAAGACGCATCCTCGACCCAGGTAGCGACTGTGAAAAACAGTTTCCCCCTCACCCCTCCCCCCCCCCACATAAAAAGACTAAAGGACCTCCACAACAGAACTCTTTGACGGACTAAAAGTTTTTAAAAAAGGATGAATGTACGAACAGCAGCAGGCGAAGCTGCAACACTCAATGGCGCCACTAATCTGATCTAATCTTATATCCCTCACCATTGTAGTGATATGTAAAGATAAGCAGTGTGGTGAGGTGTGAGAAAGGGGATTTGAATGGCCACATTGCAGACTTTGAAATAAATGTGATGTTATTGTGCCGACACGTGACACACATCAAGGAGTAGGCACGTTGATTCTGCTTCACCTTCTCTCCAGTGATATTTAATGATGAAGAAGAAAAAAAAATGAAAAGATGAAATGAGCTAGTTTCGGTGAAGACTACTTGCCTAATCCTGTCTTCTCACAAATATATCATCATATTCACATGCTGAATGTTCCCATTGTTTCTCCTTTAATGGCACACTGCTTCAAGTACTTAACCTTTCACAGACATTTTAAGCATAAAATGAAAATAAATTATTACAATGCAATGTTATGAATTGAAACTTCCAACTATTGCCCTTGTATTTTATATATGTTCCAAAATAACAATGATAATGATCAGCCATGATCATATTGAATGGCGGTGCAGGCTCGAAGGGCCGAATGGCCTACTCCTGCACATATTTTCTATGTTTCTATGTTTCTATAATGACAACAGAAGTTGATGGTATCACACAACAGGTCAGATCAGCACAGACAAAGAAAGTGGAGAGTAGCTTGATTTTTAGGCACCGGAAAGGAAACTGTTGAATTAGTATTTATCACTACTGCTTTACACACATAAAAAGACAACTCGCAAATGCAAAGGATACAAATTATTATCAAATTATTTACACTTGTATCATACGTGCTTTAAAGTAATGGCATAACATTAGTGGAATTGCAAAATTCAATTTTCACCTCGTATTATCTGCATTTGAAATCCTTTGGAGAACCAGCATTAATAACACAGAATGACAATGCAAGAAGATATTTGGTGATCAGAAATTGGATTAAATTGGTCCTAAAGTTGTTTCAGTTTAGGTATTAACAGATTCCTGAGTGGTGTGAAATATCTTCCTTCTAGCTTAGATTAACTGGCAACACTTAACTTCAAATATGTAGTCACATCTATGCATGAAAAGAAAAATGGACCATCTGATTTTTAAATAAGTACATTTTATAAATCGCTTTGAATTAAAATTAAAAATGCTAGGCATGCTCGGGATCGTAAATATTTAAAGAATACTGTTAGATTGACATTTGGGGAGGGGCACCTAATCAAATAGTCCAATTTTAAATGCTAATCCTTCTATCATTTTTACATGCTGATTAATCTGCAATGGAGTTTCATCCTGCTTAATTCCTAAATTAGACTCTATTCATATTTATTTTAATTATTTGATTATTTGATGTAATGTTTAATCTATTTGGGAAATGAGTAACAATTTGAAATGCCTTAATGTCAGGCTAGAAGTGTCTTTCCATTACTTCAAAATGACATGTGTGTGGTACATGCAGAATTAGAATTGGCTATCAGTGCAAAATCTACAATGGCTAAACATGGCTGGTTGTGGGAGCCCATTTATTGGAATCTTGATATAATGAATGAGCCCTGATAAGTTTATATATGACAGCCAGGACTTCAGCCATTGAATTGCTGCCATCTGATCATCTCCATTGTGCTGGGATGGCATGTGTTATACTCGAATAAATTGGTGTTGTTTAAATGTGAATCGCATTATCAATGTAGTGTAATAAAGCATTATGAAATCTAATTATTTGAATTAATCTGTGCACAAAAACAGACATTAGTCTATTTGCAGTTTTAAATAGCGGTGGTGTATGGAGGTAAACAATGGCGCTGGTGAGCAGGCTAAGCGATCACCTCCCAGACCCTTAGAAGTGCTCTGGATGTTCGAAGGTCAGCTGAAGGTGGGGTGCCCTGGGCACGTATATGGCATGGTGGCCATGTGAGGTGAGAGACAGCTCTCTCATACGTCTGCATGTCCGGATGGAGGTGTGAGGTGAAGGTGCCTCAGTGTGATCTACTATCTTATAGTCTTGTACTTAAGTATGATTGTGTCTAATGTGTAGTTCGATTGTTACAAGATTGTATGCAAAAAAAGAATATTACTGTTCAATGGATTCAATGGGTTGCTTTATTTGTCACACATGCAAACTGTCAAGTCAAGTCAAGTCAAGTTTATTTGTCACATACACATACAAGATGTGCAGTGAAATGAATGTGGCAATGCCTGCAGATTTTGCAAAAACAACAGAACAGAATAGAACAGAACCAGTTTTAGAAAAAAAAAAAAAATAAAATTAAAAAAAATATATATATTTTTTTAAAAGACACAACAAAACAGTAAATTAGTTACTGCACAGTGAAATTCTTTTTGCACATACACATGCAGGCATCACCATGTGTTGGTGCCAATTCCAAAGTCCGGTCAGCCCACGTGTTCGATGTACTGGAGCAGATCCCCGCAAAACAACTTCCCTCTCCTTGTCCGGCCAAATTTGTGTCCCAGGGGCGCCTCATGCAGCTGACCTTCAAGGCACTGGAGGCGATACCCTGGTCCCTCCTCCTACTGGCCCAGGCCTACTACCCGACATCCCCAGCTCCCTCCCAGTTCCGCCAACTGATGAGCCTTACGGGCAGATCCGCAGTCGGACGAGCCTTCGGGTGGGGTCCCAGTGACCAGCGTCTCGTGGCACCTCAGGAAGATGTCCGCTGCGTTTCCACATAAGTACATGTGAGACTAACGTACCATTGAACATGACAACAAAAGTTACTTCACACTCCAGACAGACAAAAAGCCAGGATATCAAACTAACAGAAATTTCAAGGCAATACGAACGGCAAGAACAGAGTAGGGCATAAGATTCATTTATCTTCTTTTATTCTGTTTCCGAATGAATGCGTGTAATTTAGACTCACATTGGATACTTGATTAAATTAATATTAATGTGCTACACATTTATTTGGCCTGATCTTTGACATGCAATTGAATATGAGGGCAACATGTGTAATTCTTGAAAGAGAACAATTTATTTTTGAACTGGAACAATGCACATCCAGATATCCAATTCTTATCTTTAAGCTAGGTTGTCAAATGCTCAACAGATGATTAAGAACTTATGAAAATGTAAGCACGGTTCCAATACAGGAAGTATAACTACCAATTTGCTTATGCAACATCCTGCAAATGGCAGAGAGCAATGATGGAAAACCTGAGGGATAAATGTATGCGATGGGAAGAACTCATCATTCCTTCAGACCAGGTCTGCAGATTGTTTGTGTTGAACTGTGAGGACAGAGGAGAGCTGATTATTCCTTCAGAATTGCAGAGAGATATCAGCGTTGCATCTCTCATACAGAGATGTGCATGCAGCCACTGAGGCAAAGCAGAAACCTTCAGAAAATAGGAAATTAAGAATGTTAAGGATGATAAGTTAGAACCATTCATCTCAACCAATTCAGCTCATGATTCAAGATCCATCATGCTCCGAGATGATAATAAATGTGCAATCGAGGTAGCTTTTTCTTTAATACAATCTGTCACAGTCTTTAATATTTATACTGCTGTAGCTTAGTCTAAGATCAATTACTTCATGACCTAACAGCCTTAGCAGCAAGAACAAAGAAACTGAGGTCTAGTGGAGCGGCCATTTTGCAGAGGCCATTTTGAGAGCGACTGTATTCAGAAGGAGGTCAAAGAGAGTGCCTCTGTGAATATCAGGCTTCGGTGAAGTAGGCGAGCAGAAGCAAGGCAAGAACAAGGCAACGTGTTTCAGGTTTACTTATTTTTAAGTCTGCTAGATCTGTATTAAGGGGGCAGTAATGTCAGTCAGTGGAGTAGTCTGCTCCCCTTGTCGGATGTGGGAAATCATGGAGAATGTGGAATGTTCCTGACATTTAGCTCAGCTTAATTCAGTTTAGTTTTTTTGTCACATGTACCGAAGAACAGTGAAAAGCATTTTGTTGTGTGCTAACCAGTCAGCAGAAAGACAATACATGATTATAATCAATTAATTTACAGCTAAGATAAGGGAATAACATTTAGTGCAAGGTAAAGCCAGCAAGGTCCAGCTAAGGATAGTCTGAGGACATCAAAGAGGTAGCTAGTAGTTCAGCACTGCTCTCTGGTTGTGGTGGGATGATTCAGTTGCCTGACAACTCTGCAGCAGGTGGGTCCAGCTACTGCTCCGCCATGGATCTGTTGGAGGAGCAGCTGAACACATTGACAAGCATAATAGTTTCAGGGAGTCAGTTGCACCAAAGATTCAGCCAGATAGATGGGTCACTGCCAGAACAGATAGGCAAGAAGTGCAAGAGTCCCCTTTGGCCACCTCCCTCCAATAAAAACAGAATACCATTTTGGATATTATTGCTGGGGGGAGTGAGGATGGAGGGTTTAGGTGGTCTCTCAGCCAAAATAGCAACAACAGGCAAAACAGTGCTACCATGTTGGCCTCTGTTGAACAGAAAGGTAAGGCCAAGTTAGGTGGGAATTAGAGATAGGGAACCCTATGGTCAGGGCTACAGACAGACATTTCTGTGGATACAAGCAAGACTCCATCGCGACGTCAACCGCCTCAATTTCTCCACTCCCCTGTCTCACTCCAACCTCTCCCCCCCCCCCCCCCCCCCTGAATGCACTGCCATCAAATCACTCCGCAACAGCCCAGATTGGGTTATCAAACCAGCCGAAAAGGGAGGTGCCGTGGTAGTCTGGCAAGTCGATCTCTACAAAGCTGAGGCCACGCGCCAACTCTCGGACACCTCCTCCTACTTAGCCCTGGACCATGACCCCACTGACGAGCACCAGGCCACCATCTCTAGCACCATCACCGACTTCATCAACTCCTATGCCCTGCCCGACGGAGCCTCCAACCTCATCGTTCCCCAGCCCTGCACGGCCCGATTTTACCTTCTCCCCAAAATCCACAAACTTGACTGTCCCGGTAGACCCATTGTCTCTGCCTGTCCGTGCCCCACCGAATTCATCTCCACATACCTTGACTCCATCCTATCCCCCTTGGTTAAATCCCTCCCTACCTATGTTCAAGACACCTCAGACACTCTCCGCCGCCTCCGCACATTCCATTCTCTAGGCCCTCACCTCCTCACCTTCACCATGGATGTCCAGTCACTCTACACCTCCATCCCCCACCAGGATGGTCTCAAAGCCCTCCGGTTCTTCCTCGACCAGAGGAGCAACCTATACCCAGCCACTGACACTCTCCTCCACCTAGCAAAGTTGGTCCTCACCCTCAACAACTTTACGTTTGACTCCCCCCTTTTCCTCCAAGGCGTAGCTATGGGCACACGCATGGGCCCCAGCTACGCCTGCCTCTTTGTCAGGTGTGTCGAACAATCCTTGTTCAATACGTACCAGGGCCCCATCCCCGACGTCTACCTCCGTTACATCGACGACTGCTGTGTGGCCACCTCCTGCACCCACACACAACAGACTGACTTCATCCACTTCACCACCAACTTCCATCTGGCACTCAAATACACCTGGACTATTTCCGACACTTCCCTACCATTCCTTGACCTCACTATCTCCATCGCAGGTGATAGACTTCTCACCGACATCCACTACAAACCCATTGACTCCCATGGCTATCTGGACTACTCTTCTTCCCACCCTGCTTCCTGTAAGGACTCCATCCCCTACTCCCAATTCCTCCGCCTATGCAGCATCTGCTCCCAGGATGAGGCGTTCCACACCAGGGCATCTGAAATGTCCTCATTCTTTAGAGAACGGGGGTTCTCCTCCTCCACCTTAGATGAGGCTCGCACCAGGGTCTCTTCCAGACCCCGCAACACTGCTCTCTCTCCCCATCCCCGCACTCACAACAAGGGCAGAGTCCCCCTAGTCCTCACTTTTTACCCCACCAGCCGGCAAATACAACAAATAATCCTCCGTCATTTTTGCCACCTCCAGCGTGACCCCACCACTCGCCACATCTTCCCATCTCCCCCCATGTCTGCCTTCCGCAAAGACCGCTCCCTCCGCAATTCCCTTGTCAATTCTTCCCTTCCCTCCCATACCACACCCTCCCCGGGCACTTTCCGTTGCAACCGCAAGAAATGCAACACCTGTCCCTTCACCTCCCCCCTCGACTCCTTTCAAGGACCCAAACAGTCGTTCCAGGTGCGACAGAGGTTCACCTGTATCTCCTCCAACCTCATCTACTGCATCCGCTGCTCTAGATGCCAGCTGATCTACATCGGTGAGACTAAGCTGAGGTTGGGCGACCGTTTCGCCGAACACCTCCGCTCGGTCCGCAAGAACCTACCTGACCTCCCGGTGGCTCAGCACTTCAACTCCCCCTCCCACTCCGAATCCGACCTCTCTGTCCTGGGTCTCCTCCATGGCCAGAGCGAGCAACACCGGAAATTGGAGCAACAGCACCTTATATTCCGCTTGAGGAGTCTGCATCGCCACTGCCGCCACCCCCTATCAGTCTGAAGAAGGGTATCGGCCCAAAACCTTGCCTATTTCCTTAGCTCCATAGATGCTGCTGCACCCGCTGAGTTTCTCCAGCTTTTTTGTGTACCTTCGATTTTCCAGCATCTGCAGTTCCTTCTTGAACAAGACTCCAAGATGGTGTGTTGACTCCCTGGTCCCAGGGTAAAGGATGTGCCTAAGCAGGTACAGGATATTTTGAGGGGGGAGAATGAGCAGAAGTTAGCGGAGGAAGGGTGTTATTCTTACTGGTGGACAGTAATCAGTGTTCCGTCGGATTTAGTGCTGGGAATTCTATTGTTTGTGATATATATATATGTACATGTATATATATGTAAATAACAGTGTGTAAATGGACACAGGTCATAAGTTTGCTGATGCTGCAAAAAAATAGTGGTGTTTTGGCCAATGAAGAAGGCTGTAAAATGATACAGCAGTATATAGATCATTTTGGGATATGGATGGAGTAAATCATTTAAATTAAGCCACTTTCATCTTTTTAATTATTTAGGTATTTTAAAGTGTGTCTATAGTGTAATTTATCTTATAGTTAATGCATTTAATTTAATGAAAATTATTTGATTGAATTTAAATAGTTTTTAAATATCACTAGACTAAGTGGGACCCGTTGGGTCCCTGTCACACGGGAGGCCTGGTCCCCCAATGCAACCTGTTCCCCAATGCAATCTTTCACCACTCGCCCGTTTCCCCAATGCAATTCATCCTGCAACACAATATTGCACCACTCACGAATAGCCCGCAACTGCACAGGCACGTCTCATTTCCCTTCATCCCCCTGCACTCCCTCCCCCTCCTCTTCACCTTCCCTCTTCTTTCCCCTCTCCAACTACACTCCTCCAATCCCTCCCTCCCTCTCCTTTCCCCTACACTCAGTCACTCTATACCTCTTATCTCCTCCCTATACTCCTCCTATCACTCTACCCCCCACTTCTCACCTCCTCCTATCCCCCCACTATCCCTCCTGACCTCCCCCACTGCCCTCTCCCTCAATTTCCCACTCCCTATCTCCCCCATCCCATCCTCCCCCTCTATTTCCCCCTCCTCCCCCTCTATTCCCCCTCATCCCCCACTCTGCTCACCTCCCCCACTATCCCCCTCTCCCTCTCCACCCCTTCCTCTCCCTCAATCCCTCCACTCTCCCTCTTCACCTCCCCAGGATCTTTCCCCTCTCCTCCTCCCCTCCTCCCCTTCCCCAATCCTTCCCTCACCTCACACTCCCTCTCCTTTCCCCTTCCCTCAGTCACTCTCTCCCTCCATCCCTCCATCCATAAAAAGAAGCATCTGCAGTTCCTTCCTCCACAGGTTATTTTATTGTTAGCTGTGGTTGAGATCCCGTTGACGACGATTGGACCAGTTTGCATCATGTATGTGAGTTACTCAAACTCCGCGCAAACCTCTTAGCCACCCTGCAACCCTCCCGCTGCCCACTCCGGCTCAGCCTCCGCTCGGCCCGTCCACACCCAGCCCGCCCGCCCGCTGCTACCACTCGGCCCATCCCCATCCTGCCCACCCGCGCACCTGCCTGCGTGCTCGTTGCCGCCACCGGGCCGCGCGGGGCGGGGATGAAGTCAGTGTTCGTCACTGTGAGCACCACAAGTTTCGATGAGCTGGTGGAGAAGATCTCCTCTGAGAAGGCCGTGAGGGTGGGGGGAGAGAGGAGTTTGTGAGTGAGGTGGGACAGGTAGCCGCCGGTGGCGCATGAAGGGGCATCACCATCCCGGCCGTGGCATTGAATGATAGGAGCAGAGACCAATCGGCATGGCACTGACTGAAGAAATCTGCGCATGCACGGTTTTAAACATTTTTAAACCTCGATAACTTTTACAATATATCATGGATTGGAACAAAACTTGTTGCACTCGCAGCACAGGAGAACGGTCAGTAAACTGGCAAAAATAAAAAGCGCTTTCATGTACTGTTTTTGCGCATAAAAAAATAGCGCAAACCGGAAGAGCACAATATCTTAGTTCTAGTTATCTGATAGCTATTCAACATAGTCAACAACTGTTAAAACCCTTACAACTTTTACAACTGGCAGTCATTTGGGTAATACTTTATCAGCTCTTACAGGCTATGGGAGCACTTTAAAGGTGAAACTTTGCCACAGAAGGCTGTAGTGGCCAAGTCAGTGGGTATTTTTAAAGTAGTGTTAGAAAGATTCTCGATTAATACAGGTGTCAGAGGTTATGGGGAGAAAGCAGGAGAATGGGGTTAGCAAGATTGAAGGGCAGATGGACTTGATGGGCTGAATGGCCTAATTTTACTCCTATTCCTTATGACCTCCAAGGAGAGAGAGCTGAATGGATAGCAAGTTGGCTCCATGGAAGAGGGTGGTGATGCAAGGTTGCTTCTCAGTCTGGTGACTAGTGGTGTGCCTCAAGATTCGATGCTGCGCCCGTTACTGTTTGTCATCTACATCAATAATTTGGATGAGAACATACAGGGTAAGATTAGCAAGTTTGCTGATAATACAAAAGTTAGTGGCTTTGCAGATAGTGATGAAGGTTGTGAACGATTGCAACAGGATTTGGATCGATTGGCCAGGTGGGCGGAGAAATAGTTGATGGAATTTAATACAGAAAGTGTGAGGTGTTGCATTTTGGAACATTGAAAAAGGGCAGGACCTACACAGTAAACGGTAGGCCTCTGGGTAGTGTTGTAGAGCAGAGCGATCTAATAGTACAGGTGCATGGTTCCTTCAAGGTCGAGTCGCAGGTAGATACGATGGTCAAAAAGACTTGTGGCACTTTGGCCTTCATCAGTCAGAGTATTGAGTATTGAAGTTGAGAGGTCATGTTGCAGTTGTATAAGGCGTTGGTGAGACCTTATTTAGAATATTGTGTTCATTTCTGGGCACCATGTTATAGGAAAGATATTGTCAAGCTTGAAAGGGTTCAGAAAAGATTTACAAGGAAGTTACCAGGTCTAGAGGCTGTGAGCTATAGGAAGAGATTGTAGGCTGGGTCTCTATTCCATGCAGTGCACAAGGATGAGGGGAGATTTTATAGAGGTGTACAAAATCATGAGAAGAATAGAATTGGTGGATGCACAGAGTCTTTTGCCCAGTGTAGGGGAACCGAGGACCAGAGGACATAGATAAAGGTGAAGGGGAAACGATTTACCAAAAAGGGCCAAAGGGCCTGATTCCACACTGTATCACTCTGAATCTAAGACTATGTCCTTATGACTATGGGCTGGGTGATAACAAGTTTTCCAGACAGTGAAACTCAACAAAACGATGGTGAAACTTGTACGATGAATAGGATGGAGTAGGGAGGGAGAGCGAGGAGATGAAAGGGTTACTTGAAGTAAGAGCAATCAATATTCTTACTGCTGGGTTGTAAGCTGCCCAAGTAAAATATGAGGTGCTGTGGTGTGAATATAGAGTACTCTATGTAACCCTTTCTTTAAGTAACCCTTGCCACCACTCTCTCTCCGGTGGCCATCCCCCACCCTAGTTGTCCTGTTGTATTTCACTGTCTGTATAACTTGTTATCACCTTGCCTACATCCAACAATTCAACCATTCCTTGGTCTTGGTAACATTGAGGGAAAGATATTTGTTTATGACACCATTCGATCAGATCAATAGAAGTGCACACAGATTCTATGAATCATGAAAATTGTCTTTCATGTTTTAATCATTTGAGGACTTTAAGCAATGAAATGTAGTGAAAAACAAACGACAACATCAAAGCTAGTTACTTGCATTCATATACGGTAGCCTTACTAATGACATCACCCATGATGATTCTTAATAGACAATGATCTGCAAGCTTTATTGAGCTTCATCATCAAAACAAACAAACAGAAATGTGTCACTGCTCTGTTAACTCGACAATAGAGTTGATTTTTCATTCAAAAATTATTATCTAGGCAATATGCCTGTACATAAGATTAAATCATATTTTCCCACAAGAATAACAATAGATGGACACAAAGTGCTGGAGTAACTCTGTGCCCTTTATTGTAAACCTGTATCTGCTGTTCCCTGCATTGACAATTAACAATATATATTGATCACAATTTCTGTTGTCCCATTAAATGAACCATATCATAATATTTGAAAAGTGAAATACAAAACCATGAGCTCAAATTTGTTGATATCCAAAATATCCAGTGTACAAAACTGACAAAAATCTCACAGGAAAATAAAAGACAGAATGGTCATTTTAATGTATAATTATAAATAAGCAACTTGAAAATTTGAGGGAAGACATAAAAAGAATAATATGTAAAATAGCAAAAAAACAGAAAAAGTCTCTTAACCTCTGAAAGAAACAAAATTGTCAACATTGCTGATGGCCGCCTTCATCCAAAATTATTATATTTCTTCCAGAAATTTTTGTTACTGATTTGTTATTATTTCAGATTTTCACCATTTATTGTTTGTTTTAAACCATACAACTGCATAATGGTCTGAAGTTAGAAGATCTAACACTAAACAACTGGAATATGAGCATATGTTATACCTGGAAAGATGTTTAAATTGGATCATTAGATTTATGACTTCCATAAAAACCTGGACTAGATTCTATATTTGTTATCAGTGACTGAGTTAACCTAATAGACAATAGACAATAGACAATAGACAATAGGTGCAGGAGTAGGCCATTCAGCATTTAGAGCCAGCACCGTCATTCAATGTGATCATGGCTGATCATCCCCAATCAGTACCCCGTTCCTGCCTTCTCCCCATATCCCCTGACTCCACTATTTTTAAGAGCCCTATCTAGCTCTCTCTTGAAAGCATCCAGAGAACATGCCTCCACCACCCTCTGAAGCAGAGAATTCCACACCACTCTCTGTGAGAAAAAGTGTTTCCTCGTCTCCGTTCTAAATGGCTTACTCCTTATTCTTAAACTGTGGCCCCTGGTTCTGGACTCCCCCAATATCGGGAACATGTTTCCTGCCTCTAGCGTATCCAAACCCTTAATAATTTTATATGTTTCAATGAGATATCCTCTCATACTTCTAAACTCCAGAGTGTACAAGCCCAGCTGATTCATTCTCTCAGCATATGACAGTCCCGCCATCCCCAGAATTAACGTTGTAAACCTATGCTGCATTCCCTCAATGGCAAAAATGTCCTTCCTCAAATTAGGGGACCAAAACTGCACACAATATTCCAGGTGTGGTCTCACTAGAGCTCTGTACAACTGCCAAAGGACCTCTTTGCTCCTATATTTGATTCCTCATGTTATAAAGGCCAACATGCCATTCGCTTTCTTCACTGCCTGCTGTACCTGCATGCTTACTTTCATAGACTGATGTACAAGGACCCCCAGATCCTATTGTACTTCCCCTTTTCCCAACTTGTCGCCATTTAGATTATAATCTGCCTTCCTGTTTTTGCTACCAAAGTGGATAACCTCACATTTATCCACATTAAACTTCATCTACTATGCATCTGCCCACTCCCCCGACCTGCCCAAATCACCCTGCATTCTCATAGCATCCTCCTCACAGTTCACACTGCCACCCAACTTTGTGTCATCTGCAAATTTGCTAATGTTACTTTGAATCCCTTCATCCAAATCATTGATGTATATTGTAAATAGCTGCGGTCCCAGCACCGAACCTTGTGGTACCCCACTAGTCACTGCCTGACATTCTGAAAGGGACCCATTAATCCCTACTCTTTGTTTCATGTCTGCCAACCAATTTTCTATCCAGGTCAACACTCTGCCCCCAATACCATGTGCCCTAATTTTGCCCACTAATCTCCTATGTGGGACCTTATCAAATGCTTTCTGAAAGTCCAGCTACACTACATCCACTGGCTCTCCATTGTCCATTTTCCTAGTTACATCTTCAAAAAATTCCAGAAGATTAGTCAAGCATGATTTCACCTTCGTAAATCCATGCTGACTCGGACCGATCCTGTTACTACTATCCAAATGTTCAGATATCTCATCTTTTATAATTGGCTCAAGCATCTTCCTCACCACCGATGTCAGGCTCATGGGTCTATAATTCCCTGTTTTCTCTCTCCAGCCTTTCTCAAAAAGTGGGATAACATTAGCTACCCTCCAATCCACAGGAACTGACCCTGAATCTATAGAACATTGGAAAATTATCACCAATGCATCCACAATTTCTAGAGCCACTTCCTTAAGAACCCTGGGATACAGACCATCAGGCCCTGGGGATTTATCAGCCTTCAATCCCATCAGTCTATCCAACACCATTTGCTACCTAATGTGGATTTCCTGCAGTTCCTCCGTCAACCCAGATCCTCTGGCCACTACTATATCTAAGGATAAGGCGGAAATCTTTTAGGACCGAGATGAGGAAAACATTTTTCACACAGAGAGTGGTGAATCTCTGGAATTCTCTGCCACAGAAGATAGTTGAGGCCAGTTCATTGGCTATATTTAAGATGGAGTTAGATGTGGCCGTTGTGGCTAAAGGGATCAGGGGGTATGGAGAGAAGGCAGGTACAGGATACTGAGTTGGATGATCAGCCATGATCATATTGAATCGCGGTGCAGGCTCGAAGGGCCAAATGGCCTACTCCTGCACCTATTTTCTATGTTTCTATGTTTCTATCAGGAATATTGTTTGTGTCCTCCTTAGTGAAGACAGATCCAAAGTACCTGTTCAACTCGTCTTCCATTTCCTTGTTCCCCATAATAAATAGATGAGGTTGGAGGAGATGCAGGTGAACCTCTGTGGCACCTGGAACGACTGCTTGGGTCCTTGAATGGAGTCCAGGGGGGAAGGTAAAGCGACAAGTGTAGCATGTAGCATTCCCCTTCTCAGCTCTTCTTCAGCCCTCTAGTTCCTTCTCTTCCTTTCTTCTCCCCACCCCCACCACCCTACATCAGTCTGAAGAAGGGATTTGGCCCAAAACATTACCTTTCCCCCTCAACTCCATTCAAGGTCCCAAGCAGTTGTTCCAGGTACGACAGAGGTTCACCTGTACCTCCTCCAACCTCATCTATTGCATCCGCTGCTCTAGATGTCAGCTGATCTACATCGGTGAGACCAAGCGTAGGCTTGGCGATCGTATCGCCGAACACCTCCGCTTGGTCCGCATTACCAACCCAATCTCCCTGTGGCTCAGCACTTCAACTCACCCTCCCATTCCGAATCCGACCTTTCTGTCCTGGGCCTCCTCCATGGCCAGAGTGAGCACCACTGGAAATTGGAGGAGCAGCACCTCATACTTGGGCAGTTTGCACCCCAGCGGCATAAACATTGGCTTCTCCAATTTCCGTAGCCCTTGTTGTCTCCTCCCCTTCTCAGCTCTCCCTCAGCCCTCTGGCTCCTCCTCTTCCTTTCTTCTTTCTTCTCCCCACCCTCCCCACCCTACATCAGTCTGAAGAAGGGTTTTGGCCCCAAATGTTGCCTATTTCCTTCGCTCCATAGATGCTGCTGCACCCGCTGAGTTTCTCCAGCACTTTTGTCTGCCTTCACTGTACTAATTGGTGCACGTGACAATAAATGTAACTTGAACTTGAACTTGAATTTGAACAACATTGATATACCGAAGGAACCCATAACTCCCTGAAAGTGGCAACACAAGTGGATTGAGTGTTAAAGATGGCATATGGTATGCTTGCTTTTATTGGTCAAAATTTTGTGTAGGAGTATAGGAGTCATGAAGTCATGATGCAGCTTTCTTAGGACTTAGGTTAGCTCACATTTGCAGTATTGCAAGCAGTTGGTTACTCTATTGCAGAAAGTATGTTGGAGCTTTGGAAAGAATGCAGAGGAAGTTTACCTGGATAATGCCTTGATTAGGGGGTATTAGTTACATTGAGAGGTTGGACAGACTTGGATTGTTGCTCTGGAATGCCAGGGGTTGTAGAAGTACTTAAAATCATGAGAGGTGTAGATAGGGTAGACCTTTCACCCAGGATGGAAATAACACATACTAGAGCCTTAAGGCGAGATGAGGAACGTTTAAAGGAGATGTGCGGGGCAAATCTGTTACACAAATAATGATAAGTGGCTGGTGGTGGTGGTGGAAGCAGATAATATAGTGGCATTTACAAGACTTATTATAGCACATGAATATGTAGGGAACAGATGTTTATGGATTATGTGCAGACAGATAAGAGTTGGTCTTGACATTCTGTTCAGCACAGACGTTGTAGGCCAAAATGTCTGTACCTGTGCTGCACATTTCTCTGTTCTATGTCCTCTGCTGTGTGCTAATAGAATTGCTTAACATGATAACGTTTCTTAATGGATTGGATAAGCTTTTAGATACCATGGCTGAATTTAGAGGAACCAATTCTTAAAATTAAAGTTAGGCAATCAGGACCAAATCTATATAGTACTGTTCGACAAAATTAGTGAAAACATTGAACTTTCTTATCAGTGAGTTTCAATTTCAGAAGTCTCAATCTCAGAAAGATCGATTGACAAATCTGAGCAAAATAAAGTTTTAAAAAATTGCATTAAGCGATCAAAGACAAATAAATGGAGTTAGAAGAAGCTCATACATCGTGCAATTCAATGGTGGAACAAGCTCAAAGAGTGGCTGACAGTTGCATGGTTGTAATATAAAAGAATAATATATGACCAAAGCTCTCAAGTACTATCCATTTTTTCTCCTAAATACCTCAGTTAAATCCTTTCATGAAACCACACCACTGTTTAAATATTCTACTTCTCCAAAAACTGGAAAATGAATAAGCAACATAAAAGCACCGTATTACATCGTGATTTTAAACAAAAGCATAAAACAGCCTTGTATCATTGTTATAGGCCTGAACAAAACGCTCTTGGTCTTTGCAACATTTTGCTTTTAGTATCCATAGCAACCTAAGGCAATTATTCCAAATAAACTGCAAACAATGGTATTCTTGAGTGCGTAAAATATTAGATCAGTTGATTGCAAAAACTGTTAGATGGTTGTTTTTGATAGAGTTCAGTATCATTTGTGCTATTGATTTTCAGAAAAAAACTGATTGCAATAATTTTTAGGAAAATACAGAATTTCATGTTCTGTCCCTGGTCCAAATTCTGCCTGCCATGTTTATAGTGATACCCGAGGGCTGATCATTGGACATTTCTTATTTGTACCCCGCTAACCCACAAGTACTGCATATTTGATTCAAAAGCATTGGAACAGAACTAAATCAATCAGCCTCATGAACCTTTCCTGCCACTTAATGTAATTGCAGCAATTCTACATATCAACTCCAGCTACCCACCTTGGTTTCCATTCTAATTGAAACTGCATAATCACTGTATTTTTGACAAAAGACAGAATTACAAGAGTAATGATTGATTTATCATTCAAGTTTGTCTCATCAGAGTTTGATAAGTATTCATAATTTTAAAATAGTCTCAAACGGAATCATATTTTTTGTCAATACATTGACTAATTCTAAAATCAAATCCCTCATGTTATTATTCTCACCAGGTGACATGTGAACCAACACATTACAGTTGCTGAAAAACTGAATTGGAAATGTAAAACGCACAAATCACTTAATAACTCAGGTGGAAGCTATGGAGGGGGAAACAGAGTCTACATTTCATTGCCTCTATCTCCATAGACGCTGCTTCATCTGTTGAGTCCTTCTTACGGTTTTTTGTTTGTCACATGTTTTTTTTCTCTCAATCATTTTGATTCCCATTCTCTGTGATACAAAAAAATCTATCCTGCAATCAAAAATTATTCAGAAATATGCATTGATGATTAATGTAAAAATGATTTGAATGTTCTGGAAACATTTCAAAGCCATTGAGCAGCTGTTGCAATGCGGAAACTGTTGCAAATTTGAGATAAGCGGGCAGCTAATTTGTACAACATTCTCACAAAACCACAATGGGATCATGCTCAATATTACTTTAATAATATTGATTGAGGAAGAACTATTTATTGGGTACTGCAACAGGAGAACTCCACAGCTCTGCTTTAATGTTGCAGTGAGTTGTTTTATGTACACTTGAGAGGGCAGTCAATAGTTTAACTTCTTTTCCAAAAGACAGCACCTTGAACATTGCAGATTTGATCAGCACTGCGTTGAAGAGTCAGTCTTGATTATGTGCCCAGGACTCTAGAGCAGGATTTGAATCACAACCTTCTAAATCAAAGGTGAAAGTACTTCCTCTAAGCCAATGCTTTCAGTTAAAAGGTCGTATCCACTTTATGTGCTCAATTAGCTGATCCTGGTCAGTATGGAAAATAAAGGCTCCTTGTTTGTCAATAATAAAATACAAAGGGAAGGATCTACATTTCCACTTTTTCATTGTTATCCATTGATCAGTGTGAGCACATTCATGGTGTCAAAATGGGACATGACTGGGAATATTTTCAAAGAATGAAAAGATGTATGGAGATTTCTAACATCATAACAAAAGCGATTTCAGACAGTAGTAAAGATTTTAAATGCATATTTTGATAGCCTTAGAAATATAGAACCTGGGAAAAGAAAAAGGTTGTTCAGTTCCTCAAGTTTTAGTTTGTTGTAAGATCAGTATCTTAACTCCATTTAACTCTTATACTCTCCAGCTCTAATTGGCTGAATTCCTTTGGAATAAAATCATAAAGTCAGCTGAACATAAAACAATAAATTGCATCAACTTAAAAAAAAACTATTTTAACATTTGGTGATATTTTAAAACATTTTATTACAAACATATTTCTCATTTGAACCAGCTTCTATTAATTTTGTTGTTTCAATTCTATATAAGAATAAAGATGCATTGTAAAATAGATGCTTAAATTTTACTGAAAATTGTAAGAACATATTGTTAAACATTGCTGGCTTCTGCTAAACATAGACATATTATTTTCAGATTGCAAAACCTGTAACGCCCACATAATTATTTAAGAGCATAAAATTAGGTGGAATATTCAGGATTGTAAATGATGACTGGAAATTCTTCAACATTGGGATTTATAGACATTCTTTCATGGTAATTGTAAAAACAATCAAAGATCAAAAATAAAACAATTAGTATTGGGTGTAATTTAGATTTAACTAAGGGATTAAGGGATATGGGGAAAAGGCCAGAGGAATGGGGTACTAGTTTTGGATGATCAGCCATGATCCTATTGAATGGCGGTGCTGGCTCGAGGGACAGAATAGCCCACTCCTGCACCTATTTTCAGTGTTTCTATGTAAAACCGTTAGATAGAAAAGTAAAAACAGCAAAAATTGCAAACCTGAAGACTCTTGAGATAATATTAAATATTGTTGGTGTAATTTTTCCAGAAGACATTATGGAGGTTGTTAAGACTTGTTACGACAGGCAGCTAGCAAGATCATTTACCAGACATGGCAATAAACTCTAATGATGAGGAGTTATTTTGTTCACCCTGGAGATAAAACTGTTTAACTATGAGTTATTCAGGTCTTGAAATGCATTTTCTTTGTATCCGGTGGCTTTCTTCTGCAAATGAAAAGCATGTGATATTTTGATATATTTAGCTCTGCCATCTTTATACCTGGAGTTCTCAATTGCATTTTAGCATAAAGGATTATTATTAGCTAATATACTATGATAACTCATCTCTTTCAATAAGCATGGATTGTCATATTGTTAAAAGCAGAGGCAGTTTTCATTCTAATCAGAAAGTTAAATTATTAAAATAAGTAGTCTGTTGTTCAAATAATCTTGGTTATCTATGCTGCCCTTACATACCCTCTAATGACATAAAAATAATACACCTAGGGACTAATTTCTACTCATTAAGGAGGTATACTTGTTTTTTTGAATAATTCCAACCAACATCTAATTACTAGCATTGACTTTCCTCTGGTGCTCAATCAATATTCACTGGAGCTGCAAATGGAGCATGATTGACTCAATTGCTACCCTATTTCCAATGGTCCAACAGAAAACCTATAATTTCCTCAGTCAACAATGCAATCTGAGCCATAAATTTTGAGAAAATATAAATCGTAAGCCTATATTTATTATTATTATAAAAAACTTATTATTTTAAATATGGAACCTAAAAGTCTGGCACCACTGATATACCCAAACCCAGTGATAAGAACACAGGATCATATTTGCTTTGTGTATAATATGATTTTTTTTGGCACAATTATCAATTCATTGAAATGAGTGAAATTAGGACACTGTGGCCAACATTAAAAGATCAGAGAAGTGAAAAAAAGAACAACTTAGAGAGCAATGTCTCATTATTATAAACAGAAATATTGTGAAACAGTAGAACAAAGTATATTCAGTGCACAAGCAAAATTGCTTTTCATCGGATTTTGTGTAATCTAGGTTAAATCAATTCGTATTAAAAATATGCTTTATTAGTTAACAATTAAGGTAGTTTTAAACAAAATGTTAAAAATAAAGGTTTATGTTTTGTCAACTGTCCACTGTGTTCTATATGGAGTTAAACCTATAATCATATAGGTATGAAGCAACAACAGTGAGCCTAGTAGGCAGACACATAGTCTTACAATTTTGTTGCAAAAGTGCCTAATCAATAATAAGGTGTCAGATTTACAAAGATTGATCTGCTGTATTGTCAGATTATGGATAGATCGGTGCCAGTGAATTGAGCGAGAATTTAGCATTGCCATTTAAGATTTTCCTTTTTTAACCATTCACCCTGCAAATTCCTGACATGCAACACACAATCTCACGGTTTTATGTACTTAATTTTTGTCTCACCAATTAGTCTCCTAACAGTAGAAAATATGAAAATTTTTGTGAATATGGCTAAGACCAGTGCCTGGTTTGACTGACGTGCACATTGCTCAAAAGAAGCAATGTCCGAGGCAATAAAACACTAGAAAACATTAAGCTTAACTACAGTCTAAAAATGCAACAAAAAGATGCTGGAAACACTCAGCAGGTCAGGCAGCATCTGTGATCAGAAATAGATGTAATATATCAGGTCCAAAATGCTTTGTCAGCACAATTCTGACAAGGGGTCTTTGACCTGAATTATTAACCCTGTTCTTCTTCTCACAGATACTGTTTGATCAGTTGAATGTTTCTAGAATTTTCTGAGTTTTTGTTACAAATTTCCAGCATGTGCAATTTTTAACACATCAATTATAGCAACAATTTTTAACACAGCAATTATAACACAACAGATAGCGGAGTCAGGGGATATGGGTAGAAGGCAGGAACGGGGTACTGATTGTGGATGATCAGCCATGATTACATTGAATGGAGGTGCTGGCTTGAAGGGCCAAATGGCCTACTCCTGCACCTATTGTCTATTGTCTATAAATGTAAAATACAAGCATCCTCCAAACTTAAATTTTATTGATTCTGTTGAGGGGTTTAATTTGAGTTATTACTGGATCAGCAGATGTTGATATTTAAAAAAAAAATGCCTTATCACATTTCTGAATTGTTAATTGTTTTCATGTAGCCCAACCAAGGAATCATTTGATGTAGATAAATATTCTTTTGTCAGAAAGGAAATAAACTAGTTAACCCAGCTTTTATTTGTTTGGCAATTGGCCAGTAAATCAAGAGAATTTCACAAACTTCTTCAAATAGTTCTGTGGCATATTCAAAATTCACCCTAAGGAGTTAGACAAGGTCACATTTATCTTTTATTTCAAGGGGACTTTCTCTGCTGAAGTGACGATCACGAATGTCAACCCAAATTACATCTTGAAGTTCTACTGTGGAATTTGAAACTTCAGACTTCTCACCCTGAGCTAAGATATCTGAGCTAAACTGCCAATGCGGTTGATGTGATTGACTGATGACATCTGAGTTAATATTGCCTCAGATAGGCACTTGGGGTGCAGAAAATGGAGGAATATAGAATGTGTGCAGGCAGAGATTAGTTTAACGTGGCATCTTGTTTAGCAAGGACATTATTGACAAAAGCTATGTTTCTATGCTATGCTCTTCTATGTTCTATGTTTTAGATGATAGCTTAATGAATGTTGTATATTCACGTATTTTCTGCACCTATATATTTTGTTAGATACAAAATAGAAGCACGTGACAGTGGAAGGGCTGCCACAAGAGGCTGCAGATGCTGGAATCTTGAGCAGAGAATAAACTACTCAGTGGTTCGGGAAACAGTTGTGCAAGGAAATGGACAGTCCACCCTTCTTCAGATTCTGTCCCGACCTGAAACATCATCTATACATTTCCTCCTAGGGGTGCTCCCTGACCCAATGATTTCCTCCACCAGTTTGTTTGCTATTTTCCTGAGCTTAATTAAGGTTTGGATTTCAGATCAGGTTTTGCTTTTCAACATTAGTGCATTTATTCTGTGTGGCACGGTGGCGCAGCGGTAGAGTTGCAGCCTTACAGTGCTTATTTCATCAGAGACCCGGGTTAAATTCTGGCAGTGGGTGCTTGTCTGTACGGAATTTGTACGTTCTCCCCGTGACCTGTGCAGGCTTTCTACAAGAATTTGTGTTTCCTCCCACACACCAAAGACGTATAGGTTTGTAGGTCATTTGGCTTGGTATAAATGTAAACATTGTCATTAGTTTAGGATAAAGGACAAAGGACAAAGGACATTTATTGTTACATACACCAACATTTCACTGCGCAGTGAAATTTGAGTTACCATGCAGCACACAAATAAGATAAATACAAGACTTTAGAATTTAACAGAAAACATAAAAAACATTTCCCCCCCCACCTCCCACAGTGGAATCAACGTTTCCCACTGCGAGGGAAGTCATCAATGTTCAGTCCGCTTCCTCCGTTCACCCGTGGTCGGGGCCTATTGAGGCAGTCGCCGTAATGGCGGCCCGATGTTTTAGCCCCTCGAACGGAAGGACAATCTCAATGGCCCGGAGCCTACAAATCGGCTGCTTCCTACCGGGGACTGTGGCTTCCGAAATCCACAGGCCGAGCTGGGCGGAGATTCAACGCTGGCGACCTCGGCGAGAGATCCCAGGCTCCACCGTCAAAGTCAGCGCCGCCAGCGGCTGGATAGTCAGCGCCGACAGCGGATAGAAGCTCCCACCACCCGTGGCCGGAAGTTCCACAAACCACAGCCCCACGGTGTTCAAAGTCAGCAGCAAAGTCCCAGCACTCCGGAGCTCCAACACAGCGATTCCCGGTTAGGCATCGCTCGCTCCACGATGAAATCCAGTGCTGTGCCGCTGCTGAAGCCAGGAAAGGCCGCGCCAATCCAGATGGTAGGCCGCGAGGATGGGGCGAAGAAGCGGATCAGAGAATAGTCGCATCCTCAACCAGGAAGTGACTAAGAAAACCTATTCCCCCTACCCCCACATAAAAACGACTAAAAGACCTACAAAAACAAACTTTAAAACAGACTAAAAATAACAAAAAGAATGAAAGAACAGACAGCTGCAGGCGAGGCAGCCACACTCGATGGCACCACCACTCGGAGTGTGGAACCCGGATAGTGTTCATGTGCAGGAATTGCTTGTCATTGCAGACTCGATGGGCCAAAGTGCCTGTTTCCGTGCTGTATCTATACAAAACTAAAACTGGAAAGATTTTCAATTTCAGTTTTTGCTTGCAGGACATTAGACAAATGATCCAAAACACATGACCCGCTGAGTAGCACAACAAATTACAATGTACAATCCTAAAGATTCTGCAGAAAGCACTTAAATTTACCACAAAGTAGAATGCTGCATGGTGAACCAGGAACCAGCTAACAGTTGAAGAAACATTAATTCCAGAGTGAGCTAAAAATGCTTCTTCACAGACGAAAGGGATAAACATCAGCATCCCCAATGCATGCCTCACAGCTGGTACTCCTGCAACCTAATCTGCCCTCTAAGCATGCCGCAGAACTCATTCACTGATTTCAAATGCAGTCCCTGTTACTTGCTACAGGGCATATCGTATCACTCAGCACATAGTGACCCCCCCAAACAAATTCCTCTCTTGTCTATTTGCTGAGCAGATCACAGCTTCTTAAGCAGCCTTCTGTCATCTAAAATTGGATTATCTGTCACTTATTATTTTGCTTCCTGCAAAACTAAAGGAGCCACAGTGAAACAAAAACAACCTTCTCTACAAAAACAGAACAATTATACTTGAAAAATATCTAACAGTATCTCAACTCTGAGCGACAAACTGACATTTCTAAACCAGACCATTAAATATTAATATCCTGATGCTGGAATGTATTTTTAGTATATTTGCGATGTTTGTCTCACATATTATGTTTATAAATGTCGATAGTTCTTACAGCGATATCAGTTTAATGCTTCATCATTAAATATGACAAGGTTTGAAATGTATTAATTTATTTTGGAAAACCTGTCATTGTTTTATTCTGTAGACTGCAGAATGCTCTTTTATATTTGTCATCAATCTTTTATTTTTTTTCCGCATCATTCTGCTCCAGATGTGAGAGACATAAAGGTTCAATGCTGCAGAATCATCAAGGACTCCCGGAGTCAGTGCTGATCAGTGGCTTGGCCAGCTTCCCCACGGCAAAATACACATAATGGGAGGCCCTACGAAATGAAAACTGACATAAGCTCTTCGCACATATTAGTAAAGAAACATAACATTATTAACACAATTTCCAACTTGAAATTTACATCATTATATGCAGCAGTATTTTTGGGCAGAGGATTATGGTTTGTGCATTGCTGTTTTGACATTAATGTGCCGTTTAACTGTTTGTACTCTGAATTGTTTTTCCAGTTTTTAAATCAAGACGTGTTTTAATTTTTCAAGAAATTTGAAGTAAACTTTCTTCTCTTTTTGTAATATGTTGTATACTTTTACAGAAGCAGAAGACAGTGATTCAATTAAAGCTTTAACTGATTTTCTTGCACGTACTTATCCTTATAAATTCAACATCTTAATTTGCTATCATATGTTGAACGTGGTTAAATTGACCTTTAAGGTGCAAACAAAATTATCACAATTGCATGTTAATCTCCTTCTGTTTGTTTATCATTAGTTAGAAGATGCCCTTATTAACAATACTGGCATGTCAAGTTCTGACAAAAATCATTCCTGGTACCCCTATGATGAAAATAATAACACAGAGGCCTCTCCTGCCATCACAAGTCAATTTATGGACCAGATGAGATCATAAGGAACTACAGATGCTGGAGTCCTGAGTAAAACATAACATTACTGGAGTAACTCAGCAAATCAGGCAGCATCTGTGGAGGGAATGGATAGACGGCATTTCGAGTCAGAACATCGTCTACCAGTCCTTCCACGGGAGTTTCTAACGGACTAACTGATCCCCTTTCCAATACTATTTATTTTAACAGAAACATGTTCTGTGGGTCTCTAGCAATATTCTGACCCCATACCATCATTGTCCTACTCACAGAGAGCCAGTAGGTAAAATTTGGGCTTATCGTTAGGCATATCAGACAATTTGTATTTCACTGCCTGCTTTAATTATTGTGGGTTTTTTTTCTGTTTATCTCTTCTGTTTTTTCTTCTTGGTGTTTCTTAATTCTCCATTCCTTTTACCTCATTATGATTTGAATATTGCTTTCTTTCTCAGTATTTTTGGCCACCTACCAGCTATTTAAGTTTAATTTCCTTCATTAATTTCCAGCAGTGTTTTTCTATATTTATCTTCACAACATTATTTCCTTGCTATTATTAGCAGTCCGCCTTTCTTTATTCATGGTGTTTGTCATAATTTTCCCTCTGTTTTCTTTCAAAAAGAAAAACATACCATATTAAGAAAGGATACATTAATAAAATGATAGGAAGTGTATACAGTAGGGATTTTGGTAGGGTTCAATGAGACATGGTTGCAGAAAATCTGGTCTTGGAATCAAAACATTTCAGGAGAGAACATAATTAAAATCAATGAAAAATGAGAAAAGCTGGTGTATATCTTACAGAGAATATAACTACAGAGGGAAAATAAAATATTGTGACATTCATAAGATCTATCGGCAGATATGGAAGATAATATTGGAATAATCACATGAAAGGGCTCAGTCCATAGATAAATTAACAATGGAAAGGAGGTGGAGGAAGACATATCCAAATTAATTGAGCAAACTAGGGGAAAACATAGCATGATAATTAAGGGTGGGCTTCTACTGGCTCAAATGTCTTCCCTCGAGTTTCTGCAGTGGAAATGAAATCAGAAATTTGTGCAATATTGGGTGACCATTCAATCGACCTGGTGGGTGCCTGCCAGAAATCCCCCTACTTAGATCCCTGGGTTTCCAGTGGAAACCTGGAATAAATCATGAGCACCAAAGGCTTTGAGTAGAATAGTCCCTGGAACTTGATCATTAAAATGTAGAAAAATGTTAAACTGTCTAGTTTGGCTGGGAAAACTAAAGCAAAATAATATTATAATCTTATTATCTAAATAGTGAGGGAATGTAGATATCTGAGATGCAGGGGATTCTGTGTATGCAGGTGCATGGTTTATAATCATATAAGGGGCAAGGTTTGTGCCTCTACACTTTACTTGCATGTTTATATCGAAGATAGACACAAAAAAAGACTGTAGTAAGTCAGCGTTTCAGGCAACATCTCTGGAGATAAATAATAGGTGACGTTTCAGGTCGAGACCCTTCTTCAGACCTAGATTCAGAGGAAAGTGGAACAAAATATATGGATGGCACATAGAACAAATGAATGAAATATATGTAAAAAACAATGGTGATCAGGGAAAGATGGAGCCCATAATGGTCCATTGTTGGCTGTGAGATAGGTGATAATGAGTTTTACAGACAGTGAAACTCAACAGGACGACAGTGAAACTAGTACGACAAGTAGGTTAGGGAAGGGACAGAGAGTGAGGGGATGCAAGGGTTACTTGAAGTTAGAGAAATCAATATCCATACCGCTGGATTGTAAGCTGCCCAAGCAAAATATGTTTGTATGTTCACTCAGTCAGCATCTGGTACCTGTCCCTACTTTCCAACACGACTTTCTGATAATAAAGGTCCTTTATATGAGCCAAGAAATGGCGATAACTTTCCATATTTTGGGAGCCACTGTCATTGAAGATTCGTAGACTTCAATAATGATATTTAACACTACGTTCACTGCTGCATCCTTTGAAGCAAATATTTGAAGATCAGGATCTGAAACATAGAACAAAGCCCATGGTCTGCTGGAGAGCTGGACCCCCTGCCCTTAGGCATGGACCATCTTTAGAAAGGTACCTCACATGCTGATTTCACAAAATCCACCAACCCATGGATAGCTGTGAACCACCGTTTCTTTCAGGCTAACGTTCCCAGCATTAAAGATGTAAACACACTCAATCAGATCATCTAGGCATGCCTTAAATGATAATTCCGTCATGTCGATAATGATAGAGAAAATTATTCCAGGATCCTCCTTGAAAAAAATATAGTATACCTGGCTCATGAACACTCAACGTGAAAAAGGAATAGGTAAGAAACAAATCACCTTGAATCCTTTCATCAGATGAGTGTAAGAAAAATGGCAAAGGATAGGGCATCTGTGAGAGTGTTGAACCATCCATTCAATTAAGCATCTCCTCAACCACCTGAGGCACAGATGCAGATCCTGCAACCTTGGAATCCACAGAATAGAAGTGGAACCTAGTCATTTTTTAATCCCAATTGACTCGCAAAAAAGAATCAGTAGAAATTACATGATTTCTTTACAACTCCAGATTCAATGCCGACCTCCAGTGCTGTCTGTGTGTAGATTGTACATTCTCCCTGTGACCAAATGGGTTTCTTCTGGGTGCTACAGTGACATCTCAAATCTCAAATGTTTGCTGATATGTTAATTGGTGGCTCCAAAGCAAGTGGCTGATTGGAGAACTGAGAGATGAGAGAATACATTGCAGGGATGTTCTGGGGGAATAAGGTTGATGGTATTGTTCTGAGAACCATCAAGTTAATAGACTTAATGGGCTGAATGTCTACATCAGAAGAAAAATATTTAAAAAATGAAAAACATGACTAAGTATTGATCCTCTGACGTAAAGCCTTCCAGTCACTAAAAGTCTTATTAATCATTATTTTTCCTCCCACTGAATCTAACTTTAACCGTAATTACCATTTGGACCTTATGAACTGTCTGACATAGGGGTCATTTGACAAGCACCTTGCTAAATTTTGTTCTGGCAAAGACCTGAAGTGTTAGCTGTTTCTCTTTCCATGGATGCAATATTTTCTTTTGTTTTCATCACTAAAAGTATATATATTGTGCTATGTTTAAGAAAGAACTGCAGATGCTGGAAAAATCGAAGGTAGACAAAAATACTGGAGAAACTCAGCGGGTGAGGCAGCATCTATGGAGCGAAGGAATACATGACGTTTCGGGTCTAGACCTTTCTTCAGACTTCAGAATTTTATATATTGTGGTATCCTCCTTGAGCCTCCTTTTTACCTCACCTGAATCTTCAGATTCGATCTTCTTTTGTAAATTCATATTAACTATCTTTGGTTAACTTGCAGCTTTCTAAGCCTTTACTTACATTGGCTTTCAAAATTGTTTTCAGTAATATTGCCACCAAGGACATACATGTTGACACATGAAACTGCAAATGCAGAAATCTTGAGCAAAAAAATCCAACTGCTGGAGTAACTCAGCGGACCAGGCAACATCTGTGGAGGGAATGGACAGTGTTGAGATCTTTGTTCACTTCTCAATGTTAGGTTGTTTGGTCTATAGTTACATAAGGTCATAAGTGATAGGAGTAGAATTAGGCCATTCGGCCCATCAAGTCTATTCCGCCATTTAATCATGGCTGATCTATCTCTCCCTCCTAACCCCATTCTCCTGCCAACTCCCCATAACCTCTGACACTTGTAGATGTTATTTGCTTGTTCCTACATTTGTAAACAACGATGCGCAGTCTCAGGTTACAGGGCTAGAGATTTATGAAGTAGATGAGGAGAAATGTCTTCACTCACAGGATGCTGAATATACAGAATTTGCTACCACCAATTAATGTAGAAGACAGATTTTGAGCTATATTTAAGAAAGAGACAGACATATTTTAGACAAAAGGCATCAATTGGTCAACAGATAGGGGAAAAAGGCAGTTGGAAAATTTAATACACAGGATCAGCCATGATTGTAATGAATGGTGAACAAGGTTGGAAGGGCTGAAAGGCCTATTCCTGCTTCTATTTTCTATATGCCCTTGTTCCTGTTAGCAAATGTGTCCAAGTCATTTATATATATCACAAACTGCTATCCCAGCAAAGACACCTGCAAAAATCCACTGGTCACAGCCCTTCAGCCTGAATATATGGGGGAAAGGCAGCAAATTTAACAGTGATAATAAAAGACCAGTTTGAGTTCATTTTAGGTCCATTGCAGTCATTCCACAAGGCCTCTTCATGGTAATTGTATTGATGAGATTAGTTATTGGCAATCCCGTGCCGGGACAGGGAATTCTTGCCACTACACTACACATCAAATAACTCTGGAGGATGCCATCATTGATGGATGAGAATGACCATGGGATAATATTGGATAGATGACGTTCAAAATTGCTGATGATGTAAAGTTAGGTGGGTTAACAATTTCTGAAGAAACCACAAAGAGCATTCAATAAGGATCTAGATGGATTAAATGTAGACAAGAAATTGACACATCGAGTACGATGTGGAAAAAAACTAAAGTTATTAACATAGATAGAAAGAACATACAAACAAAGGATTATTTAAGCGGCGTGAGTATATATGTTGTAATAATAGGTATCTGCAGCCTTAATATTTGGAACATGAAGAGTTGGCATGCAAGTTCAGCAGCTAATTTTGGAGGCTATGGAAAGTAGACCTGAATTGCCAAGACCATGGATGCAAAGAGAGATTTCCAGACCATGCCAGAGTCTTGAGGAAATGCCATGGACACTCATAGATTGTGCAAGGCTTGTACACTATAAAGGGCTACAAAGCCTAAGCAGGCACTATCGATGTCAACAATGGGTCCTTCCCCATTGAGCTCAATGCATTCTATGGGCGGTTTGATCAGAAGGTTGATAGGGGAACCCCACCCACCTTGCGCATCTACCAATGGTTAAAGTACAAGATCTAAAATCAATCTTTTTGAGAATTAGTCTGCGGAAAGCATAAGCCCAAATTGGAGCCTGGCATGAGGTGTTGCACTTTTGGAGGTTGAATGTGAGGGAAGAGTATACAGTTAATGGCAAAACTCTTAACAACATTGATGTGCAATAGGATCTAGGGATCTAATGCCCCTGTCCCACTTAGGAAACCTGAACGAAAACCTCTGGAGACTTTGCGCCCCACCCAAGGTTTCCGTGCAGTTCCCGGAGGTTCCAGGAGGTTTTTGTCAGTCTCCTAGTTGCTAGTTGAAGGTGGTTGCCGGAGGTTGGAGGTAAGACCTTCCACTACCTGCAACCTCCGGCAACCACCTTCAACTAGCATCGCAACCGCATTAGACTAAAAAATGACCGATTTTAAAAACGGCAACCTATTTCCAGTCACGGAATAATCGCCGGAACGTAGAAGCAGCGGAAACCACTTTCAATCATTAGGGAGACTGGTAAAAATCTCCTGGAACCTCCGGGAACCGCACGGAAACCTTGGGTGGGGCACAAAGTCTCCATAGGTTTCCGATCAGGTTACCTAAGTGGGACAGGGGCATAAGTGTATAACTCCCTGAAAATACAAACATTTGTAGAAAGAGTAAAGAAAGCATATGAATGAATGATTGAATGAATGAATGAATGAATTAATTAATTAATTAATTAATTAATTAATAAGTTTAATGACCAAGTATGTACACATACAAGGTATTTGCCTTGGTGCTCCGCTCGTAAGTAACAACACGACATACAGTAACAATTAAGAATGGCACATAAAGCATTAAACATTAATAATAAAACATGATATGGTATGCTTCTCTTCATTGGTTGAGGCATTGAATATAAGAGTCAGGAATTCATGACACAGCTTTATAGTACTTTGGTTAGACCTCATTGGGAGTATTACATGATGTACTGCTCACCCAATACAGGAAGGGTATGGAGGCTTTGGAGAGGGTGCAGAGGAGGTTTACCAGAATGCTGCCTGGATTAGAGGGGTTCAGCTACAAGGAGAGGTTGGATAAACTTGGACTGTTTTCTATGGAACTTCGGAGGTTGAGGGGACCTTGATAGAAGTATATAACATTATGAGAGGCATCGATAGGGTAGACAGTCAGAACCTTTTTCCCAGGGTGGAAATGCCCAACCCCAGTGAGCATAGCTGTTACATGAGAGGGGGGAGATTTTATGTTTTCTTACACAGCAAGAGTGGTGGGGGTCTGGAAAGCATTACCAGGCGTGGCAGTGGAAGCAGTTACGACAGTGGCATTTAAGAAGCTTTTAGATAGGTAGAAGTGCAAGGAATAGAGGTATATATGTAGATCATGTACAAGCAGATGAGATCAATTTAACTTCAGACTGGTTAGGGGTAAGGGAAATGAGAGATATTGACCGTGATGTGGAGAGGTAAAGAACAATGAATGAAAGATTTGGAAAAAAGTAACGATGATAAACGAAACAGGCCATTGTTAGCTGTTTGAAGGGTGAAAACGAGTAGCTAGTGCGACTTGGGTGGGGGGGGGGAGGGAGGGATAGAGAGAGGGGGAATGCCGGGGCTACCTGAAGTGAGGGAAATCAATGTTCATACCACTGGGCTGTAAGCAGCCCAAGTGAAATATGAGATGCTGTTCCTCCAATTTGCATTTAGCCTCACTCTGACAATGGAGGAGACCTAGGACTTTGTAGGAATGGGAAGGAGAATTAAAGTGTCCAGCAACCAGGGGATCAGGTTGGTTCAGGCGGGCTGAGCAATGGTGTTCCGCAAAACGATCGCCCAGAGTGCATTTGGTTTTGCCGATGTATAAGAGTCCACATCTTCAACAACGGATACAGTAGATGAGGTTGGAGGAGGTGCAAGCAAACCTCTGCCTCACCTGAAAGGACTGTTGGGGTCCCTGGAGAGAGTCAAGGGAGGAGATATTGGAACAGGTGTTGCATCTTCTGCGGTTGAAGTGGAAGGTACCTGGGGAGCGGGTGGTTTGGGTGGGAATGAATGAGAACTAGGGAGTTGTGAAGGGAATGGTCTCTGTGGAAGGCAGAAAGGGGTGGAGATGGGAAAATGTGGCTAGTGGTGGAAAGTTTGAGGTGGTGGAAAGTTTGCAGGATTATGTGTTGTATACGATGGCTGATGGGTGGAAGGTAAGGATGAAGGAGACTCTGTCTCTGTTGTGACTCGGGGGAGGGGGAGCAAAGGTGGAGCTGCAGGGTACCGAGGAGACACAAGTGAGGGCCTCATCTATGATGGGAGAGGGGAACCCCCATTCTCCAAAGAATGAGGACATCTCAGATATCCTGGTATGGAACACCTCATCTTGGGCACAGATGCGGCGTAGATGGAGGAATTGAGAGTAGGGTTAGAGTTTTTGCAGGAAGCAGGATGGGAAACGTCACCCATTCCTTCTCTCCAGAGATGCTGACTGTCCCGCTGAGTTACTCCAGCTTTTTGTGTCTATCTTCTGTTCTGTTTCTATGAGTCCCTGGCCACGTCCTCAGGATCTGTGCAAAATAGCTGGTAGAGGTATTCACAGATATCTTCAACCTCCACTACTCCATTCTAAGGTCATCAGTTGCTTTAGAATGGCATTATCACCCAAAGAGGATTGAGGTAATGTGCCTTATCGACTACTGTCCTGTGGTTCTGTCAACCACCTAATGATCAATTTAATGAAGCATGGTGGAATGCATGCCCCTATTAGCATCAATGGTGACCAAATGAAAATATTTGGGAACTTCAAGTTTCTTTGCATTAATATGACCAAACGATATGTTGTCGACCAACCACATTGAAGCCACAACCAAAAAGTCACTCTTATCCATCTACTTCCTTTGGACACTGAAGATATTTTGCTTGTCCCAATGGTCTTCACAAACTTCCAGAGGTATAGAATAGAAAGCATCCTGTCAGGTTGCATCAATGCTTGGCTTGGGAACACCTCTGTAAGAGATGACAGAGAGTTGTAACCTAGTCCTTGACATAGACCAGACTCCCCATTGTTGATTGCATCTATGCTTCACAATGCCTCAGAGAAGCAGCCAACATTCTTAAAGATGTCCCACCCCCATAATTTCATCTTCTCCCTGCTCCCATCAGACAGAAGATATAGAAGCTTGAAACTCCTCACCACCAGACTCAGGAATAGTTTATTTCCCTCTGTTGTGAGGCTTCTGAATGGAACATCTATAAGCTAGGGTACTGCCCAATTCACTTCCACCCCATAGCAGACACCAGACTTTGTCCGTGGAAATGGTGTGCTACAATGCTGAGAATTATATTCTGCACACTGAATCTTCCCCTTTGTTTTGCCTACTGTACTTGAATTTGAATTGATTGTATTGTATTGTATTGTATTGTATTCCTGTATTGTCATTCAGACTTTTCAATCTGAACAAAATTTTGTGCCTTGCAGTCATAGCATAGAATAAAATAACAAAGCACACAATAAACACAGATTTAACATCCACCACAGTGAGTCCACCAGGCACCTCCTCACTGTGATGGAAGGCAAAAGTCTTAAAGTCCTTGTCTCTTCCCTCCTTGTTCTCCGTCTGCGTTGAGGCGATCCAGGCTTCTGATGTTGTGACCCCGCTGGGTGATGGTGAGTAAGTCCGGCGGCTGAATCTGAGCTCCGTGAATGGGCCGGTTCAAACTCCGTGGCCCGGGGCGGTCGAAGCTGCCGAAGCTGCCACCCTCCAGTCCTGCGGACGAAACTGACGTTGCGGGAGCTCCAGAAAACAGGTCACCAACCTGGGACCTGCGAGCTCCCGACGTTGTCGTCCACTGGGCCCACGGCTGAGTCTACTGGTCCCGCGGCCGAGCCTCTGAGGCTCCGAAGTCGGGTCGCCTCTGCCACAACGCCACCACAGCCCTGATGTTGGCCAGCCTCACGTTGGTAAGTCCTGGTTAGCCTCGAGGTCGGTCCCAGTTGGAGGCCACCAGCTCCGCCATTAGGCCTCAGTGCAGACGGAGACGGGGGATACGACAAGAAAAGGTCGCATCCCCCCCGAAAGAAGAGACTAAAACAAGTTTCTCCCACCCCACTACACATACACAACTAAAACAAACTGAAATAAACTGTAGCAACAGGACAAAAGAAAACAAAAAAATAAAAGACAAATGGACTGCAGGGGAACCACAGCTGCAGGGCAGCACCACCACTTCCGGATTGATTTGATGTGTATAATCTGATTGTATACCGAGCAAAACAAAGATTTTCACCTTACCTCAGTACACGTGACAATAATAAACAAACCAAAACATAATTGTAGTGGTTATGAGATATAAAAGAAGGGATGTTTTTAATGCAACATTACAGGATGCTAATGAGACCGTATTGGAGTAGTTTAGAGATACGGCGTTGAAACAGGCCCTTTGGCCCACTGAGTCCGCATCAACTAGTGATCCCCCGCAAACTAACACTATCTTACGCACACTAGGGAGAATTTACACTTATACCTAACCAATTAACCTACAAACCTGTACGTCTTTGGAGTGTTCACCCATAGTCGGGATCAAACCTAGGTCTCCAGTGCTGCAAGCACTGTAAGGTAGCAACTCTACTGCTGTGCCACCGTGCCACCCATAAAGTGCTGACACAATTTGCCTCACCAGATATAAGAAAGTATGTACTTACAGGATATGTAATACACAGGAGACAATGCAAAATAGGTTACCAGGCTATTTCCTGGGATGAAGGGGTTGACATATGAAGAGAGATGAACAGGTTGGGCCTATACTCATTAGAGTTTTGAGGGTTGTGAGGTGATCTAATTAAAACATTTAACATTCTGAAAGGGAGTAAAAGACATTGGAACAGGTACATGGATGTGAAATTATTAGGGGATAAGGGGCAAAAGCAGATATTTTTTTCTAGCTTAGATGGGGCATTTTGGTCAGTATGGACAGGTTTGGCCAGAGAGCCTGATTCAATGCTTAATGACACTATGACAGGAGACAATGTTTCCCCTGATGCTAATATCTAGAACTCAGGCCCATTGTTTAGAGTAAGGGATTTCAAAACAAATAGATTTTAATTCAACAGTTGAATATTATCATATTATTACACAATGGACTGTTTGACATTTATTTTAACGTTACAGCTTTAATCTTATATTTAGAAAATCAGATTTTGCATTATTGGATATTGAACTATTCAACGTTTAATGACATGCACATTGCTTTGCATTTCGTTTAAATATTTTGATGTTTTATTTTGACTAAATGTCTGTATCATAGGACAAAGTAAGTGGATTGTCAAAAGAAGTGCTTGCTACGTGTGAGATTTTAAATGTAGCACAGATATATGTAATTTCATATTAAATGGATGATATGAACTGGAGTGAATTGGACAAAGGAAAAAATTGCTGGACCATTCAGCAATAACAGTGTAGTTCTATAATTGAGTCATCATGGGCAATGGAGAGTATTGCAGATTCCATTTAAGATTGGGTGCAATGTTCTGAATAATGGAATTATTCATTTCTGTCTTCAGTTTTATTGATCCCATGTGAATTATATAAATGCCATTTTAAACCTTCCAAACTTTCTGTAGGTTTGAATACTATGAAATCTAATTTAAATCTTTATAGATCAACCTATCAAGGAAGATTATTTTAGCAAGGGTGACTTCAATAAAAAAGGATAAACTGCCTTCTGCAAGTTGAAATCAAATGTTGTTTTGAAAAGTAATGGAATCATTCACTGATAAAATTTATAGATCAAATTGTTATGACAAACAACAAGAATAACACTGAACTGCAGTGATTTTGGAGGAAGATGATCTTCCATCTTCTTGTGATAATGTTGGCTTTCCCAGGCATGCACAGAAGTTGAGAATAAGTTTCCATAAAATGTTTGTGTGGAATGTATTCAATATCTTGATGTAAATATTTCAAATGCATTTAATAGGAGATTGGACAAGCATTTGAAGGGGGAATAACCAGAGGGTTAGGCTAAATTATGCAGATGAAGAAGAATAGATAAAGCTTAATGGGGAATAAATTGTAGCGTGGACTGATGCACTGAATGGTGTGTTTCTAGTCCCTGATGGAATCCAGTGTACCTTGCTGTCTTGATTTGTTCATTCAAGAGTTAAGAGACAAGAGAGAGAGAGAGCCAAGATTGTTTTAGAAAATAGGTGCAGGAGTAGGCAATTCGGCCCTTCGAGCCTGCTTCGCCATTCAATATGATCATGGCTGATCATCCAAAATCAGTAGCCCGTTCCTGCTTTTTCCTCATATTTTATTGTCATATGTCCCAAACAGAACAATTAAATCCTTACTTGCAGCAGTACATCAAAATATGCAAACATAGTACTTTAAACAAAAGAATAAAGGAAAATAAAAGTTCACTATATATGTAAACAAATAAAAATAATGCAAAAAGACAAAGTCTATGTGGTTCAGAGCTTATTTGGAGGTTGTCGTGTTGAAAGCCTGATGGCAGTAGGAAAGAAACTGTTACTGACACTGGATTTTACAGTATTCAGGCTTCTATATCTTCTTCTCGATGGTAGAAGTGAATGTGTGGCCGGGATGGTGTGGGTCTCTGATATTGCTGGCTGCCTTTTTGAAGCAGAGACTCCTGTAAATCCCTTCAATGGTGGGGAGGGCAGTACCCGTAATGGACTGGGCAGCATTAGAAACTTACAAAATTATTAAGGGGTTGGACAGGCTAGATGCAGGAAGATTGTTCCCGATGTTGGGGAAGTCCAGGACAAGGGGTCACAGTTTAAGGATAAGGGGGAAATCCTTTAAAACCGAGATGAGAAGAACTTTTTTCACACAGAGAGTGGTGAATTTCTGGAACTCTCTGCCGCAGAGGGTAGTCGAGGCCAGTTCATTGGCTATATTTAAGAGGGAGTTAGATGTGGCCCTTGTGTCTAAGGGGATCAGAGGGTATGGAGAGAAGGCAGGTACGGGATACTGAGTTGGATGATCAGCCATGATCATATTGAATAGCGGTGCAGGCTCGAAGGGCCAAATGGCCTACTCCTGCACCTAATTTCTATGTTTCTATGTTTCTATTCGCCACTTTTTGCAGCTTCTTCACTCCTGGACATTCAACTTGCTGAACTAGGTCATGATGCAACCAGCCAATGTGCTCTCTAATTCCTTATTATGAGTGAACAATGGCCAATTAGCTAAAGGTACAGGTAGTGCTTATCTTATTACCTTTAAAATTTTGGTTCTCAGATCATGTGTGCATTATGTACAATGCTGAGGCCCTGGTTTTGATTCTTGTGTGTACCATTAGTTTAGCGTAACGATACAACATTGACACAGGAAAGTAGCTGTTGTTTTCTAGGCCAATAAATTTGGAGATGACTTTAGATGGGATTATGATGGGAGTCATAGGCCTGGAGAGATTAGAGCAGACAACTGTATCCTTTAGCCTATGCTCCAGCGAAATCCCAGCCTATTTTGCTTCCCCTTATAACTCTGGCCCTTCAGTCCTGGTACCGATCTGGTTAATATTTACTGAACTCTTTCCAGCTTACTACCATCCTCATGTCACCTTTCCTATAACAGCCGGAACTGCACACAATACTCCAAATGTTGTCTCATCAATGTCTTCTACATCTAGCGTGATGTCCCGATTCCTGCACAAACCATTATCGATAAAGGCAAGCTTTCCAAACTCATTCTTTACCATCATGTCCAACCTTATAGGCATTCTCAGCTGCATCCCTTGGTTTCTCTATACTTAACATTATCCAGGGCTGACCATTACCGGGTATCTTCTTCCATAGCTCTAAGCGTGTGCATCTTATAATACTACTTGCATTCTGTAATCACAGGACATTTTTCTCCATTTTTGCCTCCCTCCTCCAAAGCTTCCAGAGCAGTTTCTAACAACCTTGGAGCCTTTCTGCCCTGGTATGTGCAGCTTTCTTCATGCTTTTCCAGCCCCGATTCACTCTGCTCCCAGATTCACTCAGTCCCCAGCATCTGCCCCGGCTACAATGCATCTTTTAAATTATGTAACTGGCTATAAGGTATATGGCCAACTTTAACTAGTGCTAACAAGCTACAATGCCCCTGCTGTTTCATGCAGCCAATCAACAGAATTATTAGTGTTGGCTCAATGCAGGGATCATTATGATGAGCCGTCTGTACAAAGTTGGCATACTGCCTTCATTGCAATCAATTTCTATGGGTTATTCGTACGTGATCCCACTGCCTGTTTTTGGTTGCTGTCCAATTTAGCCCTCATTGTTTTCTCGTCATTTCACTTTCCAATTATCCTTCTGAATACACAGTCTCTACCTGAGAGGTCAGGATACTCCAGTTTGCAAACACCATAATGGGTACTGTCAACAAATAGATAGGGTTTCAATGATCGAACTGAATCAGTTTGCTTTCACTCTGATCCATTTTGAAGGGATCTGGTCAAAGCCCACCAATACATCGATGTATAGGGGAAAATAAGTGTTCGGCATGGACATGAAAGGCCGAGATGGCCTGTTTCTGTGCTGTAATTGTTATATGGTTATATGGTTATAGGTTATATGGTTATAGGTGTAAAGGAAGACTATGATATAATGCTGATTGTTGCAGAATTCAGGCTTGAGATTCCCGTACAATAAACCAGTACTCTCACAGACTAGTGAACTCTAACCTGTCACAAGATAATATTATTCAAAAATTAACATGCATAGTTTATGCTTATTATCTCACATAAATAACACTTGAGTTTGACTGTCCAAAATAATACATCATGTGGAATTCAAACAAGTCTAAAATCCTTCTGTGCAACATTTAATTGGATTATTCAGGCCACGGTATTGTTAGATTTATTCCGACTCACCTGCTTTCTTATGCACAACAGTGTATTAATATGTACAGATGCATTGGGGCCACACTAGACATGGAGAGCAAATCTGTTCTCTTAATGAGATACTTATACAGCAGAAAGTACAATAGTGAGAATAAACAATTTATTATCACAGCAGGACTTCTATATTGCAAATCCAGATATGTGTCTGTGTGTTTAGCAATTATTTTCGCCACACTACAAGTCCATTGTAAACTCACGTACCTTAGATTCAGCTCAAGTGGTTTGCTTTGAACCATCAGGTCCACAGTGCAGCCTGCAATTTCTATAATCCTTAGGAACTATTTACACAGACAGCACCACGGTCTATTTTCTCATACCTGACATAAGGAGTCTCAAAGGAAAGATGATTAAAGCTAGACTACACATGTAAGCAAAATCATCATGCTATGCATGTAGATATCTGAATAAAAGAGAATATAGGTGAGAATCATATTATTTGCAGAGTGTATCCTTTTATTGTTGCCACGAACAGAGTTGAAGAATGGTCAGAGGCAATGGAAGAGTGGAGGATATAGGTTTATACACAAGAGGTACCCCAATCCCCACTTCAGGAGGAACACAGCAGAAACAATGATTGATGGGGAACACAGGGATGCTACTGGCAAGAGCAGACTGGTTGAAATATTTTCCTCCTCAGCTGAAGCTTAACACATACAGTAGGTGGCAAAGACAAAATACCCAGCCAACCTTTGTCATTCTTGATACTCTGCCTTGGTGGGAATGAAACCAGTTCAACAGTTAATTGAATAATCCCTTTAAAAGGCAAGATTGAAAAAATATCAGTCGATAAGTATGCTAAGTGAGGGTATACTTATGAGGTTTGTAGTTGAGGGATTGATGTGACAATATATTAACCAAGAATGTGTGGGAAAAAAAAATGTTCAATGTGGTTTAAAATCAGAAGTTGTTGAAAATTTCTAGAAACAGTTGTCGAGGGAAAAAGATGGAATAAATATTTTGGATCAAAGATTTTTCAATGTGGTAAAAGCTTTAACATTTGTAAATAATGCTCTTCGCTTTGAGACAAGAACAGCAAGTCTTCTGCAGGTGTAGGAAGGAACTGCAGATGCTGGTTAACTAAGCGGGACAGGCAGCGTCTCTGTAGAGAAGGGATGGGTAACTTTTCGGGTCGAGACCCTTCTTCAGTACCGTGTGAAGATGAGTCTCGACCCGAAACATCACCCATTCCTTCTGTCCAGAGAAGTTGACTGTCCCATTGAGTTACTCCAGCATTTTGAGTCAGTTTTCCACAGGGATTGTCTGAAACTGAATTTTCCAGTAGCATCTGAGGCTGAAGCCAGGTCTTATATTTATTATCAGGTTGAGAATATAGGAAAAGTGAGGACACTGCGATTAAGAGATCTATGTGGATTTCAGATGCCTTTAATGAACTATACCTGCTACTTACAGCATTTTTCATTCTTAATGATTAATCATCCACCTCTTTGAAACTAAATTAATTATTTGAGGGAAACCATCGGAGAAACATCATTACTTAATGAAAAAGGCAAGTCAAATAAAAATTCATGAGAAAAGCCCAGTGGTCTATACAAATGAGTACTGAGTCATAGTCATACAGCAAAGAAACAGGCCCTTTGGCCCTACTTGTCCATTCCCAGTTCTGTAATTATTTACACCTCACATCCTTCACATTCCGACAGACCTCAACAGAATCCGTCCTATAGTTTTGTGAAGCAAGATTATTTTCTTTCTATGTAATTATTCTGCTGATTTATTTTGTGATTGCTTCTTTGGTCATGACAATTATTGCAGCTGCTGCCTCACATCTCGAGTTGCACAGATTCAATCCTGACCACGAAAGCTGTCTGCATGGAGCCATCCTGTGCTTGCACTGGTTTCCTACTGGCCCTCTGCTTTCATAAGGTCATACGGTGATAGGAGCAGAATTTGGCCATTTGGCCTATCAAATCTAGTGCGCCCCGTGACTAGTGGTGTGCCTCAGGGTTTGGTGCTGGGCCCTTTGCTGTTTGTCATCTACATCAATGATTTGCATGAGAACTCACATGGCAAAATTAGCAAGTTTGCTGATGATACAAAAGTGGGTAGTTTTGCAGACAGTGAAGATGGTTGTGAAAAATTGCAGCTGGATCTTGATCAATTGGCCAAGTGGGCTGAGGAATGGTTGATGGAATTCAACACAGGGAAATGTGAGGTGTTGCATTTTGGGAAGTCTAACAAGGGCAGGATCTACACAATGAATGATAGGGCTCTGGGGAGTGTTGTAGAGCAGAGGGATCTAGGAGTGCAGGTGCATGGTTCCTTGAAGTTCGAGTTGCAGGTAGATAAGATGGTCAAAAAGGCTTTTGGTACATTGGCCTTCATCAATCAGAGCATTGAGTATAGAAGCTGGGAGGTCATAAGACATTGGTGAGATCGCATTTGGAGTATTGTGTTCAGTTCTGGGCACCATGTAACAAGAAAGATGTTGTCAATCTGGAAAGGGTACAGAGAATATTTACGAGGATGTTGTCAGGACTAGAGGGTGTGAGCAATAGTGATAGGTTGAGTAGGCTTGGACTCTATTCCATGGAGTGCAGGAAGATGAGTGGTGATCTTATAGAGGTGTGTAAAATCATGAGAGGAATAGATCGAGTCTCTTGCCCAGAATAGGTGAATCGAGAACTAGAGGATGTAGGTTTAAGGTGAAAGGGAAAATATTAAATAGGAATCCGAGGTGTAAAGGGCCTGGCCCACTTAGGCAACTTCTTTGGTGAATTTAGGAGCCTCTGTGCTCGCCACAAGATCGCCACATGATCGCAGGTGGTCTCCTTCATGGTCGGGAGGAGTTCCCGCATTTAGGCAACTAGTCGCAGCCTCAGTATGGTCGCCAAAAAATTTTAAACGTTGAAAAATTGGTCGCCATGGAGAAAATCGATACTTTTGCAGTCTAGTCATAGTGGGGTTGTAGGTAGTCGTAGGTAGTCTTAGTAGTCGCATAGTCTTAGTTAATCACCTTTGCTTACCGGTCATTTTCATTGGTACATTGAGAAAAAAAAAGGTATGTAAACAACTGCACGTGATGCGCTGTCATTCCAGTGCACGGTCATTGCGCAATTTTTCCTTCAGTGGATCAGACGGTGAGAGACATGGCTCCGAGAAGAAGGCTCCAGTGCAGGGGTAGAGCACAGCCCTCAACACCACCTACCAGACTGTTATCAACATTTGTTTGTTTGTAAGATTTTTGAATGTTTCATTACCAATAAAGGAAATCCTAACTTTTTAACCTCAAATTGATGTAGAATATCATTCTTTTTCATAGTAGTCCCTCATGTCATCACATACATCTCATATTTCATTGATCATATATTTAGATCATTGAAACACACACAAACGCAAGGAAGGAACGCACTGTATTTAAAGTTTGACTTTTCACATTTATTTTGATGAAGAAAACAGACACAAGCACTTCAAATGCATTGCATTTAAAAGGATTTTATTTTTATACATCTCGATAAATCTAACACTAAAATAAGCAATACACTGAATTTAAAAGAACATGTCTTTTTTTAGGTGATCTTATGACTATAGGGTTGTAGCCAGTAGCTTGTCATAGCTTGCTTTCTGTGATCGTGGGTGTAGTCGTTTGTAAGTCAAAGGTGGTCATCTTCAGTCCCCATTATTGGGTCGCCAATTGTCACGAGTGCATTGGCGATTAAGTTGTAGATAGTCGTAGCTTGTCCTACATAGTCATAGGATGTCTTCTACATAGTCGTAGGATGCGTTTGATACATTCACTTTTTTGGCGATTCAGCAAGACTATGACACTTGAAAAAGAAGTCACCTAAGTGACTTAACTTTTTTACACAATCGGTGGTGGGTGTATGCAACAAGCTGCCAGAGGAGGTAGTTGAGTCTGGGACAATCCTAATGTATCAAAAGCAGTTGCACAAGTACATGGACAGGTTTGGAGGGATATGGACCAAACGCAGGCAGGTGGGAATAGTGTAACTGTGGCATGTTGGCGGGTGTGGGAAAATTGGGCCAAAGGGCTTGCTTCCACTCTGTATCACTCCATGACTCTATAACTCTATGACTCCATGCTGCCATTTAATCATGGCTGATCTACCTCTCCCTCCTAACCGCCTTCTCCCCATAACCCCTTGCACCCAAACTAATCACAAATCCATCTATCTCTGCCTTAAAGGTATCCATTCACTTGGCCTCCACAGTCTTCTGTGGCAATGAATGCCACAGATTCACCACCACCTGACTAAAGTAACATCCTTTAATTAAGAGGCTATGACCTCTGGTCCTAGACACTCCCGCTAGTGGAAACATCCTCTTCACATCCACTCTATCCAAGCCTTTGACTATTTGGTAAGTTTCAATGACGTCATCCTTATCCTTCTAAACTCCAGCGAGTACAGGCCCAATGCTGTCAAATGTTCATCACGTTAAGCCATCCATTCCTGCGGTCATTCTTGTAAACCTCTTCTGCATTCTCCCCAGAATCAGTACATCCATTCTCAGATTTTGTGCCCAAAATCACTCATTGACCACTGTATTGCATTGTGTAAGCGAATGATCGAATCTGGGGTGAGCGGGATGGGGGTAGATGGGAAGGGGGTGGATGGAGTTGATAAGAATATGAGAGTTGATAAGAATATGAGAAGAATTGAAAATAAATGTGAAAATAAAGAAGTGCAGGACTAATGAAAGAATGGGTTGACTAGGCTTGCATTCATTCACTTGAATTTAGATGGATGAGAGGGGATCATGAATTGAATTGAATTGAATTTCCTTTACTGTCATTCAAACTAGTTTGAACAAAATTTCGTAAGAGGGGATCTTATAATATTCTTATAATATAACATATAATATTCTTAAGGGATTGGACAGGCTAGATGCAGGAAAAATGTTCCCGAATTTGGAGTCCAGAATCAGGGGTCACAGTTTAAGAATAAGTGGTTGGCCATTTAAGACTGTGATGAGGAAAAACTTTTTCACCAGAGAGTTGTGAATCTGTGGAATTCTCTGCCACAAAAGGCAGTGGATGCCAATTCACTGATTGTTTTCAAGAGAGAGTTAGATATAGCTCTTAGTGCTAATGGAATCAAGGGATATGGGGAAAAGGCAGGAACAGGTACTGATTTGGATGATCAGCCATGATCATAATGAATGACAGCACTGGCTCGAAGGGCCGAAGAGCCAACTCCTGCACCTAATTTCTCTGTTTCTATGATTCTATGGGTTTTTGATTGTTGACCATGGTCTCCATAAAATAACTGAATAATCATTGAGCTCCAAAATACTGATTCAATTTATTTTAATCAGAGTTGTAGGCTTTTCTTCAAAAACTATTTGTGATAATTTCCATCATGTAATTTGTTTTTATAAGGTTCACAAGATTGATCCCTGGGATGGCGGGACTGTCATATGAGGAAAGATGGAAAAGACTAGGTTTGTATTCACTGGAGTTTACAAGAATGAGGGGGGATCTTATAGAAACATATAGAATTATAAAAGGACTGGACAAGCTAGATGCAGGAAAAATGTTCCCAATGTTGGGTGAGTCCAGAACCAGGGGCCACAGTCTTAGAATAAACGGGAAGCCATTTAAGACTGAGTTAAAAAAAAAACGTTTTCACCCAGAGAGTTGTGAATTTGTGTAATTCCCTGCCACAGAGGGCAGTGGAGGCCAAATCACTGGATGGGTTTAAGAGAGAGTTAGATTGAGCTCCAGGGGCTAGTGGAAAAAAGGGATATGGGGAGAAGGCAGGCACGGGTTATTGATTGGGGATGATCAGCCATGATCACAATGAATGGCATTGATGGCTCGAAGGGCTGAATGGCCTCCTCCTGCACCTATTTTCTATGTTTCTATGTTTCTATGTAAGAATAAATGTTCCCTTTATTCTATTAATAATAATCCTGACAACGTCAATCTATTGTATTTTTCTAAGCCTTGCTATTTCACTGTGATGCATTAATGTTCATAACTCCATTTTCACACGTTGGAGGGCAACCCAGGATAACATTTAATACTTTGGGCTGTGCAATGTTAGTCCCCTTAGCAGGAAGTATCAAACAGGTATCTTTAAAATATGATTACTCTCATGATATAGAGCACTCTTCACACTTTTTATGATCCCTCTGGCTTTAAATTGTATTCCATAGTGCAATTTTATGTGTAATCTAATAAATAAAAATGTTATGTGAAAGCTGATTACTAACTCTGTCTGGCATCTCCATGCATATATGCATGGCTCTCTTCAGGAAATAACATGACATCCCTCCATGTGCATGGTAACCTTTTGCATTGAGGTCACTGCCAAATAGCAACGACATAATTCTATATGTAATGCATGACTGGTATCACTATTGGATTTATTCAAGTTCATAGGTGTGCATATCTCTGAGGAGCTGTCCTGGACCCAGCACATTGGTGCAATCATGATAAAAACCTCTACTTCCTTGGAAAGTCTAGGAGATTGATTTGTTCATGAATATTTTCTTATACTTCTACGGCGGTATCGTAGAGAGCATATTGAATGGTTGCATCACGGCCGACTTGAGCAACTCAAATGCCCAGGAGCAAAGGAGCAAAGGAGACTCCAAAAAGTGGTGAACCATGCGTATTGACCTCCCCACAATCGAAGGGATCTACCGGAGTTGCTGTCTGAAAAAGACAGCCGGAATCATCAAGGACTCACACCATCCTGGCCAAACTCTCATTTCAATCTTGCCATCAGGAAGAAGGTATAAGAGTTTGGAAACTGTGACATCGGGTTCAGGAACAGCTTCTTCCGAATGTCTATCAGGCTATTGAACACTACAAATCCAACTAAACTCCAAACTATGAACTTTTTAGTTGAACTTTGGACTTTGTTTTGTTTTTGCACAATAGTGTTTATTTATTTATTTAACTTTTCTTGTTTGTTCATTATATTATCTATTGAGTACTGTGTTTACAAATCTGTTGTGCTGCTGTAAGTAAGAATTTCATTAACCCATTTCACTACATATGACAATAAAACACAATTGACTCTTGACACAACTGCAAGAGATGATGTTCAGATGATGAAATGATTGTTCAGGTCAGTCCTTGGAACTCTGGCAGCAAAGGTTTCACCGAATACTCTATTAAACCTCTGTAGTATACAGTGGAGACCATATAACAGGTTAAATCATTGTTATGGCAACTTAAATGCCCAAGAATGAAGGAGACTGCACAAAATAGTGGATATCACCAGGTCTATCATGTACATCGAACAGATCTGTAGGAAGTGTTGCCACAATCTGAAAGATACAGTATCCTGGGAAACTTTAAATCCAGGTCTGAGAACAGCTTATTTGTGTCAACCATCAGAATCTTGAATTGCACTAGATAGATCTGTAAAGCTCCAGCAAGTAAGAATTTCATCGTTGTATTCCTGGTGTGTATGACTCTTGAATCTCTTGATTCAAAAAGTAATGAACTGATTCCCTTCCATAGGGCAAGCTTTTTGTTCTTTAATGTTGAGAACCCTGAAACAAAATAAACCCTGGCCCGGGTTACCAATGACTACAATTAAATAGGAAAAGCCAATTTAGAAATTGGTTGTAAATTTCTGCTTTAGATTGTGGTTATGTTTGTAAGAATGCTGGTGCAGGTGGTTGCCATTAATGTAGGAAGTGGAAATCAAAAGCACTCCTGATTCATTATTCTCTTAATTAGCAATAATACTGGCAAATCAGCATTATACCAATGCTCAATTCCAGCCTCTACTGTCAATTGTAGTGTGTCTTACTTTAATCTATGAATTATGTTTCTTCACTTTAAAGGTACATAAAATGGCTGAGAATTAGAATGAACAGGAGGGCAGTTAGCCAAATTCAGCACAAACTGGTGCGTCAAATTTTGAATTCTCCATTGACTAATGGCATCAGTTTTTCTCCTTTGATCATCAGATTCATTATCATCCAAGAAAGCCACATAGTGCTGGAGTAACTGTGTGGGTCAGGCAGCATCTCAGGAGAAAAGGACATTTTGGGTTGAGACGTTTCTTCAGACAGAGAGTCAAGGGAAAGGGAAACGAGAGGTATGACAAGGTGCAGAACAAATCAGAGCTGCACCGATGACTCAAGAAAGTGGGAGCCCACAATGGTCCATTGTTGGCTGTGGACAAGGTTTATAATGATCCTTCCTACACACTCAGTAATCATCCATTGTAGGGGAAGGAGCAGAAACACTGGAATTTAAAATGTAAGCCTCTTTGTAAGGGTTGCAAGGCATTACATCAGTCTGGTTATCTTTGCAGCTAAGCAATGTCCCAATATCCTTCAAAATAATGTTTTGTTCTTTTAAAGTTGAAGAGATGGTGTTAAAACTCAATGTAGTACAGCAACTCATCACTCTAGTCATCAATGAGGAGGTTAGCTCTTCATCTACATTTCATAATGTAAAGCATCATGCACATGAGTAACTAGAAGCAGCTGAGAAAATTAAAGATCACTGGGATGAGTAATCCTTTTCACTCCAATGAAACAAATAACTTGTATGCACAGTCATGCACTTCTCTTCATTAAATAATGCCTCATTGTGGCTTCAGCACATCCCAATACATTTTACTCAAAAGTGAACATTTTCCAAGTAGAGTCAGTGCTGTTGCATTAATTAGAATAGGTGTAAATCTTTGAGCTGCATGCTCTCATAAACTGGAAATGAATGCATGACTAGTTAATTTGTTTTGAGGATGCTGGTCAAAAGTATATTTCCCCCCTGGTACTTGAAAAATGGTGTGGTTTCAGAAACAGAAACAGGAAAGCCAAAAAGACCCTTAAGTCTGGTTCATTTTCTCTTCCTATCTTGTAACCCTTAATATTTCCAGTGCTTAAAATCTATCATCATAAGTTTGAACCCAATCTGACGAGCGCTCACAATCTCTGACAATGAGTGATAATGCTTTTCAGCTCATTTTGGACATATGTGAAAGACATTTCTCCTGTTCATGAGCTTTCCCCTTAAGTTGGTCCAAAATGACAAACATGTTGTCCTGAGACTATCCTTCCTCATTCGACACAAAAACCTGGAGTAACCTGGGGCAGCACGGTGGCGCAGCAGTAGAGTTGGTGCCTTACCGTGCTTTCAGAGACCCAGGTTCGATTCCAACTATGGGTGCTGTCTGTGTGGAGTTTGTACGTTCTTCCCATGACCATGTGGGTTTTCTCCGAGATCTTCGGTTTCCTCCCACACCCCAAGGACGTACAGGTTTGTAGGTTCATTGGCTTGGTGTATCTGTAAATTGTCCCTAGTGTGTGTAGGACAGTAATATTAATCATGGCCAGATTGGAGAGAGTAGGACTCCAAAATTCAGTAAATGCTTCAGGGCTGCTGGGCCATTTGGTCAATTTGAAAGTGCTCTCTGTAGAAATTGGACAAGCTGCAGAATGGGGCCAGTTTGTCTAGAGCCTAGATCTGCAGGAAGATAATGGGAACATCTGCAGACCCTGGCAAATAGGTGTAAAATGCATAGAATGGACTGGGTGAATGCAAACCAGACATACACATTGTAAATAATTGTAAATAGTGTTGCAAAGCTTTACTTTGCTGAATGTTGATTGGGTGAGGCATTGAGACGTCAAGTTTTCATGCATATCAGAGCAAATGTTGCGATGTTCGTTTCCTCCCAAAACACTGTTTGAATAGAATGTCCACTGTATTATTGGGTTAGGGAAATGTCTGTCTTGTATGGGTTAATCAATATCTGTAATTGGACGGTAAAGAGATCACCCCCATGGGGTTCAGCCTCTTGAGGTCCGGGGATCTATAAAAGTCCGCTGCCACGAGGTCCTACGTCGATTGTCTGGGAGAACGCTTGTGATTGTGTGACCTTCTGGAGTGTCTCTGTTTGAGTGAGGCCAAGAGGACTTGATCAGGCTGATACAAGGATTGAACCCGCCATGGTTAGGTATAGTAGTGGAACTGTAATTGTGTTTTTTCAAAATAAAGATTAATTGCGCAAGTGTTCCCTGTTCAGTTGAAAGGAAATAGTAAAAATTGTAAAGAGCCCTGGTTTTCAAGGGAAATTGGACACTTGGTTTGGAAAAAGAGAGAGATCTACAATAATTAAAGGCAGCATGGAATGAATGAGGTGCTTGAGGGGTATAAAGAATGTAAAAAGAATCTTAAGAAAGTAATTAGAAAAGCTAAAAGAAGATATGAGGTTGCTTTGGCAAGTAAGGTGAAAGTAAATCCAAAGGGTTTCTACAGCTATATTAATAGCAAAAGGATAACACGGGATAAAATTGGCCCATTAGAGAGTCAGAGTGGACAGCTATCTGCAGAGCCAAAAGAGATGGGGGAGGTATTGAACAATTTATTTTCTTCGGTATTCACCAAGGAGAAGGATATTGAATTATGTGAGGTTAGGGTAACAAGTAGAGTAGCTATGGAAACTATGAGATTCAAAGAAGAGGAAGTACTGACACTTTTGAGAAACATAAAAGTGGAAAAGTCTCCAGGTCCGGACAGGATATTCCCTAGGACATTGAGGGAAGTTAGTGTAGAAATAGCAGGGGCTATGACAGAAATATTTCAAATGTCATTAGAAACCAGAATAGTGCCGGAGGATTGGCGTACTGCGCATGTTGTTCCATTGTTTAAAAAGGGGTCTAATAGCCCTTTTTCATGGGGCGACTTGACGCAAGATGTAGCCAGAGTGGAGTGGTCGTGGTCTAGCACGATATCACACGATATAACGGGGGTAGAGTAAAGAGTTCCCACGGTACTCGACAATTCTGTCATTTGTGCGAGTGACTTGTCCGTCTCCCGATCTTTCCCGTTAATCGTGAATGAACATCGTGGACTGTAGTGTAGTTAATCACGTGGCACAAATTATGTTACTTTGTTGTCACACACTATATTGTTTTTTTTCACCCGAGCTCTTTAATGAGCTGAAGAATAATCTGTGTTTTTTTAGACAAATGTTGTTTGGTGTGATGCACCTTCTCTCAATATGTGCAAGAAGTCGTCTTTTTATTTTGTAAAATATGAATAAACACTGTGTCTCACATTGACCATGATGATTGTGTTATTTTATGTTCTACTGAGAGGTGAAACTTTCAGTCTAAAGAAGGCTCTCGACCCGAAACGCCACCCGTTCCTTCTCTCCAGAGATGCTGCCTGTCCTGCTGAGTTGCTCCAAGCAACTGGTGTCAATCTTCAAAGGACTGACCAGGACTGCCTCTCTCTCTCTCTCTCTCTCCCTCCCTCCCTCTCACACAGACATGAATGGATGAACTCCGCGGGCCAGGCAGCATCTACGGAGGGAAATGGACAGGCGACCCATTCTTCAGGCTGCCTTATGTCTCTCTCACCCCAACTCCCACCCACACACACGAATGCTGGAGAAACTCAGCGGGTGCAGCGGGGCCGAAACGTTGTCTATTTCCTTCGTTCCATAGATGCTGCTGCACCCGCGGAGTTTCTCCAGCATTCGCGTGTGTGGGTGGGAGTTGGGGGGGGAGAGAGACATAAGGCAGCCTGAAGAATGGGTCGCCTGTCCATTTCCCTCTGTAAATGCTTCCTTCATTCATGCCTGTGTGAGAGGGAGGGAGGGAGAGAGAGAGAGAGAGAGAGAGAGAGAGAGAGAGAGAGAGAGAGAGAGGCACACACAAGGTGGATGCAAAATCTCACCTGCCTGTTTCAGTGACAGACACCCACCACCAGTAAATGAAGACACCCCCATCTGTCTCCCCCTCCTCTCCCTCGACTCCCCCACCTTTCCCTCCCAACTCCAGTCCCGTCCCGACCCCCTGGGAAACTGAAGGTTTCCCGCTGTAATTAAAGAGTTCCCACGGTGGACTGTAAAACTGGGACCCTGGTTCTGGACTCCCCCAACATCGGGAACATTCTTCCTCCATCTAGCCTGTCCAATCCCGTAGATACGATTAGACAGGTATCTAGTTATTTAATTCAATTAATGATTTCTATCGCCTAGCCTCTCATCTTTCAATCGGGTTCGGCCAGGAAGGAACTGCAGATGCTGGATTAAAATGAAGATAGACACAACATGTAGCTCAGCGGGACAAGCAGCATATCAGAAGGGTCTCGACCCGAAATGTCACCCATTCCTTCCCCCCAAAGATGCTGCCTGCTGTCGAACTCATTCTCTTTAAACCGGCATCTGCTGTTCCTTCCGACACATACACAAGAAATAAGGAACTTTTCGGGCCGAAACGTTGCCTATTTCCTTTGTTCCATAGTTTCTCCAGCATTTGTGTGTGTGGGTGGGAGTTGGGGGAGGGGGGGGGGGGGGGGGGGGGGGGGGGGGGGGGGAGTCTGAGGAAAGGCTCGCCTGTCAATTTCCCTCCGTAGATGCTGCCTGGCCCGTGGAGTTCCTCCAGTTAGAAACTGCTTTCAGACAAAAAGAGACACACTGACATTAATGAAATGCTTGTTAGATAGTTTTATTAGATTTGTATGTAAATAGCAAACTGGCTGGATTCACTCTATCCAACTTCCGGGTTCACCGTTTGCAGGAGTTCCCACGGTGACCGCAAGAGTTACTACGGATATCGCACTGGCCACTACGTTCATAGAATGTTGCAATGCTCAACTACAAGTGTACAAGTCACTCTTGGACAAATTCAAACATGTTTGAATTTTCTCCCGAGTACCCAAGTTACACGATTACCTGCCGTTAGCGCCACGGTGGTCCACGAATGCCATACTGTTACCGCACGAGGTCCCCACGATGTTAAACTCTGGTTACCTCTTGCGTCAAGTCGCCCCGTGAAAAGGGGGTTTAAGAGTAAACCTAGCAATTATAGACCTGTTAGTTTGACGTCAGTGGTGGGCAAATTAATGGAAAGGATACTGAGAGATAATATATATAAACATCTGGATAAACAGGGTCTGATTAGGAACTGTCAACATGGATTTGTGCCTGGAAGGTCATGTTTGACTAATCTTCTTAAATTTTTTGAAGAGGTTACTCAGGAAATTGATGAGGGTAAAGCTGTGGATGTTGTATATATGGACTTCAGTAAGGCCTTTGACAAGGTTCCTCACGGAAGGTTGGTTTGGGTTGGGTATTAATGGTGAAGTAGCAAGATGGATTCAACAGTGGCTGAATGGGAGATGCCAGAGAGTAATGGTGGATGGTTGTTTGTCAGGTTGGAGGCCAGTGACTAGTGGGGTGCCACAGGGATCTGTGTTGGGTCCACTGTTGTTTGTCATGTACATCAATGATCTGGATGATGGTGTGGTAAATTGGATTAGTAAGTATGCAGATGATACTAAGATAGGTGGGGTTGTGGATAATGAAGTAGATTTTCAAAGTCTACAGAGAGATTTATGCCAGTTGGAAGAGTGGGCTGAAAGATGGCAGGTGGAGTTTAATGCTGATAAGTGTGAGGTGCTACATCTTGGCAGGAAAAATCAAAATAGGACGTACATGGTAAATGGTAGGGAATTGAAGAATGCAGGTGAACAGAGGGATCTGGGAATAACTGTGCACAGTTCCCTGAAAGTGGAATCTCATGTAGATAGGGTGGTAAAGAAAGCTTTTGGTGTGCTGGCCTTTATAAATCAGAGCATTGAGTATAGAAGTTGGGATGTAATGTTAAAATTATACAAGGCATTGGTGAGGCCAATTCTGGAGTAAGGTGTACAATTTTGGTCGCCTAATTATAGGAAGGATGTCAACAAAATAGAGAGAGTACAGAGGAGATTTACTAGAATGTTGCCTGGGTTTCAGCAACTAAGTTACAGAGAAAGGTTGAACAAGTTAGGGCTTTATTCTTTGGAGCGCAGAAGGTTAAGTGGGGACTTGATAAAGGTCTTTAAAATGATGAGAGGGATAAACAGAGTTGACGTGGATACGCTTTTCCCACTGAGAGTAGGGAAGATACAAAAAGGGGGACATGACTTAAGAATTAAGGGACAGAAGTTTAAGGGTAACATGAGGGGGAACTTCTTTACTCAGATAGTGGTGGCTGTGTGGAATGAGCTTCCAGTGAAGGTGGTGGAGGCAGGTTAGTTTTTATCATTTAAAAATAAATTGGATAGTTATATGGACGGGAATGGAATGGAGGGTTATGGTCTGAGTGCAGGTATATGGGACTAGGGGAGATTATGTGTTCGGCACGGACTAGAAGGGTCGAGACGGCCTGTTTCCGTGCTGTAATTGTTATATGGTTATATGGTTATAAATGCTAGATTCAGTGGTTTTTGACTGAAACTAGACTGGGGAGAAGCTTAGAACGAACAATTTACATTGGGGGCTCGTCTGGGGTCTCAACAGACCCCCAAACACAAGTTTGCGATCTAGGGTGTTGAGCTGTTTCCATCGTGAGTGTAGAAATCGGGCTCACTGTGCGGTCTTCGCATTGGTTTTCGGCACTTCATTAGTCGGAGGGAATTGATCATTCTTGGATTTGGGAAAGGGTCTAATGGAGATAATTTGAGCAGTCTTGCAAGCACGGTTGTAGTTGGCAGACTGCAGCTGCTTTAACAAGAGCCTGATGCATTTCATTGGGCGAGATGTGACCCACCAGTGGAGGACAGTATGGGAGATCAAGGAGCTAGAAGGGAGGTTCCACAGAAATGGAAACCAAAATTAATTAGAAACTCCAGTAGTGGGATAGTGAAGGAATCCTTCCTGAAGTACAGAGACAGAACAAATAGGTTTTCTGTGGGTGAGATAGGAAGAGGATACGGTGGGATTGATCTGGACATTGATAATATTATTCCCTGACAATGGGGGTTTAGAATGGATTCCCCATAGACAGTTTATTTGGCGGGAGATGCCTACTCCACCTTTGGTATTAAGTCCCATAATAGGTGTAAATGTCCCCCTGACCACAGATGTTTAGACTTTAATGCAGCCTGATCCGATGGCAGCTCAGAGACCTATATTAAAGATTCAAAAAAGGGAAATAAAGACGGATGAAGAAAAGGAGGAGGAAGATCTGAAAGCTTGGATATATCTCCCATTCCGAGAACCGACTTGTCCTCGGTTTGGCTGGAGAGGTTATAGAGCGGTCTGGCCCGATCAGTGCTACAACTGTGTGGGATTGGGACATTGCAGTCGGTCGTGTCCTGTGAGGGAGTATTATCGAGAAGGAAGGGGGGCAAAGCCGAGGGCCACGGGGTTTTAGAAACCAGTGGATTCCGAGAGGTTACCGGAACTCTTGGGACCCCAGGGGTAGAGGACGAGGACACTGGCAAGGAGATCAGGGGGCAGGGACATTTTGTCAATCAAACCCATTTTGTTAGCCCTAACCTGCCAGTTAATACCACGTATTAAACGTGAAGGAATCCTCACGTGGCCCGAGAAACAGCTTTACAAACCAGGAAGAACATCACCCCTTCCAAATTCTCGAAGGAGGCACAAAGAATCTAATTCTCGAGAAACCCTCACTGAAAGGAAGAAATAAGAAACATGGTAGCTGGCGTGAGAAGGAATGGGAACTAAGGAGAAGAAATGGCACTATGGAGAGAGGAGACAAACTTATTGTGCAGGAGGGACGGGAGCAGGGAAAGAAGTTATTATACTAACGTGTTACTGAGTGTATGCCTGCAGGATATTACAATTGACAACATACTATCTAGGGAGTGACGTAAAGAATACACAGAAAGTTTTGAGAACGGGCAGAAGACATCAAATGTAATGTAGCTCCCCAGAAACAGGAATCAACGAGCAAGAGGAAAAGATACTGTCCTGCCCCTTTAAGAAAAAAATCTGGGAAGGCCAACCGATAGACAGAGCTCCTCAATATCCCTACTACCTTGAATCTGACACCAGAAAAGAAGAAGAAGTAAACCTATCCTAGTGCCCAACTGTAACATAATTTAGCTTTTGAAGCAAGAAAAGGAAGGAAAGTAAAGGACACTATCTAATCTTCCCTAAAGAAACAACACCGACAACCTGTAAAAACTATATGGACAAGCTCCTCTTTAAAGAACTGAATTTGAAAAAAAATATTCCTCTGTGGTTTGGGGTAAAACACCTATTTAGAATAGATTAGAATAGAATGCATTTTATTGTCATTCAAACAGCTTGGTTTGAAGGAAATTGCATTTTCTACAATCTTACAATACAATAAAACCCGAGACCAATATTTAACACAGTTTACACATCCATCACAATGAATCTCCAACACCTCCTCACTGTGAAGGAAGGCAAAAGTCTTATCTCTTCCCTTAGTTCTTCACCCGCGGTCCAGCAGTCCAACTGCAGCGTCGAGGCGAACTGGGGCTCACGATGTTAAAGCCCCTGGCGGGCGAGGGTAAGTCCCGTGGCCGTTTAAGCCTTGCCGGCTGATGTTAGGCCCCGCTCCGAGTCCTTTAAACCCTGCGATTCCAGCAGGGGAAGTTGCCATTGCGGGAGCTTCGAAAAGTGGTCTCCCACCAGGGACCTGCGAGCTCCCGATGTTACCGTCCACCGGGCCTGTAGCCGGAGCCACCAAAGCTCCGAAGTCGGGTCGCAGCCATGTGCCACCACAGCTCCTCCCGCTCCGAAGATGGCCAGCTCCGTGATGTCAGGACCGCAGGCTCTGTGACTGGAGCCCTCAGGTTGGTCCTGGCCAGATGCCGCCGCCGGCTCATGATGTTAGGCCCAACGACATTGGAGACCCGAAAGGGAAAAAGTCGGGTCCCCGTACAGGGAAGAGACTAACGGTTTCCCCCATCCCACTCTCCACATATGCACAGCTAAAGAAATAAAAAAACTAGAGTCAATACATACATTTAACAAGACAAAAATTAAAAAAAAAGACAGACGGATTGTAGTCGAGCCGCTGGCGATAGGTGCCGCCACACCACACTCTATTTTGCATCTAAATTATGATTATTAGAAATAAATCTATGAAATTTTGGATTCGGTCTTGAAATTGTATGGTAATGAATTGGAGGGACTTAAAATTTGAGATTTGGAACAGACTTGTGAAATTTGGCTTAGGAATATTTGGAGTTTGATTATTAATTGATATTGTTATTATCTCATCCCCAGACAAGCAGCCAAAGATGGGAAGGATTGTTCAGAGAACATTAGGAAGGATGGAACTTGGGAAGATCTGGTAACATGGAAACTATTCAGCGAATATGAGAGTTGGAATTAAAATTGAAATTAAAATTGGATCTAATATTTGAATTGGAGTTGTAATTGGAAATGGTCAAAAGAGGAACTGTGAGCAGCAGGACTTCCCTTTAAGAGACCAGACTAGGAAATTACTTAGTAGTTAAGAACTAATACAGCAAGAACCCATAGACTGAGAGCTGAGCCAAGATAATAAGGAAGAAGTGCTGGAGGAGAGACCTAGTGAATAAGAGGGAGAAAATTTGAATGGGTGTTGAGATATCAGAGTCGATGTATTTAACCGATTAATCTAAATTGTGTAACTCTTGATGGTAAAGCGGCTTCTATTATCAAGGTGGAAAGAAATTGTCCCCGGAATTGGTATTCTTAATTGGATTTATGATGAAATTGACAGCATATGGAAATTGATTGCTTAAATTTGAACTGCTGGGAATTCCACAGGAATTGGAATAACATAGAAAACATAGAAACATAGAAATTAGGTGCAGGAGTAGGCCATTGGGCCCTTCGAGCCTGCACCGCCATTCAATATGATCATGGCTGATCATCCAACTCAGTATCCCGTACCTGCCTTCTCTCCATACCCTCTGATCCCCTTAGCCACAAGGGCCACATCTAACTCCCTCTTAAATATAGCCAATGAACTGGCCTCAACTATCCTCTGTGGCAGAGAGTTCCAAAGATTCACCACTCTCTGTGTGAAAAAAGTTTTTCTCATCTTGGTTTTAAAGGATTTCCCCCTTATCCTTAAACTGTGACCCCTTGTCCTGGACTTCCCCAACATCGGGAACAATCTTCCTGCATCTAGCCTGTCCAACACCTGTCCAATAGAAGTGTGTTATCGGCCGCAATGCTGTGGAATGAGAAGGATGAGATGGCCATTGAAATTAAAATAGTAAATTGAAGGCTGAGACTGAATTTGGTTAAATTGGACCATTTTTCATGGTTTGCTTTAAATTAGTCATGCCTGTAGGGAAATTTGGACTGAACCCAGCTGAAATTTGTATGAGAACCCATCATCAGATATCTATATAATTAAAAGTCTCATATTGACCACTTCCTGTCAGCGCTGTATATTGATTTTAGAAAAAAACACTACCCTGTATCACTGTGATTTTTGTCTATCTTACTCACAGTCCTCCTCCGCTGAGCCAGCCTCGAGGATTTTTCCCATCGAAGGAAAAAAAATAAATTTTGAGTGTTTAAAAAACCATCCCCCTGAACATCGTCCCCCTGAAACCCTGACCGATTCCATCCTAGCTCTAGATCCCAACCGGAAGAAATGCATCTCTTTTTGTACAACTTGTTAGGGTCGGTTATATTGAAACCTCATACCTCATTAAAAGCTGTATGGGAGGGTGAGCTGAATACGAAACTAACAGACCAGCAATGGGACTCTGCCTTGGATTTGATCCATTCTTCCTCCACATGTGCCCGTCATGGCCTAATCCAATGCAAAGTCCTTCACAAAGTCCACTACACAAACGCAAGATTATCTAGAATATACCCCACTGTTAAAGACACCTGCAACAGACGCAATCAATCCCCTGCCAACCATAGTCATATGTTTTGGTCTTGCCCTAAGCTAGCAACCTTTTGGAGGAGTGCTTTCGACGTGCTAAGCAGAGCCTATTGCCAGACTATTCCTCCAAACCCACTGTCAGCTATTTTTGGTATATCCCCCAACACCAACCTCTCTGTTGCATTGAAGCGGGTCCTGGCTTTTACAACCTCGTTAGCCCGGAGACTGATTTTGCTTAACTGGAGGCTTACCTGTCCCCCGACACACGCCCGCTGGATCAAGGAGGTGCTCTACAATTTAAAGCTTGAAAAACTTAGGTTATCTCTCAAAGGCTCTACCAAGACATTCCTAGATGCATGGAACCCTTTCCTGGAACTTGTTAAGTATCTTAACTTGTTTCCGGACTCGGAAGAGGACTGAGTGCCCTATATCATTGATCTGTCTTATTGCAGCTGCTATCCCGTCAACCCCTCACCCCCCCCCCTCCCTCCCCACACTTTTTTTTTTTTTCATTTTTTTTTTTTCATTTTGTTTATCTTATCGTATTTGTGTGGATGTGTACGTATGTGAGTGTTGTTTGTCCCCGGGTGGCGAGGGTGGGTAAGGGTAAGGGTAAGGGTTTTGAGGGTCGTTTACATACTGTTGTACAATTATGTCCTGACTATCACTGTCTGTTATCATTGTATGTATGCAAATTGCTGTTAAATTCAAAATTCAAATAAAAAGATTTAAATTAAAAACCTTCAGACCAGCTGATTGGTCCTCTCGCCTGTCAATCACCACAATTAAGGTAATGCCCCTTCTGGGGGGTGGGAGCAGGGCTATAAAACCCCAGATGCCTGGACGTGAGTCAATCACTCTGCAAGATCGCGAGGCAGAGGCCACGACTGTCATTCTAATCTATGAATCAACTGAACTGTGAGTCTGCAATGTACTTGCAATAAATGATTTGTTAGCCCTTAATGACAATGCCATGAGTTGTTTGGCCTGATGCTCTGCCTGTGCTTGAAAGTGCAATGCTTAATTGGAAATGAAATGACAATACCATGAATTGTTTGACCTCCTGTGTGAAGCTGGGACCCAACGGGTTCCACTTAGTCTAGTACATATTTTAACATCATGTGAATATGGAGAGGGCTGATTAGTGTTGATCCTAGGATAGTAGAAGATATAATGGCACAGAATAGGAATAGAAATATAACAGAGCAGAATAGAGAAATGGAAAAGGGATAGTATTGCAGAATTACAGAGAATGTATGGGAAGTATGAGTGCATGATGGCAACTTGCTTTGTCCCAAGTTTTTCAGAAATTTAAGGTTATAGTTTGAACTATGGAAAGAGATGGAAGAATGCGCAACAACATGGATGGAGGGAATTTGCACCCACAAAAACTCGAGAGGTGAAGACTCATCAGACGTAAATTGTGAAGATACGCCCATGAAAACTCCAGACATATGACAAGATTCTGTGAAGAAACATCATCATCTTAAGTTGCTGATAGATGGGAAATGTAATGTACACACTATCTGTCTACCTGGTTAGCTGCTTATTTGACTGTTTGGTTATCATAAATGATGGGTTATAGGAAGGAACGTTAATCCTGGCGAGATTGGAGAGGCTAGGATTAAAATTGAGTGAAGGCTTCAGGACTGCTGGGCCATTTCGTCAATTTGAAAATGCTCTTTGTAGAAATGGGACAAGCTGCAGAATGGTGCCAGTTTGTCTAGAGCCTAGATCTGAGCTGCAGGAAGAGAATGGGACCATCTGCAGACCCTGGCAATTAGGTGCAAAATGCATAGAACAGATTGGATGAATGAAAACCAGACATACACTTTGTAAATAATTGTCTATAATGTTTGTAGATGGTTATGCATGAAACCATACATGTAGTTACCTCATTACCATATTGACACTCCCACATTATGTAGTATAACTGTAGTATCTGCATGCACCCTCCCCCTGTAGGTCCCAGTACGTGTGTAGACCAGTTGTGGTCAGTGCTGGGATGTGTGGAAGTTGTGTCTTAATAAAGACTTAGTGAAGGACTAAGGACTATGTTTAATATCCTTTACAATGTTGCAAAGCATTATTTTGCTGAATGATTATTGGATGAGGTATTGTGCCTTGTCTGGTTCTCTTGCATATCAGGGCAAATGTTGTGATGTTCGTTTCCTCCTGAAACACTGTTTGAATAGGGTTAGGGAATTATTGGGTTAGGGAAATGTCTGTCATGTATGGGGTTAATCGATATCTGTAATTGGATTGTAAAGAGATCATCGCCATGTGGTTCGGCCCCTCGAGGTTCGGGGACCTATAAAAGTCCGCTGCCACGAGGTCGTGCTTTGATCTTCTGGAAGAGGGCTTGGGACTGCGTGACCTTCTGGAGTCAAGAGGGCTTGATCAGGCAGATATGAGGATCAAATCCGCTGTGGTTATGTATAATAGTGGAGCTGTAATTGTGTTTTGTCAAAATAAAGATTAGTTGCAGAAGTGCTTGACTCAGTGGTTTTTGACTGAAACTAGACTGGGGAAAGCTTAGAATGAGCAATTTACAATGTTAGTGTGCGGGGATCACTGGTCGATGCTGACTCAGTGGGCCGAAGGGCCTGTTTCCGCACTGTATCTCTAAACTAAAAATAAACTACACTAAACTCAGCAGGTCAGATTGCATTTCTGGAGAACAGGCTAAGTGACATTTTGGGTCGAGACCCTTCTTCTGACTGAGAGTCAGGATTTATCTACGGTTTACACCAGCATCTGCAGTTCCTTCCTACTCGTTCTAGGTCAGTTTTGTTTGTTCTCACATGTACTGTGGTTCTAGAAGATCAAGCTAAGGAAATAGTCTCTGGAATTATCCTGTCAAACCTCCAGTGAGTATAGGCTAATTTTAGTACGTGGCTGCTTGTAGAAACTATTCTCATCTTCAGAATGAATCATGGAGTCATAGAGAAATATAGCATGAAAACAAACCCTTTGGCCCACTGAGTCCATGACAACAAATAAGCTCCCATTTACATTAATCCCACGTTTTTTATTCTCCCCACATTTTCACTTATTATCATGAGTGTTTTTTTAACAGAAACCAATTAACCTCCAAACCTGCACGTCTTTGCGGTATAGGAGGAAACCTGTGCATTAGGAGGAAACCCACACGGTCACAGAAAGAACATGCAAATACCACATGATCCTGTAAATCTTTGTTGTACCCCATCTAATGCAAGTACATTCTTCATAAGCACAATATCTCAAATACAATTTAACAGAAATAAAACAGAAACTATAATTTAGGCAGCAACAGCCGCGAGAAACCCATCTTTCTCTTTTCACTCCATGGATGCAACCTATCATTATGAGCAGGTCTAAGCATCCTATGATTAATACATTTTTGTGCCTTTTTTTATTTTATTGTCACGTGTACCGAGGTACAAGCTTTCCTTATCTAAGGAAACCAAAATTATGCAAAGTTCTCCCAAATACAGCTTAGTTGTTTTTCAATGCCCAACTGAAGAAGAAAATTAAAACTGGGTTGTTAGATTTCTGATTGGAAACAACACCTGAAAAATAAATGATTTATTTCACACCTTTACTCTTTTCTTAACATTTTCTGCACATGGACATGCATTGCACCAAAGCAATCTCGTAGGCAATTTTACACTTGGATTTACTGTAATAGTTTTTCAAGCTTAAGCTGCCACTTGATGATTTGCATTCCTATTGCTTTGAATGGAGGGTTATGCTTTGGTTGGTCTGCCCCTGAAACTATTTTTCAGTCTGCAGTCACAATCAAAAGCTGGTTATTGAGTCTTTGTAATAATAGATTTTTTTTTATTTTTAGAAATCTGCAACACAGTAATGAGGTATGATGTTAACATCATTTAAATTTTGACATTTATTGAACTACATCTTCAATAGACCAAGGGATCCTTCCTTATTAAAATCAGGAAGGGAAAGAAGAAAGCATTAAAATGAAAGATGAGGGAACTTGATTTATAGCCCGCTTGAAACTTCGAAACCTGGCACCCTGATGTGTTCATTTAATGTCATACAGATTTCTATTTTGTCTCTCCGTCTAATTTATTTCTATCTCTATTGACATACAAAATAACATACTTTAAAAGTCATGGTCTAGTTGGTCTAAAACAAAGCTTTTTTTAAAAATTGTTTTATTGTATTTTAGGACCTTAAGGACAACATTGTTTCTTCCTTCTGCAGAAAGTGCCTTTCTTCACTGGATAAACTGGAGAAACAATAGAGCTGGCCTATTGCTCTATATGTTCAGAGTAAAGTTGATCTGCAGATTGAAAGTGTTGATTACATATTGCTGTGAACCACTACACAATGTTTTAAAGGGCACATGGCTTTGTGGTTTATCAATTTTGCCCAACAGGATTTTATTTGTGTCCTATTTACTGTATCTGATTGAATGTAATGTATTGTATATTATTTGCTTGTTCCTTATGGATGTAAATTATTCAAGGTTCAAGGTTCAAGTTCAAATTTATTTGTCTCATACACCACCTAAGGTACAGAGAAATGAATTTGACATGTAGCGATGCAATTGAAAAAAAGAACACACAATACTCAATAGAATTTAACATAAACATCCACCACAGCATTGTTCACTGTGGTGGAAGGCAAAAAAGTTCAGTTAGTCCTCCTCCTTTGTTCACCTGTGGTAGGGGCCTTGAGCCCTCTGTAGTCGCTGCTATGGATGGCCGGACGTACAGGCCCTCTCTTTGGGATGATCGAAACTCCGACTTTGGGACAGTCGAACAATCAGCCACTTTCTTACCAGAGACCGCGGTTTTAGGATGATACAGGCCACAGGCCAGCAGTCGGAGCCCTTGTCCGGCGATCCCCAGCAAGGGTTCCAGGCTCCGGATGGTAAGTCCATGCCACGCCACGCCCGTGACTAGAAGCTCTACAGACCACAGCCCCATGATGCCAAAGTCACCAGGCCAGCGATCGGAGCACTCCATCTGGCGACCCCCTTCAAGGGATCGCCCCACTCCGCAATTGAAAACTCCACGCTGCACCCACTGCCGAAGCCCTGGACCCAACTCCGGGATAGGCTGCACTAATTTAGTTTAATCTTCTTTCTTTCCTCAAGACTGCATCTTTCTTTCAATAGGCAACATTTCGGGTCAAAACCCTTCTTCAAACTCTGAGTCTGAAGAACGGTTTTGACCCGAAACGTTACCTATTTCCTTCACTTTACAGCCTCACCCGCTGAGTTTCTCCAGCATATTTGTCTACTTTGGATTTTCCAGCATCTGCAGTTCCTTCTTAAACATCTTTCTTTCAATGTTTTGTTCATTCCTTCCTATAAAAGCTATTTTTTTGTTTGATCTTTTGATCACTTTGTCTTTCTGCGGCTGTGACAATCATGAATACCTAATATTGTTTCTGCTCTTGCTCCACCCCTAAATTAAGCTGATGTTTTTGTATCTCCATCCGACATAGAGCCATGCTGTACAACTTTAAAAGGCACAAGAAAATAATGGGTAACAGCAAATTAGCTGACAAGTTACACTCTACCAGATTTTTTGACCTACAGTTATATCCTAGTGTGTTTAATAATGGCCCAAAGGATTTGGCTCACACCTGCTTTTTCATCTCTGGCCTTTGACCAACAATCAGCCTTCCGTCATGCCTGTGTTCACCTATTACCGAACTTGCTTTGTCCTGCCCCTCCTTCTTCCACCTTTCCTTCCCAACCCCTATCCCCTGCAAACAGCCTGAAGTGGGGTTCCAATCTGAAAAGTCACCTATCCATTTTCTTCAAGATGCTGCATGACCTGTTGAGTTACTCCAACCTTTGAGTCTTTCTTTGATGTTAATCAGAGGCTGATTAACCATATAACCATATAACAATTACAGCACGGAAACAGGCCATCTTGGACCTACAAGTCCGTGCCGAACAATTATTTTCCCCTAGTCCCATCTACCTGCACTCAGACTATAACCCTCCATTCCTTTCCCATCCATATACCTATCCAATTTATTTTTAAATGATAAAATCGGACCTGCCTCCACCACTTCCACTGGAAGCTCGTTCCACACAGCTACCACTCTCTGAGTAAAGATGATCCCCCTCATGTTACCCCTAAAGTTCAGTCCCCTAATTCTGAAGTCATGTCCTCTTGTTTGAATCTTTCCTACACTCAATGGGAAAAGCTTGTCTAAGTCAACTCTGTCTATCCCTCTCATCATTTTAAAGACCTCTATCAAGTCCTCCCTTAACCTTCTGCGCTCCAGAGAATAAAGACCTAACATTCAAACTTTCTCTGTAACTTAGTTGCTGAAACCCAGGCAACATTCTAGTAAATCTCCTCTGTACTCGCTCTATTTTGCTGACATCATTCCTATAATTGGGCGACCAAAATTGTATACCATACTCCAGAATTGGTCTCACCAATGCCTTGTACAATTTTAACATTACATCCCAACTTCTATACTCAATGCTCTGATTTATAAAGGCTAGTATACCAAAAGCTTTCTTTGCCACCCTATCTACATGAGATTCCACCTTCAGGGAACTATGCACAGTTATTCCTAGATCCTTCTGTTCAATTATTATCCAATAAAAAGGGACTTAAATTTTATATTGTTTTTAAATGCAACTTCTGAAGCTGTTAGTAGCGATATTTTGCTGATGATTTCTTTTTTTTTTAACATATCTTTAACAATTGGTTGCTATTTCTGTTTTCATAAACAGGACATCTAAAGCACAGTACATATCTTTTTAGTGAGCCTTCAGAAAGCTTCAGTAACACAATAGATTACATTTTGCACGTGCATGTTGCTGGCACGGACCCAATGGGCTGAATGATCTCCTTCTGTGTTGCAACCTGAGATTCCATCATTAATCATAATGGGATGTGCAGCACAGGTGATGGATGCTGATCATGGATTGATTGTGAATTAAGTAAGTAAGTAAGTAACTAAGTTTATCGGCCAAGTATTCACATGCAAGGAATATTCTTTGGTGCTCCACCCACAAGTAACAACATGACATACAGTGGCAGTTACGAATGACTCAGAAAACACTAAACATTAATAATAATAAAACATTAATGATCAAACACCATTGATCAAGCATGTGAACCAACAAAATACCAGATCAGGGGGACGCTACAGATTTTTGGCTGTTGAGTAGAGCAACTACTCGTGGATAAAAGCTGTTTTTATGTCTGGCAGTGGCAGCTTTGACAATCCGGAGTCGCCTTCCAGAGGGAAGTGATTCAAAAAGTTTGTGGCCAGGGTGAGAGGGGTCAGAGATAATCTTGACCGCTCACTTCCTGGCCCTTGCAGTGTACAGTTCATCAATGGAGGGACGGTTGCAGCCAATAATCTTCTCTGCTGATCAGACAATTCGCTGCAGCCTCCAGGTGTCGTGCTTGGAGGCTGAGCCAAACCAGACCATGATGGAGAAGGTGACAACAGACTCTACGATGGCCGTGCTGAATTGGACCATCATTGCCTGTGGCAGATTGTGTTTCCTCAGCTGCCATGGGAAGTACATCCTCTGTTGTGCCTTGTTTACTGTAGAGCCGATGGTAGCCCCCCACTTAAGGTCCTTGGACATGATGGTTCCCAGGAACATAAAAGTCTCCACAGATGTGACTGTGGTGTTGTTGATGGTTAGTGGGGTGAGGGGAGGGGAAGCTCTCCTAAAGTCTACAATCAATTCCACTGTCTTAAGAGCATTGTTGCGATGGCACCAGGAAGCCAGCTGTGACACTTCCTGTCTGTAGGCAGATTCCTCCCCATCCTGGAGCAGTCCAATCAGGGTTGTGTCGTCCGCAAACTTGAGAAGCTTGACAGAGGTGTCTGTGGAGGTGCAGTCGTTGGAGTAGAGAGAGTAGAGGAGAGGAGATAGTACGCAGCCTTGCGGTGCTCCTATGGTGAGCGTATGCACGTCCGAGATGTGCTTTCCCAGCCTCACATGCTGCGTCCTGTCTGTCAGGAAGCTAGTGATCCACCGACAGAGGGGTTCAGGCACAGTCAACTCAGAAAGTTTGGAGTGTAGTAGCTCTGGCACAATGGTGTTGAATGCAGAGCTAATATCAACAAACAGGATTCTCGCATAGGTCCCCTGGCGGTCCAGGTGCTGTAGGATGAAGTGCAGGCGCAGGTTGACTGCATCATCCACAGATCTATTGGCCCGATATGCAAACTGCAGAGGTTTCAGCAGGGGGTTTGTAATATTTTTCAGCTTGGCCAGCACAAGCCTTTTGAGTGTCTTCATGACTACAGAGGTCAGTGCGACAGGCCTGTAGTCATTAAGACAAGTAATCCTTGCCTTTTTAGGTACAGGGACAATAGTGAAGACTTTGAAGCAGGCAGGGACAGTATATGTTTGCAGGGACTGGTTATAAATGTCTGTATATACCGATGCCAGCTATTTGGCAGAGCTTAAGAGTAGAGGGGGTAACATTGTCCTGGAGATTTCCGGCTTTTTGTCCTCTGAAAAGCCTTTCCACCGCCTCTATTTTTATTGTGATGATGGAGAAGTGATGTTGTGCAGGTCGGAGGTTGTGGGTGATTGGGTGTGAAGTGGTGATTGGAAGGGGGTGGGTGCAGAAGGACCCAGTCTTTGCAGAATTAGGTCAGGCTGTGAGTGGGTGTGAGTGTTGGTTGAGGTGGGAAATGGTCCAATAATTTCATACTGGAGTCTTGCCTTAAGTAATAGACGATATACAATAGGTGCAGGAGTAGGCCATTTGGCCCTGTGAGCCAACACCGCCATTCAATGTGATCATGGCTGATCATCCCCAATCAGTACCCCGTTCCTGCCTTCTCCCCATATCCCCTGACTCCGCTATTTTTAAGAGCCCTATCTAGCTCTCTTGAAAGCATCCAGAGAACCTGCCTCCACTGCCCTCTGAGGCAGAGAATTCCACAGACTCACCACTCTGTGAGAAAAAAGTGTTTCCTCGTCTCTGTTCTAAATGGCTTACTCCTTATTCTTAAACTGTGGCTGCTGGTTCTGGACTCCCCCAACATCAGGATCACGTTTCCTGCCTCCAGTTTGTCAAAGCCCCAACCAATCTTCTGATTTACAATCTTAGTAGGTAAGAAGTGGTGAATGGGAAGGAGAGGGTGCGGGGTTCATTCCTTTGTAGACTATGGTCTGGCTGTGTTATTTGGGAACGGGCGGGGGGGGGGGGGGGCGGGGGTGGTGGGGGGTGGGTACCAGTGGGTATGTTTCTGATTTTCAAACTTGCAGTAAAACTCATTCAGATCGTTGGTGTTGGTGTTTTGATGTTTGCCTTTTTTTAATTAATGGAACTGCTTCCAAGTGAAGACTGTACTATGAAGAGTATGTAACTATTCAGGGCAGACAATGGGAAAGTTCACCTTTTTGCTTTGACAAGATTTTCTCGTCAAGTTCTGTCATGTTTTGATCGTATTTTTCTAGTCGGTGCCAAGGGACTGACAGAGAGTCAAAGCCTATGTCCTCTTGTTCTTGCTTCCCTTATTCCAGGAAAAAATACCCTGTACATTTACCCCATCTATTCCTCATGATTTTATACACCTCTATAAGACCACCCCGAGCCAGTCCAACCTCTGCCCATAGCTGAGGCAACATCTTGAAATTCTTCTCTGCATTCTTCCTGACTTAACAACACCCTTCTTATAGCAGGGTGGCCAAAACTGAAAACAAAACTCCAAATGCAGTCTCATCAGTGTCTTGCACAATTGTAACATACCTAAAACTCTGACTGATGAAGGCCACTCTACCTGCCTGTGTCACTATTGAGATCATTATAGGGACATACACTTCAGTAAAAAGAATCACACTACTTCAACCTAAAACAATGATGTGACTACAATACACACAGATAAGATATAATAAAAAAAACATTAATAACACTAATATTAGGTAACCTTAATGCAAGGAACAAAGACTGTAGTGCAATCAGACTTAGTCCGTGGAAGATCATGTTTGTTGAGATTAGTGTTGTTTAGTGTTCAAGAGCTTGATGGTAGTTGGAAAGAAGCTATTCTTGAACCTGGTGGTCATGGTCTTCAGGCTCCCATTTGTTCTTCCCGATGGTAGTGGCAACATGAGGGAGTGGCTAGGGTGGGGTGGGTCTTTGATGATAATGGCTGCCTTTTTGAGACATATAAGATCCATTTGAGATACGAGAGAATAGATGTTTCCAGTGGTATGAGAGACTTGATTGAGCACACATGGTTGTAACATAAGAGGGGTGGGTACATTTTTAATTGAGTTCCATAGGAAGTTTTGACTTAATAGGAGATTAATTTCTAGAATTCTCTTCCCCGAAAGACTGTGTGGAGAGATTACTGGAGGTTTTTGAAGAGGAAATAGATCATTTTCTGATATTGGGGGGTGGAAGATATAGAGAACTGGCAAAGAGGAGAGGCAGTGACTTGGGACATGCCAATAGTGAAAATATTGAAGGGCAGGTTAGGCATGAGGAACCTTGTGAGTATTCTTGCTCAAATTTTCTTACTCTCAGCGTAAACGGTGAAAAATCAGTTGACTAATTTAAAAGAAAATCAATTTGTATTTTATTAGATTAATCTAATTCCGAAACATTTATTCTGAAAGAGTGAGACTCCATAGGTACAAAATTAGATTTCTCAGGGCCAAAGCTTAGTATATTGTTGAATATACACAAACAGCCATCATTCAGGAAATCACACCACCTTCAGTAGCTTTAACAGAGTATTTCCGAGATGTTTGAAGGTCTTATCAAATCTATAAAGCAGTTCTGGTCGCCCCAGTCCAGACAGCAACAGGGGAGACTCCCTAAAGGTGGGGCGAGAGATTACTAACAGCAAATTGCACTTTTTCACATTTACTAAGATATGTGTGGGTGCCAGTCATTTACACAGGATTATATTGGAATCATTTCAACAAGGAATTATATAACACCATTTTTACCTTGTATTTTCATCTTAAATTTATAAGCAAAATTATAACTGGGAAAGATAATTTACTTTGACACAATGAAATGCTGGTTAACAAAAATGACACAATGTGCTGGAGCAATTCAACAGGTATGAGAATGCAAAGGGGAATTTAAATGGTTACCAACTGGGTGGTTTAGGCGGACAGAGCACAAGTGTTCGGCAAAATGGTAGCCTAGTGTCACCGTTGTAAAGGAGGACACATAGGTTAGCGGAGGTTACTGTGAACCCTGTTCTCAGTTTAAATGGCTGTTGGGATACATGGATAGATAAGAAACAATCTCAAAAACAACACAAAAATGGTAGATATATTTGTGTCCAAATTGATGCTCTACATATTTATTAAATTGATTCCAGGGCAAAGTGGATTAAGTTCATATATCACAGGACCAGAATCAGGCCATTCGGCCCATCGAGTCTACTTTGCCATTCAATTATGGCTGATCTATCTTGCCCTCTTAATCTCATTCTCCTGCCTTCTCCTCACAACCTTGGGCACCCTTACTAATCCAGAACCTGTCAATCTCCGCTTTAAAAATACCCAATGTCTCCACAGCATTCTGTGGCAATGAATTCCACAGGTTCACCACCATCAGGCTAAAGAAATACTCCAAATCTCATTTCTAAAGGTACGTTCCTTTATTCTGAGGCTGTGCTCTCGGGGCCTAAGCTCTCCCACTGGGGAAAAGATCCTCTCCATATCCACCCCATCCAGGCTTTTTACAATGCAGTAAGTTTCAATAAGAAACATAGAAACATAGAAAATAGGTGCAGGAGAAGACCATTCGGCCCTTCGAGCCTGCACCGCCATTCAATATGATCATGGCTGATAATCCAACTCAGTATCCTGTACCTGCCTTCTCTCCATACCCCCTGATCCCTTTAGCCACAAGGGCCACATCTAACTCTTAAATATAGCCAATGAACTGGCCTCAACTACCTTCTGCGGGAGAGAATTCAAGAGATTCACCACTCTCTGTGTGAAAAAAGTTTTCCTCATCTCGGTCCTAAAAGATTTCCCCCTTATCCTTAAACTGTGACCCCTTGTTCTGGACTTCCCCAACATCGGGAACAATCTTCCTGCATCTAGCCTGTCCAATCCCTTAAGAATTTTGTAAGTTTCTATACGATCCCCCCTCAATCTCCTAAATTCTAGCGAGTACAAGCCAAGTCTATCCAGTCTTTCTTCATAAGAAAGTCCTGACATCCCAGGAATCAGTCTGGTGAACCTTCTCTGTACTCCCTCTATGGCAAGAATGTCTTTCCTCGGATTAGGAGACCAAAACTGTACGCAATACTCCAGGTGTGGTCTCACCAAGACCCTGTACAACTGCAGTAGATCCTCCCTGCTCCTATACTCAAATCCTTTTGCTATGAATGCTAACATACCATTCGCCTTCTTCACTGCCTGCTGCACTGCATACCTACTTTTAATCGTTTCAGCCTGAAACGTCGCCTATTTTCTTCGATCCATAGATGCTGCTGCACCTGCTGAGTTTCTCCAGCAATTTTGTGTACCTGCCTACTTTTAATGACTGGTGCACCATGACACCCAGGTCTCGTTGCATCTCCCCCTTTCCTAATCGTCCACCATTCAAATAATAATCTACTTTCCTGTTTTTGCCACCAAAGTGGATAACCTCACATTTATCCACATTATACTGCATCTGCCATGCATTTGCCCACTCACCCAGCCTATCCAAGTCACCTTGCAGCCTCCTAGCATTCTCCTCACAGCTAACACTGCCCCCCAGCTTCGTGTCATCCACAAACTTGGAGATGTTGCATTCAATTCCCTCGTCCAAATCATTAATATGTATCGTAAATAGCTGGGGTCCCAGAACTGAGCCTTGCGGTACCCCAGTAGTCACTGCCTGCCATTGTGAAAAGGACCCGTTTACTCCTACCCTTTGCTTCCTGTCTGCCAGCCAGTTCTCTATCCACATCAATACAACCCCCAATACCGTGTGCTTTAAGTTTGTATAATAATCTCTTATGTGGGACCTTGTCGCAAGCCTTCTGAAAGTCCAGATATAACACATCCACTGGTTCTCCATTATCCACTCTACTAGTTACATCCTCGAAAAATTCTATAAGATTTGCCAGACATGATTTACCCTTCATAAATCCATGCTGACTTTATAACCATATAACTATATAACCATATAGCAATTACAGCATGGAAACAGGCCATCTCCACCCTTCTAGTCCGTGCCGAACACGTATTCTACCCTGGTCCCTAGTCCCAACGCTCAGACCATAACCCTCCATTCCTTTCCCGTCCATATATCTATCCAATTTATTTTTAAATGATAAAAAAGAACCTGCCTCCACCACCTTCACTGGAAGCTCATTCCACACAGCCACCACTATCTGAGTAAAGAAGTTCCCCCTCATGTTACCCCTAAACTTCTGTCCCTTAATTCTTAAGTCATGTCCCCTTGTTTGAATCTTCCCTACTCTCAGTGGGAAAAGCTTATCCACGTCAACTCTGTTTATCCCTCTCATCATTTTAAAGACCTTTATCAAGTTCCCACTTAACCTTCTGCGCTCCAAAGAATAAAGCCCTAACTTGGTCAACCTTTCCCTGTAACTTAGTTGCTGAAACCCAGGCAACATTCTAGTAAATCTCTTCTGTACTCTCTCTATTTTGTTGACATCCTTCCTATAATTAGGCGACCAAAATTATACACCATACTCCTGAATTGGCCTCACCAATGCCTTTTACAATTTTAACATTACATCCCAACTTCTATACTCAATGCTCTGATTTATAAAGGCCAGCACACCAAAAGCTTTCTTTACCACCCTATCTACATGAGATTCCACTTTCAGGGAACTGTGCACAGTTATTCCCAGATCCCTCTGTACACCTGCAATCTTCAATTCCCTACCATTTACCATGTATGTCCTATTTTGATTTGTCCTGCCAAGATGTAGCACCTCACACTTATCAGCATTAAACTCTATTTGCCATCTTTCAGCCCACTCTTCCAACTGGCATAAATCTCTCTGTAGACTTTGAAAATCTACTTCATTATCCACAACCCCACCTATCTTAGTATCTGCATACTTACTAATCCAATTTACCACTCCATCATCCAGATCATTGATGTACATGACAAACAATAGTGGACCCAACACAGATCCCTGTGGCACCCCACTAGTCACTGGCCTCGAACCTGACAAACAACCATCCACCATTACTCTCTGGCATGTCCCATTCAGCCACTGTTGAATCCATCTTGCTACTCCACCATTAATACCCAACAATTGAACCTTCTTAACCAACCTTCCATGAGGAACCTTGTCAAAGGCCTTACTGGTCCATATATGCAACATCCACTGCTTTACCCTCATCAATTTCCCTAGTAACCTCTTAAAAAAATTCAAGAAGATTAGTCAAACATGACCTTCCAGGCACAAATCCATGTTGACCGTTCCTAATCAGACCCTGTTTATCCAGATGCTTATATATATTATCTCTAAGTATCCTTTCCATTAATTTTCCCACCACTGACGTCAAACTAACAAGTCTATAATTGCTAGGTTTACTCTTAGACCCCTTTTTAAACAATGGAACAACATGCGCAGTACGCCAATCCTCCGGCACTATTCCCGTTTCTAATGAGATTTGAAATATTTCTGTCATAGCCCCTGCTATTTATACACTAACTTCCCGCAATGTCCTATGGAATATCCTGTCCGGACATGGAGACTTATCCACTTTTATATATCTCAAAAGTGTCAGTACTTCCTATTCTTTCAACCTCATAGTTTCCATAGCTAGTCTACTTGTTTCCCTTACCTCACATAATTCAATAGCCTTCTCCTTGGTGAATACCGATGAAAATAAATTGTTCAATATCTCCCCCATCTCTTTTGGCTCTGCTGATAGCTGTCCACTCTGACTCTCTAATGGACCAATTTTATCCATTGTTATCCTTTTGCTATTAATATAGCTGTAGAAACCCTTTGGATTTACTTTTACCTTACTTGCCAAAGCAACCTCATATCTTCTTTTAGCTTTTCTAATTTCTTTCTTAAGATTCTTTTTATATTCTTTATACTACTCAAGCACCTCATTTACTCCATGCTGCATATAATTATTGTAGATCTCTCTCTTTTTCCGAACCAAGTGTCCAATTTCCCTTGAAAACCATGGCTCTTTCCAATATTTACTATTTCCTTTCAACCAAACAGTGACATAAAGATTCTGAACGCTTAAAATTTCACCTTTAAATGTACGCCATTTCTGTTCCACATCTTTCCCATAAAACAAACTGTCCCAATTTACTCCTTTCGCATCTCCTCAAAGTTAGCCTTTCTCCAATCAAACATCTCAACCCTAGGTCCAGTTCTGACCCTCTCCATAATTATATTGAAACTAATGGTATTGTGATCTCTGGACCCGAACTGTTCCCCAACGCATACCTCCGCCACCTGCCCCGTCTCATTTCCTAACAGGAGGTCCAGCACTGCCCCTTCTCTAGTAGGTACTTCTATGTCCAACTTTGTCCAATGATTTCACCACTTTCCAAATGTGCTGCTATGCCATCTTTAATAACTGATTCTAGCAGTTTCCCCACTATCGACGTTAGACTAACTCGTCTGTAATTCCCAGTTTTCTCTCGTCCTCCCTTTTTAAAAAGTGGTGTTACATTAGCTACCCTCCAATCCTCAGGAACTACTCCAGCATCTAAAGAGTTTTCAAAAATTATCACTAATGCATTCGCTATTTCTGGGGCTACTTCCTTAAGTACTCTAGGATGCAGTCTATCTGGCCCTGGGGATTTATCGGCCTTTAATCCACTCAATTTACCTAACACCACTTCCCGGCTAACCTGGATTTCACTCAGTTTCCCCAGTCCATTTGACCCCCGGTCCCCTGCTATATCCGGCAGATTATTTATGTCTTCCTTAGTGAAGACAGAACCAAAGTAGTTATTCTATTGGTCTGCCATGTCCTTGTTCCCCATGATCAATTCACCCGTTTCTGACTGCAAGGGACCTACATTTGTTTTAACTAATCTTTTTCTCTTGACATATCTATAAAGGCTTTTGCAGTCAGTTTTTATGTTCCCTGCCAGTTTTCCTTCATAATCTATTTTCCCTTTCCTAATTAAGCTTTTTGTCCTCCTCTGCTGGTCTCTGAATTTCTCCCAGTCCTCTGGTAGGCTGCTTTTTCTGGCTAATTTGTATGCTTCATCTTTTGTTTTGATACTATCCCTGATTTCCCCTTGTTATCCACAGATGCACTACCTTCCCTGATTTATTTTTTTGCCAAACTGGGATGAACAATTGTTGTAGTTCATCCATGCAGTCTTTAAATGCCTTTCATTGCATATCCACCGTCAACCCATTAAAAATCAATCGCCAGTCTATCTTGGCCAATTCACGTCTCATACCCTCAAAATTACCTTTCTTTAAGTTCAGGACCTTTGTTTCTGAATTAACTATGTCACTTTCCATCCTAATGAAGAACTCAACCATATTATGGTCACTCTTGCCCAAGGGGCCACGCACAACAAGACTGCTAACTAACTCTTCTTCATTACTCAATACCCAGTCTAGAATAGCCTGCTCTCTCATTGGTCCTCCTCATCCTTCTAAACCCCAGTGAGTACAGTTCCAGTGTCATCAATCGTTCATCATATGTTAACCCAATCATCTCCAGGATCATTCACGCATACCTCATCGGGATCGCCAGCACATTCTTCCTATAATATGGGGCCCAAAACTGCTGTCAATATTCCAAATGTGGTCTGACCAGTATCTTATAAAGCCTCAGCATGGCATCCCTGTTTTTATATTCTGGTCTTCTCAAAATAAATGGTAACATTGCATTTAATCTCGTTTCTACCGCTTCAACTTGCAAATTAACCCTCTGGGAATTGTGCACCAGCACACCCAAGTTCCTATGCACCTCCAATTTCTGAATTCTCTCCCCATTTAGCAAATAGTCCACACATTTATTCCTACTATCAAAGTGCATGACTGCACACTTTGTTACGCTGGATTCCCTCTGCCACTTCTTTGCCCCACTCTCCCAACCTGTTAATTACAACTGTCCGCATGCAAGGGTGTTTAGAATAATGAGAAATAATCTCATTGATACATTACAACATGAAATGGATTCATAGATAAGATGCCAATAAAATGTTTGACCTAACTGTAGATTGCAGAACAATGGGATGTGGCTTCAGGATAGTGAATTGCTCATGAAGGGCTTGAGGGGGAATTTCTTCACTCAGAGGCTTGTGAACCATTGGAATTTAGCCAGAGGACTGTGGATGCTCAAACATTGAGTACATACAAGGTTGAGATCTGTGGAATTTTGGAGTATCAAAGAAAATGAGCATCAAAGGAATCTGAAATATAGGACTTTGCTTAATTTTTCAATGTCATGGTATCTCAAGTTTCGAAGTTCTATATTTCACTGATATTGGAAGGCTTGGGATGGCTTAATCTTAATATTATTGTGCTAAAAATGCATTGTAACTTAATACAGCTACTAACAACAATATAGTTTCAACCAAACATCATATAGTAGAATGCAACTGCATCCTTGGTTAATGAGTTAGGCAAAAGTAAATCTTTAAAACATCGTTTTTTCTGAACACCTTGAATTTACCAAAAAGTCACCTATTCCTTTTCTCCAGGGATGCTGCCTGACCCGCTGAGTTACTTGCGCATTTTGTGTCTACCTTGAATTAAAAATTCCCTTCCTTGATGTCAAGCTTTCCACGCTCACATCATTGTTATAATCTCTTCCAGTTTTGTTGCCCTTTGAGATATTTGTAACCATTAATTTTGCATTCCTGTTGACCTAGAAATGTATTCATTCCAGTATTCCATTATTGCCATCTACACCATCAGACCTTATATTGTGGAATCTGCTCCTCAAACATTTTCATGCCCATACTTTTCCTATGCCTTTTAAGTTACTCTATAGTTGATTAATGCTGCATTGCTCAAGCTTTAGGTCATCTGTAATTTATGCTTCATTATAAGCCTGTTAAATATTTTGGGATGATTTAATAATGAAATGTCCTTGAATAGACATTTTCAAAGGGGTTACAGTAGAGATGAGGCCATTTGTCCCATTTTATTCTGGATCACTATAAGAACATTTGACTTGGGCTGCATAGTGGCGCAGCAATAGAGCTGCTGCCTTATAGCGCCAGAGACCCGTTTTGAATTCCCTCATATTCTTCCTACAATATGATACCAGAATTGAACACCAAACTGCAGTTGAGGATGGAACATGTTATAAGAATAGTTGAACTTAATCTTCCTGCTTTTATACTCTATGCCTCTATTGAGAGAGCCCAAAATTATGTATGCCTTACCATCTGCTTTCTCAATCCTCACTGCTACTTTCAATGATTTACATAAAGTCCCAGATCCCTCTGCTTAAATATCACTTTTGGAACAGTATTTTTAATTCTACATTGTATCTCTTCATTTTTCTCATCCAAATGCATCATCTCATATTTTGCCACATTTAACTTCATCTGCCAGGCATCTGCCCATTACTGTTATCTTGGTAATTGGCAAGAAATGATTTGGCATTTATCCTTAAGACATTCCCACTTCTGTTGCATAACTTATATTGCATCATATTCCAAAGACGTATAGATTTGTAGGTTAATTGGCTTTGGTAATGATTGTAAATTGTCCCTAGTGTGTAGGATAGTGCTAGTGTTCGTGGATCGCTGGTCGGCGCGGAATTGGTGGGCCGAAGGGCCTGTTTCCGTGCTGTATCTCTAAGTTAAACTTCATATTTCTTCATCACCCATTACCTATTCTAAAAGTATGGTAGCACCACAAGCCCCTTTGATATGATGTCAATTGTTTATTTGGAAATTAAACAATAGATGAAGGAAACACAAATGCAAAGTCTTTCCATATTATAGTGGTCATAGAGCAGGGCTATAATGGACTACTATAGTGGAAATCCAGCAATACTAAGGTTTAGTTTAGTTTAGTTTATTGTCACATGTACTGAGGTACAGTGAAAAGCTTTTGTTGCTTGCTAACCAGTCACGTTGCAAACCATTTTTGATTGCTGCCCATCCAGCTAAACATTCATTTCCTTTACCACCAGCACACATGTAGATGAAATGTATGTCATCTATAAAGTACAATGCACATAATTGCCGAGGCACTCCATCAGGACCTAATCCTGTAACCTTCTTCAACAAGAAGGGCAAGTACATCAGGTATATGGAAACCTGCCGGTTCAGCTGCAAGTCATGGCATATCATGGAAATTTATATATGTTGCCATTGCATCATAGTTATTAGATCCAATTACTGTAAATGTCGTGGTTCTTCGCGTGTACCTTCACAAGAAGATAAATCATTACCTTCTTCTCAAGGAAAATTAGTGATGGATAAAGAGTGCTGGTTTTCCAAGTGAACACTAAACATTGAATGGAGAAACAAATAAGTACTGACAGAGAGAGTACACTATTAAAGGTGGTCTGCTTTGGGATGTACTAATAAACTAAGACTTTCATCCTCACTCTCAACTGGATATAACCTTTGCAAGGTCATGAGTCATAGAGTCATACAGCACTGAAACGAACACTTTGGCCCAACTTGCCCATGCCAACCATGCCCCAACTATGCTTGTCCCACCTACCTGCATTTGACCCATATCCCTCTAAACCTTTCCTATTCATGTACCTGTCCAAGAATCATGAGGGGTGCACAACAGCGCAGTGGCAGAGTTGCTGCCTTAGAGCATCAGAGACTCAGGTTTGATCCTGCCTATGGATGCTGTATGTACAAGTTTGTATGTTCTCCCTGTGACTGAGTGGGCTTTCTCTGGATGCTCCAGTTTCCTCCCACACTTAAAGACGTACAGATTTGTTAGTTAATTGGCTTTGATAAAATTGTAAATTGTCCCTAGTGCTAGTGTACGGGGATTGCTGGTCAGTGTGGACTTGGAGGGCCGAAGGGTCTATTTCCACGCTGTATCTCTAAAGTCTAAAAGTCAAGAGCCAAATGTCATAGGTACTGAGAATGGAACAATTACATTCTTAGTTCCTGCAGCTTTACAAACCCATCAATACAATCACACACAAATAAATATACAATACACTAATACAATAAATTAATAATTAGTGATATTAGGGAACCAGACTATAATAGTTCAAAACCAAAGTCCAAAATCCATGCTAGATCATCGTTGCTAAGGTAGAGTTGTGGTTAAAGTCACACAGTGTTCAAGAACTTAATGATTTCCAGGAAGAAGCTGTTTTTGAACCTGGAGGTCATGGTTCTCAGGCTCAAATACCTTTTATTTGACAGTAGTAGCGAGATGTGATCATGGTCATAGTGTGGTGTGTCTTTGATGATATTGGCCGGCTTTCTGAGACAGAGCCTCCTGTAGATCTCTTCAATGGGGAGGGATCAATACCCATGATGGACCGGGCAATGTCTACCATTTTCTACATACTCCTTTGATCCAACGCATTCAAGTTACTAATATATCTTTCTTGAGCATTAATGCTCAAAATTTATTTGCAGTTTTGCTAAGGCAGTACATCTTTCGCAAAATTTTAAATTCCTGTTTTCAGCATTCCTAATGTTTTTCAAAAATGTACTCTTTGCTCCTCTGCACCTTAATGTAAAGAAGTTTGTAAATGACCATTCGTTTTTCTTTGTTCCTTCAAAGTCATAATTTCACTTCATTAAGAAAAATCCCATTTTTTTATTCCCAGCTTTTACAAGAATCTCAACCAGTCTGAGTTTGGCCAGTTCACGTTATACTCTTTTAATTCTGATTTTCACCTGCTGAGTATGAGTTAAATAAAAAACAACGCAGTAAGATTGCCCACATTATCATCTTAAAAATGAAGTAGTTTTCATAAACCTGAATTGTGGAATGGATAAACCAAAAAAGTAAGTTCAGCTATATTATTTGTCAACATAAAAATAAAATCTCTTTTCATTGATCTCTGTTGTTCAAAGGATATTCAGTTGATTAATTCTCTGTTTTACAATAATGAGATAGGGATCTGTAATTAATAATAAAAAGAGAGATTTCACCACATTTAGCAAGGCAAGCTGGTCATCCTGTATAGTTATCTTTTATACACCCTTTAATTTATTTGTATGTCTTCAACATCAAGCTATCCGTAATGTTCAAAACAATTAAGCAAAGCCACAAATGCTTCCTCTGCCTCCTGCGGTGGGATTGGCAGGAAGATGGGATTTATCATAATCCTGCAAGCTGTCATCTTTTTCATTGGCAAAATCTGCTGGTGTTTTACTGACAGTCCTGAGATTTCTCTATGTATTTGATTATCTGAAACCATCTCCTCAGACTCTCGGTTTTAAAATATCTCAGAGCAGCGAGCAGCAGTACCTGGAGGTTAATTTGGCTTTTTGGTTTATGCAGTTCTATTGTCCCTGTTTGATTCCACGCAATAGGGGGAGACGATTCTGACATACTGTTAACGGTTGTATATAGTTGTGTTTGTTACAGCATTCCAGGCAGCCTGTACAAAATAAATTGCTTTCTTCGGGTTGATACACTCCAAATCTTCACTCTTGCCAATCATCTCAAGGCAATGTTGAACAAGCTGGCTGAGCTGTTTCAATGTGGTTCTTAGAGGGCATTGCTTGCATTAAAAATGTCCCTATTTTAGTTCCAATTTAAAGTTTTTCTCAGGCACATTTCACGATACATTTTATCAACATAATATCTTTGTGTGAGACCATGAAAAACTGTCATGTCAGAATCTACACATATATTAATGACAAATTATTTTGATCTCTTCAATAACTCTCATTTGCTTGTCTAGGAAACATTGTTTCATAGGTCTACATTTCCTCCAGTGTGATTTCAGGAAGACCAACACCACAGTCTTCAATCTGACCATGACAAAAAGCACATTTTTTTGTCGTTAATTTTAATTTATCCCTAGCCAATAACTGAGGATGAACTGCCTTTAACATTATGTTAAGTGCAGAGTTTGGCTTCTGACCCTGTTTCATCTTCATCTCCATTTAGTTCCAGCTCCATAACATCACAGCTTGGTTTGGGAACAGCTCCACCCAAGACCGCAAGAAATTGCCCAGACCATCACACAAACCAACCGCCCTTTCATTGACTCCTCACGCTGCCTCAACAAGGCCTGCAGCATAATCAAGAATGAGGCCAGACATAATCACGAATGAGTTGGGTGAGTCCAGAACCAGGGGCCACAGGCTTAGAATAAAGGGGAGGTCACTTAAGACTGAGGTGAGGAAAAAAAACGTTTTCACCCCCAGAGAGTTGTGAATTTATGGAATTCCCTGCCACAGAGGGCAGTGGAGGCCAAGTCACTGGATGGATTTAAGAGAGAGTTAGATAGAGCTCTAGGGGCTAGTGGAGTCAAGGGATATGGGGAGAAGGCAGGCACGGGTTATTGATAGGGGACGATCAGCCATGATCACAATGAATGGCGGTGCTGGCTCGAAGGGCCGAATGGCCTCCTCCTGCACCTATTTTCTATGTTTCTATATTTCTATGAGTTACACCCTGGCCACTCCCTCTTCTCCCCTCGCCCAATTGGTAAAAGGCCTTGGAGAAGAGCAGGGGCCAGGCTTGGCAGCTTCCCTCTCTGGGACGAGCTTCCCGGTTCCACTGTGGGTGAGCCAGGTCTGCTGCTGGCGGATAGGCACAGCACCACGGTGGACAAGGTGTTCCTGAACCTGAAGGTAATGGTTCTCAGGTCCAACATAAGCTTGAGAAACACCATCTCGTCTTTCATCTGGGTATATACTAGCCATAATATAGAATTTTAGGTCATTTATTATTGATTCCTGACTTGATTGGATAGCACATAGAACAAAGCTTGTCATTGTAACTTTTGGTACACTGACAATAATAAACCTAAATGTAAAATTAGACTTAAAGCCTAACCTTGAACATCTCCACCTTTAAACATTCCATAGATGGTGCATTTGACCAAATAAGTCGCTAATCAATGATGTTTTATTCATACACCTTCCTGCCCTTCTGTCCCACTTTCCTATTTAATGATTTTTCCTATACCAAAATTTAATCTCTAATGGCCTGGCACATACTGATGACTAGCTGGATGATCACAAAACATGATCTACCAACTGCAGCTGTCGAAAAGGGTGTTCTTGAATGCCATATCAGTACACACAAAGTGAAGAAGATGTGAATGCTCCTGGAGCTAGATGTGTCTGTATTAACCCCCTGCCTGCATCTCCAGATTAATTCTGCTTTCATCTCTAGATTCATTCTTTCATCTCCAGATTCATTATGCTGTGTTTGGCCCATGTCCCTCTAAACCTATCTGATCCATGCACCTGTCCAAATGTTTCTTAAACATTTTGATAATACCTGCCACAACTACCTCCTCCGTCAGCTTGTTTCATATACCTACCACAATTGTTGTAAAAAAAGTTGCCCACTATTAAAAAAGCTCCTATTAAATTGTCCCCCCCCCCCCCCCCCCCCCCCCCCCCTTCACCTTAAATCTATAAAAAAAAAATCTCAGACCATTTTGCTAATAATTATTATCGTTTCAATGGTTTCTGAAAAATGGCACTTGGAAGCATGGAAAAGGCCTTTAGACGGCACGAACTGGGCATGGAGCTAATTGTTGTGGAGTAGTCTCTGCTTATTGACTGCATGTTCCACACTGTATTCAGCAGGTGAGGCTAGGTATTAATCCTGGGTATGAAACTTAAAACGTCACAGTGTTTATTTATTGCAAATTGACTTGGCTTTAGATTCTTTAAAGAAGCCAGAAAGATTGTTAGAAGGGAATCTTCCCTGTTTAAATGCATGGCAATTGCTGTTATCTGGTTGCTGCTGCAGAGATAATCCTGATTAGGAATTGCATTACTTAAATGGAATCAGAGTGATGGCTGGAGTTACCAGTGTTTATTCCATTATTCTTTTTCAATGGGTACCCAGTGTGCTGCAGATAACGTTGCTGTCTCACATCACTGGTGACTGCTGTAGAAAGGAACTGCAGATGCTGGTATATACTGGAAATATACACAAAGAGCTGGAGTAACTCAGTGAATCAGGCAGCATCTCTGGAGAAAAAGAATGGGTGACATTTTGGGGTCTGAAGAAGGGTCTCAACCTGAAATGTCACCCATCCTTTTTCTCCAGAGTTGCTGCCTAACTGATCCGCTGAGTTACTCCAGCACTTTGTGTCTATCTCAGATGACTGGTGTTCGATTCTAGCCTCTGGTGCCAATTGTGTGTGCATGCACGCTCTCCCAGTGGCCACCCTTGAGTTTCCCCAGGTGTTCTGTTTTCCATCCACAACTGGAAAATATTCCTAATTCGAAGAAGGACATCCTTGCTATTGAGGGAGTGCAGCATAGGTTCACAAGGTTAATCCCTGGGATGGCGGGACTGCCATATAAGGAAAGATTGGAAAGAGTTGTATTCACTGGAAATTAAAAGGATGAGGGGGTATCTCAAAGAATCATATAAAATTATAAAAGGACTGGACAAGCTAGATACAGGAAAAATCTTCCTAATGTTGGGGGAGTCCAAGAATAAAGCGGATGCTGTTTCAAACTGAGATGAGAAAAAAACTTTCACCCAGAGAGTTTTGAATTTGGGGAATCCTCTGCCAAGGAAGGCAGTGGAGGCCAATTCACTGGATGAATTTAAAAGAGAGTTAGATATAACTCTTGGGGCTAGCGGAACCAAGGCGTATGGTGAGAAGGCAGGCACGGGTTACTGATTGCCATGATCACAATGAAATTCAGTGCTTGCTCGAAGGGCCCAATGGCCTCCTCATGCATCTATTGTCTATGTTTCTATGTAGGTGAATTAGCTGCTGTAAAACATTCCTAGTATTGGTGAGGTGTGGGAGAATTGATTGAGGGAGGCGTTGGGAAAGATACATTTTAATAGACATGTGAGAGTAGATAGATGACATGAAAAATAAATTGGTAATGTAATTGATAGGTTTGCTTCGAGAGTTGGCTGAGAGAATGGAAACATATGAAACACTGTGAGTATTTCTCTCAGGGCTTATTCCATTGCCTTGACTCCATCATGATGATCTTTCACTTGTCACAGTTTAAGAATAAAGGGAAGGCCATTTATCAAATATATCGCTTTTTTATTGTAAGATCTGAATTTTTTTTTGTTTTATATTTAGCCTTGAAGCTTACATTTTGCCAGATCTCTGCTGACTTCTCTGATCAGCTTGTTTTTTTTGTTATTTTTTCTTTTCATTTTCATCTTTCATTCATCATTGTTGTTTTCATCCTGGCGATCCACTTCCCATTTCTCCCCCTGGGATGCGGAGGTTGTTTTCCTCTCTTTGTTAATCCACTTAGGTTTGTGCTGGTGCAGGCTGAGTTTGTTGATTTTCAGTGTGTGCTCTTCCTGCCTGCTCAGCATTTTGCCTCCGAGAATCTGTAAAAAGGCAGGCAGCAACTTCCAGGTAGATCAATTAAATGAATTCTTCAGTGCAACAAGGCTTCTCTACATGAGGAATGCCAATTTACCTGCTGTTTCTGACATCAGCCACAAGCATAAAATGAATCTTCCACATTCTGTTTCCTCGGGCCTTTAAGGAGTCCTGGAATCAAAGATTTTTACATTTCTTATTCAAACAATGAGTCCATTAAATCAGAAAAACTCAGGAGAAAACACACGCAACAGCTGGATAACAAATTGGGCACCTAATCTCCCCCTCCTCTACCTGGCTCCATCTGTTCACCAGTTTCCCCTCATCTGGCGCTATTCGAGTCATAGTCATAGTGATACAGTGTGGAAACGGGCCCTTCGTCCCAACAATATCCCAGCTACACTAGTCCCACTTGCCTGCGCTTGATCCATATCCTTCCAAACCTGTCCTACCTATGTACCTGTCTAACTATTTTTTAAATGATTGGATAGTCCCGGCCTCAACTACTTCCTCTGGCAGCTTGTTCCATCCATCCACCACCCTTTGTGTGAAAAAGTTACCCCTCGGATTCCTAATAAATCTTTTCCCCTTCACCTTGAATCTATATCCTCTGGTCCACAATTCCCCTACTCTGTGCATCTACCCGATCTATTCCTCTCATGATTTTGTATACCTCTATCAGATCACCCCTCATCCTCCTGCACCCCATGGAATAGAGACCCAGCCTACTCAACCTCTCCCTCTTGCTCACACCTTGTCCTGGCAATATCCTCGTAAATCTTTTCTGAACCCTTTCAAGCTTGACAATATCTTTCCTATAACAGGGTGCCCAGAACTTAACTCAATATTCTAAATGTGGTCTCACGGACGTCTTTAACAACTGCAACATGACCTCACAACGTCTATACTCAATACTCTGATTGATAAAGGCCAAAAAATGCCAAAAGCCCTTTTGACCAACTTGTCCGCCTGCGACTCGACCTTCAAGGAACCATGCACCTGTACTCCTAGATCTCTCTGCTCTACAACACTACACAGAGGCCTACCATTTACTGTGTAGGTCCTGCCCTTGTTCGGCATCCCAAAATGCAACACCTCACACTTCTCTGTATTAAATTCCATCAACCATTCCTCCGCCCTCCTGACCAATTGATCCAGATCCTGCTGCAATCTTTCACAACCATCTTCACTATCTGCAAAACCACTAACTTTTGTATCATCAGCAAACGTGCAAATCTTGCCCTACATGTTCTCATCCAATTATTGATGTAGATGACAAACAGTAACTGGCCCAGCACTGAACACTGAGGCACACCACTAGTCACAGGCCTCCAGTCTGAGAAGCAACCTTCTACCAACACCTTCTGCTTCCTTCCATGGAGCCAATTTGCTATCCATTCAGCTATCTCTCCTTGGATCCCATCCGATTAATAAAATATGTTACTAATCAAATACCAGCCTTTGTCTCGCCCCTCCTTCTCCTCTCCAAACTGGCTATTTTCCCTCTATAATCCGAATCCTGATGCAGAATCTCAACTGAAAAATCGGCCAAAACTTATACCTTCATGGATGCTGCTTAATGTGTTGAGTTCTTCTAACATTATTTTTGCTCCATGTTTAAGCATCTGCAGATCTTGTATCTTTTGGCCATCTAATTACATTTGGGGCCAACAGAGAAGGAAGATGGACACAAAGTGCTCGAGTAACTCAGCGCGTCAGGCAGCATTTCTGAAGAACATGGATAGGAAAGGATTTGGGTCGGCACCCTTCTTCAGACTGGGTCCCGACCCAAAGGAAGGAAGAAATATTGATCCTGTTAGACAAGACATCGCAACTCATAGTGTTGTACCTGCACACGATGATCATTAATCGGGATAAAGATTTATTGCAAGATTTTTCTCTACATGCTTATTTAAACAGAATGAAGATTCCTTTCTGCATGGGGTAGAGACATAACGTGAATGCTACTGTCACAGTAACAGCATTTAGACATACATGCAACTTCTCAGTATGCATTTATGCTAAATACTAAATAATTTATCTGCTTGTATAAAATAGACACAGAAATTGGCCAGCGATAAAATTGTACAGATATTTAATAATTCCAGCAAAAATACAGATGTAATTCCTAATTTTACAGCAATTTGAAGTCATACAGCAAGGAAACTCATCTACACTGACCAAAGTGACTATCAAAGCTTGTCTCATTTGCTTGCATTTATCCTGTATCCCTCAAAATTTAAAATATAATTTTACACAGCAATAATATCCACTACCACCTCTTCTAGTAGCGTGTTCGATATACCCACCACTCTGTGTGAAACAGTTGTTCCTCAGATCTCCTTTAAATATTTCCCCTCTTACTTTAAACCATTGCTCTCTAGTTTTAGACTAGCCTGTCCTGGCAAAAAGAATGGCCATTCATCTTATCTATGCCCCTCATTAAGTTATAAACCTCTATAAGGTCACCCTTCAGCCTCCTTAATTTCAGGGAAGGAGGAGCTCTTCAGAGAACAGCACAAGCATATCCATTCTTCCCTTATAACTCAAACCTTTCAATTCGAGCAAAATCCTTGTGATTCTTTTTTGCACCTCATCTAGTTTACTCACATTCTTCCGAAAGCATAGTGTCCAGAACTGCACATAACAGTCCAAGTGCAGTCTCACAGACGTCATGTGCAGCTGCATCAGTAATCTTGTTTTCTTCTTTTCTTTACATAGATTTTTGAGAAATTTAATAATTATTTCCCTATGTCCTTCTTAACTGTTGCTGTGGTAATGTCACACCAAATCTCACTCTGGCCAATCCCTATTCCGTGATTTTATGAGCGAGTGTTGCTGTGATTCTAAGAATTTTATGTTTTGAAATTTGTAACCCCAGACACTTGTTGAAATGCACTCTCAAGAACCATTCCCCAAAAGAAATAACAAATGCTGGAATCATTCCAATACAGTAAAATGCTGACTCCTTAGCAGAAGTGTCCACATCGCGGGGCTGGGAACTGGAAGTATCCCGAGCTAATTCTGCTACCACTATCATCTATTGCAACAAGTGATGGCTCCCCCTGATTGTTGAGGGAAGATTACGTCCTTTTCAGGACGGACGATGACAGCGATGTCAACATTGCAGATTCAGATTCAGATTCAGATTCAACTTTAATTGTCATTGTCAGTGTACAGTACAGAGACAACAAAAATGCATTTAGCATCTCCCTGGAAGAGCGACATAGCATATGATTTGAATAAATATTTACATTAGCATATATACAGACATAGTGTTTTTCCTGTGGGAGGAGTGTCCGGGGGGGGGGGGGGGGTGATTGGCAGTCAACGAGGTACGTTGTTGAGTAGAGTGACAGCCGCCGGAAAGAAGCTGTTCCTCGACCTGCTGGTCCGGCAACGGAGAGACCTGTAGTGCCTCCCGGATGGTAGGAGGGTAAACAGTCCATGGTTGGGGTGAGAGCAGTCCTTGGCGATGCTGAGCGCCCTCTGCAGACAACGCTTGCTTTGGACAGACTCAATGGAGGGGAGCGAGGAACCGGTGATGCGTTGGGCAATTTTCACCACCCTCTGCAAGGCCTTCCGGTCGGAGACAGAGCAGTTGCCATACCATACTGTGATACAGTTGGTAAGGATGCTCTTGATGGTGCAGCGGTAGAAGTTCACCAGGATCTGAGGAGACAGATAGACCTTCTTCAGTCTCCTCAGGAAGAAGAGATGCTGGTGAGCCTCCTTGATCAGAGTTGAGGTATTGTGGGTCCAAGAGAGGTCATCGGAGATGTTAACACCCAGGAACCTGAAGCTAGAAACACGTTCCACCTCCGTCCCGTTAATGTGGATGGGGGTGTGTGTGCCGCCCCTGGACTTCCTGAAGTCTACAATGAGCTCCTTGGTCTTCTTGGAGTTAAGGGCCAGGTTGTTGTCAGCGCACCATGCTGCTAAGTGCTGGACCTCCTCCCTATAGGCCGACTCATCGTTGTTGCTGATGAGGCCAATCACCGTTGTATCATCTGCATACTTGATGATGGTGTTAGTACCATGTACAGGTGTGCAGTCATAGGTGAAGAGGGAGTAAAGGAGGGGGCTCAGCACACAGCCCTGTGGAACGCCAGTGTTCAGGATGAGGGTTGAAGAGATGTGCTTGTCTAACCTAACAGACTGTGGTCTGTTGGTTAGAAAGTTCAGTATCCAGTTGCAGAGGGGGGTATCTATGCCCAGGTTACCGAGTTTGGTGATCAGTTTAGATGGTATAACGGTGTTGAATGCTGAGCTGTAATCGATGAACAGCATTCTTACGTAAGTGTCTCTGTTGTCGAGGTGGGAGGTGTCGATTTGAAACATGGAAGATGGCGCGAAAGAAGAAGTAAAATGTTTCAACATGAAATACAGAGCAGATTATTGCAACACCAAAAGTAATCTCTGGTCATTCAACAATAAACTATTAGGCAGGGGGTTTGCATAACTCAATTGTGTAAAGGAATTGCACTGTCAGAAGTTTTACTGACAGGAGCTGTACCATATTCTCCACACTGAGCTTTAGCCAAATTCCTCTGCAGGCGTAGCTTAGCCAGCAATTGGCATGATCATAAGTGTCCTTTTAAGTTTTGTTATTGCCCAAGACTAGCAATCTCAGCAAAAATAAAATCTGCCGCAAATATATTTTGCTCTGCCAGCAAAAAAGTAATTCCACCACTTACTCATAAACTATTAACAGGTTTTCTCTGTTCCAGAATGATAGGATTTCTGAAGGCTTATTTGTGAAATTTCAATGTCTGACAAGCTCACTAGAACACTGCATCTATGTAAATGGAAAGGTATTTCATGACTTTTTTTTAATAACCACATACACTGATTTATCCAAACTAAAGCACACTATCCAAGCAGTGGTAATTGTGCTCCAATTTTACATCAGTCCAGTTCTGCCATCAATATTTAACTTTGAAAGATAAACTCCAACCTGTCAAGTTTGTTTACTACAGTCATGGTTCATGATACCTCTTGGTAGTACAGGGCTCTGGCTGAACATTAGTGTAATAAGGTACATGTATCTACTTAAGTACTTATTATGAGCATCCTTTCAATGCAGATGCACATTGTGAATAACTGGATCAAACTGCATGATGTCTACAGCACAGCAACACTAAGGCTTCAAGAGTTGCTGTCAGATGCTATCCTTTGGTAATAAGGGACAAGTACCAATGCGAGCCATAAGAGAGTTTTTCTTAACTCATAAATGTGCCTGTTGCATTGTGACCAAATCTAAATATACCCACATTCTCCACAAATGCAATTTCACTTGCAATATATGAAACCTTCCAGGCAAGTCATGAAACCTGATGGAATGTGATGTTAAGCCTTAGCAAAAATATTTTTTTCAATTTTAAACCACAACAGAGAAAGTTTCATATTTTTGCTTTCAGTATTTGATGCATAAGCTGTAAATAATATTTAATTCAGGCACTTCATCAATGGCAGAATAAAACAGTGTACCTGGCTTTTGTGACTGCATAGGGGTGTCTCGTGAGTGAAGTAGATACCTCTGCCCAGCAGCTGAAACGAGAGATTAGCTGTAATTTTAATTACCCTGATCTTAAATTATATATACTAGGTCAAGGCTCAAGTCAAGAGTGTCCCCTTGTTATATGCATCAAATATGAACCGGAAAAATGAAATTCATACTTGCTGCAGTTTTATAGCCTGTAGTTTTAACTAGATGCAGCAACAACAATAAATATACAAATATTATCAATGTTTTCAAATAAACATGAGCATGATAGTGCAAAAGTATGATACTACTGAAAAAAATACATATAGTACTGCAAAGTCTGTATTAGTTCAGCTCTATGGTTGAGAGTTGTGTTGGATGGTTCAAGAATGATCATTGATGTGAAGAAACTGTTCTTGAAGCTGAGGGTAATGGTTCTCAGGCTCCTGTACCTCCTTCCTGTTAGGAGCAGTATGAAGAGAGTATGGCAAGGATGATGTAGGTTTTTTTCAGGCAGCGCTTCCCATTGATCCTGTTGATGATGTTGCCAGTTACACATCATTTGTCTAATGAGGATGCTATTATCAACATCACCGTCTGACCAACATGCTAAATTGTACCCATACCTTACTTTATCATTCCCTTTTTTGTTTGTTCATTCACAGACTGTAAGCATCGTTGCTGAAGCCAGCATCAGATGCCCATCCCTTAGAATACAGTCCCCCTCTCAATACTGACCAAGCAAAATGTACAACTGCAAATTTAATATAAATGTTCATTAAAACAAACCTAAAGTTAGGAGAAATCAAACTGTATAACTCCTGAAAATGGACACAAGGATGAGAATGGATGATTAGCTTGTGCTTATTGACTGGTATAAGGGCAACATGCCAATGTCAGCCTGCTTGCTCATTGACATATTCCAGCACGTGCTGTTCAACAGTTAGATACCAACAGTAGGGGGCTATTATGTTGTGAATAGTTGCTAGCTATTAACATTAGCCAGCACTATTAAAGCTGGCCTGTAGCTTTTAAAGGGGAGGTGCATTGTAGGAAAGCACATTCTTGCAAGTGAATCAGCCATGAGAGAGGTAAGGGATTGCCTATTGTAGATGGAAAAGTGTAGAATAGCGTGACATAGAAGCAAGAGTGATTCATTGATTTCAAAAGATAAATTGGGTGACTTGGTGGAGGAGGAGGAAACCAAAGGAAGCATTCTTTTTTTTTTTTGAGTCTTAGATATATCCTTTATAATATGAATTGGTGTAAATGTTTAGCTAACAACATACGCAATCTCAACATTTATTTTTAAGATATGAAAAATAGTAAAATGAAATTAACTATCTATAAGATAAGTTGAATGTGTTGAATTCTCTGCCTCAGGGGGCGGTGGAGGCAGATTCTCTGGATGCTTTCAAGAGAGAGATGGATAGGGCTCTTAAAGATAGCGGAGTCAGGGGACATGGGGAAAAGGCAGGAATGGGGCACCGACTGGGGATGATCAGCCATGAATGAATGGCGGTGCCAGCTCGAGAAGCATTCTATAGTTTACTTTAGGTTTTTTTTCGAGACACAGCATGGAAACAGGGAGTTCACATCGACCATTAATAACCCATACACTATTTCTATATTATCTCACTTTTGCATCCAACACACTCGGGGCAAATTACAGAAGTCAATTAACCTCCAAATCTGCACGTCCTTGGAATGTGGAAGGAAACCGGAACACCTGGAAGAAACCCATGCGTGCACAGGGAGAATGTACAAACTCCGCACTGACAAGAGTCGAACCCGTGACTGTGGTTTAGTAAGGCAGCAACTTTATCGCTGCGCCACTGTGCTGCCCAGTTGTGGTCCAGTGGATGCCGTGTTGAACAGTAACAAAGGAAAGGCAAATTGCAGGTTGTTAGTGCTTTGGTTATGCTTACTAGAATTGAACTCAAAAAAAATTTTCATTGACCACCCAGGGTTTTCTAAGAGCCCCTTTTATTCAAGTGGCTCTTAGACTAGCTATCACAGTTGTGAAATCATAAACATAGGTGACCCACAGATTGAACCAAAGCTTGTATTCTCTTTATTACAGAAATCACACACAAACAGGTGGCTTGCTTCTGGATCAGGTGATCCTAACCAATGCAATATTCTCATTTGAAATAAACAAGCCTAGAATTTCTAACAAACTTCGCCTCACCGACTACAAAAATCAATTTTCGGAGAGATTGAAGGAGAATTTATAAGAGTTCTTGAAAAGCAGATCACAATGGAATATCATTGTTGCCCACCTCGTTTCCATTACTACACAATAAATTAAGGGCAGTAGGATTCAACTTCTACAAAAAGTAATTGCTTTTATTGCTTAAGGGAGCAATTAACAATATTGAACCCAGAATAAAGCTATAATTGTAGCAGACATATATAAATTCTACAGTTAACATCCAACAACCGCATATGCAACCAAAGTTATCAGTGTAGAAATCCATAAAGAATATTTTTTGTCTATGTTGAAGAATTGTTGATGGACACATACCTGGCCTTGATATTCATGAACTTTATGAATCATGGTGTTTCCACTTCTTTCTATTACATGGTGTGCTTTAGCTTTGAAATTTCTACATTTTGTTCAACTGCTGGATGCTCCTAAACATCAATTTGCCACTTATCTTTGATCTTAGAATAATTGCACCATGCATTCCACCATTTTCTTGTGCAATACATTTTTCTGCTGCCTGAGGGCACTCAGTATCATTGCACCAGATGTCCTGACTCGGTTGCTGACAAATGATTCCTCACCAATTAGCCATTTCAAAAGCCATTTCCAAATTGTCTGAAACTGTTACTGTAAGTGATGAACTCAATTCCTTCCCTTCCAATGCAACCATATCTGACAACCCAAAACAATGAATCCATAAACTTTGCAGTTTTGCATTCCCCTTCACTCCTTACTTCATGTAGTTGCATGTATCGACAAAATGATTTATATTCTCTTCCTGCAGTTGACAATTTATGTTGTTCTTGAGAAATGTACTTGTCATTCAGATGCTAAGGACAGACTTCATTTTAAAACTGATTCCATACTGTTGTTACTTCTCCCAAGACAAAAGCCAACACTAATGTGTTCTGAGGCAAGGCAGAAGCTAGTTGTAAAATGCTTTCCAAGCTGAAAAATAAATTCATCTAAACTTTAAGAGGTTTATTTTTCCACACTAGATATGTTTTTTTTTTCATGTGTTTTCATGTCTAATGTTTAGTTTAGTAAGGGTCACAGAATTCCTGGAAACGTTTTGAGTGTATTTAATCCTGAATGACATTGTGAAGCATTTGATCTTTGCAGATTCACTCAGAGGGTGGTGGGTATATGGAACATGTTGACAGAGGAAGTAGTTAAGTCTGGTAGTACAAGAATATTTAAAAGACATTTGGACAGATACATAAATAGGTAAGAATTTGAGGGGTGCATCTGTAGAAGTTGCGGAGAGTTGTAGGGGACAAGCCAAACTTATGCCTTCTAAGGAAGTAGAGGTGTCTGTTTGCCTTCTTGGTCATTGCTTCAATATGGGCAGTCCGGGAGAAGTTATTGGTGATATTGACTCTGAGAAATTTGAGGTTTTCGACCATCTCTACTTTGGCACCATCAATGCAAACTGGGGTATCTGTACCGTTTTGCTTCAAGAAGTCAATCACTATCTCCTTAGTCTTTCCGACATTGAGAGAAAGGCCGTTGTCTCGACACCAGGACACGAGGTTATCAATCTCAGATTTTGCTTGGGGAGTTTACAACACAACGGTATGAACATTGACTTCTCTAACTTCAAATAGCCCTTGCTTTCTCCCAGTTCTCCCACCAGTCTTACCGTCTCTGACCACATTCTATCCATGCCCCGCCCACTTCCCTGACATCCGTCTGAAAAAAGGTCTTGACCCAAAACGTCACCCATTCCTTCTCTCCAGAAATGCTGCCTGTCCCGCTGAGTTACTCCAGCATTTTGTTTCTCTCTTCGATTTAAACCAGCATCTGCAGCTAATTCCTGCACACTATATATCCAATTAGGTAGCTATCCCTGGATCCTACACAATTTAATCTTCCAGACTAGCCTAAAATGCAGTACTTTTCAGAGGCCTTATTAAAGTCCACATATACAACATGCAGCATTCTGCCTTTTATTTGTGAGACACTATTTACAACACACAACACTGTGCTGACTATACCTAATTATCCATGTGTATCCGAATGCTGGTAGATTCTGTTCTGCAAAATTCCTCCAATAACTTACCCACCACTGATGTTAAGCTCTCCATCCTGTTGTTCCTTGGCTTGTCCTTGCTGCTCTTCTTAATTACAACATTGCTACAACATTAGACCCTCTCTAGTCTTCCATATTGTCCCCTATGGTTAAGAGAATCTGCATCTAAATCCTGCAACGCCCTGCACAAATAGCAGCATTCCAAAGCACCATAGCAGGTCAAAGAAGCAGTTCACCATTCGTGGAATAAGGTTGTGGAATGGAATGGAATGAAAGATGGAATACTTTATTGTCACATGTGACAAGGCACAGTGAAATCTTTTGCTTGCATACCCAATGTATACAAATAGTGGCCATCTATGGCACTGACAAAGTTACAAAGCATGCCAGTTTCTCCTTTGTTCTGCTCCCCCCCATTCACCCACTGGAGTTCCCCCACATGGGATCCTACATTGTTCATTGTTCTTCCCCCTCCTTCATGGCGGTCACATATAAAGCCAATACGGGGAGAAAAGATGAGGTAGCCAAGAATATAAAGGAGGATAGTAAAAGCTTCTTTAGGTATGTGAAGAGGAACAAATTAGTTAAGACTGAAGTTGGACCCTTGAAGACTGAAAAAGATGAATTTATTATGGGGAACAAGGAAATGGAAGATGAGTTGAACATGTACTTTGGATCCATCTTGACTAAGGAGGACACAAACAATCTTCCTGATATACTAGTGGCCAGAGGATCTGGGGTGACGGAGGAACTGAAGGAAATCACATTAGGCAGGAAATGGTGTTTTGGGTAGACTGGTGGGACGTAAGGCTGATAAATCCCCTGGCCCTAATGGTCTGCATCCCAGGGTACTTAAGGAAGAGGCTCTAGAAATTATGGACGCATTGGTGATCATTTTCCAATGTTCTGTAGATTCAGGATCAGTTCCTGTGGATTGGAGGGTAGCTAATGTTATCCCACATTTGGAGAAGATGCTGGAGTCAATCATAAAAGATGAAATAATGGCACATTTGGATAGCTGTAACATGATCGGTCTGAATCAGCATGGATTTACAAAGGGGAAATCATGCTTGACTAATATTCTGGAATTTTTTGAGGATGTAACAAGGAAAATGAACAAGGGAGAGCCAGTGGATGTAGTGTACCTGGACTTTCAGAAAGCATTTGATAAGGTCCCACATGGGAGATTAGTGGGCCAAATTAGGGCACATGGTATTGGGGGCAGAGTGCTAACATGGATAGAAAATTGGTTGGCAGACAAAGAATAGGGATTGACGGGTCCTTTCAGAATGGTAGGCGGTGACTAGTGGAGTCCGCAAGGATTGTTGATGGGACCGCAGCTATTTACAATATATATTAATGATTTAGATGCAGGGATTACAAGTAACATTAGCAAATTTGCAGATGACACAAAGCTGGGTGGCAGTGTGAACTGTGAGGAGGATGCTATAAGAATGCAGGGTGACATGGACAGGCTGGGTGAGTGTGCAGATGCATGGCAGATGCAGTTTCATGTGGATAAATGTGAGGTTATCCACTTTGGTAACAAAAACAGGAAGGAAGATTATTATCTAAATGGTGTCATGTTGGGAAAAGGGGAAGGACAACGGGATCTAGGTGTCCTTGTTCATCAGTCAAGGAAAGGTACAGCAGGCAGTGGGGAAAGCAAATGGCATGTTGGCCTTCATAACACGAGGAGTTGAGTATAGGAGCAAAGAGATCCTTCTGCAGTTGTACAGGGCCCTAGTGAGACCACACCTGGCGTATTGTGTGCAGTTTTGGTCTCCAAATTTGAGGAAGGACATAATTGTATAAGGGGTAAGAGTGTTGTAAAAACAAGCCTGAAGGCTTTGTGTCTCAATGCAAGGAGCATTCGTATTAAGGTGGATGCGTTGACTGTGCAGATAGCTATTAATGACTATGATATAGTTGGGATGGGATCACGGAAACATTGGGATATTCAATATTCAGGAGGGATAGACAGAAAGGAAAAGGAGGTGGGGTAGTGTTGCTGATTAGAGAGGAGATTAACGCAATAGAAAGTAAGGATATTAGCTTGGTGGATGTGGAATCGATATGGGTAAAGCTGCGTAACACTAAGAGGCAGAAAACGCTGGTGGGAGTTGTGTACAGGCCACCTAACAGTAGTAGTGGAGTTGGGGAAGAGTGACCATAATATGGTTGAGTTCTTCTTTAGGATGGAGAGTGACATAATTAATTCAGAAACAATGAGACGTGCCTTGTCCAAGATAGACTGGCAATTGATTCTTAAAGGGTTGACGGTGGATATGCAATGGAAGGCATTTAAATAATGAATGGATGAACTGCAACAATTGTTCATCCCAGTTTGGCAAAAGAATAAATCAGGGTAGGTAGTGCATCTGTGGATAACAAGGGAAATCAGGGATAGTGTCAAAACAAAAGATGAAGCATAGCCAGAAAAAGCAGCCTACCAGAGGACTGGGAGAAATTCAGAGTCCAGCAGAGGAGGACAAAGGGCTTAATTAGGAAAGGGAAAATAAATTATGAAAGAAAACTGGCAGGGAACATAAAAACTGACTGCAAAAGCTTTTATAGATATGTGAAGAGAAAAAGATTAGTTAAAATAAATGTAGGTCCCTTGCAGTCAGAAGCAGGTGAATTGATCTTGGGGTACAAGGACATGACAGACCAATTGAATAGCTTCTTTGGTTCTGTCTTCACTAAGGAAGACATAAATAATCTGCCGGAAATAGCAGGGGATCGCGGGTCAGATAGAGGAACTGAGTGAAATCCAGGTTAGCCGGGAAGTGGTGTTAGGTAAATTGAATGGATTAAAGGCTGATAAATCCCCAGGGCCAGATAGGCTGCATCCCAGAGTACTTAAGGAAGAAGCCCCAGAAATTGTGGATGTATTAGTGATAATTTTTCAAAACTGTTTAGATTCTTGAGCAGTTCCTGAGGATTGGAGGGTAGCTAATGTAACCCCACATTTTAAAAAGGGAGGGGGAGAGAAAACGGGGAATTACAGACCAGTTAGTCTAACATCGGTAGTGGGGAAACTGCTAGAGTCAGTACTTAAGATGGGATAGCAGCACATTTGGAAAGTGGTGAAATCATTGGACAAAGTCAGCATGGATTTATGAAAGGTAAATCATGTCTGACGAATCTTATAGAATTTTCGATGATGTAAATACGTAGAGTGGATAAGGGAGAACCAGTGGATGTGTTATATCTGGACTTTCAGAAGGCTTTCGACAAGGTCCCACATAAGAGATTAGTATACAAACTTAAAGAACACGGTATTGGGGGTTCAGTATTGATGTGGATAGAGAACTGGCTGGCAGACAGGAAGCAAAGAGTAGGAGTAAATGGGTCCTTTTCAGAATTGCAGGCAGTGACTAGTGGGATACCGCAAGGCTCAGTGCTGGTACCCCAACTATTTACAATATACAGTATATTAATGATTTGGATGAGGGAATTGAATGCAACATCTCCAAATTTGCAGATGACACGAAGCTAGGGGGGCAGTGTTAGCTGTGAGGAGGATGCTAGGCGGCTGCAAGGAGAGTTGGATAGGCTGGGTGAGTGGACAAATGCATGGCAGATGCAGTATAATGTGGATAAATGTGAGGTTATCCACTTTGGTGGTAAAAACAGGAAAGTAGACTGTTATCTGAAAGGTGGCCGATTAGGAAAAGGGGAGATGCAACGAGACCTGGGTGTCATGGTACACCAGTCAATGAAAGTAGGCATGCAGGTGCAGCAGGCAGTGAAGGAAGTGAATGGTATGTTAGCATTCATAGCAAAAGGATTTGAGTATAGGAGCAGAGGGGTTCTACTGCAGTTGTACAGGGTCTTGGTGAGACCACACCTGGAGTATTGCGTACAGTTTTGGTCTCCTAATCTGAGGAAAGACATTCTTGCCATATAGGAAGTACAGAGAAGGTTAACCAGACTGATTCCTGGGATGTCAGGACTTTCATATGAAGAAAGACTGGATAGACTCGGCTTGTACTCGCTAGAATTTAGAAGATTGAGTGGGGATCTTATAGAAACTTACACAATTCTTAAAGGGTTGGACAGGCTAGATGCAGGAAGATTGTTCCCGATGTTTAGGAAGTCCAGAACAAGGGGTCACAGTTTAAGGATAAGGGGGAAATCTTTTAGGACCTAGATGAGAAAAAAATGTTTCCCACAGAGAGTGGTGAATCTCTCGAATTCTCTGCCACAGAACGTAGTTGAGGCCAGCCCATTAGCTATATTTAAGAGGGAGTTAGATGTGCCACTTGTGGCTAAAGGGATCAGGGGGTATGGAGAGAAGGCAGGTACAGGATACTAAGTTGTATGATCAGCCATGATCATATTGAATGGCGGTGCAGGCTCGAAGGGCGGAATGGCTTACTCCTGCACCTATTTTCTATGTTTCTATTACTATTGAGGGAGTGCAGCGTAGGTTGACAAGTTTAATTCCCGGGATGGCGGGTCTGTGATATGCTGAGAGAATGGAGCAGCTTGGATTGTATACTCTGGACTGGAGAAGGATGAGAGGCTATCTAATTGAAACATGTAAGATTATTATGGGTTTGGACATGCCAGAGGCAGGAAACATGTTCCCGATATTGGGGGAGTCGAGAACCAGGGGCCACAGTTTAAGAATAAAGGGGCTGCCCACTTGGGCGACCTAATCTGCGAGTTCTGGTGACTCATACCCACTGCATGGTCGACATGAGGTCATAGGAGTTCTTTGTAACTCTCCTCCATGCTCGAGAGTAGTCCCCGTATACTCGAGGCCTCAGCTAGGTCGCAACATATTTTTCAACATGTTGAAAAGTACCCGCAAGTAAAAAAAGGTCGCCATGGGAAAAATCGATGCTTTTTTTACGCGTAGTAGGTCGTAGTATGTCGTCATGGTATTCATAGGTAATCGAGGGTAGTCGAAGGTAGTCGGTAGTCGAAGGTAGTCGAAGGTAGTCGTAGATAGTCTTCATCATTGTCGAAGGGAGGTCAAAGAGAGGTCGAAGGAGATCGAAGTAGGTCTTCTCACTCTCCTCTATTCGGTGTCCAATTTTCCCGAAGTTAATCGTAGCTACTCGTAGCTAGTCGAAGATAGTCGTCAACATAGTCGAAGGAGGTCGATGGAGGTCTTCTACATGGTCGAAGGAGGTCTTCAACATGACATTTTTTCAAACTCCCCTAAACTCTTCTAAACTCACCAATTAGGTCGCCCAAGTTGGACAGCCCCTTAAGGGGTAAGCCATTTAGAAGGGAGATGAGGAAACACTTTTTCACACAGAGAGTTGTGAGTCCTTGGAATTCTCTGCCTCAGAGGGCGATGGAGGCTGGTTCTCTAGATACTTTCAAGAGGGACTAGATAGGGCTCTTGAAAATAGCAAAGTCAGGGGATATGAAGAGAAGGCAGGAATGGGGTACTGATTGTGGATGATCAGCCATGATCACATTAAATGGCAGTGCTGGCTTGAAGGGCCGAATGGCCTACTCGTGCACCTATTGTCTATTGTCATGTGTACTAATTACTGGCCTTGCTACCAATATCAAAAAAAGAATAACATTTAAAAAATGAGCTTCAAGTGCTCCATTTGTCCTCATAAATATCCTCTAAAACATTTGGCTGCAATGAGCTACATGAATCTACAGTTTAAACCAAGACCACGTGAAGAATGACCAAAATAAAATCATTGAAATCGTTGCAATCATTAAACTCTCTTGAGATAATAGTTTTCTTTAAATATTTTTCATGTTGATTGGCACAGTTGTGCAGCTACCTAAACTGTCTTATAATCATGCACGATTTTTAGGGATAAAGATTTTTTTTCCCCCCAAAGATTCACGATTCCTAAGTGTATTTAACTGGCTTCTTCTGCTTTAAATTGCTTTTGTCAAATTTCTGATGATGGTAAACTTGATCGCAATAAAACATTGGCCAAATTGTTTTGAACTACCTGTCTCTCCTGTCTTCTTGAAACATTCTTATACTGATGGGCTTTGTGTTTCACTCCATGATTACTCCCCTGTGCCTGGAAAAATCTGCTGAAGTACATAGACCTTAACAACCTGGCCTTAGAACAGATATGACAATTGCATAGGGTAACAGATTGTCCTCATAATAAAACTCCTGTTAACCACTTCCCCCCAAAAGATACTAAGGACATACATTTTCAACATTCCATTTGTTTCAGGATGAATGTTGACCAGCCCATGATGGAGAACTCTCTGTTGTCCTTCAAAGTAATGTTTTGTTTATATCCACCTGTGATGCCAGATGTCTGACCTTATGATGTTCGAATGATATGTTGTTTAATATCCTTGCAAGCCTAATAATCCTATGACTCCTAGGACTGAATGCCATTACTTAACTTGGGCCAATCCGACCATCGATGCCTACTCAGACTGGCAAAACCTATGGCCTAATCATGTCTCCTGAAGCCTTGACATCGTGTAGCTGCTGACCTGACCAGACTGGACACTGATGTGAAGGATCTGGGATGTCAGTGTCGTTCTGACATACCTAAGGGGATGGCCACCAGCCAGATCCCTCACTCTGGAACAGCTTACCCTGAAAATGGCTATGCTGATGGCTTTAGTCTCAGCACAAAGGGTCCAGTCCCTTCACCTACTCAGACTGGACAACATGGTCATAACATCTGACCAAGTAACTTTTACTATCCGGGAGCTGGTAAAACAGAGCAGACCAGGAACTTCAGGACTAATTATGGAATTCCGGGTGTACCCACCTGACCCCCGTTTATGTGTCATGACACATCTACTACAATACCTCAACACAACCAAAGATCCCCGAGGGAGAGAAAAGGCACTATGGGTCAGCTACAAAAAGCCACATGGTCGGGTGACGATACAAACCCTCTCTAGATGGCTCAGACAGGTATTGGGAGCTGCTGGGGTGGATACTGACATTTACACATCTCACTCCACCAGGGCAGCATCTACATCGGCGGCTAAGCATATGGACGTGCCATTGGACCACATCCTGGCAACAGCGGGGTGGTCCACGGAAAGAACTTTCCAAACGTTCTACAATAAGCCGATTGTAAAACCTGTGTCATTTGCAGAGAGGATTTTGGACTCTGCAAATATATAATTTAAGCCCGGGGGAGTGTTACTTTCTTTGTTATTGTTTAAAATAAATATCGTTATTGTTTTATAAAACAGATTCATGTTTAATTACGATAACATACTTCCTCCCTTGGATGACTTCGGCAGTGAGTGAAGCATGGACTGTTACACGGTTTGAAATCACAGAGCTTTAAAATCTTCACGTAGTCACTCACGTGACTCTGAAGTAAAATAATAAGATTAAACGAGAACTTACCAGTTTGAAGTTTGATCTTTATTTTATGAGGAGTTACGATGAGGGATTACGTGCCCTCCGCTCCCACCCTCAATTATAAAGGTCAACTGGTATCTTAGTTCTCCTTATCTTTACTATGTTTATTTCAATTACTGTGTTTTTTCTGTGATTCCACACCGCTGCTTTGAAGAATGTCGCGCATGCGTGCTGGCGGGGTCTTCACGTAATTCCTCATCGTAACTCCTCATAAAATAAAGATCAAACTTCAAACTGGTAAGTTCTCGTTTAATCTTACTATTCATTTGCCTGCATGTAATCTATATCCCTTCATTCTGTGCATATTTATGTAACAATCTAGAAACCTATTGAAAGCCACTATCGTATCTGCCTCAATGACCACCCCTGGCAGCTTGTTCCAGGCACCCACCATGTTCTGTGTAAAAAAAATCTCTGCACATTAACTCTGTCCTCCACCAACTGGGGCAATTTACATTTATACCAAAACATTTAATCTACAAACTTATATGTCCTTGGAGTGTGGGAGCAAACTGAACATCTCTGAGAAAACCCACACGGGGCACGGGGAGACCAAAACATACACACACTGCACAGAAAGCACCCATAGTCGGGATCGAACCCAGGTCTCCAGTGCTGCATTCGCTGTAAAGGCCCTGTCTCATGGTACAAGTTCATTCCAAGAGCTCTCCCGAGTTTGCCCTGATTCGAACACGGAGAGTTACGGTACTCCGGGCTCTCATGGACATTTTTCAATATGTTGAGAAATCTTCACTAGTCTTCCCGTGCTTACCTGCCATTAGAGAGTCTTCCTGAGTAACTGCCGTTATGGTTACGAGCTGCTAAGAGACGTCCCCGAGCTCCAACGTACCCGCTACATTAATTCTCCGTGCTTACCACGAGTTTTATTTTTTTTAAACTCGGGAGAGCTCTTGGAATGAACTCATACCGTGGGACAGGGCTTTAAGGCAGCAACACTATTGCTGCACCACTGTGCCACCCTTAACTCAAAGACACCAAGAGAACAGTTCTGAGCCTCTACCTCATCTATGGCTCTTATAGTTTTATATATTTAATTGGCATACTCTTCAGTCTTCGATGCTCCAGAGAAAACTTCCCACGTTTGTCCAACCTCTCCTTAGAGTTAATGCCTTCTATTCCAAGCAGGATTCTGGTGTAATTCCACATCCTTCCTGTAATGGAGTGACCAGAATGACATGGAATATGGAAATGCTGCCTAAGCGAAGTCCTATAAAACTGCACGATGACTTGCTGACTCTGATACTCAATGCCCCGACTCATGATAGCAAGCATACCATACGCCTTCTTTACCACTAAAGCTACTTTTTTTTACCACTTTCAGGGAGCTGTGATTTTGAATTCCCAGGATTCCTCTGCACAACAAGGCTGTGAAGGATATCTCCATTTACTGTACACTTTCCCTTAACATTCAAATATTTTCTCTTTACATTTGAATACTTCCCCATTACATTCAATTTCAAGTATTAGATTTTAAGTGGTTATCTCTTGACTCCAAACAGCAACTATCTAAAAATGCTGCACAATAACTAACAGAGGGGCAGTGCTTTACTGGTCTCATATAATGATGCATAAATAGTCATTCCACTCAAATTAAATGCATATTGATACTCCTAATAGATCATGAAGTTGCTAAAATTTGGAAAGGACCACATCGCATACAATCTGATGCTGTCATTGATCCTCAGACGTGGAAAAATCTGGGATTGGCGCCAACCTACTTCCATATTCTTGCTTTCCATAAGAAATGTGGTGACAAATAAGACATCACTGCTCCATTTAATAGAACCTTGTATTATGAACTGGCAGACGTTCCTGTTGATCCCTGTTGCAGCCTAGAAGGAGCCTAAGGCAAAGCAAAGTGATGTTGCCTGCAACAATCTGTGGTCTTCTAACCATAACAGGTCTTCTTACAGACTGTGTCACAACCTGGTCACTGCCTCCCTGGGAAAGTAGTTTCCTTATACATTGGAACTCGGATGATTCCAGGAATGTTCCCCTGATCCTCTAAACATTGTTGGGAAGGAGAAATGGCACACTATCCTTCTCTTTGCTCCCTGACTGGCTATAAGAAACATATACAAAATGTTGGAGTAACCCAGTGGGTCAGGCAGCATCTCTGGAGAACCTGGTTAGGTGACGTTTTGGGAACTTCTTCAGACTTAGTAAGTCGCCTTTTACTATGTGGTCAAGAAAAATGCTAGAAAGAAATTCAAGATCAAAAGTTTCAAAATCAAATAATGCAAGTCAAATGATATGTTTATGATCAAATGCACAAATACGATGAGGTACAAGTGCAATGAAGTTATTGCTTGAAGCAGCTTAACAGGAACATAGACTACACAGAAGAATATAAAGAAGATTGATAGTCATAGAATCACAGAGTCATAGAGTGATACAGTGTGGAAACAGGCTCTTCGGCCCAGCTCGTCTAACAACCGGCTAACAATGTCCCAGCTACACTAGTCCCACTTCCCTGCGCTTGGTCCATAGCCCTCCAAACCTGTCCTATCCATGTACCTGTCTAACTGTTCCTTAAACGATGTGATAGTCCCAGCCTCTTCTACCTCCTCTGGCAGCTTGTTCCATACCCCACCACCCTCTGTGTGAAAACATTACCCCCTCGGATTCCTATTAAATCTTTTCCCCTTCACCTTGAACCTATGTCCTCTGGTGCATAAATTCTGCATAAGAGGACATAAATTCCACATATATTCTGCAAGACAGTGAAAAAAAAGTGCAAAACTCAATTAGAAAACAAGCCCGTGTTTGTGCAATGAGTGGTCCATGGTGCTTCATTGCCGGACATGAAAATGGGGTTGAGAGGAAAAAAATAGATCAGTTATGATTGAATGGCGGAGTGAATTTTAATGGGTCGAATAGCCTAATTCTGCTTCTATGTCTAGTGGTCTTATGGTGGTAGGATAAAGGATGTGCAGGATGGGGCAAGAACCTGAAGGGTGTAGGAAGGTAGCTGTTTCTGAACAAGAAGGTTTGTTGCTTTCGGCTTTTGTACCTCCTGCCTAACAGTAACAGAGGTAAGAGGGCTTGGTGGTGTCCCTTTATGATAGATTGTATCCTCTTGAGATGTATTTGAGTGCTCTGGACAACTTTGCATGGCATTAGCAAGAGCTCTTTGCATGACATTAGGAAGAGCCACCCAAAAACATTTTCATCCTTCTTTTCTTTATAGGTGGGCTTAAGGCGTGGTATTTATTAAAAACTATAGCATCAATTTGTATCTTGCAACAAACTTTGTCAGCACATGGGGTTGAAAGTGGTCTAATACTCAGATACTCATATGTTGGCGAGATTTTAACCCTCTTGGGCCTAATTTAAATGGTCTGCTTCCCAATTGGTCTATGCAAGGAAAAGACACAGTGAAGCAGGTTGCACAAAAAATGCTGTGATCCTTGGGTGCCCCTATCTTGTAGCAGAGATAATGTTTATGTACCAGGCTCCCTCCAGAGAAAAGAAGACACTTTAAACTACAGTGATACAATTTGAGTTAGACATAAGTGGAACACTAAATCCACCTACCACATCTCAAATGTCCGCTCACTCCCTTTGCTGATTTCCATTAAAATGATTTCTCGCAATGTTAGACCCACCTAGTCATCTAACCACAAAATGTATGCAATCACTGGGCCTCCCTACCTTTCTGGTGGAAGCACCACTGCTCGAAATGTCACCGTTAGAGCAAAATCAGGTGAGTTTTGCACCGCAAATACAATGGCATTCCAATTTTCACCCTTATTTTCTCATTGCCAAGTATGAATTCACTCCAAGTTCACTCACTTCAAAAATGCATCCACTTGAAATAAGATTTCAAGTGGATGCATTTTCCATGATTTTCCAAAGCCAGTTTTTACACTTTAAGAATGTATCCTTTGATTTTTGAACCAGATATTGGTGTGCACTCAGTATTGGCAATTGACTGTAATTTTGAAAAAAAACAAAAGTGAACAATTGCATTGTTTCTTTTCTAATGAAGGTAAACAGTTTTCTTTACACTGCGATAAGTCGTCGCCCTACTTAAATAAAAAAAGGACAAATGCATTTACCAAATTTGACCTTCAGGATATTTGCATGCTGGATTTTCTTGCAATTAAAATGCAAGTGATTGATTTATTTGATGACTATGAATTATCGGTTATGACAAACACGAAGTGTCTGAGTTTGAGAATCATCTGCTTCATTTTCCTCTGTATTGTCTCAAGGGTATTGATCTCCTTGATGTTTGTATTAGTTCGCACTGTCGGGTTAAGATGATGCTTAGGATAGGCTCAGTATATCATTATCCTAATCATCAGTGCATTGTGCTGAACATGTCCCGGTGATGTAAATACCAAGGTATTACTGCTCATGTGTTTGGCCAACTGATCAGGCATTTAACCCACAGACATAATGCAGAATTCAGAAATCAAGATTCCGACTTCACTTTTAGTTGTTTTCTTTCCAAATACTCATTGTATTGCGTTGTGTAAATCTGCTTGCACTGGCAGTTTTCCATCTTTGATCATGTGTATGAATTGGGATTGCCAGATCTGACTTCAAGGTTAAATCAAATTTTTTCCACAACATAGCCTGTTCAATTTTGAATCTGTGCGTTGGTTTTAAAGAGGGAAGTGCACAGACGGCCAACATGCTCAGATGACTTTGTACGACAGCATGCAATGCCATTTAGTAATTTACAGCATGACTGCTATTAAGAAGTAGAAAATCTCTAATATTATATTATGTCAATGATTGTTTTTGACTGGGGTGAGGGACTCATAAACCTGAGCCTCGGTGCTTATTTTCCAGTAGCCTTGATGCCTTTGTCAGTAAGGATTATAATGTCACATATTATTTATGTTTCTTACACCAAATATAGTTGCCTCCTGATGTTTTGAAGGACATCACCAATTAGATCTGTGGCAATGTATGTACTTGTCTTGCCTGACTGATCTGAAACCCATGTTTGCGTACGAAGAATTAACTGGGACTAAATGTTCTAAGATCAAAGACTGCAGAATTTACTAATATTGCCTAATAGCAGAATCTATTGATGTAGCATAACTTTAATTCATCATTCCTTTCTGTATGTGCATATTTTATTCTCCAGCTGATCAATAGATTTACCAAGCAATGTTACGCTTGCATCAATTATGTTTAAAGTAGCATTTGTTTGCATTACAGTTTAAAAAAAAGAACTCATTGTGTGCATAGATGTGTCCTTTTTACAGTTCTAGCTCCAATTCAAAAATATTGTGCTCATGATATTCAACTCAGACCAGGATCCTTTAAAGAAATTCTGCCTGTCAATAAAGATTTGGTATTTTTTACTAATTATATTCATGTTCAGGTTCTTCCACTGACCTCTGGGCAGATGTGAAAGTTATAGGACCAAGTAAAGAATAAATTACTTTCAAGTAACATTAATGCTTCCTTCACCACCCTCCCCCACCAACCAGCGCCTTGTGTGCAGATAACCTTGTGTCTTATTTCAATTCAGACATCAGAACACATTTCCATTATTCTAATGCGTACATTAAACCTTGGATGTGTCTATGGTTGTGGAAAATCCTGTGAAGTCAAGACTAAATGAGATGGCTCTATGAAAAAGGAATAAAGTTCCTTTGGAAATGCTTCAAAGGGTGCGAGTGCCAGCAATCAGATTAATGGCACGCCGCTTGCCCAGCCAGATGTCACTTCAAAAATCATTTAATGAGGCATAAAGCGTAATGGTGGGCAAATTGTTAGGGTGAGCAACTGAGGGGGAGATAAAAAGGAAGTACGTGTCTTTTGTTCACAATAAATTGCTTACATCAAATTAAGTGACATAGCATTTAAGACACTTTGTTTAGTTGCTGTAGAGAAGAACAGCTTTGATTCAAATGTCAGTGATTACCAACACTTGAATCAAGTATATCATATGATACCAAGACTCTTCTTCAAAAATAATAATTATATAAATACTGTATTGCACTGGAATTTTAAATATAATGCTGTTGTTTTCAATAGCTCAGATTAATTGAAAGACCAACAAAGTGCTGTGAATGCATGTTCGAGAACATGCTGTTAATGTGTCCTAGTAATGCCCCTTTGTCTGTTTCACACTCCACATTCAATGTTGCAGGACAACCTAAAGACTGAAATTGTAAGTGGTTGAGTGGCAGTAAGCATGATTTCAAGGAGCATGTTATTAGGAAAAGGAATTAAAATGTGATAACGGTTAATACATCTAAATAAATATGCTGTCCATCTTTATTTGCCAAGAGAAGGTGGTAAATGGCGATCATACCGAATTGCCGCATTCCAATTATGCTATGGAAAAAACTCCAGGATTTGATGCACACGCAAAAAAAAGATAATACATGTCCAAAATGAATGGTTCACTAATCCTTTACACAAGATGCTAATTGCAGAATAAACTTTCACGTTTGTGATAACAAAGTATGTTCTATTGGTGCTATTTATTGCAAGCTAAATGCTATAGCACTCCCAGTTCATGACTTACTATTCCTGGACTTTACTGGACTTAATGATATCCAGGAACTGGATTCCTCGACTTTATGATACCTTTTCAAGCTGACTGAAAGACTTCATCACTCTAGATCTTGACCTACAATCCCTGGACTTCATCTTTCTCTAGGGAATCAACTTTGAAATATGTGATTGTGATCATTCTTAATAGTACACAGGGATGCTGAGAGAGGGAATGTCATGGTGGTATGCAGAGTGGTAAGTCTCATCAGGGTTGTTTTCAAAGTCACCGAATCAGTCGAAGTATGCCAATGAAAATAATGTGCAATTAAGCAAAGTCTCCTGATGACTTGCCGATTACAGACCATAGTTTCCATAGTTTCCATAGTTTCAATTTTCCAGCATCTGAAGTTCCTTCTTAAATAGACCATAGTTCTATTAAGTTTAAAATAATTGTGGACAGATACAAGATTGGTCCACAAGTTAATGTTCTAAATTGGAGCATGGTGAACTTTGACAGTATTATAAACAAGAGCTTGTATAAGTTGCTTGGAGTTGGGTTTTTCTAGGCAAAAGTGCACCAGGTAAGTGGGAGGCTTTTAAAAGTGAGATAATGAGTTCAGGGTCTGAATGTTTCTGTTATAGTGAAGGCTGGCAGGAGTGGGGAAAGCCTGGGTGGAGAGATATTGTGGCTCTGGTCAGAGAAAAAGTAGGTATAGTTCAGGTACAGGTAGATAGAACAATATAGTGAATGCAGGAGTAGGCTTAGGAAGGAACTAAGAAGGGAAAAAGGGGGGCATGAGATAATTTTAGCAGAGAAGATTAAGGGGAACCCAAAGAGATTTAGTGAACATTAAAAATAAAAGATTACTAATGGAGAGAATAGAGCCCCTTAAAAATCAAAGTGTATATCTGTATATGGAGCTGCAGGAGGTGGTCAAAGTTATCAATGAATAGTTCTTCTCAGTTCGAACCGTGGAGAAAGACATGAAGGCCAGGGATCTTGAGAAAATTAATGGGGTTGTCTTGTGCATAATGGTGGGTGCCTTTTTGAGTCAGTGCTTCGATGGTAGGAGAGCTAAGTACCCGTGATGGGCTGGGCAGTAATCATCACGAGGTGTTCAAGTTGCCGAACCCCTGACTTCTTCTTCTTCTTTCGTATGGCGTGCACAGCCTAAAGTTGTAGGACAACTTGTTCTTTTTGATCTTATTTGATTGTGCATGCCGGGTTGATTGCATTCGTCGAAACAGGGCGGACCACATGAAGGTTGCAATCTTCCACCCCCTGAACCAGGCTGTGCTCAATCTTCTAAAGAAGTAAATGTGTTGATGGGCTTTCTTTATGATTGCATCAATGTGCCGGGTCCAGGGCAGATCTTTAGAGATATGCATGCCCAGGAACTTTAACTTTTTTACCCTCTCTACCACCGACCTGCAATGAATACAGGTTTGTGAATCCTCAGCCTTCCTCTTCAGCAAACAATCCCTTGATTTCTCAAGATCCCAGGGATCTTGAGAAAATTAATGGGGTTGTCTTGTGCATAGTCCACATTGCATTAAAGGAGGTGCTGGATGTATTAAAATGTATGAAGGCAGTTGAATCTCCAAGTATACCAAGAACACTGTGGGAAGTTAGGAAGGAAATTGTGGGAGGCCAGGCTGAAATATGCACTGTGCATCATTATGAGCCACAAGTGATGTGCTGGAGGACTGGTGCTTTTGTTCAGTCTTTATTTAAGAATGGCTGCAAAGAAAAGCCTGGGAATTATAGATCAGTAAGCCTAACATCTGTTCTTGGTGTATTGCTGGAGAGGATTCTGAGGGATAAGATATATATGCATTTAGAAAGACACGGGTTGATTCAGGATAATTAGCATGGCATTATGCATGGGATATCATATCTCGTGAAAGTAATTGAGTTTATTGAAGAAGTAACCAATATGGGTGATGAGGGAGGACAGGGGGTGTAGTCGCATGGACTTCATCTTGGCCTTTGACAAGGTTCTGCATTGTCGGCTACTCTGGAAGATAAGATCACATGAGATCGAGGGAGAGCTAATTTAATGAAGAAATAATGGGTTCAATGGTAGGAAGCAAAATGTGGTGGCAGGAGGTTGTTTATTAGAATGGAAGCCCTTCACTATTGCTCTCAGTGTTAGGCCCATTGCTGTTTGCCATCTACATCAGCGATTTGGATGAAAATGTACAAGGCAGGGCTAGTAAGTTTGCAGATGACACTAAAATCAGTGGTATAATAAAAAAATGCAGATGGTTATCAAGAATTGTAATGGGATTGCAGATGGGCAAGTTGGCTAAGCAATGGCAAATAGAGTTTAATTCAGATAAATGAGAGGTGTTGCATCTTGGGGCAAGACCTTCACAGTGAGTGGCAGGGCCCTGGGGAATACTGTAGAGCAGATGGATCTAGTAGTACAGGTACAAAATTCCCTTAAAGTGGTGTCACGGGTAGACGTGGTGACAAAGAAGGCTATATTTGCTATATTGGCCTTTATCAGTCAGGGTACTGAGTATTGAAGTTGAGATGTTATGTTACAGTCATGCAAGTTATCGGTGAAATCGCACTTGGAGTATGTGTTCTGTTATGGCCATTCTGCTATAGAAAATATGTCATTTAACTGTAAAAACATGCTGAAAAGATTTACAACAATGTTGCCAGGACTTGAAGGACTGGGATATCGGGAGAGTTTGAACCAGTTGGGACTTTATTTCTTGGAATGTCGTAGTCTGAGAGGTGATCTTGTGGAAGTGTGTGAAATCATGAAGGGTATAGATAGGATGAATACACCATCCTTTTCCCAGGGTTGTAAGTGGTTGAGTGGCAGTAAGCATGATTTCAAGGAGCATGTTAGGAGAGGGATAAAGGTGGAAGAGAGGAGGGGCAGGACAACGCCTAGTGAGTGATTGGTGGACACAGGTGAGGGGTGTTTCTGTTAGCGGATGGTTGGAAAAAGGCTAGAGATGAAACGACAAATTATGTGAGATAGGACAGAACAATTGTAAAGCCAAAGGGAGATTATAGGTGAAAGGGGAGGGGGGAGGGGCCAAAGGGAGATTATAGGTGAAAGGGGAGGGGGGAGGGGAGAAATACCTTCTTCCCAATGGCAGAAATGAAATGGTAGTGTGGCCAGGGTGATTTGGGTCCTTAATAATGGTGGGTGCCTTTTTGAGTCAGTGCTTCGATGGTAGGAGAGCTAAGTACCCGTGATGCGCTGGGCAGTAATCATCACGAGGTGTTCAAGTTGCCGAACCCCTGGCTTCTTCTTCTTCTTTCGTATGGCGTGCACAGCCTAAAGTTGTAGGACAACTTGTTCTATTTGATCTTATTTGATTGTGCACGCCGGGTTGATTGCATTCGTCGAAACAGGGCAGACCACGTGAAGGTTGCAATCTTCCACCCCCCGAACCAGGCTGTGCTCAATCTTCTAAAGAAGTAAATGTGTTGATGGGCTTTCTTTATGATTGCATCAATGTGCCGGGTCCAGGACAGATCTTTAGAGATATGGATGCCCAGGAACTTTAACTTTTTTACCCTCTCTACCACCGCAATGAATACAGGTTTGTGAATCCTCAGCCTTCCTCTTCAGCAAACAATCCCTTGATTTTAATAAGATCATGACAGATCTTATCTAACTTCCTGGCCTATTCCCTACTGAGTGAGTTATAATCCTCGATGGGCAAAAATGAACTCTCCTGTGCTGTAAGGAAATCATTAACATCAAATATACCAGTCAGTGCAGAAAAGAAAGTAGACCAACAGAATCCTTTCTGCTCTCCAGAGGACAGGTTCAAGGCAAAGGGGAAAAGATTAATAGGAATCTGAGGGGTGACCTTTTCACACTAAGGGTGGTGGATGTATGGAACAAGCTGCCAGAGGAGATGGTTGAGGCATGGACATTTAAGAAGCAGTTAGACAGATACATGGATAGGACAGGTTTGGAGGGATATGGACGAAACACAGACAGGTGGGATTAGTGTAGCTGGGACATGTTGGCCAGTGTGGGCAAGTTCTGGTGAATGACCTGTTTCCACACTATATCACTCTATGACTCCCCTATCCACTAGGGCTGCTGTGCTAAAAGTACAGTTAAAATACAATTTAAATATTCATAATAAAATGTCTATCAATTCATCTTTAAAGCAATTGCAATAAGTGTAAGATAACAACGTGTTAAATCGATAGTGAGATGCATTATGGATATGGGGGTGCATTTAAATGACAGCTACTGGTAGGAAATAGCTGCTGTGGTCCAGGAACATCTCATTTAGTTTGCTTGGCTGTTGCTGGGTCTGTAAAAATACTTGCTCAAGGGAGAACAGTCTACATGGTTGGTTGAACATAATGGGCCAAATTGAGTTGGCCGAGGCTGGGAGTTCTAATGGTAACTGCCAGTGTACTGCAGTTAAGTATCTGGCTCCACTGTAAGTCTGCAATGAATTGGGTAACAGATCCTGTTGCTAAAGGGGAAGGGGGAACCTAATGTACAATCAGAATCTCCCGTTCACTGGAATTCTAGACACTTGGATTGGGAAGAAACAATATGTTTATTACTTTAGTTTTCTTTTTACTAACATTATTCATTATAATGTTTTGATTATGTAATAATGCTTGAACACATTTTGATGAATAGTAAATTTGTAGCAGTTTGAATAATATATTTACTTATGAAAAACACTTTTAAACACTGTTTAAATAACTCTGGGGTGCTTTTAAAATGCTGGCAATATGTTGAGAACTGTGTCTGAAGTTGAGGATTTGGTATGAAGGAACTGCAGAGGCTGGTTTACACTGAAGCAAGAGACAAAAGGTTGGTGTAACTCTCGACCCGATGCTGCCTGACACACTGAGTTACTCCTGCAATTTGTGTCTATCTTCGATGAGATGTCTTCAGCAGTCATAGCCTGGGGGCCTAGTCACACCCGACTTGGTTGCATGACCCTGAGGGATGGAGAGTCAGCAACCTATGTCCGCCTTGGTCAGTAGGATGGACAGGATTGTAAAGTATAAACTGGAGAAAATCAACTGGTATCTGTCGAGGGAAATGGATGATGGATGTGTTGGGTCAAGTCCATTCCTCTGGACTGAAAGAGTAGATGGGAGATAGCTAGTGTAAGGAGGTGAGGTTAAGTTATGAGGAGCATCTCAGTGAGGAAGGGCAGGTTTGTGGATGGAGCCAGGTGGGGAGAGATAACAACAGAGGCTGGGATGTGATTTGTGATTATAACCAGAGGGGCAGATATGGAATCTGATGGGGAAGGAAGGTGGAGTACAGGACTAAGTAAGGACTAAGTAAGTAACCACACCTCTTATTCCACCTCAACAGTTTACTAATGAATGGCATGAACATTGAATAAGTTCAAGTACAAGTTCAAGCTACATTTATTATCACATGCACCACTTGGTATAGTGAGATTTGAATTACCATACAACCATACGAATAAGGGGGAATTTTATTGAAACCGCCTGGGTATGGAAGGGCCAGGATAGAGTGGACATGGAAAGGATGTTTCCAGTTATGGGGAGGGTCCAGAACCAGAGGGCACAGCTTCAGATAAAAGGATGTACTTTTAGATTGGAGATGAGGAATTTCTTTAGCCAAACGGTGATGAATTTGTGGAATTTATTGACATAGATGGATGTGGAGGCCAAGACATTGGATATTTAAAAAAAGGAGATTGATAGATTCCTCATTTTGTCAAAGGTTACGCGGAGAGGAAAGAATTATGGGGTTGAGATGGAAAAGTAAATCAGTGACAATTGAATGGTGGAGTCAACTTGATGGGCCGAATGGCCTAATTCTGCTCCTAAGTCTTATGGTCTTTGGACATTAGACTTTTACTTTGGACTTTTGCGAAACAGCATGTAAACAGGCTCTTCAGCCCACCAAGTCCACGCCGACCAGTGATCACCCCATACACTAGCACAATCCTTCATACTAGGGACAATACACAATTTTACCAAAGCCAATTAACCTATGAACCTGTACGTCTTTAGAGTGTGGGAGGAAACTGGAACACCCAGAGAAAATCCATGCAATCACAGGGAGAATGTACAAACTCCGTACAGACAGCACCCATAGACAGGATTGAACTCGGGTCTCTGGCGCTGCAGCTCTACTGCTGTGCCACTGCTCCGCACCTGATGGTCTTATGGAATTCTCTAATTTCAGGTAACCTGCTCTCCCTTGGTCCCACTATCTATCCAAATCCACCCATTCACACCTTACTTTCCCGTAACAACACACCGCTCTCAGCCAGTTTTTTCCACTGCCACTCCAACTGCCCATCACCCACACACTACTCCTCTCAGTCCCCTCCCCCAGGGTTGCTATCTTCTCACCTAATCTCCTCTATTCACTTTCCTTTCCCATCAGATTCCATCATCTGCAACCCTTGGTTACTTCCACCAATTGCGTGAATTTGGATGTAAAGCTAGTGGCACAGTGTTGAAAAGGGTGAAGGGTGTAGCTGAAACATGTTTTATTTGAGTGAATAGCATTGATGAAGTACCTCTCATGGATGCTCTTAAGAAACTGACTCAATGTTGAGTGATGAACACAAGAGTTATTTCGCCTTGTCAAGTCCTCTCTCTCTCCGCTACTTCACTAACATTGATGCTGGCTATTGTGCCTTTGTCGTAAAAAACTGTCATTTGATCAGTCGCAGAGGTTTTTAAGGAGTTAACTTCTTTGGGGGAAATCATGCTTTGTCCCAGTGTCTTTGGCGGATGTTATAGCAGGAGAATTTTCACGGAATTATTTTTCCTATCTTCCCACTATTAACAATCCATACAATTTAACAATAGCCCTTATGAAGAGATGTAAACATGATCAATGTCAAACCAGGGAACCTAATTCCATTATCCCCGAGATGGGAATTCAGAGGCACTTAATAAAAATTATATGGAAATAAACTTCCACTGACTAGAGGACAAACAACTTCAGGAATGTAATAATTATTGTGAAACAATGAAATTTCAGCAGCTGCAGAATGCTGAATGAAAATAACATATGTCTTACTCTGAGAGAGACCATAATAATTCCTCAGCTGGGTTTTTAAATGAATTTTGAATTAATTTAGTCTGCATAAAAATGGAACCAGTTGCAATGTAAGGTGAAGAGGTGATTTAATTGATTGATGGGCAGAGGAGGTGGAGAGCATTTGCAACTGTACTTTGCTCTCCCATTTGAAACAAGTTAAGCATGACTGAACGTGTGAAAGTCATTTTGACTTAGACCATTTTTACTGCTCTCTCAAACCTTGCTGTCCATGTGCATCTGCACGTCTACAGTTCATAACTTGTTAGAGCAGAATTAGGCCATTCGGCCCATTCAGTCTACTCTGCCATTCAATGGTAGATCTATCTTTCCCTCTGAACCCCATTCAACTGACCTCCTCATAACCCCTGACACCCGAACTAATTAAGAATTCATCTATCTCCGCCTTAAAAATACCCATTGACTTGGCCTCCACAGCCTCTGTAGCAATTAATTCAACAGATTCAACACCATCGCCTTCCTAAAGGAACGTCCTTTTATTCTGAGGCTATGACCTCTGCTCCTAGACTCACCCGCTACGGAAATTTCCACTCCACATCCACTCTATACAATGGTTATGACTCTAGTTCACAACGAAAATATTACTATTCACCAAAACCAGTTATATTTTTATTTGTTATTAGTCGGCGTTGGTAGAATATTCAATATCGCATTAATATTGTAACTATGATATGATTATTTCCTGGAATTAGCTGCTTTCGCTTAGCAGTATTGTACTTTCGGTGGCGCTGGTGCCAGCAGCCTCCACCTTCAGCCGGGTATCTTTTTGTTTTTTTGTTTATTTAGTTATGTAAAAGTGTGTTTTTTTTGTGTAATTTTGGTGTTTTTATGTGGGGGAAGAGGGCACGGTGCGGGGGATACCGTCCTTCAGCCGCTTCCTGGTGAGGACGCGACTATTATTCGAGTCGCGTCCTCGCCCCCCCCCCCAGCGGCCTACCTACCTGGATTGGCGCTGCCTTTCCTGCCGGGATCGACCGGAGCTTCAGCAGCGGCGGGACAGCGCTGGAACATCGCGGGGCTGGCGATGCCTTACCGGGGGTCGCCGTCTGGAGCCCGGAGTGCTGGTCCTGCTGTACCGACATCCTGGAGCTGCGGTTTGCGGAGCTCCCAACGCAGGCGGCGCTGATGGACAGCGCGGGGTCCTGTGACTCTGCCCGGCTCGGCCTGTGGACTCAGGAGCTGCAGACTCCGGCAGCGGGAGGTGGCTGATCAGGAGGTCCGGGCCGCTGAGGAGGAGGATGTTCACCGTCGGGGTTCGGCGTCGGCGTTCCACCAGCCCGGCGTGAGGGCCTGAACATCGGGCCACCCAGGGCGGCGACTGCGGGTGCTCGGAAGGCCCCGACCACGGATGAACACGGAGGGGAGGCTGGCTGGACTATGATGCCATCCTCACCTTGGTGCCATTTATGTTATGTTGTGTCGTGGACTTTCTGTGTTTGTGCTTTTTTTTAAATTCTATTTTATTTTTTTAATGTTTTAATATTTATTATTTATTTATTTTTTATGATACTGACTGTAAAGGGAAATTCATTTCGTTGTCTCTAATTGAGACAATGACAATAAATTTGAATACAATACAATACAATACAATACAATTTCACTAATTCAAGGATGCTATGAAGGAATGACTTAAAGTTGAGTAATGAACACAACATCCTTCACTTCAAGGATAAAAGCCCAGCTTATCCATCCTTTGCTTGTAACTCATGCTCTCCAGTCCTGTTAACATTAGTTGGACCAAATCCACCAACTGCACTTTTTAAATAAATCATTGCTTACTGTAGATGCAGATGCTGGAATCTGGACTTCTTCCAGAAGATCAAAGAAATGTAGGTTTGTTGTTGAGGTCCTAGTTGGAGTAAAGCTCGTTGAGATTAGATTTGAATCCTTAGATCTTAGATCCATTTTGCATTAACAGTGCATCACTCAATTGTAGTCACAGATCCTCTTTTTTCAAACAGAGAAAACCCATCTCCTTTAACGTGAGTTGTGAACAAGACGTGACATGAGCATGGGAACCCTTCCAGGTTGTATGTTGTGGAATAGCCAGTGAGTGTTTGTCCAGCTCATGTGACACACAGCCCTTCAACCAACTGCTCGTCATCAACTGGAAATTATACGACTCGCTGGAGATCTAGATCTCATGCTCCTGCAAGGACAACTGACATATAAGGCCAAGATTAGACTCGATATTTTTAGGAACTTAATTTTTAAGAACTTAATACTTGAAAGCTACAATATGGTACCAGGAATGTGGGAACTCTTTGTGCACTGCCTCAGAAGAAATCGACTTTATTTAAACTACAATTGGCGCATTATTTTACCTGTGCATGATTCTTTGTAAAACAAAGCATTTCTCTGTATCTAACAACATGTGACAATAAAATAGTTATTAAATTGTTGGATTATTGTTTGTGTGAACAAAGAATAAACTGGTCCTTGTGGTCAAAATCACGCACTGGGTAAGCTCCCATGATGTTTCCATACTGGATGACTCCATGATGCAATGTCTTTATGACATTGAGTTTCCCTGAAGTCTTCTCCGCAGAGGATCTTTCTCATTTCTCATGTTTTCTTATGACAAATAATGGGACCAGTCAGCCCATTGAGAGTATCCCAGCTATCAAACCATTCCCCACTTATTTCCCTGTGATTTTATTATTTTCTCTCTCCCACACCAATCAACTCCCATTGGTACCTATATTAGTAAGAATCTTCCAGTAAACTACCGACTTAGGATGCGGGATGATACCTCAGCATCCGAGGGGAACTCTCAAGGGGGCAAGATACAGACACCACACACAGCACCTGAGATCAAAATTGAATCTTGATCAACGGAGTTGTGTGGTAGAAGCAGTAACTACAACACGATCTGGCAATCATTCGGGCAAAACTCTTTATAAAAGAATAATAAAATCCATCTGGCTCAGGAAAGGATATCTGACAATCTCAGCTGGCCATTCCTATTGTAACTCTTGATGCACTTGAAATGGAATTGAATAAAGATTTGAAGGCTTTTGAAGTTGTGGGGAGTGAGTAGAGGAGTGAGATTAATTGGAAAGCTCTACCTAAGAGCTGATCCATGCACAATCAGCTGATCACTGTCCTTCTGTGCCTATTGCTAATGATTTTCCTCATCATGGATCAGGTATTAAAACAGGTTGTTTCTTGATTTGTACCTGGTGGAGCTTTATTGCACTTCATCGACTGAGTACTTACCTCCTGCAGTGGGAAGCTACCGACTGTGCCAAGTGATCGCCTGAATTAATAATTATTATTGCAAACTGTTGGAGGGATTTGCCATCTACATCCTTTGAGATCCATGCAATACAAAATGCTAGACACAGTTCAGAAACTTTAATATAATTTAACAATTATTGACCAATGCAGGGATTCAAAATAAAAAAAAATCGATAAGTATCTTTGAGTCATTTGCCAGATATCCTATTGTTCTCAAAATAGTATGTTTCTAAATAGTCTTTCATTGTTAGAACGGCACTTAATACGTACCTGTCAAAATCTATATTGTTCACTGGCAAATTCCTTTACTCCTTGTAAAATTTGGTAAAAACATTTAAAAGAATTGTTACTGAATTGACAGTAAATTAGAAGATGATTCTTTTTATGAAATTTACTTTCAATATCTGTCTTGCAAAGTAATTAATACATTGTGTGATCTTTGTTTTGAAGTATGGAATTATTTGCAAAATCAATTTTCCCCTTATTTATTCATGAATTGGGAATTTGGGATATTGCTCTCTAACCAATCTAACCCAAGATCAAACATTTATTTTTGCATATAAATAGAAAATATTGGAAATACTCAGCAGGGTAGGCAGTAACTATGGAAAAAGAAACAGCACTCACATTTCAGGGGTTAAACACCATTTATTCTGACCATTTGTGTACTTGTTTTCATTTCAAAATTTTAGTAGCTGCAGTTTTTTTTTAATTTTCTTTCTTGACAAAAGAGTGGAATGATTCAATGCATTCAAAAGAAGAAGATAACAGTGTAGTGTTTCACTGGTGTAGTTTTATTTATCATTGCAACGGGAGACCCATGTGGATTAAAGTGATTTCTCATGTACTGACAGAAACTTTCTACTTTACTTTTACTTTACGGGATCTGGAAGTCCTGGTTCATCAGTCACTGAAAGTGGGTATGCAGGTACAGCAGGCAGTGAAGAAAGTGAATTGCATGTTGGCCTTCATAACACGAGGAGTTGAGTATCGGAGCAAAGAGGTCCTCCTGCAGTTGTGCAGGGCTCTAGTGAGACCACACCTGGAGTATTATGTGCAGTTTTGTTAATGGCAAACTTGAGGAAGGACATTCTTGCTCTTGAAGGAGTGCAGAGTAGGTTCACGAGGTTAATTCCCGGGATGGCAGGACTGTCATATGTTGATAGATTGGAGCGGCTGGGCTTGTGTACTCTGGAATTTAGAAGGATGAGAGGGTTTCTTATTGAAACATATAAGATTATTAAGGGTTTGGACACCCTAGAGGTAGGAAATACGTTCCCAATGTTGGGGGAGTCCAGAACCATGGGCCATAGTTTAAAAATAAATGGTAAGCCATTTAGAACGGAGATGAGGAAAAACTTTTTCACGCAGAGAGTTGTGAATGTGTGGAATTCTCTGCCTCAGAGGGCAGTGCAGGCTGGTTCTCTGGATGCTTTCAAGAGAGTTAAGCCCCTGTCCCACTTAGGAAACCTGAACGGAAACTCAAGGTTTCTGTGCGGTTCCCGGAGGTTTTTGTCAGTCTCCCTACCTGCTTCCGCTACCTGCAACCTCCGGCAACCACCTGCAACCTCCGGGAACTGCACGGAAACCTTGGGTGGGGCGCAAAGTCTCCAGAGGTTTCCGTTCAGGTTTCTTAAGTGGGACAGGGGCATTAGATAGAGCTCTTAGGGATAGTTATGATCACATTGAATGGCAGTGCTGGTTCGAAGGTCTGAATGGCCTACTCCTGCACCTATTGTATATTGTCTATTGTCTATTGTCTATTGTCAGTGTAGAACTGGGACTATTCTTCCTGGCTTCTTGGTCACTTGCTTAATTTGACTGAATCAGCCAGTAATTCCATGGAAACACAACCTCATTGGAAATATTGAAATCTCGTGAGCACCTTTGAAGAGTCTCAGACCGGAAACCTTTACAACGTTTCTCTTCCCACTGAGGCTGCATAACCTGTTGATTGTTTCCAGCAACTTCAGTTGTTATTCCTAATTGAAACTTTGCAGATCAGAGGTTGTTTGTACCACAATGTTATTATGTTGCTGGAAAGGAAGATATCTATTGATTGCAAGATGTTTAGTTTAGGTTAGTTTAGTTTAGTTAAGTTTATTGTCATGTGAACTGAGGTACAGTGAAAATCTTTTTGTTGTGAGCTAACCAGTCATCGGAAAGACTATATATGATTACAAATGAGCTGTCCACAGAATACAGATATATGTTAAAGGGAATTAAGTTTAGTGCAGGATAAGGTCCAGTAAATGGGAAATAGCAAAGTGCCTTGACCATTAAAGGGATCACCAGGACTAAAAATAGGAAGATTAAAAATAAAAATCTGTTATTTTTTTTCTGATTGCAGGAGAAACAGAATAGTTTTCCTATTAATTCATTTGCTCTATTTCTATCAATATCCACAGCACATATTCCCACACCCCACACCAGCTTGCTCTGTGAATGGTTCATGAGATATCAAGTACCCTCCATTAGGAGAGTGAAATGTCAATCCATGCCTACAGCAAGCACCAGCAGCTAACTGTGAAAGAGCTTCTGCCATCAGAATGAATCAAGTCTCCAGATGACGATCCTGGCTTGGAATGCTAATTAATCCACATACCACATTACAGCGGAAAATCCAACCACAATATTTCTATGAACCCAGATCTTTGCACAGTCTTACTATCAAAGAGGTGTGCTGATTTAGCCTTTTTAAGATGGCAGTTAGGCTCCCATAAATAGTTTCCATCCCTTAACAAAGGGCCTTGTTTAATCTCTTTATTTAAGATTTGCTGAGTGTGCTTTTGCAAGTTCTATTATTATTTCAGAATTCCATCATCGACAACTTATTTGTCCTGCAGACCACAGGACTGGGTAAGAATGGGGGTGGTGGGGAGATGAAATGAATCATGATTTCTACAGCTCAATGTCCACTCACAAACGTTGGGAAGATTAAAAATGAGGATGCAGTTTTTTTATTCAGTAACAAAGTGTGCCACTTGAACAAAGTATCAGAAAGCAGTTGTAATCCAGCACATGCAAAAATTTGAGTAACTCAGCGGGACAGGCAGCATCTCTGGAGAGAAGGAATGAGTGACGTTTTGGGTCGGTGGGTCTTGACCCGAAACGTCACCCAATCCCTCTCTACATAGATGATGCCTGTCCCGCTGAGTTACTCCAGCATTTTGTGTCTGTCTTTGGATTAAACCAGCATCTGCAGTTCCTTCATACTCATGCAAAATCTATACTGGGTCAAAACCACCAAGTGCAGAATCCTAAAAGTGTTTAAAGAAAAATATCAAGTACTTCCTACCGACCAGCAGATGCCAGGGAACTCTGGTTTTCTTCATTCAGGCAAGGTCAACCACAACTTGCTGAAACTCCATCAAAATGGTTACTGGATATGGAGCTGACAAAGAAGATACTGAACATACGTTACCATAAGAAGAATGTCGTGTGCAGTAATGCACCTTTAGATTTCTGGTGAATTAATAAACTGTGATGGCCTCATTCTCAATTGATGACATTTTCAACATGCTGCTAGGCAGCAGTACTGACTCACTCATCTTTTATGTAAACATCTGATTTGTACATTAATGTAAACATCTTATTAATGAAAACACTATGTAATTCATTGGTTCTATTGAGGGTTCTATTGTTTCCTGTAAAAAATATTCATTGTTTTACACAAACATATTATGATGCATTTACTTTGATCAAACTCATTGCACTCCAAATATTGATATTAATTCATACCAGTCATTGATGATTTGCACTGATCCCCGTCACCAGCTGACTATTTTTTTTTTCTTGGTGTGTGAGGTGAGCAGGTCAGACAAGCTGAGAGGTAAAATCCAACACCAGGCAATAATAGCACTCACATCAGCAAGCTTTTAGAATTCATTTACCATAAATGTGTAAAAAGCAAATGGGATTTTATAGAGCAGTGCCACAGCAAACATTATTATTAATTCATTGTCATGACATCATGACTCATAAGATTGAAACCCATTGACTACTTGGTCCAGATTTTTTTTGCAAAACATGTAATTATAAATGAAGTGCCCTTTCTTGGACAAAGACCCACCTACCTTCTCTCCTCGAGGGGAAAACTAACATAGAAGCGCTGACCTCTTTCTCTGATAGAAAATGAGACATTTTGTAACAGTGGTGCAGCATCGTCCCAAAGGTGTTTCACATATATTATAGAAATATTGGTCCAGAGGAAGCGCTCAAGCCCAGTGCCCCTATACTAGTGGCAGCACACCAACAGGAGCCAGTGACTGTTATAACCATATAACCATATAACCATATAACAATAACAGCACGGAAACAGGCCATCTTGACCCTTCTAGTCCGTGCCGAACACGTATACTCCCCTAGTCCCATATACCTGCGCTCGGACCATAACCCTCCATTCCTTTCCCGTCCATATAACTATCCAATTAATTTTTAAATGATAAAAACGAACCTGCCTCCACCACCTTATAGATATAGATATGCCATTTATTGTCACTATACATGTACAATGAAATTAAAAGCTGCTCGTACTCAGTGCATACATATAATTTAATACAAAAAAACAAGAAACAGAAAACAAAAACAGAAGGGAGAAGGGGGGGGGGGATAGGTGCACACTTCTGCGGCGCTATATACATATATACAGATGGAAGTCCGGGTGTTGGGCTGTGAAGTCAGTGCATGTGTGAATTAAGAGTAGTTATAATTTTCGGAAAACAACTATTCTTCAGTCTATTTGTCCTGGATTTGATGCACCTATAGCGCCTTCCAGAGGGCAGCAGGTCGAACAGTCCAAACGCAGGATGGGAGCTGTCCTTGATGATATTCTTTGCCCTGCTAAGGCAGCGGGAGGTGTAAATATCCATCAGGGAGGGGAGAGGGCAGCCAATGATCTTCTGTGCTGTCCTAGTTACCCTCTGAAGCCTCTCCCTGTCTGCCATGGTGCAGCTGCCATACCATGCTGTAATGCAGTATGTCAGCAGGCTCTCGATGGACGAGCGGTAGAAGGTCAGCAGCAGGTTAGAGTCCAGGTTGTGCTTCCTGAGGACCCTCAGGAAGTGCAGCCGCTGCTGAGCCTTCTTGATGACCACTGTCGTGTTGTCTGTCCAGGAGATATCAGCAGAGATAAGGACGCCGAGAAACCGGAAGGTGTTGACCCTCTCCACACACTCGCCGTTGATGTATAGGGGGACTAAGTCGGTGCTGTGCCTCCTGAAGTCGACAATTAGCTCTTTTGTTTTCCTGGTGTTCAGAGCCAGATTGTTTTCTGAGCACCAGGTTGTCAACTTCAGGACTTCCTCTCTGTAGGCTGCCTCGTCTCCCTTTGAAATAAGTCCGACTACAGTAGTGTCGTCAGCAAATTTGACGATGCGGTTGTTGTTGTGGGCCGGACTACAGTCGTAGGTGTAGAGACAGTATAAGAGGGGGCTTAGCACAGCCCTGTGGGGAGCCGGTACTCAACCTGCGAGTGAAGGAGAGGTGGGGGCCAAGTCTCACAGTCTGGGGCCGGTTGGTGAGGAAATCTTTTATCCAGGCACATGTGAGAGTGGGGAGGCCGAGAGTGACCAGTTTATCAATGAGAATGTCCGGAATGATTGTATTGAAAGCTGAGCTATAATCCACAAAGAGCATCCGGACGTAGCTCTGCCCCTGCTCCAGATGGCTCAGCACAGAGTGGAGAGCTATGGTAATGGCGTCTTCCGTGGATCTGTTTTTGCGATAAGCGAGTTGGTGGGGGTCGAAGTCTGGTGGTAGATAGTCCTTGATGTGCTGGAGGACCAATCTCCCGAAGCACTTCGTGATTACCGGAGTGAGGGCCACAGGACGGTAATCATTAAGGCTGGTGATGGGAGATTTTTTCGGCACTGGGACGATTGTGGCTGATTTTAGGCAGGACGGAATAACTGCCTGGTCCAGGGAGAGGTTGAAAATTCTGGTGAAGATGGCAGTGAGCTGGTGGGCACACGCTTTGAGCACCTTACCAGGGACTCCATCTGGGCCGGTAGCCTTCTTGGGGTTCACTGCCAGGAGCACCCATCTGACATCGTGCTACCTGACAGTGAGTGGAGTAGTACAGGAGCCAGGTGAGGGTGGGAACAGGGCTGTAGCAGGTGAGTGCTGCTGCTGTGATGTTTCAAAGCAGGAGAAGAAGCAATTTAGCTTTTCTGCCAGCGGCACACTCAGGTCTTCACTGGAAGCTCATTCCACACAGCCACCACTCTCTGAGTAAAGAAGTTCCCCCTCATGTTACCCCTTAACTTCAGTCCCTTAATTCTCAAGTCATGTCCTCTTGTTTGAATCTCCCCTACTCTCAGTGGGAAAAGCTTATCCACGTCAGCTCTGTCTATCCCTCTCATCATTTTAAAGACCTCTATCAAGTCCCCCCTTAACCTTCTGCGCTCCAGAGAATAAAGACCTAACTTGTTCAACCTTTCTCTAACTTAGTTGCTGAAACCCAGGCAACATTCTAGTAAATCTCCTCTGTACTCTCTCTATTTTGTTGACATCCTTCCAATAATTAGACGACCAAAATTGTACACCATACTCCAGAATTGCCCTCACCAATGCCTTGTACAATTTTAACATTACACCCCAACTTCTATACTCAATGCTCTGATTTATAAAGGCCAGCATACCAAAAGCTTTATTTACCACTCTATCTACATGAGATTCCACTTTCAGGGAACTGCGCACAGTTATTCCCAGATCCCTCTGTTCACCTACATTCTTCAATTCCCTACCATTTACCATGTACGTCCTATTTTGATTTGTCTCGCCAAGATGTAGAACCTCACACTTATTAGCATTAAACTCCATCTGCCATCTTTCAGCCCACTCTTCCAACTGGCATAAATCTCTCTGTAGACTTTGAAAATCTACTTCATTATCCACAACCCCACCTATCTTAGTATCATCTGCATACGTACTAATCCAATTTACCACTCCATCATCCAGATCATTGATGTACATGACAAACAACAGTGGACCCAACACAGATCCCTGTGGCACCCCACTAGTCACTGGCCTCCAGCCTGACAAACAACCATCCACCATTACTCTCTGGCATCTCCCATTAAGCCACTGTTGAATCCATCTTGCTACTCCACCATTAATACCCAACAATTGAACCTTCTTAACCAACCTTCCGTGAGGAACCATGTCAAAGGCCTTACTGAAGTCCATATATACAACATCCACTGCTTTACCCTCATCAATTTCCCGAGTAACCTCTTCAAAAAATTCAAGAAGATTAGTCAAACATGACCTTCCAGGCACAAATCCATGTTGACTGTTCATAATCAGACCCTGTTTCTCCAGATGCTTATGTATATTATCTCTGAGTAACCCTTCCATTAACTTGCCCACCACTGACGTCAAACTAGCAGGTCTATAATTGCTAGGTTTACTCTTAGACCCCTTTTTAAACAATGGAACAACATGCGCAGTATGCCAATCCTCCGGCACTATTCCCGTTTCTAATGACATTTGAAATATTTCTGTCATAGCCCCTGCTATTTCTACACTAACTTTCCTCAATGTCCTAGGGAATATCCTGTCTGGACCTGGAGACTTATCCACTTTTATATTTCTCAAAAGTGTCAGTACTTCCTCTTCTTTGAATCTCATAGTTTCCATAGCTACTCTACTTGTTTCCCTTACCTCATATAATTCAATATCCTTTTCCTTGGTGAATACCAAAGAAAAGAAATTGTTCAATATCTCCCCCTTCTCTTTTGGCTCTGCAGATAGCTGTCCACTCTGACTCTTCAATGGACCAATTTTATACCTCGTTATCCTTTTGCTATTAATATAGCTGTAGAAACACTTTGGATTTACTTTCACCTTACTTGCCAAAGCAACCTCATATCTTCTTTTAGCTTTTCTAATTTCTTTCTTAAGATTCTTTTTACAATCTTTATAATCCTCAAGCACCTCATTTACTCCATGCTGCCTATAATTATTGTAGATCTCTCTCTTTTTCCGAACCAAGTGTCCAATTTCCCTTGAAAACCATGGCTCTCTTGAGGAAATGCGATTCCTCCTAATGGATAAATCAGACCAATTCATAACGAGTTGGTCTCCATTCGTCGTTTTTTTGGAATCATATGGTGCAACGCAATTGTAAAAAATAACTGTTTCAGGACTGGACGAGGGTTGGTCAAGACTATAAATAATGATCTCCTTTTCTTTTCACTATTTTCTCTCTCAACTTTCTTCATTTACTCGTTTTCTTTCTTCACACACTATATATTTCACATTTTTCTATCCTTTACTATCTAACCTCTTTTTCTTATTCTCATCTTTTTTCAAGGTAACAAAAAAAAAAAAGTTGTACATAAAATGTATTATGAAAATATATATTAGGCACTTTGGTGCCATATGACTGTGCTTACTTCTAATAAAATAAAATATTAAAAAAAAAAAAAAAAAGAAAAAACCATGGCTCTTTCCAATTTTTACTATTTCCTTTCAACTGAACAGGGACATAAAGATTCTGTACTCTTAAAATTTCACCTTTCAATGTCCTCCAATTCTCTTCCACATCTTTCCTATAAAACAAACTGTCACAATTTACTCCTTTTAAATCCTTTCACATCTCCTCAAAGTTAGCCTTTCTCCAATCAAAAATCTCAACCCTAGGTCCAGTTCTGACCCTCTCCATAATTATATTGAAACTAATGGTATTGTGATCACTGGTCCCAAACTGTTCCCCAACGTATACCTCTGCCACCTGACCCGTCTCATTTCCTAACAGGAGGTCCAGCACCACCCCTTCTCTAGTAGGTACTTCTATGTATTGCTGCAAAAAAACTATCCTGCACACATTTTACAAACTCCAACCCATCCAGCCCATTTACAGAATGTGCTTCCCAGTCTATGTGTGGAAAATTGAAATCTCCCACAATCACTACTTTGTGCTTACTACTAATATCTGCAATCTCCTTACATAGAAACATAAAAACATAGAAATTAGGTGCAGGAGTAGGCCATTCGGCCCTTCGAGCCTGCACCGCCATTCAATATGATCATGGCTGATCATCCAACTCAGTACCCCGTTCCTGCCTTCTCTCCATACCCTCTGATCCCCTTAGCCACAAGGGCCACATCTAACTCCCTCTTAAATATAGCCAATGAACTGGCTTCGACTACCCTCTGCGGCAGAGAGTTCCAGAAACTCACCACTCTCTGTGTGAAAAAAGTTCTTCTCATCTCGGTTTTAAAGGATTTCCCCCTTATCCTTAAGCTGTGACCCCTTGTCCTGGACTTCCCCAACATCGGGAGCAATCTTCCTGCATCTAGCCTGTCCAACCCCTTAAGAATTTTGTAAGTTTCTATAAGATCCCCTCTCAATCTCCTAAATTCTAGAGAGTATAAACCAAGTCTATCCAGTCTTTCTTCATAAGACAGTCTTGACATCCCAGGAATCAGTCTGGTGAACCTTCTCTGAACTCCCTCTATGGCAATAATGTCCTTCCTCAGATTTGGAGACCAAAACTGTACGCAATACTCCAGGTGTGGTCTCACCAAGACCCTGTACAAATACAGTAGAACCTCCCTGCTCCTATACTCAAATCCTTTTGCTATGAAAGCTAACATACCATTCGCTTTCTTCACTGCACCTGCATGCCTACTTTCAATGACTGGTGTACCATGACACCCAGGTCTCGCTGCATCTCCCCTTTTCCTAGAGGGCCACCATTTAGATAATAGTCTGCTTTCCTGTTTTTGCCACCAAAATGGATAACCTCACATTTATCCACATTATACTGCATCTGCCAAACATTTGCCCACTCACCCAGCCTATCCAAGCCACCTTGCAGTCTCCTAGCATCCTCCTCACAGCTAACACTGCCCCCCAGCATAGTGTCATCCGCAAACTTGGAGATATTGCCTTCAATTCCCTCATCCAGATCATTAATATATATTGTAATTAGCTGAAATATTTGCTCTTCCAATTCTCGCTCCCCATTTGGCGGTCTATAATATACCCCTATAAGTGTTGCTACCCCTTTCCCATTTCTCAGTTCCACCCAAATAGCCTACCTAGAAGAGCCCTCTAATCTATCCTGCCAAAGCACTGCTGTAATATCTTCCCTGATAAGCAATGCAACACCTCCACCTCTTGCCCCTCCAATTTTATCACATCTGAAGCAACGAAATCCTGGAATATTTAGTTTCCAATCACAGCCCTCCTGCAACCATGTTTCACTGATCGCCACAACATCATACGTCCAGGTGTCAATCCAGGCTCTAAGTTCATCCACCTTTCTTACAATGCTCCTAGTATTAACATATACAAATTTAAGAAACCCACCCTCTCTTATTCTCTGTTTATTGACTTTTTCTTCTTTCTCCCCTACATTTTGGGTCAGAGTGCTACCATTCTCTGCCTTCTGCCTCACACACTGACTGCTAGCTTTCCCAATTTAAGTCCCTCCCCCCAACCATACTAGTTCAAAGTCTCCCCAGTAGCCTTTGCAAATCTCCCCGCCAGGATATTGGTCCTCCTCGAGTTCAAGTGCAAACCGTCCTTTCTGTACAGGTCGCACCTTCCCCAAAAGAGGTCCCAATGATCCAGAAACTTGAATCCATACCGACTGCACCAGTCCATCATCCACTCATTTATCCTCCACATCGCTCCATTCCTACTCTCACTGTCGCGTGGCACAGGCAGTAATCCTGAGATTGTTACCTTTGCAGTCCTTCTCCTTAACTCTCTACCTAACTCCCTAAATTCTTCTTTCAGGACCTCTTCTCCTTTTTTACCTATGTCGTTGGTACCTATATGTACCACAACCTCAGTCTCCTCTCCCTCCCATTTCAGGATTTCTTGGACACGTTGCTTCTGCTGGTCTCAGTGGATAATGTTCTTGTCTATGGTGTAGAAGGTTGTGGGTTCAAGTCCTCCAGAGTTTCAAACATAAAACTCGTCCTTGGTGGTCTTGTTTAGTTTTGAGATACAGGGCAGAAACAAGCCCTTTGGCCCATTGAGTCTGTGCCAATCACTGATCTCCGCACACTAATATTATCCAACACACACACACTGGGGACAATTTACAAATTCACCAAAGCCAATTAACCTTCAAACCTGTATGTCTGGATTGTGGGAGGAAACCGGAGCACCCGGAGAAAACGCGTACAAACTCCTTACAGACAGTCCCGTAGTCAGGATCGAACCCAGGTCTCTGGCGCTGCATGGCAGCAACTCTACTGTTGCACCACAGCACCTCTAGTACAGAGGGTGTGTCATGATTATGGATAAGAAGATCTCAAGATACTGTTTTGAAGGTGATTAGGGATCTCATTCCTGAGGGTCCAGTCAATCAACATTATCAAAACAATTTATCTGATCATTATTACTTTGCAGTGTGCAAAATTGGCTGACATATCACTTACCTGATGAGCAACACTTCATATGCTGCAAAGCAGTGTGAGACCTCCCAGTATCACAAATATCATGATACAAGTGCTTTTTTTTTCTATGAGCTTCTTGAATACTTTTTCTTTTTTGTATGTTTACTATTCCAACTGCCTTCTTAAAATCTTGTTTGACTCCATCTCTAATTGGGAAAAGTGGAAGTACAAAGAGATCTGGGGGTCTTTGTTCATCAATCTATGAAAGTAAGCATGCAGATACAGCAGGCAGTGAAGAAAGCGAATGGCATGTTGGCCTTTATAACAAGAGGAGTCGAGTATAGGAGCATAGAGGTCCTTCTGTAGTTGTACAGAGCCTTAGTGAGACCACACCTGGAGTATTGTGTGCAGTTTCGGTTCCCTAATTTGAGGAAGGACATTCTTGCTATTGAGGGAGTGCAGCGTAGGGAAGGACATGGGACTTTATTTTCACCTTCCATCACAGTGAGCAATGTGTAGGAAGCACTGTGATGGATGTTTATGTTAAAATGTGTTTTCTGAGTCTGTTGCTTTTTAAAATTTTATGACTGACCTGGCCAGTGAATTTCACTACACCAATTGGTGTATGTGACAATAAATGAACATGAACTTATGAACTTGTCTATTGTCTATTGTCTAATATACAGAGAGTGAGATCCAGATTATTAGCATTCAATAAAATAATGCTTCTCACATCATGCTATAATGTTTACTGTTGCTTGAAATCTGTCCCCAGTTTTGAACCAATGGGAACAACCTTTTCCCATCAAAATCAATCATGATCTTAGACACCTCTGTCAAATATCCTCGTAAATCTTCATTGAATCAAGGAAAACAACCATAGCTTTCTAACTTTAATCTTATAATTGAAATCCCTCCCCTCTGAAGCTATTCCAGTTCTCCCAAGGCCAACTCTTAGGTCCTCTTTTGTTTTCCCCTGATCAGCTTTAGAGAAAACAATTTATTTTGCTGCATGTGATCATTACTAGAACAATTTTACTTGCCTTCCAAATGCAACCTTATATACACAGTATAGAAAAATCCATAAGCTGGAGTAAGACTCAATAACCAATTAATTTCTTACTTGGTAGTGTTGCTCAAGATAATAAAGCTGACCAAGAGACCAATAGACTTGCGCACTCTTTAAAAAAATCCATAGATCATCTATCTTTGAGCTAAGCAGAAAGTAATATGTTACCCTTCTCTGGTCTGCTAATGCTCAATACCTACAGACAGCAAAGATGAAATGGCAGTGGATACTTGTTGTGCCAAGTCTCTGTCTGACAATACTACCTTGTGATTTCTGGAGCATCTCTTAACAAAGCTAACTCTTTCAAATTTTAGGTCATTATATAATTATGTAACTGGATGATATCGCATTGATGCCACAGTCGAGTAGGCCCACTAGTGCCTCTTTTTTCCTGAGGAGATTGAAAAATTTGGCATATCTCCAGTGACTCCTACAAGCTTCTGCAGCCACACCATAGAAAGCATACTGATGGGATGCATCAAAACTTGGTTTGGGTACAGCTCAGAAAAGGCACCCACCAAATCAAAGATTTGTCCCATCTGGTCCTTGTTCTTCCCCCTGCTCCAGTCCATGGAAGACGAAAGTTCGCACCACCACACTTAGGAACAGCTTCTTAACCTCTGTTATCAGGCTTCTGAAAGCCAGGTTTCTATCTCATTCCCCACTGCTCCATAGTGGTCATTGGACTTTGTCTATGGAAATGATGCACAACAATGCTGCAAACCAAATTCTGCATTCGGTGACTTGCTCTTTACTGTATCAATTATACTTGAATTTGACTTGATTGTAGTTATGCAAGTTATATCTGATCTGCATTGATAGCATGCAAAACAAAACGTTCTACTGTACCTCAGTGCATGAGACAATAATAATAAATCAATGATACTTACTGTTAGCAAATTAAAATATTTTAATGCACTTTATAGAAATACATAAAAAGTAATTTGAAACCAACTGCAATAAAAGGCGTAAGGGCATGTCATGAAAAACTTTGTCAAAGAGCATACTAAAGTAGGAATTGAAGATTGAGAGGGAAAAGCAACTTTACGGAGAGTATTTTGATACCATTGGCTTTGGCAGCTTGACATCCGACAAGTGCTTTCGTGATTACACTGGGAAATTGTCAAAAGACAATTTAACAAAACAATCCTACCAACAACTAGAGAGCATTCCTGAGCTACCAGCTACCTCATTGGAAACCCTCAGACTGTCTTTAATCAGACTTTCCTGGACTTTATCTTGCATGAAAAGCTATTCCCTTTATCATGTATCTGTACACTGTGGATGGCTCAATTGTAATCTGTATTGTCTTTCCACAGACTGGTTAGTTTGCAACAAAAGCTTGTCACTGTACGTTGGTACATGTTATAATAAACTAAACTAAACTAAAAAGACTAAAGTTAGAAGAAGGCAGAAATTTCTCAGGAACCTAGGTCCAGTAACGATTGCAAAGAGACACGATAAAGGCCACATAGACAATAGACAATAGATTCAGATTCAGATTCAGATTCAACTTTAATAGTCATTGTCAGTGTACAGTACAGAGACAACAAAATGCCTTTAGCATCTCCCTGGAAGAGCGACATAGCATATGATTTGAATAAATATTTACATTAGCATATATACAGACATAGCGTTTTTCCTGTGGGAGGAGTGTCCGGACGGGGGGGTGATTGATTGTCAGTCACCGAGGTACGTTGTTGAGTAGAGTGACAGCCGCTGGGAAGAAGCTGTTCCTGGACCTGCTGGTCCGGCAACGGAGAGACCTGTAGCGCCTCCCGGATGGTAGGAGGGTAAACAGTCCATGGTTGGGGTGAGAGCAGTCCTTGACGATAATAAGCAATATACAATAGACAATAGACAATAGACAATAGATAATAGACAATAGGCAATAGACAATAGGTGCAGGAGTAGGCCATTCGGCCCTTCGAGCCAGCACCGCCAATCAATATGATCATGGCTGATCATCCCCAATCAGTACCCCGTTCCTGCCTTCTCCCCATATCCCCTGACATCGCTATCTTTAAGAGCCCTATCTAGCTCTCTCTTGAAAGTATCCAGAGAACCGGATTCTGGCAGAGAATTCCACAGACTCATTTCCTCATCTTCTAAAATGCTTACTCCTTATTCTTAAACTGTGGCCCCTACTTCTGGACTCCCCCAACATCGGGAACATGCTTCCTGCCTCCAGCATGTCCAAACCCTTAATGATCTTGAATGTTTCAATAAGATCCCCTCTCATGCTTCTAAACTCCAGAGTGTACAAGCCCAGCTTCTCCATTCTCTCAGCATATGACTGTCCCAGGAATTAACCTTATAAACCTACATTGCACTCACTCAATAGCAAGAATGTCCTTCCACAAATTAGGGGACCAAAACTGCACACAATACTCCAGGTGTGGTCTCACTAGTGTCGTATACAACTGCAGAAGGACCTCTTTGCTCCTATACTCAACTCCTCTTGTTATGAAGACCAACATGCCATTCGCTTTCAATCAATCAATAAATCAATCAATCAATCAATCAATCAATCAATCAATCAATCAATCAACAATCAATCAATCAACGTATTCATCACATACACAATACAGTGCAGTGAAATGAATTTTGCCAGCAGCGGTACATTAAAAAAACACACAATATATGATAATAATGAACACAAACAACCACCACAGCATTCTTCACTGTGGTGGAAGGCACAAAGTATAGTTAGTCCTCCTCCATTGTTCCCCCGTGGTGGGGGCCATAATCCTCCGTAGTCGTCGCTGCAGGCAGCCAGATGTACAAGCCCTCTCGTCGAGACGGTAAGTCCCAAATCGGCACTTCCCCACCGGAGACCACGGCTTCAAGATGTTGTAGGCCGCAGGCCGGCAGTTGGAGTTTTTCTGGGGATCCGCGGAGAGGGATCCCGCTCCGGATGGTAAGTCCAAGCCGCGCACGCTGCTAGAAGCTCCACAGACTGCAACTTCAGGATGTTATCTGGCGGTCGGAGCTCTTCTCCAACGAGGGCTCGCTAGCGAGGGGTCCTAGGCTTCAGACGCTGCACCCGTGGTTAGAAGCTCTGAAGACAGCGGCTTCAGGCTATAACAGTCTGCAGACCAGCGATCGGACCATTTCCTTCTGGCGACGGCTCGCCTGCTCCACGATTAAATGTCCACATTGCACCCAATGCTGAAACACCGGGCCCGACTCCGGGAAAGGCTGCACCAATCCATGGTGTTAGGCCGCGTGGAAGGCGACATGGAAAAAGTTGCCTCTCCGTGGAGCAGGCAATCGAAAGCGGTTCCCCCTTACCCCCCCTCACCACCCCCCACATAAGATACACCAATAGACATTAAAACACACATTTGGACACACTAAAAAAACGAAAAAAGTAGAAATGATGAACACGCTGCTGGCAGGGCAGCCGTCTCGTAACGCCCCTACTGACTGAGTCCTTCACTGCCTGCTGTACCTGCGTGCTTACTTTCATTGACTGAACAAGGACCCCCAGATCCTGTTGTTCTTCCCCTTTTCCTAGCTTGACACCATTTAGATAATAATCTGCCTTTTTTGCTACCAAAGTGGATAACCTCACATTTATCCAAATTAAAACTGCATCTGCCAAGCTTCTGCCCACTCACCCAACCTGTCCAAGTCACCCTGCATTCTCATAGCATCCTCCTCACACTTCATACTGCCACCCAGCCTTGTGTCATCTGCAAATTTGCAAATGTTACTTTGAATCCCTTCATCTAAATCATTGATATATATTGTAAGTAGCTGCGGTCCCAGCACCGAGCCTTGCGGTACTTCACTAGTCACTGCCTGCCATTCTGAAAGGGACCCGTTAATCCCTATACTTTGTTTTCTGTCTGCCAGCCAATTTTCTATCCATGTCAGCACTCTACCCCCTATTCCATGTACCCTAATTTTGCCCACTAATCTCCTATGTGAGACCTTAACAAATGTTTTCTGAATGTCCAGGCACACTACACCAACTGGCTCTCCCTTGTCCAATTTCCCAGTTACATCCTCAAACAATTCCAGAAGATTAGTCAAACATGATTTCCCCTTCGTAAATCCATGCTGACAGACCAATCCTGTTACTGCTATCCAAATGTGCTGCTGTTTCATCTTTTCAGCTCGATTGTCGGCGAAACATCACTCCCTGATGAGCTCAATGCGGTTTACGCGCACTTTGATAGGGAGAATACAGATGTGCCTTCCCGAGCACCCATTCGCTGTGATGGTGTTTCAGTGTCAGTCCGCGGCCGACGTCAGGAAATCCTTCAGAGGGGTAAACCCTTGAAAAGCGCCTGGACATGATGGTATACCCGGTCGTGTTCTAAAAACCTGTGCGGACCAACTGGCTGGAGTTTTTACAGACATTTTCAACCTCTTACTACTGAGGTCTGAGGTTCCCACCTGCTTCAAAAAGGGCATCAATAATACCAGTGCCCAAGAAGAGTAAGGTGACGTACCTCAATGACTACTGACCAGTGGCACTAACGCCGGTGGTGATAAAGTGCTTCGAGAGGTTGATCATGGCGCAAATCACCTCCTACCTCGACAAAAACCTGGACCCACTGCAGTTCGCTTACCGCCACAGCAGATCAACGGTGGATGCAATCTCGCTGGCCCTCCACTCTGCTCTGGACCACTTGGACAACAAAAACTCATATGTCAGGCTGTTATTCATTGATTACAGCTCAGCATTTAATACTATCATCCCCTCCAAGCTGGTTACCAAACTTGCAGAACTGGGTCTCTGTGCATCCCTCTGAAATTGGATACTCAACTTCCTCATCCACAGACCACAGGTTATTGTGCTGGTACCATATGGACAGTTGCTCGATCTCTCTCCATACGAGGTCTGTTCGTATTGGTGGAAATGTGTCGGACTCGATAATAATCATCATGGGAGCACCTCAAGGCTGCGTGCTCAGCCCCCTGCTGTACTCACTCTATACCCATGATTGCGTAGCCGGTTATAGTGCGAACTCCATCATCAAGTTAGCTGATTACACCACTGTTGTAGGACGTATCACTGATGGGGATGAGTCCGAGTATAGAAGAGAGATCGAGCAACTGTCCATATGGTACCAGCACAATAACCTGGCCCTCAACACCAGCAAAACCAAGGAACTGATTGTGGACTTTGGAAGGAGTAGGATGGGGACCCACAGTCCCTTTTATATCAACGGGTCGATGGTTGAAAGGGTCAAGAGCTCCAAATTCCTGGGCGTGCACATCTCTGAAGATCTTTCCTGGTCTGAGAACACTGATGCAATTATCAAGAAAGCACATCAGCGCCTCTCCTTCCTGAGAAGATTACGGAGAGTCGGTTTGTCAAGGAAGACTCTCTCTAACTTCTACAGGTGCACAGTAGAGAGCATGCTGACTGGTTTCATCGTGGCTTGGTTCGGCAACTTGAGCGACCTGGAGAGGAAGAGACTACAAAAAGTAGTAAACACTGCTCAGTCCATCATCAGCTCTGACCTTCCTTCCATCGAGGGGATTTATCGAAGTCGCTGCCTCAAAAAGGCTGGCAGTATCATCAAAGACCCACACCATCCTGGCCACATACTCATCTCCCTGCTACCTTCAGGTAGAAGGTACAGGAGCCTGAAGACTGCAATGACCAGGTTCAGGAATAGCTACTTCCCCACAGCCATCACGCTATTAAACCTGGCTCGAACAAAACTCTGAACATTAATAACCCATTATCAGTTATTTGCACTTTATCAGTTTATTTATTCATGTGTTTAGTAGTCAATGCCTACTATGTTCTGTGTGCTGAAGCAAAGCAAGAATTTCATTGTCCTATCAGGGACACATGACAATAAACTCACTTGAACTTGAACTTGAACATTTAGAGATGAAATAGCAGCACATAGAGATGTACAATTAATTTGGTGGATCTGCAGCCAAATGAAGGTCTGTGATTGCAAGGATAATGGTGGAATGGAAGTTCTGTGAGTTAAGAAATAGGTAGAAATGTTTTGGATTATTTCTGTTTCATGGGGAAATGGAACATGGCCAGTCTTTCAGGCATGTGTTGGAGTATAGAGCTCTATCAACTGACCACATCACTTTTCTATTAGCAGAAAATTTTAGCAAGTTGAAAAAAAAGATTTATGGCCCTTTAACATGACAACCCATCGGTTTCAAATTGTAACCCAAAAACTCTAATGGTAATAGCCAGGAACCGTGACTGAAGATTTAATGCCATGGCATGGCTGTGCCATACCCAGGGGACAATGACTTGACATTTATGTTGCTCGATTTGTAACTCAGAGACCTAGACTAATGATTCATAAATACAAATCTCACCACCTCAGCAAGATAATGTAAACAACATTAATTAAATAAATCTCAAATAACAGGAAGAATAAGTAGTAGTGATTATGAAATGTCCTGGAAAACCATATGGGAAAGCAAATTGGTCATAGGCCTAGTCCATGTGTGCTTTTGGATCCACAGTACTGTGGTTGAATCGTAACCACCATCTGAAATGACAACTTATTTCAAGGACATTTAGAAACAGGCACTTAAAGGTGGTATTTTAGATCGAAGTCTCGTGATGAGACTGCGTGAAGAACCCGCCAGCCCGCATGTGCATCAATACGTCATCGCATGGCGCGGGATTCGGAGGCATTCAAAAATGTTGCGGCAGGTAAGATGTTTTTGTTTGTAGGAACGGCCCGCTGGCTCCAAAAAAAGATGCAGAGGGTTCGGAGAGGCTGACAGGTACGACCTGTACAGCTACCACTGTTGAGGCTCCGGAAGGGAGCAGGCGGCCAGCCTCGGAATAAAATGGCAGTCACGACTTGCACAGTAAGCTCCACCAAGGCTACGAAGGAGCAGAAGGCTCCAAAGGAGCAGCCTGTCCCACCGGGCTCAGTGACACTGGCAGGTGCGACCTGCACAGCAATGTCCATTTAAAGCTATGGAAGGAAGCAGTTTCGCAAGCGTGGGGCCAATGATGTGGACAGGCACGGCCTGCAAAAGGACTAAATCTCCGACAAGGCATTCGACCTGGGCTCGGAGACGCTGGCAGGTAAGGCCAGCTTACTAACCTCCGTGAAAGCTCTGAAATGGAGCAGCCTGGCGACCTGGGCTCGGAAACACTAGCAGCATAGTCTGTCCAGTTCCTTCCACTGGCTCTGAAAAAGAGCAGGTTGGCGATCCAGGCTCAGAGACGTTGGCAGGGTGGCCTGCACATCAACTGCTGAAAGTTCCAAAATGGAGCTGCTTGTTGGAACCAGGCTCAGAGACGCTGGCAGGGTGGCCTGCACATCAACCTCTGTGAAAGCCTCCAGAAGGAGCAGTTTGTCTACCCTGGTTCAGGGTAGACCAACTTGAAACTGGCTGTCCAAATGGATCATATTGGCCAGGGAAGATGTTGAGACATCTATGCTTGAGGTTATCAATGCTGTCCACAAGAGTGAGGAAGGTGCATTTCATTGATAGAGGCAGTTAAACTCAGATATTTGAGGATATCTCCTGCTCAGACACAGGGAGTTTGAGGATTCCCTCAAAACATGCTAAATTCTTTCAGCTCGGCTAAAAAGAGTTGCCAGCACGCTGGAACATCATTTGCCATCCTCTCGGGGATAGGTAAACCAGTAAAGGCTGAACTGGCATGTAGCATTTTTACCTGACTTGCAGCTTCGTGTTGTAAAAAAGTAAAAAAATAAAAATAAATATTAATAAAAAGCAAAAGCAAAAGCTCCGTAAGGGAGCAGTTTGGCGACCCAAGTTCAGGGTAGGCCAAGGCCAAAACGGCAAAATATCCAAAAGGACAATATTGGGCAGGAAGATACTGCCTCAACATCCATTGAGGATATCATCTGTAGGCTCTCAATACTGGAAATCTTGATTGAGAGGCTGGTCAAAGGGAATGTGTTGTGCACACTGGCATCCGAGACAGGTAGTTCAAGTCAGAGGTCTGCGGCAGCAATACCTGGTTCAGGGTTACATTATGATTTCTTCCGCTCAGAGGAGGGGAGTTTTGATGATTATTCATGGAGACTCTGACTGTGAGGTAGTTGACAGTGCACTCGAATTCCCACATCAAGTGGATGCTATGCTTCAACTCAAGTCTCATAAGGATCTGCTGGCATTTGTGACAAAAAATTTCCATTCCTTCGGGGATAGGAAACCCATTAGAGAAAGAACTGGCAAGTAGCATTGGTTATTTTACTTCTCATCAGTTGATTGAGAAGATCATGCAGGACACTGCTGGATAGTCTGCTAGATAGTATGCTAGTCCTGATTTCTGCCAGACACTGGAGATCCATTTGGGGCTATCTGAAGGGTAAAACAAAGTCAAAAGGCTTTAAAAACCAGAGAATTCTCAAAGAAGGATTACGACATTTGCAAGGTCAGTGGAGATAACTCAGCTGTCTGAATTGCAGTAGACGCCTTAGCACTTTTGTGTAATGCACAATCTAAACTCAATTGTGTTAGGATGGTATAGGCCTGAAATCAACCCAAGACATGCTAATATATGCTTCCCTGTTCTCTGTTCTTTATCCTTCTGCCGCAGTCAAGCAGTCAGACTGCTGCATCGAGCTGATCGAGGCTCTTGATGTTAGAGCCCCCGGCGGGCGATGGTAAGTCTTGCAGCCATTTAAGCCGCACCGGCCGATGTATGACCCCGCTCCGGGCCGATATAAACCCCTCGAATCAGGCGGGCGAAGTTGCCGTTGCGGGAGCTCCGAAAAGTGATCTCCCACCAGGGACCCACGAGCTCCCGATATTACCGTCCACAGGGCCTGCAGCCGAAGTCTCTGAAACTCCGAAGTCTGGTCGCAGCCATGCGCCACCACAGCGCTCTGCGCTCTGAAGACATAGAAACATAGAAAATAGGTGCAGGAGGAGGCCATTTGGCCCTTCGAGCCAGCACCGCCATTCATTGTGATCATGGCTGATCATCCCCTATCAATAACCCTTGCCTGCCTTCTCCCCATATCCATTGACTCCACTAGCCCCTAGAGCTCTATCTAACTCTCTCTTAAATCCATCCAGTGATTTGGCCTCCACTGCCGTCTGTGGCAGGGAATTCCATAAATTCACAACTCTCTGGGTGAAAAAGTTTTTTCTCACCTCAGTCTTAAATGACCTCCCCTTTATTTTAAGTGTGGTCTCTGGTTCTGGCCAGCTCCGCGATGGTTAGTCCGCAGGCTCTGCGACTGGAGTCCCAGGTCGATTCTGGTTGTAAGCCACCGGCTCCATGATGTTAGGCCCCAATGACAACGGAGATTCGACAGGGAAAAGGTTGCGTCCCCGTTCAGGCAAGAGATTAAAAAGTCCCCCCCCACCACCGCCCGCCCGCCCACCCACACATATACACAGCTAAAAATAAAGTAAAACAAAAAACATACACCTAACAGGACAAAAAGAAAGAAAAGACAGACGGACTGCTGTCGAGCCGCTGCCACAAGGCACTACCACACCGAAGACACCCTTTATGGGTAAGACTCCCGTTTACCTGCATGCATATCATCCCTACCTAATGAGTGGCAGATACCGCAACACTGAGGGTGGTTGGAGCACCAGGCCTACACATTTAAAACCAAGCTAGAGGGCTTTTTATTCGCAGGTTTTAGCACTCACTATGGAGGCAGCGCACTCCACATACTCAGTATCGTTCCCCAGCTGGCCACGATGTCTGAGCCCAGGGGACAGAGCAAAGTCTAGGGTCAGTTGACTCTATTGACCATCCGCCTAAGGCCATTTTTGATGATCAGTCTCAGGGGTTGCTGGAACTTGGTGGCGGGGGGGGGTGATAATCACCTTTTTTCTATTATTATATTGGCAGCCTTGCTAGTTTTTATAGCAAGTGCTTTCTTAGAAACTGCCTTGATCACATCTACAGCCACAGTCTGTCTCGTCATGGACAGCAAAGCGACAATGGGGTGGAGGCTGCTGAGGTATGCAAATATTATTCCATCAGCCGCATGGGATGTGCTGACGATATTCAAGTCGGAGATAGGTTGAGACGGTTCAACAACAGGTGGGGACAGATAACCTTCGATCTTTCCATTAACAGATCATAAATGGTTATAAGATTCAGTTTCTGGCTCATTCATTTCCTCCACGGCAAGAGAAGCCAAGATTTCCGTACATACGTTCTAAAGAGGAAACTATGACTTTCCAAGTTGAAACTGAGACATTTCACAAAAAGATGAGCAGTCTGCCCATAAACAAGAGGGGTATATTTCTAATATCTTCTCAAGGTTGAAGAAAAGTTGAGGATGCCAAATCATTCCAGGATTTGGCTAGTCTGAACATGTGCTTGGTATAACAATTTTTTTTTATTTTTTTATTTTATTTTTTTATTAGACGCAAATACATATTATAATCATTCCATGTATATCAGTCGTACATTATTAATATTATCAATTGTGGATTGATTCTGCTTCTAGTTTTTTTTAAAAAAGATAGGAGGTAATAGAGAAAGAGGAAAAAAAACACAAATGTCAAAATAAAAAAAAGAATGGAATGATTTACTAATAATACATCATTGGAGGTAGGTTAGTGGATTATAAAGTATAACTTTTCATCTAATCCTGAGTTCAAGCTTCAATTGGTTCCCGTGCTGAACGATCTACCCCTTCAAATAGTCAATGAATGGAGACCATATTCTAACAAAAAGTTCTTGTTTGTCCATTAAGACAAATCTGATTCTTTCCAGGTTTAGGGTCTCCGACATTTCCATAATCCACATTTTAATTGTGGGGATTATAGGGCCTTTCCAAAATGTTAGTATTAATTTTTTCCCAGTTATTATACTGTAGTCAAGAAAGTTTATTTGGCTTGTTGTGAGTGTTAAACTTTGTTCTGATATGCCAAGTATAATTAGTTTCAATCGGGATCTAATTTAGCATTGATAACTTCAGAAATTATTCTAAAAATATCAATCCAGAAATTTTTATTTTTATACAGTTTACAAAAGTATGTGCTAGGTTAGCCTCTAGATGCTGACATTTATCACAGATAGGAGAGATATGTGGGAAAATTCTGTTTAGTTTTGTTTTAGAGTAATGTCATCTGTATAATACTTTAAATTGTATTAAAGTATGTCTGGCATTTAACGAGCATTGATGTATATATTGTAAACTTTCATCCCAAGTATCTTTCGTTATAGGCCTAATTCATTTTCCCATGTGTGTCTATATAATTCCGTCAATAGAACCTCGCTATCTAAGAGGATGTTATAAATATAAGCTATTCATTTTTCTGTATTAGGATGTTTATTGAAACATTCATCAAGGATTTCTGGTCCCCTAGTCCTATAATCTTGTGTATTTGATTTAACATAATCTCTAAATTGTAGATATCTGAAAAAGTTATTTGAGTGTAAACAGTAGATCTGTTGTAACTCCTGAAATGAGAGAAAAGTGCCCTTCCTATAAAGATGTCGCATCTTTTTAATTCTGCAATTTTTCCATTGTGTAAAACCTTTATTCAATATAGAGGGTTTAAATAAAGGATTGTTTACAATGGGGAAACAGAGTGATATATTATCCAATTTTAAATCTTTTTAAAATTGTTTCCAGATTTGAATACCACTATGTATTATATGGTTTCCCCTATAGGTTTTTTTGTGCAGTTTTGTGGGAGCAAACATAATCGAACCAATTTCAAAAGGCAAACAGTCTTCCTTTTCCATCCTTAACCAATCCGGTTGCTGATCCATTTCTTCCAGTCAGAAATTCATGTTTTTAATATGGACTGCCCAAAAATAAAACAGTAAATTTGGTAAGGCTAAACCTCCATTTGTCTTTGATTTACATAAATGTTTTTTGCTTATAACAATTTTAAAATGGATAATTTTCTTTCAGCAAAATAGCTGATTACAGAGGATTACTTCCGGGCCTCAAACGATCTTGAATATGTATACTTTTCCATATCAATACACGATATTCACAGGATTCAACGCATTTTGTTGTCTCTGTACTGTACACTGACAATGACAATTAATTGAATCATTTCATTTCATTTCATTTCATTTCATATATCTGAGGTTTATCTGGCAAGGCCATTTGTGGAAATTTTAGGCTCTACCTAAGGTGTTGACTTCAGCCCTAGTCTCTTTACAAAGATACTAAATTCAATGTTCAAAGATACTAAATTCAATTCAATGCCCTACTCAGATCTAAAGGGCATTTCATCATGGAGTTTATAGAGGACATGCTTATTGTAGGGAAGAGATCAGGTGTCACAGAGTTAGCTGTTTCAGCAACCAAGGCACTCCTAGAATATCTAGGGTTTTGTTATTCATCCAGGAAAGTCCATACTTTAACTATTACACATTTAGGTTATGTCATAAATTCAGCAGATATGTTTTGGACCGTACCCACAGATAAGACTCAGGGTATTTATCAGTAGATGCCTCCTAAGATAATTCAAGACGAGGCAAAATGAATTATAGTAGTGCCAAATCAACCATGGCTTCCATTGTAAATAAGTCAGCTGAAAGACGCTCCTATATTTGCTCGAAGACACGAGCGGTGGCTTGTTCAACCTATTTCTCGTGCATCTATCACTGCATGGTTGTATGGAAAGTTTTGTGAAGAGACACATGTGAGCTACTTTTAAACAGTAGTTGCAGAGGTTTGTGGTTTTCTTTCAGTTTGGGGTTAAGAGAAGCAACTATGTTATAGCACAATTAACTGCTCGTACTGCTTTGTCACTGTATCTAGTACTATGTGGGACAATAAATGATTGGTTCTCACCCACTGTTGACTAAGGTTATGGAAGGTGTCTTTTATATGAACACTCTAAAGCCACAATATAAATTAGTGTGGAATGTGTAATCAGTATAAATTTTTATGCAGATTATCATCAGCTGTATCCCTATCGCTGGAGCAGTTACTCTTAAGTTAGTCATGTTTCTGACACTGATTTCAGCACGAAGAGCACAGTCTTTACACAATCTCCATCTGGATCTCTTGGTCATATCAGACAAGAGGGTAGCATTTTATGTGAATGAACTCATAAAGTAAAACAGACATGGTTGGGTACAAGATGAAGTTGACAGCATACCCACCAGATCGGAGATTGTGGGTGTTTATTATGTAAAAAGGCACACTGAGGTTACTAAGAACCTATGAGATCAAGGAAAAGTTTCTTCATAGTTATATAATAGTTTCACAAGAGATTGTTAGTGCAGACTATTTCAAGATGGATAGAGTGTAAGCAGCTGAAAGCAGGAGTGAATACAAATCATGTCAAGTCTCACTCTACCAGGGCGGCTGGCTTGTCAGCAGCCAATAGAATGGATATTCCCCATTGATCACTTTCTTGCAATAGCAGGAGGCTCAGATAAGCGCACTTTCAGAAGTTATAAAATTTTGTTGAACATGTCTGGACGGTTGCAGATAGAATTCTGAGCAATGTTGCATGAGCTATTGTCTAACCCAAAGGCAATTGGGACTGTGGTCCATTTAAGGGCGATGTACATTTATGTAAAGTTAGTATCATGTTGTTAATGACCCATATTTTTTCTACCATTTATGGTTTCTCTGTTTAATGTTTTCACATACAGATTGGTTTACTGCATGAAACCACAGAGCTTCGAAGGCTTCACGCAGTCTCATCACGAGACTTTGATATAAAATAGAAAGATTAAACGAGAACTTACCGTTTGAAGTTTGATCTTTATTTTATGAGAAGTTGGAGTGAGAGACTATGTTCCCTCCACTCCCAACCCTGAATCACATAATGAACATTTGGTAAGTCAAGCGTTATTAATCTTTCTATAGTTTAATTTGGTGCAAGTGGTCTGTGGTTTCAGCTGCTTTGAAGATTGACACGCATGCAGGCTGGCGGGTTCTTCACGTAGTCTGTCACTCAAACTCCTCATAAAATAAAGATCAAACTTCAAACGGTAAGCTTGTTTACTCTTTCTATTATCAACAATGCCCACATCATCAGTGATGTAAGAATGGTAGTTAGGAGATTCAGCATGAAAACAGGCCCTTCTGTCCACTGAGACCATGCCGACCATCAATCACCCGAACACCAGTTCTATGTTATCCCAGTTTCATATCCGACACACTAGGGACAAATTACAGGAGCCAATCAACCGACAAACCTGCACGTCATTGGATGTGGGAGCAAACCAGAGGACTGGTAGAAAGCCCATGTGGTCACAGGGAGAACGTACAAACTCTGCACAGACAGCACCCATGATCAGGATCGAACCTGGGTCTCTGGAGCTGTGAGGCAACAGCTCTACCACTGTGCCAATCTGCTGCCCATTATAATACAATTGATAAAATGGGATAACCAATTCTGAAAGTGGCTTGGGCTAACTCTGATATTATGATGAAAAATTTTAGGATTTTCTATTAGCTGAAATGAGCGGACATTGTGTTTTCAAGGTAGACAAAAATTGCTGGAGAAAATCAGCGGGTGAGGTAGCATCTATGGAGAGTAGGAATAGGCGATGTTTCGGGTCGAGACACTTCTTCAGACTGACGTCGGGGGGTGGGAAAAAGAAAGGTAGTAGGTGGAGGCAGTAGGGCTTGTGGGAGAACTGGGAAAGGGAGGGGGAAAGAGAGAGAAAGCAAGGGCTATCTAAAATTAGAGGCCGATGTTCATACCGCTGGGGGAGCGGACTCTGTTTTCAAGTCATGGAATAAGTCTTCTGAATTATAGGTGAGATTTCTATAAATTGAACAAATTGGTGTACTTGCACTTTCAACAGAAAGTCAGGGGATAAAAAATGCTTCCATGGTTAAATTATGCTAATTTATTTTGCAAGAACTGTGAATATGATATTTATTCAGTCGGGGTGTTTTTACAGTTCCTAAGTGAGGTTGACTGAAATAAGTTTATCATTCATTCAATCCTAAAATCATTTTAAGTCCAGTGTCAATCAATCATCTTTGAGTAATTTAATTTTAAAATTATGGAGATTCACTTTCATAAAATACATAGAACTATTTATTAATTTTAATAATTAATTTCAAGTGAAGAATGTATTTCGTAAAGAGTAATGAATAGATCTTATAATTTTAATATTATTAAGTCAAATAAGCATTTAGAGCAATCTTATGCTTGGTTCCTTCAATGTGTCTCTACAAAGGCAACATTTTTGAGATAAGATTACAAATTTGCCTTATGGGAATTCAGGGGCAGATGTCAACAGGCTCCACAGAACTTACATCCATTACAATTTTGATTAATGTTTAGCAACTTCTGAAGCGTCTACTGATGCTGAAATTTTCAGAATGCATCGCAATGTGCAAATACTTGTGAAACCCATGCTGGGCAAACAATTTACCCTGCTATATTTTTAACTTGACATTGAAACTGGAAATAGGTGAAATCAATTTAAGAAATCTGTTGATACAAGAAATTGCAGATGTTAGAATATTGAGCGGCTGGAAGAACTTAGCAGGTCAGTTGCAGGAGATATATATGCAGTGCCATAAATAAGAGAGAGGCTAAATCTTTTACCCACGAAAAGGTTTTCAAAAGCAAAATGGCACAGGATTAAAGCGAGAGAAAAGAGTTTTAAAGGGAATCTGAAGGAAAAGTTTTGTTTTATTGGGAGAGGGGTTGCTATCCTAATCCTACTGCTTGAAGAGGTGGTGAAATCAGATCCAATTACTACATTTAAGAGGCAGCTAGGCAGACACTTAAATAGGCAAGGCCTAGAAGGAAAATAACCTAATGCATGCGTATGGAATCAGTGCATCTGGGTAAAAAGGTTGGCATGGACATGGTGGGCTGAAGAGACCATTTCTGTGCTGTATGACTCCATGATACCATGAAAATCTTAACAGTTCTTAAACAGTTTGAGAGATAATTTTATCCACCTTCTCTGCTGCAATGATGTTGGCAGAAGATTTGCCGATATGCTGGAACATTATCTATGGCATTTTACTGATTATCAACCAAAAACATAGATGGTGTTTTGGAAGTGCTCTCTAGAAATCCACTCTCCACTTCTCATGCATGTTTTGGTTATCCATTTTCAAGTATAGTTGGTGGGGGCGGGGGGGGTGTCGGGGTGAGGGGGGCGGGAGTTGGGAGTTTGGGGGGGGGGGGGGGGGGGAGGTGTAGAGGGGAGGATGCTATGGTCCAGCAAGAAAATAATGGAAAGATCTATTGTGCATTCACATCTCTTTCATCTCACTTATTTTTTCATCACACAACCTTGGGTATGTATTGAATAACTGACTAGTGAACAAAACCACACTTTTTAGCTGATAATATATTTTTTATAATAAAACTGGTTTCTTAAAAGCAGTAGCTAAATCAATCAGCGAGTCATCAGGTGGCAATTATGCTCTTCTCATTGTTTAACATCCTCCTACCAGACGTAACATTTGAGTTAATCATCCCGCCCTAATGGTAAGGTTGAATTAAGAGTTTTGGCAAATCAGAAATTACACTGACACTGTTCACCTTGGGGAGAAATTTGCACCTCATATACCACAGTTGAATCAACAGCATCGCAGCACACAGTGCCATTGAACCATACTATTGTCAGTGACAATGACTAATGATACCATCCCTTTTAAGCATTAATGGAATTCTAGAGCAGCAGTAGTGCCAGCAGATATACCCAATGTCCACAATAGGAATCAGAAACAACACCATATCCCGTTTATAGTGTGTGTGTGTGTGTGTGTGTGTGTGTGTGTGTGTGTGTGTGTGTGTGTGTGTGTGTGTGTGTGTGTGTGTGTGTGTGTGTGTGTGTGTGTGTGTGCCACATTCACTCTTAACTTTATTGCGTTTACTTACTGTTTTTGCCCTCTGCATCCTTTTTAGTTGAACTTGTTTAAAGATTTTGTATTCAGAGTTAATTTGAATTGAAATCGTGCCGAATAAAGCCTCTTGTGCTATTTCATTAAAAGTGCTTAATTCGATTATTCAGATTCTTCTCATGCAGAAACAATTTTGAACTATCAGAAGTAGACAGTGCTCAGAACCCACTCAAATGAATTTTCAATAACTTTTACTAAACGGAAATTGCTGCAAGTTCCTTTCCTGCAACACTTTGACCTTGCGAGGTGTTTATTCTAGTATATTCTTTAGCTGTCACTATTTATTTAATTAATTCATCTGATATAGTAAATAGTTACATTGGATGCCACAAAAAGCAAAATACCTTGTACTGGAAGGTTAAAATTAAAAAAAAAAACACACAATCATGTTATAAGCTTACTGTGACTAGAAATTCCTCAGAAGTGAAGTGTATTTGATTGATTATCAAAAGAATGAGAAAATCTGCTTGCAGACTTTTTTCAATGTAGGGTGGCATGGTGGCGAGCTGTTGCAGCGCCGGAGACGTGTTTTCGATCCCAACTACGGGTACTGTCTGTACGGAGTTTATGCTTTCTTCCTGTCACCACATGGGTTTTCTCCAAGATCTTCGGTTTCCCCCCCACACTCCAAGGACGCACAAGTTTGTAAGTTAATTAATTAATTAAGTGCAAATTGTCTCAAGTGTGTGTAGGATAGTCTTAATATGTGGGGATCGCTGGTTGGTGTGGACTCAGCAGGCCAAAGGGCTCGTTTCTGCACTGTATCTCTAAACTAAATTAGTCTTTTTGATAACAACTCATTCATTATATTAGGTATGTACACAATGCGCTGTGTTAAATAAAAAGAAGCTGTTTCAGGAAAAAAATACAGCTTTTAAAATTGAAGTTTGAAAAGGGTTCATTGGTTAACCGGCAAGGTGGGGTGTGGTGGTGTTAATCCTGGCCAGATTGGAGAGGCTAGGACTAAAATTGAGCAAAGGCTTCAGGGCTGCTGCGATTTTTGGTTAATTTAAAAGTGTTCTCTTTAGAACTGGGACAAGCTGCAGAATGGTGCCAGTTTGTCAAGAGCCTAGATCTGAGCTGCAGGAAGAGAATGGGAACATCTGCAGACCCTGTCAATTAGGTGCAAAGTACATAGAATGCAGTGGATGAATGCAAACCAGACATATACCGTGTAAATAATTGTAAATAATGTTGCAAAGCTTTACTTGGCTGAATGCTGATTGGATGAGGTTTTGAGCCTTGTCTGGTTTTCTTGCATATCTGGGTAAATGTTGCTAGGTTTGGTTCCTCTGAGAAATACAGTTTGAATACAACGTCTTAGCCACTGTATTATTTAGTTAGGGAAATGTCTGTTATGTATGGGGTTAATCAATAATTGTAATTGAATTGTAAAGAGACCACCCCCATGTGGTTCGGCTCTTCGAGTTCCGGGGATCTATAAAAGTCCGCTGCCACGAGGTCCTGCTTCGATCTTCTGGTAGAGCGCTTAGGACTACATGAACTTCTGGAGTATCTCTGTTTGAGCAAGGCCTAGAGGTCTTGATCAGGCAGATACGAGAATCAAACCTGCAGTGGTTAGGTATAGTAGTTGAACTGTAATTGTGTTTTGTCAAAATAAAGACTAGTTGCACAACTGCTTGAATCAGTGGTTTTTGACTGAAACTAGACTGGGCGAAATTACATTGGGGGCTCACCCAGGATCTTAACAGACCCCCAAACACAAGTTTGTGATCAAGGGTGTTGAGCTGTTTCCATCGCAAGTGCAGAAATCGGCGCCTCTGTGCAGTTTTCGCATTGGTTTTCGGCACTTCATTAGTCGGAGCGGACCGATCATTCGCGGGCTTGGGAAAGGATCTAATGGAGATCTTTAGAGCAGAGTCTAGCAAGCATGGGGGGGGGGGGGGGGGGGGGGGGGGGGGGGGTTTCCTTTGGTTTGGGGCTCATAAAACCGGACGTTTAGTGGCCCAAAACTTGTTTGTGGTTGGCAGACTGCAGCTGCTTTAACGAGAACCTGACGCGCTTCATTGGGCGAGGTTAGATTTGGTATCGAATTGGTGGGATATTAAAACACAGGTCTGATCTATCTTTGCCGGGAGCACGGATTGAAAAGGTGCGCTCTGAAAATTGGCATCGACAACTGCCAGCATGAAGAGGCTTGGCACTGAACCCCCAGTGCCCAGCAGAGAGGAATATCTGAGTCTCTCCCTGGAGTGACGGACGAGGAATCTCGTAAAGATACTGGGCTCGGTGGTCAAAATATAGATTGGCTGGGAATACTCTAGTCCATTAGAGAATTTAATTGGGCAATTTTAGTTTGATTAGAATGCCCGCGTATGAGGAGGGATACGCATTAAAGCTAGGAGTTCGGGAACGATTCTAGATTTGCAGTCAAATTTCTAATTACAGAACTTCACATTGGAGTTCTGCCCATACGGTAGAATTCAAATTCTTGTAGATAGAACTTCGGAGTCGGTGCATGTCCGTGATCGATTCCAAATAGCGGCTGATCAACAGTGAATAGTAACCCTCTGATCGATTGTTGATTAGTACCTGATAGCGAAGAGTACCTGAGAGATGGGAACCTGTTTGCTTGGTAAAAAGTAATCCAATTCTGTAGAACTTAGAGAGGAGGGATAGAGGTCCCCCTATAGAATGGTAGGATAGTAACATTCGGGAAGAAATGTAGTCATTTAAGGAGAAGTACCCCTCTGCAAAGATTAACTTAGGAAGGGGAAAATCTTCGGTATCAGAGTGAGAGGTACACCGAGTGAAAACAGCATTGTGCTCGAGTGTTTGTAAACTGTGCGCTATTGCTTTATGTAAATAAATTTAGAAAGTTAAGAATTAATCATTTTTTGTAAATTGAAAAATCTAGGCTTTTTGTATTGTTATTGTTTAGATCGTAGTATTGTGAGAATCTGAGTCGTGGGTCGATCAGGGGTTGTACTCTTTTGATCGTTGTGTCGGGGGAGGAGTCAATCCGCTGACCAATTGCGCCACGAGGAAGATTTATTAGGGTGTGATTTATTGGTTGTGATATTAGGATGTATCTTGGGTTATTTGTAATTGGGGGATTATTTTCAGTTCTGATTATAATTGTATTAACGTGGTTTGGATTTGTCTATCTGTGCGAACTTAAAGTGGATTGAGCGAAAGAGATTGCTGCGTGGAAGAGACTGTGATTGAGAGTTAGACTTGGATTGAGAAACCGGAGATCCTTTGTTTGAAAGTTTAGAGTTGAATGAAGTGATTGTGACCTAACTGATAAGAGAGTTGGGAGAGCGATTGAATACGAGCGAGTGGTTTGATTAATTGAATAGGAGCAATTGAGTGAGTGATTAAGTAACGGTTGAAAGGGGAACGATTGTGCGAGTAAGTGTGGGAGAGACTCCATTGACTTTTGAGTTTGGAAGGAAAGAGTGAGTTTGAATAAGTGTTACTGTCTGGAAATTATATTTTGTATTGTGACCATTGTTCAGAGAATGGGGAATGTCTCAGAGAAGGAGCGATCAAATAGATAAGGGAGCCCGATAAGGATAATTTGCGAGAAGCTTCCACATGAAGCAGACAGACTAAGAGGATTATCTGGGGAATTAAATGCAGTTTTGAGAAGCAAAATTTGGCTACTGGGTGGACTAAAATCTGTAATAGGGGTAAACTGCATAGAAAGGATTGTCAAAAAAATATGGAAATAATGAAGAAGGAAATTAGTTAATTGGAATATGGAGAATTTTCTTCACTAGAAGGGAAATAAATGAAGAGATTGTTTTGCTGTCCACCCTAAGAATGACGGCATATACATTGGGAATTGGAGGGGAACACGAGAGAACTGGTCCTTCTCGGGACATTCCAGAACAGGGACAGGAAGCAGTAGTAACCCAACAGCAGGAGCAAGAGCAGGAGAGCATACCATCTTCTAAAAGGGAAACTATTGAGACGGCTCTTAAAGGGGAGGTGACGACTAAAATTAAACATTCAATTTGGTAAGTGCAGCAGTATCTGTAGACCTTGAAGGGAGGGAGGCTCACTTTATGCCAGGATGGGCAGAATTTTTCGGAGTCGAGCCACAACATTCCTCAATGCACTCTCATGTTCTCAGTTCAGAGGCACCATGCACAGCTTGCGAGCAGGGCACACGGGAAGAGTCAGCATTATCTTCGGCTCCTTCCACTAAATTCAAATCTGAAGTGGAGAAATCGGGGAACGATCCTCTAGCTCCTATGATGGCTCCACCAGTGGAGGACAGTATGGGAGATCAAGGAGCTAGAAGGAAGGTTCCACCGAAATGGAAACCAAAATTAATTAGAAACTTCAGTAGTGGGAAAGTGAGACCCGGGGAGAGAATACCTTGGAGTTGGTTTACACCAACACCCCACAGGCTTACAAGGCAGCCCCCCCACCCCCTCACCTGGGCCACTCTGACCACATTTCAGTGTTTTTAACACCAGCCTACGGACCACTGCAAAGACCAGTCAGAGCGGAGAGAAAACACACCAGGGACTGGCCAGAGGGAGCAGCCTCAGCACTGCAGGATTGCTTCCTGCACACTGACTGGGATGTGTTCAGGACAGCAGCATCCTATGATGGCCTCATCAACATCGAGGAGTACGCAGAGAATGTAACCAGCTACATTGCCAAGTGCACCGAGGATGTCACTGTCTTTAAAACCTTCACTGCACGTGGAAATGAAAAGCCATTTGATAACAGCAGAGGTGCGCTCGCTGCTGAGGGCCCGTGATGCAGCCTACAGAGCCGGTAACACAGCTGCTCTTCGATCTACCAGGACTGCACTGGAAAAAGGAATCAAGGCAACGAAAACTTGCCTATGCAGAGAAAATCCAGGGACACCTCTGTGACATAGGAGACACCAGGAGTATATGGAAGGGAATCCAAACACTGACGGGGTACAAGGCAACGCAGCAGGTGACTGACACTGACATTTCTCTTCCAGATAAACTGAACAATTTCTTTGCACGTTTTGATGCAGCTAACACCACACCCAAGGGGAGAGCCAGCCCCTGCTCACAAATTGACCAGCCAGTCCTGACCATTGTCTCAATGGACACACGGAGAACCCTGTCCAAGGTCAACCCATGGAACGCAGTTGGACCCGACAACATCCCAGGACGGGTGCTCAAGGAATGTGTGGATGAGTTAGTAGATGTGCTAACAGACATCTTTAACTTCTCACTTCGTCAAGCCATTGTCCCCACATGCCTCAAAACATCCACAATAATCCCAATGTGGTTGCCTGCCTAAATGATTGCCGCCCTGTCACCCTAACCCCCATAGTAATGAAGTGCTTTGAATGCCTGATTAAACCTCACATTACTGCCAGCCTCCTCTTATCATTAGACCCCCTCCAGTTTGCCTATCGCCCCAACCGTTCTGCAGAGGATGCCATCTCTACTACGCTGCACACAGTACTCACTCATCTGGAAAACAAAAATGTCTACGCCAGAAACCTGTACATTGACTTCAGCTCAGCCTTTAACACCATCATCCTACAGAGACTTGTGGAGAAACTAACCCTGCTGGGCCTCAACACCACCCTGTGTCACTGGATCCTGGACTTTCTGACAGAGAGACCGCAGTCAGTCCGTGTTGGCAAGAACACCTCAGGCTCGATCACGTTGAGCACCGGCTCCCCTCAAGGCTGTGTGCTCAGCCCGCTGTTGGTCACACTGCTCACACATGACTGTGCTGCTAGATTCAGGGACAACAGGATTATAAAATTTGCAGATGACACCACAGTGGTGGGACTCATTAGTGGAGAAGATGAAACATTGTACAGGGAGGAAGTGAAACAACTAGTGGACTGGTACGGCAACAACGATCTAGAATTAAATGTAGACAAAACAAAGGAGATGATTGTCGACTTCAGGAGGTCGCAGCCCAAATACACACCCCTCAACATTAGTGGCACCACGGTGGAGAGAGTGGAGAGCATAAAGTTCCTCGGAGTGCAAATCACAGACAGTCTCACCTGGTCCAGGAACATCACTGGGATTGTCAAACGACTGCGACTGCACTACCTGAGGAAACTAAAACAAACATAGAAACATAGAAATTAGGTGCAGGAGTAGGCCATTCGGCCCTTCGAGCCTGCACCGCCATTCAATATGATCATGGCTGATCATCCAACTCAGTATCCCGTACCTGCCTTCTCTCCATACCCCCTGATCCCCTTAGCCACAAGGGCCACATCTAACTCCCTCTTAAATATAGCCAATGAAGTGGCCTCAACTACCCTCTGTGGCAGAGAGTTCCAGAGATTCACCACTCTCTGCATGAAAAAAGTTCTTCTCATCTCGGTTTTAAAGGATTTCCCCTTTATCCTTAAGCTGTGACCCCTTGTCCTGGACTTCCCTAACATCGGGAACAATCTTCCTGCACCTAGCCTGTCCAACCCCTTAAGAATTTTGTACGTTTCTATAAGATCCCCTCTCAATCTTCTAAATTCTAGAGAGTATAAACCAAGTCTATCCAGTCTTTCTTCATAAGACAGTCCTGACATCCCAGGAATCAGTCTGGTGAACCGTCTCTGCACTCCCTCTATGGCAATAATGTCCTTCCTCAGATTTGGAGACCAAAACTGTACGCAATACTCCAGGTGTGGTCTCACCAAGACCCTGTACAACTGCAGTAGAACCTCTCTGCTCCTATACTCAAATCCTTTTGCAATGAAAGCTAACATACCATTCGCTTTCTTTACTGCCTGCTGCACCTGCATGCCTACCTTCAATGACTGGTGTACCATGACACCCAGGTCTCGCTGCATCTCCCCCTTTCCCAATCGGCCACCATTTAGATAATAGTCTGATTTCCTGTTTTTGCCACCAAAATGGATAACCTCACATTTATCCACATTATACTGCATCTGCCAAACATTTGCCCACTCACCCAGCCTATCCAAGTCACCCTGCAATCTCCTAGCATCCTCCTCACAGCTAACACTGCCCCCCAGCTTAGTGTCATCCGCAAACTTGGAGATATTGCCTTCAATTCCCTCATCCAGATCATTAATATATATTGTAAATAGGTGGGGTCCCAGTACTGAGCCTTGGGGTACCCCACTAGTCACTGCCTGCCATTGTGAAAAGGACCGGTTTACTCCTACTCTTTGCTTCCTGTTTGCCAGCCAGTTCTCTATCCACATCAATACTGAACCCCCAATGCCTTGTGCTTTAAGTTTGTATACTAATTTCTTATGTGGGACCTTGTCGAAAGCCTTCTGGAAGTCCAGATACACCACATCCACTGGTTCTCCCCTATCCACGCTACTAGTTACATCCTCGAAAAATTCTATATAAGATTCGTCAGACATGATTTACCTTTCGTAAATCCATGCTGACTTTGGCCAATGATTTCACCACTTTCCAAATGTGCTGCTATCCCATCTTTAATAACTGACTCTAGCAGTTTCCCCACTACCGATGTTAGACTAACTGGTCTCTAATTCCCCATTTTCTCTCTCCCTCCCTTCTTAAAAAGTGGGGTTACGTTTGCTACCCGCCAATCTTCAGGAACTACTCCAGAATCTAAAGAGTTTTGAAAGATTATTACTAATGCATCCACTATTTCTGGAGCTACTTCCTTAAGTACTCTGGGATGCAGCCTATCTGGCCCTGGGGATTTATCGGCCTTTAATCCATTCAATTTACACAACACCACTTCCCGGGTAACCTGGATTTCACTCAATTCCTCCAACTCCTTTGACCCGCGGTCCCCTGCTATTTCCGGCAAATTATTTATGTCTTCCTTAGTGAAGACGGAACCAAAGTAGTTATTCAATTGGTCCGCCATATCCTTGTTCCCCATGATCAACTCCCCTGTTTCTGACTGCAAGGGACCTACATTTGTTTTAACTAATCTCTTTCTTTTCACATATCTATAAAAACTTTTGCAGTCAGTTTTTATGTTCCCTGCCAGTTTTCTTTCATAATCTATTTTTCCTTTCCTAATTAAGCCCTTTGTCCTCCTCTGTTGGTCTTTGAATTTCTCCCAGTCCTTCGGGAGATCTCACTTCCAAGTCTCACTTCCCACCAACATCCTCAGGACTTTTTTACAGGGGCACGGTGGAGTCTGTACTCATGTACTGCATGAACATGTGGTACTACAACTGTAACTGCTCAGACAGGAAGTCTCTGCAGAGGGTAGTGAGGGGAGCAGAGAGGATCATTGGCGTCTCGCTATCCTCGGTACAAGAGCTGTTCCAGAGCCGCTGTCTGAAAAAAGCACTGAGCATAGCAAAGGACAGACTGCACCCACTCCACACACATCTAGATCTCCTGCCATTAGGAAAGAGATACTGCAGCATCAAAGCCCGGACAACCAGACTGCTAAACAGCTTCCTTACACAGGCTGTGAGGCTGCTAAACAGTCACTCCACTTGATTCTGCTGCTTTTGCACTGACAATTTAATAACTGGCACTGAGTAATAACTCTGGCACTGGCTCAGGCCACTTAAATCAGTTGCCCTGGACATTCTATGACTGTTTTTTTTTACTTGTATTGCAATGTTGCTTTTTTTACCTGCACTTTTTTAAACTATTCGTACTGTTTTTACCAGGAACTGGATTGTATTTATTTATGCGTGAAATGTTTAAGTTTTTATGTGAGATGCTCCGGTATTCCCTGGGAAACATCTTCTCCTTCTGCACTGTACAATGGTTGCTTTGCATGATGACAATAAAAGAATGATAATGATGATAATAAATACAGAGATAGAACAAATAGCTTTTCTGAGGGTGAAATAGGAAGATATGGAAGGATTGTTCCAGACATTGATAGTATTGTTATGTCCGAGCAATTCCCTGATGATGGGAGTTTAGACCAGATCCTCCATAGACAGTTAGTTTGTAGAACACTGCCTATTAAGTCCTGCATTAGGTGTAAATGTCCCCCTGACCACAGATGTTCAGACTTTAATGCTGCCTGATCCAACGGCAGCTCGGAGACCTATATTAAAGATTCAAAAAAGAGAAATAAGGACGGAAGAGGACAAGGAAGAGGAAGATCTGAAAGCTTGGATAGATCATCCATTCTGAGAACGGACTTGTCCTCGCTGGAGAGGTTATAGAGCGGTCCGGCCCGATCAGTGCTACAACTGTGGGGGATTGGGATATTGGAGTCGGTCGTGTCCTGTGAGGGAGTATTATCGAGAAGGAAGGGGGCAAAGAAGAGGGCCACGAGGTTTTAGAAACCAGTGGATTTTGAGAGGTTACCAGGACTCTTGGGACCCCAAGGGTAGAGGACGAGGACACTGGCAAGGAGATCAGGGGGCAGGGACATTTTGTCAATCAAACCCATTTAGTTAGCCCTAACCTGCCAGTTAATGCCACATATTAAATTTGAAGGCGTCCTCACATGGTCCGAGAAACATCTTTACAAACCGGAAAGAACATCACCCCTTCCAAATTCTAGAAGGAGACACAAAGAATCTGATTCTCGAGAAACCCTCACTGAAAGGAAGAAGTAAGAAACAAAGTGGCTGGCGTGAGAAGAAATGGTAAATAAGGAATGGAAATGGCACTAGGGAGAGAAGAAACAAACTTATTGTGAAGAAGTTATTATACGTGTTACTGAGTTTGTGCCTGCAGGACAGGACAATCGACTATCTGGAGAGTGAGGTCAATAATATACAGACCCCTTGAAAACGAGCAGAAGACAGCAAAAAGTAATGTAGCTCCCCAGAAACAGGTATTAACAAGCAGGAGGAAATAATACTGTCCTGCCCCTTTAGCACAGATTTGGGAAGGCCAACCGATAGACGGAACTCCTCAGTATCCCTGCTCCCTTAAAACTGACACCAGAAAAGAAGAAGAAGAAAACCTACCCTAGTGCCTAACTTTAACCTCATCCAGTTTTGAAGAAAGAAAAGGAAGGAAAGTAAAGGACACTATCTAATCTTCCCTAAAAGAAACAGCATCGACAACCTGTAACGGTACCTGGACATGGCATCGAAGGACGAGAAGCCGAAGCAAAGAAGTGGAAGCCAAATAACCGAACGGAAACTAAACCGCAACGCCAAATAACCGAAAGCGTACGAAGCCGAAACGCCAACTAACCAAAAGGGTGGGATGCCTAAAAGCCAACTAACCGAAAGGGTGGGAAGCCAAAAAGCAAACTCACTGAAAGGCCGCTCTGCTAAAACGCCAACTAACCGAAAGGCTGCGTTTCCCTCAAGCCAACTAACTGAATAGTGGCTCTGCTGAAAAGACAAATAACGGACAATGATGTTGCTGGGGGGTGTGACTTGTCAGCGATTGGTCCAGCCCCCCCGAGTCCATCACATCACTGGCCGATGGAGACGGGAGGGTGCAGGTCATTTTCCCACACAAGCCATAGGTGACTGGGCACTCTGAACCCAAGCACCAAGTTGTAAGCGGTTGAAGGAGCGCATCCCTCGGGACAGCCCCCACTCTCCCACGGCCACGGCCGCCCTCTCTCTTGTCTCACCCAAGTGAAAACCTGACATACACCTTGTAAATAATTGTAAATAATGTTGCAAAGCCTTACTTGGCTGAATGCTGATTGGATGAGGTATTGAGCCTTGTCTGCCTTTCTTGCATATCAGGGTAAATGTTGCAAGGTTTGCTTCCTCTGTGAAACGCTGTTTGAATACAATGTATTAGCCACAGTATTATTGGGTTAGGGAAATGTCTGTTATGTATGTGTTTAATTGATAATTGTAATTGGATTGTATGAGACCACCGCCATGTGGTTCAGCACCTCGCGGCCCAGGGACCTATAAAAGTCCACTTCCACAAGGTCCTGCATCGATCTTCTGGGGGAGCGCTTAGGACTGCATGACCTTCTGGAGTGTCTCTGTTTGAGCGAGGCTTTGAGGGCTTGATCAGGCAGATACGAGGATCGAACCCACAGCGGTTAGGTATAGTAGTTGAACTGTAGTTGTGTTTTGTCAAAATAAAGATTAGTTGTGCAAGTGCTTGATTCAGTGTCTTTTGACTGAAACTAGACTGAGGATAAGCTTAGAATGAGCAATTTAGAGTGGAAGTGGGGGAGGGTGGGAAAGTGGGGATGAGGGAGCTGGGGATCAGGGTCTGAGGATAGGATGTGCAACTGGGCGATTGATGTGTATTGCCAAAAGAAAATCCACAATTTTATTCTCTACTTGATCTGAAGTGCATGTGCAAGGTAACAGCTTCAGTCTATTCAATCTGCCAAGCAAGTATTAGACTAGATCTGTGTTAATGGAATGTTAATGCATTCTTACAAGGCAGCTAGCACTTGCTTAGAAAAACATAAGCCCTACATAGTGTAAGGTTATGGCAGCCCTCAGGGAAAAATACACAGTGACGATGCAGCACTTACTCTTTATCATGCAAGCAATTACTTGCAATTTGTTCTGGCCAGTAAAACTTCTGATATGATCTTGGTTGCTAAGCAATTCATTTTGAAATGATGGTATTTTCAAAGCAGGTGATTGGTTAATCACCAATACTACACCAGAAATAGAATCACTATTATTATGCCTGAGGACAGGATTTTTCTGGCAATTTATTTAACTGCCAAAAGGGCCTTCTCCACATCACCTCACATTTAAAATCTTCATAAAATATTCATAAAATGTTTGAAATAAAAATTGAAGAAATAACGAGGACCAGGTTTATTTGAATTGCAAGGTAAAGCATCACCGTTAGTTATTGGAATAAAATGGATTAAATGTTTCTAGAAAAAAGACTGAAAAAATGTGAAGTTCTGTCAACATCACTCTCAAAATAAATATTTGATTGTCAAGGTAGAGTCAGTAAACAACAATATGACAAACAAAGACATCTATCAATATGCTAGGCAGATTGAGAAATAGGGTGGAAAATGTAAGTTAATTAAGCAACTTTAGATGGAAGCTATCAGTTACCATCATTGGAAGAAGTTATTTCAATCAATGATGCAGAAGACTTGAAACCTTTCCCCCATTTCATAAGACTATGGCTTGGAAACATTGACCAAGACATTGTACCTCCCATGAAACACAAACTAAAATACACTACATGGGAGACTCTGCAAAGTGTCTTGCCTGAAAATCAAACTATTTCTGGCACTTTAGTGTGGTATGTAGATTAATTGCACAATATTTCATAGAAACATAGAAAATTTGCCATTGTGAAAAGGACCCATTCACTTCTACACTTTGCTTCCTGTCTGCCAACCAATTTTCTATCCACGTCAACACACTACCTCCAATACCATGTGCTCTAATTTTATTCACCAGTCTCCCATGGGGGACCTTATCAAAGGCTTTCTGAAAGTCTAGATACACTACATCCACTGGCTCCCCTTCATCCATTTTGCTTGTCACATCCTCAAAAGATCCCAGAAGATTAGTCAAGAATGATTTTCCTTTCATAAATCCATGCTCTTGGACTAATCCTTTTACTGCTATCCAAATGCTCCATTATTACCTCTTTAATGATTGACTCCAGCATCTTTCCCACCACCGAAGTCAGGCTAACTGGTCTGTAATTCCCCGTTTTCTCTCTCGCTCCTTTCTTGAAAAGTGGGATAACATTAGCAATCCTACAATCCACATGAACTGATCCTGAATCTATTGAACACTAGAGTGGGACCCGTTGGGTCCCAGCATCACACAGGAGGGCTGGTCATCCAACGCAAAATTCCACCTCTCCACCAATACCAATCTCCACCAATACCAATATTGCTGGCCAGTGTGGGAGACTTTCTGTTGCACTAGTATGGGTGTTGTGGGCTGAAGGGACCGGTTTCCAGAGGGCTAGTATGCAAATTGTGCGGCAAATAGATTCTTGGGTTGGCATCTCAATCAATCAAGCCTGTTGTGCTGGCAACTCACACACTCACGGCTGGTGGGCTGGTAGTTGACACGGCTAATCCTTGAAATTCTATTTCAAGCAGGGTATAAGGCCACCAAATTCAAGTGCAGTTTCATACCATTTGAAGTAGGGTGCAAAGCCATTAAAGACAGCGATCGTGACCTCTCCTTCCTCCCTTGCAGAGACTGAGCCACACCCACTTTTCCGGGTTTTATAACCACTCCCCACCCCACCGGAAAAGGTGTGACTTTCATGGAAAACTAATAAAACTTATTTTTCATTGATGGGAAGAATTCTCTGCACCTGCTCAACAGAGGGGGACTGAGTAAGATGGCCAAAAATCACAGCTGTAAGTGGTAGCGTTTTATCTAAAATCAACATATAGTGCAAACAGGAAGTAAGTGCATTTACAGTAGTGCCTTTTAACTTCAACCAAAGCACCCAAGCCACCATTTGCAGTAAGTAGTGCCTTTCAACTTCAAACCACACCCAAGCCACACCCAGGCCACCATTAGCAGTAAGAGGTGCCTTTCAACTTCAAGCCAATGCAACCAAGCCACCATTTGCAGTAATAGTGCCTTTCAACTTCATGCCACCATTAGCAGTAAATAGTGCTTTAACTTCAAGCCAATGCACCCAAGCTACCATTTGCAGTAAGTAGTGCCTGTCAACCTCATGCCACCATTTGCAGTAAGTAGTGCCTTTCAACTTCAAGCCAAAGCACCCAAGCCACCATTTGCAGTAAGTAGTGCCTTTCTACTTCAAACCAAAGCACCCAAGCCACCATTTGCAGGAACTAGTGCCTTTCGACTTCAAGCCACAATTTGCAGTAAGTAGTGCCTTTCACCTTCAAGCCACAATTTGCAGTAAGTAGTGCCTTTCAACTTCAAGCCAATGCACCCACACCCCCATTTGCAGTAAGTAATGCATTTTAACTTCAAGCCATTGCACCCAAGCCACCATCTGCAATAAGTAGTGCCTTTCAACTTCAAGCCACACCCAAGCCACACCCAACCCATCATTTGCAGTAAGTAGTGCCTTTCAACTTCAAGTAAAAGCTCCCAAGCCACCATTTGCAGTAAGTAGTACCTTTCAACTTCAAGCCAAAGCAACCAAGCCACCATTTGCAGTATGTAGTGCTTTTCAACTTCATGCCACCTATTGCAGTAAGTGGTGTCTTTCAACTTCAAGCCAAAGCAACCAAGCCACCATTTACAGTAAGTAGTGCCTTTCAACTTCAAGCCAAAGCAACCAAGCCACCATTTACAGTGCCTTTCAACTTCAAGCCAAAGCTCCCAAGCCACCATTTGCAGTAAGTAGTGTCTTTAACTTCATGCCACCATTTGCAGTAAGTAGCGCCTTTCAATTTCAAGACACACCGAAGCCAAGCCAACCAGGGGAGGGGAGGGGGAGGGGGGGCTTTCAGGAGCGCTAGTATGAACCATTTTAGAACCAATGGACATTTGTTTTGCAAGCTTTAGAACCAATAGACATTTTTTGCAAGCTTTAGAAGCAATACACACTTTTTGCAAGCTTTAGAACCAATAGAGACACTTTTTGCAAGCTTTAGAACCAATAGACATTTTTTGCAAGCTTTAGAACCAATAGACATTTTTTTTTAAAGCTTTAGAACCAATAGACATGTTTTTGCAAGCTTTAGAACAAATAGACATGTTTTTGCAAGCTTTAGAACCAATAGATATATTTTTGCAAGCTTTAGAACCAATAGACATTTTTTGCAAGCTTTAGAACCAATAGACATATTTTTGCAAGCTTTAGAACCAATAGACATTTTTTTGCAAGCTTTAGAACCAATGGACATTTTTTTGCAAGCTTTAGAACCAATAGACATTTTTTTTTTCAAGCTTTAGAACCAATAGACATTTTTTTGCAAGCTTTAGAACCAATAGACATATTTTTGCAAGCTTGAGAACCAATAGACACAGATTTTTTTGCAAGCTTTAGAACCAATAGACATTTTTTTGCAAGCTTTAGAACCAATAGAGACATTTTTTGCAAGCTTTAGAACAAATAGACATTTTTTTTGCAAGCTTTAGAACCAATAGACATTTTTTGCAAGCTTTAGAACCAATATACATTATTTTGCAAGCTTTAGAACCAATAGACACATTCTGCAAGCATTTTAGAACCACTAAGGGCACTTACATTTGAGTAGACATGTGTTCAGCTCAGAGAAATGTGACCCTCTGCCTTCCTCTATCTTGAAGAGACTATGTGGCACACCACTTCCTGGTTTTATAGTTCCTCCCCCCTGCCGCCAGCGGGGGCAACAGAGAGAATGGGGACTTTTGTAAAAATATTAGTATCTCTGTCATTTTTAATTAACGGGAAAAATCCTCGGCACACATGCGGCGGAGGGGGGCTCTGAGCGATGTGACCAAAAATGACGGCTGTAGGTGGCGGCGTTCTCTCGGAAATCGCAGCACAGATGGCCAAAACCGGTCAAGAACAGACATTTAGTAATATATACTAGACCAAGTGCAGACCCGTTGGGGGGGGAGGCGGCATGCAGCATCACACATTAACTATCCCCCCCCCCCCCCTCATTCTGGCTAATTACTCCCTTGATATTATATTAATATGCTCCTTTTACCCCATAAGCACCCTATCTACTGACGCATAGCCCCCAACTTGCAGTCACATCTAGAGAGGGGGAGGGGGAGAGCAGGGGTAGAGAGTGAGGGCAGAGAGAGAAGGGGCAGAGACACAGAGAGAGACAGAGACACAGAGAGAGGGGCAAGAGGGATAGGGGATTGGTTTGAAAAGGATGTAACAGCAGAGACATGACAACGACACTACCAGTCTGAACAAAGGTCCCAATCCGTATCATTGCCTATCCATCCCCCCCCCCCCCCCACCCCTCTCCCCCCGATATGTTCCTCCTTCACTTTGTGCATTGCTGCCTAGTTGCTGCACAATAGCGAATATTCTTTCTGCATACAATAACTCAATTCTAAGCCGCTTTACTGTCCTCTTTATTTCTTGTCCAGCTTCGCTTCGTACTTCATCTTTTCGTCCATATTATTGCCCATTTTGTTTCCTTCTGGAATGAAAGATCCGCTGGCTCCACTTCCCTTGGTGTTAATACACTTTTCTTTTAGTGTTTTGGTTCCTATCTATGCTAAGAAATACCAATTGCATCTCATAATTGAGTTTGCCTTTGAAATGAATTGTGATTAAATATACAGACTATTAGAGTCTTTACCTTAATTTTAATGTCACAGTTCACATTTTAAAATACTTTTACAATCATTTTCATGAATTGAGTTTTAAGAATTTTATTGTCAGAATTAGCACAGCCATGATCCATCTTTCATCCCTTGTATCTCTGTTTCATTAATGTCTTCATTAAAATGTGTGCTAAGATTTGAATTGAGAAATGTACAATCTCGGATTAAATGAGGTAGACTTATGCAATATATTCATCTCCATCATATTTTAAATAGCGTTGATTATAACATATGCAAAATAACATTGCGAGAATCATAGTCAAAACACCTTTAATTCATTATTAATATGAATACAATTGGAGTGCTGTTATTCTATTGATGAATATCTCTGAAGATATCCTAGGTCCAGCACATTGATGCAATCACAAAAGAAAGCTTAACAATGCCTCTACTTCCTTAGTAGATTGAGAAGAGAATCTAGGTATATGATAGAGAACTTCTGACTGATTGCATCACGGCTTGGTTCTACAACTTTGCAGAGAATGGTAGATTCTGTCCAGTCCACCATGGGTACAGACATCCCCACTATGAAAGAAGTCATAGAGATTTCTGCCTCAACAAGGCAGCCAATATCCAAGACCTAGACCACCCTGGCCACGCACACATCTGAGACTACCATTGGGAGGAAAGTAGAGGAGCCTGAAAACAAGGTTCAAGAACATCTTTTTCCCAGCAACCATTAGGTTCTTGAACAGTGAACTACACTAGCCACTACTTCAGCAATTATGATTTTGTGAACTCTGTTTTGGGTTACACCTCATACTTTGTTTCTAAAATATTATGATTACATAATATATATAAACATCTGGATAAACAGGGTCTGATTAGGAACAGTCAACATGGATTTGTGCCTGGAAGGTCATGTTTGACTAATCTTCTTGAATTTTTTGAAGAGGTTACTAGGGAAATTGATGATGGTAAAGCAGTGGATGTTGTCTATATGGACTTTAGTAAAGCCTTTGACAAGGTTCCTCATGGAACTTTGGTTAAGAAGGTTCAACTGTTGGGTATAAATGCAGGAGTAGCAAGATGGATTCAACAGTGGCTGAATGGGAGACACCAGAGGGTAATGGTGGATGGCTGTTTGTCGGGTTGGAGGCAGGTGACTAGTGGGGTGCCTCAGGGATCTGTGTTGGGTCCTTTGTTGTTTGTCATGTACATCAATGATCTGGATGAAGGTGTGGTAAATTGGATTAGTAAGTATGCAGATGATACCAAGATAGGGGGTGTTGTGGATAATGAAGAGGATTTCCAAAGTCTACAGAGTGATTTAGGCCATTTGGAAGAATGGGCTGAAAGATGGCAGATGGAGTTTAATGCTGATAAATGTGAGGTGCTACACATTGGCAGGACAAATCAAAATAGGACGTACATGGTAAATGATAGGGAATTGAAGAATGCAGTTGAACAGAGGGATCTGGGAATAACCGTGCATAGTTCCTTGAAGGTGGAATCTCATATAGACAGGGTGGTAAAGAAAGCTTTTGGTATGCTAGCCTTTATAAATCAGAGCATAGAGTATAGAAGCTGGGATGTAATGTTAAAATTATACAAGGCATTGGTGAGACCAAATCTGGAGTATGGTGTACAATTTTGGTCGCCCAATTATAGGAGCGATGTCAACAAAATAGAGACAGAGGAGATTTACTAGAATGTTGCCTGGGTTTCAACAACTAAGTTACAGAGAAAGGTTGAATAAGTTAGGTCTTTATTCTCTGGAGCGCAGAAGGTTAAGGGGGGACTTGATAGATGTCTTTAAAATGATGAGAGGGATAGACAGAGTTGATGTGGACAAGCTTTTCCCTTTGAGAATAGGGAAGCTTCAAACAAGAGGACATGCCTTCAGAATTAAGTGACAGAAGTTTAGGGGTAACATGAGGGGGAACTTCTTTACTCAGAGAGTGGTAGCGGTGTGGAATGAGCTTCCAGTGGAAGTGGTGGAAGCAGGTTCGTTGGTATAATTTTAAAATAAATTGGATAGGCTTATAGATGAGAAGGGAATGGAGGGTTATGGTATAAGTGCAGGCAGGTGGGGCTAAGGGAAAATAATTGTTCGGCATGGACTTGTAGGGCCGAGATGGCCTGTTTCCATGCTGTAATTGTTATATGGTTAATATTACTGGTCATTAGCATTATTTTATTGATTATTAGCATTATATGGTTATTGCATATTTATTTATGTGTATTATATTAATGAACCCGTAGAGTTGTAGCAAGTAAGAATTTCACTGTTCTGTTTAAGTACATACTAGATTAAGTGGGACCTGGTGGGAGTCGTGAGTGAACTGCCAGCCCACCAGCCCTCCCGTGTGAGGGCTGGTCCCTCAAAACAATATTCCACCTCTCCACCAATTCCAACATTGGTAGCCAGTGGGGTGGGGCGGGGGAGCTTTCTGAAGCGCTAGTATGGGTGTTGTGGGCCAAAGGGACTGGGTTCCAGAGGGCTAGCATGGATTCTTGGGCTGGCAGCACAGTCACTCCGGCCTGGTGGGCTGGCATCTCAGTCATTCAGAGCTGGTGAGCTGGCAGCGCAGTCACTCAGCGCTGGTAAGATGGCAGATCAGTCACTCAGGGCTGGTGGGCTGGCAGTTCACTCACGGCTATTCCTTGAAATTCCATTTCCAACAGAGTGCAGACTGTCAAATTCAATTTCATAGCATCTCAGTCAGAGATCCGGTCACCAAAGTCAATTTCATAGCATTTCAGGCAGAGTGCAGGCCACTAAAGTCAATTTCACTGCATTTTGGACAGAGTGCAGGCCACCAAATTCCATTTCATAGCATTTCAAGCAGAGTGCAGGCCACCAAATTGCCAAACAACTCATTGCATTGCCATTAAGGGCTAACAAATCATTTATTGCAAGTACATTGCAGACTCACAGTTCAGTTGATTCACAGCTTAGAATCACAGTTGTGGACTCTCCCTCCCTATGTTTCAGAGTGACTGACTCACATCCCGGCATCTGGGGCATTATAGTCCTGCTCCCCAGAATGGGCATTACCTTTGCTGTGGTGATTGACAGGCGAGAGGACCAATCAGCTGATCTCAAGATTTCTTAAATAATCATAATTTTTTATATTTCATCGATCGGAAAAATCCTTGAGGCTGCCTCAGCGGAGGAGGACTATGAGTAAGATGGCCAAAAATCATAGCGATATATGGTAGCGGTTTTTCTAAAATCAATATAAAGCGCAGACAGGAAGTGGTCAAGATGAGACTTTTAGTTATATAGATGACAATTATATACTCTGACTCTTGACACTTGAAAATTGGTGTCAGAGGTTGTGGGTGGAAAGTTCTAAAAGGTAACACCAAATGCAATTAACTGGGTGGTTGAGGGAGAGTCTCATCTTGATTTGGTTGGCATTAATCTTGCTTTGAAGTGACGCAGATTTTACTCATGTTCTACTATAGGACTAAAAGCTGTAACTTCAATATCAAGCTGTATATTTCTCTATCAGATATCCGCTTTGAATTAATTGTTGGATCGAGAATGTTCGCTAATTTTGATAATTTGTGCATGTTAAAGTGTCAATGGCAATGTCTGATTGCCATTGACAGACTGATTCCTGGGATGTCAGGGTTTTCATATTAAGAAAGACTGGATAGACTTGGCTTGTACTCGCTAGAACTTAGCAGATTGAGGGGGTTATAGAAACGTACAAAATTCTTAAGGGGTTGGACAGGCTAGATGCAGGAAGATTGTTCCCGATGTTGGGGAAGTCCAGAACAAGGGGTCACAGTTTAAGGGTAAGGGGGAAATCTTTTAGGACCGAGATGAGAAAAACATTTTTCACACAGAGAGTGGTGAATCTGTGGAACTCTCTGCCATAGAATGTAGTTGAGGCCAGTTCATTAGCTATATTTTGTAACGGGTATAGCTTGGACCCAATAGCAGCACAGAATCAGGCAGGTATAATTGGTAATGAACCTTATAACGATACTGTAACACAGAGTAGTAACACAGGAAAGGGTACACCGTACTCACACAGAGGCTCAGGATTGAGTGAGGGTTCCGAAGAGGGCTAGGCAGGGGACATAGTTGGGGTAGCGGAAGATCCGATAACCAGGAGATCCAACACACGATGCAAACAAACCAGCGAGGGACAGACGAAAGGAGAGTCGAAGTCAGGCAGGTAGTCGAGGAGCCGTTGCAGGGATACACCAAACAGCCCAGGAGAGAGGCAGACAGAAACCAGGAGGTCGGGGACAGAAGGCTGAGGTGATATCCGGGAAGACGACAGGACGGAATGGTCAGGGACAGGCAGGTTCGAATCCATGTAGGCAGTCGGGAAATCGCTGGAGAGTCTTGCATGAATGCTGAGAACAATCTGGCCCTGTGTGAACGGTGAGGAGAGTCTATATACCAGGTTAATAGGTGGTCAGAGGCAACTGAGTGCAACAGGTGAGGAGAGTTAGGCTGATGAGAGGAGAGTGGCAGGCAGGCAGGTGAGGAGAAGGAGCGACCGTTGGAAAAGTACTGGGAGGTGAAGTGGATGAGAATGAGGAGAAGGCAGACTGTGACATATTTAAGAGGGAGTTAGATGTTGCCCTTGTGGCTAAAGGGATCAGGGGGTATGGAGAGAAGGCAGGTGCAGGATACTGAGTTGGATGATCAGCCGTGATCATATTGAGTGGCGGTGCAGGCTCGAAGGGCCGAATGGCCTACTCCTGCACCTAATTTCTATGTTTCTATGTTTCTATGTCTGAATTGCAGAAAACAGTGTTCACAGTGCAACTGGCCAACATTTCTCAGACTAACAATTGCTGAAAATTCATGTTTTATTGGGATCTTGATTGATTAAAATTAATTTCTGCACATGTCTACATAACAAAATTGATTCGGCAGTAAATCACAATGAAACTGGGTGCTTTAAGACAAGTGACAATGCAGTTAGCACTGACTGGCTACTGACATGTTGGCAGGTAACAGAAATGGGTAGGTAGGTAGCATGATCTCTATCAGATCAAATGAGGGTAACATAAACCACCCCAACACATAAAGCCAGAAATATTCTACTCTCTTTTGGGACAGTTGCTTTATCTCCTCCAACAAGCCCTGTCCCACTGTACGAGTTCATTCAATTGCTCTCCCGAGTTTAAAAAAAAATCAAACTCGTAGTAAGCACGTAGAATGAACGTAGCGGGTACGCGGCGTTTGGGGATTTCTCTTAGCGGCTCATAACGCTAACAGCAGGTACTCGGGAAACGCGGTAAGCTCGGGAAGACTCGTGAAGATTTCTCAACATTTTGAAAAATGTCCACGAGAGCCCCGAGTACTTACGAGCGGCCATTACCGTAAATGTCCGAGTTCGAATCAGGGCAAACTCGGGAGAACTCTTGAATAAACTCGTACAGTGGGACAAGGCTATTACAAGAACTTATTGTTTTTAATCAATGTATTACAGAATCTTCTGGAATGTCTCTGCAAATGAAAAGTACATGATAAATTGAATTTGTTGTGAATTCAATCAATATTCTTGGTCCTCCACATATCTTTTGTTCCCATTCTACTATCATTTAAGTTTGAACTCATGTCAAAGGGTGAGGGTGTTATGAATAGTCTAACTAAATACTCCCTATACTTGGCTAAAAGTTGGGGGAAACAAGATACTGATTAAACATATAACATTCAACGTTTGTTTGCTCATTTAATGAACATATGTTTGTTTTAAATTTTATGTAGGTTCATTTGTAATATTGTGAGCAAAATTTAAAAAAAAACAAGTTTACTTGGTACCATAAAACTGTAAAGGATAATGTCAAGCCTTATACATTGTTTGTATATGGCAATTTTAGAATATATCTACTGTAGAGCAAATGCATTAACCCAAATTCTCATTCTCAAATGAGCATGGGTCAAAGCTAATGATGCAACCTGATAGCTTCAATTCTGCAACCCACTCACCTCTTGGTCAAGGCACAAGATTATTTGGTGCAGAATGAATTATTTTTCCCATACATCTTTACTTTTGCTTGCAGATTGACCAATATAATTGCAGCATTGTTGAATTTAACTGTGACAATTATCTGTGTTATTTCAGTGAGAGATAAAATGGATCTATTGTTTCTTACTGACTTTTGTGCTAAAATTATCATTGGGGGGAATGTCACCTTTGTAGTTTAGAGATGATGGAAGTTATGGTGGATTTGGATGAACTAAGTCTATTATGTTATACCTATGTTATTAGACAAAATATTACTATGCTAATTATATAATCATTCTTTATTGACCAAGGACAGCTAAAGAGACAGTTATTGGTAATGTAAAAAATATTGTCAGTTGATCCTTCTTCCGCATAAGCTAATTCTCAAGCATCACTTCTTCCCGGACTTTTCCTATTTTAACTTGCTGTATTCTCCAAGACCCAAAGTTTATGACTGCTCATTTCATTGCCAACACTTACACACATTTCCTGGGGGAAAATAAATTGGAAGACAGAAATGAAGAAAAATAAGTTATTCGGTAACTTGTATTTCTGCGGGTGGGTAATTTAATTTGGTTGGAGGGCAGTTAAACATCTTCTTAAGTATGAAAGAACAAAGTATAATCCAAAATAATGAGATTCTGAATTGTAAAATGTACATAATTTTTAACTGCAGAAAGGACGATATATATCATTTTTGAGTAATATTACTGTGAAAGATGAATGTAGATAGATCTCCCATGCCTGGTCAGTTATATCCAAGAACACTGTGGGAGGCTAGAGAAACATGCTGTGCAAAGCTAGAAATGCAAGAGTCCGATCTGATATATAATATGAGTCATTGTTTGACACATATTCATCTGAGGTGCCGGAACATTGGAAAGAGGCTAATATTGTATCTCTATTAAGAAGAGTTGCAAAGAAAATCCTGGGAACTATAGACCAGGAAGCCTAACAACAGCGGGAATATTATTGGAGAGGAGTCTGATGGATAAGATATACTATTTTTCATTTGGATAGACAGAGGCCGATTAGGCATAGTCCACTTGATTTTGCACTTGGGAGAACGTGTCTCACGGATTTGATTGTTTTAATGAAAATAACCAGGAAGGTCAATGAGGGCAGAGCAAATTATGTTGGCTGTCTGGACATCAGCAAGGCCTTTGATAAAGGTCTGCACTGTAGGCTGCTCTGGAAGGTCAATTTACATGAGATCCAGAGAGAGCTCGATAAATGGATACAGAAGTAGATTCAAGGAAGGAAGCAGAAGGTAGTGGTGGTTGAAGGTTGCAGTGATGTGCCTCAGTGATTAGACAATAGACAATACATAATAGACAATATGTGCGGGAGTAGGCCATTTGGCCCTTCGAGCCGGCACCACCATTTCAGCCCACTGAGTCTGCACCAAACCCCACACATTAACAATAATCTACACACACTAGGGGCCAAAGCCAGTTAACCTACAAACCAGGTAGACACAACATGCTGGAGTAACTCAGCGGGTGAGGCAGCATCACTGGAGAGAAGGAATGGACGACGTTTTGGGTCGAGACCCTTCTTTAGATTGATGTCAGGGGAGGGAGTGGGACAAGATAGAATGGGATAGAATGAGGGCAGAGACAGTAAGACTAGTGGGAGAACTGGGAAGGGGAAGTGGATGGAGAGAGAAAGCAAGGGCTATCGGAAGTTAGAGAAGTCAATGTTCAACCTACCCAAGCGCAATTTGAGGTGTTGTTCCTCCAATTTGCGCCGGGCCTTACTCTGACAATGGAGGAGGCCCAGGACAGAAAGGTCAGATTGGGAATGGGAGGGGGAGTTAAAGTGCTCAGCCATAGGGAGATCAGGTAGGTTAAGATGGATTGAGCAGAGGTGTTCAGCGAAACGATCGCCAGTATTTTGAGTGGGAAGAAACCGAAGATCTCGGAGAAAGTCCACGCAGGTTACGGGGAGACCGTACAAACTCCATACAGACAGCACCCATAGTCAGGATCGAACCCAGGTCTCTGCCGCTGTAAGGCAGCAACTCTACCGCTGCGCTATTTTACCGCCCATCCATGGTGATGACGAGGACAGTCTATATTACAGTTGAGAACGTGCTGAATGAAGAAGATAGATATCTCCTGTGCTTGATCAGTGGTATCCAAGGGCACTGTGGAAAGCCAGAGAAGTAATTGCATAAGTCCTAGCTTAGAATATGATTCAATGTTATACACAGTTGAGGTACCAGAAAACTGGTAGTTATATATTTATATTTCCTATATTTACGAAGGGCTGCAAAGTAAAACCTGGAAACGATGAACAAGTAAGACTAACGTATGTGGACTGATCCCAATTCAAGGTCTCTGTGACCAACAGAGATAGAACGGCAGAGGCTGGCTTATAAAAAAATACAAAATGCTTGTGTAACTCAGCAGGTCACGCAGCATCTCACAAAAACATGGAGAGGTGATATTTTGGGGATGAAACCCTTTTTTGGACTGATTGTGGTGGGGCGGGGTGGGGAGTAAGCTGGAAGTGTGGGCGGACAGAACAAGTGTGTAGGAAGGAACTGCAGATGCTGGCTTAAACCAAAGATTGACACAAAACTGGGCAAGGGGGCACAGCTTAAGGATAAGGGGGAAATCCTTTAACACCGAGATGAGGAGAACTTTTTTCACACAGAGAGTGGTGAATCTCTGGAGCTCTCTGCCACAGAGGGTAGTTGAGGCCAGTTCATTGGCTATATTTAAGAGGGAGTTAGATGTGGCCCTTATGGCCAAGGGAATCAGAGGGTATGGAGAGAAGGCAGGTACGGGATACTGAGTTGGATGATCAGCCATGATCATATTAAATGGCGGTGCAGGCTCGAAGGGCCGAATAGCCTACTCCTGCACCTAATTTCTATGTTTCTATGTTTCTATGTAAAAGGCTGGAGTAATTCAGCTGGGCAGGGAGCATATCTGGAGAAAGGGTCTGAAGAAGGGTCTTAACCCGAAATGTCACCCATTCCTTCTCTCCAGAGATGCTGCCTGTCCAGCTGAGTTACTCCAGCTTTTTGTGTCAGGCTTCGGGGACTGAACAAAGCCTGAAAGTGAGGGGAGAGGTTTGATAGGCATATGGTTGGACAAAAGCCAGAGATAAAATGACAAAAGATGTGAGATAAGGGCAGAAAAGTTCTGAATTGTGAAGTGAGAGAAAGGAATGGAAGTGGAAGGGAGGTCCACCTAGAGGCCACTTAGGGACCACTAGATTTGGTCGATGAGGTTAGAGGAAGTGCATCTGAACATGATCAGTCCCAGTCAGCATGGATTTACGAAGGGGAAATCATGCTTAACTAATCTTCTGAACATTTTTGAGGATGTAGCAAGTAAAATGGATATGGGAGAGCCAGTGGATGCAGTGTACCTGGGCTTTCAGAAAGCATTTGATAAGGTCACACATAGGAGATTAGTGGGCAAAATTAGAGCACATGGGTAGGGTAGGGTACTGACACGGATAGAAAATTGGTTGGAAGCCTGGAGACAAAGAGTAGGGATTCACGGGTCCCTTTCAGAATGACAGGCAGTGACTAGTGGGGTATCGCAAGGCTCGGCGCTGGAACCACAGCAATTTACAATATATACTAGACTAAGTAGGACCCGTTGGGTCCCATGTTCTCACGGGAGGGCTGATCCCCCGACACAATATTCCACCTCTCCACCAATTCCAATATTGGTGGCCAGTGGGGGGGCTTTCTGGAGTGCTGGTATGGGTTCCTGGGGTGGCAGCTCAGTCCCTCAAGCCTGATCTGCTGGCAGCTCACTCACGGCTGGTGGGCTGGCAGTTGACTCATGACTATTCCTTGAAATTCCATTTCAAGCAGGGTGCAAGACCACCAAATTCAAATCCATGTTCCTACCATTTCGAGCAGGGTTCAAGGCCGCAAAATTCAAGTGCAGTTTCTTACCACTGTGAGCAGGGTGCAAGGCCACTGAATTCAAGTGCAGTTTCCAACCACTTCAAGCAGGGTGCAAGGCCACCGAATTCAAGTGCAATTTCATACCACTTCAAGCTGGATCCAAGGCCACCAAATTCAAATGCAGGTTCATACCATTTAATGCTGGGTGAAACCACCATAAAGCCACACAAAGCACCAAACTCACAGTTCAGTAGACATTAGTGTGTTCAGTTGATTCACAGCTCAGACAGAGTCATGACCTCTCCCTCCCCCATCATGCGGAGACTGAGCCACACCCACACTTCCGGGTTTTATAACCCCTCCCCCTCCTACTGGAAAAGGTGTGGCTTTCAGGGCGTGATTGACAGGAGAGAGATTCTCAACAGTAAGATGGCCAAAAATCACAGCCGTAAGTGTAGCGTGTTATCTAAAATCAATATACAGTGCAAACAGGAAGTAAGTGCATTTGCAGTAGTGCATTTTAACTTCAAGCCAAATCACCTAAGCTGCCATTTGCAGTAAGTAGCGCATTTCAACTTCAAGCCAAAGCACCCAAGCCACCATTTGCAGTAAATAGTGCATTTCAACTTCAAGCCAAAGCATCCGCCACCATTTGCAGTAAGTAGTGCCTTTCAACTTCAAGCCAAAGCACCCAAACAACCATTTGCAGGCAGTGCCTTTTTACTTCAAACAAACCTTATTTTCATTTTCAAACCACATTAAGGGTACTCACAGTTGTGTAGACATTTGTTCAGTGTTATTCAGAGCTCAGAGAGACATGACCCTTGGCTTCATCCATCTTGCAGCGACTGAGTGAGGCACACCACTTCCTGGTTTTATAGTCCCTCTCCCTCGCTCCAGCAGGGGCAGTAGAGGGAATGGTGATTTTTTAAACTTCAAGCCAAAGCTCCCAAGCCACCATTTGCAGTAAGTAGTGCCTTTTGAACTTTAAACCAAAGCTCCCAACCCACCATTTGCAGTAAGTAGTGACTTTCAACTTCAAGCCAAAGCATCCAAGCCACCATTTGCAGTAAGTAGTGCCTTTCAACTTCAAGCCAAATCTCCCAAGCCACCATTTGCAGCAAATAGTGCCTTTCAGCTTCAAACCAAAGCACCCAAGCCACCATGTGCAGTAAGTAGTGCCTTTCAACTTCAAGCCAAATCTCCCAAGCCACCATTTGCAGCAAATAGTGCCTTTCAACTTTGGGCCAAAGCACCCAAGCCACCATGTGCAGTAAGTAGTGCCTTTCAACTTCTAGCTAAAGCACCCAAAACAACCATTTGCAGGCAGTGCCTTTTAGAAAGATGAGAGGGTATCTTATTGAATCATGTATGATTATTAAGGGATTGGACACGCTAGAGGCAGGAAACATGTTCCCGATGTTGGGGGAGTCCAGAACCAGGTGCCACAGTTTAAGAATAAGACGTAGGCCATTTAGTATGAAGATGAGGAAAAACGTTTTCACCCAGAGAGTTGTGAATCTTGGAATTCTCTGCTTCAGAAGGCAGTGGAGCCAATTCTCTGGATGCTTTCAAGAGAGAGTTAGATAGAGCTCTTAAAAATAGTGGAGTCAGGGGATATGGCGAGAAAGCAGGAATGTGTTACTGATTGTGGATGATCAGTCATGATCACATTTAATGACGGTGCTGGCTTGAAGGGCCGAATGGCCTATCCTGCACCTATTATCTATTATCTATTGTCTATTGTCTATTGTCTATTGTCTATTGCCTTATAAACTACTGGAGTCATTGGATGCCTCTGTGTCTTCTCTGTGTTCCAGAGTTCTCCTCTTGCTCCAACTCCCCCCAAATAGAACAACCCCATCCGCATCAACACATCATTCTCCGACATTTCTGTCACCTCCAAGATGATACCACATCTTCCCATCTCTACCATTTGCCACCTTCTGCAAAGCCACTCCCTCTGCAACTCCTGGTTCACTTATCCCTTCCCACCCTAACCACCCCCTCCCCAGGTACTTTACCCTGCAACCACAGGAGCTGTAACACCTGTCCCTATAACGATTCCCTCACACCCATCCAGAAACTCCCGAAGTCCTTCCAGCTGAGACAGAGGTTCCTGTGCACCTCCTCTAACCTCATCTACTGAACTCAATGCTCCTGGTGTGATCCCCTTTACATCGGCGAGACAAAGCATAGACTCACCAACTGTTTAATTAATCGAAGAACAGCATAATTTGCTTGGGTAACTTAAGGGTCTGTCCCACTTACGCGATTTTTCGGCGACTGCCGGAACCCGTCATATTCATAGCAAATCGCTAAAAACTTTCAACATGTTGAAAATCCAGCGGCGACCAGGAAAAGGTAAGAGTCTTTGGCCGACTACTCATGACCATACAGGCGTCACCCCACGACATGTTGCCTGTATGGTCATGAGTAGTCGTCCAAAGAGTCGTACCTTTTTCTGGTCGCTGCTTGGGATTTTCAACATGTTGAAATTTTTTGGCGACCTGCTAGGACTATGACGGGTGCCGGCAGTCGCCGAAAAAAATTGCGTAAGTGGGACAGGCCCTTTTCAACTTAACGGTATGAACATTCAATTTATCAAGTTTAGGTGACTCACCCACAGACCCCCTTTCCCACCCCCTTTTTTCCCCTCTCTTCCCTGTATGATGCACACAAACTTCTCCCTTCCCCCTTCCCCCCTTTCCCCTTCCACCGACATTCCTTCCTCTGGGCTTCGCAATTCACATATCGTCTACCCTTAGCTCACGCTTTTTATCTCTTTACTGATGAAGATTTCCATTCAGTGTTGATTTGATCTACAGACGGGTCAGGTTTCTCCTTCATTTTCTCAGATGGTCTCAGCCTCCATCAAGAGAGAATGCCATCTGCTCCGAGATCAAGTTGATGCTCAACGCTGCCGGAATTGACAGGTCTAGTCTCAACCCATATTCTATCAAGGGTACAGCTGTCACTAATCTACAAAATAGGAATTGGTCTTTAACCCATCTTCTTTGCTGCCAGGTGGTGAGAGACTCTCATGTATCACAGATTTAATAGCATTCATCCATCAAAAATATATGCAGAAGTTTGTCAAACTGGCAATGATGTACATTTAGAAACATAGAAATATAAGTGCAGGAGTAGGCCATTCAGCCCTTCGAGCCATTCAATATGATTATGGCTGATCATCTAAAATCAGCACCCCATTCCTGCTTTTTACCCATATCCCTTGATGCCTTAAGCGCTAAGAGCTAAATCTCTTTCTTTGAATAGTTCTTTTGACCCAACTAGTATTCCAATCTCTTTTTGGAATATATTGATCAATTTCCCTGCAAAGCAAATATTGCAAATTCTTATTTGAATTCACCATGGAACCTGGCAAGAATAATTCACATGATATTTTACATAATTAATTTGTCCATATATTAAAGTATTGGATAGAGAAGGTAAAACAAAACATTTAAAGGAGCAGATTCTCTGTCTGAAGAAGGGTCTCGACCCGAAACGTCACCCATTCCTTTGCTCCATAGATTCTGCCTCACCCGCTGAGTTTCCCCAACTTTTTGTTTACCTTCGATTTTTCCAGCATCTGCAGTTCTTTCTTAAACAGATTCTCAGAACTGGCTAGACCGGTGGAGTTCCGAAAGTTTCTGTGCTGAGATCTCTGTTGCATATAAATGACTTGGATATAAATGTAGATGGGTTGGTTTGTAAATTTGCAGATGATACCAAGATTGTATGGAGTTGTGGACTATGGGGAAGGCAGTCAGAGCATGCAGTGGGGTACAGATCAGCTATATAAAAATTGCCAAAGGAATGGCAGGTGGAGTTTAATCCGAGCAAGTGTGAGATCCTGCACTGTGGAAGGTTGAATCTCAGAGTAAAGCAGGCAGTTAATGGCAATACCCTTAATAGCATTAATATGCAGCTAGATCTTAGAGTCCGTCCATAGCTTTCTGAAAGTGGTCACACAAGTAGATAGAGTGGAAGAGAAGGAGTGTGGTATGTTTTCCTTCATTAGTTGTGGCATTGTGTATAAAAGTCAAAAATTCATCATGCAGCTTCGTAGGACTTCAGTTAGGTTGTATTTTCACACCATACACTCCTTATCTCTGGGTTTCCCTCTCCCCTGACTCTCAGTCTGAAGAAGAGTCTCCCACCTAAAATGTCACCCATTCCTTCTATCCAGAGATGTTGCCAGTCCCGCTGAGTTACTCCAGAAATTTGTGTCTATCTTTGGTGTAAACCAATATCTGCAGTTCCTTCCTACACAGCACTTTGTTTAATTGCATCAAAATATTCACTCTCATATATCAGTATGCAGCAAGACCTAGTCAATGTTTAAGCATGAGCGGATACATGACAAATACATTTACACTACCCTACTAAGCAACGCCGGGCAATGACTGTTTCCAAAAAGATAGTCGAGACGCCCATCCCTGACATTCAGTGACATTACCATAGCTGCATCCCTCACCATCAATATTCTGGGGATCACTGCTGACCAGAAATTGGAGCAGTTTAGTTTAGTTTAGTTCATTTTGGAGGAAACAGGCCGTTTGGCCCACTGAATCCATGCCAACCACCGATCCCGACACATTAGCACTATCCTACACATACTAGGGGCAATTTACACTTTAACCAAGCCAATTAACCTACAAACCTGAACGTCTTTGAAGTGTGGGAGTAAACCGAAGATCTCAGAGAAAACCCACCTGGTCACGGGGAGAATATACAAACTCCGTACTGACAGCATCCATAGGCAGGATCGAACCCGGCTATCTCGCACTGCTAGCGTTGTAAGGCAGCAACTCTGCCGCCCATAATACATTGGCTAAAGAGGTCATAGACTGTGTCAAGTGATTCAACCCTTGCCTCTCCAAAGCCAGTTCACCATTTTCACAACACAAGTCAGTAATTTTGATATAATTCACTACATTGGCTGGATATTGTGGGTAGCCTTACATCATCTAAGACAATGCAGCTCACCTGAAGGACACTACATCCAGCATACTAAATATTTACTCCCATCAATACTGCCAGTCTACGACTGCAGAGTACACATTTGCAGAATACACTGTAAGGACTCACCAGACATATAACAATTGCACCCACTCCAATGAATGAACTTTGTGATCATGAAGGACAATGGGAGCAGGTGCATGCAAATGCCACCAGTAGATTCCTCCTTTAACCAAGGAACATTTTAACGTAAAAACATCATCATTCCTTTATTCATGCTAGGTCTAAATCCTCAAATCCTGCTCAACTGGTTCAGTTTGTTTAGTTTAGTTCAGTTTAATTTATTGTCACATGTACCAAGGTACAGTGAAAAGCTTTTGTTATGTGCTAACCAGTCAGCAGAAAGAAAATACATGATTACAATCGATCCATTTACAGTGTAGATACATGATTAGGGAATAATGTTTAGTGCAAAGTAAAGCCAGCAAAGTTTGATCAAGGATAGTCTGAGGTTCATCCACCTGAGGTAGATAGTAGTTCAGCACTGCTCTCTGGTTACAGTAGGATGAAAACAGCTGCAGTTCATTAATAAATATACTCACCTCCCAACCATATCTCTCAAACACTTTTATGTTCAGTGTTCCAACCTAATTATCTTGTGGGGTGAATTAGTTTGAATTTTGACTTTAGATAATAGCGCATAGCCAGTTGTTGTGAGCTTATTTTATTTCTCTTTTTTAAGGCCAATGATAAGTTGAGATAAATTATCGAGGTTTCTTCAGCCACAGGAAATTAAAGTCATTGTGCTCCTTTCAAAATGGCGATGACCTAAGTCAGCAAAAGACAGAGACTATCTTTTCCAAACAAAAAAGAGCTGCTTCTTTTTTTAGTAAAGAAATACAAAGAGCAGTGTGTCAAGTTAAGGGTCTGTCCCACGCTCATGACCTAATTCACGACCTCTGCCGAGTTTGCCCTTGACTCATACTCGCAGCATGGTCGTCACAAGGAGGAGGAGGTCGAAGGAGGTCGTAGGTAGGTCGTAGCAGACCGTGATGTTAGTCGTAGGTACTCGTGGCATCAAGTAGGTTGGGGCTTTTTTCTAGCATGATGAAAAATGTCCACGAGTAAAAAAGGTTGTGAATTAGGTTGTGAAAGTGGGACAGGCCCTTTAGATGGGAAGTTGCTCGGGATGTAAATGGGTCATAATGTACCTGACTAACTGTGTTAGGACTAAGGATTCAATTAAAGATCCATTAATGGTGACACTGCAGTGTCTAAGAGTTGTAGGCTGCATATTCATAAACATTGAGCTCCCCTCTTAGAGAAGAGTCTTTGTGGAACAACTCACCTTAACACACCAATCGTTATAGAATTTGATTGCATAGTACCACAATTGTTATCATTCAGATCCAAAAGATAGCCTATTTTAGATATGATTGAACTAACTCTCAATATCTATCTCTATATGCTACTGGATATTGTGACGAACTTCAGCATATGTGTCTCCATAAGAGGCTAATTACCTGTCAGTAATTTGAAATGTTAGTTCACAAAGCAGGAGTGTTTATTTGATTTAAATTGCCTCAATCAGCAAATGTAGTATGGCGCCTCTTGAAACACCCTTAATTATGTGCATCATCAAACTTTTTGCCAGCATAGCACATGGCTTAATCTCCACATCCATACTAAATTGATATGGGTTTATCTGACCATCCAGCACTCTGTCTGAACTTGTTAATGAAGACAATAGATGAGTTCTATCGAAAAATAATCTAATATCAAACCAGGGGTTGTTATATTAACCCTCAAAGTTCATACTATCTTCCCGCGTGGAGGCAAATAACTTGGAAATAAACGTCAGCTTAAACACATAGACAATAGACAGTAGACAATAGGTGCAGGAATAGGCCATTCGACTCATCGAGCCAGCACCGCCATTCAATGTGATCATGGCTGATCATCCCCATTCAGTACCCCGTTCCTGCCTTCTCCCCATATCCCCTGACTCCGCATTTTTAAGAGCCCCATCTAGCTCTCCCTTGAAAGCATCCAGAGAAGCCGCGTTCACATGGGTTCTCTGAGGCAGAGAATTCCACACTCACCACTCTCTGTGTTTCCTCGTCTCCATTCTAAATGTCTTACTCCTTATGCTTAAACTGTGGCTCCTGGTTCTGGACTCCCCCAACATCGGGAACATGTTTCCTGCCTCTAGCGTGTCCAAACCGTTAACGATCTTGTATGTTTCAATGAGATCCACTCTCATCCTTCTAAACAAGGTCAGCTACTCCAATCTCTCAGCATATTCAATCCCGCCATCCCGGGAATTAACCTTATATACCTACGCTGCACTCCCTAAATAGCAAGAATGTCCTTCCTCAAATTATGGGACCAAAACTGCAAACAATACTCCAGGTATGGACTCACTAGGGCTCTGTACAACTGCAGAATGATCTCTTTGCTCCTATATTAAGGCCAACATGCCATTCACTTTCTTCACTGCCTGCTGTAGCTGTATGCTTACTTTCATAGACATCTGACTTTAGACTTTAGAGGTATAGTGGGGAAACAGGCCCTCCGGTCCATTGAGTCTGCACAGACTCAATGGGCCGGAAACTGACAATATTCTACACACCAGGGACATATTTTTTAATTAATTTAACCGGTTAATTAACAAATTGTATGTCTTTGGAGTGTGCCTGCCATCATGGAAAATGGCACCATTACTGCTTGGCTGGAGGAGTGGTCCTTACAGATTGAACAATGTAACAAATGCTTAGGAGTAGGAACCCAGTCTGTGTCTTTCATGAGAAAGTCACCCAATAAAGCTACGGAAAGGCCTAATGAACCACCATGGCCTAAAAATCTTTCAGGCGAGAATGAAATGCTCGGAGAAAGAGAAAGAGGTGCAGCCCACAGGCCTTGAACCTGGAGTAGGAACATGGAGCAAAAGCGGCTATTCCTAGGTTAAATTCACATTTACTTTAGGAAAGCACTGCAGATGCTGGTTTAAATCGAAGATAGACACAAAATGCAGGACAGGCAGCACCTCTGGAGCGAAGGAATGGGTGACGTTTCAGGTCGAGCCCCTTCTACAGGTGATGTCAGGGGACAAAAGATATATCGTAGTTGGCCAGAGATGTTGTCTATCCCGTTGAGTTACTCCAGCATTTTGTGTTTACCTCGCATTTAGTTTATTTCACCTTAGGGATGCAGGGTGGAAACAGGCCATTTTATCTAGGCCATCCGGAAACAGGTGCTCTTTTAGAAAGGAGCTGAGGAGAAAACTTTGTACTCAGGGGGTAGTTAATCTGTGGAACTCATTGCCAAAGAGGGCTGTGGAGGCCGTCAGTGGATACTTTTAAGACAGAGATAGACAAATTCTTGATTAGAATGGGTGTTAAGGATTATGGGGAGAAGGCAGGAAAATGGGATTAGGAGGCAGATAGCTGCCATGATTGAATGGTGGAGTAGACTCCATGGGCTGAATGGAGCCCATGGGCTTAATGGACTCCATGGGCTGAATACTACCACACCTGGGCCAGTCTGACCATATGTCCGTGCTCTTAATTCCTGCATATGCCCCCCTCAGGAAAACTGCTCCTACTATTACAAAGACCATCACAACCTGGCCTGATGGTGCTTCCCAGCAGCTGCAGGACTGTTTCGACAGGACCAACTGGAAGGTGTTTGAAAACCGGGACCTGGAGGTGTTCACAGACAGTGGACTGTGTTACATTAAAAACTGCATGGACACGGTCACAGTGGACAAACGCATCCGGGTCTACCCCAACCAGAAGCCCTGGATGACCCGGGAGGTCCAGCGGCTGTTGAAAGAGAGGAACACCGCTTTTAGGTCTGGCGATAGGGCTTTATACAGCACGGCCCGAGCTAACCTGAAGAGAGGCATCAGAGAGGCCAAATCAAATTACAGGAGGAAGATAGAGGACCACCTGGACAGTAATAACAGCAGGCAGGTGTGGCAGGGGATCCAGTATCTCACCAACTATAAGACCAACCTTGGAGCTGTTGAAGGTGACGCCTCGCTGGCAGAGGAGCTGAACCACTTCTTTGCTCGCTTTGAAGTGGAGCCACCCGAGACAGCCACATCACAGCACATGGTCCACAGCAGCCTAACCCTCAAGATAGAGGAGCATGAGGTGAGGCGTATGCTGCGGGCCATCAATCCAAGGAAGGCTACTGGACCTGACGGCGTCTCTGGACGCGTGTTGAAGGACTGCGCAGACCAGCTGGTTGGAGTCTGGACGAGGATTTTTAACCAGTCCCTGGCACAGTCCACTGTTCCACCCTGTCTGAAGTCCTCCACCATAGTCCCCTTGCCCAAAAAAACCAACATCTCCAGCCTCAACGACTACCGGCCAGTCGCACTCACACCAGTGGTGATGAAGTGTTTTGAAAAACTGGTCCGGGATCATATCACATCACTCCTGCCCCGAAGCTTTGACCCCCACCAGTTTGCGTACAGAGCAAATAGATCTACAGAGGACGCTGTAGCCACAGCTCTCCATGCGGCACTGTCTCACCTGGAGCAGCGGGGGAGCTACGTGTGGATGCTCTTTGTGGACTACAGTTCTGCTTTTAATACCATCCTTCCCCACAAACTGGTGGACAAACTGGGGGACTTGGGACTTCCACACTCCACCTGTACGTGGATAAATAGCTTCCTGTCGGGTCGCAGCCAGAGAGTCAGAGTGGGCCATCATACATCCACGGCCCTCAGCCTCAGTACCGGCTCTCCACAGGGCTGCATACTGAGCCCCCTGCTCTACACCATCTACATACATGACTGCACCCCCGCCCACCACAGCAACACCATTGTCAAATTTGCGGATGACACTACGGTGGTGGGACTCATCTCCGGGGGGGACGAGTACGCCTACCGGGATGAGGTGGAGCAGCTGACGGTGTGGTGTGAAGAAAATAACCTGCTCCTCAACATCTTAAAGACAAAGGAAGTAATAATAGACTTCAGGAAGAATAAAACGGACATGGTACCATTGACTATCAGAGGGGACTGTGTAGAGAGGGTGGCGGATTTCCACTTCCTGGGAATCCTTATTGAGGAGGACCTGACGTGGGGCGTGAACACCACTGCGCTGCTTAAAAAGGTCCAGCAGAGACTGCACTTCCTGAGGGTGCTCAGGAAGAACAACATCACTCAGAGACTGCTGCTGTCCTTTTATCGGTGCTCCATTGAGAGCATACTAACATACTGTGTATGCGTGTGGTACACCAGCTGCACAGCGGCTCAGAGGAAAGCGCTCCAGAGGGCCATTGACAACGCCCAGAGGATTGTCGGCTGCCCTCTCCTTACCTTGGAGGACTTACACAGTTCCCGCTGCACCAAAAAATCCCAGAGTATCATAAAGGACATTTCCCACCCCGGACACTCCCTGTTTGAACTGTTGCCGTCAGGCAGACGGTACAGATCTACAAGGACAAGGACGAACAGACTAAAAAACAGTTTTTACCCCACTGCTATAAAAGCACTAAATGTAGCTGCCAAGGAACGCAGGGGCGAGACATACTAAGGGACTGTGGTACACTGTGAAATCGACAGAAGGATGGAGGGTTGGGTGTTTATGCGTGATATTTTTGTGATATTTATTTTAGTTGTTTATCTTTTAATATTTTACCTTGTATGTATCGTTAGCTTTTAGAAATGTTTGAATGGTGCACTGACTGGCTGACATTTTTAAATTTCGTTGTACATGGTTCATGTTACAATGACAATAAAGAAACTATTCTATTCTATTCTATTCTAAGTCTACTCCTATAACTTGCAACTTGTGAACTTGTCAACAGGCCATTCAGCTCACAGAGTCCACATAAACCATCGATTACCTTTACACCAGTTCTATCTGACATATTAGGGACAATTTACATAAACCAATTAACCTACAAACATGCACAGCTTTGAAATGTGGGAGGATGCGGGAGCATACAGGGAAAACCCATGCGATTTCAGGGGCAATGTACAAACTCTATACAGACAGCAGCCATAGTCAGGATCTAATCCGTGTTTCTGCCACTGTCTTTGTTCTGCCTCTGCACTAAAGGCAGAAACTCTACCCCTGCACCCCATGTAAGATTATTCCATATCAGGAGATTAGATATTATTTGAAAAACTAGAATCTAACTGGGATAGGTGAACAAAGAGCTCTGGGAGTACAATTGCACAATTCCTCGATATTTTGCTCTTTAGATAATTAATCGAGTCACTTTTTCTTTCGAGGACTCAAATTTTATTCACCTTTATACTACATAGTGTCGCCTCTGGCACCTTGTCATTCATTGTAAGTAGCCACTCAATTTAATTAAATTATGCAGATGGATAGAACTGAAAACTGTGCCATGTTAATATCACCTCGTAGTTCATCCATACATGGTTTAAGTGTATATTTCAGGTAGACATTATAATATGAGTGTAATGAAGAGGGAGCAAGAAGAAATTGAGTATGATTCTAGAACTTTGAGGTTACATACATCAAGAAAAAACAGTATAGTTTAATTCTGAAAAGTGGGTGACCTAATAAAAATCTTTACATTTATGGGAAGTTAAATGTGGGGAAGAGCAGTGCTGGAGGTCATCAATATGAGCCATCAAAGCAGAATTGAATTGGGATTTTAAAATAGCTATTTTTCCAGAGGGTGATGGGAATGTGCTGCTGGAAATTGCATTGACGTATTTCAGTCAGATGTCGGTGAGCATTTGAGAAGATGTGAATAACATAGAAATTAGGTGCAGGAGTAGGCCATTCAGCCCTTCGAGCCTGCAGAATAAAGGATACAATTGATTAAATTAGGTGGTAAAGATGTGAAAAGATCCACATGCATGACAACACCAGTAGAAATCAACTGGCACAAAGCCTCAAGAGATTCAAGAGTGTGTTATTGTCATTTGTACTAGAAAGGAACAATAAAATTCTTACTTGCAGCAGCAGCAGCAGCAGCACAACAGCTGTGTGGAACCTGCTAAGAAACTTAGTTTCTTCACTGCGCTTTCTTTTTTTCAAAGCTTTCAAAAAGTTATTCCTACTGTCCTATTATTTTCACTTTTCTATGTCTTGAGCTAAGAAATATTTTTGAAAGGAGTCAAAGCAAGGGATAATAAATGAAAACTAATGTCATAATTTCAGCAATTTAAAAAAAACAATGGTCGTCGAGTAATGAGCAGCACGATTAAACTGTAATTCCTGGGGAAATCTGATGAGGTCAACATTTAGCTTGCAGGGCCGAAGGTACATGTGTAAATTATTGTAAGAAAACATATTGCATTGCATTCAGATGTTTCTGAGACTTCAGTTAAATAATATTTTGGGATTATTTTAAACTAACTTAGCCTGTTTGGGAACAACACTGCCCAAAACAACAAGAAATTGAAGAGTTGTAGATATAGCACAGTCCATCATACAGGTCAGCTATCCCACCATTGACTACATCTCTACTTCATGCTGCCTTGTAAATTCATTCAATATAATCAATGACTTGTTCCACCCCAGTCATCCCTTCTTCTCCCTGCTCGCGTGTGGCAGAAGGTACGGAAGCTGGAAAATACGCACCACAGGGCCAAGGAACAGCTTTTTTCCCTCTGTTATCAGGTTTTTGAAAGCTCCTTCCATAAGCTAGTTAGATTCATATCTCTCCCATTGTGGACATTGGACTTTGTGTAGGAAGTGATGCACCACAATGCTGGGAACTATATTCTGAATCTCTATCTTCTTGTTCTTTCTATTTTACTTGAGTTTGACTTGATTGGATTCATGAATGGTATTTGCCCAAGCCAACCAAAGATGCCCCATCTACACTAGACCCACGAGCTACGTCTGCAACCACAAACAAATGAGATCCAACTGAGATCCACCAGGGATGCCTCCATTGTGCATGGAATTTGCTGGAATGTGGTTGGATTTATCCATTACAATCCATTCATCCATTCATCCATTACACTAAATACTGTTGCAAAGAACTTTGAATAGATTGTTTAGAAGGTGTTTACATGTTGTTTTGGTTTCAGTGACTGACCGCAATAAACAAATGAAAGTAATTGCATTCCCTACCCAATAAGAGTAGATATTTTTTCGAATTTTGTTCAGTACATTGAATAAGAACCTGATGTACCTGGTGAACTTTCAGTTTAATTTTGTTTATTTGGAGATGCTGTCTTTTACCCACCATCCAACAACTTGTTTTCTTTCACATGACCCACTTCTATTCTTTTCAGAGAAAACTTTGAAGATTTGATGTAGTCTGGAGCAGGACATAGGGTATAGTGCCAAATGACTGAATGGGGAAATAATGAAAGAGAAGAGACAACTAAAGCCAAAACTAATTTCCGTTCTATGTTTTCTTCTTGCCCTTACAATGACTCTCTTGCCATCGGCTTTGAACATATTGGAGCACAAAAAGAATACAGCCATTTAAGGAAAATTGAAAACAATTTAATCTATAACGGCCGATATTATCTTTTTTTTTTGCAGAAAAGGGTTAAACAGCTCTTGTGATGATTGTGATGATGTCTACTTAAATTATGGCAGGTGATTTTGTGAAATCTCTTTGTGGAATAAAATAAAACCAGCTAATAATAATGCGCCTTTCACACTTTTCTAGTCAGAATTGTCAGATTTGTCAGATTAAAAAAAATGGATGAAACTATTAAATCCAGCTGCAGTTTTGCAAACTTTCTCTGCAATGATTGTTACAGTGCAATGATGACTTTTCCCACAAGCTTCGTTGATGTTAAAATCAAGCTCAAGGTCTAAACTTTCTTCAAGTTTTCAGAACTGCAGAGCAGGAAGGAACTGCAGATGCTGGTTTAAACCGAAGATAGACATGAAACACTGGAGTAACTCAATGGATCAGACAGCATCTCTTGGTCAGAGAGCATCTTTTTCATTCTGAAGAAAGGTCTTGACCTGAAACATTACCTATTCCTTTTCTCCATAGACGTTGAGTTCCTCCAGCTTTTTGTGAGTATCCCAGAGTAATTGTATTGAATTCAGTGAAACCCATGGATGCTAGATTTTTGATACCCAATCCATTTTTTTGTTTTCCATCCTAGATATCACATAGACATCAGGCATTCCTTTCTGCAGCAAGCTTGTCTTTTGGGGTATTTATCGGTTTAATGCTCTTTGCCTTAGCTCTTGCAGAATCCACTTGATCAATCCTCTCTCCATTGCAGTCTACCAAAAACAGTTGGCTTGGACAATGAGGCTCTAAGAAAAATCTCTAATAAAAAGGGAGATCACACTGCAAGTAAGCATTGCCTGCATAAGTGCAGACCAGGTTAATGTCAGTGTTATTTGACTGTTAATGCCCATTTATCTAACTCTTGAATATCGCTAACTTTTCATTGTATGACTAAAAATGGGAAACATTATGTTTTAGGATTGTCACATTTGCAACTAGTTTACACCCTGTGATCAATCCTATAGCTCCTTCTCAGGTATTGGTTTTGGTTTCATGATCTTTAATGGGATAGGCCTGGGCAGCAGAAAAACAAGATTACATGTAATACCTTTAACTTCCCTCCCCATTCCTATAATGACCTTTCTATCCTAGGCCTCCTCCATTGCCAGTGAGGCCACTCACTAAATAGAGGAATAGCACCTCATGTTTTATTTGGGTAGCTTGCAACCCAACGGTATGAACACTGAATTATCCAATTTTAGGTAAGTTCTACAAACACCTCCCTCCCCCCTCCCCTCCCTCCTGCCACTAAAAGCTCATTAACCAGTTTCACATTGCACAACTATGTATCCCTCATGGGCTCACATGTGTCTCTATCCAAAAATTGGCCTAACAGGGCCTATCCTTGCCCTAGTCATTTGTTGCCAGCAATGATTTGTCCCTTTTTCTCCACTTAGAATTTTTTCCTCACTCTTTCTATTATAACCAGTATGAAAAAGGGTCCCGGCCCGAAATGTCACCTATCCATTTTCTTCAGAGATGCTGCCTGATCTGATGAGTTGCTTCAGCTATTTTGTGTCTATCTTTAAAAAAGAAGAGATTATTCTTGATTTGTGAGTGGTATTTGTTTTTGTGCGCCCACTGAACGGCAATGCATTAAGTAAAGCCCTCCCCCAAAGCGGGGTGTCACCATGTACAATCACTTTAAAGGCAAATTAACTGCTGTGGATCTGGTAAAAAAAATATTAACATGTAAATGAGCAGGAAGCAATTGTGAGATAGGACGTTTTAGCCCATTAATATTGGAATATTTCAATATATACAGTGTAACTATACAATTAGTCCATAGTGCATTGGAAAATCTATGTGTCATTTAAAATATCTGTCATGTCTGTCATGCATTAATCTAACAGCCTAGGGGAATCATTTCCAGATTTAATTTTTCTTCATGGTCTGACTGTTAATTTGTGTCTCTGTCTCTAACAGGTGGTTTGACAGTGGGATTGTACATGTTGTGATACACAATGGCTCACATTTTTGTGATCCTCGAGTCTCACCTGTTGCCACAGATTCCCCTGTCCGTACCTCTCACTATAGAGTTAACTTAAATATTTTCCCCTTCACCTTGAAACTGGTCCTCAATTCCCCTACTCTGGGCAAGATCCTCTGTGCATCTACCAGATCTATTCCTCTCATGATTTTGTATACCTCTATAAGATCTCCCCTCATCCTCCTGCACTCCATGGAATAGATACCCAGCCTACTAACCTCCCCCTATAGCTCATACCCTCTAGTCCTGGTAACATCATCGTAAATCTTTTCTGAACCCTTTCAAGCTTGCCAATATCTTTCCTATAGCATGGTTCCAACAACTGAACACAATATACTAAATGTAGTCTCACCAACGTCTTCTATAAATGCAACATGACCTCCCAACTCTCAATAATCTTACTGATGAAGTCCAATGTGCCAAAAGCCTTTTTGACCACCTTATCTACCTGCGACCCGACCATCAAGGAAGCATGTACCTGTACTCCTAGATCCCTCTGCTCTACAACACTACCCAGAGGCCTACCATTTACTGTGTAGGTCCTGCCTTTATTCAACGTCCCAAAATGCAACACCTCACACTTCTCTGTGTTAAATTCCATCAACCATTCCTCCGCCCACATGGCCAATCGATCCCGATCCTGCTGCAATCGTTCACAACCATCTTCACTATCTGCAAAACCACTAACTTTTGTATCATCAGCAAACTTGCTAATCTTGCCCTGTATATTCTGATCCAAATCATTGATGTAGATGTCAAACAGTAATGGGCCCAGCGCTGAATCATGAGGCACACCACTAGTCACAGGCATCCAGTCTGAGAAGCAGCCTTCCACCATGCTTCCTTCCATGGAATCAATTTGCTATCCATTCATCTATCTCTCCTTGGATCCCATGCGATCTAACCTTCCAGAGCAGTCTACCATGTGGAACCTTGTTGAACACAGTACTGAGGTCCATGTACACAACATCTACAGCTCTGCCCCCATCAACCTTTTTGGTCAAGTCTTCAAAAAAATCAATCAGATTTGTGAGACACAACCTCCCACAAGGAGAGCGTAGTTACTGGATTGTGTCTCACAACCTCCCACAAGGAGGCATAGTTAGTGGATATTTTTAAAGCAGAAATAGATAGATTCTTGATTAGTATGGGTGTCAGAGGTGATGGGGAGAAGTCAGCAGAATTTGGTTAGATATAGAGATTAGTCATGATTGAATGGCGGTGTAGACTTGATGGGCCGAATGGCCTAATTCTTTTCCTATCACATGATCTTATGATGCCCATGTTGTGAATAATCGTGGCCATTTGCCAATTAAGTTGCCTTTTAATGATTGTCATCTGAGAAGCTTGTCATCTTTATCTTTGGCTTCACGACTTCATGCTCCCAATAGTTAGTTAGTTACGCATGGTTAGAAAATCGTTGTTGCAATAACCATATATAACCATATAACAATTACAGCACGGAAACAGGCCATCTCGGCCCAATAGTTGCCGAGTTTCCCCTTACCTGCTGCACTGGTTAGAAATTCCCTTTCATCCATTGCCTATCCATATTGTGACCAATGAACCTGCCCACCACCACTTCCACTGGTAGCTCATTCCATCCCAGTACCACTCTTTGAGTGAAGAAGTTCCCCCTCATTACCCCTAAACTTCTGTCCCTTAATTCTGAAGTCATGTCCTCTTTGTTTGAATCTTCCCTATTCTCAAAGGGAAAAGCTTGTCCACATCAACTCTGTCTATTGGACATGCTCGATGCAGGAAAAATGTTCTGATCAGGTCCCCCCTTAACCTTCTGCGCTCCAGAGAATAAAGACCTAACTTATTCAACCTATCTCTTGTTGAAACCCAGGCAACATTGGGGTAGTCCAGAACTAGGGACCAAAATTGTCACCACAATTTAAGAATAAGGGGTTTTAGGCCCCATTTTGGCTCTGAGATGAGGAAAAAAGCTTTCTTTACCACCTTTATCACCCCTTCAAGAGAGTTGTGAATCTGTGGAAATTCCCTACCATCATTGCCAGTGGAGGCAAAATCATTGGATGTTTTCAAGAGTGAATTAGATTTAGCTCTTTGGGCTAACGGAATTAAGAGGTATGGGGAAAAAGCAGGATCAGGATACTGATTTTGGAAGATCAGCCATGATCATATTGAATGGCAGTGCTGGCTCAAAGGATACTCCTGCATCTATTTTCTGTGTTTCTATGTTGAAGCGCAGTTTGGAAGTCCAGGAGAGATGAATCATGGAATGATTATCTGCTATCCACATTACTGAGCACCGTGCCATTCTCCCCAAGTATTACCTGTCAGATTACAGTTATGTAAAGTCAGTACTTCTTTTACTTTGAACCTATAGTATCCATAGCTAACACCCTTTTCCCTCCCACATAATTCAATATCCTTCTCCTTGTGAGCTAAGGTTAATAAATAATCATGGATTTTTATATCTTATGGAAACATATTTTTTTTATATTTCCCAATTCCCCAAAAATGGGTCACAATTTAAGATAAGGGGTAGGCCATTTTGGACTGAGATGAGGAAAAACCTGCATTCAAAATCAATCTCCATATCATTGAACTTGCTACAATCTCAGAGGAAATCACAACAGTTTAATAATATAAATGAAATTACTAGTCTAGGGAAGTCACTTAAATATGTACCATGCCAGCACCTGGGAGATGTTCTGGCTCAGTTCCTTATGCAAGCCTTCCATGGAGTTTGAACAGCGTCCTATACAGTATGTTAAAAGTTTTGCAGAATTAGAATTGGATGGGCTCTATGTTGAAAAATGGCAGAGAACCACAAGAACCATTAAAGATTCTTCCAATATGATCTTGCGAGACTGCTTAATTATAGATATAATTGCTTAATTATAGCAATAGTATCCAATTTATGTTTTAAGTGCTCTCCGCAGGCTTCCTGAAACTCATTGTAAAAGTGGGTTACTTGAACTAAGCCATTTTTGAGGGTCAATCTATTACATAGACATTTGGAACGACACACTCCATGCTATATCATCAGTGCTCACAGCTGCTTCCTCACATACTGTTTGGAAATGATGTGCATAGTTCCCTTTCTGACATACAACTCCACAATCTTTCAAGGTTTGAACTATTTGATCATAATGAATGCACTTATGTCACCATAGGATGCATACCTCTCCACAGTCTAACTCTCTGATATATCCCTCCTTAATGTCCCCCCCTCCACTGTTTCAGTCTCTGCTCTCTCTCACCCAGCTACACTCTCTCTGCTACCTCCCTCCCCACTGCTCTCTTAACTTCGCTGCCTGCCTATCTGCTTCCTCCATCCTGGCTGAAGCCTCCTTATCTGCTCTCTCCCTCTCACCTATCCTCCTTTGTGCTGCCTCTGTCTCTGATACCTGCTTCTCTAGCGCCTCCCCTTGCACTTTTCCTTTCCACTACCTCTATCCCCGCCACCTTGCTCTCCACTGCTCCCTTTCTACCGCTCCCTTCTCACTGTTTCCTCTCCACGACTGACAGTCCACTATCTTCTCTCTGAAACCTTCCTCTTCTCTCTCTCCCTCTTTGCAACCTCTCTCCCTGCAGCTACTGGTTCAGTGGTTTGCCTCTTCTGCAGCTGCTGGTTCTGCTTCTTATGTTTCTGCATTCAATTCATCTATTCTTCAACTTTTTCGTAAGTTCATAAGTTCTAGGCGCAGAATTAAGCCATTTGGCCCATCGTCTACTCTGCCATTCAATCATGACTGATCTATCATTCCCTCTCAACACCATTCTCCTGCCTTCTCCCCATAACCCCTGACACCCTTACTAATCAAGAATCTGTCAATCTGCACCATAAAAATATCCATTGAACTGGATTCCACAGCGTCTCTGTGGAATTGATTGCCACCTTAAAAATATCCATTGACTTAGCCTCCACAATCTTCTGTGGCAATGAATTCCATAGATTCATCTCCCACTGACTAAAGAAATTGCTCCTCATCTCCTTGCTAATGGTACGTTCTTCTAGTGGAAACATCCTCTCCACATTCACTCTATCCAGGCCTTTCAATATTTGGTAGCTTTTGTCCTGTCCAAGCATTGCAGTACCTGGAACCCGCATTCAATTCTGACTATGGGTGCGGTCTGTACGTAGTTTGTACATTTTTCCCGTGACCGCGTGGATTTTCTGCGAGATCTTCGGTTTCCTCTCACACGCGAAAGACGTACAGGTTTGAAAGTTAATTGGCTTGGTATCAATGTAAATTGTCCCTAGTGTGTGTAGAAAGATAGTGTTAATGTTCGGGGATTGTTGGTTGGTGCAAAGAAGGTGGGCCGAAGGGCCCGTTTCCACGCTGTATCTCTAATCTAAACATAAATGGCAAAATAGTGATCTGAAAGATTATACACTAAAGTGAAACTTCCAAAACATAAAAAAGTCAACCTTCAGCAAAATTATTGTGAATCTGCTTTTACCATCACTAGAGAAGAAAGCAGTTCTGAATACTGAGTAAAGGTTAAATCTTTAACCTTAGTAAAGTTTAAATCTGATCCCCAACCCTACATCCAATTGCTATTCTATTCTTGCCTTGATTCTTTTGTGTTTCCGGAGGTCCGGGAATCTAATGGACCACTCATTGAATTAAATCTGATCAATGTTGTTTTATTAACCAATTAGTTCATTTTAGTTTAGTTTAGTTTAGAGAGGAAACATGCCCTTCGGCCCACCGAGTCCACACCAACCAGCGATCCCCGCACATTAACACAAGCCTACACACGCAAGGGACAATCTACACTTATACCAAGTGTGCAAACCCAAGCCACAAACCTACAAACCTGTACATCTTTGGAGTGTGAGAGGAAACCGAAGATCTCTGAGAAAACCCATGCGGTCACGGGGATAAAAACATAGAAACATAGAAAATAGGTGCAGGAGTAGGCCATACGGCCCTTCGAGCCTGCACCGCCATTCAATATGATCATGGCTGATCATCCAACTCAGTATCCTGTACCTGCTTTCTCTCCATACCCCCTGATCCCTTTAGCCACAAGGGCCACATCTAACTCCCTCTTAAATATAGCCAATGAACTGGCCTCAACTACCTTCTGTGGCAGATAATTCCAGAGATTCACCACTCTCTGCGTGAAAAATGTTTTTATCATCTCAGTCCTAAAAGATTTCCCCTTTATCCTTAAACTGTGACCCCTTGTTCTGGACTTCCCCAACATCGGGAACAATCTTCCAGCATCTAGCCTGTCCAACCCCTTAAGAATTTTGTAAGTTTCTATAACATTTACGTACAAACTCTGTACAGACAGCATCCGTAGTCAGTATCAAACCCGGTTCTTCAGCCAATATTTGCAACCTAAGCATGGATGAGTTGTGTGGATGCAGCCAAATTCTGGGGACACCAACATTCTTCAGCTTTCATAATAATGGTGATCGTAATTTCCTCCAGATGCAGGAGAGTGTGTTAATGGAGGGGAACTAATTGGGCCTCAGAAGAATATCAAAGAAGAAATAAAGGCCTGAGGCCTTCCTGATGAAGAATGGAGATGGAAAAAGTCTGAACGCCCTTGGTAAAAATGAATGATAGGATCAAGGAATCGGAAGTTATTGAAGTGGTGAATATCGTGTGAGGTGTCCTGATGTTGGTGTGAAGGGACTGGACAAGAGGGGACAAGATAGAATTGAGATACAATTTTAAGGTGTGGACATGATCTGTTAAGCAGAAGGGAGTGTTATTCTGAAAAAAAAAGATTCTAACCCAAAACACTGTGTTTGTCCATTTCTCTTCACAGATGCTACCTGAACTCCAGAGTTGCTTCAGCAATTTGTTTTAATTTTTGGCTCAGGATTCCAGCATCTGCAGTCTCTTGTGTCTCCATGTCATAATATGGGGCAGGCTGTGTAGATCATTTATTATAGTCATTGGCTCAGAGAGGTATAGTAGAAAAAACTGATCCTTTAGTCCATCATGTCATTTACCAACACTTGGTTAATAGCCTACTGCCTTGGCAATTCAATTGCTCATCCAGAAGCTACTTAAATGTTGTCAGTGTTTCTGCCTCCAACCGTGTCTGAAGTTGCACATTTAAGATTGCAACCACCTCCGGATGAATAGAATTCTTCCCCAGATACCCTCTTACTCTGTACCTGAAACCCATGCCCTCAGTTGTGAGACATCTCTGCCATGGGAAAAAGTGTCTTACTATCCACCCTATTTATGACTTTCATACTTTTGTACACATCGATCAGGCCCCCTTTCCAGGGTAAAAAAAAAGAGCAGTTGGAGTAACTCAATAGGTCAGGTAGCATCAGTGGATGGAAACTGACAGTCGACATTCCGACTCGAAACACTTAAACTAGACGTCATCCTCCCACAGATGCCGCCTGACCCGTTGAGTTCCTCAATCTGCTCTACTTTTGTTTCGACAAAAAATTGTATTCTCTTGTGCCCACCTCTGGCTCTTCAGCTCCAAGAAGAAAAAAAAAACTTTCTTACCCCTCAAAATAGCCCACTGTTTCCTGAGAGGATTGGCGAGAGAAGGACATCAACTGAGAATTATTTAGATTTCCAGAGTCCTGAAGAAGTAGCAGCTAGAGATATTGAACTAAGCCATATGCTTGTAGGAAAATACTAATGCATGACACTTTAATCCTGCTTTGAATGTGTAATAGAATTATTCTGAGGAAAGATTTGCAGCAGCAAACAAAATTGGGCTTCTAGCATTAATTTGGTATTAGAAGGAAATTTAGCCTATATGCATTGCCAATTCATTGCTATTTTCAAAAATCATACTGGCAGTATTGCCTATCCAGTCTTTGCTAACTGGATTGGCAATACTTCTTTTCGTATATTCTTTGCTGTGATCTGATTGAGTATAAATCTTTCTTTACTAGTAGTTTTACAATGTAATGATACTTAGCTTTGCACACAGGGCATGATTAATTAATTCACTCAGCACGTACCCAAACCTGCGCAAAGTTGATAAAGTGATTTCCTGTGCTTTTATTAAATTCAGCAAAACTGCTCTACCTTATCATTGATTTGTAATTTGCATAACTTATCTGATCCTAATGAGGTAGAATCATGGTATAAAATCATTAGAGCGCCAAAGAAGACAATTTGGTTCATTAAGTCTGTGCAATCATCTCATGAGCAATATAGACAATCTTCTTTTACCTATCTATTGTCTATCATTCCTCCATTACCTCTCCGTGGGCCTGCACGTTTCTCATGTTACCTGATCAGTTAACCAGAGGCCTGGACTAATAATACAGAAACTTGACTAATCTACAATTCGAAAGGGAGAAGGGTAGATCAGGGGTCTCAGTGTTGCAGTTGAATAAAGGGGACTATGGGGCCACGAGGGAGGAGCTGGCCAAAGTTGACTGGAAATATACACTAGTAAGGATGACAGTGGAACAAAAATGGCAGGTGTTTCTCGGAATAATACAGAAGGTGCAGGATCAGTCCATTCCTAGGAGGAAGAAAGATTCCAAGTGGAGAAAGGGATACCCATGGCTGAAAAGGGACGTCAGGGACAGTATAAAAATTAAATTAAAGCGAAGAAGTACAATGTAGTAAAGATGAGCGGGAAGCAAGAGGATTGGGTAATGTTTAAAGAGCAACAGAAGATAACCAAAAAGACATTACAGGGAGAAAAAAAAAAGATGAGGTACGAAGGTAAGCTAACCAAGAATAAATAGCAGGGTAGTAAAAGCTTCTTTAGGTATGTGAAGAGGAAAAAATTAGTTAAGACCAAAGTTGGACCTTTGAAGACCAAAAAAGGTGAATTTATTATGGGGAACAAGGAAATGGCAGATTAGTTGAACAGGTACTTTGGATCTGTCTTCACTAAGGAGGACAAAAACAATCTTTCTGATATAGTAGTGGCCAGAGGATCTAGGGTGGTGGAGGAACTGAAGGAAATCCACATTAGGCAGGAAATGGTGTTGGATAGACTGATGGGACTGAAGGCTAATAAATCCCCAGGGCCTGATGGTCTGCATCCCAGGGTACTTAAGGAAGTGGCTCTAGAAATCGTGGGTGCATTGGTGATAATTTTCCATTGTTCTATAGACTCAGGATCAGTTCCTGCGGATTGGAGGGTAGCTAATGTTATCCCACTTTTTAAGAAAGGCGGGAGAGAGAAAACAGGGAATTATAGACCCATGAGCCTGACACCGGTGGTGGGGAAGATGCTGGAGTCAATCATAAAAGATGAGATAGCCGAAAATTTGGATAGCAGTAACAGGATTGGTCCAAGTCAGCATGGATTTATGAAGGGGAAATCATGCTTGACTAATCTTCTGGAATTTTTTGAAGATGTAACTAGGAAAATGGACAAGGGAGAGGCAGCAGATGTTGTGTACCTGGACTTTCAAAAAGCATTTGATAAGGTCCCACATAGGAGATTAGTGGGCAAAATTAGGGCACATGGTATTGGGGGTAGATTGCTGACATGGATAGAGAAGTGGTTGGCAGACAGAAAACAAAGAGTAGGGATTAATGGGTCCCTTTCAGAATGGCGGGGGTGACGAGTGGGGCACCGCAAGGCTCGGTGCTGGGACCACAGCTATTTACAATATACATCAATGATTTGGATGAAGGGATTCAAAGTAACATTAGCAAATTTTCAGATGACACAAAGCTGGGTGGCAGAGTGAACTGTGAGGAGGATGCTATGAGAGTGTAGGGTGACATGGGCAGGTTGGGGGAGTGGGCAGATGCATGGCAGATGAAATTTAATGCGGATAAATGTGAGGTTATCCAATTTGGGAGCAAAGACAGGGAGGCAGATTACTATCTAAATGGCGTCAAGTAGGAAAAAGGGGTAGTACAACGGGATCAGGGGGGTCCTTGTACATCAGTCTATGAAAGTAAGCATGCAGGTACAGCAGGCAGTGAAGAAAGCGAATGGCATGTTGGCATTTGTAACAAAAATAATCAAATATAGGAGCTAAGAGGTCCTTCTGCAGTTGTACAGAGCCCTAGTGAGACCACACATGGAGTATTGTGTACAGTTTTGGTCCCCTAATTTGAGGAAGGACATTCTTGCTATTGAGGGAGTGCAGCGTAGGTTTACAAGGTTAATTCCCGGGATGGCGGGGCTGTCATATGCTGAGAGAATGGAGCAGCTAGGCTTGTACACTCTGGCGTTTAGAAGGATGAAGGGATCTCATTGAAACATATAAGATTGTTAAGGGCTTGAACACGCTAAAGGCAGGAAACATGTTCCCAATAGAATCATAGAAACATAGAAATTAGGTGCAGGAGTAGGTCATTCGGCCCTTCGAGCCTGCACTGCCATTCAATATGATCATGGCTGATCATCCAACTCAGTATCCCGTACCTGCCTTCTCTCCATACCCCCTGATCCCCTTAGCCACAAGGGCCACATCTAACTCCCTCTTAAGTATAGCCAATGAATTGGCCTCCACTACCCTCTGTGGCAGAGAGTTCCAGAGATTCACCACTCTCTGTGTGAAAAAATGTTCTTCTCATCTCGGTTTTAAAGAATTTCCCCCTTATCCTTAAGCTGTGACCCCTTGTCCTGGACTTCCCCAACATCGGGAACAATCTTCCTGCATCTAGCCTGTCCAACCCCTTAAGAATTTTGTAAGTTTCTATAAGATCCCCTCTCAATCTCCTAAATTCCAGAGAGTATAAACCAAGTCTATCCAGTCTTTCTTCATAAGACAGTCCTGACATCCCAGGAATCAGTCTGGTGAACCTTCTCTGCACTCCCTCTATGGCAATAATGTCCTTCCTCAGAATTGGAGACCAAAACTGTACGCAATACTGCAGGTGTGGTCCCACCAAGACCCTGTACAACTGCAGTAGAACCTCCCTGCTCCTATACTCAAATCCTTTTGCTATGAAATCTAACATATCATTCGCTTTCTTCACTGCCTGCTGCACCTGCATGCCTACTTTCAATGACTGGTGTACCATGCCACCCAGGTCTCGCTGCATCTCCCATTTTCCTAATCGGCCACCATTTAGATAATAGTCTGCTTTCCTGTTTTTGCCACCAAAATGGATAACCTCACATTTATCCACATTATACTGTATCTGCCAAACATTTGCCCACTCACCCAGCTTATCCAAGTCACCTTGCAGTCTCCTATCATCCTCCTCACAGTTAACACTGCCCCCCAGCTTAGTGTCATCCGCAAACTTGGATATATTGCCTTCAATTCTCTCATCCAGATCATTAATATATATGTTAAATAGCTGGGGTCACAGCACTGAGCCTTGCGGTACCCCACTAGTCACTGCCTGCCATTGTGAAAAGGACCCGTTTACTCCTACGCTTTGCTTCCTGTTTGCCAGCCAGTTCTCTATCCACATCAATACTGAACCCCCAATGCCGTGTGCTTTAGGTTTGTATACTAATCTTTTATGTGGGACCTTGTCGAAAGCCTTCTGGAAGTCCAGATACACCATATCCACTGGTTTTCCCCTATCCACGCTACTAGTTACATCCTCGAAAAATTCTATAAGACTCGTCAGACATGATTTACCTTTCGTATATCCATGCTGACTTTGTCCAATGATTTCACCACTTTCCAAATGTGCAGCTACCCCATCTTTAATAACTGACTCTAGCAGTTTCCCCACTACCAATGTTAGACTAACTGGTCTGTATTTCCCCGTTTTCTCTCTCCCTCCCTTCTTAAAAAGTGGGGTTACGTTTGCTATCCGCCAATCCTCAGGAACTACTCCAGAATCTAAAGAGTTTTGAAAGATTATTACTAATGCATCCACTATTTCTGGAGCTACTTCCTTAAGTACTCTGGGATGCAGCTTATCTGGCCCTGGGGATTTATCGGCCTTTAATCCATTCAATTTACCCAAGACCACTTCCCGGCTAACCTGGATTTCACTCAATTCCTCCAACTCCTTTGACCCGCGGTCCCCTGCCAATGTTGGGGGAGGCCACATTTTAAGAATAAGGAGTAAGTCATTTAGAACGGAGACAAGGAAACACTTTTTCTCACAGAGAGTAGTGAGTCTGTGGAATTCTCTGCCACAGACGGCGGTGGAGGCGTGTTCTTTGGATGCTTTCAAGACAGAGCTAGATGGGGTGCTTAAAAATAGTGCAGTCAGGGGATTTGGGGAGATGGCAGGAACGGGGTACTGATTGGGGATGATCAGCCATGATCTCATTGAATGGCGGTGCTGGCTCGAAGGGCTGAATGGCCTACTCCTGCACCTATTGTCTATTGTCTATTGTCTATTGACCTCATAACTACTCCTGCACTTGTGGAATTTAAACCTGGAAGAAACACCAGCAAATAGACTTGATAATGAATGTCACAAAAACTAGCACATTGCTGTATATCTGGTTAACTATTGTCTTCCTGGGGACGTAATCTGCTATCTCCCATATCAGTCTGAAGAAGGGTCCTGACCCAAAACATTGCCTATCCAGGTCCTCCAGAGATGCTACCTGACCTGCTGAGTTACTCCAGCTCTTTATGATCCATGTAGATTAAAGCACCTACAGTTGCCTGTGACTCCAATCTGCCATCTTTATCAAAGATTCCACAGTCACTTCAAGCAGTAGACATTTAAAATATCTTGTGAAATGATTTGACAATCTATTCGATTGTCACCACCATCTTCTCAAAGGATGATCACAGATGGACCATGAATCCTGGCCTTGCAAGCAATGACCAGATCCTCAAAAATATATCAAATTAAATTTGGTGAAGCTTGACTGATTAGTTCTTTCAAATCTTCATTTGCAATCTGCATCCTATTTCTGTCAAACTATATTCCGCATCTGCTTCTTTTTCGCTCTTGTGCTTCCCTGATGTACTTACATATGAAATGAGTTGCCTAGACACTATGCAAACAAAGTGTTTCAGTGTATCTCGGTGCATGTGACAATTGTAATAAACAGAACCAAAAATGTTTTGCACATCACATTGAACCTTTGTTTATTCACCCATCTACTGATGCAAATTAGTACTGTTTATTTATCCTAACTCAGCCCATCACAATTTCATTGCCCTCACTCTGTTAATTCTGGCCAGATTGGAGATGCCAGGACACTAAAATTGAATAAAGGCTTCTGGGCTGCTGGGCAATTTGGTCAATTAAATGTGCCTTCTGCAGAAATGGGATAAGCTGCAGAATGGTGCCAGCTTGTCTAGAGACTAGATACAAGTTGCAGGGAAAGAATGGGACATCTGCAGGTTTCTTACAATTAGGTGAAAATTGCATGAAATTGATTGGGTGAATACAAACCAGACATACACATTGCAAATATTGTTGCAAAGCTTTACTTTGCTAGTTGTTGATTGGGATAAGTGTTGAGCCTTCTGTGTTTCTTGAATATCCAGGCAAATGTGGCTATGTTTGCTTGCTTCCAGAAGCTCCGTTTGAATACAATGTATTGGTTACTGTATTATTGGGTTAGGGAAATGGCCATCATGTACTGCGTTAATCGATATCAGTTATTGGACTGTAAAGAGACCACCCCCATATGGTTCAGCCCCTCAAGGTTCGGGGACGTATAAAAGGTAGCTCCCACGAGGTCCTGTGTCGATCTTCTGGAAGGACGCATGAGACTGCATGAAATTTGGAGTGCCTCTGCTTGCACGATGCTAGAAGGGCTTGGCCAAGCAGATATAAAGATCAAACCCGCAGTGGTTAGGTATAGTTGTGGGGAACTGTTATTGTGTTTTTCCAAAATAAAGTTTAGATGCACAAATGCTTGAGTCGGTATTTTATTGACTGCAATTAGACTGGGGGGGAAGCTTAGAATTAGCTATTTACATTGGAGGCTCGTCCGGGTTCTCAACGGAACCCAAACATAAGTTTGCAATTAAGGGTGTTCTATTTTGATTGTGAGTGCAGAAATCGGCGCCACTGTGCAGTTTTCGTACTGATTTTCGGCATTTCATTAGACGGAGCAGATAGATCATTCGTTGGCATGGGAAAGGGTTCCAAGGAAATCGTAGAACAGAATCTAGCAAGCATGTAGGGGGGAGGGGGGGGGGGGGGGGGGGGGGGGGGGGGGGGGAGGTGGATAGCACATCCTTGGGTTAAGGGCCCATAAAACCAGGGTGGGGTTAGAGGCCCAAAACTTGGTCGAAGTTGGCAGACTGCAGCTGCTTAACGAGAGCCGAATGTGCATCCGGTCCCAGATTTGGTATCCGATTGGCGGAGTATTGGAATACAAATCTGGTTTACGGTGGTAAGCGGTGAAGCTTTTGACCTATCATTGCTGGGAGTGCTAATTGGAAAAGAGCATTATGAAAATCGGCATTGACTGCCAGTGCAAAGAGATTAGGCGCTGACACCCAGTGCCAAGCAAGTGTAAAGGAAATCCTTTTGAAGAGGTTGGAAGCCAAGCCTGTGTGAAGATATCTGAATCCCTCCCTGAAGTGATGGATGAGGAATCTCGTAAAGTCACTGGGCTCGGTGGCTAGAATATAGATTAGCTGGAAATACTCTAGTCCATTCGAGATTTCATTGGGCAATCTCATTTGAATTCGAGAGCCCGCGCGTGTGGAGCGGTACTCACCAAAACTAGTTGGTCTGAGAACGAGTTTAGATTTGCAGAACCAACTTTCCAAATACAGAATTTCACATTGAAGTTCTGCCCGTACGGTAGAAATCGAATTCTCTGTAAATAGAACTTTGGATTTTGATGTTTGCATGTTTGAGATTGATTTTGAATAGCGGCTGATCAATAGTGAATAGTAACCCTCTGATTGATTGTTGATTAGTACCTGATAGCGAAGGGTAACTGAGAGATAGGAACCTAGTTTACTTGGTGAAAAGTACCCAGATGTGAGAGGTACCCCTAATTCCGTTGAACTTAGAGAGGAGGGGAAGAGGTCCCCTTAAGAAGTCCATTCTTAGCAGGGGGAAGTAACATTTAGGTGGAAAAGTTGTCCATTTAAGTAGTACCCCTCAGCAAAGAATACCATAGGAAGGGGAAAATCTTCTTCATCTGTGGGAGAGGTTCACTGATTGATTACAATGCGACGCGGCATTGAGATCGAGTGTTTGTAAACTGTACGATAGCGAGTTAATTTATTATTATTGTAAATTAAAAAATTCAGCATAATCTTTTTTAGCATCTTTATTGGATTCAAATTGTATAAATACTTTGTGTATGTAAATACATTTAGAGTGTGTTAAGACTTAGAGTGTGTTAAGATCGCGGACCGCTACTTGTATTGTCTGTGTGAGTGCTTAAGGATTTTTGGGTGTTAGATAATTGAAGTAAAAGTGCGTTTGAATTAAATATTTGTATTTGTTTAAATCAGGATTGTAGTATTGTTAGAATCTGATTCATGGTGGTTCGATTAGGGTTCGTATTCTTTCAATCGCTGTGTCGGGGGAGGAATCGTTCGTTGACCGAGTACGCCGCGAGGAGGATTTATTAGTGTGTGATTCATAATAAATGAATGATTGTGGTTTATGTAGGAGTGTGGTTGTGCCTGATACTAATAAGTGGTATGGTTTATTGTCTGTGTACAGTGTTGCTTGTGTGTGTGGAGTTCATTTTCATGTGTTTAGATTGAGGGTTAAACGAGTAGCGAGAAGGTGTTTGATTGTGCTTGAATGTGTGATTGTTCCGTGGAATACTCTGATCTTTGGATAACTGAGGATTGTGGAAATTGTAAGGTTGAAATTGTGTAGACTTGTGGGAGATAGGAGAAGAATTTGAATAAGTGAGTAGGATTGGTGGAGCAAAGAAGGAAAGAAGTGCGAGACTGCAGATGCTTTGGGGCCATTAGTCACTGTTCAAGAGTGAGCCTGATGAATTTAGGAATTAAAAGGAATGAGTGAAGGACTTAGGAATTCAGTTTGGGTTGTTCGGAGGCGTGGGGAACAGCATGGATCGAGATATGACAGAAGATGAAAGGTGTCCATTGCAAATAATGTGTAATGAATTTCCCTCACAAGGCAGAGAAATTAAGAGGCTTGTCAGGAGCGCTAAATAAGAAATTAGGAAACAATCTATGACCGCCGGGGGGCATGAGAACAGTAAAAGGGATAAAATACATAGAATAAATTATTTGGCAGCATAGTAATAATGAGAGTGCAAAGGAATTAATAGGGTTATGGAGAAAATATTATGAGGAACGGAGGCTAATGAAGAGGCTAAGAGGATGGCTAGTTGGAAAAAAGCGATTGCTAAACTTGGAATAGAACTGAAAGAAGGTGAAGCAGATCGACCTTCAGGCAGCAGGAAGGAGAGTGGAGATGAAGGGAAATACACGGAACAGGGAAAAGGCAGATCTCCTGGAAGGAAACTAGTCTCTGTGAATTTAAAGTATAGGGATCCGATGGTTAGTGCTGACCTCGATGGAGAAGGAGATGAATATTTGGAAGAATGGACAAACATTAACGCTAGTGGACGTTCACAGCTCCCACCACGTATCTCTTGCGTTACCCAGGCTTCACTCGCACCTTATATGACTTGTGTCCGTAATAAATATTTTAGGTCTGCAGAACCTATAACAACTCTTGCAGATTCTACATCTGAGCATATACTACCTACACCAGATACTGGAGTGCCAGATTCTTTCACCCAATCCACTGCAACATTAATAGATCGCCCAGTAGCTTATGGCACCTGGAGTAGAACAAAGAGGTTAGCTCCGGTATTTAAAGACAAGGAAGGTATGATAGATAATAGTGCAACAGCCAGAGTATTTCTGTGAGCCACAACCTAGACAGATTATACTAGCGCTCCAGAAATCCAAGCAAGGACAAACTTTCCTACTTCATTGCTAAGATCTATTAAAAAAGATGAAAATGTCTAAAATTGATTGGCCACCCTCTCCCCCGTCTCTCTCTCACACAGTCTGTCACCTGTTTATGACAGAATTTCTGGCAGTTTCTCAGCTGCCAACCCGTCAGGCCTGAGTTACTGAGCTGCCAGCCTGTCATGCCTGAGTACTGAGCTGCCAGCCTGAGTAACTGAGCTGCCTGACCTGAGTGACTGAGCAGCCAAGCCTGAGTGACTGAGCTTCCAGCCCAAGAATCCATTTGTCCATACTAGCTCTCTGGAAACCAGTCCCTTCGACCAACAAGACCCATACTTGTGCTCCAGAAAGCCCCCCCCCCCACACTAGCCAGCAATATTGGAATTGGTGGAGAGGTGAAATATTACATTGGGGGACCTGCCCTCCCGTGTGAAGCTGGGACCCAACAGGTCCCAGTTAGTCTAGTGACTATTGGAGATCTGCCGATGTGGTGTCCAAGGATCCAGATTCAAAGGCAGGTATGGAGGGCTAGGTCTTGCAGCTTGTCAATGAATTTGGATGCAATAATTGTGTTGAACGCCAAGCTATGGTTGATGAACAGGAGCCTAATGTGTGTGTTCCTGTCATCCAGATATTTCAGAACGGAGTGGAGAGCTAGTGAAATAGTAGCAATGTTACAAAATTTTGAGATTTTAAAAAACAAGTCTGCAATTTATCCCATCAGATAAAGCATAACAATAAGTTTAATTTGACACCAAATTCACTTTCATATCTCAAGTATTAAAAAAGTTATGGCCATTTTCATACTCGGAAATTAGCATCTTGTTCCCTATTGATTTTCAATGGACATTACAAAAAAGCTGTGATCTTGGATAATCAAAGGCTCATTTCTTAAGGAAAGATTAACATTTTTAAATAGCCTAAGTGTCCAAAGATTATTCACAAATAATTCACAATATAACTTGATTTTTATATCTAATTTACATTAATTTATAGGCCAAATGGAAGGAATTTAGTGTTCAATTGCTGTAAATAAATGCCCATTTAAATCGGCTTTCTAGTGGGTTCATGTGAAGCGTTGTTTTGCTGGTTTAGAACGTGCATGACATAGTGCTGGAAACAGTGCCCTCAAATGCCGAGAAAAACACTGCCTGGATATAAAAATCCCAAAAAATGAGCTACTCGCTATAGATAACTTGATATATAGGGTTATATATATGCCCCATTTAATGTAAAAATAAGGTACATACCTTTAATTGTTTGCTTTATAAAACCCTGGGGCTGCGAGATGTTGCGGAATCAGAGAGTAATTTTAAACTATTATAACTATATTATCGAGGCCTATAAAACTAATAATACCTTTTGCGACCGGGTCTTGCAGCGATTTTTCGTTAATGATTTACTAGGCTGAACATCTGCGATTAGTGCAGCCTAGTAAAAATCGCGTTTTAAACCCGCCCCCTCCAAACAGCGCCAAAATCGCGGACGTGGCTGAGGGCAGATTCCCAATGGCGATTCAGGTAGGTTTTGTAACATACCTAGAAATAGCACCTCCCACTGATCTGTTGTGGCGATAGGCAAACTGGATCCAGGTCATTTCTGAGGTTAGAGTGGACGTGCCACAATCAATCTTTTAAGCACTTTATTAGTGCTTGGTTGCTAGGATGGTTCGTGCAAGGTGCTAGGGTGGTTTCTTCCAAGAGGATGGTTGCTTCCAAGATGGCGCCCAACTCAGGTGACTATTTGCGTACTTGCCACAGAAGGAGATTCACAATTACATATTACAATTGCACCACACTCTTAAACCTCGACTCCTACAACAATTTTTTTAAACTTTAAATATGATATACTGTAAATGACTCGATTGCAATCATGCATTGTCTTTTTGCTGTCTAGTTCGCACAATGGACAATAGACAATGGCTGCAGGAGTAGGCCATTCTTCACCCATCTGATGAAGGGTCCCCACCCAAAACGTCACCTATCCATCCATACCACAAATACTGCCTGACCTACTGAGTTACTTCAATATTTTATGTCCTGCCCCTTTCCTTGACCCTTATCCATTAAATTAACATAACATTCTTCTTTGAAATATCCACCATTTGGCTTCTAAATCTTTAAAGCAGAATCTAGAAAAAATAAATGCATACGGCTTGTTATAAGGATGATTCTACACAATTGGATGAAGAAGACAGTTGTTTTGCAGGCCACGCAAACAGATGCATGCAACAAAATCATCATGAGAAACAGATGTAAACCACTAAACTATCATGAGAAACATGTCCCTGCGACAAAACCATCATAACAAATGAATGTGTCTCACTAAATCATCTGAGAAGCAGCTGCTTACCAGTAAACCATCAGCTAAATGGATGTGTACCAATGAATCATCTTTATTAAATGCTCACTTGTCACTAAACCACCAGGAAAATTGCATACCAAGGCATTGGATGACCACAGGAGAAAAATGACCTACTTTTAAAGGACTCTCCCATGGTACGAATGTTTGAACGATGGAACAAAATGACATAATTCAATTATACTTTATTGTTACATGTACCTCGGTTCAGTGAAATGCTTTATTTTCATATAACCTGGTAAAATCATGTCGCCACGATTTAGTGCCTAGAAAGTTGCAAAAGATCACCGAACATTCCTATCTACCAGCTGTCGTTACACATGGCAGCAGGTCTCCCCCCTACCCCTCACCACCACTGGGACACCCCTTCATTCTCAGCAGTCCCCTCCACTGGGTCCCCCCTTTGTTCTCAGTGCACCCTCCCCGCCAGATCTCCTCTTCACTCTTGGAGACCTTCCTTGCTCTCCAATGGTCTTCCTAAACCCTCCTTGCTCTCCGAAGATCCCCTCACTCTCCGATGGTTCTCAGACGATGTTCTTCACTCTCTGACGACCCTCCTCGCTCTTGACGTTTGCTCGTGGCTTCCTCGTCGCTCTCGTGGCGTGGCGTGGCGTGGGTCTCATCGATGTCCATGGTTGGTGAGCCAGGCCTACCACAGGGTTTGGCTCCGCTCGCCCCGAACACTCCCGGCTGCGCTGGGGCCCGACCTTCTGCCGTGCGGCCTTGCTGAACCTCTCCCTATAGCACAGGCTCTGAACATTGCACATATGCAGAGTAAGGTAAACAGGGAAATCATACCACAAGCTGGTTTTAAAGAAACATGGGCATCCAAATCTAAAATAGACACCTGAGAGTTGTGAGTACAGATCACCACTTTACTTTACTTCCACTGGTTCATTCTGCCTTTTACTGAGCACATTTTCTTTTGGGCTATCACATGGAATGGTAATAAGGAACAAAACAGCTCATTTCAAAATGCCAATTCCTATCACCAAAATATTGCACATAATTATTTTAAACTTCCAATACTGAATGAGAACCTCAGACCCAAATGGCTAATGCTACTGTTACAGTCCGCACCATGCACCATTATCTGTATGCAATAGGTATTTCCTCAATGCATCAATGCTTCCTTAATGCATCATCTATTTCAGTCACAAGCACATGAGATCCAGGCATTCTTAATATGAGCACGGCACACAAAGACATGAACGTTATGCCAAATCTTTATAAATGCTTTGTTAATCTTCAGCTAGAGTATTGCCCTGAATATTATTAACCTGGATAGGTGTCTGGTTAAAAGTTAAAGAACAAAAATCTGAAACAGGAACCATAAGTGCTTCAAAATATCCACTTCCAGTTTTACTGAAGGAAGGATGTTGGACTGGTCAATCTTTTAAATATTATGATGAATCTGATTGTCTGAATTTTAACAAACAATCGTCCCAACGTTAGAGTGCAGAGTCGTAGAGTCATACACCATAGAAACACGCCTTTCAGTCCAACTTGCCCATGCTGACCAACATGCCCCATCTACGCTCGTCCCATCTGCCCGTATTTGCTCCATTTCCCTCTAAACCTTTCCTATCCATGTACCTATCCAAAAGTCTCTTAAATGTTGTTATAGAACCTGCCTCATCTACTCTTCTGACAACTCGTTCCAGATACTCACTACTCTGTGTGTGTGAAAACGTTGCCCTTCAGTTTCCAAATTTCCCTCTCAAATTAAATGTATGTCCCCTGGTTCTTGATTCCTCTACTCTGGTTAAAATACTCTGTGCAAGCACTCTGCCTATCAGCCTCATGGTTTTTTATGCATTTATAAGATTACCGCTCAGCTTCCTGCACTACAAGGTATGAAGTCCCAGCCTGCTCAACCTATTGCTTAGGCCCTCAAGTCCTGGCAATATCCTTGTATATCTTCTCTGCACTCTTTCCAGCTTAACAATATACTTCCCATAGCAGGGTGACCAAAACTGAACAAAGGGGACTATGGAGGCATGAGGGAGGAGCTGGCCAAAGTTGACTGGAAAGGGACCCTAGCATGGATGACGGTGGAACAGCAATGACAGAATTTCTGGGAATAATCTAGAAGATGCATAATCTTCTCATTCCAATGAGGAAGAAAGATTCTAAGGGGAGTAAGAGGCGACCGTGGCTGACAAGGGAAGTATAAAACTAAAAGAGAAGACGTATAACATAGAAAGATGAGCGGGAAGCCAGAGGATTGGAAAACTTTTAAAGAACAACAGAAAGTACCTAAAAAGGCAATACGGGGAGAAAAGATGAAGTACGAAGGTAAGCTAGCCAAGAATATAATGGAGGAAAATAGAATAGAATGGAATAGAATGCCTTTTATTGTCATTTAAACAGACAAGGTTTGAACAAATTTTCATTCCTACAGTCATGACATTACAAAAAAAACCAAGACACACACTTAACACAATTTACACAAACATCCATCACAGTGATTCACCAACACCTCCTCACTGTGATGGAAGGCAAAAGCTTTATCTCTTCCTTTTGTTCTTCTCCCGCAGTCCAGCAGTCCAACTGCAGCATCGAGGCAACTGGGGCTCACGATGTTAAAGCCCCCAGCGGGCGATGATAAGTCCCACGGCCATTTAAGCCGTGCCGGGCAATGTTAGGCCCCGCTCCAAGTAATTTAAACTCTGTGATTCTGGCGGGGGAAGTTGCCATTGTGGGAGCTCCGAAAAGCGATCTCCCACCAGGGACCTGCGAGTACCCGATATTTCTGTCCACCAGGCCCATGGCCGGAGCCTCCTAAGCCGGTTTGCAGCCGTGCACCACCACAGCTCTCCCCGCTCCGAAGTCGGCCAGCTTCGCGATGACGAGTCCGCAGGCTACGCGACTGGAGCCCTCAGATTGGTTCCGGTTGGAGGCCGTCGCTGGCTCCACGATGTCAGGCCCAATGACATCGGAGACCGGACAGGGAAAAAGTCGGGTCCCCGTACAGGGAAGAGATTAAACGGTCTCCTCCAAACCCCACCCACCCCCACATATACACTGCTAAAAAATAATAAAAAATAGAACCAAAAACATACATCTAATGGGACCAAAATTCGGTCGCCAGCCGAACACTTAGCCCATTGCGCCATCTGTCATCCCGATAGAGCTCTTAAGGTTAGCAGAATCAAGGGGTATGGGGAGAAGGCAGGAATGGGGTACTGATTGTGGATGGTCAGCTATCCATTGAATGGCGATGCTTACTCAAAGGGCCAAATGGCCTACTTCTGCACCTATTTTCTATGTTTCTATGTTTCTATGGATCAAAAAATCTTATATTTTGATTATTCATACCTGTGTGGTTGAATATTTAAAATGGAAAAGGTTTATTTATTTATTTATTATATGCTTTGCTCTCTTCACACATCCTTTGTAATTTGCACCACAGAAGGATTCCATCTGGTCTACGATGTCTAAACCAGCCAAAAGTTAACTTTAAATAAATCCTACTTTTCTGTTCTTGGACCTTGAGATTGCAGATTAAGGCACCTTAAGTGCTCATCCTTATAGTGTACATCTTACATTTGGTGAGGGATTTTGCCTTGACCAATCTTTCAAGCAGTTAATTGTTGTAGAACACAAAGTGCTGGCGTAACTCATTGGGTCAGGACAGGCAGCATCTCTGGACGACATGGATAGGTGACATTTTGGGTCAGGACAATTCTTCAGCCCTTTCTGAGTCTGAAGAAGGGTCCTGTCCGTAGATGTAAGACTGAGTCTGAAGAAGAGTCCTGACAGTTCTGAAGTGCAGGTACTATCACAACATTTAAGAAATATTTGGACAGGTGCTTGAATGGGATAGGTTTCATGGGATATGTGCCAAATGCAGGTAGGTGGGACTAGTGTAGATGAGGCATGTTGGTCAGCATGGGCAAATTGGGCTGAAGGGCCTCTTTCCACACTGTATGACTCTACATCCTCCAAAGATGCTGCCTGTCCCATTGTGTTACTCCAACACTTACTTACGTGTTCTACATAAGATTCCAGCATCTGCAGTTTCCTTGTATTTCCAGTCAATTGCTGTCGTTTCTTCAACTCTCTGGTACATTTTCTATTGAGTACTTTAAATCTAAATACTTTCTCTAGTGAATGCTATGCTATGTAGGGGTGGCACAGTGGTGCAGCAGTAGAGTTGCTGCCTTACAGCACGAGAGACCCGGGTTCGATTCTGACTAAGGGTGCTTATGTAGGTTGTCTCTGGGTGCTCCGGTTTCCTCCTGCAGTAGTCTGCAGTATGTAGTATGTAAGATAGTGCTAGTGTGTTGGGTGATCACTGGATGACATGTACTCAGTTGGCTGAAGAATGTGTTTCCACGCTGTATCTTTAATGTCTAAAGGCTAAGGAAATATGCCATTCTTGATCACCCTTTCTTGGCTCAATCTCCCCACAAATCTCCACTCAGTCTCCTTGCTCAAAAGCAACCCTTGCTTAACAGTACTTTGTATATGCAATATATTTCTGCACTCCTGGAAATATCTTCGTAAACCTTCTGCATACTCTTGTTCCATATTTCCATAGGCAATCTGCCTAATGATCCAATCAGGAGATATTCATTATTGATTATATTCATTGGAGAACCTATTTTCATCTGCAGTGATCATAAACCTGGAGGATGACTAGTTTATTGTAGCAAGGACATGCTAAACCTTAGCGTTGTCCAACTAGAATTTATTCAGTGCAAAGAATTTCAATGCAAATGGCCTTGGCTGGCAATGAGTAGCACATATGGAATTCGAACCTCTGGCATGAATTCGTGAAAAAGTACTTGATTTATGTCAAAGTAAACAGAGGTGGATGCTAATGCAAGCTATTCTCCGACATGTAAGATATTAAGAGAGATCATGTATTTGTCTTGCCATGTTTTGGACAAATGGGAACAGGATTATTATGATATACAGTGCAATGCTGTTTTTTGTACCACGATGTTTACACCTCACAATAGTGTTTCATTTTTAAAGCTCCAAATAACAGATGGTAGATCTTAACAATGTAGATTCAGTCAGCACATTATATAGTACTGGGGAGTATTCAATTGCCTAATACATGTGCATGAAAGACGGTTAGACAACAACTGTAAGTGAACCATAAATAGTTAAGAACCACGAGTTTTGCATTCATGAATGGTAATTTATTGCTGATGGTAACATTAGTCAGTCACTTGAAAGTTTGATGAAATCATGCAAATTTCACAGCTTAACAGCTAGAAATGAACCACTTAATCCTTGTCAACAAGAGTGGTTTATCACTAACAATTCTAAATCTATTCAACACCACATTTCAGAAAACAATATATCTCTTTATTGGTCTATTACAAATTATCACCCTTTCCTTTCTCTCAAAGGATCTCATCATCACAGAGTCATATAACATGCAATCAGGCCCTTCTGCCCAGCATGTCCATACCAACCAAGACAACACATCAACACAAGTCCTACCACTCACATTTGTCCCAAATCCTTCTAAACCTTTCCTATTCAAGTATGTGTCCTCAGTGAAATAGAATTCACAGCCAAGTCCTTTATTCTGAGTCTTTCTTTGCTGGGATATGATATAATATATAGATGAAAATGGTAGCTTTATGATATTTTACGGATCACCTATGAACCATGTGCTGTTTTACATTTTGGGAAGTCAAACTGGAGCAAGGTCTTCAGGATAAACTATAAGGCCCTGGTAAGTATTGGAGAGCAGTATAATCCAGGAGTACAAGTACAAACTGTAGTTTCTTGAAAGTGGTGCCACAGGTAGTTAGGGTGGTAAAGAAGGCTTTTGGCACAATGCCCTTCATCAGTCAGGAAACTAAATATAGAGGTTGGTATACACAAAAATCCTGGAGTAACTCAGCAGGTCAGGCAGCACCTCTGGAAAAAATGGATGTTTTGGGTCTGTAGAAGGGACCTGATCCAAAAGAACACTTGAACAGGCTAAAACTTAGAAGAGTGCGAGGGGACTTGATTGAAACATTTAAGATCTTGAGGGAGAGGATATTTCCTTTGATGGGAGAATCGAAAATTAGGGCTCATTATTTTAAAATAAGCGATCACCCACTTCAGACAGTGATCAGGCAAATTTTATTCTCTCATGAATCTTTGGAACTATCTTCTTCAAAAAGGTAGTAGAAGCAAAGCCTTTGCATATGTTTTAATCAAGATCAAGATGGAATCTTTCAAACCACGTGTGAAAACCTGTGGGTATTTGGAAATGCAGTGTTGAAGTTCAAACCAGATCAGCCATGATTTCATTAAATTGTGGGGCAAAAGCTATGGCCTCCTTTTGTGTTTTTACATCTGTATAGTATCTTAATTGCAAGGCTGATTTCCACCTCATGCTTATCAGTGAAGGTAGAATGAAGGTCACACCTCGTGCAAGTGGGTGGCTGTGCTGACTGCAAGGGACAGTTGGTATTGCTGTATTCAATGGTGAAAATAAAAAAAATCACTGGGAACTTGGAAGGCTGCACGCTTGCCCCCAATCACAAATAGGCCAATCAGAAATGATCTTCTGACTTTTCTGTTCATATATCAGCAGTGGATTAGCCACAATGTTATTGGTACTAAGGACAAGTTTCCCTCTCTGTGTCTTTGGTCAGATTTAAGAAAAACATCTCTCTCTATTCAATAGTCTGTTAATATTATTAAGGCTGTGTCTTTTATGAAACAAAAGCAAATTATGTATTAATGTTGTTTAAACATTTCTAAACCAGGGCTAGACATGTAGTTACAGATTACCTTTCGTTGTAATGTAACTCATGTTAATTTATGATCTTTCATATACAGATTTGGAATTATTGTTAATGTAATAAACTATAAAACAATGAGTCAGGTTAACGAAGTAACATTTTCTTTGTTTTGCAATATATTCATATTTGTAGCTTTCTCAAACCCTTTGGAACCTGAAGGAAACTTTTTTGACAAGCTAAGGCTGGTTAAACTTTATTCGGAACTATTTATGCTGGGTAGGATCTTTTAACGATATCCAAGTCTATGCTCTCTTTACTTATTTATTGGTTATTAATATTTTAAATTGTGTCTCGTCATCCCTAAAACAAATTTGAAATAAGCGAACTATGACATGCATGTTAATTATTTAAATACTGCAAAAAATATATATAAAAGAAACCAAAGAACTTTGACCAGACATGTTACATAAAGCTGCAGCTTTCTATTTATTTATTTATTTATTTGCAAGGCTGCTAAAAATTGAAATTTTGGATGTCAATTGTATTTTCTCCTGTTTCAAGCTAGCCTTGGCTCTAGTAAAGTAAATGGATAATATCTGATTTCATTCAGTGGCTGATAAATGAAAGGTGAATAAAAATGGCATGTGGTATGCAGCATGGAGCATGGGGTATTTTACTATGTTGGTCTGGTATATAAATGTTGTGACATTGATTGCAAATTTCATTCCAAACCATTGAAATCAATAGAAATGAAAATCAGCACTTTCGCAATCCTGGTTTTACACTTGGCCGCAATCTGAATATTTGACACCTAGACTCTTCCTACCATCCTGTCCCCTGCTTCTACCAAACATTTATGCACTGTTGCCACTGCCTCAGTTTCTAATGTGCCTTCTTGACTGTTGCATGAAAGGAAAGGAATGATTGAAGTCACATACCGTACATCGAAGGGCTGATTGTTTAACTTCTGTCTTCAGGCTTGTCTTGCCATTGTAAAGAATAAGTCCAAAAGGGAAATAGTAATAAACTCTTTATTATTCATCAACCAGCCTGATATGAGAAGAAGATAAACTTACCAAGGACATAATATGGGCTAGACCCAAAAATGCTATCAACAAATTGCATTTTGGGGACTCATACTAGGACTCATACTAGTCTGACGAAATCACATGAGTCTTTTTAAAGCATTACAAATAAAAGAAATACCGTGAAAAATGTGAATTTTGATTTATTTAAAAATACATTTAACATGATGCTGCAAATCTGTAATGGGTAAAGTTATTGAGGGAAGTGCGTTAGCATGGATAAAAATACAAAGAGTACATAACAGAAAGATGCATTTTGACCAGGAAATAATGTCACTCAAGGATGGCACAGTGGCACAGCGGTAGAGTTGATGCCTTAGTGCCAGAGACCTGGGTTTGATCCTGTCTACGGGTACTGTCTGTACGGAGTTTGTACGTTCGCCCTATGACCTGTGTGGGTATTCTCCGGGAGCTATGGTTTCCTCCCACATTCCAAAGACGTTGAGGTTTGTAGGATAATTGGCTTGGTAAAGATTGTAAATCGTCCCTGGTGTGTAGGATAGTGTCAGTGTGCAGGGATCGCTGGTCGGCGCAGAGTTGGTGGGCCAAAGGGCCTGTATACGGGCTGTATCTCTAAACGATAAAACTAATGGGTTTATGTTTGAGCCAATAATATTTATATTCAATGTGTACACTTGAAAATAGGAAACACACATCCGAATTATAGACACCATAAAACTAAGGATTGTGGTGAGCTATGAAGAGGATTGTAAATTACTCAGTGGGACCTAAACAGATTAATAGAATACCCTCAAAGATGTTAGAGTGAATTTAAATTGAAGCCGTGATATATATTTGGCTGCAAAGAGAAGGAAATGGCATAAATGCTGAACAGTAAGCTGTTAAAAGTAGAGGAATAGGAAATCTTGAAAATACTTACAAATATATAAAAAACAATAAAGCTCCAAAAAAATTGAACCAAACTCCTGAATAGAGGATCAAATATCAAAACAAAAGAGGCCTTCCTAAATGTGTAAAACCTGTTTGGTAAAATATATATTAAAATGTCTGAACTGACCTACCCAAAACCTGGAAACCAGTCATCAATTGTAGACCCGCAAAGATATAGAAACATAGAAACATAGAAAATAGGTGCAGGAGTAGGCTATTCGGCCCTTCGAGCCTGACCCGCCATTCAATATGATCATGGCTGATCTTCCAACTCAGTATCCTGTACCTGCCTTCTCTCCCTACCCCCTGATCCCTTTAGCCACAAGGGCCACATCTAACTCCCTCTTAAATGTAGCCAATGAACTGGCCTCAACTACCCTCTGTGGCAGAGAATTCCAGAGATTCACCATTCTCTGTGTGAAAAATGTTTTTCTCATCTCGGTCCTAAAAGATTTCCCCCTTATCCTTAAACTGTGACTCCTTGTTCTGGACTTCCCCAACATCGGGAACAATCTTCCTGCATCTAGCCTGTCCAACCCCTTAAGAATTTTGTAAGTTAATATCCCTCAAAACCTGTCTTTTTTTGTACCTGTCCAAATGTCTTTTAAATGTTGTTATAGTTTCCGCCTCATCTACCTCTTCTGGCAGCTAATCCCATAGACCCACCACACTCTGTATAAGAAAGGTGCACTCAAATTCCCATTAAAGTTTTCCTCTCTCATCTTAAACCTTTGTCTTCCGGTCCTTTATTCCCCTACTCTGGGAAAAAGACTCCCATCTCCCATAGTGCATCTCCTCTATCTATTCCCCTCATGATCTTATCCACCTCTACAAGAGCATCTTTCATCCTTTTACGCTCCAAGGAATGCAGTACTAGCCTGCCTAATCTCTCCCTTTAGCTCAGATCCCCTAGATCTGGCAACATCCTCATAAATCTTTTCTGCACCCTTTCCAGCTTAACAACATCTTTCTGATAGAAGTGGATGTAAACTCAACACAATACTCCAGTTGTGGCCTCACCAGCGCCTTGTACAGATGTAACATAACATCCAAACTATACTCAGTACCCAGACAGATGAAGGCAAATGTGTCTGTGATGCCACTTTCAAGGAACTATATACCTGTACTCTTAGATCCCTCTACAGAGTTGACGTGGAAAAGCTTTTCCCACTGAGAGTAGGGAAGATTCAAACAAGGGGACATGACATGAGAATTAAGGGACTGAAGTTTAGGGGTAACATGAGGGGGAACTTCTTTACTCAGAGAGTGGTAGCTGTGTGGAATGAGCTTCCAGTGAAGGTGGTGGGGGCAGATTCGTTTTTATCATTTAAAAATAAATTGGATAGTTATATGGATGGGAAGGGAATGGAGGGTTATGGTCTGAGTGCAGGTATATGGGACTAGGGGAGATTATGTGTTCGGCACGGACTAGAAGGGTCGAGATGGCCCGTTTCCGTGCTGTAATTGTTATATGGTTATATGGTTATATGGTTACTCTACACCACTCCCCAGAGCCCGACCATTTACTGTGAAGGCCCTGCCCTGGTTAGACTTCCCAAAATGCAACACCTTACATTTATCTGCAATAAACTCCATTAACTATTCCTCTGCTATTTGCCCACTAGTTCAATGTTATTTCACTTTCATTTCCATTCCCTGCACACTAGAGGCAATTTACAGACACCAATTAACCTACAAACCTGCACAATTTTGCGATGCCGGAGGAAACCATTGCACCTAGAGGAAACCCATGTGGTCACAGGGAGAACGTGCAAACTCCATACAGACAACAACCGAGGTCTCTGGCACTGTGCCACTAAACTGCATTATAGCGCTTGATGAGATAGAGACAGAGTTTACATTTCAGGTCCAACACCTTTCACCAGAACAGACCTGGCTGAGAGCACAAATCAGCATACAGTTTGAGTCCACTTTTATAAAAAGAAAACCCTGAATTTTTAGTACAATAAATAGGCTATGCATATCTTGAAAACCATGTGTGAGTTTATTATGAGCAGCCTAGTATTATTGATTTGGCATGTTAGATGAGCTGTCAGTAGATATTGTATTGTTGATTTTGACTCTCAAAGCAGACATGCTTCCTTTAATTGCAGCTTTGTTTGTGAATAGGGGGAGGATACCTGTGTTGAACTGACTCTGATGGATTAGCATCATTTAATGTTTGTCAATATTTGGTAAACCCATGGGCACCCAACAGTTCTGCCATGCTTCATCTTAAAGCTGTCACATAAGCCTAGTGTGGGATTTTAATACATGGACATCTAATACATAATTCAGCCAAGAGGAAAAGCTATTAAATTCTGATTTTTTTTTTCCCAAGCTGTTTTATGATGGAGGACATGCACACAGTCCCATCATCTCTTGTTAATGCAGACTTCTTTACAAACAAAATGATCCTTTAATGGATAGGGAAAATTTGCATTCGATAGCAAACAGGGGAGAGTACATGACTGGTAAACATATAAAAAATGCATTAGTTCCCACTCGCTGTCCATCATCTTATATCAGAGCAGTTTTAATCACTGCAAAAGCACAGATTCATAGATGAAGCAGCACATTTGTATTGTTGGCATCCAAATACACTTACATAAAGACCTCAACTGCACAAACTCATCATTTTTATACATCAGCTATAGTGAAAATATGATTTCTTCTCACCAAGCATGATGTTAATATTCACACCCTCATCAATATTATTCCTTCTTCTTTCCGTCAAGGTTTCCCCATCCTTTTTTTTATCTGCATAGGCCTGGTGCTGGGCTGTGCTGCAGTCTCCACCAGACATGATGCCTAGGTTTTATTGCTGAAGTGTGACTACAGACGATTAATGAATCCGGCTATTCAACAACAGCAATATTATTTTGCACTTATGTTGCAATTGGAGCACAGTAAAATGTTCAAAGACAATCAAATGTGTGGCAAGAAAGCGATATCAAGACGCCTGACAAAGTTTAGATAAAATTGTGATTTTAACGGAGTCTGAAAGCAGGTGGAGAGGGGTTTTCAGAGTAAGGACCTGGGTGACTGAAGACCTGACAACAAATAAAGTCACAAAGTGCTGGAGTAACTCGACGGGCCAGACAGCATCTCTGGAGAACATTGATTGGTGAAGTTTCGGGTCAGGACCTTTCTTCAGACTGATCCTGAAAACAAATAGCAAAATGAAATTAGAGGAAGGAAGGTAATTATCAGAGTTTTGTGTGACTAGATTAATTTAAACTGATAAGTAAAATGTTAGGAAATGCAGGGATTTGATCAGGAGATTAGTTTTAGGTGCAGGTTACTGATGACAGGAGATGATGGAGAGGTATCACCGAGTCCTGTTTTGTGCTCACTCTATGTCCAATGCTACAAACCTTCCACTGAAAGCCAATCACTAGCATTCATCCCTATTAATCCCTATTCATTCTCTCAATTAGCGTTGGCTCATTGAAGCTAACTGTAATATCCCAATGCCATGATGTCAACGATAACAAAATGATCAGGAATACGACCACAGAACAAATTCTATTGAGTCACTGAGGCAAAAGGAAATAAATAAATCGAAGGAATAAAGCAACAATTAAGTTGACAATACTTAATTTCTGCCTAGTGTTCATGTTTATTTTTCTTCCCTTTGATAAAAGGATATCATATGGACAATAACAGGCCAGGGGTTCTATTGAAGTTTGTGTATTAGGTTATTTTGTCTGGTTATTTATTGGGTATTTTGTTCTTTTTTTCTCCAACATTGCCTTACAGCACCAGAGACCCGGGCTTGATCCTGATCCTGCTGTATGCATGGAGTTTGTATGTTCTCCCTATGACTGCGTGGGTTTTCCCCAGGTGCTCTGGTTTCCTCCCATACTCCAAAGATGTACAGGTTTGCAGGTTCATTGGCTTCGCTAAAATTGTAAATTGTCCCTCGTGTGTGTAGGATAGTGTGTGGGGATAGCTGGTCGGTGCGGACTGGGTGGGATGAAGGGCCTGTTCCACGCATATCAAAGTATATCATAATACATCAGGGCATATCCAAATATATTTATGAACGTTTTACTGCAACACCTTATATAACTTAAAACAAAAAATACCAGCAACAAAATAAAACTGAAAGAATCCAATGACAAAGAGAAAAAATACTTTGGGTTAATGATATATGTGTTAGATGTAGCCAGTAAACCATGCTGAATTGATTAAAGCTAGAACTGAATGATTGGTCCAGATGTTCGCTCCTGTTAAAAAATTAGACAATGGGGAACATGAAACTGTGCAGTTATTATGAATTCCGTTATAATGAGCTGCACACATTGGAGCATTTTGCTGCCACAAGATTATAGACAATGCCAATTATTTAAATTGCATTTCAGAAATATGGAAAATTCTGAAACTAGAGCACATTTTGCATTGATTTTGTGCTTTGGACATGTTCTGGATGATATTAATTTTCTATTGTGATGTTAATTATTTTCTCTTGGATTCATGAGGGTGAAGGATGTCAATGCTGGGATTTAACTGTTTTCTCAATTTTATACTTGTTGTCTGAGTTGAATACTTCCAAGTCAGGATGGAACAAATTGCAAGTAAACAAGGAATGGTTCAACCCAGCACCAAAAATGCTTCAGGCCAATATCAGCCAAATTGTTTAGGTTTACGTTTATTATTCCCACATGTACTGAGACAGTGAAAAGCTTTTGTTTACATGCTATTCAATCAAATCAGATAATATGTGTAGGAAAGAACAGCAGTTGCTAATAATAATAATAATAATAATAATAATAATAATAATAATAACAATAATAATAATAATAACAATAATAATAATAATAATAATAATAATAATAATAATAATAATAATATAGGTGAATACAATCAAGCCAAATGCAACTACAAGAGGTAGAGTTAAGAGAAAGATGCAGAGTGAAGAATATAGCTCTCAGCATTTCAGCATAACAGTTTAGTTTAGTTTAGTTTAGTTTGGAGATACAATGTGGAAACAGGCCCTTTGGCCCATCAGGCCCACGCCGACCTGCGAACCCCACACATTAACATTATCCTACACACATTGGGGACAATTTTTACAGTTATATCAAGCCACTTTACCTACATACCTGTACGTCTTTGGAGTGTGGGGGGAAACCGAAGGTCTCGGAGAAAACACACGCAGTCATGGGGAGAAAGTACAAACTCCGTACAGACAGAGTGCCTGTAGTCAGGATCGAACCCGGGTCTCCGGCGCTGCAAGCGCTGTCAGGCAGCAACTCTACTGCTACACCACCGTGCCGCCCAATTGTTGGATAGTTCCAATGAAAAAAAAGTCCAATGTCCACAATGAGATATATTAGAGAATTGGAACTATACCCTAGCTTCTGGATGAAGCTTTCAGGTAATTCATGGACTTGATAGACATGATGTGTCATTTCTATGCCCAGTCCTGCATCAACAAAGACAACAAACATCCAGTGTATTTATTGCCATATTAGGAAAATGTATGTTCGTTCGGACCTGAACTAAAGTAGCGGAAGGATTTTTTAAGACTGTGATGAAAATCGTTGGTGTATTGAAACTGGACATGATTTGCATCCAATCAATAAATTGTAAGTGAACAATGTGATGATGATTCATAAAAGGTTCCTTCTTCTGCTGTAATTTCTTCCTATCAGATATTAGTTTAATGTATTTATTTCATTCCAAACCTTTATACCTATCTACCAGAATCATAGAGACATACAGCACAGAAACAGGCCCTTTGGCCCAACTTGCCCATACCGACCAAAATGCCCCATTTATACTGATCTGATCTGCATATGTTTGGTCCATATCCCTCCAAACCTTTACTATTCATGTTTCTGTCTGAATGTCTTTTAAATGTTGTTATAGGACCTGCCTCAATTACCTCCTCTGGTAGCTTGTTTCACATGCCCACAACCATCTGTGTGAAAATGTTGCCCCTAGTGTTCCTATTAAAAATATCACTATTATGCCTCCACAATCTCTAAAGCCACCTCTCCCAGAAGCTTAGGGTGCAGTCCATCTTCTTATCCACCTTCAGCCCTTTCAGCTTCCCAAGCACCTTCTCCTTAGTAATAGCCAATTTATTGGCATCTGCAACCTTACTTATTGTGTCTTGTACATTTTCATCCAAATAGTTGATATAAGCCACAAACAACAAAAGGCCCAGCATTAATCCCTGAGGCACACCACAGGCGAGAAACACCATGTGAATCATCATCCTCTGCTTCCTTTCTTGAAGCCAATTTTCTGTCCAGTTCTTCCAGGACCCCATGTAATCTAACCTTCTACAACAGCCTACCATGCATAAATCTTCTTTAAAAATGTTGCACAGAATTACAATCATATTACAGTGAATTCAGTAAGTTTAAAGGGATTGTAGAAAATGGGATCCTGGCACCAATGAGTTGTTTGTATTGTATTGTATTGTATTGTATTCAAGTTTATTGTCATTGTCTCAATTAGTGACAACAAAATGAATTTCCCTTTACAGTCAGTATCATAAAAATAAATAAATAATAAATATTAAAACATATTAAAAAAATAAAATAGAATTTAAAAAAAAGCACAAACACAGAAAGTCCACGACACAACACAACACAGTGGCACCAAGGTGAGGAAGGCACCATAGTCCAGCCAGCCTCCCCTCCAATCTTCCCAGATGTTCATCCGTGGTCGGGGCCTTCCGAGCACCCGCAGTCGCCGCCCCGGGTGGCCCGATGTTCAGGCCCTCACGCCGGGCTAGTGGAACGCCGACGCCGATCCCCGACGGTGAGCATCCTCCTCCTCAGCGGCCCGGACCTCCCGATCAGCCGCCTCCCGCAGCCGGAGTCCGCAGCTCCCGAGTCCGCAGGTCGAGCTGGGCAGAGTCGCAGGACCCCACGTTGTTGATCAGCGCCGCCCGCGTTGGGAGCTCTGCAAACCGCAGCTCCATGATGTCGGTGCAGCAGGTCCAGCACTCCGGGCTCCAGACGGCGACCCCCGGTAAGGCATCGCCAGCCCCGCTATGTTTCAGCGCTGTCCCGCCGCTGCTGGAGCTCTGGTTGATCCTGTCAGGAAAGGCCGCACCAATCCAGGTAGGCCGCTGGGGGGGGGCGAGGACGCGACTCGAATAATAGTCGCCTCCTCACCAGGAAGCGGCTGAAGGATGGTATCCCCCACACCGTGCACTCTTCCCCCACATAAAGACATTAAAAAAATCATAAAAAAACACACATCAACATAACTAAAAAAACAAAAAAACAAAAAGATACCCGGCTGAAGGTGGAGGCTACTGGCACCAGCGCCACCAGAAGTACAATGAGATTGTGGTGTCCAGAGACACTGTGAATCAGATAGGAGCTCGGGAAACGGAACCCCAGTTCATTGATAGGGAGCAAGGAAAGCAGGGACCAGTGAGTTGGAAGGGATTGGGATTCAAATTAGTTGATTGAGGGCACAGGAACTAGGGCTGCTATAGATGCAAGGGAGTCAATATATGGACACACTTATCTGTTTTGTAGTACAATACAATACAATACAATACAATTTATTTGTCACTTGAACCTCATAGAGGCTCAAGTGAAATGTTGTTTCTGCAGTCATACATACAAGAAAATAAAGACCCAAGACACAACACAATTTCCACAGACATCCATTACAGCGCATCTCCACCTCGCTGTGATGGAAGGCAAAAAAACATATCTCTCCCCTGCACTTCCCTCTCCCCCCGATGTCAGAGTCAAAGTCAGAGTCAGAGCCCCCGGTGGCCGATAACAATTGTCCCGCGGCCATTAACGCCGCACCGGGTGATGCAAGGCCGCGCTCCGGGTCTTGTTGTTGGAGCCCCGGGCGGGCGCTAGCAAAGTCCCGCAGCCGTTGAAGCCACGCCGGGCGATGATGTAAGGCCCCGCTCCAGGTACTCCTCGACCCCGCTACTCGGGCGGGAGAAGTCGCCATTGCGGAAGCCCCGAAAAGCGGTCTCCCAGCAGGGACCCGTGGGCTCCCGGTGTCACTGTCCACCAGACCTGCGGTAAGCCTCCGAATCTCCGAGGGTCGGGTCGCAGCAGCGCGCCACCACCGCTCCTCCCGCTCCGGACTCGGCCAGCTCCGTGATGGTGAGTAGCTCCGCAGCTCCGTGACTGGAGCCCCAGGATGTTCCTGCTGGAGGCCGCTCCACGGTGCAGCCCCAACGACAACGGAGACCCGACAGGGAAAGGTCGGGTTCTCCGTGCAGGGGAAAAAAAAAAGTTTAAAACACACACACTCCCCCCCCACCCCCCACCCCCCCCCCCCCCCCCCCCCACACACACACACACACACACACACACATACCCCATCAAAAAAATTCAAAATCATCAAAAAACTTGCAAAGGTAAAGTTGTGCATTACAACTCAGTCAAAAATATTGGTCCTGTATTTATGAATGAGGACATTAAGAGAAAAAATGTACATTCTGGGCACAGGGAAAAACACTCCTTTAAATTCACAAAGTTTCATGTGATTTACATTGTTTGTGGTATATGGATCCTGTCCTTGGATTGCCACAGATCATTTATGAAGGTGTGGATAATTCTCAGCTTGCTTGAGGTAAATAATGTTTCTATCTCTTGTGGGCACTGTTAGTTCCCACAGAGACTATTTAGTTACATGTGCAGCAGCTAAATCTTATATTGAGACACTGTCTATTGATTCTTCTTATTACCATTGCAATACATAGAGGTACCTACTAGAGGAGGGGCAGTGCTGGACCTCCTGTTAGGAAATGAGACGAGACAGGTGGCGGAGGTATGCGTTGGGGAGCACTTCGGGTCCAGTGATCAGGAGTGAACTGGGACATTTTGTTTTATGGGAAAGATGTAGAAGAGAAATGGAGGACATTTAAAGGGGACATTTTAAGAGTACAGAATCTTTATGTTCCTGTTCGGTTGAAAGGAAACAGTAAAAATTGGAAAGAGCCCTGGTTTTCAAGGGAAATTGGACATCTTGTTCGGAAAAAGAGGGAGATTACAATAATTATAGGCAGCATGAAGTAAATGAGGTGCTTGAGGAGTATAAGGAATGTAAAAATAATCTTAAGAAATAAATTAGAAAAGCTAAAAGAAGATATGAGGTTGCTTTGGCAAGTAAGGTGAAAGTAAATCCAAAGGGTTTCTACAGCTATATTAATAGCAAAAGGATAACGAGGGATACAATGGTCCATTGGAGAGACAGAGTGGACAGCTATCTGCAGAGCCAAAAGAGATGGGGGAGATATTGAACATTTTTTTTCTTCGGTATTCACCAAGGAGAAGGATATTGAATTATGTGAGGTAAGGGAAACTAGTAGAGTAGCTATGGATACTCTGAGGTTCAAAGTAAAAGAAGTACTGACACTTTTGAAAAATATAAAAGTGGATAAGTCTCCTGGTCCTGACAGGATATTCCCTAGGACATTGAGGGAGGTTAGTGTAGAAATAGCCGGGGCTATGACAGAAATATTTCAAATGTCATTAGAAACGGGAATAGTCCCTGAGGATTGGCGTACTGCGCATGTTGTTCCATTGTTGAAAAAGAGTTCTAAGAGTAAACCTAGCAATTATAGACCTGTTAGTTTGACTTCAGTAGTGGGCAAATTAATGGAAAAGATACTTAGAGATAATATATATAAGCATCTGGATAAACAGGGTCTGATTAGGAACAGTCAACATGGATTTGTGCCTGGAACGTCATGTTTGACTAATCTTCTTGAATTTTTTGAAGAGGTTACTAGGGAAATTGACGAGGGTAAAGCAGTGGATGTTGTCTATATGGATTTTAGTAAGCCCTTTGACAAGGCTCCTCATGGAAGGTTGGTTAAGAAGGTTCAACTGTTGGGTATAAATGCAGGAATAGCAAGATGGATTCAACAGTGGCTGAATGGGAGAAGCCAGAGGGTAATGGTGGATGGCTGTTTATCGGGTTGGAGGCAGGTGACTAGTGGGGTGCCTCAGCGATCTGTGTTGGGTCCTTTATTGTTTGTCATGTACATCAATGATCTGGATGAAGCCATTTGGAAAAATGGGCTGAAAGATGGCAGATGGAGATTAATGCTGATAAATGTGAGGTGCTACACCTTGGCAGGACAAATCAAAATAGGACGTACATGGTAAATGATAGGGAATTGAAGAATACAGTTGAACAGAGGGATCTGGGTATAACCGTGCATAGTTCCTTGAAGGTGGAATCTCATATAGATAGGGTGGTAAAGAAAGCTTTTGGTATGCTAGCCTTTATAAATCAGATCAGCATTGAGTATAGAAGCTGGGATGTAATGTTAAAATTGTACAAGGCATTGGTGAGACCAAATCTGGAGTATGGTGTACAATTTTGGTCGACCAATTATAGGAAGGATGTCAACAAAATAGAGAGAGTACAGAGGAGATTTACTAGAATGTTGCCTAGGTTTCAACAACTAAGTTACAGAGATAGGTTGAATAAGTTAGGTCTTTATTCTCTGGAGCGCAGAAGGTTAAGGGGGGACTTGATAGAGGTCTTTAAAATGATGAGAGGGATAGACAGAGTTGATGTGGACAAGCTTTTCCCTTTGAGAATAGTGAAGATTCAAACAAGAGGACATGACTTCAGAATTAAGGGACAGAAGTTTAGGGGTAACATGAGGGGGAACTTCTTTACTCGGAGAGTGGTGGCGGTGTGGAATGAGCTTCCAGTGGAAGTGGTGGAGGCAGGTTCGTTTAAAAATAAATTGGATAGGCATATGGATGAGAAGGGAATGGAGGGTTATGGTATGTGTGCAGGCAGGTGGGACTAAGGGAAAAAAAGTTGTGTCGGCACGGACTGTAGGGTCGAGATTGCCTGTTTCCGTGCTGTAATTGTTATATGGTTATATGGTTATATGGTTACCATCTTTTACTCTGGCATATATTTTACTATTTCTTTCTGACTCAACATTTTAACTCTTACTCCACTTAATCCAGTTACTCCATTTCCCTTGAGCATCGTCACTGTATTGCAAGCTAATCAATTGCAAAGTGTTTTAGTTCAGCTCGTTCCAAACCTTAGAAAATAAGATCACTTTATAAACCTCCGACTGTAAAATCCAGGTGTGGTGTCATTCAAAGGTAATTCCTTGTATCTGTACAGACTTGGCCAATAAACCAATGCATTCATTCATTCATTCAATCATTCAATCAATCATTCATTCATTATGTAATCTTTTTAACTTATTTTTGACATCTGTAGTATATTTATCTTTGAGGCTCTAACAGTCTGATTTTCAATGGAAAAGTAATTTGAATTTTAAGGGAAAAAGTAAGAGCTTTCAATTTATTGAGAGTAAAAATGTTTATAGCATGGTATTAACAAAGAAGAGCAATTTTAAATATGTTGCTTTCTCCTGTAATGGAGGTGGCACAGCAAGAAAAAAAGAAAACAAAGCTTTAAAATTAATTATTTTGTTTCGTCCTTCCAGAAGAGGAAACACTGATAAGAAATTTATCTTCGCAAATATATTATCACACTGATGGTTAGATCATTAAACAGTGACATAGCCACTTCTCACATCAGCAATAATATGTAATTTATCCAAAAACATCAGAACAGGAAAGAGGCCTTTCAGCTCCAATTCCATTTTAATAAAGCAGTTCTGAAAATACTTATGATCAGCACATGACTGCAAGATAAATAGCTTATATTACTGCTTTATATTACTTGAAGATAAAAGGGAACCATTTATTTTCATTTCTCCCTTCACAAACAAATCTAAGGGCTTTAAATGGAATTTTTACGCCTATCTGCAGATGTGGAACATCTCTGAATTTAATGCTCCCTTTTAAGGAGTGGTTATAAAATATTGACATTTTTAAGCTACATCCTCATTATTTTGGTGTTTGGATGTAATATTTCAACACTATTTCATCATAATTTTATCACAAACATAAATTGAAATAAAAATGCAATAAGGTCATTATTTGCATCCGATAATGAAATAAAGGTTAAAAAAAGTAATGATTACGTCCTACTGAAAATATGGAAACAGTTTGGCCTATCACGTCCACAGCATTTTTGAGAGAGCTTTCCGGTTTGTCCCACAATGCTCCATTTTCTCAATTAACCTTGTAATTATTGTTTTTTAAATCTATATTATATTTTGTTTTTCTGAATGTTACTTATCATGCTCTATCTTTAGAAACAATGCCCCTAGATCATCACAGTTTGCTGTTTAAAAATAAAATTCTTCTCATTATTTTATGTTGCTTTGCTGAAAAATATCGCTGTCACTGGTTGCAGATCCTTTTGCAAATAGAATTAGTTTCTTGTGTTTTGCAAATGGGCCATATCCAAAATGGTTGGTAATTTCCTCAGATGATCGATTTACTCAGTTTCTCGCCATGTGTGGTACTTTAGCACAGAGGTGCAGCGGTAGGGATGGTACCTCACAGCGCCAGAGACCACAGTTCAATCCTGACCATGGGTGCTATTTGTGAGGACTATATACGTTCTCTTGTGACCACATGAGTTTCCTACCACATTCCAAAGACATGCTGGTTTGTAGGTTGATTAGCCTCTGTAAATTGCCCTAAATGCGTAGGATGCAAATGTGGGATAACATAGAATTAGACTGACCAGGTGATAGAGGATCGACGTGGACTTGATGGTCGGCCTGGACTTGAAGGGCCAAAGAGCTTGTTTCCACAAAATATCTTTATATTCTTAATTGGGAATTATTTTCACAACACTTGAAGAAAAACAATAGCATCATTATCCAATTTCTATATGAAAAATTTGGTGTAGTATTTATATAATTCTTTCAGTCTCCAACATGTTACCCAGTTTCTTCAACCATTGATTATTTCCAATCCTTAACTCTACCCTAAATACCATTATACTCAATGAAAAAGTAATTTTATTTCCCTGTCCATTTTTCTTATACCTTTTCCTCATCACTTATTTCCTTTTCTGCATCTTTCTGAACTTTTACATGCTCAGAAAGATGAAGCTTTGAATAAACATATTACTAAAACATTTTTAAATGTAGTACTAAAACTAAAACTTTTCAAAATGTTTCAAAATTGCAGCTAAATAAATTATGAAATACCAGCTAGATTTGGCCTTCAACCAATATTTAGCATTGCATCTCTCTACCTCTTAACTATGCCTGTGTCTGCCCTGCACAAAGATTAGGTTTACTGGACAATCAAAGACTTGGATATGAACACATATATCACTGACTGTGTTATGTTAAGTCACATAATTATACATTATTTAGCAGTCAGTATCCATATATCTCACCCCATGTGAAGAAGAATTAATATCCAGCACATACAAAGCTGAAGGCTGACTGTGCAGATATTACTCTGAGCTTGTGCAATAACGCAAATGAGTACCAGATGAATAATGGATTTATTCCATGTCCCTTTCATTAGTTATGAATGAAAGTTTTTTTTTTACATTCTTCATTCTTTAATAATATAATGGCTTTTGGGAAAAAAAGAAGACTGTAATGGGATAGATTTTCTATTGCATGGTACACCAGTTTTATATGCTGTTTTGAGGCACACTTTCAATCTCCAACTAATTGTTTACTGTATATATGCTACATGACATATTTTGTCTGAAAATCAAGAGATTGCAGAAGGGGTTTACCAGAATGCTGCCTGGATTAGAAGGAACTAGCAACGAGATGTGGGACAAATGTTTTGTTTTCTCTAGAGAGTTATGGACAGTGTAGACAATCAGAACCTTTTTTTCCCGAGGTGGAAATGTCAAAGACAAGGTACCGTTTTAATGTTTAAGGCATCGGATGGTGAAAATCTAAAGGAGATGTGCAGGGCATTTTTTTTAAACAAAAATATGCTGCCTAGGGTTGTGGTGGAAGCAGACACATTAGTGGTGTTTAAGTGCCTTGTAGGTAGGCAAGCGGATATGCAGAGAATCGAAGGAAATGAGCAGGAAAAGAGATTAATTTGGCATCATTTTCAGCACAGATATTGTTGGTCAAAGGGCAAGTTTCTCTTCTCAACTCTTCTCAACTCAATATCTATATCCAATATCTGAATGTGATTGGTAAATCTATCTGTGCAAAGTGCACCTTGATGAATATGATTCCCAGCTTCTGCTATATTTTTTAAAATGTTCATCGCATTTGATTTGTTGACCTTTCTGATAAAGGTAATACTTTAGAAAAGTGAGAAAATTACTTTATATTAAGAGGGGGTATTGTAAAATGAATATGGGAAATGCCTATTATAGAACACAGACTACATGTGTAATTAGTTTAAAAACTGAAAGTTAGAGCATGCTTCTCTGTCAATTGATGCTGCTTGGCCAGCTGAGTAATTCTAGTATCTCTTAAAAGCATTACATTCTGTCTAAATTAATAATTCTAAATGTACACTTGTTTAGTCGAGTGTCGAGTGAAGAAGGGTCTCGGCCTGAAATGTCAACCATTCCTTTTCTCCAAAGATGCTGCCTGTCCCACTGAGTTACTCCAGAATTTTGTGTCTATCTTGGATATGAAGTTAAAATGGATGGAGGGATTTGTAATTCAAATTAACCATGATCTCATGGAAAAAGCTCAAGGGACTGAATATCTTACTTCTGTTGCTACTTATACACTTCCTATCAGTATTACACTTATGTTCTTGGACACGTTTCCACTTTGTCACACTGTTGCATCAGACTCATTGGATTTGATCCAAATGTAAAGTCACATGTCGCCATGAGCAGCTGCTATTGATATATCATTTCATTGCCATCCTCCCTTTTTAAACTACCTACGCAACTTTCTAATGTGAATAGTGCTTCTTGAAGGCTAAACACAGGTCCATTTGAATTACTATATTTGAAAGGAAAAGTCTTTCTCAATGTACTAAGTTCAGAGTATACAATCACGTTCGGAGTTCAAAAATAAACACTCCCTATCAAACACATATTTCAACAGATTCTAATAGGTTCCACTTTAATTTTCTTGGCCTGTTTCCCAACTTGAGATTCTGATCAACAAACAAACAAAACAACTGCATCTGGAGCTGACGAAATGTGCAGGAAGAAACGGCAGATGATGGTTTAAACCAAAGATAGACACAAAATGCTAGAGTAACTCAGCGGGACAGGCAGCATGTCTGGAGAAAAGTAATGGGTACATCTCCCTATATTTCTGTTCTATATCTCTCTACATCACCGTAAATATCTCTGTTTCCCTTCCCCTGACTCTCAGACTGAAGAATGGTCTCAACCCGAAACGATGCATTGTCCCAGCATTGTTACTTCAGCATTTTGTGTCTATCTTTGGAAAAAACTGCATCACTAGATTGAGATAAGTTTGATTTTGTTTCTCAGCAACCATTTTTTATCACCCCCTATAGAGTATAAGAAGCTCACATCATATTAAACAAACAAATGCTCTCTTTCATTGTGGCCTTGCTGGGACGTGGGTCATATGATATCAAGAATACAAAAAGGAAAGTTAACAAAAGTAAAAGCACCAACCACCATTTCTTTAAAACAACGAGAATGTCCACCAATATTGGTATCAATATTGATGGAATTAATATATGCATCAGTCCAGAGGAGCTTTAGTTTTTACATTGAAACAAAATTATTGTCAAGTGTTATGCTTGTCCTTGCCCATTTGATTTCCTTAATATTTTGCCTAGTAAGTTGGTGGAAGTGTAGGATGGAAAAAGTGCAAAGTTATGTTCAGGACACCTGAAACCTGAAAGAAAAAGAAAGAGTAAAAGTGAAGATAGACATGAAACGCTGGAGTAACTCAGCGGGACAGCAGCATCTCTGGAGAGAAGAAATGGGAGACATTTCGGGTCGAGATCCTTTTTCATCAGTCTGAAGAAGGGTCTCGATCCGAAACATCACCCATTCCTTCTCTCCATAGATGTTACCTGATGCAGCAGTTACTCCAGCTTTTTGTGTCTATCTTCGGTTTAAACCAGCATCTGCAGTTCCTTCCTACACAATGAGTTAAGGTATATCTCCATAAGTGAACTATTGCAGAATGTAGGGTGCAAAGGTTTGGAAAGAATATTGAGTTTAATTTTAAATTGGGTACATAAAGAGAAATGAAAACAAGAATGACCAAAATTGCACTAAGCGAAAGAGAGAAAAAAAAAACTTGCAATAAAGCATCTCTAGCAGCAATTTTTTAGTATTTAATCGAACATCTGTCATTATCTGAAGTTGCAGCAGTACTTCTGCATAAATAAATGTAAGTGCTATTTTCCTCACCATTATTTTGTCAGCAACTTTTGGGCATTTTTTTAAATTCATTCCTCGAGTGTTGACAAGGGCAGCATTTATTTCCCAAAGTTAATTGCCCCAGGGAAACTAATGGTAAACTGATTTTTGAAGTAGTTGCAGTGAGTTGGTACATCAAAGCAGCCTGTAAGGCCGTTTCAGAGTGTAGTTAAGCATCAGCCACGTTCCTAAGGATCTAGAGTCATTTATGTTAACTAGGTAATGTTTGCTTCCCCGAAGGACATTAGTGAACCAGATGGATTTTTAGAACAATCCAGTAGTTTAATTATTGATACCAGCGTTTTATTCCAGGTTTATTTAACTAACTGAGTTTAAATTCCCCAGCTGCTGTGATAGGATTTGAACTCTCTCTGGATCATTAGCCTAGACCAGAGGATTACCTGTCCAGGAACAGAACCACTGCAAAGCTATTCCTGTAAATTGTATCCAAAGCTATTTCATTCATGAAATACAGATAAGACTTCACAATTATATTCCACAATGTTCATGCTATTCACAGGCTATTCCTGCACTATTATAGGTATAAATAACTACCATTCCAATGGAATTGAAAAATAAATACAATCACTATTTTTGTGTACAATGGATATAATCATAGTTCAATAAAACTTTAAAAAGTAATCTGAGATCTTGGTTACAACATTATATTTTTAAAAAATGTGTAAGAAGGAACTGCAGATGCTGGTATAAACCGAAGGTCCCAGGTAGTCAAGATGGGAGGGAATACATCGGAGTCCCTCACCCTGAGCACAGGATCGCCCCAGGGTTGCGTCCTCAGCCCCCTATTGTACTCCCTGTACACACATGACTGTGTGGCTAGGTTCAGCTCCAATTCAATAATTAAGTTTGCTGATGACACAGTGGTGGTGGGCCCGATCTCAGACAACGATGAGAAGGCCTACCGGGAGGAGGTGGCTGATCTAGCACTCTGGTGCCAGGATAACAGCCTCCTCTTGAACATCAAAAAAAACGAAGGAGCTGATCATGGACTTTAGGAGGGCACATCATCCGAGGACGTACACTCCATTGAGTATAAATGGGGATCCTGTGGATAGGGTGAACTGTTTTAAATATCTGGGAGTCCACATCTCTGAGGATATGACATGGGCATCACACGCCTCAGCACTTGCGAGTAAGGCAAGGCAGCGCCTTTACCACCTCAGGCAATTGAGGAAATTCAGAGTGTCTCCGAGGATCCTCCAGTGCTTCTACGCAGCGGCGGTGGAAAGCATCTTGTCCGGGAACATTACCATCTGGTTTGGGAATTGCTCTGCCAAGGACAAGAAGGCTCTGCAGAGAGTAGTGCGTTCGGCCGAACGCACTATGGGAACTTCACTCACCCCCTGCAGGAACTATACAACAGGAGGTGCAACTCCAGAGCAAACAAAATCATGGGAGACCCCTTCCACCCCTGCAACGGACTGTTCCGGCTGCTACGGTCAGGCAAACGCCTCCGTTGCCATGCGGTGAGAACGGAGAGGTTGAGAAGGAGTTTCTTCCCAGAGCCGATTCGGACTGTAAACGCCTATCTCACCAGGGACTAACTCTACAGAACGTTTTTCCTTCCATTATTTATTATGAATAAGAATATGTGTGTTATGATTGTGTTTATAATTTGTTTGGTTGTTTTGTTGTTTGTCTTTTGCACAAAAGTCCGCGAGCATTGCCACTTTCATTTCACTGCACATCTCGTATGTGTACGTAACAAATAACCTTGACTTGACTTGACTTGACTTGACTTGAAGGTAGACACAAAAAGCTGCGATAACTCAGCGGGACAGGCAGCATCTCTGGAGAGAAGGAATGGGGGACGTTCCGGGTCGAGACCCTTTTTCAGACTCATTTCGGATCGAGACCCTTCTTCAGGTCTGAAGGTCTCGACCCGAAACGTCACCAAAACAACCCGAAACGTCAAGTGGGAGCGCGACTACGATGTTTTTAAGGCTCAAAATGGCAATAAGCTGTAAAATATCATTCCCTCCCCTCCTCTCGCTTCCCCTCCATTACCTCGCCATCCCTCTTCCTACCCCGATCCTCCTCCTTTCCCCCTCATCCCCAGCAGTCCCTCCCCCTCCTCTTCACCCTCCATCTTTTTTCCCCTCTCCTCCTTCCCTGCCCAACTCCCTCCATCACTTCTCCCTCCCTCTCCTTTCCCCTACACTCAGTCACTCCCTCCACTTTCAAAACCCCTCTCCCCTCCCTACCTCCTCTTCTCCCTTTACCCCCTGCTCCCCACTCCCCACATCTACCCTATCCCACCCCCAACTCTCCCTCACCTTCCCACTGCCCTCCTCCCCCTCTATCCCCCACTCACTACCTCCCCCACTTTTCCCTCTCTCTCCCTCCCTACCCCTCCTCTCCCTATATCCCCCTGCTCCCCCACTCCTCACCTCCCCCTATCCAATTGCCCCACAATGAAAATCATAATTAAAAAAAAAAACCGACCCCCTATCCCTCCCCACCCCCACAATGAACATTGCAATGCTTTTTTTTTAAATGAAACCTTCCCCCTATCCCACCCCGTCCCCCACAATGAAAATCAGGATGTTTTTGTAAATGAAAACTCCCCCCTATCCTGCACCCCCCCCCCCCCCCCAACCCCTCACAATAAAAAATGTGATTCTTTTTTTAATGGAATTGTCAATGAAATGTTTTTTCTTTAACATAACCTAAACACAATGTTAGCTGTTAATGAAAATGTAAGAATTTGATTAAAACTGATTTTTTTTTGTGTGATTTATTTAGGAAAATTAGATTCAGGATCCCATTGCGACGTCTTTGTAACACAGCTGATGTAAGGGCAAGTGGGGTGGGAGATTGCAACCCCTCTGTTTGAGTTCTACGGCTCCCGGCCCCAACTCCGACCGCACTCACTGGCACTAACATTTTCACACAAAGGGTGGTGGGTGTAAGGAACAAGTTGCCAGAGGAGGTAGTTGAGGGTGGGACTATCCCAACGTTTAAGAAATAGTTAGGCAGGTACATGGATAGGATAGATTTGGAGGGATATGGACCAAACACAAGCAGGTGGGACTATTAGCCATGTGGGAAAGTTGGGTCGAAGGGCCTGTTTCCACACTGTATTATTCTACGACTCTCTGACTCTAATTTGAATTTTCATTGAAAGCTAATATGTTCATGATAACATGGAGTTTCCATGTGTTTTCATTCCAACATCATCTAATGATATGCAATGTGGCAGCCACTCAAAAGGAAATAATCAGTCAGCAATTAAAATTAGAACGTGACCGTAGCCATTGTTAAAGTTATTGGGTGAACTGTGCATCCAGTTTTCCAGTATTGGTCTAAAAGTAATAACGAGCAAAATGATTGAAATTAGGCTCTGCATCACTGCTTTTGGAAATACAACTTTAAATAAGCAAACTCCAGCAATAGAAGCACATGGGTCAGTACACATTATAGATCAAAGACCTTAACACCAATCAAAGTTAATATCCAAAATGTCATTTAAAAAAAATGCCTGCAGCTCTAAGACAGAATTTGAAATGAGTGAGGGGGAAGAAAGCAATAAAAGTTTTAAATTTGACAACATCAGATGAGAGTATTAGGAAAAGTTAAGAGCAATATTCAGGTTGCAGTGTTCAAAAAAGTTGATGGGATGATAAGGAAGATGCAATAACCAGAAGTGAAAAGGAATATCAAAGTAAACACAAGTAAAATATTTTTATATTAATATAAAACGTGGAATTGCCCTTAGTGTATGTTGTTGCATTGAGGGCTGAAGGCCTCATTCCTGTTCTGTACTGTCAACGTTTTCTGTACTGTCAACCCTGTTTGGGTATTAATTTCATATATTCCATACAATACATGAATCAGGAATTTTTCAGCCTTACGTAAGAAGTTGATTCATTACTCCAAATTCATTAAACGTCAACATATTAGCTAATGTTCAAAATTCGCAAAAATATTTCAAATGTCAAACTGTATCTTATGCAATTTTCTTGCATTTACTATATATTTATCATGTAAATGTAAGTACATGTTGTTGGCTCACAGGACCAGCAACCCAGATTCAATCTTGCCCTCAGCTGTTGCCTAAATGGAGTTGGTGAGAGTGAGGGGGAGAGAGAGGGGGTGCTGCGAGGGAAGTGAGGGGGAGAGGTGGGAAGCAGGGAGGGGGAGGGAGGGTGGAGGGTGGAGGGACGAGGGTAGGGCGGTGTGGAGGGGAGGGGGTTTAGGGGAGGGAGGTAGGGTGAGGGAGGGGATGGAGGGGAGGGGAGAGAGAGAGGAGGGAAGAGAGAGAGGAGGAGGAGAGAGGGGGAGGAGAGGGGGGGAGAAGAGAGGGGGGAAGAGAGAGGAGGAGGAGAGAGGTGGAGGAGAGAGGGGTGGAGGGGGGGAGGAGAGGGGGGGAGGGGAGGAGGGGGGAGGAGAGGGGGGATGAGAGAGGGGGGGGAGGAGAGAGGGGGAGGAGAGAGGGGAAGGAGAAAGGGGGGGGGAGAGGAGAGGGGGGGGAGAGGGGGAGAAGAATGGGAGAGGGAGGGGGAGGGGGAGAGAGAGAGGGGAGGGGGAGAGAGAGGGGTAGAGAGGGGGGGAAGAGGGGGAGGAGAGGGGTGTGCTGAGAGGGGAGGGGGAGAGGTGGGGAGCAGGGAGGGAGGAGAGACGGGGGAGGGAAGGGGGGGTAGGGGTTTGTGGATGGGAGGGGGTTTAGGGGAGCAAAGGTGGGGGGGAGGGGATGGAGGGGGGGGGGGGGAAGAGAGGAGAGAGAGAGAGAGGAGGGGGGGGGAGGGAGTGGAGGGGGAGAGGAGGGGGGGAGAGGAGAGGGGGGGGGGGAGAGGAGAGGAGGGGGGAGGAGAGGAGAGGAGGTGAGGAGAGGGGAGGAGGGGAGGGGAGGAGAGGGGGAGAGGAGAGGGGGGAGAGGAGAGGGGGGGGAGGAGGGGAGGGGGGAGGAGAGGGGGGGGGAGGGGAGGAGGAAGGAGAGAGAAAGGAGGGGGGAGAGGAGAGGGGGAGAGGAGAGGAAAAGGGGGAGAAACTAAAAAAATATTTTAGAACCAAAAAACACATTCTGCAAGCATTGTAGAACCAAAAGAGCCACTTTTTGCAAACATTTTAGAACCAATAAACTCTTTTTGCAAACATTTTAGAACCAATAGACACATTCTGCAAGCGTTTTAGAACCACTAAGGACACATACATTTGAGTAGACATGTGTTCAGTGTTATTCACAGCTCAAAGAAACATGACCCTCTGCCTTCCTCCAGCTTGCAAACACTGATTGATGCACACCACTTCCTGGTGTTATAGTCATCCCCCCTGCTGCCAGCAGGGGCAGCAGAGAGAATGGGGAATTTTGTAAAATCATTAATATCTCTGTCATTTTTCATCGATGGGAAAAATCCACGGCACACATACGGCGGAGGGGGGCTCTGAGCAAGGTGGCCAAAAATGACGGCCGTAGGTGGCGGCGTTCTCTCGTATATCGCAGCACAGATGGCCAAAACCGGTCAAGAACAGACTTTTAGTAATATAGATATTGTAACTCGTATCTGTATTCTCATACAAGGAAGCAAAGAAACAAACACACACACACACACACACACACACACACACACACACACACACACACACACACACACAAACAAACACACACACACACACACACACACACACACACACACACACACACACACACACACACGGAACTGCTGATGCTTGTTTACACTGAAGATAGACTACCTATCTAACAACTCTTTTGCAGTACCTTTACAAGAAGGACCTCAACCATTCAAAATGGTTAGACACAAAACAGCTGGAGTAACTCAGCAGGTCAAGCAGCATCTCTGGAGAAAAGGAATATATGATGTTTTGGTTGAGACTCTGCTTCAGACTGAGAGTCAGGGGAGAGGGAAACTAGAGGTATGAACAGGTACGGAATGAATCTGTTCAGCGGTGCTGGCTCGAAGGGCCGAATGGGCTACTACTGTACCTAGTGTCTATTGTCTATAAATCACAGCTGGCACCAATGACTGAGGAAAGGTCGCTTGTGATACTTAGTAGAGTTCAGGTAGTTGAGGAACCGTTTATTAAATGCACAGATCTGCCATAAATGAAGTAAAGCTGGAGTCTGGGTGAACAAGGCTCGGAGCTACTGGAGAGTCAGAGCGAGGGCCCGTTGGTGCCAGAACATGGGTTTCCTGAGTCATCGGTGTTGGCTCTGATCTGTTCTGTCCCGATTCATACTTCTAGTTTCACTCTCCCCTGACTCTCAGTCTGATGCAGGGCCTTGAACCTAAAATGTCACCTTTTCTCAAGAGATGCTGCCTGACCCGCTGAGTTACTCCTGCATTGTGTTTATAACCACTTTGAATGGTTGATGTCCTTCTTGTAAAGGTACTGCAACAAAGCTGTTAGGTAGCGAATTCCAATGGCTCAGTATTTCACCCCAGTCATCTGGTATAATTGCATGAGAAACTACGTTAGTAGATAAACAGCAGTGACTAACAACAACAAAAACATTTTGGATATGCATAGATGGTCAACTAGCATCTGATAACACAATCTAAGGTGGGAGCCTTAATCAGAACCAGCTCATAGAACAAGCAGAAGGGCTCTTGGCCTCTGCTGCTCTCTATTATCTAATTTAGTCATCCTTCAGAGGGTTGTCTCTTGCCAGGCCAGATCATTTTTGATGGAGAGTCCCTCCAGAAACTATAAATTATCCTTCCTCATGCCCTGCTCTTGTAGCCTTTTTCAAAGCTAATTAGTTATTTTACCTTCCTCTTCCTCTATTTATTGAAATGCCTAATGCAAAACATCTAATTTCCTTATGCTCTAATAAGGAAATCTGATTATTATGCTGTGGATTTTTCTGCTTTGCTGGAAGAATGAGTGAACAGAATGATTTGGAATAGAAGATTCAGCTGACTGATTACTGTAATTCATAGAACTCAATTAGCTGCACAAACCATTAGGTACAATTAGACTGTTATAAAACACTCAATGCTCTGTGTCAACCAAGAAATACATTTATTTGTATGACAGAGGGGTGAACTGGAGGCAGAGTGTGTTAATAAAGCATGATTTTTGATTTAAGATGTTGCCGATAGCAGTGCAGAATTAATCTCAATAGCTGTCTAATTTGTGTCGGGAAATGGTGTATTTATTGTAAAATGACATTAAAGCTAAATGACTTACCTAAAGCTAGAGCACTAATGTCAGTGCTTCAAGATTCTCCTCCATATGCCAAGGACTGAGCAATGCAGCCTGAACACTCCCAGTGGAACACTTCCATCCTGCCTGGAAATGCAGTTACCCAGCTCCCACTTATGAGCATTAAATGAAAGAAATAAAGCTTTCACTGCAGCAGAAGGTCAAGGTTTAACAGGGCAGAGTGAGGGGAAACATTTATGGAAATAAAGCAGAGCTTGTAGGTCAGAGGGGAGCTATTGAAGTGATCACTTAAAAAAAGGTGCATCAGCCAACGAGAGAGGGAGAAAAACACAAGAGAGAGAGAGAGACACACACACAGAGACAGAGACAGAAAGAGGGACAGAGGGAGGAAGGGAAGAAGGGAGGGAAAGTAAAAGGGAGAGGACGAGAGCATAAAAACAGAAAATAAAAATAAAATAATATTGCAAAAAAATGGTGGAGAGCAAAATTTTCCGTAAAGTTGGTCATCTGACAATATTTTTTCTGAAAATTGAGATCACTGTTAATTAAGTTTTGTCTAACTAATGATGCAATGAATTGTTCAACGCTACTAAAAGTGTGGTGAAATAATACTGCATGGGTTTTGTGCTACAGTATTCTATGGTGCAAGTGTTCCAAAGGGAACACAAGGAACTTCTGTTCACAGGTCCCCATCAATACAGACCTCATGGAGGAAATTATTTTGGCAATGGATGAGAGTGCAGAAGTAGATCATGAAGTGCACAAACCTGAGAGGATCAAGAGCTTCATGAGGTGGTGGAAATAATAAGGTGCCATTAGTGCAGAGATGAAATTGATAGTTATCAAAAAAGCTAAGTAGATTGGGATCAGGGGAACTAAAATAACACTGGCCAAAGTTGGGAGAAATTACTATTTAAACACTTAAAAGCAAACCTCACTGGAAAGGTTGAATGGCTCTAATAATCCAACAGTGGCCCAGATTTGGTTGTACTCCCCCTTGTCTAATGCTGAAGAAAGTTTCCACCCTTTGGTTATGACTTAGTTTGGTGTGTTTCTTTCCTCGGTCCTTTCCCTGGGGTTCTGGGGCAGGGGGCAATTTTGTAGAACTGGCCTCAAAATGTCCATTACATGCCATTGATGGTCTATGTGTGTCCATACATGGAGTATCAGAAACAAAAAAAACACACAGAATGTTACTAAAATGCCATCATGCAATACACAAAACAGTTATCTTTAACAAACACATTTCTCTACCATTATTTTTTCTTATATATGTTGTGACTTAGTTTAAAAAAAGAGTATCAGCACAGCAGGTTTATAGGTTACACAAAAAAGCTGGAGAAACTCAGCGGGTGCAGCAGCATCTATGGAGCGAAGGAAATAGGCAACGTTCCGGGCCGAAACCCTTCTTCAGACTGATCGGGGGCGGGGGTGGGTGGGGACAAGAAAGGGAAAAGGAGGAGTAGCCAGAAGGCTGGGGGATGGGAGGAGACAGCAGGGGGGCTGAGGAAGGGGAGGAGGCAGCAAGGACTAACAAAATTGGGAGAATTCGATGTTCATGCCCCGGGGGTGTAGACTCCCCAAACGGAATATGAGGTGCTGTTCCTCCAATTTCTGCACCCCGGGGGCATGAACATCGAATTCTCCCAATTTTGTTAGTCCTTGCTGCCTCCTCCCCTTCCTCAGCCCCCCTGCTGTCTCCTCCCACCCCCCAGCCTTCTGGCTACTCCTCCTTTTCCCTTTCTTGTCCCCACCCACCCCTGCCCCCGATCAGTCTGAAGAAGGGTTTCGGCCCGAAACGTTGCCTATTTCCTTCGCTCCATAGATGCTGCTGCACCCGCTGAGTTTCTCCAGCTTTTTTGTGTAACCTTCGATTCTCCAGCATCTGCAGTTCCCTCTTAAACACAGCAGGTTTATATCTTGGGCAGATAAATCTGAACAACCATCAAAAGTAGATGGAGTCATATTTTTTTAGGTCTACCAGTTATTTGTATCTCAATCCATATGTTTTAAATATGATAGCGCTCATGTGCTGTCCTTTGATTTAAACAAAATGTTCATGTATTCCATTCCAAAACTACCAATGTTTTTCATTAACATTTTTGCAACTTTCAAGAACAGTTTATCATTCCAAGCATATGTTTTTTCTTCAGCTGGACTCACCTCTGGCCTTCATATAACCTGGGAATCTTCCCTGCCTCTTCTTATTACGTATTCATTATTTAATTGTAAACAGATTCCCTAAATAAGCTATTTCAATCAAACAAACGTTTGCAATTTTCCCAATATATCCATTTTCTTCATTCCCAAGATCAATTTGGTTTGTGGGATGACAATAACATAGTATATGGAGAAATTAAACAACCTAGATTTATACTCTCTTAAATTTTGAAGAATGAGAGATGATCTCATTGACACTTACAATATTATTTTAGGCCTTGAAAGTCCATGTTCCCTGTAGCTGGCATGTTTGGGATCAGGGGCCAGAGTCTCAAAATTTTGGGCAGACTTGTGAAGAAGAATTTTTAGCTAGAGGATAAAGAATGCTTAAAATGTAATGGGTTTGTAGTCTCAGTCACTGAATATATTCAAGAGAGAGAACTTCCAATTTATATATTAAGAGAATCATGGCATTAATTGGTGCAGATGCTGACACTAAGTTCAAACATCAGCCACGATTTTGAGCTGTGGATTTCTGCATCAGGGGCTGGGTGGCCTATTCCTGCTTATTTTTTTCTCTGGCCTTAAAATACGTTTTGAAAGAATCCAGTGTGCTCAATGTCTAACATGTATTTGTGGAAGATATTCTTCCATCTCCCTGCATCACTGATTATTTGTTTGGTGAAGATTCAAAATGTGAAATGCTTTCTTTCTAATCCACCCTTTAGGGTTGTTCTGGTGACAATCTCTGGGCTGGTGGCTGCTTGGTCAGTGTGAGTGATTTTATTTACTTCTTTTCCTGAAGTGGCATGGAGTATTAGTAATCATTCAATGGAAAGTGTGGAATAAGATTTAGAATTTACTGTGACTGGAGTTCAAAACAGGATAAGTGGTGGTAGCTGTGACTCGGCATGCAAAATATGAGGGGAGAGTTTGGAGAGCAAATGGAAATTAAAAATAAGTAGTACTTGAGTCCTTCAATGTGAACCAAAGAAAAAAAAATGTTGACCTGATGAATGGTATTAAGTTTTAATGTAAACTAGATGACCCGTGGACCCATTGGGTCCCCGTCACATGGAAGTATTACATCAAAACAGACGATCTGAAAATGGCAATTTATCCAGTCAGCTGTGCCTGTGCCATTGGGAGAGAAATGCCGGGCCCGGTATCCGCACGTGCGCAGTTGGGAGAGGGTTGGCGGGCCTCGCGCCATTTTCAATTGTGACGCGGCCGACGGGCCCAACAAGTGGTTAATTAAAGTTTATCCCATTTTTATGCCATAAAACATTTCAGATTAAAATATTCACAATTTATGTAAAAATTAAATCTGACATCTTTGGTGCTTCTTTCCAACTAACAGCTAATTATATGAATTAATATAAAAATAATATTTCTATGCTTGTACAATTCTGGAACATTCACATGAAAAAATTAGCAAATGCACATATGCAGGTTCTGTCTTCAGAACAAGTCTTATTGGAATGTGACCATTAGTAGATACCTTTACTCCTAGTTTAAACCTATACGACCCATGGAGCCATTGGGAATTAGATAAAAATTTTGATCTGAAAATCGGCAAAGGCAAACCTCCCCCAACTGCACAGGCGCGACAGAGGACCTGTTAGGTGCCCTTTGTGAAGCCAGCCAAGTAAACACGGAAGTATTCGATAAAATAATAAAATTAATTAAAGTTTACTAAGGGAATTACTTTGTCAATTGAATTAAACTTGCTCTACACATCCCAGGCGAATGATGAGTAAGGTGGGCCTAAAATTGTTGCACTATCCTGCACCATTTTGGCTGTAGTTCTGGAACATACATACAAATATATATACAAGATGAGAGTTTTTGTTATATACCAGACCAAGTAGCGCCCGTTGGGCCCCGTTCCCCCAATGCAATATTCCACCACTCAGCTGTTCCTCCAACGCAACCCGTTTCCACCACTCACCCATTTCCGCAATGCAACCCATTCCACCACTTACCCATAGCCCCCAGCTGTGCAGGCATGGCTCATTTCCCCCAACACTCCCACCCCCTCCTCTTCACCCTTCCACTTCCCTCCCCTTTCCTCATCCCCTCCTCCACTCCCCCAATCACCTTTCCCTCCCTCTCCTTTCCCCTACCCTCAGTCACTCCCTCCCTCCCTCCCTCCCTCCCTCAATAATCAATTTCCATTCTCTAACCTCCTCCTCTCCCTCTATCTCCCTGCTCCCCCACTCCTCACCTCACCCCTATCCCATTCCGACACAAAACACAAAGTTTAAATAACATTTCTCCTCCTCACCTCCCCCACTCCCTACCTCTCCTTACAACAATGTAACAAATCTCTCATTGCACTGGGTGGAACACTGTTGACGGGCAGTTTATGTAAATGAGATCCCATTGTGACATTATACATTGCTAACTGCCAGTGGAACACTGGTGAGGGGCAGTTTATGTAAATGAGATCCCATTGTGACATCATAGCTGCAAGCTGCCAGTGCAGATTAAATATATATTTTAAGTGAGGTTTTGTAATGCTGAAAATATGAATAACTTGTAAAATATAACATCAATCTGAACGAAACGTGATACACAAGATAGCAATGTTACAAAATTTTGAGATTTAAAAAAACAAGTCTGCAATTTATCCCATCAGATAAAGCATAACAATAAGTTTAATTTGACACCTAATTCACTTTCATATCTCAAGTAATAAAAAAAGTTATGGACATTTTCATACTCGGAAATTAGCATCTTGTTCCCTATTGATTTTCAATGGACATAACAAAAAAGCTGTGATCGTGGACAGTCAAAAGCCCATAACCTTCTTAAAAATTAAGAGAACTGAATGAAATTTTCAGTTATCATAGATTGAAGCATTCTGAAACAAATATAAAATAATCTTACTTGGATGACCTGAAATTAAAGCATATAATTAGTTAGTTACCCAATTGTAGCTAATTTCAAACTTCAATTACTAGATCTAAACATCTATCCATTTCTTAATAAATGATTAACATTTTTAAATAGCCCAAGTGTCCAAATAATATTCACAAATAATTCACAATAAAACATGATTTTTAAATCTAATTTACATCAATTTATAGGCCAAATGGAAAGAATTTAGTGTTCAATTGCAGTAAATTAAAGTCAATTTAAATCAGCTTTCTAGTGGGTTCCTGTGAACGCGCTGGTTTAGAACGTTCACATTGCGCTGGATTTGTGCCCTCAAGTGCCCAGAAAAATACTGCGGGATATAAAGAGCCCAAAATGAACTACTCGCTATAGAAAACTTTATATACAGGGTTATATACAAGCCCCATTTAATGTAAAAATAAGGTACATACCTTTAATTGTTTGCTTTATAAAACCCTGGGGCTGCGAGAGGTTGCGAGTTTAGAGAGTGATTTTTAAACTACTAAACTATTATACAAGGCCATAAAAACTAATAATACCTTTTGCGACGGGGTCTTTCAGCGATTTTCCATTAATGATTTACTAGGCTGAACATTTTCGATTGGAACAGCCTAGTAAAAATCGCGTTTTAAACCCGCCCCCTCTAAACAGCGCCAAAATCGCGCACACGGGGTAGGGCAGATGCTCAGCCACGATTCAGGTAGGTTTTGTAACATACCTACACAAGACCAAGTTTTAGTAATATACTAGACCAAGTGTAGACTGCTCCCCCAATGCACCCATTCCCTACCCGTAGCCCCCACAGGAGACGTGGTCCTCCAACTCAAGCCATTCCCGAATGTAAGTTTCCAGCACTCCCCTTGCCTCCCTCAGTAGTGCTCTTTAAAAACAATTACAATTGCACTTGCCCTGCATGTTGCAATACCAATTCTCCCTGCTAGTCGAGCAATTGTGATGTCAGCTGGTCGGTTTGAAATTCAAGGGTTTTTTTTGTTTATTTTAATTTAATCAGTAATAAGTCGAGAAATAAAGCATAACATGGTCATTGAAAGTGATCTCTGCTTAGAGGGGGGAAATGTGAATCAGAATATGTAAAAAGCTTGTGAAAGTTGGCATTTTTAAAGCTATAATCATGCATAACGTGCCAAATATAGGATGAAATCCACACTGAGGCTGATCACTGCTAGCAAAGCCACTGTGACATCATCAGTTGAAGCTGGTGGTTATAATTTCAAAGTCTTTTGACTTTTTAGAATTTTAATCAGCAATGAGTCGAGAAATAAAGCATAAAATGTTCAGATAAGGGGATCCCGGCCTCGTGGGGAAATATGTCAATTAGAATACGTAAAAATGTTATCATTACCACGTAGTGTTTTTGCGAAAATGTAAAGTCAACCACATATACACACACAAATCTATACATATACACGTCCAAGATCAGACATTTAATAAGCATATGATGACAGTTAGAAGATAGATGGCATTGAATAGCATTTCCTGTTATACTGTTTGTTTAATTGAATTGCCATTTCAAGAAAATAAAATTTGATGTATTTCTTATCCAATATTTTTAATAACCAAATATACATGATTTGGCCAAACACTTATGAAGATTGGAAAAAATATTGCTGACCCGATACAAAATTAGTGTCTGGATAATTAAGTTCCAACAGATAAGGCACGAGGAAACCTGAGCACCACTTTCCACAGCACACCTTGCTGTGACTGTGACTGTGACTCTCCTTGTGATAGCCAAGTGGGCAAGGAATATCAGCAAGACCAGCTGTCACTGATCACACCTTTATGCTGAATATAATACACAGCTTTTTTTTGTCTGAAGGGAAAGGAGTGTGTTAGGGAGTGCTATGAAAGATGCTCCTGTAATTGCTGAATACAAGTTTCATATATTATCTTTTCCATTTCACCTGGTTAAGTTACTTAATTGATGTACTTATGTAGCTATCTTCCTCTCTAATTTCTTATGCTTGTAAGAACATAAGTAAATCCAGCCATTTGTCATCCAGTCATTACAATCCTCTACCTCAGTGTTCATCTCTATTCATATATTAGTCCAATTCATTTAATCTGATTCCCTTAATATCTCGAAATCTAACAATCCCTGCAATAAATTAACAAAATGACAGAATTTCCACAGCCATCACGTTTGAAAATTTCAAAGATTCACCACCTTCCAAATTAAGACATGTTTCCTAAACTCCATCATAAATAGTCTACCTCTTATTTTGAAACCCTGCTTCAGTTCCAAAAACTAAAAGCCGAATGCTAGAAGAACTCTCCTGCATTTCAATATGCTGGCAATCTTTCCTCTTATCTCAGTCCTAATGCAGAGATTCTGCTGAAATTATTGTGTTACTCCCATTGCCTCCACAGTTGTTACTACATTCTGGCTGCTTGACTTGCTGTATTCTTCCAACATCCTGTTTCTTTCTGTTTCAGATTCCAACATCTGTCATTTCATTTATTTTCTCTGGTCCTCTATTCTTCAGTTAGACCGACATCTTTCCTACTTCTAGCCTGTCAAGCTCTTTATTTTAAATGTTTCAATGAAATCTCTTCTCCTCTTCCTAAACTCTCCTGCTAGGGTTCTATCACTGCGCAGCCCAGTTCATCACACAATCCAGCCTCCCCTCTTCCCCCCCCCCCCCCCCCCCCCCCCCCCCCCCCCCCCATCCCCCATCCCCATCTACTCCATCTACACTTCACACATTGCAACAGGAAAGCAGCCAATAAATTCAAGGACCACTCACTCAAGGAAGTTCATTCTGCCTTCTCCCATCTGGCAGAAGATACAAACGCATAAAAGCATCCACAACCAAATTCAAGAACAGCTTATTTCCCATTGTTATCATGCTCTTGAACAGATCTCTCATATGCTAAGGATGTATTCCCAATCTACCTCACTGGGCCGTTGGTGCAGGTTTACCCGAGACTGGTGGGACAGTGATGGTCTACCAGCAACCTTCCATTCAAAGCAGGAGTGGAATGCATAGAGTTCATCAGGGAGGGACCTGTTGTTACCAGGAATAGTGACCGTCTTTGATTTGTAGCCCATTTTAGCCTGATGGGGACATTAAAGTACATAATACTCCCTGTGTAGTCTCACCAAGGTGCTGATTGTAATTGTACCTTACTCCTTTAAAAAAAATCCTCCCTTAGTAAAGACTAACATACCAGTCAACCGCTTAATCTTTTCTGATCTAGCATGTTGGCCTCTAGTGACATATATAAGCAAAATTTAAACATAAACATTACCCAATCTTATTATTTAATATATGTTTTGTTTTGCTCTTGTGGAGTGATAAATGCACAGTGTCAAAAAGTTGTAGAAGCACAAAAAAGTCCCACGATGTCCATGCCGACCTTATAGCTCATATGTACTAATCGCATTTGCTTGTAGTACCTCTGCATCCTGCTGTGCCTTGCCTTAAGAACCTGTCAATCTCTGTTTTAATAATACTCAGACTTGGCCTCCACAGCCATCTGTGGCAATGAGTTTCACAGAATCACCATCCTCTGGTTGAAGAAATTCCTCCTCATCTCTTTTTGAAAGGTATGTCCTTTTATCCTGAAGTTGTGTCCTCTGGTCCTAGGCTCTCCCACTCATGCAAACATCCTCTCTTATCCAATCTATCCAGGCCTTTCATTATTTGGTAGGTTTCAATGAGTTCCCCTTCATCTTTATAAACTCCAGTGAGTACAAGCCCAGTGCGTCAAACGCTCACCATATGTTAACCCAGTCATCCCTGCGATCAAACCTCCTCTGGACCTCTCCAATGCCTGTTGGGTACCAAAACTGCTCACATTATTCCAAATGCAGTCTGATGGGTGTCTTATAATGTCTTAGCATTACATCGCTGTTCTTATATTCTAGTGCTCTCAAAACGAATGCTCCCAATCACAAACTTTGTTTGCATGCTACATGAGGACAATCAAGCCATACAATACATCAGGAAATACCAGCATAATAGCATTACAGTTACAGAGAAGTGCAAATTAAAAAAAAGTGCAACAGCCATAATGAGGTAGGTTGGGAGACCATGACTACACCTTAGTTTATGAAAGAACTATTCAAAGTCTGATTACAGCAGGGAATAAGCTGATTCTAGATCTGGTGGTATGTGCTTTCAAGCTTTTGCATCCTCTACTCAAAGAGAGAGGGGAAAAGAGGGAAACATCAGGCTGAAAATGGTATTGGTATTAGTTTATTACTGTCACATGTACTGAGATACAATGAAAACGTTTGTTTTTCCTGTTATCCAGGCAAATCACATCAAACGTGAGCAGATCAGGTAGTGCAGAAGAGAAAATAAACAGAGTGCTGAACATAGCGTTACAGGTACAGAGTAAGTGCAAATTTAAAAAAAATTGCAATGACTGCAACAAGGTAGGTCGGAAGAAGAAGGAATTCATCCTTAGCGAATGAGATGTCAGTTCAAGAGTCATAACAGTGAGGTAAAAGCTGTTCTTATATATGGTTGTACGTTTTTTCATGCTTCTGTATCTTCACCCCAATGGTAAAGGAGAGAAGAGAGAATGACAATAAGATCATATCAGATTACTTCTTTGCCAGTAAAACACCTACCTAGTTATAAATGTTACTATCATTCATATACAGCATCTTTAATCTTTTAATTTTAAATTTGTTTCTGTTTCTTGATCACATTGGCTGCTTTCCCAAAGCAACGATAAAAGATAAATGGAGTAGATGGAGTTGAGGCTGGTTTGTGTGATGGAGTAGGCTGTGTTTACATTTTTCTTGTGTTCTTGGGTGGAAAACTTGCCATACTAAGCTGTGATGCATCAACATAGGTGCTTTCTACAGTGCATCAAGTTCTTCATCATATTGATTGAGGAAAATACACATTCTGGGAATTTATCTTCCAACCTTATGACAGTAAATTTGATTTGTGAAATTTATATGTAGGTTAAGGCTTTCCATGTTTACAGTATTATGTTGGTACACATATCTCTAATTTTCTGAATGATGCTTAGTCCAATATTATAACTTATTACAAATATTACAGCCCAATATTACAAAGGGTGGCACGGTGGCACAGCGGTAGAGTTACTGCCTTACAGCGCTTGCAGTGCAAGGGACCCGGGTTCAATCCCGATTATAGGTGCTGTCTGTACGTAGTTTTTACATTCTCCCTGGGACCGCGTGAGTTTTCTCCCAGATCTTCAATTTCCTTCCACACTCCAAAGACGTACAGGCTTGTAGGTTAATTGCATTGGTATAAGTGTAAATTGTGTAGGATAGTGTTAATGTGTGGGAATCGCTGGTCGGTGTGAACTCAGTGGGTCGAAGGGCCTGTTTCCGTGCTGTATCTCTAAACTAAACTACTGTTAATAATTCCTACCAACATTTTCTTGACTAATTGACTGGTTCTTTGACATGCTGTGATAAACCTGAAATTTTTTTCACCCGTGTACTGATCTTTTCTGTAATTGAGTAAGAAGGAACGGCAGATGCTGGTCTACACCAAAGTTAGATACAAAATGCTGGAGTAACTCAGCAGGTCAGGCAGCATCTCAGTAGAAATAGGTGTTGTTTCGGGTCGAGACCTTTCATCAGATGGGTCTGATGAAGGGTCTCGACCCGAATTAACACCTATTCCTTTTCTCCAGAGATGCTGCCTGACCCACTGATTTACTCCAGCATTTTGAGAATCTTCTTCTGTAATTGATATTGCTACCTTTTTCTATCTGCCATCCTTTCTTAAATATGGATTTCCAGGAATATATTGTTCCATGCCTTGATCATCCTGAGCCATACTTTCATAATGACAATGAGATCATACCAGATTACTTCAGTGCTACTAAGCATCTACCTAGTTGTAAATGTTGCAATTATTCATATGCAGCACATCTTTATCCTTTTAATTTTAATATTGTTTTCTGTATTTTGACCACTGTGGCTATTTGTCTTTATTTTTGCTGTCTATTTCACTTACCATTCTCACTTCCCTCTTGTGCTTGTCTTCGCTAATAGCTGAATCCCTTTGACGTTCCCATTCCACCTGCCGAGCTAGTTTAAATGTTCCCCGATAGCACAAGCAAACTCCCCTGCCTAAATATTTGGCCTGGAGTGTAGCTCAGCTAAAGAGAAGGCTGACTCCTTCCTGGGGGCGGAGTTGGATTCATGGGAGGTGGTCTAGGAGGAGAGAATGATCCTCAAACTGCAGAGCATCCTGGACACCCCCTCCACGACACACTGGCCACTGAGCGTTGGGGGAATGGGACCCAACGGGTCCCACTTGGTCTAGTGACTCTTAAAATATTGTCTGTCAGCATCTCCCTTTCACAATGCAACCATTCAATTACACTTTTAACTTTGACACCACAAAGGGAACATACCTGAAATCATAGATACACTCTGTATGCACTGGAGTTTAGATGGATGAATTTGGTGCTCATGAAATGCTTCGAGAGGCTGATCAAGAACCATATCTGTGGCTTCCTCCCTCTCAACATGGACCCGCTGCAGTTTGCATACCGTCCGAACAGATCCACGGATGATGCGGTCTCCCAGGTTCTGCACACCGCTCTCTCTCACCTTGACAGCCTGAAGGGGGGATATGTGAGGATGCTGTTCATTGACTTCAGTTCAGCTTTCAATAAGATATTTCCCACCAGATTTGCTGAGAAGCTGCTGAAACTGGGGCTGCACATTCCCCTGTGTGCCTGGGTCCTGGACTTTCTCACCGCCAGGCCCCAGGTGGTCAAGATGGGGAGATATACATTCATCCCCCTCACCCTGAGCACAGTATCGTCCCCAGGGTTGCATCCTTAGCCCCCTACTGTGTACTCCCTGTACACATGTGACTGTGTGGCCTGGTTCAGCTCCATAATCAAGTTTGTTGATGACACTGTGGTGGTGGGCCTGATCTCCGAGAACGATGAGAAGGCCTACCGGGAGGAGGTGGCTGATCTGGCACTCTGTTGTCAGGACAACAGCCTCCTCTTGAATGTCACAAAATCTAAGGAGCTGATTGTGGACTTTAGAAGAGCACAACATCCAAGGACATACACGCCACTGGAGATAAATGGGACTACTGTGGATAGGGTGAGCTGCTTTAAATACCTGGGAGTCCACATCACAGAGGATCTGACATGGACAACACACACTGCCGCACTGGTGAATAAGGCAAGGCCTCGCCTTTACCACCTCAGACAGCTGAGGAAATTCAAAGTCTCTCTGAGGATCCTTTGGTGCTTCTACACTGGGGCAGTAGAAAGCATCTTGTCCGGCAACATCACAATCTGGTTTGGGAACAGCTTTGCCCAGGACAGGAAGGCTCTGCAGAGAGTAGTGCGTGCGGCTGAACGCACTATGGGAACTACACTCGCCCCCCTGCAGGACCTATACACCAGGAGGTGCAGATCTACAGGGCAACATTATGGGGGACCCCTACCTCCCCAGCAATGGACTGTTCCAGCTGCAAACGCCTCCGCTGTCATGCTGTGAAAACAGAGAGGATGACACGGAGTTTCTTCCCACAGGCCATCAGGATTGTAAACTCTTATCTTACCAGTGACTAATTTACTGTACTAATTTACTGTTGTGTTGTGTCTTTAAAAGAAAAATATTTCCTAACATGTAAATACTGATTCTGTTCTATTCTGTTCTGTAGTTTTTGCACAACCCACAGGCATTGCCATTTTCATTTCACTGCACATCTTGTATGTGTATGTGACAAATAAATAGTCCCCGAGGATTGGCGTACTGCGCATGTTGTTCCATTGTTTAAAAAGGGTTCTAAGAGTAAACCTAGCAATTATAGACCTGTTAGTTTGACTTCAGTGGTGGGCAAATTAATGGAAAAAAAAATTGATACTTAGAGATAATATATATAAGCATCTGGATAAACAGGGTCTGATTAGGAACAGTCAACATGGTTTTGTGCCTGGTAGGTCATGTTTGACTAATCTTCTTGAATTTTTTGAAGAGGTTACTAGGGAAATTGTGAAGGGTAAAGCAGTGGATGTTGTCTATATGGACTTTAGTAAGGCCTTTGACAAGGTTCCTCAAGGAAGGTTGGTTAAGAAGGTTCAACTGTTGGGTATAAATGCAGGAATAGCAAGATGGATTCAACAGTGGCTGAATGGGAGAAGCCAGAGGGTAATGGTGGATGGCTGTTTATCGGGTTGGATGCAGGTGACTAGTGGGGTGCCTCAGGGATCTGTGTTGGGTCCTTTGTTGTTTGTCATGTACATCAATGATCTGAATGAAGGTGTGGTAAATTGGATTAGTAAGTATGCAAATGATACCAATATAGGGGTGTTGTGGATAATGAAGAGGATTTCCAAAGTCTACAGAGTGATTTAGGCCATTTGGAAAAAATGGGCTGAAAGATGGCAGATGGAGTTTAATGCTGATAAATGTGAGGTGCTACACCTTGGCAGGACAAATCAAAATAGGACGTACATGGTAAATGGTAGGGAATTGAAGAATACAGTTGAACAGAGGGATCTGGGAATAACCGTGCATAGTTCCTTGAGGGTGGAATCTCATATAGATAGGGTGGTAAAGAAAGCTTTTGGTGTGCTAGCCTTTATAAATCAGAGCATTGAATATAGAAGCTGGGATGTAATGTTAAAATTGTACAAGGCATTGGTGAGACCAAATCTGGAGTATGGTGTACAATTTTGGTCGCCCAACTATAGGAAGGATGTCAACAAAATTGAGAGAGTACAGAGGAGATTTACTAGAATGTTGCCTGGGTTTCAACAATTAAGTTACAGATAGGTTGAATAAGTTAGGTCTTTATTCTCTGGAGCGTGGTAGGTTAAGGGGGGACTTCCTAGGGATAGACAGAGTTGATGTGGACAAGCTTTTCCCTTTGAGAATAGGGAAGATTCAAACAAGAGGACATGACTTCAGAATTAAGGGACAGAAGTTTAGGAGTAACATGAGGGGGAACTTCTTTACTCAGAGAGTGGTAGCGGTGTGGAATGAGATTCCAGTGGAAGTGGTGGAGGCAGGTTCGTTGGTATCATTTAAAAATAAATTGGATAGGCATATGGATGAGAAGGGAATGGAGGGTTATGGTATGAGTGCAGGCAGGTGGGACTAAGGGAAAAAAAAAGTTGTTCGGCACGGACTTGTAGGGCCAAGATGGCCTGTTTCCGTACTGTAATTGTTATATGGTTATATGGTTATAAAGTTGACTTGACTTGACTTGACTTGACTTGACTTGACTTGAAGATGGATCTCATTGAAACCTACCTCAGAATAAAAGGATGTACCTTTATAATGGAGATGAGGAGGATTAATTTTTATTAGCCAGAGGGTGGTGAATCTGTGGAATTACCACAGTTGCCACACTTGGCTCTAAAGGTCATGACATTAGGTATTTTATAGACAACTAGATTAAGTGGGACCCATTGAGTCCCAGTCACACAGGAGGCCTGGTGCCCCAACACAACCCATTCCCCATGCAATATTCCACCACTCACCCGTTCCCCCAACGCAACCCATTCCCCATGCAATATTCCACCACTCACCCATAGCCCCTAACTGTGCAGATGATGGAATGAGCTCCCAGTAGGTGAGGCAAGTACAATAACAACATTTGTAAAGACACTTGGACAGGTGCATGGATAGAAAAGGTTTAGAGAGATATGGGCCAAGTGCTGGCAAAATGGGACAGGCTTTGATGTGGCATCTCAGTCAGCATGGATGAGTTGGGCTGAAGGGCTTGTTTCCATACTGTATGACTCTATATCAGTTATTTTTCTGTAAAGAACATAAGGCTGGAGAGCCAATGATATCATTTATATGTGACTCTACATCTTAAGTGATCTCTGCCAGCTGCGGCGTGCACAGTTTGGAAGGAGGAGTGGGTTGGGAATGCAATGCAAACCTCCAGCAACCACCAGCTCAAAAGGCTTTTGGCACAATGGACTTCATCAGTCAGAGTGTTGACTATAAAGTTGCGTGGTCATGTTGCAGTTATATAAGATGTTGCTGAGGCCGCATTTAGAGTATTGTTTTCAGGTCTGGGCATTATGTTATAGGAAAGATGTTAAGGTGGAAAGGGTGCAGAGAAGATTTATAAGGATGGTGCCAGGATTCGAGGGTCAGAGCTGTAGGGAGAGGTTGAGCAGGCTGGGACTATATGGGATTGCTGGGAAGATGGGCTCTATGGGCTCATGTGAGCGCAGGAGGATGAGGAGTGATCTCAGTTTAGTTTATTGTCACATGTACCGAGGTCCAGTGAAAAGCTTTTGTTTTGTGCTATCCAGCCAATTATCGAGGTGTTTAAATTCATGAGGGGAATAGATCGGGTGGACGTGCAGAGTGCCTTGCCCAGAGTAAGGTAATCGTTAACTAGAGGGCATATGTTTAAGGTGAAGGGGGAAAGATTTTAAGGGAATCTGAGGGCTATCTTTTTCACGCAAATGGTGGTGGATGCATGGAACGGGCTGCCGGAGGAGGTAGTTGAGGCAGGGACTATTGCAACATTTAAGAAGCAATTGGACAGATACAGTGATAGGACAGGTTTAGAGGGATATGGGCCAAACACAGGCAGGTTGAACTAGTGTAGATGGGACATGTTGGTCAGTGTGGGCAAGTTAGGCCGAAGGGCCTGTTTCCACACTGTATGACTCGATGACTCTAAATACGAGGCGAGGTTAACATTGAAGTTTGGAACAGTGGTGGGGGTCCCTTTATTGATTTATCTGCTGATGGGGTTTTGAAATCATAGCTTTGGGCAGCACAGTTGATAGGAATTGAATTGTACTTTGACTGCAGACACTAAATAAAAGATTGAGTCCAAAGAATTGAACTATAATTCCTGCACAGATTCCTCTTTCCGTCGCAGTCAGAGCTGCTCAGCACACTCCTGACATTCTACCTTGCATCTTTCCCTTTGTTGTGAATCAAGCAAAGACCAACAAGAACATTGTGACCGACGGTGCGAGTAACCAATTGCATGAGGTACCATCAATCAAATTTACTGCAATGAAAAGGTGTGTTACCCACAAGAAAATACGTTGGAAAGAAAGAATACAACTGAGCTGTTTGGCTCCAATGTAACCATGTTACTAAAGTTAGAATCAAAGGCAATATTCGTATATATTTTTTACTCTGCTTCATGTTATCGATCATGAAATGATGGATTTGTGAATTAAATTTATGCACATAGTTAGTGATACGGAAAAGGACACAAAGTACAGGAGTAACTCAACAGAACAGGCAGCATTCTCTGAAGGACATGGATACATGAAAGGACATTTCAAGTCTTAACCCTTCTTCTGGGTTGTTTCTGACAAGGGGAATTATCACATTCATGTTTTGATCAGTGTTCCTTCCTGCCACCAGAGTTTGCCTGAATATTGTTGCCCTTAAGGCATTCAAACACCATGTGATTTGACCACAGGGCAAATCTGCATCTGGAAATGTAACAGTTCAAAAGTTCATAAGTGCATAAGTGATAAGAGAGTAGAGTCGACCCAGTGAGTTGAGACCCAGTGCCATCAAACGCTCATCCTATGTTAACCTCTCATAATAGGTGATGATAGATCACCCTAATTCCCACAGGAGCCTCGCATTCAACTTATGTTGCACCTCAGGCTATCAGATCTGGGTGTGACTGAAACATTCATCAGTGAGATGTCCAAACCACTGGGTTGTAACAAATTTATTGCCCACATTGCTCATTTTGATTTTTTTTCTAGTTTTAATTAAAGGCTTTTTTTCAGAATTCAATGTATTACTGCATTCAGCTCTATTTAGTTGTTCACTAGATTAAGTGCAGACTCATTGGGTCTGCTCCCCAATGCAATATTCCATCACTCACCCGTTCTCCCAACACAACCCGTTCCCCCAAAACAATATTCCACCACTCACCCATAGCTCCCAACGCACAGGCGCGGCTCATTTCCCCTCATCCCCCAGCACTCACTCCCCCTACTCTTCATCCTACCTCTTCTCTCCCCTCTCCTCCTCCACTCCCCAATCCCACCCTCACCTCTCCCTACCTCTCCTTTCCCCTACCCTCAGTCACTCCCTCCCTCCATAACTCCTCTCCCCTCCCTACCCCCTCCTATCCCTCTATCCCCCCCACCTCCCCCACTCCTCACCTCCACTATCCCCCCCACTAATCCTCCTCACCTCCCGCACTGCCCTCCTCTCCCTCAATTCCCCACTCCCTACATCCACAACTCCCCCCTCCTCTCTCTTTATTTCCCCTCCTCCCCAGTATTCCCTGCCACCATCTCTTCACCCTCCACCTTCTTTCCCCTCTCCTCCTCCCCTCCCACAATCCCTCCTTCACCTCTCCCTCTCCATGTTGTGGGCCATGTGTTCCGGCAGCTGTGGCTGTGGCTGTGGTCATGGCTGTGCCCCCCGGCAACTGTGACCAGGGCGAGGCGGGTGCCGCCGATGACTGACAGCGGACGCGGTCAATCAGTGTGGCGATGGTACAGGAAGGGGCATCGCCATCCCGGCCATGGTGGTGACTGACAGGAAGGGAGACAAATCTGCGTGTGGTTACTGACAGGAAATGAGACCAATCTGCGAATGCGCGTTTTTAAAGATTTTTAAATCTTAATAACTTTTAAAATATACCATCGATTGGAACAAACCTTATTTCACTTGCTGCACTGGAAAATGGTGAGTAATGTGGCAAAAAATCCTAGTGCTTTCTTGTACCATTTTTGCGCAAATAGAAAAACAACTCAAACCAGAATATAACAAGATCTGTGTTATTTATAGATTTAATGGGCAAAAAGCCCAATAAACGCACATTTATATTAACACTTTGACTTTCTTTATGGCAAAGTTAAGCAAGACTTGTTAAAACCAGCAGCTGAGAACATTGGTAGAACTTTGATTTATTAAACAGCCCAATTCCCCATCTGTCCTATTGGTATGAAGAATTATTAGTAAAAATGCCATGATTATGTTTAAGAAGGAACTGCAGATGCTAGGTTAAATCGAGGATAGACACAAAAGGCTGGAGTAACTCAGCAGCATCTCTGGAGAGAAGGAATGGGTGATGTCACGGATCGAGTCTGAAGAAGGGTCTCGACCCGAAACGTCACTCATTCCTTCTCTCCAGAGACACTGCCTGGGTTACTCCAGCTTTTTGTGTCTATCCGCGATTATGTTTGCCTGAAACTAGTGCAAATGTTGCATAGGTCATTCAAATCACAAATGTCTATTGCATCTTCCACGGCATCAGGACGGTGACTAGTCACCGTCAGCTTTAGATTTCAGCTTCTGCAATCCTTATCAATATTTTGAAGCCTCAATTGCCAAATTATATCTATCTCTCATTTAATGTAATGGAAAATGGAATCACAAACAGTGCACAATACCTGATAGATGAAAAACAATTACGCTTCTTTAATTTAGCTATCATATCTTCTCTTTATGATTCCATTTTCATTACATTAAATGAGAAATAGATATAATTTGGCAATTGGGGCTTCAAAATAATGATAAGGATTGCAGAAGCCGATATCTAATAATCTTGTTGCAACTATTTTTGTTACAATCATCTACGTATATCTCTGGATAAATACCAAGGTTTAGGGTCTTTCTCCAGTGGTCACTGAAGACCTGGTCTCTGTAAATAAAGACTCTAAAATTATTGCTGATGGAAAGTTTGCTGAAGAAAAATAGATACCATGCTGACATAATGTAATTATTGTAGACAAATACAATTATAGTATTAGGTACAGACTGTGAAAAGAAAGGAATAACCTGTATTTTATGGTTTCAAATTTGATAAATGAAAAATATTTTTATCAAAGGAAATCTCTTCATATTTTAGGCTGGATTATTTGATGATGGGACAATAATCTTCCACTGCCCAAGTCACCCAAAGATCACAGTGTCCACTGATTTTCTGATCTTTGACTTGCTAAAGTGTGGAGTCACTCACTTCTTGCTAGTATACTGAGAGCTAAAGCTCCCACCAAGCAACTTTACGTTCAAGTAATCCTAATTCCACTGAGATTTCACAGCACATGGGATAGCTAAATAATGAGATTCCTAAAACTGAGTGGAACATGGAAATTGAATGGGGAAGATCAAGGGTCAAGTGTGCTTAATTGTATGGGGACAGGGAATTGAACACTGAAATTCTTACTTGCTGCAGTTTTTCAAGCACTAGATTTTCTCTTTCGAGTGGATCAAATGCACAGGCGGTAGAGTTGCTGCCTCGCCAGCGGCAGAGACCCGGGTTTGATCGGACCTCAGGTGCTACATGTTCTCCTTGTGACCACGTGGTTTTCCTCCGGGTGCTCCGGTTTCCTCCCCACATCCCAAAGGTGTGCAGGGTCATAGGTTAATTGATCTCTGTCAACTGCTCCTCGTGTGAAGGGAGTGGTTGCAAAAGTTTGATAACATAGCACAAGTATGAATGGGTGACCAATGGTGTGTGTGGACATGGTAGGGGCCAAAGGGCCTGTTTCCATGCTGCATCTTTCAATCAATCAGATTCTCTCTTGTCCGAGATGGTCATTGCCTGGTATAACTGTGGCCCAACTGTTACTTGTGGCCTTGAATGCTATCCAGATGTTGCTGCATGCAAACATGGGCTGTTCCATTTGTTAAAGAATTCCAATTGTAATTAATCATTGCAAGATCAACAGCAAATATCCACCTGGGGGAGAGATCAATAATGACGCAGCTGAACATGTGTGTGACTGGGAAACTGCCTTGAGCAATCTCTACCGTAACACTGAGGCTGAGATTCCCAAAAGGTTCATCATGTGACTCAGGTATAAGAATGCTGGGACTTACTTACTCTCAAGAAAGAAATGACTTCTAGTGGAGTCAAAAATTAGAAGCCAAATGGAGTGTTTAAAAGAGCCTATTTCCCCTTTCTGATCGATAATTCAGGCTGTAGATTTAAAGTTAGTAAGGGAAGGTATGGAGGAAAGTTAAAGATTTTCTTTCACATTCTGATGACAGACCTCGTTGATTGAAAAATAAATGGTAGAGGCAGAAGCCAAATCACAATTTAAAAAAAATAAAGAACGTTCACACATACAGTACCTCATGTGCAATAATCAAAAGGCTTATGGAGCAGGTGTATAGTTTATTGTCACGTGTACCAAGGTACAGTGACAAGCTTTTGTTGTGTGCTAACAGTCAGCAGAAAGACAATACATAATTACAATCGAGCCATCCGCAGTGTATAGATGATAAAGGGAATATCGTGAATTAGGTTTAACCACAAGATAAAGCCTGTAAAGTCCGTTCAATGATAGTCCGAGGGTCTCCAATAAGGTAGACTGCTCTCTAGTTGGTGGTAGGATGGCTCAGTTGCATGGAGCTGAGAGGTCTAGTTAAGCAGGACAGTTCATTTTAGCCGGCACAGACATGATTGGACAAATGAGTTGCTTTTGCATAAATTTCGATATTTTCATGAAACATCGTTTCCCGCTGACATGGCTTTCCTGATCTACCTTTAAGATGAACAAAGATAAGATGCTTGATACCAGAAGAGGTAATTTTCTCGATTGTTCAATCTGCTTTTCCTTCCACTAGTACTAGATAATGCTTGAATGACTGAACTTCAAAGATACCTTATTAGAAGAAACGAGAACTCACAATGATAATTTATTACCGGAGGAAATGGATTTGTGTTTACTTTTGAGTGTTTAATCACTTATACAAATATGTTGGTACAGATTTTTGAACCGTATTAATTTTACTTTAGGTGATGCTTTTGATAAGAAGTAAAAGCTACACCAGTTTTCTACTATATGATTTAGAAATTAAATATCTAATATCTGTGCCAGGGGAAAAAAAATGTTATTGTTAAAATATATTTTGCTGGGTATTCCATAATGAAAATTTTTTCCTTGTGAAATATATCAATTCCTATTCCTTTTTCCAGGCCCTGTCAATTAACAACAAGGGATTATAATGATGCTGATTATTCCGCTTTTAGGCATGTTTCACAGCATGAGTACAATCTGACTGATTTCCTTTTCGCTGAATACTATATTTCTTGATAGGCTACAGGGCACAAATGACACCAAGGGTGTATCCAGTATGACTTTCCTTAATATGAATATCTCACCTTGCATACTCTTCCTGGACCTTCTTTGTTCTGAATAGGTTTGCTTATTCAATGTATAGCAATGACCTCTGTACATTTTTCCAGATGTTGTCAGCTTGTTTGGATGACTTCGTGGCACATTACATTATTTCATGATGGCAATTATAATACCACAACCTGTAACAATGAACAGCAGATGCTATTTAGAAATTTTAAAATAGACTCAAAGTGCTAGAGTAACTCAGCGGGTTAGGCAGAATCATTGAAGAAAATGGATAGGTGACGTGTCAGACTGAAGAAGGGTCCCGACCCAAAATGTTACCCAATCATGCTCCCCATGGATGCTGCCAAACATGCTGAATTACTTTTTGTCTGGAATATGTGTTGTCCATTTACTACCGGTTGCATGACATATTGAATGGGTGAAGTATGAGATTCATTTCATTTAAATATAGCTTACCAAGCAGCAGATTTTAATTATCTTAGTCCAGTAATCTGCCACTGTTCATACAGTCAAAGAGTGATACAGCATGGAAACGGGCCCTTCAGACCAACTTGCCCACATCGGCTAACATGTCCCCACTACACTAGTCCCACCTGCCTGCGTTTGGTCCATATCCCACCAAACCTATCCTATCCATGTACCTGTCTAACTGTTTCTCTGTTATTAGTACCAATGTTCATTTTAGTTCCACAACCCACCCCAGTCAAACAAAAATGAAATTGAATTAAAAAAAGATTTGAAATACTTTTTGACATAATCACCCCAGAGCAATGTGCCAAATGGGAATTGTCCTTGATTATACAAATGGAAAAAGGAACTACAGAGATTCATTGCAATTTTTATTTGCCAAGCTGGGCACAGTCAGGATCATATAACTTATGGGACCCATCTCCTTAGGAAATGTAGACCCAACACACCAAAGATTGCCATGAAAGTGAAGGAAAAGATGGTGGAGGGCAATAACTATTGCATTCTTCAATGTCTATGGCCACCCCCATTTGACTCACTGGCCTGATGGTTCTCTCCACCACAGGTACTTTGGTGGTGCAGGATGATCAGTGAGGCAGAGCAACTGGCATGATTTACTGCAAAGCCTAAAACAAGAAAGCTGCAAAAAATGAGGGAGCAAAGAAAAATGACAGCAAAAATAGTTTAACCTTTGGAATATGAATCTATCAGATGATGAGATTAAAACAGCAAAATTTGAATGGAAACACATTAATTACCATCCTGCTGGGGAGTTCAGTACCGTATGCTCCTTGATATTTTGTGATTAACACAAGAGAATAGTTTTTTCTCTTTTCAAGATTTCATTTGAAGGAGAGCATGCATAAAATCATGTCATTACATGGGGGTCAGGTTTGTTGGCTTGGATTGTGCACTGTCTAATTTTGTGATGGGTTTGATACTACATTCAAAATGATCACGGGCATGATTGTCTCCAGATGAAGCACATTTTTTGCTGATTAACACCTACGAAAGGGTAGCTATTAATCCAATTTCTAATGGCAGATTTTTAAATTAAAGCTGGAAATTTGAAGAAAAATCCTGAAATGATGACAAAGCATAGAAATCCAATTAGCACCAATAAAAATGAATTTGTTAGCAATTAGAGTTCAGCTCCTTAAGCACGTGAAGTGTTTTTTCACCATTTTATAGTTTTCCCTTCTGGAAAGTTATCTCTCATAATTTCTACTGGTGCAATCTTCAGTGCTCTGACAATCAACGCAAATACTGTTTTAAGAATGTTTCCACATGGAAACTCAGCTTGCCATCCTACTTATTATGAGGAAAGTGGATAGTACATTAACTTTGCTTGTTTTGGTTTCTGTTGTAAATCTTCAGTCACGTCACACGTTGAATCAATATGAGCCAAAGCCAGCATGCTCTTGCAGTTTTTAACTCTAATCATCCAGATGCAGAATTATTCACAAAATAGCAGCTTACTACAGTAATAAAGGTGATTTCTGATTCTAAATTATTAATATTTGAGCCGAATTAGACTAAACGATAATGCATTGTGAAGATCTTGTGAAGAATAAATGCCAATTAGTAGAAGTATTCTCATGTTTGCGAGTAAGATGCTTGCAGGGGAAGCTTTTGATAACTAAAAAAAATCAGAAGGTTACCATAACATCAATGTCTAAGCCACATGTTGACGGGGATGGGATGAAGGCTATGGTGGGCATTAGGATCAATTGCTCATAAGGTGGTAAACAATCTCTAAACATGTACACATAAAATGGAATCGTATCTGATGCCAAAGATACAAATGATGATTGGTTAGATTTTTTCAGATCCTTAAAATGTTAATTAGTCTTAAGTATCAAAGAGATTTGGGGCCAACATCTTACATTTGACAGATGAGGTATTTTGATCATTTAAATGGATGAAAAGATTGGTGGGGTTTGATGAAGGGTTGTCTACCTCTATCCACTCCAACTCCTTTCAAATAATCAAGAGAGCAGCTTGCTTCAAATTTACAAGAATAGGGTTTAATCTGATGATTTCAAAATGTATCTACCATCTTGAATAAATGTTGACTGAAGTTATATGCAACAGCAGATTAATTATGAACTCATAGTCCACATGTGCAATGTAATATTGCAATGAAGGTCTTTCAATAATTCAATAAACATACAAAAACATAAATTGAATTAATTAAAACGATCATTTCAGTTTTGACATTTTAGAATCTGGTAAAATTGAAGGATTAAGTGCCAGCTAGGACACAATTCCATTTTCATTTTTGTAACTACATGACTGGGTTTCTAAACATAGCTCTCCACAAAAAAAAAGTTTTTTTTCTATGCCACAGACAGTTTAGGATGGACAGTGACCAAAAGAAAATGAAACTAAATACATTAACCTTGAAAGTTTTTTTCTGGTTGTTCAACTGTATGGCTAATATTGAATCATCTTCAAGCTTGAAGGCAGGCGGTGGAATATTCATTATTTTGCTTGGTTTAAATGCCAGAAGCTCGAATGGAACACACACCTTGACAGCATGACGTATCTGACATTCACGGATCATTTGGTCCTCACAGCAGCAACCCAGCTGAAAAATGGCAGACAAAGTTACCGGCATGGCAGTGTCCTAGCGATGTCAAACGTGATTCATACCAGACCAGTAACTGTATTTAATGGCCTTTTGCACTTATGGGTGTAACAATGGGTTAGTTCCACTTTCAATACCATTCAAAAGTTTAATGTTGATAAATTAAGTAATAGGATTTGCTTTACCTGAAAGGTCACATATCCACCAAAACTTTGACAAAACTCTCCTCCTTGTTCCGTGATTTATACTGATTACTGCACAGATGGTTGCTGTACTGTAGAGCATTGGATGAATGCAACTATATCTAAAGCATTTTGAAGTGTTTAATGGATTCCTACAATGATGTGCTTTCAAGATGCAACACTGAACCAAGATACCATTTATTCTGATGGAAGAAAAAATGGAATGTAATTACAATTTTACTTACTGCTGAATTAAATAGAAACACAGAAACATAGAAAATATGTGCAGGAGTAGACCATTCAGCCCTTCGAGCCAACAATACATGCTATACGATCATGGCTGATCATCCAAAATCAGTATCCAATTCCTGCATTTTCCCCATATCTCTTCATTCCTTTAGCCCTAAAACTAAATCTAACTCTTTCTTGAAAATATGCAGTGAATTGGCCTCCACTGCTTTCTGTGGCATAGAATTCCACAGATTCACAACTCTCTGGGTGAAAAAGTTTTGCCTCATCTCTCAGAAACATTTATGAATAATTCAGAAGCATTTATGAATAAACAACATACATTTTGATGGAAAACAGATCTCATAATGAGGCCTGATACTTAACATGTAAGTGACATCTGCTTTTGATCTGTACAACAGGGCAAACACCAAAGGAGTACAGAAACTTGGAGCACAGATGGAGATCATTCAAGTTCCTGAGCCATTGGCAAAGCCAGTGCTTTGAATGAACCATTTAGTGAGTCTCATTCATCTACTTTTTCCTCTGGATTGTTATAGTCAAATGGATAGCCAAATGCCTGGTTAAATGAAGATGTTCTAGATTTTAGGTGCCTGGTGTGTTTCATTAACCACCTCATGTGTACATTTTTGGAAGTAATCATACTGGCAGTGTCAGCTGAATTACTTGGCATATGTTTTATTTACTATTGTGATTTTGGCAAGAGTACTCTTTCCTGTCATGCCCTGCCTGCACCAAGTAGAGGTACTCTCAAGCACATTGAAATAACTGAATGTTTAGCCAATATACTTGGGACAATTAACATTCAAGCAATATACTATGCAAATGGATGAAACCCAGATCATAACAATAGTGAACCTCCCTTAAATTGATAGACACGAGTAACTCACCGATTGATATGATAGACATATAGACATGACTAACTCATCGGGACAGGCAGCATCTCTGGATAGATGCTGGATAGACCAGCATCTGCAATTCATTCCTACACATTTTGTCTGCTCCACTGCAAAATCTCCTCGAGGTATGCCTACTTTGAAGAAGTTCTTCTCCTTTCTCCGACAAGAGTTCTGACCCATTCCTTCTTTCCAAAGATGCTGCCTGTCCCCACTGAGTTACTCCAGCAATTTTGTGTCTATCTTTGGGAAAAACCAAGATCTGCAGTTCCTTCCTACAAAATCCCTTAAATTATCTCACGCTGCCTCGGCAAGACCAGTTGCATAATCAAGGCACCCTGATCACTCCCTCTTCTCCCCTCTCCCATCGGGCAAAAGGTATTGAAGTGTAAAAACACACACCTCCAGATTCAGGGACAGTTTCTTCCCAGCTGTTATCAGGCAACTGAATCATCCTACCACAACTAGAGAGCAGCCCTGAACTACTATCTACCTCATTGTTGACCCTCGGACTATCCTTGATCGGGCTGTACTGGTTTTATCTTGCACTAAACGTTATTCCCTTATCATGTATATGTAAATGGCTTGTTTGTTTTTTTAGTTTAATTTTTATTTTTAAATTATTTTTATTAGAAGCAATTGGACAAGGATAAAACATTCAGCATCTTAAATTATTCAATTATTGAACAGCTTCAATTTTAACCTTTTAACCTGAAAATGAGAGAAAAGAAAAGAGAAAGAACAAGAGGGGGAAAAAGTGAGAAGTGAAAAGATAGCTCGAAAAACACATAGAAAAGACCCCTAGGCTACCAAAGTAGTGTGGCCAAAAAGTAAATAAAGATATGAGAGGGAAAAAAAAATAAAATAAGAAAGTGGAGATAAACCTGCCCCTCTTTCACTCCCCCCCACCCCGACCACCTCACCCAACCCAGAATCGACCACCTCACCGATCCCAGAATCAGATTTAAGTCTAAATTTGTGTGGCACCATAATATCCTTATAAGAATTCGGTGAAGGGTGTCCATGTCTTGAAAAATGTATCTGTTTTTTCTGGCAAGACAAGCCTAATATTTTCCAAATGTAGTGTCTCGGACATGTTTTTAATCCACATCTTCACAGTAGGGACTGATGTGTGTTTCCAAAATGTAAGTATTAGTTTTTTCGCCGTTATCAGGCCATAGTTAAGGAAACGTCTTTAAAATAATGTTAGCTCAGAACAGGCTTCTGACATATCTAGTGTGATCAATTCTGTGTCGGGGTCCAATTTTATTTTAAGTATTTTAGAAAATATTTCCCTCCAGAAATTGTGTAACTTTATACAGGAGGCAAAATAATGGGTTATGGTTGCTTCCTGAAGAAGACATTTATCACAAATAGGGGAAATAGATTATAACCATATAACCATATAACAATTACAGGGAGACATTGTTTACATGATTACAAACTTGTTGTGTTGTGTATTGTCTTTCCATTGTCTTTCCATTGACTGATTAGCACGCAACAAAACCTTTTCACTGTATCTCGGTACACGTGACAATAAAATAAAATTAACTAAACTAAAGTGTAGTATTGAGAAAGTCACAGCATTCATGGAGAAAGTTAATATTTTAGATTGATTTCCTATTATCAATGGTTCTGGTGCTGGCTCGAAGGGCCGAATGGCCTACTCCTGCACCAATTGTCTATTGTCTATTGTCAAAGGAAATTAAATAGTTTATTGATGACCTTTAAGAAATTTGATTTCATTTCTCAAACGGCATCAATAAACTATTTGATTTTTGTTACAAATCATCACTTCTTGGTCACTGAATTCAAATTCATATATCGCAATGATTGGGCTAGCACTTACGCTTTCAGCATTTATAGTGAAGTACTCTTATCACTTAATTACAGGCTGGTAACATAGCCTATAAATAATACTGATCAGGAGAGCAAGGTGTTCTGGAAGTGAGGAAGATGAAAATAAATGTCTGTAGCTGAAGAAACCAGCAAGCTAACAAGGGACACAAAAATGCTGGAGAAACTCAGCGGGTGCAGCAGCATCTATGGAGGGAAGGAAATAGGTGGCGTTTCGGGCTGAAGCCCTTCTTCAGACTGACAAGCTAACAAGGGTGATTTGGAGATTTATGGGCCTATCCCACTGTCAAGTATACAGAATTATGAGAGGCATCGATAAGCTAGACAGTCAGAACCTTTTTTTCCCAGGATTAAAATGCTAAGGACTAGAGGGCATAGCTTTAAGGTGAGAGGGGCAAAGTTTATAACAAACTTGGCATCATGTTCAGCATGGACATTGTGGACCCAAGGGAATGATCCTGTGGTGTAATGATCTCTGATCAATGTTCATGCACAACTGACTATTGGAACCACATTTGTCAGTCTTCTATCATCAATGATTTGACTTATTTTCCTGCAACAATCCAGACATTTAGCTCACCGTTCAATTCAATATTGTGATAAGAAAAGCACTGTGCCTCACTCATGTTCTTCAGTGTGACTACATTACAATGTCCAGGATACATTTTACAAACCATTAAGCTTATATTCACTTCACATCCCAGGCTTGCAATGTTGTGGATACAGTGGTGGAATAGCTCTCAGTCTGTCCATGCTATAAGATATGGATGTGAGGCTTCCAGGGAGTTAACTGTGTGAGGCTGGGGTGGCGCATAAGCATGCTAGGTGTGAGCATGATTGCTTGATATTATTGACAATTGAGGGAGATGAATATGATGACTGGAGCAATTTCTTGGACTAGTGATGAATGTAGTTTATCTTGGTTTCTGAGTGGGGATTTACTGACATTCAGTCTCCATTCCATCTCTTCTTTCAAAGCCTCCATTCCAATGTTCCAAAACTATCCCCCCCCATTGCTTCCAACTATCAACTTTAGCTGGATAATGCCGACCTACTTTTGGAGACACTTTAAGAGTTGGATTTTAATCGAAGCAGGCAAGTTCCAGCTAGTTCGTGCCTCTCGTGATGATACCCCCGTAACTAATGATCCAAACAATAATTATATGGGTTCATTGAATATGAATAGAAATTTTAGTTATCGACCTCAGGAAGCATGGAGGAGTATATACCCCAATTAACATCAATGGTGTCAAAGTGGAAATGGGTGAGTGGTTCAAATTCCTTGGCATTAATATACCAACTATCTATCGTGGAACAACCAATTTGAAGCGACAGCCAAGATGGCACAAAAACGCATTTGCTTTCTCAGGAGACTGAGGAAATGTGACTAGTCTCTAACAACTGTTACAAGTGTATACAGATGCGCCATAAAAAGCACACTGTCAGGTTGCATCACAGCTTAATTTTGGAACAGCTCTCCGCAAGACGGCAAGAAATTGCAGAGAGATGTAGATGTAGCCCAATCCATTACACAGACAAACCTTCCCAGCATTGACTCCATCTACACGTCATACTTCGTCGGAAAAGCAGCAAGAATAATTAAAGACCTATCACGCCCAGTCATTCCTTCTTCTCCCTGCACCTGTTGGGCAGAGGATAGAGAAGCTTGAAAGCACACATCACCAGCCTAAGGAACAGCTTCTTATAACCATATAACCATATAACAATTACAGCACAGAAACAGGCCATCTCGGCCCTACAAGTCCGTGCCGAACAACTTTTTTTCCCTTAGTCCCACCTTCTTCCCCTCTGTGGTGATGCTTCTGAATGACCCCTCCACATGCTCGGGTACTGCCCGATTCTCCTCTAACCACTTGTCGTTGGTAATGGAACAAACAAAGCTTCACTATACTTTGGTACATGTGACAATAATAAACCTAAGCCTAAACCTAGGAATGCATTAATCCTCCATCATAATCATTGCACAGATTTGGGCACTGTTGGATGTAGCCCCCTATGATTTTTCAATCAGTGTCAACATTTATTGTTTATTAGGCGTACCACTGTGCCGATCTTTAAAATAAGCTTTACTCTGCGATTGAAGTCAATAATATTTCCCGAAGAAATGCAATTTTCTAGTTGCCACTTGAAAGAAAAGACAATAGATAATAGACAATAGACAATAGACAATGGGTGCAGGTATAGGCCATTCGGCCCTTCGAGCCAGCACCGCCATTCACTGTGGTTATGGCTGATCATCCACAATCAGAACCCCGTTCCTGCCTTCTCCCCATATCCCTTGAGTCCGCTATCTTTAAGAGCTCTGTCTAACTTTCTCTTGAAAGCATCCAGAGAATTGGCCTCCACTGCCCTCTGAATCAAAGAATCCCACAGATCCAAGGGATATGGGGAGAAAGCAGAAATGAGGTACTGATTTTCGAAGGGCTGAATGGTCCACTTCTGCATCTATTTTCTATGCTCCTTTGTCCTCTTATTGCTTCTATCATTCGGCAGGAAGTAAAGAAGCCTGAAGTCCCACATCACCAGTTTCAGGAACAGCTACTTTCCTACAGCCATCACATTGTTGAATTGACCTGCACAACCCTTTACCCACCATGGATCTGTTTTCCAATTTTGCTTTTTTGCAGTCTTTTTTTTCCCTTGTAAAACTTATGTATACTTTATGTACAATTCGTGTTTTGTTGGTGTAATCTCTGTCTATGTGCCTGTGATGCTCTGCAAGCAAGATTTTCATTGCACTAGTACCACACTGTACTTGTGCACATGACAATAATCTTGATTTGACTTGACAAATATTTTCCTCAGTTATAAGTCATAAACGAAGATAGATTTAAAACAATGGGCAGATTGTATTAAACAAGATGATGACAAACAAAATTTCACCCAGATAGTGAAGGGCTGAAGGACTCTGCCTGAAAGAATATTGCAGACTGGTATCACTTTTAAACAAACTTGGAGTGTACTCAAAGAGTTACAAGGTGCAGGGATAAGGATGAGAAATGGAAATTGGGATCTGTTTGGGGAATTCTTCACTGACTTTCAAGACACAATAATTTCAAAGGCTTTCTTTCTAATTTATTTCATGATTCTTTCTAAAATATTCACATCTGCATCAACAATTACATGTTTATGAGTTACTCTTTGGTAAGGGTGGTGGTGGTGTGGTCAGGTCACCATCTTCTAGAGACCTGGCTGAAAGTAGTTGTGCATTATTGCAATACACTTTTACTACACATTTGGCTGTCGTGCAGGCACCAACATAGGTATAAAATAAACAAAAATATAAACAAAAATATATTGCCGAATACAGGCTTGCCAATGTAGCTGCCCTATATACATGAGAGTTTTATGGAACATCATACGCCTTTCATAGCTTGCTGATCTAATATGCACTTAGGGAATACCTATTTTATGCAGTGTTTCAAATACAAAAATATGAATAATAATAATATTTGTATCTTACTCCAATAACCCCCCCTCCTTGCAGTAATGTATTTTAAACAGTTTGAGTTGATCCTGTGTGCAGAGGCTTCCAAAGTTTGTGCATTACTTTAAACTATTGGATTATTTTGATGACTACCATTTTAAGAACAGGATTGGCCTCATTTTAAGACAGTTTGTAATAAATGGACTCAAATATATCCTCATATATCCATTTACATTATTTTATAACTTCCTATTGTATTAGTCCTAAATCATTTTCTCTAGAGATGCTACCTGACCGATGGTGTTACTCCAGCACTTTGCACCTTTTGTTGTAAACTGGCATTTGCAGTTCTTTGTTTCTATAAATATTCTAGCTACTATCTCCTCCATTAAAATGAAATGGTGCTTGAGGATCTCAGTGTTTTTGCATGATGCATCTTTTAACCTCATGCTACCTTGATCTTGCAGCAAGTGGGATGAAACACTATTTCCAAGCATGTGGTTAACAGTGCATTTCCTGTAAAATGTAGCACTATTTCTAGGAAACTTCCTGATCTATTGCATGGCATTAACACACAGATAACACTTAACGTTGATGCATCTTGATGTATCCCTTTGCTGAAGGGCAAATTATCTTAATTAGTACAGAAGAGTAAGCAAAGTGAATGTCTGAGTTCTGCAAATCCTGTTAGCTTAATGCCTCTGGCAGGTCGCACTCACTATTCCTAGTTTGTCCATCACTTGACCTTAACATCTCCTTCCAACGTTTAATCCTAATCTGTCCCTGCACCTCCCAGCCCTGTAAACCCATCAGACTAAGACTTAACTAATTTTATATATTTACAAAGCATAGAAAAGAGAGGGCTTGATTGAAAAAGACCTTTCAGTAGCACCTTAGCCTAACGTTCTATACTCGGTATGCAATATTTAGGACATATGTGATCGATTCCACCAATATCCCAACTCTAAAGATGTTCAGGTTTGTAGGTTAATTGGCTTGGTATAAATGTAAAATTGTACCTAGTGTGTGTAGGGTTGTGTTAATGTGTGGGGCTCGCTGGTCGGTACGGTCTCGGTGGGTCTATTTCTGTGCAGTATCTCTAAGCTAAACTAAACCAGACTAATAACTACTCCATTAATGGCAAAATTGTGAAATGCTGCAGATGCAGACCTACCCTCACAAGGCACTAAAAGAGAAAACATGGGGCACCCCTGCTCCAAAGCCTGCCTTTGACATGGACTTGGACAACTGGGATTCTCTGAACATAGATTTAACTAAAGATAGACACAAAGTGCTGAAGTAACTCAATGGGTCAAGCAGCATCTCTGGAGAAAAAGGATGGGTGACATTTCGGGTCGGCAATGCAGGGCTGGTAACATTTTATTTAGCTGTATTGACTATTGTTCACTTTTAGTTTAGTTTAGTTTAGAGATACAGCGCGAAAACAGGCCCAATAGCCCACCGAGTCCGCACTGACCAGTGGTCCCCGCACATTAACACTACCCTACACACACTGGGACAACTTTACATTTAAACCAAGTCAGGTTAACATACAACTCCCCTGTTGGAAATATGTGCAACAGCAACTGTCGTGGTTGGGGACCTTGCCCTACATGCCAGGTGTCTCAGTTATCCCGGTGGCAAAAACGGGAAAGCTATTATTAGCGGGGCTGATTGGATTCGTCTCCTGTTAGGGTCTCCCATGCAGGGACAGGCGTAAGGAATGTATAGGCGAGGTTTGAATAGGAGCAGGGAGGTTCTCCACAGTTGTACCTCCAGGTTGGAGGTATTGAGCACAGGGCTAACACCCTTATTGCCATCGTAAAAAGGTTCACCAGACTGATTCCTGGGATTACGGAAACAGTAACTGAAGGAATCACAACTGAATGAGAGGGGATCTTTGTTGCTTACCTAAGGGGTTGGACATGCCAGGAAGGTTCCCCAATAATAGGACAGGGGTAAGTAAGTAAGTAAGGGGAATTAACAACAAACCTGTACGTCTTTGGAGTGGGAAATCTCTGGAACTCTCTGCCAGAGGAGGGTAGTTGAGGCTGAAGGCTATCTTGGAGGGAAAATGTGGCCAATGTAAGGGGACGGGGTATGGAACATCGTACTGAGTTGGATGATCAGCCGCATATTCAATGGCGGTGCATGCTCGAAGGGCCGAATGCATTTGCACCTACTTTCTATGTCTCTATGTACTGTAATAGTCAGTAAGTAAGTAATGACAAACATAAAACGTTGAATCTGGGAGGGAAACTGAATCTTGGAATCAGAACGTACAAACGTACAAACTCCGTACAGACAGTACCCATAGTCGGGATCGAACCCGGGTCTCCGGCGCTGTAAGCACTGTAGGGCAGCTACTCTACTGCTGCATCACCGTACCACCCAATCTATCGGGAGAGATTGGATAGGTTTTTTTTCCTTGGAGCTAAAGTATCCTGAGGGTGACATGGCAGAGATGCTTAACACTGTGAGACTCAGAAAAAAGGTAGATAGCCAGTTGTTTTCCATAATTGTGTCAAACACTAGAGGGCATATGTTTAAGGTAAAAGGAAGGTAGTTTAAAAAGGAGAGGTTTTTCCTTTGTCCAATTTTTCACGCAAAGGTATCTGGAATGAGCTCCCAGAGTATGTGGTGATCAATAACAACATTTAAGAGGCAACTGGACAACTGCTTTTATGAGCAGGTCATAATGGATGAGGAATTAATGCAAGCAAGTGGGATTAGTATAGAGAGGCAAGATGGTTGACTAAGATGTGAGGGCCTGAAGTGCCTATTTCTATGAACCTGAGTAATGAAATCATTTTCAAGATTTATATTGCCATGAAATATATTGTTGGGCACATGCAAACATATCAGTATTTCTTATCAGATTTACTGTCTGAATAGAAACAAATCTATGATCTGTTTGAACCTAATTATACCATTTGCATATAACCACTATTTTACCCACATCTTATAAATCTGTGATCTGAAATGAACTTTATTATCTACAGATTATTAAAACTAAAAGAGTAATGGGATATGTAAGGAGATTTGAGAGTCTAAACAATCATATCTCTAGCTATTATCAATTATGTTATTTTTTTTAATGATGTTTGTGATGAAAAGCCATCGACCTGAAGCATACCTCGGTTTCTCTCACCACATCTGCTGCCTGACCTATTGAGCATTGCCAGCATGTTGTGTTTCGAATTCCATGACTTAGTCCATTTCCTATTCACACTTTGTATTTTGATAATATGCAACAACAAAGTTGCAGTCTTATCTCGGTGATCATTTCAATTTGAGAATTAAATTATTTTCTTTTGACAGGTGCACATTTGGGATGCCAGGTTCACCTATTCTGTAATTTGTTGCCTTATTGATTTTCTCACTCAATGATCATTGAGAGCCCTAACCAGTGAAAAGGTTGTTTCTTCCTGCTACCTTCATTGCTATAGAAAAACAAAACCTTACGAGTCAGCAGTTCAGGTTGGACAACTGGATGAGGAGGTCAGTGTACCCAATTTGTGACTCCTTGAATTTCTTGACATTAAAGATAATTGGGAGGACTGCAAAAAAATGTTGAGGTCAGTTCAAATGATTCACAGTCCTCCCAATTTCCAGTTATTAATTTTAATGACCATAAACACAAATCGTAATGATTCGGGCAATCTGACCTCCTGATTGTCCAATCTACCCTCGTGCCCAATGACATTTCATGCTGAAGCATTGATTTTGAAAGCTCACCCAGGCTTATAGAAATGTATAACATTATAAAAGGACTGGACAAGCTAGATAAAGGAATACTGTTCCCAATGTTGGAGGAGTCCAGAACCAGGGACCACAGTGTAAGAATAAAGTGGGGACCATTTAAAACTGAGATGAGAAAAAACTTTTTCACCCAGAGAGTTGTGAATTTGTGAAATTCTCTGCCACAGAAGGCAGCGGAGTCCCATTCACTGGAAGGATTTAAATTAGAGTTAGATAGAGCTCTAGGGGCTAGTAGAATCAAGGGGTATGGGGAGAAGGCAGGCACGGGTTATTGATTGTGGATGATAGCCATGATCACAATGAATGGGCCAAATGGCCTCCTCCTGCACTTATTTTCTATGTTTCTATTTTTCTATCCTTTACTGAGTTTGTCATATTTGGATCAACTAAACTGCTGGGATTTATGCTGACTGACAGTAAACTGAGATGATTGAGAATTATAAAGTCACCATTGACAACTGTGATATAATTTACTGTTATTGAAGTAAACTGCTGGATGTAAAATAGCAGCTGCATCAATTGTTTTATCCAGTGAACAAGGAATCAATGTTATTTTTCAAAAATATAGTCCCATACTTTTTTTTCAATATAAGCATACAAACGATGCCTTGGAAAAAGAAACAAAGGCTTTTTGGCAAAAAAAAAGAGCAAGTCATAAAATTAACTTGTCAAAGTCTTAAAATATAAATATGTGATAATTTGCAAATTAATGTATTCCAAGCAATACCTTGTAAAAACAAAAGGTATCAATATTCAGACACAGTCTGAAATGTAAATTACTTCACACCAATACTGATGCATATGTTGTTCATCAATGTAAGTGGTGTTTCCCTCTGCAGAAGAACTAAATAGGGGCACAAAGCCAATAGCTTGTGCAACAAAACATGTTCCTACATTTTAAGGACTTAGTTTTCACATTTGCATGTCATTCTCTCCTGCTGAAATCTGTTTATCGAAGATAACCAACAAAATTGTGAGATAAGGACTTCTTTGATATCAGCAAAGCACAAGCTACATTAGTGGAATTACCCAGTGGTGATGGTTGGAGGGAATTAAAACTGAAATCAATTAACTCATGTAAGACTTGTTTTGCAAAGTATTTATTTCAAAATGACCTCACATGCTGTTGATCAATGAAATTGAAAAATAAAAATAAATTGTGTCTGCATACTGCCTGTGTATCCACAGTGTATTGCAAAGTGCTTCATTACCAAGACTCATAACAAAGTGGAATCACTTTATATATATATAGAGAGAGAGTGAGAAACAGCAGCACAACAATGCAATCAACCTTCAAGTTAGGAGCAATTGCTGGGTGGGATATTAAAAGGATTGTTTTACTTCGATAATAGTTTTCAAAAACAACAACACGTCATCCTAGTGTGTTGGAGCTTGGGTAATGCATATGAATGGACTCATTGCAACTAAGATGCTTGAAGTGCAGAGGGAAACTGAATTTAAGTGAAACTAGGACGACATTAGACTTTAGGCTTTAGAGGTACAGCGTGGAAACAGGCCCTTTGGCCCATTGAGTCCACGCTGACCAGCGATCACCCCATACACTAGCACTACCCTACACATGAGGGACAATTTACAGAAACTAATTAACCTGTACATCTTTGGAGCATGAGAGGAAACGGGAGCACCCAGAGAAAACCCACGTGGTGAGAGGGAGAATGTCCAAGTTCCGTACGGACAACAACCATAGTCAGGATTGAACCCGGGTTTCTGTGTTGTAAGGCAGCAACTTTACCGCTGCGCCACTGCGCTGCCCTGCCAATAAAAGTAGGGTACAACATGTAGAAAATGTAGCAAGTGAAAGATAGTTTCAATGAAAAACCCCCCAACATAATAGAGTCCTTTACAGCCAACAAATTTGTTTGAAAAGGGGAATTAGCTTATCATCTGAACTCAGGCTGAGTATAGGTCAACCTGGATTTGCCCGATATTCAGCACACATCCGTACCCAACCAGACAATTTAAGCTGACTGTGCTTGACAGGTGTCCTACGAAGTAAAGCAGACACTGAAAGAATGTTTCTATCACAATTCATGTTCATAAGTTATAGCACCATAATTGGGCCATTCGGCTCAATAAGCCTACTCTGCCATTCAATCATGGCTGATCCAACTTTCCCTCTTAACGCCATTCTCCCGCCCTCTCCCCATTACCCCTGACACCCTTACTAATCAAGAAGATTTGAAAAAATGATTAAAAAAAGGGAGAAGAGAAGAGAGAGAGAGAGAGAGAGAGAGAGAGGAGGGGAGAGAGAGAGAGAGAGAGAGAGAGAGGAGGGGAGAGACAGTGGGAGAGAGAGAGAGAGAGAGGAGAGAGAGAGAGAGAGAGAGAGAGAGAGAGAGAGAGAGAGAGAGAGAGAGAGAGAGAGAGAGAGAGAGAGAGAGAGAGAGAGAGAGAGCCTGTATTTTCTGTGGCGAGAAAGAGACCGTGTTCCATGTGTATATGGAGTGTGAGAGGCTACTGCCCCTGTACCAATATCTGAAGGGGTTGTTCCTCAAGTTCTGGTTGCATTTTAGTCCTACGATTCTTGTGTTTGGACACAAGGCAGGTTGTGAGGAGAGCCAAGTAGGGGGGTGAGACTTACATAGAAACATAGAAACATAGAAATTAGGTGCAGGAGTAGGCCATTCGGCCCTTCGAGCCTGCACCGCCATTCAATATGATCATGGCTGATCGTCCAACTCAGTATCCCGTACCTGCCTTCTCTCCATACCCTCTGATCCCCTTAGCCACAAGGGCCACATCTAACTCCCTCTTAAATATAGCCAATGAACTGGCCTCGACTACCCTTTGCGGCAGAGAGTTCCAGAGATTCACCACTCTGTGTGAAAAAAGTTATTCTCATCTCGGTTTTAAAGGATTTCCCCTTTATCCTTAAGCTGTAACCCCTTGTCCTGGACTTCCCTAACATCGGGAGCAATCTTCCTGCATCTAGCCTGTCCAACCCCTTAAGAATTTTGTAAGTTTCTATAAGATTCCCTCTCAATCTCCTAAATTCTAGAGAGTTTAAACCAAGTCTATCCAGTCTTTCTTCATACGACAGTCCTGACATCTCAGGAATCACTGGTGAACCTTCTCTGCACTCCCTCTATGGCAATAATGTCCTTCCTCAGATTTGGAGACCAAAACTGTACGCAATACTCCAGGTGTGGTCTCACCAAGACCCTGTACAACTGCAGTAGAACCTCCCTGCTCCTATACTCAAATCCTTTTGCAATGAAAGCTAACATACCATTCGCTTTCTTCACTGCCTGCTGCACCTGCATGCCTACTTTCAATGACTGGTGTACCATGACACCCAGGTCTCGCTGCATCTCCCCTTTTCCTAGGTCGGCCACCATTTAGATAATAGTCTGCTTTCCCGTTTTTTGCCACCAAAATGGATTTTATCATTTAATCACATTTATCCACATTATACTGCATCTGCCAAACATTTGCCCACTCACCCAGCCTATCCAAGTCACCTTGCAGTCTCCTAGCATCCTCCTCACAGCTAACACTGTCCCCCAGCTTAGTGTCATCTGCAAACTTGGAGATATTGCCTTCAATTCCCTCTCATCCAGATCATTAATATATATTGTAAATACATATTTATGCAGCTGAGAGGGTTGATTGACTCCTTTGAGTTGGTTGATGCATGGCGGAACCTCCACCCTGATTCCAATGCTTTTTTGCGGAGGTCTGAGGGGGTTGGTTCCTGCTTTGATCACATGTATATTTCCGGAGCGTATGTTTCCCGTGTCTCAGTGGCCTCAATGCAGCTGGTGCCGTGCTCGGACCACTGTATGGTGCGTGTGCATTTTAATCCGGCGTGCGCTCAGGCTGGGTCCGCATACTGGCACTTTAACAACCGGCTGCTTCCGGGAGTCAATCAGCCGATTTTGGGTGAAGTGGAGAGAGAGGCAGAGTTGCTTCTCTTCCCTTAGGCAGTGGTGGGATGTGGGGAAAGCTCACATCCGTCTCTTTTGTAATGAATACACGTGGGGGTCGACCGGACGGCGGGACTCAGCGGTCGAGGGGCTTGAGAAGGAGCTACTGGACTCAGAGTCTTGCCTGGGTTGGGTTGGTGATGCCTCCTGCGAATGGGGAGCGTTTCAGGAGAAGAAGGAAGCCTTGAGGTACCTGCAGCTTGAGCGGTCCAGAGGTGATTACGTGAGGTCGTGGGTCGCGATCTGGATCGGGCTTCGCTTTTCTTTTTCTCTCTGGAGAAATGGCGGGGAACCCACAAGCAGCTCGTAGGCTTCTCTGTCACTGATCCCGACAGGATCAGTGCCTTGGTCAGGCCCTTTTATGGGTCCCTGTTCTCTGCGGATGGATTCAGCGGGGAGGCTCAGCGGGACCTGTGGGACGGTCTACCGACTGTAGATAGGGAGGTGGCCGATCTTCTTGATGGCCCCTTATCGCTGGAGTAGTTAACTCGTGCACTGCATCAGCTCAGGAGGGGTAAGTCCCCCGGGCTGGATGGGCTGACGGTAGAGTTTGTAAGAGCCTTCTGGGGTATCCTGGGGGGTGATTACATGTTGGTTCTGGGGGAGAGCCTGGCGACAGGGGAGATGCCCCTTTCGTGGCGTCGAGCAGTGGTTGTCCTGCTGCCCAAGAAGGGGGAACTCCGCCTGTTGAAAAACTGGCGCCCGGTCTCTCTCCTATGCACAGAGTATAAAGTTTTTCCACGGGCGATGGCAAATCGCCTGGGCTCCGTGCTGTCTCAATTGGTTCACCATGGCCAGTCCTACACAGTCCCTGATCGGTCCATTCAGGATAACATCCACCTGGTTCGGGCCCTGATTCATCTAGCCCAGGTCACTGGTCAGTCAGCTGCGTTTCTGTCTCTTGATCAGGAGAAGGCTTTTGATAGGGTAGAGCATGAATACCTCGTTGGAACGTTGCAAGCGTTTGGATTTGGACCGCATTTTGTGGCCAGGGTCCGGTTTTTGTATGCTGCTGTGGCGTGCCTTGTGAAGGTTAATGGTGCGTTGTTGGCTCCCTTTCATTTTGGGAGGGGGGTCCATCAGGGGTGCCCCATGTCAGGTCAGTTGTACTCGGTCTGTGTGGAGCCGTTCCTGTGTCTTCTTCGGAGGAGGTTGACTGGCCTGTCCCTACCAGGCAGTGGTTCTTTCGGCGTATGCCGATGATGTACTCCTTACGTTCACTGATCCTGGTGACCTGCGGAGGATGTGTGACTGCCAGAAGATTTTCTTGGCTGCATCATCCGCCAGGATTAACTGGAGTAAGTGCTCTGGACTCGATCACTGGCAGGTAGACTCCCTGCCAGAGGAGATGACAATGCATGCGTGAGCACCACGCACCTCCTCTATCTGGGGGTGTACCTGAGTCCCATTGAGTATGCTTGTCCGGCAAACTGGCAGGAGTTGGAGATGAAAGTGGTTGCCCGTCTGTGGCGCTGGTCAACCCTGCTTGGAATTCTTTCCTTTCAGGGGACGGTGCTGGTCATAAACCAGCTGGTGGCCTCTATGTTATGGTACCGGCTGGCTACTCTTGTCCCGCCTTCCATATTTGTAACTGCTTTACAGAAGAAGCTGGTGGATTTCTTTTGGGGAAATAGGAAGCACTGGGTCTCCAAGGCAGTCATGAGTCTCTCGTTAAAAGAGGGTGGCCATTCCTTGGTATGCGTGCGTGCCCAGGTTGCGGTTCTCCGTCTCAGGACTCTGCGGAGGTATTTGTATGTAGAGAACCCCCCCCCCCCAGATGGAACGCTCTGGCCACATAGAAACTAGGCAAGCCCCTTAGAGCGGGTCGACTGATGCCCGCCACCGGTCAGTTATTAAAGATGGGATAGCAGCACATTTGGAAAGTGGTGAAATCATTGGACAAAGTCAGCATGGATTTATGAAAGGTAAATCATATCTGACGAATCTTATAGAATTTTTCGAGGAGGTAACTGGTAGAGTGGATAAGGGAGAACTAGTGGATGTGTTATATCTGGACTTTCAGAAGGCTTTCGACAAGGTCCCACATAAGAGATTAGTATACAAACTTAAAGCACATGATATTGGGGGTTCAGTATAGATGTGGATAGAGAACTGGCTGGCAGACAGGAAGCAAAAAGTAGGAGTTACTGGGTCCTTTTCAGAATGCAAGGCAGTGACTAGTGGGGTACCGCAAGGCTCAGTGCTGGGACTCCAGCTATTTACAATATATATTAATGATTTTGACGAGCAAATTGAATGCAACATCTCCAAGTTTGCGGATTACACGAAGCTGGGGGGCAGTGTTAGCTGTGAGGAGGATGCTAGGAGGCTGCAAGGTGACTTGGACAGGCTGGGTGAATGGACAAATGCATGGCAGATGCAGTATAATGTGGATAAATGTGAGGTTATCCACTTTGTTGGCAAAAACAGGAAATTAGACTATTACCTGAATGGTGGCCAATTAGAAAAAGGGGAGATGCAACGAGACCTGGGTGTCATGGTACACCAGTCATTGAAAGTAGGCATGCAGGTGCAGCAGGCAGTGAAGAAAGCGAATGGTACGTTAACATTCATAACAAAAGGATTTGAGTATAGGAGCAGGGAGGTTATACTGCAGTTGTACAGGGTCTTGATGAGACCACACCTGGAGTATTGCGTACAGTTTTGGTCTCCTAATCAGAGGAAGGACATTCTTGCCATAGAGGGAGTACAGAGAAGGTTCACCAGACTGATTCCTGGGATGTCAGGACTTTCATAGGAAGAAAGACTGGATAGACTCGGCTTGTACTCACTAGAATTTAGAAGATTGAGGGGGGATCTTATAGAAACTTACAAAATTCTTAAGGGGTTGGACAGGCTAGATGTAGGAAGATTGTTCCCGATGTTGGGGAAGTCCAGAACAAGGGGTCACTGTTTAAGGATAAAGGGGAAATCTTTTAAGACCGAGATGAGAAAAACATTTTTTCACAGAGAGTGGTGAATCTCTGGAATTCTCTGCCACAGAATGTAGTTGAGGCCAGTAAATTGGCTATATTTAAGAGGGAGTTAGATGTTGCCCTTGTGGCTAAAGGGATCAGGTGGTATGGAGAGAAAACAGGTACAGGATACTGAGTTGGATGATCAGCCATGATCATATTGAATGGCAGTGCAGGCTCAAAGGACCGAATGGCCTACTCCTGCACCTGTTTTCTATGTTACTATGTTTCCAAGAGGCTTGCCTAGTTTCTATCGGGATATGCTAAGTGCGGAATTTGGCTGTTTTCAGCCAGCGTGTCGCTCCACGAGAGGAGGGGGTTGTTGCGGCTGCGGAAGTGGCCGGTCCTCACCCTGTTGGGTGTCGAGGAGAGGCGCACGCCTAGAGTGGTTCTGACTGAGCTTACCCTCGCTCCATCAGATTTGCTCATCGGGCCTAGACTCCGGGACATTTCTCGGGCACTAGCTCCACACAACCTGAACCGCCTTTCTGAGATGGCCAGCATGCCGTTTCGTGATGTGAAGTGACGCACACTGTACACTGTACAGAATGCTCCTGCACATCTGCACCTCCTTGCTTTCGTCTCCCATCCTGACACACCATCGCGAACGGTGTTACCACCCCAAGGCGGGGGAGGTCCCCAGTGGGGGTCCCTCTACATGGGAGTCGTCCCCCTTTACATTGGGGACCTGGGTTGGAGAGTGCTACACAGAGCGGTGGCATGTAACACATTTTTTGAGTCGGTTCACGGGCTTGTCCGCCGCCTGTATTTTCTGCGGCGAAGAGGAGCGTGTTCCACGCTTATATGGAGTGTGAGAGGCTACTGCCCCTGTATGAATATCTGAAGGGGTTGTTCCTCAAGTTCTAGTTGCATTTTAGTCTAACAACTCTAGTGTTTAGACACAAGGCAGGGTGTGGGGAGAGCCAAGTGGGAGGGTGGGACTTACCTGGCCATTCGCGGGTCCAGGCAGCGGGCGGTCGATGATCAGGCTAGAGTCGGCTGCCTGCTCCTCTTTCGGGCCTATGTCCGTGCACGTGTGTCCCTGGAGAGGGAACACGCGGTGTCCACAGGGACTCTGGAGGCCTTCCGTGGGCGCTGGTCACTGCGTGGGGTTGAGTGTATTGTAAACAATGAATGCAATGTTGTATTATAATGATTTTTGATATAGTGTCATTTTTTATTATGTTTTGATGTGTTGCATCATATGATTGTGTCGAATAAAGTATTTTAAAAACGTTTTTGAAAAAAAAAGAGAGAGAGAGAGAGATCATAGCGACTTAAATTCATTTTGTTCACAGTGGCATTTCAAAAAGATTGCTTGCGCAGAACACGCAGAACTGTTTTTCTCAGACCAACTGCATCCTTAGTCAGTTTTGGTGCAATGAGTTTATTTATTTTCCCAAAGTCATTTCAAAACCAATTCACAGATGAACTTACAAAGAAGATTTAACAAGTGAAGTTCTGATGAAAGCTATTTACAACTGTTTACTTTTAATCTCATAGAGTTTACCTCATCAGGCAAAAGGCAAAGGGATATATTTTAACTCTTTCTAAGTGATCTGTTTCATGCTGAGGCCCTTTCAATGTGCAAATTTGCTTTCTATGACAAACAAAACTTGAATGTTTAAATCAGTTTTATTGACTGTATGGCTGAGCAGTTCCCTAAGAGGCATATTTATTATGCAGTCACCTGGGATCCTATTCCACATCCATTGTGATCAGCTCCCAAGTGCCTGACTTACCTGGCTATCAATCCAATGGCTCCAGGTTGTTTGATAAGATGCTGGTTCAAACATTTCAATTACTAAGCAAGCCAAATTCTTCAACCGTCCTGACAAAATCAAGTACCAGAAACATAAGTTACAAAATGCGCTGTCAAGAAGAAACAGACAACACATGATGCACTTTCCCCCCTGAAGAATTCTAGAGTTGTGCCATAAGTTAGCAGGAAAACCATTTAAGCAGACAGTATAAATCTGTTATAGGGACAACTGTTTCCATCCATTTTCTATGGCACCTGCTAAAACAGTCATTAATATTTCATAAATTTGATTACGTTTATAACTTAGGTGGCATAGTACTCCTCTTGAAAACATGCTTTATTGATCCATGACTACTGAGATTGTAACAATCCAATTAAGTAAAGGGACATTAAATTATAGGGCGATTTGATAAAAGTATTAAAAAATGATGGGGTGGCACAGTGGAACAGCAGTAGAGTTGCTGCCTTACAGTGCCAGAGATCTGGTTATGATCCTGACTATGGGTGCACGCACGGAGTTTGTATGTTCTCTCCATGACCTGCGAGGGTTCGCACCGGATGCTACGGTTTCCTCCCACATTCCAAAAACGTACAGGCTTGTAGGTTAATTGGCTTTAATAAAAGTGTAAATTGTCCCTACTGTATGTGTAGGAGGATAGTGTTAGTGTGTGGGACCGCTGCGGAGAATCGATGGGATGAAGGGCCTATTTCTGTTTTGTGTCTCTAAATTCAACTAAAATTAATAAAAAGTGTAACCTTGTCAATAATGCCCATGGACTGTGCATGAATATTAGAAATAATGAAATGTACTTCCAGGCATTATCTGTACCTTCAAGGAGAGTCTAAGACTTTTAATGGTTTACAGCAAAGCAGTGCCATAGCTTATGCAGCATGCATGCCACAACATGTGACACTGTTGAATGAGGGTGGCAGCAAAACAATGCTTTTCCCATTACCATAATATTAAATATTTTACCACACATTATTACAGAGGCAGGGGCTATTATATAATTTGAAAGCAAGTTGCATATGGATTAAAGAAAATATATCCTGAGGTCCAATGATTTTGATTTTGAGGATCTTTGCCCGTTCGTTCTGAAAGTAAATGTATTGTCATATCAGCATGCACTGAGATAAATACTGTGCTCACTACACTTTCCTGATTAATTTATTTATTATATCAAGCCATTTTTGCACTATAAAATAGTTGAAAACTGCAGATTGGCTGTGCAAGTTTCGTTCTTGTGTGATTTTGTTTTTACTTCTTTTGTTGAACTGATGGTGTGACTCAGCTGTTTGATGAAAATGTCAGTGCTTCTGGTCTAGGTTTCCAAGGTATGGAACACACAAGTGAGGAAATTGTTGAGCTGCAAGTGCCCGAGGGACATCTGCAAACACTCTGGTCCTATTCTTCTTCTTGCAATATCAAATTGCCACAGGAAAAGATGGTAAACCAAAATTGCAGAGAAACAGTTACTCTGTTATTTGCAGTTATTTAGTGTGTTGCCCTGTGGTTGAGTAGTTATTCTTGTCAGTGTTGTGTTGCAAAAGTCTTATTTATATTACAATGCATTTTTAGGAACCATGGGTTACAGTAATCCACAAACTTTGAACTTCTTAAAGTTTCTTAAAATGGCCCATGATTGTATTTATGGACAATAGACAATAGGTGCAGGAGGAGGCCATTTGGCCCTTCGAGCCAGCCATTCAATGTGATCGTGGCTGATCATCCCCAATCAGTACCCCGTTCCTGCCTTTTCCCCATATCCCCTGACTCCGCTATCTTTAAGAGCCCCATCTTGCTCTCTCTTGAAAGCATCCAGAGAACCGGCCTCCACTGCTCTCTGAGGCAGAGAATTCCACAGACTCACAACTCTCTGTGTGAAGAAGTGTTTCCTCGTCTCCATTCTAAATGGCTTACCCCTTATTCTTAAACTGTGGCCCCTGGTTCTGGCCTCCCCAACATCGGGAACATGCTTCCTGCCTCTCGCGTTGTCCAAACCCTTAACAATCTTGTATGTTTCAATGAGATACCCTCTCATCCTTCTAAACTGCAGAGTGTACAAGCCCAGCCGCTCCATTCTCTCAGCATAAGACAGTCCCGCCATCCCGGGAATTAACCTTGCAAACCTACGCTGCACTCCCTCAATAGCAAGAATGTCCTTCCTCAAATTAGGGGACCAAAACTGCACACAATACTCCAGTATTGTAGGCTTTTTTTTAACTAGATGGCACACAAACAAAAGCTTTTCACCTTATCCCGGTATACGTGACAATAATATACTAAACTAAAACTAAACTATGTGACAGTAATTGTTTCATGTTTAAAAACATATATTGAACCACAATGCTAAGAAATGGTCAGGATTATGCAAGACCTAGCTCATGCCTCTTATAATATAATATATAACCATATAACAATTACAGCACGGAAACAGGCCATCTCGGCCCTACAAGTCCATGCCGAACAAATTTTTTTTTTTCCCCTTAGTCCCACCTGCCTGCACTCATACCATAACCCTCCATTCCCTTCTCATCCATATGCCTATCCAATTTATTTTTAAATGATGCCACTGAACCTGCCTCCACCACTTCCACTGGGAGCTCATTCCACAAACCTCTTGTATGAGCTATTCTCCAATCTTGACAATAGACTTGCTGTCGAACTTAGCCTTTGGGTTCTGTCTGTGTGGAAGATGAAGATGAATATTTCAGAACTGCCATAGAGATCCTAAAGTTGGTTTACTTGCCCTTCCGCTAAATTTGACAGAAGTTGCAGAGGCATGGTTGATTGTTTTCTTCCAAATGTCCTGAAATTCCTGCAGATCTTAAGGCCAGCGCAGATCATAATAAAACTAGTGTTATATTGAATGAAGGTACACAAAAATGCTGGAGAAACTCAGCAGGTGCAGCAGAAGGAAATAGGCGATGTTTCGGGCCGAAACCCTTCTTCAGACTGATCATATTGAATGAAATCAAGATCACATTGAATGGCAGGCTTGAATGGCCTGGTGGCCTACTCTTGCTCCTATTTTTATTTATTTTTTGTTGTAGGTAGTTATGGTCCAGGAAGCATGTAGGAGGCAGGGGTCATTGCTACCCAGTGGATCATGAGTTTATGACATTCTTCATCTTCAAATGTCATTTCACCCCAATATTTAAAAGTTTTGCTGGTATATTGTAAGCAGTGGCGAACTTCATAATTGATATCTGTAGTAGTTTTCAATATCTCAAGAGATTTTCACCTAATAGTGTACTTTTGCAATTTAGACAGTGGTGTGAGCTAGCAACTGATCTTCAAACAACAATTTTGCTTATCATCTGCGTAATCAATGTTGGTAAAGGATGTTAACGAGGTTTCCTAGTTCTTCAAAGTAGCACCAAGTGTTCATTTATATGAGACCTTCATCTAATGCCTCACCCAGAAAACGCAAGACATTCTAATGGATTTAATACATTGTCTGAGAATAAAATATACTATTAACTCAGCTAAACACACCTTTCAGATACTATTTTGCAGTGGTAAAATTGAGTCTGTTATATTTTGCATTAGGTGAGTTACAGATACACTATAGAAAGTACATTCTCGGGTTGCATCACAGCGGGGTTTGCGAACAGCTCTGCCCGAGACCACAAAAAAATGCAGAGTTGTGCAAATTGCCCAGTCCATCAACCAGACCAAACTCCCACCACTGATTCCATCCATACCTCATGCTGCCTCAGAAAAGCAACCAAAATAATGAAAGACCTGTCCGATTCTAGCCATTCCACTTCTCCTTGCTCCCATTGGGCAGAAGATATGAAAATACATATTACTTTTACATTCGTACATCCACTCCTTGGTGAATTATTTCCCCAGATATTGAGTAAAATTAATCACAAAACTCAAACAAAACTCAATTTTTAAGATCTGAACGGCTCTTACCAGCTTTGACGTCACAATGCCCACATGCCGCTTCTCTCTCTATCTTCATTTGGCAGCCCGGCTCTGCTCCACTCTACCCCCCCCCCCCCCCCCCCCCCCCCCCCCCCCCCCCCCCCCCCTCCCCCCCCCCCCAACCCCCACCCCCCCCCCCCCCCCCCCCCCCCCCCCCCCCCCCCCACGCCTCCCGCAGCTCCCGCGCCCCCCCGTCCGCTCAGAGCCTCGCGACCCAATGTGGTCGCTTGAGGCGTACGGCCGCGTGGGGCCGGTCCCAATTGGAACCGCGGAGGCGTATGGTCCCGCCATCATACTCACCAATCAGCTGGACGGGAGGCGGGCTGACTGAATTTGTAAGTCGCATGGCGTCGGGCGGTGACGTCATCGCGCAACGCCACGCACTAGGCATACGATGTCAAGACGCTGCGTACGCCCGTCGAGATGCTGCATACGCCCTCCATGCGCCTGCGGGCCGCCAGGCCGTTGGCGCGAGGGATTTTCGGACAGTGCAAGATTTTTGGAGCCCATGTCGGGAGCAGCCTCCCTGTTCCCCCTCTTCCTGTCCCCCCCCCTCCCTGTTACCCCCCCCCCCTCTCTATCTCCCCCTCCCTCTCACTCTCCCCCCCCCCCCCTTCCCCCCCCCCCCCCCCCCCCCCCCCCCCCCCCGCCCCCCCCCCCTCCTCTTCCCCCCTCTCCCTCCCCCCCCCTCCCCCCCTCTCCCCCCCCTCCCCCCCCCCCCCCCCCCCCCCCTCCCCCCTCCCTCCCTCTTCTGCTTTGATATCCTGATTGGATGCGAGTTTGACGATTGTATTTACGTTTAGTATTATACAAACTGATTTACACTGTATATCAGTACATTTGACAATAATAATCTAAACTTAAACCTAAACTTAATCAATTTCTTTAAGATGATGGGCAACATGTTCACCTTTCATAGCCTTTGATAACTGTTCTGACCCAAAGGCTTCATCTCACATGCTCATTTCAGTGAATTTAAATTCAGAGAAAACACATGGATTATTTAACATTTGGATATTTTAATAGCTTGAAGTTCATATTGCAGCATGGAAAATGATAATGTGTTGAGTATAGTTCAAATAAAGCATAAAATAAATTGAAATTTAATTGCGTACAAGGAAACAAAATGATTTGGGCAAGGGCTCCGCTGTGAATTGGAAGTGGAAGAATGGTACTGAATGGAAAATGCTGATCAAATTGCCAGGATTTTAGCTTGAGAACGTGGAAGAACACACATCTATTGCATTTGGCAACATATTTGTGTTAAATCTGTGAACATTTCTGTCAACAAATTAAGGCATACTAGTCTGATTAAAAAACATCAATGCACCAAACTTCTAGACCATCCCATTATCCACATGCCCACTCCCTGCAGAAGGCATGTTGAATATAAGGGCAGGCAGAGCACAAAATAAACTTTGTAAAACATTGGTGAGGTGACATCTGAACCATTGTGTGCAGATCTGGTCAACACACTATAGTAAAGAGAAGGTGATTGTGCTGGACAGTGTGCAGAAGAGATTATTTGTAATTTCATTGAATTATGATTTCTAAATTGTGATTTTTGATTGTGCAATCATGGAAATGATTACATTTCAGATAAATTAACAAAACTAAAATGAAATTATGAAGCAATGAGAGGATAAGAAAACAAGATACACAAGTGATACACATGTACATAAATGGTAAGATTTATGCACATTTGACAACTGGGCAATGATTGATCTCACTTTGCATACAAAGCTCAGATACAGAGCACTTGAGTGCTTTCAGTTAGTATATAGTTGCCTAGAAATTCATCCACAGATGGTAGTTGTTAATGATTGCATGTTCTGTTCAATTACACTGAATTTTGGAGGCAATGAGTGACGTGCAAACGTTACTATATAGCAGATTTAGTGTTGTTGGCTGTGGATTAGTTTCTGGATATGCATCTTTAACTGTTTTAATTTTTAAATATAAATATCATTTATTTGCTTCTGTTCTTTGCGAACAGTGACTTACTGCAAAATAGTATAATGGGTTTTGGATACCTTCCATAAAAACTCATCCAGTTCATCCAAAAAATAAAAAAAATCACATTATCCGTTACAAACTTGGACCAGTAAGCAAAGTATGATATATGAAATTAGGTTTCACGGAATGCTGTTTATAAACATTGAGACTCGTATCAAGGTCCATTTGTCATCAATCTGCACAATCAAGTGAAGAAGCAGGAATTTACTGAAGATCCCAGATACAAGCAGGAGCTACATCCATCCATTCACTGGCTTGACAATTGAATGAATCTCAGAAGTATATATTTCATAATTAAATACGATTGCTAATCACAGAAGACTGTAAAACATCAGCATGCTCTCAGAAACAGCAAACACCCATTTCATAGTCATATAGTGATGCAGTGTACAAACAGGCCCTTCGGTTCAACTTGGCCGCACCGGCCAACATGTCCCAGCTACAACCCTCCAAATCTATCCCATTCATGTACCTGTCTAACTGCTTCTTAAATGTTGGGATAGTCCCTGCCTCAACTACCTCCTCTGGCAGCTTGTTCCATACATCCACCACCCTTTGCGTGAGAAAGGTTACCCCTCAGATTCCTATTAAATCTTTTCCTCTTCACCTTAGACCTGTCCTCTGGTCCTTGATTCACATTCTCTGGACATGAACCTCTGTGCATCTTTTAACAAGGCCAAGCTCTGAAAGCCCTGCCTGTAAGACTCCCTGGTGGGACAAACAATCACGTAAGATTAGTCGTGTCTATTGCTTGCAGCCAAGCAATCAATGTTAAGTGTTTCTATCACACGTGTGGATTTGGGAATGGCAATGCTTTAAGCAGTCCGTGTGGACAGAAGTGACTCATTCTGCCCTTTAAAGTGGCAGTCACAGATGAGTAAACCTCTCACATTATATATTTTTAGAAACCAAAATTAAAAAGTCCCCAGCAAAAATACAACTTAAAGCTCCCAGCAGTAACATTTTAAAACTTAAGAGTAATCCAGTGTGATGCCCCACCAGTCAGACAGGTATTATTAACTCTCAAGTTTCTGACACATGGGCTTTCATTAACAGAGCACTGTTTAAATGAAATTACTTTCAAAGATGCCAGCTTGTTGAAGCAGAACAGCAAGATAACGCATTCATTCTAAAGTCAGATTTATGGAAGTTTCCCCCCATGAATTCATAGAATAGAAAGGGAGATAGATGTTGCATTTATGAACAAAGCAATGGCTGATGCTGTTCACGCTGGGCATGTGTGGGATGTTGCACTTTGGGAGGTTGTTATATGGGGAGAAAGTATACAGTTAATGGAAAGACTCTTAGCAGCATTGATGTACCGAGAAATCTTGGGGTCCAAATCTATAGCTCCCTAAAGGAGATGCTTTATAGATGCTCCTGACTTCATTGGTCAGGACACTGAGTATGAGTTGGCACATCATGGTGCAGCTTTTTACAAATTTAGTCAGGCCATATTTGAAGTATTGTGTGCAGTTCAAGTCTTGATAAAGAAAGAATCTGGAGAAGGTGCAAAAGAGGTTGTCGCTGACTCTCAGTTTGAAGAAGGGTCATGACCCAAAACTTCACCCATTCCTTCTCTCCAGAGATGCTGCTGTCTCACTGATTTACTCCAGCACTTTGTGTCTCTTTACATGGGTGCTGCCTGTATTTCAGCAGATTAGATATGGGGAGAGGCTGGACAAACTTGGCACATATTTTCTTGAGTCTTACAGGTGAGGGGAGACCTTATGAAAATGTATGAAATGATGAAAAGTGTAGATAGGGCAGATGGTCAGATTCTTTCTCCCAGGGTGGAAATGTCAAAAACTGGGGAGGTAGCATGGGTTTTAGGTGAGAGAGGGGAAGTTTAAAGATGTGCAGGGCAGGATTGAGTGATAGATGTGTTGAGAGCACTGCCAGGGGTAATAGTGAAAGTACAATAGTGGCATTTAAGAAGCTTATAGATAAGCACATGAATATGCAGGGGGCAGAGGGATGTGAATCGTGTGCAGATAGAAGGGATTCGTTTAAGATGTGATCATGTTCAGCACAGACATCATGGGCTGAAGGTTCTGTTCCTGTTCTATATTCTATGTCATACATACATACAATTTTTTTTTCCACAGCCTACCTGCTTGACCAAAATAAAATCACTATTATTTTGTCATCATTGTTGTGATGCAAGTTTCTTCAGACAGAATTGACCAACCACATTAACGCAATGGCAATGAAAGCACACCAGCACCTCTACTTCCTCAGAAGACTAAGGAAATTTGGCATGTCTCCAATGACTCTTAGCAACATCTACAGATACACCATAGAAAGCATACTACGAGGATAAATCACAGCTTGGTTTTGCAGCAGCTCTGCCTAAGATTGCAAGAAATTACAGAGTATTGTGAATGTAGCCCAGTCTATCACACAGACCAACCTCCCCCCTATTGACTTCATCTACATTTCAAGCTGCCACAGAAAAACAGCCAACATGATCAAAGATTTGTCCCACCCTGGTAATTCCCTCTTCTCTCTTCTACCATCAGGCAGAAGATACAAAGCTTGAAAGCACATAACATCAGTTTTAGGAATAACAGATTTAGGATTTAAGAATACACCAGTGTTGTCAGACTACTGATTCCATCCAATAAACTAGGATGTAATCCTTAAGGCCTGTCTCACTAACACGACTTTACAGCGACTGTCTTCGCCCTTCAAGCTCGAGGGCACTCGCCTGAAAAACCTTGAGCTGGATCGACCGTCAGCAATGAAACCGTGAGCCGACTGCACACACACACATACACACACAAACACATCGCAAAGGCGGGGGCCAGGGAAAGTGGGGGAGAGTTGTTTAAAATTCTTACCCGCGATGAACAGGATGGTAAAAGACATAGAAAATAGGTGCAGGTGGAGGCCATTTGGCCATTCAAGCCAGCACCGCCTGACTGCCGGCACAGTTATGGTAAGTCCTTTAGAGAGCATGGAGAGGGGGGAGCGGGGGTGGGAGAAAGACTGGGAGAGAAGGGGAGAAAGGGGAGAAAGTGGGGAGAGGGGGGAGAATGGCGGGAGAATGGGGAGAGAAGGAGTGGAGACACTTTTAAGAAGCCAGACAACTTTTAATAAAATTTAGCGGGCATTTAACATTACCGGTCGGTTTACTTACCTTTTCTTCTCAACGAGCTTTACCTTTGATTATTTTCGATTGCCTTCAATTATCTACGATAGTATTACAACCTACCACGACTAAACCAATGAGTAAAAAAATATGGATTTTTTCCATGGCGACCTTTTTTTACTCATGGACATTTTTCAGCATGTTGAAAAATACGCCGCAACCTAGCTGAGGCCTTGAGTACAAGGGGACTACTCTTGAGCATGAAGGAGAGTTACTAAGACCTCCTAGGACCTCGTGCCGACCATGGTGCAAGTATGAGTCAAAGGAAAACTCATCTAAACTCGCCAAATCGGACGCTGCAATGGGACCTTTATCTTCAAACCTACCTCATTGTGGACATTTACTTTCTAATTAATACTCTGTATTGCAGTAACTGTATATTCTGCCCTCTGCATTTTTCTCTTTCCAGTACCTGGTGTACTTGTGCATGGCTTGATTGTACTCTTTTTAGATTTACATAGAAATATAGAAACATAGAAATTAGGTGCAGGAGTAGGCCATTCGGCCCTTCGAGCCTGCACCGCCATTCAATATGATCATGGCTGATCATCCAACTCAGTATCCTGTACCTGCCTTTTCTCCACACCCCTGATCCTTTTAGCCACAAGGGCCACATCTAACTCCCTCTTAAATATAACCAATGAACTGGCTCCAACTACCTTCTGAGGCAGAGATTCACCATGTTTTTCTCATCTCGGTCCTAAAAGATTTCCCCCTTATCCTTAAACTGTGACCCCTTGTTCTGAACTTCCCTAACATCGGGAACAATCTTCCTGCATCTAGCCTGTCCAACCCCTTAAGAATTTTGTAAGTTTCTATAAGATCCCCCCTCAATCTTCTAAATTCTAGCGAGTACAAGCCGAGATTTGACTGATAGCATAATAAAACAAAGCTTTTTACTGTCTCAATACATGTGATAAGAATAAACCAATACCAGTGCCACTGGGTTCATCATTTAGGCTCATTCCTTGCAGCATGAATGAAGATTTTTTAAACAGACTTTGTTAAGTTCATAAGGTCATAAGTGATAGGAGCAGAATTAGGCCAATCGGCCCATCAAGTTCACTCTAACATTCAATCATGGCTGATCTACCTCTCCCTCTTAATCCCATTCTTCTGTCTTCTTCCCATAACCACTGACACCCTTACAAATCAAGAATGTATCTATCTACTTTAAAAAATATCCGTCGAATTGGCCTCCACAGCCTTCTGTGGGAAAGGATTCCACAGATTCACCACCCTTTGACCAAAGAAATTCCTCCTCATCCCCTTCCTAATGAAACATTCTTGAATGATCTCTAGTCCTAGATTCTCCCACTCGTGGAAACATCCTCTCCACATCCACTCTATCCAAGCCTTTCATTATTCAGTATTAGATTAGATTAGATTAGATTAGATTAGATTAGATAGCCTTTATTGTCATTCAGACCGAAGTCTGAATGAAATTGCAGCAGTCATACATATAATACAATAAAAACAACAATAAACACACATTAACATCCACCACAGTGAGTCCACTCAGCATCTCCTTACTGTGATGGAGGCAAACGTCTTAGGTCTGCAGTCTCTTCCCTCCTCTTCTCCCTCTGCACTGAGGCGATACGCCCCCGGGCGATGTTATAAATCAGTCCCGCAGCTCAATCACCGCGGCCCGGGGTGGTCGAAGCTGCCGCCCACCAGTCCTGCAGACGCAGCCGCTGGCCCGCGGCCGAACCCCGGACTCAGGCCACCACCGCCAGAACACCGTCCCAGCCACCCTCACGTGAGTACCGCACCATCTTCAGCCTCGGGCTGGGCCGCCCCGACGTGTTTCAATGAGGTCCCCCCTCATTCTGCTAAACCCCAATAAGTACAGACCCAGCGCTGTCAGACGCTCATCATGAGTTAACCCACTAATTCCTGAGATCATTCTTGTAAACCTCCACTGGACCCTCTCTAGGGGACGTACATCCTTCCTCAGATATGGTGCCCAAAACTGCTCACAATACTCCAAATGCGGCCTAACCAGCACCTTATAGAGCCTCATCATTACATCCCTGTTTTTGTACTCTAGCCCTCTTGAAATAAATGCTAGCATTGTGTTTGCTTTCTGTACTACTGATTCAACTTGCAGATTAACCTTTTGGGAATCCTGCACTAGCTCTCCCAAATCCCTTGGTGCGTCCAATTTCTCGATTCTCTCCCTGTTTAGAAAATAGTCTAACTATTTTATAAAATAGTTAACTTCACAACGGTGACAAAGCTAATGTTACAAAGGGGACAAAGAGGGTTACAAAGCACTATAGGTGGATAAAGCTATGCTACAGTTGTACATGATGTTGATGGGGCAGCACCTGAAGTATTATATTTAGTTTTGGTTTTGCTGCTAGAGGAAGGAGGCCATTAAACTGGAAAGAGCACTGAATAGATTTTTGAGGATGTTGCCAGGATTTAAGGGGCTGATTTAAAAGGGGAGAGGTTAAGTAGGCCAGGCCTTTACTCTTTGGAGCGTAAGAGACTGTGGGGTGACCTTATAGGGGTGCTTGAAATCACGAGAGGCATAAAAAGACATGCACACCATTTTTTCCCAGAATTAGAGAATCAAGAAATAAATGGCATAGGTTTAAGGTTAGTGAGGACATTTTTACTGGAAACTGAAGCGGCAACTGTTTCCCACAGAGGGCGGTATACATGTGGAACAAGCTGCTACAGGAAATGGACAATTTGGGCCAAATAACCTGTCTCCCATTCTGTATTAGTCTATGTCTACAAACTGCGAGCCTGTTATATTATTCGGAATAAAACAAAAAAAAAGTGTAACTGAATTATGCTATACAATCCTCCATATATTTCTCCATATTAAAATCTTTCCTTTAAAATCTTTGTATTGCTTTTTCCTCTCACAAACTCCATAACTTTCTTTGTCTTTGCTGCATCAATTAATTTTAGTCCGTTGTGAAGCACCAATAATTCTGCGCCCCACCATTGATGACTATGCCTTTTCTTGCCCTGGTTCTTGAATTCCGTCTCTAAACAACTCTCCCTCTCCGCATTAAAATGCTTCTTTAAAGCTAATTGTTTGGCCAAACATCTGGTCAATGGTCGTAATGCCTCCTTAAAGGAGTTGTTAAATAGTCTGCTTGTTATCGCGTTGCAAAGGGCATTGGCATGCTCTACCATAAAACGTGGTTGCCCATTTGTAAATCAATTATTGTTCATGTTACAGGCTATGTGGATATTTTAGGACTCCTCTTGTTATTTCCTCATTCATGATGGTTTACATGCTGCCGGAGTTTTAATGTTGCTGACTGAAGTTTGCTGGGATAGAAGAGGAGTGTATATTGTCACTGAAACTCATTTGAGGAAATGCATTGGAAACAGAGATTAGTTTTTTCTTAAAAAGTAAAAAGCCCAGAGGAAGGATAGCAACAGGTGGGTATTACTATATTGCTTTACTGCTTCAAAGTTCTAAGTAAAGGTAAAGATAGCATATTGTAGTGGATTTTGCTTACAATGGAATAAAACCCCAAGCATAATCAGTTACTCTTTTTAATTAGTGCTGTTGTGATCCAAAGGTAATCCACAGTTGGAGAATTTGACCATATGATATATTCCTCCTGGGCTATGTGGGAAATCAGGGATAATTTTAGTGTTCTTGGCGTTCAGCCATATGGCATTTGTGAGTTATAGATTTAAGGTGAGGAAGAAGAGAGTTAGAGGGGATCTGAAATCATATTTCTCCACCCAGAGGATATTTGCCATCTGGGACACATTGTCTGAGAAGGTGCTGAGTCGGATACTCGAATCAAGAGTCAAGAGTGTTTAATCGTCATGTTTATCAAACACAGAATAATTAAATGTTTACTTGCAGCAGCATACAGGGCCTGCAAACACAATAGAAGTAGATGGAACAAATAGATAGGTAGATAGATAGATGGATAGAATAGAAATAGATAATATATAATAAAAACATTATAAATTAATAACCACAATACATGGACACTCAACCACAAAAGCAATTAATAAATTACTCCCAGAACATTTAAACAGCATCTGGCTGAGCACTTGACTTGCCAAGGCATAGAAGACCTGCACCAAAAGCTGAATTAATATAGATAGATACATGATGATCAGCATGACAAAGATGGGCTGAATAGCCATTTTCAATTCTCTATTTATCTGTAACTCTGTGAAATGCTTTACCTCTAACTTGTCCCAGACATGATGGAAGTCATTGACCTGAAACATTCATTGTTTTTCTCCACAGTTGCTGCCTAAAACCCCTGTCTCAAGGTGTGAGTCCACCCACGAGTGATACCGAGTTAAAAACAAATCAAACTCGTGGTAATCACGTAGAATTAACGTAGCGGGAACGTCGGAACTCGTGGGCACAACTCAGTGACTCGTAATGCTAACGGCAGGTACTCGGTAAACTTGTTAACTCGTGAAAAATTTTCAACATGTTGAAAGATTTCCATGTCAAATTTACTCTTGAAGCAAAAATTTGAAACGTTTAAACTCGTTGCAATACCATAGTAGCCCGTGAGTTTACCATAGTGACTCGTGAGTAACTCGTGGGTTTGGCCTGAGTGCCCGAAGTGAAATGTTGAAGATTAGTCAGAACTTAATGGAAAATTTTACATTGATCTAACAATTTATTTTCAGTGAGTAATGCCTTTCAATGATTGATGCCAGACCTTGAACAAATGCAGTTCAAATGGACACCCATTGCCTTAGCACAGCATGCCTTTTAGTATTACTAACTCCAAGGGAAGGGCACGGATCAGTTTTAGTGATGCAGCTCAATCAAACCAAACATTCAAAGCAGGACAATGTTGAGTTGATGCAGCTTCATTGATTTGTCCTGGTTTTCTTTGGAAAGCAAGTTAAGCCTTTCTCAGATGCAATCTTAATGTGATTCATCTCAAGTTAAAGAGGCAAATGCAACAAGTCTGAACAATTTTGGAAGGATTGTTTCTTGAAACAAACTGCTCTAAAATTTTGAAGGAAGGAATTGCAGATACTAGTTTAAACCAAAGATAGACACGAAATGATGGATTAACTCAGCTGGTCAGGCAGCATCTCTGGAGAAAAGAAATAGGTGATGTTTTGGGTCGAGATCGTTCTTCAGGCTGGGTCTTAGCCTGAAGAAGGGTCCCGTCCCGAAACATCATCTACTTCTTTTCTCAAGAGATGTTGCCTGGCCCGTGGAGTTACTCGAGCATTTTGTGTCTATCTTTGGTGTAAACTAGCATCTGCAATTCCTTCCTTCCAAACTTCCTTCCTTCAAACATCACCGATTCCTTTTATCCAGAAATGTTGCGTGACCCGTTGAGTTAACTCGGCAGCTGGACAGAGAAAAAAAGGTGAGTAATAAAAGGTGAGTGAATGCATTCCTGGTTGAATAAGTGTAGGAAGGAACTGCAGATGGTGGTTTAAACCGAAGACAGGCACAAAAAGCTGTAGCTCAGCGGGTCATGCAGCATCGCTGAAAAAAAGAGTCTCGACCCGAAGCGTCGCCTATTCCTTTTCTCCGGAATTGCCATCCAGCTTTTTGTGTCCATCTCTTGTTTGAATAAAATTATTTGAAAATTAAATGATCCACACCCACTCTTAAAAATAAATCGCCTTTATGTGAAAAATAAACCAATTGCAAAACTTTGCCAACAGGAAGGGATAAAACAGTGCAGGATATGATAACCTGGCCAATGATACAGGTGTGAGGCGAGATTGCCGAAATACAGTCTGCCAAGCGATGAATAAACAGGGGTGTGAAATGTACTCACCGTCAGCCTATATATTGAATAATCCCAAAACTCGGGTTAAGTGATTTAAAAAAAAGTACATTAGAAAAGAAACCTTTACAAATAGCGAAGCTTCGCGTATGGCAGCGCACACACCTGGAAAATGTCCCAATGGGCAGAAACAGGCCCTTAGGCCCACTGAGCCAGCCGTCAAATACTCATTTACCTCAAACTAATTTTTGCCCGCATTCACATCAATATCCCACCTGAGCCCCACTCGACCACTCACCGACACATCGAGGGAAGGTGACAGTCCTTCAGGTGTTTTTGCCATTCATTTCTCATCGAGTCATGGGTTGATACAACACAGCAGGTGTTGCGGGGAGCATTCATACAACAAAGCAGCATGCGGGGAGCGAAAGGGAGCACTTGGGGGAAACTCCATAAAATAGTACCGGAGGTTAGAATCGAACCCGGGTCCCTGGAGCAGTGACACACGCTGCTCAAGTGAACGTATAATGAAATGATTGAGGACAGACAATATCAGATTAATTGAACTCACCAAAGGGCGTAGATTTAACGTGAGCAGCAGGCGGAATAGAGAGCATCTGATGATTTTTTTCTCAACCCAGTAAGTACTGTAGTCGTAATCTGAGAACGCGATGGAGGCAGGTTTACAAAGTATATGGGCCAGAACTTGAATAACGGTCAGGAAGGCTATGGTTGGAATGAACAAGGTGGGCGGAGGAGCCCGTTTCTGCGTTGTATGAACCCATGACTCGATGAGAAACGAGTGGCAAAAACACCTGGAAGATTGTGAGGTAATGATCATGGATGAATTTTAATAGAAAGTCCACACATACAGATAGACAGCCAAGAAGAACTTAATATCTACAATCAGGTGGACTGGCAGATGGAGGAGATAGGAGTTGGGGAAAGAGAGGAAAAGCCGAAGAAAAATACAGGGAAAGGGATATTGGAAAAGACAGATGCTGGAATCCTGAAACGCATGTCAAAACATTTAAAAGGTATAAACACATAGCAAAGAGTTGTAGGAGTACGCCATTCGGACCTTCAAGCCAATATTGCTATTCAATATGATCATGGCTGATCATCCAAAATAAGTACCCCATTTCTGCTTTCTCCCAATATGCCTTGATTCCGTAACACTACGAAATTTAAACATGGGAGGCTTTTTATAGTGAAACAAAAACTGCATGACATCATTTTTACCATGTGATGATTTTTCCACACGTCGGTAGTCATTGTTGGCTCGGGAGAGGAAATTGGTACATTGCAGAAATGAGAAGTAAACGGCAAACTTAGACATACACGTGGGAACCTGTTTAAACTCGTGAACATAAACTTGGAATCTCGTAGACAACCACGAGTTTGATTTTTTCTTTTACTCGGGATCACTGGTGGGTGAACTCGCACCGTGAGACAGGGCTATTACTTGTTGAGTTGTAACACCATTTTCTGTTTTACCTTGGAATTTAGATACATAGTTTGTAGATTAAGCTACCAACCTGTGCATCTTTGGAGTTTGGGAGGAAACCGGAGCTCTCAGAGAAAACCTACTCAGTCACAAGTAAAATGTACAAACTCAGTAACGACTACACGCATAGACATGATCGAAACCCGGTTCTCTGGCCACTTTGCTGCCCCAATGTTTTATTTAATTAGTCACTTGTTTATTTAATTGGTAGGTTTGGGATTTGGGAAGTAATGCATTTCGTTGTCTCTGTACTGTACACTGACAATGACAATTAAAATTGAATCTGATCTGAGGTTTGGGGTAGTATTTATTTTATCTCAGAGTCCTTAGGTATTTTTTATTAGCTATATCCATTCAGTCTTCCATGGATAATGTGACGTGTTTTTTGGAAAAAAAATTGCATTGCTGAACGTTACAAGCTGCACTACTTTCAAATTAGTCTGAAAGACAAAGAGGAAAGTCCTGAAGGATTCTTTAAAGAACTCCGGGGATGTTTTACCTCCTGCTAACTCAGAAAAAATGTTGGGATTCTTCTACTTCAGAAGTAATTACATAGATTTTCTGTCTTGTATGCACAGAACATAGTGCAGCAATCCGCAATGTCTTCTGGCTATGAGCATTATGGCTCTGATCAGGGCTAAAAATGCATGGAACTTTCCTATAAGGATATAATAATAAGTATGTGAGGCTGAGCTAAATGCATACGAGGCCAGCGTTTTCATTAAAGTTGCTGGTGGTATTAAATTATTTGATTAACAATGTATTGTAACTCGCAGTAGGGATTATAAATTTTGCTGGAGGAACCCAGGATTATAGTTATTTGTTACTGATTTATAGTAAGTGACAAGAGAATTAGATAATGATTGTAAGGTTAACTCATTCGTGGCATGGAACAGCTAATTCCTGCATTGCTTCTTGTAACTTTTGACATTATTTGCAGTTTGTAATTATTGCATTCAGCTTACATGTTTCCATAGCACTTCAATATTCTTATCTCCCTTTTTTTAATCATTTGGTTAAAACCTTCTGGATATAAAACCCAAGCCTGGCTTTCCCTAATCTTTATTTTTCGGATTTAGTTTGTCTTTTACTCGTCTTGGCTTTAGTGATGCTTTGCTGCATTAGATTTAGCCCTTTATCTTGATTTCTCATTAAGGATGGAATAAAAATAAACATGAAGGTTATGGAAAGGTAATATGTCCTTATGGGGTCTCAGCACTCCAATAAATAGTAGAAGACACAGTGCACAGCTCTTCCATGTTCATCACCCACTATGGATATGACAGTGCATATTCAATAAAATCAATGGTTAACAATGCAAGCTTAAAGTATTTCCGGAATTAGCACCTTGATCCAAACAAAGAACATTCCTGGAATGCTCAGCATCCTTTCCTGCCACTTAGCCAACTAGAAAAATCAGAAGTTGTCTTTTTTTGGGGTGACATTAATAATTGTTATGGTGTTGAAGGTACTTTTTTCAGACCAAGGAAGGAAAAATTGATTTATATATTTTGTCTGTACTTTATTTTGTGAGTTTGTGACAGAGATAATGAGCCCTAAAGATTAGAAAAGTTGCCAGTTTTTAAGCAAATAATTTTCTCTAAAGCACTGGATTGCATTCCATGTACCTTAGCAATGCTGAATGCCAATGTCACAAATAATCTCCTATGTGACATATCTTCCTCATTTGCATTGATCGCTTTTACTCCTTCCCATTTATGGTTAGTGAATATTATGTGTCCATCCTTTAAGCGCTTGACCAAGCTTATTGGATTTTTTGAAGAAGTGAAATAGAGAGTGGACAGTGGGAATTCAGTGGGTGTAAATTCATCTAGATTTTCAAATAGCCATAATAAGGTAGAGTGCAATAGACTAATGTACAAGAAGAGAGAATGCAGAGTCAGGGGACAAATAGCATAATGGATTGTTAACTAGTTTCAGGACAGAAAACAGGATAGGTGTATAAGGCATCTATTCCTGGATAGGAAGCGGTGTTCTGTCAGTGCAGGAACTACATTTGTTTGTAATTCAATAATTTGGACTTTAGAATCAAATCTTTTTTTTTAATTGATAATGATATCGAATTTAATAGGCATGTAAACAATAGGGAGGACTGCAACAAATTTAAGGAACATGTAAATAAACTTGCAGAATGGACAAATAATTGGCAAATTCCATTCAGTACTGATAAATGTGAGGGATATATATATTGGTAGGAAGGACAAGAAGGACGTTATTATTGAACCTATATAGAACCTTGGTTAGACCACTCTTAGGGGGTGGCAAAGTGGCACAGAGGTAGAGCTGTTGCCTCATAGCACTAGAGAACTGGGTTCAATATTGACCAGCGGCGCTGTCTGCACGGAGTTTGTACGTTTCCCTGTAACCGTGTAGGTTTCTCTGGGTGATCCTGTTTCCTCCCACATTCCATAGATGTGCAGGCTTGTAGGTTAATTGGCTTCTGTAAATTGTACTGTGTGTGTTGGATGCAAGGGTGCACTAACATAACACTTGCAGATGGTCAATGGTTGGTGTGGACTCAGTGTGCTGAATGGACTGTTTCCATGGTGTATTTCTAAACTAAACTAAATTAAACTAAACTAGTTTATCCCGACTGTATCAGACTAGTGAACGATCCTCTTATAAGCTAGGAGTGCAGTTCCAATCTCCCAACTGGCCACATTGGGGCTCTGGCACTTAATCTATCTGCACCTTTTCTTTAACTGTATCACTATAATATGCAACACTTAATTCTACACTGGTATTTTTCTCTTTGAACTGCCTATTGTACCAATGTAATGGGTTGATTATTCTTAAGTATACTATGATTTGACCATATAGCACGCTAACAAAGTATTTCACTGTATCTCGGTACACGTGACAATAATAAACAAATAAACCAATACGAAAATATTGCTCAACCCTGGAACTGCCAGCCAGAGATGAGCTCATTCTCATCTGTCAGCCAGAGATCCTCATTCTCTCAGGCCAATGATCATTCATCAGAACACAGTTGTAATAAAAGGCCATTGTCTGAAATTGTAACATTCTTTCTCCCTCCAAAAAGGCTTACTGTCCTGAGAGCATTTTCCAGCATTTTCTATTTCAACTTTTTTTCTGTGTGTAGTGGCAGACATTTAAATGATCAAAACCACCCATCCACCTCAGTTGAAAATGTTGTCTTTTGAAGATGCACAGGACACCTATGAGGATCTAGAGAAAAGCAGATTAACATTTCACAGGGGAAATAACATCACCTTGAAACCTTTTACCTTGTTTCAGCCTCAGTGTCACTGACAGCTGAAAAGTAATGTGAAAGCTGCTATGTTTGTCCATATCAGTGCTATGCGGTTTCTTGGCTTATAGTTCTATCTCCGAACTGCTGAAGGTATCTTTCATTGTTTGTATTTTCTCTTTCATTTTCCATATTTTATAATTTAATTCATATTTTCTTCCGAAGATCAAAACACCTTTTTCTAATCTGTAATACAATCCGACGGTAAAATAGAAAAATGGCATGTGCTCCTGATTTCAGTTCCAAAAGTCATCAATGATTAAAGGCAAAATTAAAATGAGTTTGCGTTAGCTCTTATTTCCAATTCATGGTAAATTAAACCTTGTTTGCAATCATTGCTCAGTGGTCATTTATGAATATTCATTTAACTGCCTTTAGGATATTTCGTAGAATTAAACACCAGGTAAAACATGTTTTATCAACAGAAAAGGAAACTTCCCAAAAAAGGATCAAATTTATATTTTATTTATACTGTACAATAATGTATTTTTGAAATGCATATTATACCTTTTCTTCATCATTCATGGCTTGTACTATATTTGAATATTTTTTGAGAAGAAAAAATCGAGATGTGTCTTGCCTTTTAATAATTGCTGCATTTTTTCAACTCCATCTTCTCACTCTTTGGTTAGTGATAACAATTTAGCCTCTGAGTCAGAACATTGATCATGTGTTCTAGCCAGATATTATAGTTTTGCATAAAATCTTAAGGTCAGGTGGACATTTTGTACTTAAAATTGATCACAGTTAGTATCCAAGATCTGTCAGTCTCTAGTTTTAAAAGTCTCCAATGTCTAGGCAGTCACTGACCTCTGGAATAAAACATCCTACAATTCATGCAGTTGGAGAATACAAATTCAGAATAAAGGAATATATTTTCCAAAATCATATACTGAAACGGTTACCTGTAATTTTTGACACAACTGCCAAAAAATAATTCCTCTTGTTCACCAGATCAATCAACATGAGGTTAAATGATTTTTCAGTGAGATATCCTCTCATTCACAATAATGTTAAGGAATGGCCTAGTTCATCATTTTTTTACCAGTAGAACAATACTCTCTTGCTATTAATCAGATAGGGGTAAGGAGATCAAAGCTTTACAGAGTACCTCAGCTGTGGCCCCTTTAATGTCCTGTATAATTGCAATACGACTTCTAAGTTACCGTATGCCATTTGTGCGAGAAGAACTAAATAGTGAATTATTGAAAAAGAGAATGCCTTTTAAGAAAAGAGGAATGGGAAAATACTGGTATTTGAATAACCAAGATGCCTTTGAGTGCATATTCAGGCAGAGCAAGCAATTAGCAAGCAAATGGCATTGGTCTCAGACATGGGCTAATAGGTACAGAAGCCTGCAACGGATACAAACATGTTTAATCTGTTTTTATGTTTTTTTCCTGGTTTGCTCTCATATTTCATTTCCTCACTTTTCATCAATTTATTAGTCGTGCAACACTGAATTCTGGAGTCAAACCAATCCTTAGGCCTGCTACATTTCTTTGGAACAGTGCCCATTTGAAGGTGCTGATAATAAGTTGAGACATAGTGATATTATAACTTACATAGGAATATACGTATTTGAATATAAGTTGTGTAGGAAGGAACTGCAGATGCTGGTTTAAACCAAAGATAGACACAAAATGCTGGAGTAACTCAGCGGGACAGGCAGCTGGCATCTCTGGAGAGAAGCAATGTTGCTCTCTTTGAAACCATCATAGGTCATGATCATTTTTATGGGCTTATATTCTATCACTATTTGAATCTTTGGTAGACATCATGTAGAAATAAAACACATCATTTTGCTTGACATCATTTTGTTTGATTTCTGGAAGGGCTGCGTTGGCAAACATATATAATTCTCTAGGTAGAAATATGCAGAAGAGTATTTTATCTACTTGCCTCGGCTTGTGCCACAGTTATGCTAAAGTTATGATGGTAATGAGATCCTAAGGGTCTTGATAGGTTTGATAAACAGAGGATAAACAGAGGATATTTCCTCATGGGAAAATCTACTGTTTAAAAATAATTTAACTGAACAAATTTGGTGTTTTTTATTTGCTCTCAGATGATTGTGATTTATTTTTCGGAATCTTCATCAGAGGAGAGAGATTTTTAAATATTTTAAAGATAATAGTTGATAGATTCTTGCTAAGCAAAGGGCTGAGTGATGATTATGGTCAGTAGATGATGATGCAGAGTAGAGGTCACAATCAGATCAGTCTGACCTGTTTAGGTGATGGAACAGACTCAAGAAGCCAAAGGGTACATTTATATTCCAAATGTGATTATTTATATGTGGATTAAGCTCAAAAGCCATACCGTGTCCGTATGAAGCATGTGCACAAGATAGAAACCAATGTACCATTACATATAATTACATGTAACCAATACCACACACAATACTCCAAATATGCCCTTTCATAACCAAACTTTCATAAAACTGCGACATGATTTCCTCAATTATACTCAACTGATAAGGGCAAACATACCATCAGCCTTCTTTACCACTTTATCTCCTGTGTTACCACTTTTCCCCCAAATCCCTGAAGCAAAGTTACATTATTTATGAGTAGGAAGGGACTGCAGATGCTGGCTTATATTGAAGATAGACACAATATGATGGAGTAAATTAGCGGGTCAGGTAGCATCTCTGGAGCAAAGGAACAGGTGACAGTTCGGGTAGAGAGCCTTCTTGCGATTGAGAGTCTGGGGAGAGGGAAACTTGAGATATGAAAAAATTTATCAAACCTATCAAGACTCCACAGTCATCAATGGACCATCGTGGGCTCCATCTTTTCTGGGTCATTGGTGCCGACTCTGGTTTGTTTTGTACCTTTTCATACTTCTAGTCACCTATAAACGTCACTTGTTCCTTTCCTCCAGAGATGCTGCCTGACCCGCTGAGTTACTCCAGCATTTTGTGTCTATCTACATCATTTATGATCCTGACCTTCCTGATCAACAAGGTCTTCCTGATCTTCCTGATCGACTATGATTGGCATTAGAATCACAAAATGACCCAGAAGAATGAAGCCATTCTTTAAAGTAAGCAAGGTATCTTATACCACAGAGCCCCTGTGACGTACAGGCAGCAAGCATATCTGTGGGTGGTTAATTTCTGGTTTCATTCACAGGTTATTATCCACTCAAGTTTTCTTCCTGTGGTTAATGATATTAGATGAGTCCTTTGATCAAATTATTGTATTAAACAACACACATCATTTATATCTGGCTGGCTGCCTGCTATCTCTCTTAATTTATTGGCAGGTTTCTATCTTTAAAGAGCTTTTTATATTACTTTGTTTACCACTTCACCATAGCATCCAACAAACTATAACATTTATATGAAAACATAGGAATTTAAAAAAGCCCAAAATCTTTTCATATGGCATCCAAATTGCTTTGTTTTAAAGTGAGGGGAGCTATTTTACCATAAACTTTTTGAAAGAAAAGCCGATAAAAAATTGCAAATGTGCCAAATGACTCAGCAGGTTGCAGCTGCACAGTCGCACAGCAGCAGATTTACTGCCTTATAGCACTTATTGCATCAGAGACCCGGGTTTGATCCCAACTACAGGTGCTGTCTGTACAGAGTTTAGAAAATAGAAAATAGGTGCAGGAGGAGGCCATTTGGCCCTTCGAGCCAGCACCACCATTTATTGTGATCATGGCTGATCGTCCCCAACAATAACCCGTTGCTCAATAACCCGTATACATTTTTCTTATCAGTAAAACACTCCTACCAAGTTTGAATATGGCATGGCTGAAAGATTCTGTAGCCTTTCACAATATAGGAAAGCAGGGTCCAAATCAAGCTCATCCAATGACAAGTTATTACTTATACTGGAACGTCAGTTTTTTTTTTTCAATCTTGGCTTCTTGATAGCCTTGAATGAAGCACGTCATTACTGCAGGATTCCATCTTAATTTCTTTATTAAAAAAACAACCTGTCCTCCATATTTTGTTCCATATAATTGACAGTCATTCAGACTTGGCACCAAGCCATTCTTTTGTTCTACTAGTCCATGCTTTTGTAGAAGAACAACTTCATTTTAGGTTTGATTCTTAGATTTGACTATTAGCTCTTTCAGTCCGAGATCTTCGGTTACCTCCCATACACCAAAGATGTATGGATTTGTAGGATAATTGGCTTGGCATAAATGTAAATTGCCTCTATTGTGTGTCGGATAGTGTTAATGTGCCGGGATCGCTGGTTGGTGCAGACTTGGTGGGCCGAAGGGCCTGTTTCTAGCCTGTATCTTTAAACTAAATAAACTAAACAAATTTAAAGTCAGACAGCGTCTGTGTTGAGAGAGGCGGAAATAACATCACAGATCGACAGCCTTGGACTTTGACTATGAAAAACACTTAATATTCTGAGTATTTGTAGAACTGAAAACGTGTATTTCAGTAATTAACACCACATTGATTGTTTGAAGAATTTTGCTGCCAAATGGTTTAAATTGTTTGCACTGTGTAATTAGCATCATCATTGACTATAAGGGAACAAGAACAAACATTAATATTAGAAATCAAACATCAAAACAGAAGTTTCAGATTAGTTGGCAGCTAACAGAAAAAATAACTGCTGCTATCCTTCAACCTAAGTGTTCGATGAGGTGTGGTGACCAAAGTTTTAACATCTGTCAGTTGCTAATGTTCTCAATTTGTATAAAACATCAAAGAGCGTGTAACTCATTTTCATCCTCATTTTACTAGATTCATATTTGGGAATGACTGCAATGCATGGCAGTTACAAACTGTGGTAAAGGTTCTGAAAAATATTTATGAGGATGTTGCCAGGACTAGAGGGTGTGAGCTATAGGGAGAGGTTGAGTACACTGGGATTATTTTCCTTGGAATGCAGGAGGATAGAAACATAGAAACATAGAAAATAGATGCAGGAGTAGGCCCTTCGAGCCTGCACCCCCATTCAATATGATCATGGCTGATCATCCAACTCAGTATCCTGTACCTGCCTTCTCTTCATACCCCCTGATCCCTTTAGCCACAAGGGCCTCATCTAACTCCCTCTTAAATATAGCCAATGAACTGGCCTCAACTACCTTCTGTGGCAGAGAATTCCAGAGATTCACCACTCTCTGTGTGAAAAATGTTTTCCTCATCTCGGTCCCAAAGATTTCCTCCTTATCCTTAAACTGTGACCCTTTGTTCTGGACATCCCCAACATTGGGATCAATCTTCCTGTTTCTATAAGATCCCCCCTCAATCTTCTAAATTCTAGTGAGTACAAGCCGAGTTTATCCAGTCTTTCTTCATATGAAAGTCCGGACATCCCAGGAATCAGTCTGGTGAACCTTCGCTGTACTCCCTCTATGGCAAGAATGTCTTTCCTCAGATTAGGAGACCAAAACTGTATGCAATACTCCAGGTGTGGTCTAACCAAGACCCTATACAAATGCAGTAGAACCTCCCTGCTCCTATACTCAAATACTTTTGCTATGAATGCTAACATACCATTCGTTTTCTTCACTGCCTGCTGCACCTGCATGCCTACTTTTAATGACTGGTGTACCATGACACCCAGGTCTCGTTGCATCTCCCCTTTTCCTAATCCGCCACCATTCAGATAAAAGTCTACTTTCCTGTTTTTGCCACCAAAGTGGATAACCTCACATTTATCCACATTATACTGCACCTGCCATGCATTTGCCCACTCACCCAGCCTATCCAAGACACCTTGCAGCCTCCTAGCATCCTCCTCACAGCTAACACTGCCCCCCAGCTTCGTGTCATCCGCAAACTTGGAGATGTTGCATTTAATTCCCTCGTCCAAATCATTAATATATATTGTACATAGCTGGGGTCCCAGCACTGAGCCTTGCGGTACCCCACTAGTCACTGCCTGCCATTGTGAAAAAGACCAGTTTACTCCTACTCTTTGCTTCCTATCTGCCAGCCAGTTCTCTATCTACATCAATACTGAACCCCCAATACCATGTGCTTTAAGTTTGTATACTAATCTCTTATGTGGGTCCTTGTCGAAAGCCTTCTGAAAGTCCAGATATAACACATCCACTGATTCTCCCTTATCCACTCTACTAGTTACATCCTCGAAAAATTCTATAAGATTCGTCAGACATGATTTACCTTTCATAAATCCATGCTGGCTTTGTCCGATGATTTCTCCACTTTCCAAATGTGCTGCTATCCCATAACTGATTCTAGCAGTTTCCCCACTACCGATGTTAGACTAACTAGTCTGTAATTCCCCGTTTTCTCTCTCCCTCCCTTTTTAAAAAGTGGGGTTACATTAGCTACCCTCCAATCCTCAGGAACTACTCCAGAATCTAAAGAGTTTTGAAAAATTATCACTAATACGTCCACTATTTCTGGGGCTACTTCCTTAAGTACACTGGGATGCAGCCTATCTGGCCCTGGGGATTTATCGGCCTTTAATCCATTCAATTTACCTAACACCACTTCCCGGCTAACCTGGATTTCACTCAGTTCCTCCATCTCATTTGACCCCCGGTCCCCTGCAATTTCCGGCAGATTATTTATGTCTTCCTTAGTGAAGACAGAACCAAAGTAGTTATTCAAATGGTCTGCCATGTCCTTGTTCCCCATGATCAATTCACCTGTTTCTGACTGCAAGGGACTTACATTTGTTTTAACTAATCTATTTCTCTTCACATATCTATAAAAACGTTTTCAGTCAGTTTTTATTTTTCCCTGCCAGTTTTCTTTCATAATCTATTTTCCCTTTTCTAATTAAGCCCTTTGTCCTCCTCTGCTGGACTCTGAATTTCTCCCAGTCCTCTGGGAGGCTGCTTTTTCTGGCTAATTTGTATGCTTCATCTTTTATTTTGATACTATCCCTGATTTTCCTTGTTATCCATGGATGCACTACCTTCCCTTATTTATTCTTTTTCCAAACTGGGATGAACAATTGTTGTAGTTCATCCATGCAGTCTTTAAATGTCTTCCATTGCATATCCACCATCAACCCTTTAAGAATCAGTTGCCTGTCTATCTTGGCCAATTCACGTCTCAAAACCTCAAAGTTACCTTTCTTTAAGTTCAAGACCCTTGTTTCTGAATTAACAATGTCACTCTCCATCATAATGAAGAACTCAACCATATTATGGTCACTCTTGCCCAAGGGGCCACGCACAACAAGACTGCTAACTAACCCTTCCTCATTAATCAATACCCAGTCTAGAATAGCCTGCTCTCTCATTGGTTCTTCTACATGTTGGTTTAGAAAACTATCCTACATACATTCTAAGAAATCCTCTTCCTCAGCACCCTTGCGGGGTGATTTTATAGAGGTGTACCAAATCATGGGAGGAATAGATCGGGTAGATGCACAAGAGTCTCTTGTCCAGAGTAGGGCAATTGAGGACCAGAGGACATACGTTCAAGGGGAAAAGATTTAATGGGAATCCAAGTGGTAACCTTTTCACACAAAGGCTGGTGGGTGTACGGAACAAGCTGCCAGAGGAGGTAGTTGAGGCTGGGACTATCCCATTGTTTAAGAGACAGTTTGACAGGTACATGGATAGGACAGGTTTGGAGGTATATGGACCAGGCGCAGGCAAGTGGGACTAGTGTAGCTAGGGCATTGTTGGCCGGTGTGGGCAAGTTAGGCTGAAGGGCCTGTTTCCACAATGCGTCACTCTATGACTCTATGACTCTAACTGATAAATGACTGAATTTGAGTTCGGCAATTTTGAAGACATCTTCTTGGTCACCTAAAGTTGGGTATCACCAAAATTCAAGGGAGTCACAGCGCCACAGATGGTTCGATTCTGACCTTGGGTGCTGTCTCTGTGGTGTTTGCTTATTCACCCTGTGACTGCATGGACTTACTTCGAGTGCCCCAGTCTCCTTCCACACCCCAAAGACGTGCGGGTTTGTAGGTTAATCGGCTCTTGACAAATGCCCCTAGTGTAAAGGAATGATCAATAGTTGGTGTGGACTCAGGCCAAAGGGCATATTTCCATGCTAGATCTCTAGATTAAACTTAGACTACACTAAACAAAGTTGTTGAACACCTACAGTCTATTTGTGATTAGCAACGCTGGCTCTAATTTAGTTAAGGCTTAAGGGTTAGGCCTGCCACCCTCATGACTTTAGATGAAGAAGTTTGCTCACCTTGCCAAAGGAAAGATGCCAAGGAGTGCAGAGAAGATTTATGAAGATGTTGCCAGGACTTGAAGGCCTGAACTATAGGGTGAGTTTGGGAAGGTTAGTATTTTATTCCTTGAAGTGAATGAGATTGAGTGATGATCTTGTAAAGGTGTATAAAATCATGAAGGGGAAAGAGAGGATGAATGTACATAATCTGTTTCCCGTGGTGGGTGAATCAAGAATGATTGGGCATAGCTTTAATGTGAGAGGGGAAAGACTTAATTTGAACCTGAGGGGGCAACATTTCACACAGAGATTAGTGAGTGTGTGGATGGAGTTGTTTGAGGAACTAGTTGAGGCAGGTACAATAACACCAATTAAAAGTCATTAGGACTGGTAGACAATAGACAATAGACGTTAGACAATAGGTGCAGGAGTAGGCCATTCGACCCTTCGAGCCAGCACTGCCATTCTCTGTGATCATTGCTGATCATCCACAATGGATGGCAAAGATTTAGAAGGATATGGGCTGAAATGGGCAAAAGGGACTAGCATGGACAGGACATCTTGTTTGCCATAGATAAGTTGGGCCAAAGGTCTTGTTTCCATGATGCATGACTCGATGACTCGACATGATAGGTCTTTATTTTTCTAACTTGTTCTAATGGAGTGAAGAGTGCAGGAAATGCTTCCTTAGCACCCCTGATATCGTAAGGCTTGTACATGACATGTGTCCATCCACATTCTGATTCCATCCCTCCACATAGGTTGGAATAAGTTGGTATGAAATTGTAAACCACATTACACTTGTCCCAGTTATGAATTAGACCCAAGAATTTTGCACACATACCCACCAGCCCCTTCTTTAGAAACCTGCATTACTTTCTTTTTGCCAAAACTGAATTCTAGGGTTGTGAATTCATATTCCAAATATTTTATCAAATTGCACTTTGGGCTATACCCAAATTAGATCTTGGCACAGTGTTTCAAATTTCCTGGAATAATACTATATCTTCATAGGTTTATAGAACAAAAAAGTGAACTTGGCTGACACTAATATTGCTATCAAGCAGCATGTTTATTAATTTTATTTGTTGTTGTGGAACTTTGCTGCAGGAAATTGGCTGCAGTATTTGCTGTCATTAATAGGAACTAATCCCCAAAATAACAAGCTATGAAACAATTTGGGACATCCTGAATGTGTGAAAAGTACTGTGTTAATGTATTCTTTATAACTACTACCGTTATCTAGGTTTTATTTGAGATAATGTTAATCATCCTGTAGCTAAGTGTGATTTTCTTTCTGAAAGAATGGGAAGGCATGTATTATGGTAGCAGTGTGTTTTGGGTTTTCTGTTGGAAGTAGATGTGTAATAATAAGACTGTGTTTCTCTGAAATCAGGAGTGGAAAAAATGTTGAGGATTTCAGTCCCAATTCCTTCCTCTTAACCAGTGTCAGCTGGGGACAGGATGAGTTGTCTGCTTTTCTCACTGTATCCCATTTAGTTATGGAGCTAATATTATTACAGCTGTCTTCCGAACAATAGTAAATTGTGAATGGTAACTGGTATCTGATCTTTCGAAGTCAAGAGAAGTTAATCTTCAGTGCTTGTGCTTTACGCATATGTATTAAGTCCACCATATACTTCATTTCCAAAGTAGTTCTGTTCTACAATAGAATGGATTTTGAAAAGACAAGTGTAATGAGAAAATATCACTGTACTATGTACAGTGTGAGTTACCAACACCAAATTTACTCCAAAAAGTGGATAAAAAAGAGAAATTGGCTGAGGAAAAGGTGATGAAAGTAAATTTGAAAAAACTTTATCAGTCTATCTTTTGTGTTTGGGTTGCATGATGAAATGAATATTGTCATGTCTTGACTTTAGCAGATCCATATTGAATTTGCTTTAATAATTTACATCACCCACCGTGACTTGCCACGCATGAAAAAGAAACAACAGTTTTCCAAATTATTAAAGACATTTGTGGAACAATGAAAATGCAATAATTCAATCATTTAAAAAAGATGTAAAGTACAATGTTTATTAAATGCCAGGACAGCTGAGGTTAGCACTGTGATGCACAGAAAGCACACTCAGCAATATGTCATACAAATGTTTTCTGTTTTGCTGACGGGTAGATAACCTGACCCAGGCATTTAATAAACCAAATTTAATGACTGTTTTCAGTGACTTATTGGGTCAGGTTAGAGTACTAATGAAAAAAATGACTGCACCAAGGGAGGCTGACTACATCTGGTAAATGCATTTTCTAATATCCAGAGCACTCTCGGTGTGTTCTTGTAACAGGTTTACAACAGCGGCTCAATGAGTTAAGTCCACAAAAGGCTGAGTAAGAGCAGACAACCATTTTCTCAGTGCCACTCATCCAGCCTCTAATTTGAACTCAGGAGGGCAGTCATCAATAGAGATTTAATAAACACCAAAATATCTAAAGCAGCAATTATGATAATTTTGCAGCATTGCCATGTCACCATAAAAAGGATGTGAAGCAGAAATGAGGTGCATGAGGTCTCTATAGAATTGGGCTGACTATTAGTCCATAAAATGGCAGGTTGCTATTGCTGTTTGTAGTGGTTGTGCAGTCAGCCAAAGACATGCTTTCACTGTCTACATCTCTTCCTCTGTAAGACAATGACGAACATCTGCTCTGTGTAATATCTAAACCACTTGTACATGAGTATCCATTCTTAAGTATAATTTAAGTTCTGTACACCTTCTTCATTCTACTGCGGAGTTGTGAATGACCATTAAGGATATCTCCAGATGTATGATTTAAGTAATTAAATGCTTTTCTATAACACTGTTTCAAGTTACAACTGTAAACATTGATGCTGAAAAATGCATCCTGTGTCAGCTTTATTTAACAAGCTATATAATATTGACAGTGTGCTATACCCTGCATCTGGAATTTATTTCCAGTGTTATCATTAGAATGAATTATGGAGACAGTACATAATGCACTGATGTTACTGTTGCAATGAGTTTAATGCAATTCATTCTTGGTTTCCCATTCCCCTAATAACATAGAGAAAAAATGCCTTTCCTTCCATTCTATTCCTGAATACTGCTTCCACCTTGGTCCTATCCAGTTCTTTATCTGACCCACTGTCAGACACTTAAGCCTGATCTTTTGAGAGGAAAATAAAAACAGAAAGTGCAGGCAAATCTCAGCAGGGCAGGCAGCTTCTGTGCAAAGACAAACAGTTAATTAAGGGTGGCACAATGGCTCAGCGGTAGATTTGCTGTCTTGCAATGCCAGAGACCCAGGTTCGATCCTGACTACGAGTGCTTATCTGTAGGGAGTTTGTGCGTTCTCCCTGTGACCTGCCGGGGTTTTCTCTGGGATCTCTGGTATCTTCTCACACTCCAAAGACATATAGGTTTGTAGGATAATTGGCTTGGTATAATTGTAAAATTGTTCCTAGTGTGTGTAGTGTGCGTGGATCGCTGGTTGGCGCGGACTTGGTGGGTGAAAGGCCTGTTTCTGCACTGTATCTCTAAACTAAACTAAACTGTAATGGTTCAAGCTCAAGAACCTTGACCTCTGATAATCACGACTTTAAGTATTAACTGTTTTTCTTTTTATAGATGCTGCCTAGCCTGTTGAGTTTCGCCATCATTTTCTGTGTTTATTTCAGTTTACTGGCATCTGAGTTTAAAATATGTAAATATTAGTTTAAATGTGTTAATGAAAAACTAGGGGTAGATGAAGTTGGTGGGATTCTTATCTAAGATTGTTATTTCTGCATGTCCCCAGGTGAGATACTTTGCTGATAGAAACATTCCCAGCTCATTGAAGACTCCAGGGTCAGCCATGGGACACTTCTGGTGCAAGTTTTCAGCTGCAATGAAAAGAACAGCACTGACAGGCAGAGGCTCTGTTCCCTCACAACCATCCACTCACCATACCTCCTGCATACATTAAATGTCTGTGAATGTCCGATATTGAAAACCATCCAAATCCAGTAGACTGAAAAAGTGATAATATTAAAAAATATTTTAATATTTAAAAAAAAATTAATACAAATAGGACATAAGGTATAGGTAAAAACAAATAAAATGTTTTAACATTTAAATTAAAAAAAAAACCTTACATCTTTCTTCCAGAAACTGATTTTTCCTTTAGTTTCAAAGGACTAACTGAATTTATTCCATATTGGCCTGCTCAGCATGCAAATTGTCAGCATGAATGCTGAGAAATCTGCAGACGTTCACATTGTCCTAAAAGTCATAGGGTTATTGAGTTATATCCAAGCTTCCTAGAGACACCTGCCTTGCACTTCACTCTAATAACGGACATGCATGCCCTAAACTGTTGTCATCAGCTTTTATATGCATCCCACTTTCCAAATGTTCCTTTGCCTGCAAACAATAACCTACTCCACTCAACTCCAACAATACCACAATGATGGCCTTGCCACAATTCAGAATGTCAACTTGTGGGCCTTCCCTAACTTTATCCATACCTATTTTAGAACAGTGATCACTTGTCCATCCCAATTTCCTAAGAGTAGATTAAGCTCCCTTTGTCCAGCACACCATATATTGCCTGAACTTTCCTGAACACATTTGATAAATTCCCCCCATTCCAAGCCCTTGGCACTAAGACAGTCCCAGCCCATATTGGAAAAGTTAAAATCCCCTGCTATGACAACCCTATTAGTCTTGCAGCTGTCCACAATCACTTGGTATATTTGTTCTAACTCCCATTGATTATTTGGGGAGCCATAGCACTTGATCTGGCACTTGATCTAAGAGACATTTTTTGTTTTGTTTTCAGATTCTCGGCCCACCTAGTCCGCACCAAGCAACTATCCCTGCACACTAACATTATCCTACAACCAAGGTAGACAAAATGCTGGAGAAATTCAGCGGGTGAGGCGGCATCTATGGAGCGAAGGAAATAGGCAAAGTTTCGGGTTGAAACCCTTCTTCAGACATCCTACACACACCAAGGACAATTTTTACAATTTCATCACACCAATTAGCCTACAAACCTGTAAGTCTGTGGAGTGTGGGAGGAAACTAGAGCACCCAGAGAAAACGGGGAGAACATACAAACTCCGTACAGACTGCACCTGTAGTCAGGATCGAACACAGGTCTCTGGCGCTGCATTGCAGCAACTCCACCTCTGCACTACCATGCTGTCCTGTTTTACACAGTGTGGTGGGTACATGAATGACCGGTCAGATAAAATGGTGGAGACAGATCCAATTACACTGTCCAAAGAAAAACATTTTCTCAAATGCATGAATGGTAAGAAAAATATGGGTTAAACACAGCCAAATGGGAATTGCGTAGACAGATATCTTGGTCAGCATCAATGGGGTGGGACAAAGCGTTTGCTTCCATGCTGCATAATTCTATGAATCTATTCAGAATCTCCTTATATCTCAAATCCAGTTGGATTCCATGAGGATAGCAGTAGTCGCAATGTACCACGGTCATAGGCTTCGTTCCTGAGATAATTGAGGAGATCAGGTGGGCAGAAGGAGCTGTTATTGTTGTGAATGTCTTTGCGACTCCGTTACCCTATTTAAATTCCAACTCTTTGGAATGCCTCATACTTTTCTGGGAATTAGTTCATGGCATATTGTTTTTAATGTTTTTGGTTATAGGGACAGTGCATATGAATTAACATTTGCATGTAAATATGCGAGATTGTAGCCAATCAATAGTTAATTTCCGTCTCTAGTCCCAGGCAAAGGTAGATGAAGTGTCTTGCATAGTCAGAACTGATGGCATTGAGATCCTCTGCCACTGTTCCTCCTCTGTGATCCACCTATCCCTCACCAGGCTTTCTCTAGCTCCTCATCTTTTTCAGTTTTCTCCTCCCCCCCAACTGCTGCACACCATAATCAGTCTGAAGAACAGTCTCATCCAGAAACATCACCTATCCAAGCTCTCCAGAGATGCTGCCTGACCTACTATGGTACTCCAGCACGTTGTGCTTAATTTTGTCAACAGCATCTGCAGTTCCTTATATTTCTTTTTTACTGCAAAATCTCCTCAATAAAAAATTATCCTACTCTCTTCGATGGGAGTTCTGTGAGATCCTCTCTCACTGCTTCCCCTCTGTGATCCACCTATCACTCGCCAGGCTTTGTCCTCCCCCTCCTCTCTTCTAGCTTTCTCCTCTCACCCTCCATCCACCCAACCACTTCAATCATTCTGAAGAAGGTTTCTGACACAAAACATCACCCACCTATGTTCTCTAGAGATGCTGCCTGACCCATTGAGTTATTCCAGCACTTTGTGTCTTTTTTTTGTAAAGCAGCATTAGCAGTTCCTTGTATCTTCGTTCACAAGACGCATGTCATTCTGGAAACAACAGTACCTAATCCACATGAAGAAGCAGTGCTGTGCAATTCAGTCACTTGCTCCTGCAGTGTGGCTTGAGAGGCAGCAAATGTACACAAAGAAGGGGACAGGAGAATATTTTACAAGGGAACTTAACATGTTAATCATATCTTCATCGTGCTTTAATTTACTGAAATATAAAGGCAACTCTGCTGTGACAAAATGGGAAATAGAAAATATTAAGGGACTAATAAACCTCTGATAATAACCACATTCGGTGTAATAATAATAAACTATATAGATTAGTTAAAAATATAAGGAAATAAACTCAAGCAAATCCCTGAACGAAGATTGAGAATGATGTCTTTAACAATATCATTTCAAAAGCTGGCAGAGTGTCTAAAAGTAGTTTAGCCAAATTCATCTGAAGATCTCAAGGGGTATAAGAAGTATCAAGTTGATAGATGATCTTTTCAGCAGTTCAGACCAGGAGTAAATTGGGTGGTCAGCACTAAGATTCTCTTGAAGTGAATAATTTTTCCTTTGGGCTTTCACTTCTTGAACTCCATTTATATAGTCATTTCCTACAGTTTAAAGAAAAGAACAATGCTTTCTTGTGAGGAGTATACACTGAGCACAATCAGTTATACTAATTTCACAAGCCAGCATGCATATCATGCCGATTAAGGCAATTAGAAAACTTTTCAATGTTGCAGTAATCATCTACTTAATGTCCTTGCTATCGTTAATATGTTTAATGATGAGGCTCAATATTTTTTTTTTTTTTAAATCAGCTAATATGTTTAGAGCATTTATACTATTACAACTGGTAACAACATTAATAGAAACAATTTGCATTTGTGCTGATGTTACAATAGAGGCCTGAAATATCAGACTGTATACAGCGGAGGAGTATACAATCAGATACAGAGGGCTTACGTGCCTGGTTGTGTGAGTGTGGAGGCTGACATTGTTAAACATTTTTCTTTATTCCCCTGACTAGTGTGGGTCATAAATCCACCCATGTCCTTATCTCTGAGCTTTAGACTTAGATATTAATCATGCTGTACCTTTATCTCCATGAGGGAAATGAATTGGGGCCAATTTAGGGGCAATCTCCCTAAACCAAATAGCTTCAGAATCGCATTCAACATCACATTAAACCCAGCATTAGAAATGCACCCTGAGCGGCTCACTTAAACAAGTATTACATTCCTGAAATACACGACTATCAGGCCTAATATCTGTTCCAGAACTTAAATCAGAAATGGGTTTACACTGAGTGCACAAATCAATGCACAGTCCGCATATGTTTTCCATATTTCCAAATTATAGTTCTCCAAAAATCTGTGGTTATTAGAAAATTATAGCTGTGAGTAGAAGGCCCGTTTTTTTGTTTTTAAACATTTTCAGATTCCTCACCCAACTTTGCCTTCCATTGTCACCCTTTTTTGTCACAGAAACCCTTCTGTTTTTCACTCTGCTGCAATCATCTTCCATCTATCCCTTCTCCACCACTCACATTTTTGTAGCTCTGCATTTACCTAAAAAATATTGCATCTGCAAAGCTCACTGGTTTTGATAAGCATTTATCAATATAGGAACATAGATACATAGAAATTAGGTGCAGGAGTAGGCCATTCGGCCCTATGAAATGTGACCTCTTGTTTCTCTTTTCATAGATGTTTTGATTGGTTGGTAGATACAGACAAGAAACAGGCCCTTCAGCCCACCAGGGCCACACCAATCATCGATCACCCATTCACAGAAGTTCTATGTTATCCCAGGTTTGCATCCATTCCCAAACTAGGGGCAATTTACACATGTCAATCAATCTACAATTCTACGCACCTCTGGGATGCGGGAGGAAGCCGGAGCACCTGGAGGAAATCCATGTGGAGCAATCTCACAGAGACAGAACCAGACGTGAGGATTGGACCGAGGGTCTCCGTCTCTGTGAGGCAGCAGATCTGCCTGCTGCACCACTGTGCCACCTGCCTGATTGTATTGTATTGTATTGTATTTTAATGACCACACAGCCAGGCTGGTGGAATTTGGGTTGTCAGCAGCGATACAATAATAAAGAACACACAACCACAATAAAAAATGTAACACAAACATCCACCACAGCATTTATCACTGTGGTGGAAGGCACAAAAAATTGGCCAGTCCTCCTCCATTTCCCCCCCGTGGACAGGACCAGAGTCCAGAGTCAGTCCAGGATCGGCTCTTCCTCACCGGAGACCGCGGCTTTAAGTTGTTGTAGGCCGCAGGCCGGCGGTCGAGATTTAAAGTCTCCGCTGCAGCCAGAAGCACCGTAGACTGCAGAGCCGGTGGTCGAAGCTCCCCTCCAGGGATGTTGGTAAGTCCATGCCGGCCCCGCGGTAGAGGTTGGCCGCGGGCCGGCAGTGATGGCTTCTTCTTCCCCCGGGTCCCCCACGAGGGATCCCGGGCTGTAGACGCCGCACCAGCTGGAGCTCTGCAGGCTGGTGCGACTTCAGGCTGCGACTTCAGGCTGCTGGCTGCCCCGGGCCAGCGAAACGGAGCGCTCCCCTCCAGCGAGCCCCAGCGAGGGCTCACCCGCTCCACAACGAGAGTCCACGCTACGCCCGCCGCTGAAGCCCCGGGCGCGTCTCCGGGAAAGGCCGCGCCGATCCTTGATGTTAGGCCACGGGGGAGGCGACCTGGAAAAAGTCGCCTCTCCATGGAGGAGGCGACCAAAGCGGTTTCCCCCTTACCCCCCCACACCACCCCCCACACAAAACACACTGAGAAACATCAAACACATACTTTAAAACATAATAAAAAATTTAAAAAAGTTGAAAAAACTGATACGCTGTTGACAGGGCTGCTGCCAGAGCAGCGCCGCCTATCGAATCTGCTGTTATAAGGCTCTTCAACAGACCTCTCGTGAGCTCAGAATGTATCCCCCCTGATATATCTATAAGAAGGGATTAGCTAAAATGTTGGACAAACTTGGATTGTTTTCTCTGGAATATCGGAGGGGGAAACCTGACAGAAGTAGATAAAATGATGAGAGGCATGGATAGGGTACATTGTCAGAAGGTAGGGGGCGCTGTCCTGTGTGGTATGGCTGCCCAGCCTGCAGCTGTTCATTTTTTCACTCTTTTTTTAATTTTTAGCGGGTTTTAGTGTTTTGTTTTTTGGAGTTCTAGTCTTTTGATGTGGGGGTTGGGGGGGAGAAATGGGGAAACTACTTTTCAGGGTCCCTACCTGGTCGGAGAGGCAGCTTTTCTCCAGGCTGCACTTTCGACCCGTCCTCGCGGCCTACCAGCGGGCCTGGAGCGGCGTTTCCTGAGGGGACCACCCAGTACCTCGGCTTTGACGGCGGCACAGCACTGGAGCTCTAATGCGGAGCGGGCGATGCCTTGCATGGGTCGCCGCGCTGGAACTCCGATATGCTGAGACCGCCGAGAAAAACATCGCGGAGCTGCGGGACTGTGGAGCGGACAGCCGCGGACGGCGGTGCTGAACTTTTCATCGGGAGCCTGGGATCTCTCGATGAGATCACCAGTGGTGAAGCTCCATCCGGTGCGACCTTGTTTGCTTCGGAAGCTGCGGTCTCCGGTACGGAAGTGGCTGTTCCAGGCATCCCATGCCGCTGAGAGGATTCTCCGGATGCTGGAGCACCATCACCCGGAGAGAACGGCCTGGAACATCGGGCCTCCATAAAGGCAACTGCGGAGGCCTCAATAGGCCCGACTATGGGTGGACATGAGATGGGGACTGGACATTGTGCCTTCACTCATAATGGGAACCATTGTGGGGGATGTTTTTATGTTTACATTTCCTTATTACTGTTATGTCTGTATTCTTTCTTTATGCGCTGCATGGCAAGAAGCATTTCTCTACACCTAGGGGTATGTGACCAATAAAATAACCTGTTGGGATCGAATTACTGTGTTTCAGTAATTCATTGTGAGATTCAAAGTATCAAATGTATCAAAGGTATTTTATTAGTCATATTCACATACACCTAGGTGTAGTGAAGTGAAATGCTTTTTGCCATTTTGCAACACACAAAAAAAGAATACAGACATAACACCAATGAGAGCCTTAACACATAGAACATCCCCCCACAATGGTTCCCACCATGAGGGAAGGCACAAAGTCCAGTACCCAACCCCAGTTCACCCATAGTCGGGCCTATTGAGGCCTCTACAGTTGCCTCTACAGAGGCCTGATGTTCCTGGCCGTTCTCGCCGGGTGATGTTGCTCCGGCGTCGGGAGAGTCCTCCCAGCGGCATGGGAACCCTGGAACGGCCGCCTCCGTACTGGAGGCCGCGGCTTCCGAAGCCAACAAGGCTGTGCCGGTTGGAGCTCCACAACTGGCGATCCCGTCGCGAGGTCCCAGGCTCCCGATGTTAAGTTCAGCGCCGCCGCCCGCAGCTGGCCGCTCCACAGTCCCGCTGCTCCACTGGAGTTCCAGTGCGGCGACCAAGGCAAGGCATCGCCCGCTCCGCAATAGCGCTCCAGCGCTGTGCCGCTGCAGAAGCCGTGGTTCTGGGCGGTCCCCGACAGGAAACGCCGCTCCAGGCCCGCAGGTAGGCCGCGAGGACGGGTCGAAGCTGCAGCCCAGAGAAAAGCTGCCTCTCCGACCAGGTAGGGATTCATGTAGGATTTAGTTTAGTTTAGTTTAGTTTAGTTTAGAGAAACAAGTTTAGGAAACAAATACCTCGGCCCATTGAGTCCATGCCTCCATGCCCTCCGCACACTAACAATTTACAACAAAAGCCAATTAGTCTACAAACCTGTATGTATTTGGAATAGAAACATAGAAACATAGAAAATAGGTGCAGGAGTAGGCCATTCGGCCCTTCGAGCCTGCACTGCCATTCAATATGATCATGGCTTATCATTCAACTCAGTATCCTGCCCCTGTCTTCTCTCCATACCCCCTGATCCCTTTAGCCACAAGGGCCACATCTAACTCCCTCTTAAATATAGCCAATCAACTGGCCTCAACTACCTTCCGTGACAGAGAGTTCCAGAGATTCACCACTCTCTGCGTGAAAAATGTTTTTCTCATCTCGGTCCAAAAGGATTTAAGGATATCCTTAAACAATGATCCCTTGTCCAGGACTTCCCCAACATCGGAAACAATCTTCCTGCATCTAGCCTGTCCAACCACTTAAGAATTTTGTAAGTTTCTATAAGATCGCCATTCAATCTTCTAATTTCTAGCGAGTACAAGCCGAGTCTATCCAATCTCCCTTCATATGAAAGTCTTGACATCCCAGGAATCAGTCCGGTGAACCTTCTCTGTACTCTCTCTATGGCAAGAATGTCTTTCCTCAGATTTGGAGACCAAAACTGTACACAATACTCCTGGTGTGGTCTCACCAATACCCTGTACAACTGCAGTAGAACCTCCCTGCTCCTATACTCAAATCCTATTGCTATGAATGCTAACATACCATTCATTTTCTTCACTGCCTGCTGCACCTGCATGTCTACTTTCAATGGCTGGTGTACCATGACACCCAGGTCTCGTTGCATCTCCCCTTTTTCCAATCGGCCACCATTTAGATAATAGTCTACTTTCCTGTTTTTGCCACCAAAGTGGATAACCTCACATTTACCCACATTATACTGCATCTGCCATGCATTTGCCCACTCACCCAGCCTATCCAGATCACCTTGCAGCCTCCTAGCATCATCCTCACAGCTAACACTGCCCCCCAGCTTCGTGTCATCCACAAACTTGGAGGTTTTGCATTCAATTCCCTCGTCCAAATCATTAATATATATTGTATATAGCTGGGGTCCCAGCACTGAGCCTTGCGGTACACCACTAGTCACTGCCTGCCATTCTGAAAAGGACCCGTTTACTCCTACTCTTTGCTTCCTGTTTGCCAGCCAGTTCTGTTTCCACATCAATACTGAACCTCCAATACCGTGTGCTTTAAGTTTGTATAATAATCTCTTATGTGGGACCTTGTCGAAAGCCTTCTGGAAGTCCAGTGGGATGAATGTGGGATGAAACCAGAGAACCCGGAGAAAACCCACGCAGGTGGTGGAGAGAAGGTGCAAACTCCATCCAGACAGCATCCATAGTCAGGATCGAAACTGGGTCCCTGGCGCTGTAAGGCAGCAACTCTACCGCTGCCCCATCGCCACAATAAATTCTACAACTGGTAGAAAGACATACCTGGAAATATAAAAATCCTCAGATTTGTCGATTAAATGGAATGAAATGCCCGAGAAACAAATGATTGAGGTGCAGTCAACATATTCTTGCTATTGAGGGAGTGCAGCAGAGGTTTGCAACGTTAATTCCCGGGATGGCGGGACTGTCATATGCTGAGCGAATGGAGCGGCTGGGCTTGTATACTCTGGATTTTAGAAGGATGAGAGGGGATCTTTTTGAAACATATAAGATTATTAAGGGTTTGGGCACGCTAGAGGCAGGAAACATGTTCCCAAGTAGGGGGAGTCCAGAACCAGGGGCCACAGTTTAAGAATAAGTGGTAAGCCATTTAGAACGGAGATGAGGAAACACTTTTTCACACAGAAAGTTGTTAGTCTGTGGAATTCTCTGCCTCAAAGGGCAATGGAGGCTGGGTCTCTGGGTACTCTCAAGAGAGAGCTTGATAGAACTCTTAAAGATAGCGAAGTCAGGGCATATGGGGAGAAGGCAGGAACGGGGTTCTGATTATGGATAATCAGCCATGATCACATGAATGGCGGTGCTGGCTCGAAGGGCCGAATGGTCTACTCCTGCACATATTGTCTATTGTCTATTGTCTATTGTCTATTGGTCTATTGTCTATTGTCTATAACACAGGAAACAGCACCATTGTTTGTGCACATTCATCTCCTTCTGCTACTGGGCACTATTTCACCAAACTCATTTGTTTTGGATGACAGCAGACCCGGTGGCAACAATGAGATTACACAAGCCCCTATCAAGGGCTAAATTCACATGGTCACCACGTCTGTCCTAGAAAGATGAGATCATGATTCATGTAGGATCTCACAATAAATGCGGCAACTGGTAGAAAGGCTCACTTGGATATTACGGAGGGCGGCCGGTCTTGATGTTGTTGGAGATTCCACAAATGTGAATTGCAGAATGCAGTAATTCAATTCCATTGCATTGAAATACCAGTTGTGAACTCCTGCACATGAGATGCCATTTGTTGATTGTTAAGGTGGCATAATGGCACAGCTGGTAAGGCTGCTGCCTCACAATGCCAGATACCACAGTTCAATTCTGACCACGGGTACCATCTCCCTGAAATGTGCACATTCTCCCTGTGCGATGTGTATGTTTACTCTGGGTGCTCCAGTTTCCTCCCACATCCCAACAACAACAGATTTGTAGTTTAGACAGTGGGTGAGGCAGCATCTCTGGAGAGAAGGACATTCATAACAAGGCCAGAATCCCTCTTGTCTACACCTTCCACCCCATCAGCTGTCGCATACAGCCTATAATCCTTCAACATTTTCACCACCTCCAATGGGATTCCACTACTGGCCACATCTTACCATCTCCACCCCTTTCTGCTTTCCGCAGAGACCGTTCCCTCTGAAACTCCCTGGTCAACTTGTCCCTTCCCACCCAAACCATCCGCTCCCTGGGTACTTTCCCGTGCAACCACGGGAGTTGCAACACCTGTCCCTTTACCCCCCCCCCCCCCCCCCCCCCCCCCCCCCCCCCCCCCCCCCCGACTCAATCCAAAGACCCAAACAGTCTTTCCAGGTGAGGGAGAGGTTTACTTGCACCTCCTCCAACCTCATCTACTGTATCCGCTTTTCCAGTTGTCAACTTCTCTACATCGGCGAAGTTTCACTGAACACCTCTGCTCAGTCCTACTTAATCCACCTGATCTCCTAGTGGCTCAGCACTTCAACTCCCCCTCCCATTCCCAATCTGACCTTCTGTCCTGGGCATCCTCCATTATTAGAGTGAGGCCCAGTGCAAATTGGAGAAACAACACCTCATACATCACTTGGGTAGTTTACATCCCAGCGGTATGAACGTTGACTTCTCTAACTGCAGATAGCCCTTGATTTCTCTCTCCGTCCCCTTCCCTGACTCCGCCTACATTCTATCTTTGTCCCGCCCCCTCCCTTGACATCAGTCTGAAGAAAGGTCTCGACCCGAAATGTCACTCATTCCTTCTCTCTAGAGAGGCTGCCAGAGTTACTCCAGCATTTTGTGTCCACCGATTTAAACCAGCATCTGCATTTCTTTCTTCCACAGATTTGTAGGTTAATTGTCCTGTGTAAATTTGCCCTAGTGTGAAGGGAATGGATGCTAAAGTGAAATAACTTTGATCAAATGTGAACGGGTGATCAATATCATTGGGCAGCATGGACAGTGTGCCGAAGCTATTTCCATGCTGGGTCTTTCTATCAATCAAAATATTGTTCAGCATCATCTCTGAATGAGCTGCTCATAGATGATGTACTGAAGGTGTAACAAGTGCTTTCAAAAGCTGGGGTACCAGGCTTACACAGCTCCCCGCATCCCTCCAATATCCCTTCATCTGGTGAAAAGGATGTGATACTTTCAGTGCATAGCAGGTGCAGCTTCCTTACTCCCTACCTTTGCAAACATAGAAAAGTGAGTGGGTAAATTAAAATGCTCAAGGGGATTCACAAAGATGTTGTGAGGTCCATCAGTGTGAGGTCCGTGGCAGGTTGTAGTATAAATGATGCATGCACGGCATCTGTGGTTAGGCACACAGCAAACAAAATGCACTGTCCACCTTTTTTGAAATCTTCCCATTTTTAAAGCATTTGATCCAGTATCTAAGTGAGTAATCAATTTGAGGAGGCTACAGTGAAAAAAAGTAAATATTGCAGATTGGAACAAATGCTGAGAAAATCAGGTTGTTTATCATCTATTAGTATTTCAATGGTAATATTGTGGTTGACCTTTGCACAGGTATCCAAATGTACAGGCTATTGATTTGGAGATTTGAGAATGAATCCCACCATGGCAGCTGGGGAATTTAAATTATAGATTGGGATTCAGGGTTAAAAAGTTAATATTGGTAATACTGATCATGCAACTTCTTTATGGTCGAATAACCTTATCCACGAATATCATTCCAGGAAGGAAGTCTGACATTTTCACAAAGATAAACACAAAGTGCTGAAGTTACTCAGGCAGCATCTCTGGAGAAAAGAGATGGATGGCATTTCAGGTCAGGACCCTTCTTCAGACTTCCTTTCTCTGAAAACTGGTGCACTGCTTTTGAAACGACTTTATAAGACTCTGGTATTTTTATATTTTCATCTCATCCTAGAAGGATGAGAAGGATATCTTATTGAAACATATAAGATTATTAAGGGCTTGGACACGTTTGAGGCAGGAAATATGTTCCGGATGTTAGGGGAGCCCAGAACCAGAAGCCACAGTTTATGAATAAGAGGTAAGCCATTTAGAATGGAGATGAGGAAACACTTTTTCACTCAGAGAGTTGTGTCTGTGGAATTCTCTGCCTCAGAGGGTGGTGGAGGCTGGTTCTCTGGATACTTTCAAGAAAGAGCTAGATGGGGCTCTTGAAGATAGCGGAGTCAGGGGATATGGGGAGAAGGCAGTAATGGGGTACTGATTGTGGATGATCAGCCATGATCACAATGAATGACATTGTGGTGCTGGCTTGAAGGGCTGAATGACCTACTCCTGCACCTATTGTCTATTGTCCATTGTCTATTGTCAACAAAAACAGGTATCTATGAAGACATAAAACATGCAGATACTTGAATATTGAGCAAAAAAACTCTACGTACCATTGGATGTGACTGCCTTTCTTTCTTTCCCTGCTCACAACTGACAATCAAGAATGTGATTGGTAAAATAGTGGTGCAAGGTGTAATTTTTAGCAAATAATATATTTTTCTTTATTTCAGTGTTAAACGTTAGATTTGGCACCTAATTGGCCAAAGTAGCATGGCTATATTGATGCGTGGGTGTTGTGATTATTCAAGCTGCATGCTACTTAAACAAGCAGGCTCTGTCATAATTTGTACGGCTCCATCTACTAATATTTTTGGTACTAACATTTTGTTCTATGTAGCACTTTTGTGAATGAATTAACTCAAACTAACGTTGAGATATCGGACAATGTGCTAATTAAAAGGAGGATAAGTGCTGAGTGCTTCAGTAAGTTCAAGATCATCACATCCATCATTAAACAAGCTGTATCCACTGTGCGGATAAATGGGCTGTTCATTTATTTTATGTAAATATTTGTATTTGCTTTTAAATTTACTTTTTGGTTACAAATTATGAATCCAGTTAAGGGGTGGTTGTATTTTTGTTTCCAATTGACATATTATATCCATCATATGTTATATTATATCCATCCATCTTATCTGAATGCTGCGACATGGTCTTGCCCATTTGATAGCAACTCCACGACTTCCTTTTGCCAAGACCCCCAATGACTCAAGGGCGGCCTGGGGGCATAAAGGGTGGCACGGTGGCGCAGCAGTTAAGCTATTGCTTTTAAACACCAGAGACCTGGGTTTGATCCCGACAACAGGTGCTGTGTGTACGGAGTTTGTACATTCTCCCCTGCAGCGTGTCCTGCGCGGGTTTTCTCCGAGATCTTTGGTTTCCTCCCGAACTCCAAAGAGGTACAGGTTTGTAGGCTAATTGGCTTTGTATAAGTGTGAATTGTCCCAAGCGTGTGAGGTACTGTTAGTGTGTGGGGATCGCTGTTTGGTGCGATCCCCGCACACTACCGGTTTCCGCACTGTATCTCTAAACTAAACTAAACTTTGCTCTTATTTTTTTAATGCCAGGCTCTGATTTCATTGTTAAAAATGTTTCCAGCTACAGTATCCCAGCCCTCGTCTCTGCACTTTCTTCTTGCAGGTCGATTCTTTTCTCAAAAAATGCCTTTCCTAAACTCAGCAACTGGGCACGACATAGACTTAACTTTAGCTTTTTTTCTCATTTGCAACATATCTTGGCGTTATTTTTAAATATATTTATTCAGTAAAAATATGTTTAGTTTAATAATATAGCGCAGAAACAGGCCCTTCAGCCCACCGAGTCCGTGCTGACCAGTGATCCACACTAACACTATCCAACACACACTTGGGCCACTTCACAATTTTACCAAGCCTATTAACCTGTTGGAGTGTGGGAGGAAACTGGAGCACCCAGACAAAACCCACGGTGCTCATGTGGAGAATGTACAAACTCCATACAGGCATCAGCAGTAGTTAGGATTGAACCCGGGTCTCTGGCGCTTTAAGGCAGCAACTCTACCGCTGTGCCACCGTGCTGCACAGTGTGAAGGATCTAAATGAAAAGCGAGCAGCATTAGGAACAGAATTCTTATTAATCTCCTGAGCATTTCAATAAAGAACATGCTTATTTTAAATGCTAATTTATTTTGTGCACTAATATTATGCAGCATCATTTCAAGGCATTGGGGTTTTATCTTGTATCCAATTTTCCAAACAATCTTGAAATTTTGTTGTATGCTATTAAGACATAAAATAGATTAGTAAGGTAAACTTGCTGATATCTTTGCTGCTACAAACCTGCTTTCAAACAATGGTAAAGGAGGCACAGATTGTTGAAAAATTGTATTTATTGAAGGTTTTGGCAGAACCAACAGACTGTTTTTTAAGGCTACATTGACAGAAAGGGAGCAATTGCAGCAGAGGAGTCACATGAATATTTAAGGGAGATCGATGGCCAGATGTTGCTCAACTCTGCTGCTTATGGAGTATCTTAAGGCGGCTGGGAACAGAGAAGAACTCATTAATGAATAGGAGCACTTCGCACAGAACTTTTTGTTTTTTTGTATTACATGCATGAGAATGCATCAGAATAGAAAACTTTTAATTCAACGTGAAGAAACTGGTAACTTTACAGTTGTCTGTGGGACATGGGTAAAAGTTCAAAACTCGACAGATTTCCCTGTGAGGCTTGTGACTGTAGCTAGAGATACCTGCAACTTATTTATTTCTGAGAGTCCCAAAGGGGTTGGCAGTAATGAATCTGGAAGGAATTGCTCAAAGCTATGTTCTGATTTAAACTTTTATATATTTGTGTCAGGCAAGTGGAGAGAGGAATTTACGCATAATGTATTTATGTGGAGTCAAATCATAGCTACCTAATTAGAGCATAGAGCATAAAACAGTACAGCACCAGAACAATGCCCATAGTGTCTGTGCCAAACATGATGCCAAGAGCAACTCTTATCTACCTGCACATAATCCATATCATTCCATTTCCAGCATATATCCACATGCCCTTCCAAAAGTCTCTTAAATCCCATTATCATGTTTGCTTCAACCTCCATCTCCCCCAGCGTGTTCCAGGCATAGTGCCACAGTGGCAGAGTTGATGCCTCATAGTGCCAGAGACCCAGGTTCGATCCGGACTACGGGTACTGTCTTTACGGAGTTTGCATGTTCTCCCCGTGACCTGCGTGGGTTTTCCCCGGGACGCCGGCTTCCTCCCACACTCCAAAGACATACAGGTTTGTGGGTTAATTGGGTTGGTGTAATTATTAATTGTCCCTAGTGTGTGTAGGATAGTGTTAATGTGTGGGGATTGCTGGTCGGCGCGGACTCAGTCGCCTGAAGGGCCAGTTTCCAGATGTATCTCTAAACTAAACTAAACTAACCTAAACTGAACACTCACCACCCACTGTGTAAAAAAAACATCCCCTGCACATCTCCTTTACACTTTGCTGCTCTCCCCTTAAATCTTTGTTCTCTGGTATTTGATTTTTCCATCAAGGAACAAAAAGGCTTTTACTGTCAACCCTGCCTGTGGCTCTCATCTATCTATATTACTAAAAATCTGTTCTTGACCGGTTTTGGCCATCTGTGCTGCGATTTCCGAGAGAACGCCGCCACCTACGGCCGTCATTTTGGGCCACCTCGCTCAGAGCCTCCCTCCGCCGTATGTGTGCCGAGGATTTCCCCCCCCCCCCCCCTCCTCTCCCCCCCCTCCCCTCTCCTCCCCTCTCCCCCCGTCCTCTCCCCCCCTCTCCCCCCCCTCCCTCCCCTCTCCTCTCCCCCCCTCTCCTCTTCCCTCTCCTCTCCCCCCCCTCTCTCCTCTCCCTCCCCTCTTCTCCCCCTCTTCCTCTCCCCCCTCTTCTCCCCCCCCCTCCTCTCTCCCCCTCTCCTCTCTCCCCCGTCCTCTCCCCCCCTCTCCTCTCCCCCCCTCCTCCTCTCCCCCTCTCCTCCCCCCCTCCCCCTCATCTCTCCCCACTTCTCTCCCCACCTCTCCTCTCCCCCTCCTCTCCTCTCCCCTCTCTCCCTCTCTCCCCCCTCTCCCCTCCTCCCCCCCTCTCTCCCCTTCCTCTCTCCCCCCATCCTCTCCCCCCTCTCCTCCACCCCCCTCTCTCCCCCCCCCCTCCTCTCTCCCCTCTCCTCCCCCTCTCCTCTCCCCCCCTCCCCTCTCCCCCTCTCCTCCCCTCCCTCTCTCTCCTTCCCCTCTCCTCTGCTCCTCCCCTCCCCCCCTCCCTCTCCCCCTCTCCCCCTCCCCTCCCCCCCTCTCCTCTCCCCCTCTCTCCTCTCCCCCCTCTCCTCCCCCCCTCCTCTCTCCCCCTCCTCTCTCCCCCTCTCTCCTCTCTCCTCTCCCCCTCCCCCCCCTCTCCCCCCCCTCCTCTCTCCCTCCCCTCCTCTCCTCTCCCCCCCTTCTCCTCTCCCCCCTCTCTCTTCTCCCCCCTCTCTCTCTCTCCCCCCCTCCTCTACTCTCCCCCTTCCCCCTCCTCTCCCCCCCCCTCTCTCCTCTCCTTCCCTTCTCCTCTACCCCTCCTCTCTCCTCTCCCCCCCTCTCTCTCTCCCCCCCCTCTCTGCACTCCCCCCCCCCTCAGCTCTCTCCTCTCCCCCCTCTCTCCTCCTCTCTTCCCCGCTCCCCCGCCCCCTATCTCCACTCCCCCCCCCCCTCTCCTCTCCTCCCCCCTCTCCTCTCCCCCCCCTCTCTCCTCTCCCCCCCCTCTTCTCCTCCCCCCCTTCTCCTCTCCCCCCTTCTCCTCTCCCCCCCCCTCTCCCCCCTCCTCTCTCCTCTCCCCCATATCTCCTCTCCCCCCCTCTCTCCTCCTCCCCCCTCTCTCTCCTCACCCCCCCCCCCCTCTCTCCTCCCCCCCATTCTCTCTGTTCCCCCTCTCTCCCCCTCTCCTCTCTCCCCTCTCCCCCCCCCCCCCCTCTCCCCCTCCTCTCTTCAGTGGATGTGGTGTGCATGGACTTTAGTAAGGCATTTGACAAGGTCCCGAATGGTTGACTGATCCAAAGGAGCAAATTAATAATATTAATATAATATCAAGGGTGGTAATTAGCGTGAGTGCGGGGGGGGGGGGGATAGTTAGTGTGTGTGAGACGCTGCATGCCGCCTCCCCCCCCCACAACCGCACGTTGGGGAACAGACCCCAACGGGTCTGCACTTGGTCTAGTAATGGTATATACTTCTATCTGGTGTCCACACACACCTCAGCATTCCAGAGAAAACAATCCAAGTCTATCCACCCTCTCCCTGCAGCTAATACACCCTAATCCATTCATAGAAGTGGCAGAGAGTGGGAAAAAGTAGCTAGTCATTGCAGAGCTGAACTGCCATCATTTGTTACAAAATCATTTCATGACCTAACACTGAGGTGCAGCAACAGAGACACGTTGGCTTCCTGCAGCTATCACATAAATGACACGATTAAGGGAAAGCTGCCACACTACATATATCTTCACCAAAGACAAGTGTCAAGGAGCAAAAACAGAGAAATAAACTTGTCAAATATTGCAAGAAAAGAAATATAAATGTTGCTGGTGGAAAGATGTAGTCAAGACAGTTTGTGGAAGGTAGTGTCAATTGGGCTGAAAATGATGTTCAAAAAGTGATTAATTGGAAAAAATGAGGCATTTTTGTGGACTATTTTAATGAAAGTTCAGTCAATTAATAATTAATCACTAGTCTATTTGGCAATATGTCACCCTTACCCATTCCATTTCATCCATTTCGTCATCTTCATTGCTGAACAAAATATTTTTAGCTAAATAATTTCCCCATACTGAATAGCAAAATTATATGAAATAGATCAATGTGAGATACTTCTGAATATTTTGATGGGTCTGTAGAACTCTGTTGCCTCCCTGAACTTCATGCAGTCATAAGAATCTCTGCGTCAACAACTCAGTTGTAGATTGTGAAGAAAAATATCTGAGGAAGAAAGTATCGCTCTATTTCAACAAATCATAAAGTGCTGGAGTAACTCACCAGCTCAAACAGCATCAGTGGAGGTGATGTTTTGTGTCATAACTTCATGTTTATAAGTTCATATGTGATATGAGCAGAATTAGGCCATTCTGCCATCATGTCTATTCTGCCATTCAATCATGGCTGATCTATCTCTCCCTCCTAACCCCATACTCCTGCCTTCTCCTCATAACCCCTGACACCCATACTAATCAATAATCTATATTTGTCTGCCTTAAAAATATCCATTGATGGCCTCCACAGCCTTCCCTGGCAATTAATTCCACAGGAAGTGTTGAGAACCTTCTTCAGACTGATTGTGGAGGGGGTGGGGCATTGAGGTAGTAGAGGGGAGCAAGCTGAAAACGAGATGTGTGAGTAGGACGTGTTCTGGAAACTGATAGATGGATACTGGTGAGGATAGTTTGATTCGCAGATGGGTAGAGTAAGGCTAGAGATAAAAAGGAGGCAAAAGAGTGTCAAATAAGGAGAGAAGAGTAGTTAAATACAATGCCAGTGGGAAGGATATAGGTCAAAGGGGATGGGAGGGATGGTAGGGGAGAGGAGGGACAGGATAGTGGGAGTGCACTGGGATGGAGGAGGCACAGAAAAAAGAGAGGAGGTAAGAAGTATTACTTAGAATTGGAGAATTCAATGTTTAAACTGTTAGGATGTAAGCCACTGAAGAAAAATATGAAATGCTACTTCTCCAATTTGTATGTGGCTTCACTCTCCATAATGGAGGAGGTCCAGGACAGAAAGGTCAGTATGAAATAGGAAGGGGAGTTAAAATGGTTAGCAAACAACAGGTCTAGCAAGCCTGAGTGGAACGAGCGCCTGGTCTACTCTTAGTTTCTACATGTACTTTTCTATGTTGTTAAACATGTCTACAGACTTTTGTTTTTATCAGATAATCTTTACAAGATCAAAGGCAAATTAATTTTGCTAGTTACATTTCTGAAATTTTTGAAGATTGAAAATAGGTGAATAAAATGTAAATGTTACAAAAGAGGAGACATTTACAATGTCAAGTACTCAAAGTATAACTGCTTATTGAATTAATTAAAATTATTAAAATATCCATGCCTTTTTGTAATATTTGGCAAAGCCAGAAGGTTGTGGAGACTTTGTCATCATCAGATTCACAATAGAGGTTGATAGGTTTCTGGATATTAGAGTAATCAAAAGATATGAATGTAGTGTAGGAAAATATATTAAGCAGGATATGTTGTAACACTGTGAAAGGATGTGAAAACCTTCACCTGTAATATTTTCTGTTATTCTTTGTTTACAATAATATATTCACTTACATGATATTGAAATCAGGCACCACAAATTGTATTGAAAAATATTTTGAATTTATGATTTAAACATGATTAAGAATAATGCAACATTCTCTGCAACAATTCCACAGGGTCCTCAGGGAGGTGGCTCTAGAAATAGTGGACGCATTGGTGGTCATTTTCCAAATGTTCATTAGATTCAGGATCAGTCCCTGTGGATTGGAGGATGGCCAATGTTATCCCACTTTTCAATAAAGGAGCAAGAGAGAAAACGTGGAATTACAGACCAGTTTGCCTGATGGAAAAGATGCTGGAGTCAATTATTAAAGAGGTAATAATGGGGCATTTGGATAGCAGTAAAAGGATTAGTCCAAGCCAGTATTGAATTATGAAAGTAAAATCATTCTTGTCTAATCTTCCTGAATTTTTTGAGGATGTGACAGGTAAAATGGATGAAGGGGAGCCAGTGGTTGTAGTGTATCTAGAATTTCAGAAAGCCTTTGATAAGGTCCCTCATGGGAGACTTGTGACTAAAATTAGAGCACATGGTATTGGGGGTAGGGTGTTGACGTGGATAGAAATTTGGTTGGCAGACAGGAAGCAAAGAGTAGGAGTGAACGGGTCCTTTTCAGAATGGCAGGCAGTGGTGAGTGGAGTGCCGCAAGGCTCGGTGTTGGGGCCGCAACTGTTTACCATATATATTAATGTTTGGAAGAGGGAATTTGGAGCAACACTAGCAAGTTTGCGGATGACACAAAACTGGGTGGCAGTGTGAACTAAGTAGAGAAAGTTAGGAGGTTGCAGGGTGACCTGGACAAGTTGAGTGAGTGGGAAGATGCGTGGCAGATGCAGTATAATATAGATAAATGTGAGGTTATCCACTTTGGTGGCAAAAACAAGGGGGCAGATTATTATCTCAATGGGGTTAGATTACGTAAGGGGGAGGTATAGCAAGACCTGGGTGTCCTTGTGCACCGATCACTGAAAGTTGGCATGCAGGTACAGCAGGCAGTGAGGAAAGATAATGGAATGTTGGCCTTCATAACAAGAGGATTTCAGTATAGGAGTAGAGAGGTTCTTCTGCAGTTGTATAGGGCTCTGGTAAGACCACATCTAGAGTATTGTGTACAGTTTTGATCTCCTAATTTGAGGAACGATATTCTTGTGATTGAGGTAGTGCAGCGTAGTTTCACGAGATTAATCCCTGGAACGGCGGGATATGAGCAAAGATTGAAAAGACTAGGCTTGTATTCACTGGAGTTTAGAAGGAGGAGTGGAGATCTTGTAGAAACATAAAATTATAAAAGGACTGGACGTACCTTTTAAACGCTGTAACCAATTTAAATGCAATAGCCACTTCTGAATAGCATTCCACATCCCAATAATTTATGCATGAAAATCTCTTGCCTTATGTATCTGAAGCTGATGAGATAATGAGCAGCTTGTCAATGGAAGTAACAATCTGTGTTTAACTTGTTTATTCTTTTCAACATTTCAAAACACCTCTGCCAAATTCCTCCATCAAAATTTTCAGTTCAGAACAATAGAGAATCAGTTGTTCCCACGCTTCGTAGAATCACAGAAATCTCAGATAGCTAGATGCAGAAAAAATGTTCCCAATGTTGAGCGAGTCCAGAACCAGGGGCCACAATCTTAGAATAAAGGGGAGGCCATTTAAGACTGAGGTGAGAAAAAACCTTTTCACCCAAACAGTTGTGAATTTGAGGAATTCCCTGCCACAGAGGGCAGTGGATGCCAGATCACTGGATGGATTTAAGAGAGAGTAAGATAGAGCTCTGGTGGAATCAAGGGATATGGGGAGAAATCAGGCACAGGTTATTGATTAGGTATGATCAGCCATGATCACAATGAATAATGGTGCTAGCTCGAAGGGCCAAATGGCCTCTTCCTGCACCTATTTTCTATGTTTCTCTTTAATTTAGCCAATGCATATTTGCAGAAAATACTTGCCATCAAATGGCATTTTAAAATATCAAAGAATGGTTCCATGTAATGAGTCTGTATCGCTGCTGCATTGTCTTTCTACCCCTTTCTGTTCACTGTAGTTTCTGTCACAAGATTGGTAACTTTTGGAAACTGCACAACAAAAAGTTGGCTCAAACAATATAATGACCTGAGATACAACAGAATGAGTAGTTTTTGTGTGAGCAGTTTTTGTGGGTGGATGACATTTTGTATTTCAAAGTTGGTATTTGTTTATTCACCCTGCATCTATCATTGAACACTTGAATCTTTCACAATAAGCAAGAATGGTACAGCACCGTGGGACAGCGGTAGAGCTGCTGTCTTACAGTGATGGAGACTATTTAGGTTTGATTCTCACTACTGGTGCTGTCTGTACAGAATTTGTACGTTCTCCCTGTGACCACGTGGGTTTTCTCAGGGTGCTCCCATTTCCTCCCACATGTTGGTAGGTTAAGTGGTTTCTGTAAGTTGTTCCCAGTGTGTCGGATAGAACAGGTGATCACTGGTCAATGCAGACTCAATGAGCCGAAGGGCCTGCTTCCATCCTATACCTCTAATGTTAACTAAACTAATCCTTGGATTTTATTCTTGGAACAGCCTCTCTGGCTCTTTGTTCCTACTCCTAAAAATTTGTGACAACTTATTCAATCTGTAAGGACCATTCCTTCAGCCAAGGTAGTAATTTCCATGGGGGGAGGGAGGGGCACGACAGTCTGAACAAGAAATAGTCACGTCCTTGACAAAACACTGCTTTACTTTTCTTGACTGTTCTTTACCAAGGACGCAAACAAGGCTAGTTCTGCAAATTGGAGAACAAGAGGAATAGTTGAAACATGTCAAGATAGATTGTTTCCAAATGCCACCATAGTTTGTTGTTTTGAGCTTGGAGGGATAAGATGAAAATAAAATGCAACAGAGGTAAGGCTCCACTCAAAGCAGCCATAATTAACTGTCTTCATGACGTTGCCTACATCATAGAACTATAGAGTCATGGTCATAGTCATACCGCTTAGAAGCAGGTCCTTTGGCCCAACTTGCACATGCCAACCAAGACGCCCCATCTATATTATTCCCACCTACCCATATTTGACCCAAATCCCTGTACAACTTATCTATCTGTATACCTGTCAAAATGTCTTTGAAATATTGTTGTTATACTTATCTCACTACCTCCTCTGGCAGGTTGTGGCATATACCCAACACTCTGTGTGTGAAAAAGTTGCTCTTCAGGTTCCTGTAAAATCAATCCCCTTTAAACCTATGAGTCTAGGTAAAAGACTGTGCATTCAGCCTATATACACCTCTATAAGATCACTGCTCATCACTCTGCACTCCAATTAATAAAAACCTAGCATGCTCAACATCTCCTTATAGCTCAGGCCCTCAAGACCTGGCAACATTCTTGTAAATCTTCTCTGCACTGAGATGCTGCCTGTCCTACTGTGTTACTCCAGCATTTTGTGCCTATCTTCTGTGTAAACCAGCATCTGCAGTTCTTCCTACACATTCTCTGCACTCTTTCCAGCTGAACAGCATTCTATAACAGGGTAACCAAAGCTGAACACAATACTCCAAATGCAGCCTCACCAGGGTCTTGTACAACTGTAATTATATTGAATGGTGGTGCTGGCTCGAAGGGCCGAATGGCCTACTGCTGCACGTATTGTCTATTTTCTATTGACCGTAATATGGACTGTCCTCGACATCTCCATTAACTCTCCCAAAATCCCCAATCTTCACGACTTTCTCCATGGGAAAAACAGAGGAGAAAAATTCATCGAGGACTTTGCCCATCTCCTGCGGCTCCACACAGAGATAGCCACTTTGTTTTCTGAGGAGCCCTATTCTCTCTCTAGTTACCCTCTTTCATTCAATGTACTTAATGTGCTTCTTCCTTACATGGAGGAAAAGTCAACATGGAATTTACCAATCAGTACATTATCCTTAAACTGCGTGAAGGAGTCTTGCAGCAAAATTAGCCTGCTGCGTACATCCATGGCATATATCTCTGTCAGGAAACAATTCTTTTAGCAGAATAAGTAAACATTTGGACTGCTTTCTTCTTTTGGTTTTCTGATTCCATTGATCAAAATATAGATTTTTCAGTCCTTACCAATAAAGCATGAGCTTACTGCTACCTAGTGGGCTATGGGCACAAAGGAATTTGAGCTTGTGGTGAACTTAGTTGGTTTAGACATAAGAGGGGTGCCAATGCTCAATCAGCAGTTGTCAACTCTCCTCAGAAACCTGCAAAGGAAGTGAGTCCTGAGGCACTTATGATCAAAATGTCTCAGTAAGAGATACCTGTTCTACAAACCCTGGTGTGTGTATGGAGAACACACATCTTCTGTTATGCCTTACACTGACATGTGCTATTTCAGCCTTAGACATGTCTTTATCCTCTTTGTTATCACTGTAAATAAATTGTAGATTGCTGATACAAATTCCCTATGCGTTGCCATATTTTGAGTAGAACAGAACAAAAATAGAATCAAAAGACCTTATGAAATCTTCAAGGCGCCAAAGAGATTGATATACAGGACACCCAACATCAGTCTTCAGCCAAAATCATTTTCAAGCAATATCCACGTCAGATATATTTTCCTGGGCTTGCCACCACCCACACGATAATGACAAAACATTGTTAAGATTTGGATCGGAAGCGTAGCTCAGCCCAATGTTCTCCAGACCAATTTAATCCTAATCAAAGAGGTTGAACTAAGTTCCTTATAAACTTAGAAAGGGGTTGTGTGTGTCTGTCTGTTTGTGTAAGTGTGTCATCTATGTGTAGTGTGTGTGTGTGTGGCTTTGTGTGTGTCTGTCTGTGCGTGTGTGTGCATATCTGTTTGCACTTGTCTGTCAGTGTGTGTGTTTATGTGTCTGTTTGTTTGTGTGTCTGCCTGTGTGTATGTGTGTCTTTTTGTGCATGTCTGTGCATGTGTTTCTGCGTATATCTGTGTGTGTGTGCATGGGTGTGTACACATGCCTCATCACCACCCTTTTTTGTTTGCCACCTTGGATCTGCCTCAAAATGTCAGCTACTTGTTTGGCAAATCAACCCTAATTATTTTGATTCTTCATCAAGACTCTGGGAACAGAATCTTTATTAAAGATAAATACGTCAATATGGTGAGGTGTATTCAGAATTCCCCTGCTCACTTAATTACAGCTATTCACAAATACAATGAGAATATTTAATTTGTAAAAAGCCTTCAAAAGCAAAAAGATACATTATTTTTGAGAAAATGACAATACCATTAATTGTGGTTATATTATCAATGCACAGTCACCAATGCAAATCTTGTGATTCCATATTCAGTTTTGATCAGTACAAAGAGTGCAGTTAGCAGCAATACTGATTCTGAATGTAAGGCATTAAGCTCTGAGGAGGGATTGGAGGATCTTATGATTCACCGTACCAAAAGAAAATGGCTTAGAGGTGATTTCCAAAGGATTTTCAAAGAAGTGCATAAAATATAAATGATGTGGGGAAAGTAAGTCCAAATTGTAGCTTCAAAATAAATGAGAGAAGTAGGGCTAGAGGACATAAATGGAAATTAGTGAAAAATAAATGTAAAATATCTCAGTGAGTGTGGTGAGTGTTTCGTGTACGGTGGTAGGGTTCTGGAGAAAATACTGAAATAGTTTTATGGCATCTTTGATGCAGCGAGGGGAGGAGCTTTCATGGGCTTTGACTGTTCACATCAGTCAGGAAGTTGCATGTTTAAAGGGTTAAGGCATCTGTGGCATTTTAATGTCCTTGCTGCTAACCCTCACTCGCTGAAACAATGCTTCAATATTTCTTCATTTTCATGTACAGAGTAACATTATTTTTGCATAGTTCACACATGCACGAGTCACCATATTTTTGCGCCATTTACAAAAGTCCAATTAATCCAGAAACATGGGCAAGGCAATCCTGAGATCTCAGGTCAAATCCTGCACGGAAATTGTGGAAGTCAAATTCACTTAATATCCTGTCAGTAAATTAAGCATCGATCCACAAAACGACTGGATTATTGTGCAAACCCATTTTATTTAGTAATGTCCCACAGGCAGGATAGGTTTTGAGAAGAAACAATTCTTGAAACTGGAGGTCATGGTTTTCAAACTCCTATAACTTCTTCCCGATGATAGGAGTGAAATGAGAGAGTGTCTAAGGTTGTGACGGTCCTTGATGATGTTGCTACCTTTTTGAGGCAGAGCTTCCTTTGGATACCTTTGATGCTGGGTAGATCAGTACCCGTATTGGACCAGGCAGTGTCCACCACTTTTGATAATCCTTGCTCTTGGGCATTCAAGTTGCTGAACCAGGTCGAGAAACAACCAGTCAATATGCACCTACCATGCACCTGTAGTTCAAGTGAGTATTTGTCAAGAATGAGGAGACACTGAGGCTACCAAAGGGCAAAGCCAGCGAGAATCAATCACACAACAATGGTTTTGTGGTTAAAATGGCACATTCTTCTGGTTATGTTTGTTCGATCTACAGGTGCAAATGTAACTTAGAGTTACTTATTATATAGATTGATTAATTTCACCCCAAACATCATGCTTAAAGAGTTCTGATGGTTTATATTTCCTTCAGTGGAAGCAGTGAGGAAGCTTTTATGCTTGAACATTTTTTTTTTGAGTTTTTCTCTTTAGGTTTTCTATGACATGCTCCCTATGGATCAGAATAAAATGTTTTTTTTTTTAAACAAATGCTTTTATGACATGCAATCCTCTTAACTGCAGAAAACTACTAATCCACATGCAATGCTAAACCTGATTTTAGTGCGTTAGCGAAAGAGTTAAAAAAACATCGCCCTTGGGATCAGATGTAATTAAAGTGAGCAAGCAGCTGAGTCTGTAATAGTGAACGTGCCAATGTGAGTTTTTTCCTGCTTAGCTGGGATTTGCAGAGGTTTTTGTTTGAAGTGTGATATGGGGAATGGGACAAGATGTTGTGCAGAATTAAAGCATAGGTTAAAATAAAGATGTATTTATTGGAATGAATTACAAAACTTTAATTCAGAAACACTGCCGATCCCCCCAGTTGTAGTTACAATGAAAATACTAGTTTAACATTGGTGGAAGGATCGTAATGGCTTTTTTTTTTTTGAGTTTGAAGAAGGGTTTCGGCCCGAAACGATGCCTATTTCCTTCGCTCCATAAATGCTGCCTCACCTGCTGAGTTTCTCCAGCATTTTTTGTTAACCAACTCATGGCTTTGTTGGTTTTTCATCTGTACATTTTTGAACGTATGAACCTCCTTGGTCAAATAAACATGAATTCACAATCGCATCACTACCATGTTGAATCATTCGATACCAAACTAATGAACTAGAGATACTTAAAGAATATTTCACTGTCTTTTTTTTCCTTCACTGTTAATCCGCCTGAGCTCAGAGTATTGAACAAAGACAAAATACTCCACAGTTCATTACAGTTCAAGCACTGCACTGCCATCAAGGATTCTGGTGCTCTGCAGTGCAGATGTATGTCAAGTGGATGGACCATAAAAGAGAGTAGCGTTGTCATTATGCAATCAGCCAGAGTCCGCAGAGCATAGACCATTTGTGACATTTTTGTCCCAATATTAGCCGCTGTATCTGCCCGATAAGGCATTATTTCCCGCAAATATCTTTTATCTTAATAGGAATGTTTGATTGTTCAGTTTAGAGCAAAACATTCAATGGGAATGAATGATTAAATACAGTTTAGCACCAAGTAAAATGCAACTAAGTTGCAAACTAGAGCGCTTCATTTCTCAGCATTTTAATGGAATTTTACAGATTGTTTTAAAATGAACCAGATGAACTGAACGAGTTCTACGCACGGTTTGAGGTTAAAAACAGCACCCAGACACGTGCACTACTGCCATCTCCCAGTGACCAGTCGCTCAGGCTGTCCGCAGCCGGAGTTAAAAAGGCCTTTGCCAGCGTCAATCCACGCAAAGCTGCAGGGCCGGACAACATTCCTGGATGCGTTCTAAGAGACTGTGCCGAGCAACTGAAAGATGTCTTCACAGACATTTTTAACATCTCACTCAGCCAGGCAGTAGTGCCCAACTGTCTTAAGAGTGCCACCATCGTCCCTGTCCAGAAGAAACCAAACCCAGCCTGCCATAATGACTTTCGACCAGTGGCCCTAACACCCATTGTAATGAAGTGTTTTGAGCGACTAGTTATGCAGCACATCAAAAATAGTCTACCTGCCGACCTAGACCCACTGCAGTTCGCCTACAGAGCCAACTGATCCACAGAGGACGCAGTCTCAACAACACTGAACCTCGTATTGTCACATCTCGATCGGAAAAATACCTATGCCAGGATCCTCTTCATAGACTTCAGCTCTGCTTTCAATACAATCATTCCGCAGCAGCTGGTGAAGTTGGAGCTATTGGGGGTTGATGCTGGCACATGCAACTGGGTCCTGAACTTTCTGTCGCAACGGCAGCAGACAGTCAGGGTGGGCAGTAGGACATCAAAAACCATAGCCGTGAGCACTGGCTCACCCCAAGGTTGTGTCCTAAGCCCCCTTCTGTTTAGTCTGCTGACACATGACTGTACTGCCAGACTAGATAACAACTTCATCAACAAGTTCGCTGATGACACAACAGTGGTGGGTCTCATCAGTGACAATGATGAATCGGCGTAAAAGATGGAGGTGGAGCTGCTCACAGGTTGGTGCAAATCCCACAACCTCATTCTTAACGTGGGAAAAACTAAGGAGATGGTGGTTGACTTCAGGAGGGCGGGGAAACAACACCATACACCTCTGCACATCGACGGAGCTGATGTGGAATGGGTCAGCAGCATGAAGTTCCGAGGACTACATCTGTCTGATGACCTGACGTCCACGGCCAACACCACAGCTCTGGTCAAAAGAGCCCAGCAGCGACTTCACCCTCTCCGAAGACTACGTAAAGCAGGCCTCCCCACTACACACCTATGGACTTTTTATAGGGGGACTGTCGAGAGCACATTGACCTACGGCATCACTTCCTGGTTCGGGAGCTGCAAGGCGTACGAACGGCACCAACTAGACAGGATAGTGAAGACCGCCAGCAGGATTATTGGTGCTCCACTCCCCTTCCTGCTGGACATATACAGGAAGAGATGTATCAGCAGAGCCATCTCCATCATCAAAGACCCTTACCACCCATCGCATGACATTTTCTCCATCCTGCCATCTGGGAAGAGGTACAGGAGCATTAGCTGCAAAACCTGCAGGATGCTCCTCAGCTTCTTCCCACAGGCTATAAGACTGCTAAATGGACTTTGCCCCCTGCCAAGTGCCGCTGCCGGTCGGAACGCCTGTTGAATGTTTAGCAGAGTGTTAATTTGTTCATGATACATGTATTTTTTTTAAATTTCTATTTATTTTTCATGCACACTGAATGGACACTGGTTGAGCAACGTTTTTTTTTGTTTCCTCTGGGTATGCGAATACTCAGGAAATGACAATAAAGATATACAATACAATACAATACAATACAATATACAATAAAATAGATGCCAATTATTTGTCTTTCCTCCAGTACCTTATCTTAGCCTAAAGGCTATGATATAGTGTAGAAGCAAGGAACTGTGGATGCTAGCTTACCAAAGAAAGACATGTTAGAGTAACTCGGTGGATTAGGCAGCATCCCTGGAGAAAATTGACAGGGGACATTTCAGGTGGGACTTTGGGTAGGAGTCTGAAGAAGGGTTCCAACTTGAAACATCATCGAATCATGTTCTCCAGGGATGCTGCCTGACCTGCTGGGTTCCTCCAGCATTTTGTGCTTAGGCTTAGAAATACATAGAAACATAGAAAAATAGGTGCAGGAGTAGACACTTCGGCCCTTCGAGCCAGCACCGCTATTCAATATGATCATGGCTGATCATCTAAAATCAGTATCCTGTTCCTGCTTTTTCAGCATATCCCTTGATTCCTTTAGCTCCAAGAGCTAAATCGAACTCTCTCTTGAAAACATCCAGTGAATTAGCCTTCGCTGCCTTCTGTGGCAGAGAATTCCACAGATTTACAACTTTCTGGGTGAAGAGGTTTTCCCTCATCTGTCCTAAATGGCCTACACCATATTCTTAAATTGTAATTCCTGGTTCTGGAACTCTCCCAAAATCAAGAATATTTTTCCTGCATCTAGCCTGTCCAATTCTTTAAGAATTTGATATGCATTTATAAGATCCCCTCTCTTCCTAAATTCCAGTAAATACAAGCCCAGTCGACCCATTCTTTCATCATATGTCAGTCTCGCCATCCTGAGAATTAACCTGGTGAACCTTATGCTGCATTCCCTCCATAGCAATGATGTTCTTTCTCAAATTAGGAGACCAAAATTACACACAATTACCCAAGTGCGGTCTCACCAGGGCCCTGAATAACTGCAGTAGGACCTCCTTGCCTCTAAACTGAAATTGTCCCACAATGAAGGCCAACATGTCATTAGCTTTCTTCACTGCCTGCTTACTTCCAGTGACTGATGTACAAGCACACCCAGGTCTCTTTGCACCTCCCCTTTTCCTAAGTTGACACCATTCAGATAATAATCTGTGTTCCTGTTCTTGTCACCAAAGTGGATAACCACACATTTATCCACATTATATTGCATCTGCCATGCATCTGCCCACTCACCCAACCTATCCAAGTCACCCTGCAATCTCATAGCATCCTCCTCACAGCTAACACTGCCACCCAGCTATGTGTCATCCACAAACTTGGAGATGTAACATTTAATTCCCTCATCTAAATCATTAATATATATTGTAAATAACTGGGGTTCCAGCACCGAGCCTTGCGACAACCCACTGGTCACTGCCTGCCATTCTGAAAAGGACCAGTTAATTCCTACTCCTTGCTTCCTGTCTGCCAACCAGTTCTCTATCCATGTCAATACCCTACCCCCAACACAACGTGCTCTAATTTTGCACACTAATCTCTTGTGTGGAGCCTTATCAAAGGCTTTTTGAAAGTCCAGATAAATCTTATGTTAGTCACAATCATTTGGAAAATATCTTATCAAACTTCACACGATTTGCCTCTTAGCACCCACATATGCCCCATGCGTTCACATATATCCAACAGTTAAACATGAAATTCTGGCTAATTTTCTGTTTCCTATTCTTGAGATACTAAAGTAAATCGTAAAGCAGTACCAATTGTCTCTTTAACTGAGATGGATAATGATTGTGCAGACCAGGTACTACATCTGTTTCAATGACTGTTGCTCAATCACACGGAGCTTATATAAAATGGATGATTACTTTTCTACATCAACAAATTTTGTGCTGAACCATAAGTAAAATGAAGATGATATTTCTGGCAAGAAGTTCCTAAAATGGCTTTCATTGAAAAATGAAAGATTTTTTATTTTAGGGTTAACAAAAATATGTCTAGAATTTGCATTGTACCTATCTTGGTGAATGAAACATGCCATTGCGTATAATATTAGTACCAAATTGATCCTTCCTAAAAGATTAAGAAAATGGTTATCAAGAGAATATAGACATAGAAACACTACTATCAGAGTTTCTACCTGAATGGATAAGGAGAATTATGAGTCCTGGCAAAAAATAGTATTGTTATAATAGTGAATTCCTTGCAACAGATAAACAGCAGCCCTGCGTAGCCAACCACAGTGCGAACTCCATCATCAAGTTCGCTGATGACAACACTATTGTGGGGTGTATCACTGATGGGGATGAGTCAGAATATAGAAGGGAGATCGAGCAACTGTCCATATGGTGCCAGCGCAATAACCTGGCCCTCAACACCAGCAAAACCAAGGAACTGATTGTGGACTTTGGAAGGAGTAGGAGGGGGACCCACAGCCCCATTTATATCAACGGGTCGATGGTTGAAAGGGTCAAGATCTTCAAATTCCTGGGCATGCACATTTCTGAAGATCTTTCCTGGTCCGAGAACACTAAAGCAATTATCAAAAAAGCTCATCAGCGCCTCTACTTCCTGAGAAGATTACGGAGAGTTGGTTTGTCAAGGAAGACTCTCTCTAACTTCTACAGGTGCACAGTAGAGAGCATGCTGACCGGTTACATCGTGGCTTGGTTCAGCAATTTGAGCACCCTGGAGAGGAAAAGACTACAAAAAGTAGTAAACACTGCCCAGTCCATCATCGGCTCTGACCTTCCTTCCATCGAGGGGATTTATCGCAGTCGCTGCCTCAAAAAGGCTGGCAGTATCAACAAAGATCCACACCATCCTGGCCACACACTGATCTCCCTGCTACCTTCAGGTAGAAGGTACAGGAGCCTGAAGACTGCAACAGCCAGGTTCAGGAATAGCTACTTCCCCACAGCCATCAGGCTATTAAACCTGGCTCGGACAAAACTCTGATTATTAATAACCACTTTCTGCTATTTGCACTTTATCAGTTTATTTATTCATGTGTGTATATATTTATATCATGGTATATGGACACATTTATCTGTTTTGTAGTAAATGCCTACTATTTTCTGCGTGCTTAAGCAAAGCAAGAATTTCATTGTCCTACACAGGGAGACATGACAATAAACTCACTTGAACTTGAACTTGAACTTAAATGCGCAACTCTCATTAAACCAGATGCTGGAAGCAAACAGACTGTTATGTGTCTGTTACATGTAAAGACCCATTGTCCTGGTGGCAGCACTGGGTCAGTGTTGCAGGGGTTGGCCTGGCCTGGTGATGCTGTCAGTGTCCTCGCCACTGGTCTACCTCTCCATAATGCTGGAGGCCATGTCTGATCCGCTCGTTCGGCCTCAGTGGAGACGCCAGTGATGCCTGATCCACATGATCCCGTGGATTGTGCAGGGCATCCAGCAGCCCACTTCAACCACACCTCCACCCACGGACACACTGTCCCCTCGCCTCCCACAGCTACCACGCAGCCTCCATGCCCCGGGCACCTCACATGGCCAACCATTGAACCCCCAGAGAGCGTCCAAGGGCACTGGAGGTGAGCCCACAGCTCACTCATTTCTGAAGTCATATGCAATTTTAAATGTTAATATTATGTTTCAAATGCAGATTATTACATATAAATCAGATCTCATTTTGCATTCGCATTAGCACCATGTGATCCAGAATTGATGCTACGAGGAGTAAATCATGTTAGCAATTATTTCCAGATGAAACTACGGCAGTTGCAAAAATGGACCAGGTAACTGATCACAATCCACATCAATATTTGGTTTAGTTTAGTTTAGTTTAGTTTAGTTTCACGTGGATTCACTGAACCGTTGTACCTGTCTATAATTGTGCTTATTTTTAGTATAATTTTATTGGATCGTATGCCAAAGAAAGAATTTCACTGTACCTAGGAACGTGACAAAATGCCATTGAATCATTAAATCATTGATTGATCTCAACACCAATGTAGCACAATGTAATAGAACAGACATGAGGTTGACAAGGGAATGGTGTAAAAATCACCCAGCTTGTTTGTATCACATGTTGCAGAGGATGCCTGTCTTCCCTAATGATCTCAGGCTGAAAACACATTCCAGTGTTTGCTTTGTTGTGGTGGTGATGTTTCAGCACTCATTTGTACAACAGGAGCTTAACTGGCTGTGTGAAGTGTGTGTCTAGGATTGTAATATGACTGTACCAGCTGGCCTGGTGACAGAATGATTAGTTGACTATTTAATTGTTGTCAATTACTTTGTTAATTAATTAATTCATTAAAGCTTATTCATGGCATTACTTTAGCAATTAGCACCTTTTTCAGGTAGACAAAATGTGGAATGTAAAGTGGCAGAGCCCCTACTGTGCAGCAGATGATAAGGTCAAAAAGTTCAACATTTTTCCTCATGCACTAATTTTAGAAAACACCAAATCTAGATTTACAAATTCTCATAGGTACCTAGTTTGGCTAAGATCTGCTGTCACATACGAGTCTGTGAAATAACGTTTAAATTTTTAATGAGTCTTTATTAATTTCTCTTTGCCTTTCGAATTATTTCTTGAATTTCTTTTTTATAGACCATTCTATTTTTCTCTCTTTTATTGTTGATGCTTAGTATGAACTATTTTGCTAGTTGTATTTATTTTTTAATTCATCCATGGTGTTTCATTCCTGACTTGTTTTTTTTAAATCTTGCACGTTAATGAGACATGGTTCGGCTACATTCTATTGCATCTAATACTAATATAGTGAGAGCAATGCTTATAACACAAATTATTCACCTAAATGTTGTGTCAGGGATGCTATAATGATCAAAATTGAAAAATAAAGTGTAAAATCGACACTTTGATTAGTTGCAGAAATTTTCAGCACAGAACAAGGTCAATTGATCCATCATTTCTATGCCACCAAAAGTTTTGTCCAGATTAACTCCTGTTCCCAGCCATTTGCCATCCTCTGGAAGGTTATGGATTCTCAAGACAAGGTATTCCAGACCATCATCAAACTTTGAGAGAACTTATTTCTTCTCAGTGGCCCTCTAAACATCAATATCCCCCTATACAGTATGTCGTAAGAAGCATGAGAACTGATTGTTACTGATGAGTCTGAAGAAGGGTCTCGACCAGAAACATCACCCATTCCTTCTCTCCAGAGAGGCTGCCTGTCTTGCTGGGTTAAGGGGTTGTCCAACTTGGGTGACCTAATTGCCGAGTTTAGAAGAATTTTAAAAAATGATATGTGGAAGACGTCCTTCGACCTCCTACGACTATGTTGAAGATTAGCTTTGACTAGCTACGACTAGCTACGACTAACTTCAGGAAAAATTGGACACCGAATAGTGGAAAGTGAAGACGCCCTCCTTCAATCTACTTCGACCTCCCTTCGACTATGATGGACTATCTATGACTACCTTTGATTACCTTCGACTACCCTCGATTACCTATGACTAACATGCCGACCTACTACGACCTACTATGACCTACTTTGACTAAACCTATGAGTAAATTTTAAATGTTACAATTATGTTTCAAATGCAGATTATTACATATAAATCAGATCTCATTTTGTATTCGCATTAGCACCATGTGATCCAGAATTGATGCTACGAGGAGTAAATCATGTTAGCAATTATTTCCAGATGAAACTACGACAGTTGCAAAAATGGACCAGGTAACACTGATCACAATCCACATCAATATTTGGTTTAGTTTAGTTTAGTTTAGTTTCACGTGGATTCACTGAACCGTTGTACCTGTCTATAATTGTGCTTATCTATAGTATAATCTTATTGGATTGTATGCCAAAGAAAGAATTTCACTGTACCTAGGAACGTGACAAAGTGTCATTGAATCATTAAATCATTGATTGATCTCAACACCAATGTAGCACAATGTAATAGAACAGACATGAGGTTGACAAGGGAATGGTGTAAAAATCACCCAGCTTGTTTGTATCACATGTTGCAGAGGATGCCTGTCTTCCCTAATGATTTCAGGCTGAAAATACATTCCAGTGTTTGCTTTGTGTCCCGACTCATCTCGCCGCTACATTACAAACCCACTGACTCACATGGCTATCTGGATTACACGTCTTCCCACCCGCCTCCTGTAAAGACTCCATCCCCTACTCCCAATTCCTCCGCCTACGCCGCATCTGTTCCCAGGATGAGACATTCCAAACCAGGGTATCGGAAATGTCCTCGTTCTTCAGGGAACGGGGATTCCCCACGCCACCATAGATGAGGCTCGCACCAGGGTCTCATCCATACCACGCAACACTGCTCTCTCTCCCCATCCCCGCACTCGCAACAAGGGCAGAGTCCCCCTGGTCCTCACCTTTCACCCCACCAGCCGGCAAATACAACACATAATCCTCCGCCATTTCCGCCACCTCCAACGTGACCACACCACTCACAACATCTTCCCATCTCCCCCTATGTCTGTCTTCCACAAAGACCGCTCCCTCCGCAACTCCCTTGTCAATTCTTCCCTTCCCTCCCGTACCACCCCCCCTCCCCGGGCACTTTCCGTTGCAACCTGTCCCTTCACCTCCCCCCTCGACTCCATTCAAGGTCCCAAGCAGTCGTTCCAGGTGCGACAAAGGTTCACCTGTATCTCCTCCAACCTCATCTACTGCTGCTGCTCTAGATGTCAGCTGATTTACATCGGGGAGACTAAGCGGAGGTTGGGCGATCGTTTCGCTGAACACCTCCGCTCAGTCCGCAATAACCTACCTGAACTCCCGGTGGCTCAGCACTTCAACTCCCTCTCTCATTTCCAATCCAACCTCTCTGTCCTGGGTCTCCTCCATTGCCAGAGTGAGCAACACCGGAAATTGGAGGAACAGCACCTCATATTCCGCCTGGGCAGCTTGCGTCCTGATGGCATGAATGTTGAATTCTCCCAATTTTGCTAGCCCTTGCTGTCTCCTCCCCTTCCTTAACCCTCGAGCTGTCTCCTCCCATCCCCCCGCCCTCGGGCTCCTCCTCCTCCCTCTTTCCTCCCTTCTCCCCCCCACCCCCCATCAGTCTGAAGAAGGGTTTCGGCCCGAAACGTCGCCTATTTCCTTCGCTCCATAGATGCTGCTGCACCCGCTGAGTTTCTCCAGCAATTTTGTGTACCTCCAGTGTTTGCTTTGTTGTGGTGGTGATGTCTCAGCACTCATTTGTACAACTGGAGCTTAACTGGCTGTGTGAAGTGTGTGTCTAGGATTGTAATATGACTGTACCAGCTGGCCTGGTGACAGAATGATTAGTTGACTATTTAATTGTTGTCAATTACTTTGTTAATTAATTAATTCATTAAAGCTTATTCATGGCATTACTTTAGCAATTAGCACCTTTTTCAGGTAGACAAAATGTGGAATGTAAAGTGGCAGAGCCCCTACTGTGCAGCAGATGATAAGGTCAAAAAGTTCAACATTTTTCCTCATGCACTAATTTTAGAAAAAAACAAAACTTGATTTACAAATTCTCATAGGTACCTAGTTTGGCTAAGATCTGCTGTCACATACGAGTCTGTGAAATAACTTTCAAATTTTTAAAGAGTCTTTATTAATTTCTCTTAGCCTTCTGAATTATTTCTTGAATTTCTTTTTTTTAGACCATTCTATTTTTCTCTCTTTTCTAACTTCAGGAAAAATTGGACACCGAATAGTGGAAAGTGAAAACGCCCTCTTTCAATCAACTTCGACCTCCCTTCGACTATGATGGACTATCTACGACTACCTTTGATTACCTTTGACTACCCACGATTACCTATGACTAACATGCCAACCTACTACGACCTACTATGACCTACTTTCCCTAAACCTATGCGTAAATAAAGTATTAATTTTTTCCATCGCAACCTATTTTTACTCGCAGGCATTTTTTAACATTGAAAAAAGTGCCACGACCTAGCTGAGGCCTAGAGTACGTGGAGACCACTCTCGAGCATGAAGGAGAGTTACGAAGACCTCCTACAATAGACAATAGGTGCAGGAGTAGGACATTTGGCCCTTCGAGCCAGCACCGCCATTCAATGTGATCATGGCTGATCATGCCCAATCAGTACCCCGTTCCTGCCTTCTCCCCATATCCCCTGACATCGCTATATTAAGAGCCCTATCTAGCTCTCACTTGAAAGCATTCAGAGAACCTGCCTCCGCCGCCGAGGCAGAGAATTCCACAGACTCACCACTCTCTGTGAGAAAAAGTGTTTCCTCGTCTCCGTTCTAAATGGCTTACTCCTTATTCTTACACTGTTGCCCCCTGGTTCTGGACTCCCCCAACCTCGGGAACAAGTTTCCTGCCTCTAGCATGTCCAAACCCTTAACAATCTTATATGTTTCAATGAGATGCCCTCTCATCCTTCTAAACTTCAGAGTGTACAAGCCCAGCTGCTCCATTCTCTCAACATATGACAGTCCCGCCATACCCGGAATTAACCTTGTAAACTTACGCTGCACTCCCTCAATAGCAAGAATGTCCTTCCTCAAATTAGGGGACCAAAACAGCACACAATACCCCAGGTGTGGTCTCACTGGGGCTCTGTACAAATGCAGAAGGACCTCTTTGCTCCTATATTCGATTCCTCTTGTTATAAAGGCCAACATGCCATTTGCTTTCTTCACTGCCTGCTGTACCTGCATGCTTACTTTCATAGACTGATGTACAAGGACCCCCAGATCACGTTCTACTTCCCCTTTTCCCAACTTGACACCATTTAGATAATAATCCGCCTTCCTGTTTTTGCTACCAAAGTGGATAACCTCACATTTATCCGCATTAAACTTCATCTGCCATGCATCTGCCCACTCCCCCAACCTGTCCAAGTCACCCTGCATTCTCATAGCATCCTTCTCACAGTTCACACTGCCACCCAGCTTTGTGTCATCTGTAAATTTGCTCTTGTTACTTTGAATCCCTTCATCCAAATCATTGATGTATATTGTAAATAGCTGTGGTCCCAGCACCGAACCTTGCGGTAGCCCACTAGTCACTGCCTGTCATTCTGAAAGGGACCCGTTAATCCCTACTCTTTGTTTCCTGTCTGCCAACCACTTCTCTACCCATGTCAGCACTCTACCCCCAATACCTAATTTTGCCCACTAATCTCCTATGTGGGACCTTATCAAATGCTTTCTGAAAGTCCAGGTACACTACATCCACTGGCTCTCCGTTGCCCATTTTCCGAGTTATACCTTAAAAAAATTCCAGAAGAAAGCATGATTTCCCCTTCGTAAATGCATGCTGACACAGACCGACCCTGCTATGCTATTCAAATGTTCGGTTATCTCATCTTTTATTATTGATTCCAGCATCTTCCCCACCACCGATGTCAGGCTAATGTCTATAATTCCCTTTTTTTGCTCTCCCACTTTTCTTAAAAGGTGGGATAACATTAGCTACCCTCCAATCCACAGGAGCTGATCCTGAGTCTATAGAACATTGGAAAAATATCACCAATGAATCCACGATTTCTAGAGCCACTTCCTTAAGTACCCTGGGATGCAGACCGTCAGGCCCTGGGGATTTATCAGCCTTCAGTCCCATCAGTCTATTCAACACCATTTCCTGCCTAATGTGGATTTCCTTCAGTGCCTCTGTCACCCTAGATCCTCTGGCCACTAATATATCAGGAAGATTGTTTGTGTCCTCCTTAGTGAAGACAGATCCAAAGTGCATGTTCAACTCATCGGCCATTTCCTTGTTCCCCATAATAAATTCACCTTTTTCGGTCTTCAAGGATCCAACTTTGGTCTAACTAATATTTTCCTCTTCATATACCTAAAGAAGCTTTTACTATCCTGCTACCTCGTGTTGACCCTGCTGCGAGTATGAGTCAAGGGCAAATTCACCAGAACTCGCAGATTAGGTTGCCCAAGTAAAGTCTCTTTACTCTAGCATTTTGTGTCTATCTTCGATTTAAACCAGCATCTGCAGTTCTTTCCTACACAGTACTGATTGTTTGTTCAATGATTGATCAAAGTAGAGTTGCTGCCTCATTGACCTGAGATCCTGGTTCAAACCTGACCTTGGATGCAGTCTGTGTGGAGTTTGCACATTGATCCTTTGAGCATCTTGGTTTCCTCTGGGTGGTCCAATTTCCTCCCACATGCCTAAGATGTGCTGGAGAGTAGATAAATTGGTCACTCTAGTGTTTTGATGAGTGGTAAAATCTGGGATCTGTTGATGAGAATTTGGGGAGAATAAAAATAGGGTTAGTTTAGTTTAGCATAAAGATACATCTAGACACAAGCCCTTCAGCCTACCGAGTCCACACTATCAATCATTTATACACTAGTTCTATGTTATCCTAATTTTGCATCTTGCAAACTAGGGGCAATTTAAAGAAGCCAATTAATCCTCAAACCTGGACGTCTTTGGGGTGTAGGAGGAAATCAGAGCACCCACAGAAAACTCATGCGTTTACAAAGAGAACATACAATGCACAGTCAGCATCCATAGTCATGGTCAAACCAGGATCTCTGGCACTGTGAGGCAGCAGCTATTATGCTGCGCCACTGTACTGCCTTATGCCCCTGTCCCACTTAGGAAACCTGAACGGAAACCTGTGGAGACTCTGCAACCCACCCAAGGTTTCCGTGCGGTTCCCGGAGGTTTTTGTCAGTTTCCCTACCTGCTTCCACTACCTGCAACCTCCGGCAACCACCTGCAACCTCCAGGACTGCACGGAAAGCTTGGGTGGGGCGCAAAGTCTCCAGAGGTTTCCGTTCAGGTTTCCTAAGTGGGACAGGGGCATTATATAGAATTAATGTAGGGTTAGTCCAAATGGTGGATGTTACTGCGTGCGATCTTCGTGGGCCAAAGGGCCTGTTTTCATGCTGTATCTCTTTATGATTCTATGAATGCATCTAGACTTTGGGCTGTGTCCTCCATAAAATTGACAGCTTTGGTATTTTATCTATTTCTATCCTCACACCTTCACCATTCATCTTGACGTTTACATGCACCATGATTTTTGATAGTGTTCTCAGTGTAAAGAATTTTATCAGTATCCATTTCAGCAGCTTTTCGAATAAACATATGATCCTCTGTGTGTTCATTTCCTTTATTCTGCAACATGTACATTATTAGCATTTTAGTTAAAGAAGGCTTAAGCTGCTTCCAAGCCAATATATTTGTACCCTTTATTCCTTTAGTAGTTTTGTAAGACATTTACAATGGCAAGTTCAGGATAATATCATTTAGTTATCGCTTGAGGACTAACATTATTTTACCTCTTTTTATAATGTAATAATACTGTTGGAAAGAAATTAAGCCATGCAATTGGATGAAAACCAAAATCATCTATATTAATCAGCCTAATGAACAGAAATTATCATTTTGACCTTTGTCACTGACTTTGATGCCATTTTGCTGGCAGCCAAAAAGATTTAAACGAGGAAGAAAACATCAAGACAAGGAAATCAAGAGGGCAGAAATTAACCTTCTTACATATATCCATATAACCATATACCAATTACAGCACGGAAACAGGCCATCTCGGCCCTACAAGTCCATGCCGAAAAATTTTTTTTTTCCCCTTAGTCCCACCTGCCTGCACTCATACCATAACCCTCCATTCCCTTCACTAATGTACATGCAGCCAAGAAGCAGAAAACACCAATTCTTTACACCTCAGAACAAGCCTGCAAACATTTAATGTAACAACATGGAACTGAAGTTGTTGGTTTACAAAAAAAGACAAAGTGATTGAGTAACTCAGCGGTCATACAGCATCTATGGATGAAAGGAATGAGTGACGTTTCGGGTCAAGACTCTTTTTCAAGCTGTGAGTCAGGGGAAAAGGAAAGGAAAGAATCAGATAGTGATGTAGAGAGATACTAGACTAAGTGGGACTCGTTGGGCCCCATGTTCACACGGGAGGGCTGGTCCCCCGATGCAATTTTCCACCTCTCCACCAATTCCAATATTGGTGGCCAGTGGGGGGGGGGGGGGCATTCTGGAGTGCTGGTATGGGTTCTTGGGGTGGCAGCTCATTCCCTCAAGCCTGATCTGCTGGCAGCTCACTCACGGCTGGTGGGCTGGAAGTTGACTATTCCTTGAAATTCCATTTCTAGCAGGGTGCAAGGCCACCAAATTCAAATCCATGTTCCTACCATTTCAAACAGGGTGCAAGGACACCAAATTTAAGTGCAGTTTCTTACCACTATGAGCAGGGTGCAAGGCCAGCGAATTCAAGTGCAGTTTCCTACCACTTCAAGCAGGGTGCAAGGCCACCAAATTCAAGTGCAGTTTCCAAACACTTCAAGCAGGGTGCAAGGCCACTGAATTAAAGTGCAGTTTCATACCACTTCAAGCTGGATCCAAGGCCACCAAATTCAAGTGCAGTTTCATACCACTTTCAGCAGGGTGCAAGGCCACCAAATTCAGTACAGTTCCATACTACTTCAAGCAGGATGCAAGGCCGCCAAATTCAAGGGCAGTTTCATTCCACTTCAAGCAGTGTGCAAGGCCACCAAATTCAAATGCAGCTTCATACCATTTCATGCAGGGTGAAACCACCATAAAACCACACAAAACACCAGACTCACAGTTCCGTAGACATTTAGTGTGTTCAGTTCAATCACAGCTCACACAGAGTCGTGACCTCTCCCTCCCCCATCATGCAGAGACTGAGCCACAGCCACACTTCCGGGTTTTAAAACCCCTCCCACTGGCAAAGGTGTGGCTTTCATGGCGTGATTGACAGGAGGGAGATTCTCAACATTTTGTAAACACTAATAACACTTTTATTTTTCATTGATGGGAATAATTCTCTGCACCTGCTCAGCGGAGGGGACACTAAGTAAGATGGCCTAAAATCACAGCCGTAAGTGGTAGGGGTTTATCTAAAATCAATATAAAGTGCAAACAAGAAGTACAGGTACACAACCTTTTATCCGAAAGCCTTGTGACCAGACACCTGTCGGATTTCAGACATTTTCAGATTTCAGAATGGAAGATTTTTAGCGTAGATTAGGTAGGCAGCGCGGGCGGCTTGAAAAGTCTGGAACGGCTGCCTCCTCCCTGGAGACCGGGGAATCATTGTAAATCATTGCATAAATGTTAGTCAGTTAGTTTGGAGGGATGGTGGTGGTGGTGGTGGTGGTGATGGTGGGGGGGGGGGGGGGGGGGGGGGGGGGGGGGGGGGGGGGGGGAAGGGGGAAACTTTAATTCTTAGTCCCCTACCTGGTCGGCGACTCCCAACATCGCGGAGCTGGGGGCTCCGTCCGGCCGCGGGCGGTGCCGGTTGTAGCTCCGACCCCGGCAACTCTACCCCTGGCTGCGCGGTGCTCCAAATCCACCGCCACCCGCGGCCGGACGCCCGCAGCCACAGCTCCGCGAATGTTGGGAGTCGGCGGCCACAGCGCTCCGGAGCTTACCGCACGGCGACCCGGTAAGGCATTGCCCGCTGGTATCCCTGCGCTGCGACGCCGCCGACTCCCAACATTCGCTGAGCTGGGGCTGCGGGCGTCCGGCCGCGGGCGGCGCTGGATTTGGAGCCGCGCAGCCAGGGATAGAGTTGCCAGGGTCGGAGCTACAACCGGCGCCACCCGCAGCCAGACGCCCACAGCCCCAGCTGGGAGTTGGCAGCCACAGCGCTGCGAAGCTTACAGCACGGCGACCCGGTAAGGCATTGACCGCTCCCCGCCTCTCCGACCAGGTAGGGGACTAAGAATTAAAGTTTACCCCTTCACCCCCTCCACCCCCTTCACATAATAGCCCTCCAAACTAACTGACTAACATTTAAGCAATGATTTACAAATGGAGGGAGACACCCTGGTCTCCAGGGAGGAGGCAGCCGCTACAGTAGTACAGACCTGGGTTGACCGTGGGTCGTTTTGGGTCAAGTCTGGCGCCAAACGCGAGCTTTGGTGTGCAGATGACATCCTGGAAAAAATGGCCGGTTTTCGGAGTTTTTCGGTTTCCGGAACTCCGGATAAAAGGTTGTGCAACTGTACTGTAATTGCATTTGCAGTAGTGCCTTTTAACTTCAAGCCATAGCACCCAAACCACCATTTGCAGTAAGTAGTGCCTTTCAACTTCAAGCCAAAGCACACAAGCCACCATTTGCAGTAAGTAGTGCCTTTCAACTTCAAGCCCAAGCACCCAAGCCACCATTTGCAGTATATAGTGCCTTTTAACTTCAAGCCATAGCACACAAGCCACCATTTGCAGTAAGTAGTGCCTTTCAACTTCAAGCCCAAGCACCCAAGCCACCATTTGCCGTATATAGTGCCTTTTAACTTCAAGCCAAAGCACACAAGCCACCATTTGCAGTAAGTAGTGCCTTTCAACTTTATGCCACCATTTGCAGTAAGTAGTGCCTTTCAACTTAATGCCAAAGCACCCAAGCCACCATTTGCATTAAGTGCCTTTCGACTTCAAGCCAAAGCACCCAAACCACCATTTGCAGTAAGTAGTGCCTTTCATTTAAAGCTGGAGCACCCAAGCCACCATTTGCAGTAAGTAGTGCCTTTTAACTTCAAGCCAAAGCACCCAAGCCACCATTTGCAGTAAGTAGTGCCTTTCAACTTCAAGCCAAAGCATCCAAGGCATCATTTGCAGTAAATAGTGCATTTTAACTTCAAGCCAAAGCACCCATTCAACCATTTGCAGGCAGTGCCTTTTTACTTGAAACAAACCATATTTTCATTTTCAAACACATTAAGGGGACACACAGTTGTGTAGACATGTGTTCAGTGTTCTTCGGAGCTCACAGAGACATTATCCTTGGCTTCATCCATCTTGCAGAGACTGAGTGAGGCACACCACTTCCTGGTTTTATAGTCCCTCCCCCTCCCTCCTGCAGGGGCAGCAGAGAGAATGGTGAATTTTTAAAAAACATTAATATGTCTCTGATTTTTTCATTGATGGGGAAAATCCTCCACACCCGTAAGGCGGAGGTGGGCTCTGAGCGAGATGGCCAAAAATGATGGCTGTAGGTTCGGCGTTCTGTCTGAAATCGCAGCACAGTTGGCCAACACGGTCAAGATCAGAGTTTTAGTAATATAGATAGAACAAATGAATAAAATATATGCAAAAAGGTAACGATGATAAAGAAAACAGGGTATTGTTAGCAGTGGGATAGGTGAAAATGTGTTACAGACAATGAGAACATGGAGAATCTCTGGAGAACATAAATAGGTGACTTTTTGAGTCGGGACCGTTCTTCAGTCTTGGGAATATTAGAGATGGGAGAAGGGGACGTCACTGCGAGGCGAGGACTCCTTAATAGAGAAAAAGGACTGGAGGCAGATATATGAATAGGATAGGTTTAGACAGCAATGGGCCACATGCAAGCCCTGTATGCTAACTTGGTCAGTTTACATCAGCTTGGATATAGATGTGGGAGCCATGATCAATAAGTTAGTCGTGACACAAAGATTGGCGGAATCACCGACTGTGTGAAAGGTAGTATTAGGCTTCAGAGCTTTGGTGTGTTGGTGAAATGAGCTGCCAAATGGGAGGAGGAGCTTAATCCAGACAATTATGAGTTGATGCACTTTGACAGTACTAATAAGGCAAAACCATACACCATGAATGGTAGGACTTTGGAAGTACTGATGGACAGAGGGACCTTGGAGTACGTCCATAGATCCTTGAAGATGGCAACACAAATAGATACTGTGGTTAGGAAGGCAATGGGATACCTTCAGTAAGCAAGGTATCAAATAGAGGGGAGTATGGAGGTAATGCTCCAGTTTTGTATAACTTTAGTCAGAACTTAACTAGTGGGCTGTGTAACGTTATGATTGTTATGCTCTAAGAAGGGTGTTGCTTGGGATAGAGCAGGTCAGTTTTGCAGAAAGTCTGGTAAAGCTAGGCCTAGAAGAGAACAAGGAACTTGATTGAGATAGGTCAAATTATGAGTAGTATGGATAGGGTATACTGCCAGGAACCTTTCCCTTTATTAAATGTAGATACACTAGAGGACACAGACTTAAGAGAGGGGATTTAAGAAGGATGTTTTGCACCCACAGAATGGCAAGATTGCCTTGCCTGAGAGAGTGATTGAATCTGGGTCACTGACATCATGCCAGAAGTGTCTGGCACATTGGCATGGAAAGCTATGGACTAGGGGCTGGGAGATATAATGAATATGGATGATGACCTTCTGGTCAGCATGAATGAGTTGGGCTGGGTGGTCTGTTTTCATGCTATATGATCCTATGACCCTCTAACACCTTTCTGTACGTGCTGAAGGGCAGCAATGGATCATGAAAAGCTTCTCATAAAATGAGAAACATCATCCCTTTTTATCATACTCATTCTCGGAGGTACTCTAGCAGGATCATTTAAGCTAAAACTGTGTTAAAGGAAATTTTCAGCACGACAAAATTATTGCACATTTATATCACAGCCATATTGCAAACAGCAATATTTCCAGAAAATTACTAAGCCTGAAATGATTGCAAACTTTCTCTCCCTTGAACAGTTGGCTAAACAGTAAACTCCCAGTTTCATTCTCTGTTTCAGTCAGTCATTGTATTAACAGTTTACTTTGAAGCACAGATCAAATTGAGTGGTCTTGTTGTCATGATCATGAAGCACTGGAAAAAAAAGTGAATGCTATTCATTATTCTCACTTTCCTAACCTAACACTACTACAGCATCTTGAATTAATCTCAGAGGCTAAATGCCTTTATGGCCAACAGCTTTTCCCATTTACAAATCGTACATGTCCTGATCAAATGGCCTATTTAAGAACACTTACAGTCAAATACATGAATGGATATTTAGCACCAGAACCATATTAAAAGGTAGGGTTACTCAATGAGGTCAAAATGTGCTTAATTAACTCCTCTTGAATACTTAGGAAGCAGCCTCAAATGGTCATCCTTTCATGATTAAGACATGCACTAATTAGCCTTTTGGTCTTCTTTGAAATGAGAACCAATCCTTTGACACTGCACTCCATTTAGTACATCCATCTTTACCATTGCAAACCTAACATCATACTTTGACAGTCACACTCAAGTACTATTGCTCCCATAAAGTTAAAAACAACATTGGAACTGGGCAATGATGCCCTTCAATTATTTCTATCTGTCTCAGCCCTTCTGCGATTCTTCTCCCAATAGTGAATTTTAACTAAGAGACATTTCTAGGAAAGCAAGGCCTGAAGCTTGGTTAGCTTTCTGTGTTTGACATATTGTGTTGTCAGTGTAATATTGAAAGTACTCTTGCATTTTCAAAGGAATCTCACCACATTTACTCACCCCCCACCCCACATATATGGATTAAAGTTATACTGTAGATACATAATCTTACAATTTTGAAGTATATGTGACTGCCAATCCATTACTTGGATTTGACACTTTTTGGATTTGAACCATTTGATGGCACTGGGTCTGTACTGGCTGGACCTCATTGAAACTTACTGAACAGTGGAAGGCCTCAACAGAGTGGATGTGATGAGGATTTGATGAGGATGCTTCCAGTAGTGGAAGATTCCAGGAACAGAGCCTAAAGCCTCAGAATTAAAGGATATCTATTTAGAAAGGAAATTAGGAATAATTTATTTTGTTAGAGGATGGTGAATCTGTGGAATTCTGCATTGCCGTAAAAAGTTGTGGAGGCCAATGTCAATTGTATTTTTAAGACGGAGATTGATAGATTCTTGATTAGTATGGGTATCAGGGGTTATGGGGAGAAGGCAGGATAAAGGGGTTGAGAGGGAAAGATAAATCAGCCATGATTGGATGGAAGAGTAGTCTTGATGGGCTAAATGACAGAATTCTGCTCATATAATTCATGAATTTATGAATCATCTGCATGAGTCCACCTATTGTTGCTAACATTAAATCATGCTAAAGGAGTCTGTAGATATTAGACTGCCATTGGCAGCATTACCGTGATTGTCCAGATGCCAGACTTTAAATAGTTACCAAGTAGGGACATGTAAGTTTGCGACCTGATCCCTCGATTGCCTTCTTGGAACTATTCTCATTGCTCCTCTTCAGAATGACTATCAGAAGCTTCTGTGAAAAATGGATCAGCATTACACAGAAGAGAAACACCATACTTTTGCAGCACATGAATGTTACATCCACTTACCTGGGTATTCACCCTCTGCATTAAAGTGACATTTGTACTCCGATGAATTTGGTTAACTCATCTTGGTTGTATACTGGTAGGGGACAGGGGAACATGAAATGCGAGAAGAATCTACAGTGAGTAGTGCATAAAGGAACCACTGATTTTAAGGGAATAAAATAACTGGATGCAAAGGAAGCTTATAATCATCTCCGTTGCTTCTTGGTTTCAGGGATTTTTCACATAGGTGTGGAAATCCTGTCACTTTGCCGTGATGATCCCATGATGACACCTGTCTTATTACTAGAAGGCAGGTCCTCTCCTTGCCACTGATGTACTGGAGAAGCTTATGTCCGTGTGAAACTGGCTGCACAATGTAAAGTACCAACTGGTATATCTGCAGACAGAGGAGGCAGTGCTGGGTACACAATGGTGTTCAGTGACTAAAAACCATCGGTTTTATGATTGAAGATAGACACAAATAATTGGAGTAACTCAGTGGGTCAGACAGCATCTCTGGAGACAAATAATGTGAAGTTTCAGGTCAGAACCCATCTTTAGGGTTCTGAACTGAAATGTCATCTATTCCTTTTCTCCTGTGATGTTGCCTGACCCGCTGAGTTACTCCAGCATTTTTGTGGCTATCTTTAGTATAAACCAGCGTCTGCAGCTCCTTCCTACTCAGGTTTATGATTGAGCCTTTATGGACACTTGGAGAACATGGAACATAAAACATAGAATATAGAACATAGAACATAGACCAACTCAGTACAGGAAGTGGCCCTTCAGCTCACAATGCCTGTGCCAAAGATGATGCCAAGTTAAACTGATCCCATTGGCCTGCACAGGATCCATATCCCTCTATTTACTGCAAAGGCAAGATTCATAGTTCCCACTTTTGTAAACAGGGCAGACAATGGGTATGTATTTTGGGTTGTCCAGGTTGCACAGTTGGAATCATGGCTCCAAAGACCTGCCCAATAGTATGCAAAATAAAGCCTTTCATTGTACTTCAGTATACATGACAATAATAAACCAAAACTGAAACCTAATGTTAATCCTGTGGCTCATTGCTCACTCCCCTGCCTCTCTCAGGATCCTACTATACAAAATGAAAAGAAAGACATGTTGTTGATCCTGCAGCAATGTTGAACTGCCAATATTATATCCCATCAGCAAAGAAGCTTTGAAAGTTAAAAGAGATTGCTTGCAGTGTGTAATCTTTCAGTAAATATTGACATACATGTATGTTAAAATATGTCATTTGGTAAATGTTTTCAAGAGATGAGTTTGTGTAAAAGCTATTGTTCTAAATCAAATTGACTGCCACAACATATTTGCAAATGTGGGTCACATAATTCTGTTCTTTGGTCAGACAGTATTCCATTCAACACAAATCACTGGAACTATGTGGCACCAGCAATACCTACTATGCTGATGTAAGACCCAGAACTATGGTAATGCCTCCTTAACACCATGCCCAAAGTTGTCTAGAGCCTTGATAAGAGCTGCAGGAAGACAAAGGAGCATCTGCAGATCCTGACAATTAGGTGCAAATTGCATGGAATAGATTGGATGAATGCAAACCAAAAATATACATTGTAAATATGTTGCAAAGCTTTACTTTGCTAATTGATGATTGGTCGAACTGTTGAGCCTTAAGGAACTGTCTGAATCTCAGGGCTCATGTTGCTATGTTTGCTTCCTTTTAGAAGTTTCTTTCAAATACAATGTATATCGGATTATATTATTGGGTTAGGGAAGTGTCAATTATGTACTGTTATAATTAATATGTCTGATTGGTTTGTTGGGGTTGCCTCCCTCCAGTAATCTCACACCCTTAGTTTGGAGGGGTATAAGAGGGGGTGTAAGAGGGGGTGTAATTATTTGGGGTGTGTCGGTTGAATGTAACTTCTGTTCTGTTTGCACAATATATTGTTGCCTTGCGTGTGTGGATCAGCAACTGTCCCTGCAGTTTGTTCTTCAATAAAGAAAGATTTTGGAACCAGAGTTTGACTTAGAGTTTGAGTAAACCAGACTAAGGGGTTAAGTCTGGATACTGGAATTTACAGTGTGAGTTTGAAAATGTTGATTAAGGGAGAGGATTAAGGACAAAAAGTACTGTTAACTGGGATACGAGTATGTGAGATAGTGTGGTGATGGATTCATGGAGATAGGGCAGAGATGCAGGGGAATATAGAAAGACTGAGCAGGAGAGTGAAAGGGAGAGAACATAAGCAGCTTGTATTAGGTATGTTGCAAAGTGTACCTGAAGCGTCGCTGAAAATCTGTCCCAGCCCGTGTGCGCGATTTTGGCGCCGTTTAGAGGGGGGGGGGGTTTAAAATGCGATTTTCCCTAGGCTGTTCAAATCGAGGATGTTCAGCCTAGTTAATTATTAACGAAAAATCGTTGGAAGATTCCGTCGCTTTAGCTATTATTACTTTTAAGGGCTTTATATAATTGTTATAGTAGTGTAAAAATTAACCTCTAAACCCGCGACCGCCAGCAATGGGTCGGATCTCATACAACAGACAACAGAAGGTATGCTCAAATCCAGCGCAATGTGAACGTTCTAAACCAGCGCGTTCACAGGAACCCACTAGAAAGCCGATTTAAATTGACTTTAATTTACAGCAATTGAACACTAAATTCCTTCCATTTGGCCTATAAATTGATGTAAATGAGATTTAAAAATCATGTTTTATTGTGAATTATTTGTGAATATTATTTGGACACTTGGGCTATTTAAAAATGTTAATCATTTATTAAGAAATAGATAGATGTTTAGATCTAATAATTGAAGTTTGAAATTAGCTCCAATTGGGTAATTAACTAATTATATACTTTAATTTCAGGTCATCCAAGTAAGATTGTTTTATATTTGTTTCAGAATGCTTCAAACTATGATAACTGAAAATTGCATTCAGTTCTCTTAATTTTTAAGTTAGTTATGGGCTTTTAACTGTCCACGATCACAGCTTTTTTGTTATGTCCATAGAAAATCAATAGGGAACAGGATGCTAATTTCTGAGTATGAAAATGGCCATAACTTTTTTTTAATACTTGAGATATGAAAGTGAATTTGGTGTCAAATTACACTTCTTTTTATGCTTTATCTGATGGGATAAATTGCAGACTTCATTTTTAAAATCTCAAAATTTTGTAACAGTGCTTGTATGTGAGTGAATACTGTAAACAGAGGGCAAATGGAGGTAAAGGTGAGAGCTGCACAAAAGCATGAAACTCACTATCAACAGTTTTATGAGCTGTGATATTTACTTCAACATTGGTCACCAATGCAGGCAATGTCTCTTTCGTTAAAGAGTTCCCTGGAAATCTCCAATCAATGTCAATTGCAGGTGTCATGGAGAGTCACTGGGTCCAAATGATCAAACCTCCTCCGAATAGTGGGTACCATCACGCCGAAAATTGAAGCTCACCACCAACGTTCTCAAGGATAAAACATAATAAACTAATAAACAGTGACCTGACTGGCCACACCATGATCCGACAAAATCAATTTAAGAAAACACACTAGTGGTACACCCAGTGGGTGGCACAGTAGCACAGCAGTAGAGTTGCTCCCTTACAGCGCCAAACACCCGGCTTTGATCCTGAGTATAGGTGTTGGCTGTATGGAGTTTGTACATTCTCCCTAAGACTGCATCAGTTTTCTTTGGGTGTTTCGATTTTCTCCCACACTGCAAAAGCGTACAGGTTTGGAAGTTAATTGCCTTTGGTAAAGATTGTAAATTGTCCGTAGTGTGTAGGATAGTACTAGTGTTTGGGGATCGCTGATCAGTGTGGTCATCGTGTGAGTGGCAAAAGAGTTAGTGTTGGTGCCAGCAAAGAAATGCGGCCCAATGTCAGTGATTCGGTCAACAAAATGGCCTTTTCTTTATGACTTAACAAAACGTATCATTATTTCAAAACAAAACCTCATAGCTTTTTGCTGTTGTGGAGGAAATAAGAAAATAACTCATGGAGTTTTAAAAATTCTAATCCACATGTATGGTTGTTTTGTGCCTCAGCTTGGCATGGCCTATGGTGATGCAGTATTACTGCAGTTTACCAGGCGCACATTATAATTTTACAGGTATCACTCTGAGACCAATCGTATATGTAACATATGTGCAGCCTAAGCAAGCACTCGCAAGAAGCTGCCTATTGACGTTAATCTGGTGACTGGGCATTATATATAGCTCTCACCGTTCAGTATTTATTTCAGCGAGTCGCTGAGGTTGTTTCAAATAATTACTGTACCAGTGTGTCACTTTGTCCGCTTAGATGGGATTTATGGCTATTTTATTTTGGCACTGTGAGATAGAGAAGACTGTGAATTAGAACTTGTTTATAGTAGAGGGGAAAAGGATGCTGAGCTTGATTATTAGCTTCAGATGAGAATTTTCCTGTAGGCAGTTAGCTACATTTTATTATTATAGATTTTAGAGCTATAATTGGATGAGTCTAATTTTTCTTTCATTACCTGTGTAATGGCCAAGTGCCCCATCCTCTATACTTTATTAAGACTCTAACCCCTTGTTAATACAGAATCAGCATTGGATTTCTCCTCACTCAATCAGCATTCGGAATTGAGCGTCAGCTTGCACTTATGCTTGCTTGCTGATTACATTTTCATTGCTTTTGTGGTCTGAATTCCCTGTCCCACCGCTATCCTTTTCATGTTCTAATTATATGATTATTAGATACAAAGTAAAACTGTACAAATTTCACAAAATTCACTTTGGGAACAAAATATCACAATATTACTGCAGTTGGCAGCTTGTATATTTGTAAGCACAGGTTTCTAACAAAATAAAACGGGCTGAAAATATAATTGCAACTTTTAGTTGTGAATCTCAATCAATCGAGAAAAATATACTAAAAATTCAACAGTTCTTACTAATTACTCATCATTATTAGAAAGTGGTGACTGCCCTTAGTCGATAAGATTCCCAGGTATAAAGTACAAATTAAAAAAATAATTATGCTAGGATGTCTATCACATACATTCAAAACAGGATGCACAAATTCAAAATGTAAGACAGGTCATCTGAGAAGAACCAGGCAGCACCTTTATGGATACAAACAGACTAACAGGTTTGATGTTTGTAGGAGGCAGAGAACATGCTAGAGAGGCCACAAAGTCAAATAATCGAATTGCAATGTAAGTTGTTCAAGAAGGCAGCTCTCTACCATCTTCTCAAGGGCAATAATACACTGGCTCAGCCTGTGAAGCCCACATCTCATGAATGACCTGCTAAATTTAATAGCAAGATTTCATTATCAATGTTTTATTTGTATCCCACCATGCAGCTGGTCAATACTTCAGCCAGGGTAAACTGTCAGGAAAATACGACAGCCATATTGAAGGTGGCTTTACCTTATCAGTTCATGGGCAGGCTGTCTATAATCTAGACTAAACGATGAAAAATCAGACGTCATTGCTTCAGGTGGAAAGACAGTATGGTTGTTGAGGTGCTCTTGAGAGTATAGAACATGACAGAATAAGGGAAGAAGAGATTATAAGGAGATCATCAGATGAAATGAGAAGAAAGGCCATTACAGTGGAGGAAGAGGTTTAGTGGGGTGAAGATGATTAAATGTTGATTACAGTGGGAGACGTCAGGCTGAGGATTTACAGAGACCATAAGAAATATGAGCAGAATTTGGCCTTTCAGCCCGAGTCTGCTCAACCATTTGATCGTGTCTGATCTATTTTTTCCTCACAATTTCATTCTCCTACCTTCTCCCTGTAACCTTTGATGCCCTTACTAATCAAGGGAGCCAATGGCAGAGAGTAATTGGTTGCAGGAGAGAGGATAATTAAGATGGAAGTAACCAGGCCAGAGGGTTGACTTGGATGAGGGGATTGAAGGCTTCGTGGCCAAGTTTGCAGATGATATGAAAATAAGAGGAGTTGTAGAAACAGCAGGGACTCAGAAGAAAGACGTGGACAGGTTGGTAGAGTGGGTAGAGAAGTGGCAGATGGAATATAGTACAGCAAAGCATTGGAGTCATACATTTTGGCAGTAGGAATAAAGGCGTAGACTATTTTCTAAATGGCGAGAGAATCCAGAAATCGGAGGTGCAAAGGGACTTGGGAGTGCTGGTGCAGGATTCCCCAAAAATTTAATTTGCAAGTCAAATTGGTATGAAGGAAGGTTAACACAATGCTAGAATTTATTCCAAGAGGCCTTGAATACAAAAAGCAGGGATGTAATGCAGAGGCTCCATAAAGCGCTGGAGAATTGTGATATCTCTGGAGAGGGTCCAGGGGAGGTTTACAAGAATGATCCCAGGAATGAGTAGGTTAAAATATGATGAGTGGTTGATGGCACTGGGTCTGTACTTGCAGGAGTTTAGAAAGATGAGGGGGGGGACCTTATTGAAACTTACTGAATACTCAAAGGCTTAGATAGAGTGGATGTAAAGAGGATGTTTCCACTAGTAGTCCCAGACCCTCCTCTGGGTGGTGAATATAGGTCATAGCCTTGGAATTAAAGGATGTTCCTTTAGGAAGGGGATGGGGACGAATTTCTTTAGTCAGAGGGTGGTGAATCTGTGGAATTCTTTGCCACAGAAGGCAGTGGAGGCCGAGTTATTGGATATTCTTCAGGCAGAGATGGATAGATTATTGATTAATATGGTATCAGGGTTCTGGGGAGAAGGCAGGAGAATGGAATTAGGAGGTAGAGATAGATCAGCCATGATTGAATGGCGGAGCAGACTTGATGGGTCTAATTCTGCTCCTATCACTTTTGACCTTATGACCTTATTTATGTTGAGGAGTATTCTTCGATTGACGATAGGAAAAGGGTGCAAGCTTCATGGGGCTAGCAATTCCTGCCTCTAGTCACTGATTCCCCAATGTGTAACAGCACGAATTTTAAAATGTGTTCCAACATGTGCTCTCACATAAATTTCATGCTCATCGATGTCTTCCTGTTAACAATTTCTGTTCAAGGAAGGGAAAGGTTGTGGGTGGCAGTTGAGGATATGCTCCTCCATATTTAATTGTTTATTCGTCCATTTCCTCTCACCAGTTGTGGAGGTTTAATTCAAAATCAATGCTTCAAGTTAACACTTTCACTAGCTTTGATAAAGGTAATCAACTTTTAACCATCCAAAATAGGATCTGAATAAGAAAATAGCAAATATCATAGAATGTATAAACTCAGACTATTTCACCCTTATATTAGTAACACGTGCAATGCTGCAGAGTAAAATAGTGACATTAACGTTTTGTTATTGCTTTACCCAAGTTTACTAGACATGTTCAAATGCATAAATAGTGTTATTGAAAAGTGAACTTTTTTTGTAATATAACTATAAAAAATATTGAAGAAGTGAGGGCAGGTGTTGGTAAAATACAGATGTTGGTGGAAGATGGTGGAAGGCAAAGGAATTAATAGTAAGATGTATAGAATAAGGATAGAGGCAAAATTTGACATCAAATTCATTCATTATGTTCCTCATCTCTCATCTCACCAAAAAACATAATTTTTATAAACGTGAAGAACCGCAGGGCACCAAAGTTTTGGAAATACTGATTTAAATGAAGTGATATTAATTAGTGTGAATGAGTTTACAACTCAAATGATTGCAGCAATAGTATAAATATATTTAAGAGGCAATTATGAGACAAGATTTTTATCTTTAAAGTATATTTTACAGTATATTTTGACTTACAGTGAACTGTAGTGCCTGGGGAGTGTTGTATTGCAGCGGGATGGAAGACTAGCTTAGATGGGGAATCTTGGTCAGCATAGACAATTTGAGCCAAAGGGCCTTTTCTGCACTATATGATTATTTTCTCTGAGAAGTAATGAATTAATCGATAAAGAACACTTAAGCACACTAAAGAAACTATACCATTAATAAAAGGGTAAAAACAATTAGGTATGCTAGCCTTTATAAATCAGAGCATTGAGTATAGAAGCTGGGATGTAATGTTAAAAATGTACAAGGCATTGGTGAGGCCAATTCTGGAGTATGGTGTACAATTTTGGTCGCCCAATTATAGGAAGGATGTCAACAAAATAGAGAGATTACAGAGGAGATTTACTAGAATGTTGCCTGGGTTTCAACAACTAAGTTACAGAGAAAGGTTGAATAAGTTAGGTCTTTATTCTCTGAAGCGCAGAAGTTTAAGGGGGGACTTGATAGAGGCCTTTAAAATGATGAGAGGGATAGACAGAGTTGATGTGGACAAGCTTTTCCCTTTTGGAATAGGGAAGATTCAAACAAGAGGACATGACTTCAGAATTAAGGGACAGAAGTTTAGGGGTAACATGAGGGGGAACTTCTTTACTCGGAGAGTGGTAGCGGGAAGAAAGGAAGAGGCGGAGACAGTAAGTAGTGGGAGAGTTGAGAAAGGGAGGGGAAGGAAGGAGAAAACAAGCACTGCCTGAAACTGGATCATGAGGTGAGCTACAACATCTCACTCATGAATTTGCTCTATGAGCCTGTGTGTAGACTCGATGGGCTGAATACCATCTTTCCATGTAGAGAAGGAAATCATTGATTTTAGAATTCATGGCATTTAAGTGACGTGCTCAAAAGCAATGCTTTTAATTGAGGATATCTTGGTTGTTAGAGGGAACTTTTATTTCCCTGTCATGATGTTTATGAAAGGAAATATTCCCCACAAAGTCATGGGTAAATAAGGGAAGTAGAAAAAGAATCACACAAACAGGATTGGAATAGAGAGTTCAAAACATTAATTGGCAAGGGTAAAGAAGCTTTCAGGATGCGTCAGATAACAAAATCAATGGACTTCCATGACAAATATAACAAAATGAAGATAATCGGATGCAAATTATTCATAGAATTTCCTCACAGCTTCAACGTCTTTAGGATGCTTTGAAATATTCGATTGACAACAAATTCATTTTCAAGTAAATGTAGTGACATTTTGTCTACAATATGGGAACAAATTCATGCACAAAAAGATCTTGCAATAAAAACAATGTCTGTCTGTCTGTCTGTCTGTCTGTCTATCCTATTACTAAAACTCTCATCTTGTCCTCTTCCGGTTTGTGTTGTTTTTAAATTTGCACAAAAACAGTACAGTATATCGCTAGGATTCTTTTTGCCTCCTTACTCACCATTCTCCTCTGCTCCAAGCGCACTAAGTTTTGTTCCGATCGGTGAAATATTACAAACGTTATGAATGTTTAAAAAATCATGAGATTAGCTGATTGGTCTTCTCGTCTGTCAGTCACCATGAAGGTAATGTCTCTTCCGGCACCTGCTGTCAATCACCGGGGCGAGGAGAATAAAGCCCCGGAGGCTGGGCTGAGTCCGTGAGCCGTGCTGATTCAGTCCACAAGCCGCACTGATTGAGTCCACAAGCCATGCTGATTGAGTACGCAAGCCGTGCTTAGTGCGCTCGCAAGAAAAGAGTTGCGGAAGCCGCTGTGTGGAGTCGGGAAGCCGCTGAGTGGAGTCGCGGATGTCCCTGAGTGGAGTCGGGGAAGCCGCTGTGTGGAGTCAGGGAAACCGTTGAGTGGAGCCGGGAGGTGCTGTGTGGGGCCGCGGCTGGTGGGACCGCCGCTGTGTGGAATCCCTCCCCCCACACCCCCCCCCCCCCCCCGTCCCCGCTCCACATACCCACACCCCTCTTCCCCCTTCCCCCCTCCCCACATCCCCCCCCCCCTCCCCCCCATCCCCCCCCCCCCCTTTCCCCCCTCCCCATACCCCCCCCCCCCCCCCTCCGTTTCCACGCCTTTTTGAAGTAATACTTCCGTGTGACAGGTACACAACGGGTCCACGCTTGGTCAAGTACATTATATTATTCTTCAATTTATTGCAAAGGTGATAATTGGCAAAGCCAATACCTATCCATACCTATTCTTTTTCAAATAATATTTTGAGATTTTTTACATGTTTTCAAAAGGCCAGGTGTATGTATGGTTACACATCTCATATAAAGGTCGGCATGTCCAGCTTTGCAGTTGAGTTGAATTCTCTACAGAGACCCTTAGAATGTGTCTTGACTCTACAAGTGTCTAACCCAAGAATGTTGACAGTAAACCCAGGTAACCTTAGTTTACTGCGCACAATATATAAGAAACTTGATACATGGTTAAACATGTAAACAGACCAGGGATGGGTCTATAACTGGAAATAAAACTCTGTTTCTCTTTCCACAGATACTACCTAACCTGCTGAGTATTCCACCATTTTCTGTTTGTTTTTTTTTAATTTCAGACTTCCAGCGTCTGATCTTTTCATTGCCGTTACAAAGATGGTTTATTCCATGCTTATACCATAGATGCCTTCATCATCATATTGACAGCATGCTAACACATTACTCATACTAACAAGCTGTGATGTAAATATTTTCAGCTGAATGTGATATGATAAATAAAGGAACACATTCAATCATTCAATTCAATGTAAGGAAAGAATAGGCCATCTTGAAGCACGGTCACCATGAAAATGGATTGAGGATTGACGTGGGCAGGGCAGAGGACGTTATAGTTGCCTTAATGGACTTTAACAAGGCTTCAGATACAGTCCCGCATGGTAGGCTAGTTGGAAGTTTAAATTGCATGTATTGCAAGGTGAGCTAGTTAATTGAATTCAACATTGCCTTGGAGAAAGGAGTCAAAGGGTAATTATGGAAGGTTGTTTTTTTAATTAGAGTTGTGTGATAAAGGGGCACACAGTGGCACTGCTATTTGTTATATACATTAATGATTTGGATGACAATTCAGTTACCATGGTCAGTAAGTTTTCAGATGACATCAACATTGGTGATAGAGTCGACAGTGAGGAAGGATATCTAAGTTTACAACAGGATGGAGCGGATCAGACTAAAGCAAAGGAAAGGCTTATAGAATTTAACTCTGACAAATATGAGGTGTTGCACTAGTTTGTCAAACCAGGGTAGGATTTATCAAGTAATGGCAGAGCCATGGAGAGTGTTGTAGAACAGAAAGATCTGGGAGTAAAGATACAGTTTCCTAAAGGTGGAACATTGAGTGAACAATGTGATGATGTAGGCACTGGGACGATTGATTGAGAAGGGCATTGAGCACAAAAGATGGCACATCATGATGCAGCTGTACAATTTGTTTGTGAGAAACACCAAGTATAGTTTGGATGTCATTAAGTTGGAAAAGTTGCAGAAGATATTCACCAGGATCATATCTGGCCTTGCGGGTTTGAATCATAGGGAGAGGTTGGATAGGCTGGAACATTTTTCTATGGAGCATATGAGTGTATCCTTATTGAGGTGTACAAGAATATGAGGGGCATGATTAAAGTGCACACTTGCAATATTTTTCCCCGGATAGAGGATTATAAAACTATGGGGATGGGAGGAAATTAAGGGGAACCACAAGGGCATCTTTTGCACTCAGTGGATAGTTCGTATCTGGAACGAGGTGTCAGGCATGTCTTTGCTAGCTGAGCCACTGTGACGTCATCATTTGAAGCTGATGGTGTTAATTTCAGTCTTTTGACTTATTCAGTAATGAGTTGAGAATAAATTGAGAAATAAAGCATGAAATGCTCAGATAAGATGTCCCCGGCCTCGACGGGAAAAATGTCAATCATAGTATGTAAAAATGTAATTGTTATCGCGTACTGTTTTTGCAAAGATGTAAAGACAACCACATATACACACACATATACACACTAACAAGATCAGAATTTTAACAAATACTAGACCAAGTGCAGACCCGTTGGGTCTGTTCCCCCAATGTGTGGTTGTGTGGGGGGGGGGGGGGGGGGGGGAGACGGCATGCAGCGTCACACACACTAACTATCCCCCCCCCCCACACTCACGCTAATTACCCCCCTTGATATTATATTAATATTATTAATTTGCTCCTTTTACCCCATAACCACCCTATCTACTGACGCATAGCCCCCCAACTTGCAGTCACATCTAGAGAGGGGGGGAGGGGAGGTAGAGAGTGAGGGCAGAGAGAGAAGGGGCAGAGACACAGAGAGAGGGGCAAGAGGGAGAGGGGGTGGCGAGGGGGAGAAGAGGGAGGGTGGGTGAGAGGGGTAAGGTGGGGGTGGAGGGGAGGAGAGAGAGAGGGTGAGAGTGAGGGGGAGAGAGGGGGGGAGAGGTGGGGGGAGGGGGGGGGGAGGGGGGGGGGAGAGGTGAGGGGAGGGGGAGAGTTGAGGGAGGGGGAGAGGTGGGGAGCAGGGAGGGGGGAAGGAAGGGGGTAGGGGTGTGTGGAGGGGGAGGGGGTTTAGGGGAGGGGTTTTAGGGGGGGGACGGTGGGTGGAGGGGATGGAGGGGAGGAGTGGGAGAAAAAGAGGAGAGAAAGAGAGAGGGGAGAGGAGAGGGGAGGTAGAGGAGAGGGGAAGAGAGGAGAGGGGAGAGAGAGGAGAGGGGGGTGTGCTGAGAGGGGGGTGAGGTGAGGGGAGTGGGAGGTGAGAGGTGGGAGGAGGGGGGGAGGAGAGGAGAGGGGGGGAGATAGTGCCTTTTTATTTCAACCCAAACCCCCCAAACAACCATTTGCAGGCAGTGCTTTTTTACTTTAACCATATTTTCATTTTCAAACCACATATAACCATATAACCATATAACAATTACAGCACGGAAACAGGCCATCTCGGCCCTACAAGTCTGTGCCGAACAACTTTTTTCCCTTAGTCCCACCTGCCTGCACTCATACCATAACCCTCCATTCCCTTCTCAACAATATGCCTATCCACATTAAAGGTACTTACTCACAGTTGTGTGGACATGTGTTCTGTGTTATTCATAGCTCAGAGAAACATGACCCTCTGCCTTCCTCCAGCTTGCAGACTAATTGAGGCACACCACTTCCTGGTTTTATAGTCCATCCCCCCTGCCGCCAGCGGGGGCAGCAGAGAGAATGGGGAATTTTGTAAAATCATTAATATCTCTGTCATTTTTCTTCGACTGGAAAAATCCTCGACACACTTGCGGCGGAGGGGGGCTCTGAGCGAGGTGGCCAAAAATGACGGCCGTAGGTGGCGGCGCTCTCTCAGAAATCGCAGCACAGATCGCCAAAACCGGTCAAGAACAGATTTTTAGTAACATAGATATGATTAGAACTTGTATCTGGACAGGCGCATGTAGAGGGTTATGGGTTGTCTATTATTCTTAGACTACAATCATTGCATTTTTGTATGTATTTCTGATTGTGCTTATTTAGTTATAGAATAATTTTACTGAATTGTATGCAAACCTAGGTTCACTGTACCTACGTACATGTGATAATGAAGTACCATTGAACTATTAATGTTAAGGAGAATAAGCCTGCATTGTTGGTTTTTCAGATTCATGCACTGATCCTAGTTTATGTGTTTGAAGCAAACCTACGGTAGTTAGCTAATATGGCTACATGTAATTGATAGGTTGCTCATTGGGAACAACAAACGGTGTCTTCTAGTTATTACCTTTAGTTAGTTATGGATACATGCAATCAATACGTAGTTCAAATAAGGATATTAGATTTCTCAATTGCCAGTGGAAGCTGGTTGTAATTGATAGTTAATTCACCAGGAGAAAAGAATACAGATCCCCTGTTCCTAGTGTAGGACTAATTATAATCAATAGGTAAGACACCAGGGAATATTGAGATTCCCCTTCACTACCTTCCTTGTCAATGCTGGTCATTGTAATCAATATGCAGCAAACTGAAGAAATATATCTGCTCTGTTAATGGTGCAGAGTTTTCTGTCTCAAGTTTATATATATAGGTAAGGAATCATGGTATTGTCTGTTTTTTTTGGCTGCCATTTAAAATTACTTTAACAAGTCAGGATGAAAAGGTTTGCATGTTTACACATTAAGAGGGTGAAAAGAATTGTGCATTTTAACAGGTTGCATTGTTTGTGCGATGTTCACAACATTGTATGCCATCAAAACATATATTAGCTTAGCAGGAATAAGCTGTGCTGGTCCTAATAGACACATTTGAACATAATGGATATTAAAAATGGTAAATTATATGTTATCTTTATTCTAATTCTGCTTATTTGGTACTTGGGGCAAGCATATGAGAAAAAAACCCATTTATAATTTCCAAAGGAAAAATTGTTATATCAGTGTTTACACCTAACAAGAATGCATATGGCCAATTTGATAATTGATCTATCCAAATGAAAATTAAAAGACCGAATATCACAGGTTGGGGATCAGCAATTGCCAATAGTGGAAAATAAACCATGCAAAGATTGTTAAAGCTGGGGATTTATTATTTGTTGTAATTATCTGAGGTGGCATGGAGGCACAGTGGTAGAGTTGCTGCCTTACAGCGTCAGAGACCTGGGTTCGATCCTGACTACGTCAGCTGTCTGTATTGAGTTTGTACGTCCTACCCGTGATCGCGTGGGTTTACCCCGGGTGCTCCGGTTTCTTCCCACACTCGAAAGACGTGCAGGTTTGTAGGTTATTTAGCTTGGTAAAGATAGTAAATTGCCCCTGGTGTGTGGAATAGTGCTAGTGTAAGGGGATTACTGGTCGGCACGTACTCATTGGGCTGAATATCTAAATGTTTTATCTTTCTCAGTCCACATTTTAGTTTATGTTTTGTTTTAGTTTCTGTTTAGTTTAGTATTATCACCTTGTGATAGATTTAAAACATAAGGCATCCAAATAAAGATTAATGAAAACCTTTGGATAAAGTCAATCAGTGAACTTTGGGCAAAAACATTCGAAAGCAATAATACCACCAGCACAGCTTTGCATGAAATGGCCAACTTCGCAGGTAAGACTGGTTGCATTCCTCGCGTGAATTCCTTTGTGAATATGACAAGGTGTAGAATGGTTTATCCACCACATTCCTGTCCTAAATCGAGCAGGCCAAACCTGGTGAAAACTGGGAAAAATGGAAAAAATAATCTAACATTAAAATCTTTGCAAAATTTAAATTTTGTGCCCATGTCCTTGAACCAATCATATGTAAATGTTTACGAGAATGTGAGACCCACCCAGTCGTCCTGTTAATTCCCCCCTAAATCCTCTTAGTCATCTAACCTCAGTGGAATGTAGTAGAGAACTGGCCCTTGCTCTTTTAGGATAACAGAATTGAAATCCCATTTTTCACATACATTTTGTCAGGAACTCAATATTGGGTCAAACCTTTCAAATTGTTCCCAAACTTAAACTTTCACATTGTTCACATACAGTTGCCACAGTATAGTTTTGAGAGAATATTTGGTTATGGTGAGAGTTATCGTTTGTGGGAAATATTAGTTTAAATTCAGATCAGTCATAACATTTTGTTAAATAAAAGGAATGTTGTGTGCATAGCTGTTGAGGATCTGATCTAGTCTCTCAGTCAACATCATCACAAACAGACTAACTGAGCACTGCTGCTTGTGAAATGTAATTGCCTTGGCCTTAACAGGTTGAAGGCCAATAGCAAAGTCAATAACACCGCCATCATGGAGCTTCAGTACGTGGACGACTGCGCAATTGCAGCACACTCTGCAGAAGACCTCCAGGCTGTCCTGAAGGTCTTTGCCAAAGCATACAGAGCCATGGTCCTAGCCCTAAACATCAAGAAGACCCAGATCCTACATCAACCTCCATCCAACCAGCCGTCTACCCAGCCCACTATAAAAGTGGACGACACCACTCTTGAAAACGTTGACCACTTCCTTGCCAGCAATCTTTCCTCAAAAGCTGACATCGACTCTGAGGTCAACCATCACCTGAGTTGTGCCAGCGGAGCCTATGCCAGACTCAGGAAAAGAGTCTTTGAAGACCAAGACCGAAAGACTCAAACAAAACTGCTGGTCTACAGAGCCGTTGAGCTCTCCACCCTGTTGTATGGAGCCGGGTCATGGACCACCTACAGCAGGCACCTGAGAGCCCTGGACCAATACCATCAAAGATCCTTACGAAAGATTCTGAGGATCCGCTGGGAGGTCAAACGCACCAACGTTTTGGAGGAAGCCAACATGATGGGACAGGTCATGTCATCCGCCTGTCCAACACACGTCTCTCTAAACAGATCCTGTTCTCTCAACTGAAGGAAGGTCGGCAGGCCCCCGGCAGGCCAAAGAAATGCTTCAAGGACAACATCAAGAACAGTCTGAAGTTCTCTCAACTGAAGGAAGGTCGGCAGGTCCCCGGCGAGCCAAAGAAATGCTTCAAGGAAAACATCAAGAACAGTCTGAAGAAACTCCTCATCACATTGAGCAACCAGGAGCAAATTGCTCTGGACAGGTGCTCCTGGAGGAAATCCGTGCAGGAAGGAGCTGCACGTCATGAAATGGAGCTACGCCGTGTCACAGAAACAAAGCAACAGCACCGCAAGGAGAGAGAGGTGGGGGCTCGATAACTACAAACCACCGCCAGTCTCCACTGCCCACGTTGCACCAAGGTATGTAGATCGCGGATCGGCCTCTACAGACATCTGCAGACCCACAAGTAGACGATCCTATGGAGAGGAGAGGACAGTCATACTCGTTTGATGATGATGATCAGGGTGGCTTGTAGCTACTTCACAGCTCCAACAACCTAGGTTTGATGTAGAAACAATAAATGATTAGTAAGGGTGTCAGGGGTTATGGGTAGAAGGCAGGAGAATGCAGTTGAGATGGAAAGATAGGTCAGCCATGATTGAATGGCAGCGTAGATTTGATGGCCAAATGGTCTAATTCTGCTCCTAGAACTTATGAACTTATGAACTTGCAGATGCTGGTTTACCAAGGAAAGACACAACATTCTGCAGTAACTCAGTGAGTCAGAACATGGATAGTTCTCCAGGCATGTTGCCTGACCCGCTGAGTTACTCCAGCATTTTGTAACTAGCCTAAGTTTGATCCTGGTCTCTGGTGCTGTCTGTGGAGTGTTTACATGTTCTCCGCATGTTCTCCATGTAGATTTCTCCCTGCGCTGCTGTTTGCTTCCCTGATTCCAAACATATGTAAGCTGGTAGGTTAATTGGTTACTGTAATTTACTTCTGGGGTGGTTGGATGGCAGAAGAATCATGGTGGAGACAGAATGGATTACACCAAAAATAACTGTGAGAGTAGGATTGTTGAGATTTTTCTGAGCATCTGCTTGGAGCTGATGGACTAAATAAACTTCTATGTTTAAAGAAATTATACAAATAAAATATGAAATATGAAATCATAAGTGACAGCTTCAAATGTGATAATTTACATTAGAACAACTGGCAAATAATATATAATTTTTAAAATCACCTTTACAAATGGACATAAAGTGCCTCTTTAGATCTTCCCAACATGGACTGACCTGCTCCTATACTAATACCCATTTACACACTTGTCAAATATTTGATCAAATTAAGGAGGGAAGTCAAAGTAGGTAATTCAGGCAATAATTTACAAAAGGACTTTTATCAGTAATGCCATTCAGGGATGTCACACATGAGATGTAATTCTGATAAATGTAAATAGCTGCATATAAATGTGAATATAATGGGAAGCACAAGAATAAGATGAATTAATTTTGAATTAAAGAGGGAAAGTCTGAGAGTAATGTTGACTTGTTGTATCAATGTTTAGGTAGAATTCTTGGACACATGTGTGGAATGGAAAACAATCCAAAGGAATATTCCTCAAAATTACCAATGTGCTGCTTGGACCATCCATGAGATACTGTTAGTGAAAATATTCACTGAGACCTGAGTAAGAAGAAAGCAGCAACTTTATTGTCAGCAGTGCTCTTGGAGAAGAGTCAAGACCCCACGTACCTTTTCCCAGAGTGATTGGGGAATGGCAGGTTAGATGAGGGGCCAGTCAACCCATTAGCAACTTCCTAGCCAATCAATCCCTCAGCAACTTCTTAGTAGCCCCTTAGCAACACCTATGATCTTGTATTTTGTTGGTTCACATGCTTGATCAATGGTGTTTTATTATTAATAATAAAACATTAATGATGTTTAGTGTTTTCTGAGTCATTCGTAACTGTCACTGTATATCATGTTGTTACTTGTGGGCGGAGTCCCAAAGCAAATTCCTTGTATGTGAATACGTGGCCAATAAACTTACTTACTTACTTAGCCAATCAACCCTTAGCAGCCCCTTAGCAACTTAATCATGTTTTTCAGCCAATGTGGCTCAACCGTATCTATATTTTGGTTATTGCAGGGACTCATCATCTGGCCTTGTGACTTTGCTATGTCTTTTTCTCCACTGAGCCATCTAGCCAACAAATGTAATGTTCAGTAAGCATTTAGTAGTGTCCACATAGTCAAGTATCCCAACATCCTCTCTGGTTCTGACATTTACTCCAACAGATACAATATGTAGTTTTGATTGTGCCAACACAAAAATGACATGTATCAGACAAGGAATTTGTAAAGTGTAACAGTACTAATCCCCAATGTAAAATGCATGAGCTACAACAATCAGAAGACCTGAAGCTTTGCGTAATTCATATTTCTGCAATGTATCTTACATTACACAAGACCTCAAGGTACTGAAGTGTTAATGGCCTGTCTGACTTACGTGTCCTTGGCACACAAATTATGCGACCTCGAGGTTGCGTTGTGCCGCGACGGTCCCGCGAAGGTCGTGCGCGATTTCATGCGTACGCACAGTCGTCTGGAGCGCGTGACATCATTTGAAGATGGACACAATGCCGGAGTAAATCAGTGGGACCGGCAGCATCTCTGGAGAGAAGGAATTGGTTATTTTGTGTCGAGACTCTTCTTCAGTCTGAAAAGAAGGATCATGACCCGAAACGTCACCCATTGCTTCTCTCCAGAGATGCTGTCGGTCCCGCTGAGTTACTCCTGCATTTTGTGTCCATCTTCAATTTTATTAGCCCCACTCTGGGAATAGAAGTGGGAGCGGGTCCGGACTGCAACGGCCGTGAGCCCCAGGCCGAGTTTGGCGATCGTTTGCCTGCTTCTGCTGCTGTTGGAGGTGAGACGTTGTGTCGCGCCAGGGTCTTCGGCCTGTCCCACTTTGGCCGTCAGTTACGCGACAGGCCATTGGCGCGCAAAGATTATGTTCGCTAGAAAAATTTCGGAGCCCCGCGCGATGTCGCGCTCAACTACATACCCCTCCACGCTTCTCAGTGGGACCGGCCCCACACGGCCACACAATGCCCATGCGCCTCAAGGCGACCACAAGGTCACGTAATTTGCGTGCCAAGGTCACGTAAGTGGGACAGGCCCTTTTAACTGTACGCATTAAAATAGAGAACAGGAGGGAAAACAAAGTAAATGAGCTAAGTTGTGAGAAGTTTTAAGGTGAAGAGAAAAATACTTGTAATTAAATTTCAAATTATAAGAGATTGATGGGTTAAGACACAAACATTAATAGCAAAGCAGGTCAGAATTAAATGACAGGAGAGGAATCCTATAGCACATGCATGAGGAAGACAAAAGCATTTTATTCCCCTCCAAAATATTTGATGTAATACTTTGTAAAACATCATCAGTTGCAATCACTATTCTGGGAAAAGATGGGCTTCTTTTGTTATTTATCTTAATCCTAACTGATTAGTCATTAAATATTCTCAACAAAATATGAAAACAAATAATTATATAGATAAAAATACATTTATTGATGCTCCTGAACACATCATCAGTGATGTAACCTGTGGTCACTGGGTGTTTCGGGGCTTTCAACAGCAGACACCCTCACCCAGGCGACCCAGCCGTGGTTGATCAGACCACGACTTGTGTTCAGGTGGTATTCGCTCCTCTCCATGGATCTCCTCTCCTGATCCTGATATATCTATTATGCCAGAGCTCGACGGCCTGAGCTTTAGGGAAATATTGAGCAGGCTATGACTTTATCTTGGGACTACAGGAGGACGAGAGTTGACCTTATAAAAGTGTATAAAATCATGAAGGAATTAGATGGGCTAACCGCACAGCTTTTTTTACCCTGGGTAAGGGAATCATGAACCAGAGGATATAGGTTTAAGGTGAGAAGGGGAAGATTAATAAGAACCTGAGGGGCAACCTTTCCACACAAACGGTGGTGGGTATATGGGACAAGCTGCCAGAGAAGGTGGTTGAGGCATTTATTGTCACAACCTTTGAAAGGTTGCTTGTATGTAACTCCTTGTATTTGAATATTTGGCCAACAAACGTATTAATTAATTCATTCATTCATTTACTCCCCAGTAGTGACTATTCAAGGTTACTGAATTAAAATAAATATGGAGACACAGACCAAGCTTGTTGCAACAATGACCAGAATTATTTTATTTTAATGTAATTGATGTAGACAATAAAGCAATCTTGAAACTTGACTCTTGAGGTAGGCCTTACATCTGAAGAAGGGTCTCGACCAGAAATGTCACCGATTCCTTTTATCCAGAGATGCTGCCAGTCCCACAGAGTTACTCCAGCATTTTGTGCCTGGCTTCAGTGTAAACCCGCATCTGCAGTTCCTTCCTACACTGTAGGCCTTACATGTTGCCTTTGCTGCATTGTGTTTCAGTTGCAAGGGTTGTTCTCCCATTTGCTAGAATAAAAATAATAAACTTTTTAAATTATGAGTGCCAAATCATTATCAATGGGAAGTTATAATACACAGTTGAATTTAACTTAAATGGGTATTAGAGAAGGTGGTGAGCACATTAGTGAAGCAGAATATAGATAACACCAAGAGGGACCCAAAACATTATTTTCGGCTATGTAAGTAGCAGATGGAGTATTGAAAAGCAGATAGGTCCATTAAATGATGAGTTATGTGGAGATTTTACAGAGAATGAGAAAATATTAGCTCTATTAAATGATTTTTATTTCACAAAGTCTTCACATATGAATTACTGTGAATAAATTTGAGAATAGGTCAATTTGGTTCAGAAATCTGTAATGCAAATATGAATCAGTAAAACATGTGATTTCAGGAAAGCTCCAAGGAAGCTTGAGAATAGGTAGTCAAAACCTGCTTCGTGTTATAAAACAACTGACTGGAATTTTGAATGACAGTGCTCATTGTGGGATATTTCGCTGAGCTGTGCTCAGCATAAGAGGCGAGAGAAAGGAGGCAATTTTGCTAAATTCAATGATAATTGTGTCTTCCAGCTATTCTGTGGAAACTAATGCAGGACAGAAGAGCAAAGGATCAGAAGACATTAAAAATGCCAGTGGTGTGAAACCAGAATACAAAGAGAGCTTGACCTGGAGATCATTAAGGACTGATCAGGAATAATACATTGCACCAAGGAATAGCCTTAAAGTTAAATGTAAATTGAGCTCATAAGACCCACTTACTTTTATGGTTGAAATGCTTACTATGTTTTGTTAACCTCTGTGGTATATTGGGGTTGTGTAACGATGATATTTCTTTAATTTAATGAAGTGAATGAAAAGGAAGCTGCCCTTTGTGTATGTGTCTAAATTTAACACGCAGCTCAGGAACTTATTAAACCAAGTTTCAAAAGGTTAATGAGAAAATCCTACAAGGGCTGTAACCGAGAACTGGACAAAGGGAAATATAACTCTGTTATTGAAAAAAAAAGAGTTAAGATTAACATACAAATTATAAGACAAGTTGCTTAACATTTGGCATTGGGAAAATTCTGAAGTTTTCGATGTTCAATCAAAGAACATTTAGGAGTATTTCGAAAATGGTTTCATATTTCAGCATTAATTAAAATAATTGAATATTATTTTCTTGGAGTATTAGAAAATATTTAATAACATCTCAGGTGGTGCTGTTAAAGATGGCTATAACTCGGAGCAAATATAAATCAGTAACTAGCTTTTACATAACCATTGAATGTTACAGTATAACAGTATGAAATAATGTTACATTATATACAGTATGGAATATTGTAATACAGAGCATCTATTACAATGTGGACAATCCAGCAATTATTTTCTTTACGGTAAGAATGGGTTATCAGTTCTATTAGTTTTAAAATAGTTAAGGATAAGGACAGGGCAGGTCAGTGAATTAAAGTTCAGAATTGGGGCAAGGCCAACTTTGACAGGAACTCGCAAAAGTTGTGGTTGTTTGCGAATGAAGGGACTCCGGAAAGTGGGATGCTTTTAAAATTGTGATGCTGAAAGTTTGGGGCATTCATGTTCCTCTTAAAGTGAAGGGAAATACTGGTGGGTATGGTATGGTACTTTAATTGTCACATGTACTGAGGTACATTGAAATTCATGTTTGTATACAGTTCAGTATGAGTATCACCATACAGGAGTAAGGAAGCCGGGATGATGAGATAAATTGAGGCTCTGGTCAGGAAAAATAAGGAGGCATGGGTCAGGTGTAAGCAGTTGGGATCAAATGTATCCATGGAGGTATTTAGGGGACTAAGGTGCATACATAAGAAGGAAATCAGGAGGGGAAAAAAAGGGACAAGAGATAGCTGTCAGATAAGATTGAGGAGAATCCAAAGGTATAAAATAATAAGGGAAAGAGGGTAGCTAGAGTGAGAGAATAGGGCAACTCAGAAACCAAAGCAGTCACCCATATGAAAAGCCGCAGGAGATGAGCAAGGTCTTCAATCTTTCCTCTGTTTGTACTGTGGAGAAATGCATGCCGACTACAGAAGTTGGGACAGGAAATAGAGATGAGGACCGTGGTATTATGGTTGAGGAGTCGGTGGCTATCCTAAAGGGGCTGTCCCACTGCGGCGACCTATTTGGCGAGTTTAGAAGAGTTTGCCCTCGAATCATACTCGCAGCATGGTCGACACGAGGTCCTAGGAGGTCTTTGTAACTCTCCTTCATGCTCGAGAGTAGTCCCCGAGTACTCGAGACCTCAGCTAGGTCATGCCGTATATTTCAACATGCTGCAAAATGCCCGCGAGTAAAAAAAGGTCGCCTTGGAAAAAATTGATTTTTTTTATACACGTAGGTTTAGTTGAAGTAGGTCGTAGTAGGTCAGCATGTTATTCGTAGGTAATCAAGGGTAGTCAAAGGTAATCGAAGGTAGTCGAAGGTAATCGAAGATAGTCTGCAACATAGTCGAAGGGAGATAACAATTACAGCACGGAAACAGGCCATCTCGACCCTTCTAGTCCGTGCCGAACACATAATCTCCCCTAGTCCCATATACCTGCGTTCAGACCATAACCCTTCATTCCCTTCCCATCCATATAACTATCCAATTTATTTTTAAATGATAAAAACGAACCTGCCTCCACCACCTTCACTGGAAGCTCATTCCACACAGCTACCACTCTCTGAGTAAAGACGTTCCCCCTCATGTTACCCCTAAACTTCAGTCCCTTAATTCTCATGTCATGTCCCCTTGTTTGAATCTTCCCTACTCTCAGTGGGAAAAGCTTTTCCACGTCAACTCTGTCTATCCCTCTCATCATTTTAAAAACCTCTATCAAGTCCCCCCTTAACCTTCTGTGCTCCAAAGAATAAAGCCCTAACTTGTTCAACCTTTCTCTGTAACTTAGTTGCTGAAACCCAGGCAACATTCTAGTACATCTCCTCTGTACTCTCTCTATTTTGTTGACATCCTTCCTATAATTAGGCGACCCAAATTGTACACCATACTCCAGAATTGGCCTCACCAATGCCTTATACAATTTTAACATTACATCCCAACTTCTATACTCAATGCTCTGATTTATAAAGGCCAGCACACCAAAAGCTTTCTTTACCACCCTATCTACATGAGATTCCACTTTCAGGGAACTGTGCACAGTTATTCCCAGATCCCTCTGTTCACCTACATTCTTCAATTCCCTACCATTTGCCATGTACGTCCTATTTTGATTTGTCCTGCCAAGATGTAGCACCTCACACTTATCAGCATTAAACTCCATCTGCCATCTTTCAGCCCACTCTTCCAACTGGCATAAATCTCTCTGTAGACTTTGAAACTCTACTTCATTACTCGCAACCCCACCTATCTTAGTATCATTTGCATACTTACTAATCCAATTTACCACACCATCATCCAGATCATTGATGTACATGACAAACAACAGTGGACCCAACACAGATCCCTGTGGCACCCCACTCGTCACTGGCCTCCAACCTGACAAACAACCATCCACCATTACTCTCTGGCATCTCCCATTCAGCCACTGTTGAATCCATCTTGCTACTCCACCATTAATACCCAACCATTGAACATTCTTAACCAACCTTCAATGAGGAACCTTGTCAAAGGCCTTACTGAAGTCCATATACACAACATCCACTGCGTTACCCTCATCAATTTCCCGAGTAACATCTTCAAAAAATTCAAGAAGATTAGTTAAACAAGACCTTCCAGGCACAAATCCATGTTGACTGTTCCTAATCAGACCCTGTTTATCCAGATACTTATATATATTATCTCTAAGTATTCTTTCCATTAATTTGCCCACCACTGACGTCAAACTAACAGGTCTATAATTGCTAGGTTTACTCTTAGACCCCTTTTTAAACAATGGAACAACATGCGCAGTACGCCAATCCTCCGGCACTATTCCCGTTTCTAATGACATTTGAAATATTTCTGCCATAGCCCCTGCTATTTCTACACTAACTTCCCTCAATGTCCTAGGGAATATCCTGTCCGGACCTGGAGACTTATCCACTTTTATATTTCTCAAAAGTGTCAGTACTTCCTCTTCTTTGATCCTCATAGTTTCCATAGCTACTCTACTTGTTTCCCTTACCTCACATAATTCAATATCCTTCTCCTTGGTGAATACCGAAGAAAAGAAACTGTTCAATATCTCCCCCATCTCTTTTGGCTCTGCAGATAGTTGTCCACTCTGACTCCCTAATGGACCAATTTTATCCCTCGTTATCCTTTTGCTATTAATATAGCGGTAGAAACCCTTCGGATTTACTTTTACCTTACTTGCCAAAGCAACCTCATATCTTCTTTTAGCTTTTCTAATTTCTTTCTTAAGATTCTTTTATTTTTTTATTTTTTATTTTTTTTAAAGAGATAGAAGGAGATTGAAGGAGGTCGTCTTCACTCTCCACTATTCGGTGTCCAATTTTCCCGAAGCTAGTCTTCAACATAGTCGAAGGAGGTTGAAGGAGGTCTTCAACATGACACTTTTTCAAACTCCCCTAAACTCTTCTAAACTCGCCAATTAGGTCGCAGTTGGACAGCCCTTTAAGGGGTATGAAGGTGGATAAATCTCCTGGGCCTGATAAAACATATGATTGGAATTATTTTAGAACATACCAAGGAAGGACCGATAAACTGATTCGGAAAATTGTATAATATTTCTGGAGAATGGAGAGAAACATAAAAATTGTAAGCGCTTTTAAAGTTATGTAATAAGGAAAAGACAAATGAGAACTAAGTGGCCCTGCTACAGACAGGAACAGGATAATTTATTATAGAGAATAAGCAATTGACAGGCGACTTAAACAATTACTTTGAGTCTGGCTTCATGGAAGAAGGCACACAAAATCTTCTGGATTTATTGAAGGTTCAAGGAACTAGGAGATTGAGAGAACGAAGGAGCTGAATATTAATTTTAAAAATAGTAATAGTGAATTTGGTGAGCTTTAAAGCTGATAAATCTCAGGAAGCCAATGAATTACTCCTCAGAATGTTGCAGGATGTAACTCTAGGGATAGTGAAAGTGCAGGTTATTAACCTCCAAGTTTCTGTTGTTTCTGGAGTAACTCGGCAGGTCAGGCAGCATCTCTGGAGAATTCAGACAGGTGACAATTCAGGTTGTGACCTTTCTTCTCCATCTGCAGTTCTAGAAACATAGAAAATAGGTGCAGGAGGAGGCCATTCGTCCCTTCGAGCCAGCAACGCCATTCATTGTGATCATGGCTGATCGTCCCCTATCAATAACCCATGCCTGCCTTCTCCTCACATCCCTTGATTCCACTAGCCCCTAGAACTCTATCTAACTCTCTCTTAAATCCATTCAGTGATTTGGCCTCCACTGCCCTCTGTGGCAGGAAATTCCACAAATTCACAACTCTCTGGGTGAAAACGTTTTTTCTCACCTCAGTCTTAAATGGCCTCACCTTTATTCTAAGACTGTGGCCCCTGGTTCTGGACTCGCCCAAAATTGGGAACATTTTTCCTGCATCTAGCTTTTCCAGTCCTTTTATGATTTTATATCTTTGTTTCTACATTTCTCTATTGTTCCTGTGTTATCTGAATAAGGAGTGCGCTATTTCGGAGGAAGATTTAAAAGGATGTCTTCAATCAGACAATGGTAAACCTTCAGCATTATCTAGGCCTTATGGGTGTGGAAACTCAGTCATTATATTCAGTTAAAACAGAGATCAATAGATTTCTGGGCCTTAGGGGAAGCAAAGTAACTGGGGTGTAGGATAGGAAAGGCAGATGCAGGTTTTCACCAAAGATGGACACAAAATGCTGGAGTAACTCAGCAGGTCAAGCAGCTTATCTGGAGAAAAGGAATAGGTGACATTTTGTGTTGAGGCCCTTCTTCAGACTGAGGAAGATCTCATTCTGAAGAAGGGTTTCAACCCGAAAGGTCATGTATTCCTTTTCTCCGCCGATGCTGCCTGACCTGCTGAGTTACTCCAGCATTTTGTGTCTATCAATGGATCTGGGACTTGTGTTGGGAAATGGTAGTGATGTTCAAGATTAGCCATAATCATAATGAATGGTCGAGGAGGCTTGAAGAAGCAAATCAACTTCTCCTGCTCTTCTTAGTTTTGGAGATACAGCATGGAAACTGGCCCTTCGGCCCACCCAGCCCACGCGGACCAACCATCACCCATACTCTAATTCTATCCTACTCAATAGGGATAATTTACAGAAGCCAATTAACCTACAAACCTGCACATCTTAGGAATGTGGGAGGAAACCGGAGCACCTGGAGAAAACCCATGCAGTCACAGAGGAAACTTACTTTATTTTATTTTTTTAATATTTTATTTAGTAGAAGTGAGTACAATGCATTGGTACAAAAAACGATGTTAACATATTACATTCTCTGTACAACTTCCCTTTTTTTTAAAAGAGAGGTGAGAAAGGAGAGAAGAAAAAGAGGTTGTGAAAAGTGAAGAATAGATTAGTGAGCGTGGGTGAAAAACCAATAAAGAAAAAGTGAAAGAGAAGGAATAAGTGAAGAAGGAAAACAGGAGGGAGATTATTCCATTGCCACAGTGAGATAATTTTTTTAAAATATTCTAAATCATCTTTCACCCATACCTGAAACTGTTGGAAAACCAACAGAGGAAACTTATAAACTCCTGTAGTTAGGATCGAACCCTAGTCTCTGACATTATAAGGCAACAAATGTGCCACTGGACTGCATTCTCTCCAATGTTCTTGTGTTCTTGGTTCTATAAATGTTTTAATATCATCATTCTGATAAATTATTGACCAATGCAGCTCACTGGCGAGGTGGCATTGCCAGAATTAGTGATAATATTGAGTATTCTTTACTAAATATAAAAACAAAATTCAAGGAGAATATTTACAATTACTCTAAGGTATATTGCTCTTAAATCACTACTGCTTTCCTTTCAACTCTCCCAACCTGAACAACGCCATGCTGCAGTGAGCACAATTAGCTAATCCTTCCCAAAGTATGTGCTTTTGATCATGTGGATTGCTACAATTTCACACCCGTTGGACAAGTACAAAAGCTGCATTTCCTTCAGCATTGCTTCCTGATTCCACATATTTACATCATGCAGTTCTACCACTTTTGCTCTTGACTGAGCAATTCTGCAGTATTTAATTGAAGAGTTATCACTGCCTCAGGGTGGCAAGGTTACAGTGCTTGGCTTGCAGCGCCGGAGACCCGGGTTCAATCCTGACTACGTGTGCTGTCGGTACGGAGTTTGTACGTTCTCCCCGTGACCATGTGGGTTTTCTCCGAGCTCTTCGGTTTCCTCGCACACTCCAAAGACGTACAGATTTGTAGGTCAATTGGCTTGGTGTATGTGTAAATTGTCCCTAGTGTGTGTAGAGTAGTGTTAGTGTGTGGGGATCACTGGTTGGTGAGGACACGGTGGGCCGAAGTGCCTGTTTCCACGCTGTACCTCTAAACTAAACTAAATAAAGCAATGTTACTGTCCCCTCCTTGATACATCAGTGTCTCAATCCAAGATTCCAGCTCATCAATTTTTGAGCATAGCTTCCACAATCCTCATCGCCTACTCCTGATGATGGTACCATGGAATGCAATGATTTTCTACAGGTGCACGGCAGTAATGCATTTGCATGGTGCACAGATGCATTGCATCATCTGGCAAGGCAGAAATGTAATGCATCTGTATTCCACACAGGTGTCTTACATCTGTGTATCTGATGAAACACAAATGAACCACAAATGCATTACACCACCTGCCCTACCATTATTGTTTGGATGTATTTATTTAAACAGTAATTATCAAATAGGTGTTTAAACTTGGTCATTGTAATTTTGACTGGTTTCTATTCCAGTTTAAGATATGAGCTTCAGTTATTGCCTGAAGCAGGGAATAGGACAGATTTTCTGAGCCTTTGCTCAAGCTAGGAGAAATAACATGCTGTGAATGGATGATAGAAAATCATCAGTCAATTTGCAGTGCATTGATTGCAACGTATGATAATTGATGGCAAATAAGGCTTCTTAACAACAACAAGATCATTTGCTTGCTTTTAAGGACATCCTTTAACATTATACCCCTTTCCAACTTCCGCAGAGATGGTTTCTTGCCTATATTCCACCCTCACTTTCATCCAGTGACCCCAGCAGTCCTTCCAGATGATACAGAGTTCACATACACCTCCTCTAACCTCATCTACTGTATATGGTGTTCCCAATGTGGACTCATTTACACCCGCGAGATCAAGCCTAGAACCATCAGGTGACCATTTTGCCCAACACTTGTGCTCGGTCCACCAAGGTCTGTTGGATTTCTAGGTTGCTAACTATTTTAACTCCCATTCTCATACTGACCTTATGTCCTGGGTCTCCTCCATTGCCAGAGTAATGTCACACACAAACTGGAGGACCACGTATTACACTTGAGTGGCAAATAACCTTACGGTATTGATGTCAAATTCTCCAATGTTATGTAATTAACTTACAAACAACACCATCCCCCCTTCTTCCTCACTCCCCCCCCCTCCATCTTCCCTGTGCACCAGATGGATTTGCACCCATTCCTTCCCTTTCCCCCTGTCCTCTTCCACCTCTATTCCTTCCTCTGGCTTAACAATTTGTGACTTTTCTGTCCATACCTCCATCTCTAATGCTTTTTGTCTTTTCATTTCAGTCCTTTGTCCAACAATCCTCCAATCAAAAAATCCCCATCACGTACATCTACTTGTCACTTTTTCACACACCCAGATCCACCAGTTCAATTTAGTTCACTGTAGTCAGCATGGAAACAGTCCCTTCAGCCCACTGAGTCCATGCCAACCATTGATCACCTGCAAATGCTATGTTTGTGCACCCTTGCATCCTACACACACTGAGTACAATTTACAGAAGTCAATTAACCTACAAACCTGCACATCTTTGGAATGTGGGAGGAAATCGGAGAAAAGCCATGTGGTCACTGGAAGAATGTACAAACTCCGCACAGACAGGATCAAACCCGGGTCTCTGGCACCTTGAGGCAGCAGCTCTAGCGCTGCACCACTGTGCTGCCCCCAAAAATACCATAAACTATGGGTTCCTCCCTCCCATTAATGGGGAAATTGCAACACCCCTGCTCCCTCTTTAGAAATGGAGAGGAATCAGTAGACTGTTGCTGAATGGAGACTGTTGCCACAAAACTGGATGTTAGCCTACACAAACTGCGGCTTCAACAGGCATTCAATGAGTTGAATGCTTTTTTTTTGTGTTTCTGATGCATCTTTCGCTTGACAAGTGGGTCAAAATATGATATGTGCACAATCTGTGGTGTTCTGTACCATGGGAAATCTAGCAATCTTCACAAATCCTGCTCCACCTGCTGCTCTCTGTCAAGCAAAAATGAAATGTCTGGTCTCTTTGAATGAGCAGGCTCTGCCCTCCGCTATGCACCAGTAGTTACAGTAGCAGGCCAGGAATGCTGCAGCAGCAGCAGCAGCAGCATGAAAGGAGTTTGATGCACAACGGTTCAAAGCAACAATGATTTGGACTTTCACTGGCAATGTAATGTTCATACTGCACAGAGCTTGCAACTGTGGCTGGGGCAGGAGGCAGTGTTCAATGAAGATTGAATCATAGATGCTGCACACATCACCCTTGCTGAGATTCAGGTGATCAATGCTCTCTCCACATTTGTGGCATCTGCTGATTTTATTTTCTATTCCCTTCTACTCCAACTCAGTATCCTACCTACTCACTTTCAGAATGAGACTATTCCACAGGACACAGTCCACAGGACACATGTCTGGGAGCACCCAATTTATGGAAAACGCCTGAAGTATGAAAAAAGTGTCTGTAACCCTAGTAGATTTTTAGCAGGACTGAAAGCACCAAATATTTGCCATGCTGCAACATGAACAGCTGGCAGAAAATAATCAGCCGTCTACCTGGAAGTAGTTAATAGTGATGTTACACAGCGTAATTAGGTGATTCATCCTCCTTCTGCGTGAAGTTAGAAGGTTAAGAAAGGGCATTAGCTGCTCAGGAAAAGTAAGACTGAGAAGCCTTTACCTGTCTGAGGATTTGCTCTGTGACTTTGCTCAATCGATAACCAGCACTTTCTGGAGGAGTCTGTTTGCTGAACATAGCCATGAGTTTTTATCTCTGTTCACTTTCTATATTTTGGTTCACTTTCATATTTGACCTTGATGTGCTCTTAAGGTCATAAGGTCATATGATATGTGCAGAATTAGGCCATTCAGCCCATTAAATCTACACAGCCATTCAATGAGCTATTTCTTCTTCCAAACTCCATTCTCCTGCCTTTTCTCCATAACCCCTGACACCCGTACTAATCAAGAATCTATCCATCTCTGCATTAAAAATACCGATTGACTTGGCCTCTACAGCCTTCTGCGGCAAAGATGCTATAGCAGGAAGTGGCTTAAAGCAGTAGGGTGGCACAGTGGTGCAACTGGTAGAACTGCTGCCTCACAGCACCAGAGACCCAGGTTCAATCCTGACCTCAGGTGCTGTCTGTGTGGGTTTCCTCTGGGTGCTCTGGTTTCATCCCATGTCCCAAAGAGGTGTGGATTAGTAGGTGAATTGTCCATAGTCTGTGGAGAGTGAAAGAGAGTGTGGGATAACGTAGAACAGCTGTGAATAGATGATTGAAGGTCAGTGTGGACTTGGTGTATCTTAAACTAATCTTAAACTAAACTTAAACTAAACTAAGACTACTGGCAGTGTGCTTATGGATATCAGCATTCATAGGGGCTTGCAAGGTGTCAGAATATCCCAGTGATCTGTCCTACAACAGTTTACGAACATTGCTGAAACATCGTAAAGGGGATAACAGTCACTCAACAGTGCATAAATCTTCATCTCTCGGGGCCTGAAAATCCGTGAGTACTAAATAAAGAAACACAAAGAAAAAGGGAGGCATGTTGAATGTTGGCCCTTAATTGCAAGGGTATGGAATATAAAATTAGGGAAACAATGATGCAACTTTACAAAGCATTGGTAACAGTGCACCTGAAGTACTATGTACCATAGATGGACACAAAATGCTGGAGTAACTCAGCAGGACAGGCAGCATCTCTGGAGAGAAAGAATGGGTGACTTTTCGGGTCGAGTCCCTTCTTCAGAATGAGAAAGCAGACAACGATAAGGAAATATAGAATGGTACATTGTTAGCTGAGGAGAAGGTGACAAGAAGGCATACAATCAATAAAAATAATCAGAAGGACAGTGAAACTAGTCAGAGAACTAGGGTGGGGGAGGAATGGAGAGTTAGGGAAAGCAAGGGTTACTTGAAGTTAGAGAATTCAATATTCATACCGTTGCGTTGTAAGTTGCCCAAGCGAAATATGTAAATGTGTACCATGTTGAGCTCCATGTTAAGGAGTACATATAACATAGAACAGTACAGTACAGAAATAGGCCCTTCAGCCCACAATGTCTGTGTTGAACATGATGCCAAGACAAAAAATTACCTGGTTGCACATAATCCATTTCCCTCCATTCTCTACATATCCATGTGTTAATCCTGGCCAGATTGGAGGGGCTAGGATTCTAAAATTGAGTAAAAGCTTCAGGGCTGCTGGGAGATTTTGTCAAATTGAAAGTGCTCTCTGTGGAACTGGGACAAGCTGCAGAGTGGTGCCAATTTGTCTAGAGCCTAGATCCAAGCCTCAGGAAAACAATAAGAACATCTGCAGACCCTTCAATTAGGTGCAAAATGTATAGAATGGAGTGGATAAGTGGAAACCAGACGTACACCTTGTAAATAATTGTAAATAATTTTGCAGAGCTCTACTTTGCTGAATGTTGATTGGATGAGGTAGTGAGCCTTGTCTGGTTCTCTTGCGTATCAGGGCAAATGTTGTGATGTTCGTTTTCTCTGAGAAAAACTGTTTGAATACAATGTGTTAGCCACTGTATTATTGGGTTAGGGAAATGTCTGTCATGTATGGGGTTAATCGATATCCGTAATTGGATTGTAAACAGACCACCCCCATGTGGTTCGGCCCCTCGAGGTACGGTGACCTATAAAAGTCGGCTGCCACGAGGTCCTGTTTCGATCTTCTGGGAGACGGTTTGGGACTGTGTGAACTTCTGGAATGTCTCTGTTTGAACGAGCCTAGAGGGCTTGATCAAGCAGATACAAGGATTGAACCTGCGATGTGTTGATACAGTAGTTGGAATTGTAATTGCAATTGTGTTTTGTTGGAATAAATGCAAGTGCTTGACTCAGTGATTTTTGACTGAAACTAGAATGGGGGGGAAGCTTAAAATGAGCAATTTACACTATAACAACATTTAAAAGCCATTTGGACAAGTACATGGATAGGAAAGGTTTAGCAATATGGGGCAAACATGGGTAGGTGTGACTAATGTAGATGAGACATCTTGGTCGGCATATGCAAGTTTGGCCAACGGGCCTGTTTCTATGCCATATGACTGACTATTACTCTAAATGGACATTCAAAACAGGCAGTACTCCAGATCTACATCCATACAACACTGACATGTACATATGCAATTAGGAATGAATGCCTACCACTTGGGTATAATATTGTCTGGGAATCCAGCCAAGCAGCACAAATTCCAGGTGAAATCTACAGTGTAAAATGATGACTAAGATGTTACTCCTTCAAAACACCTCATCGCTCACTTGGTTTGGACAGCTGGCTCCCCTGTGGTTGCTGGGAAGTATACATTTACATAAACCTTAATGTTGTGGTTACGTTCACAGCTTCAGGTAGAGCTATTTTTGTTGGAGAATCATCTTGCAGCAAGTACCATTAATTCTGTGGCTATATTCCTTCTGAAGTGGAAATGGCAATGACAGGTGTACCTTGACATGCCCATGTACCAAGATAGAATTTTTTTTTTCAACTTAGATCACAGGGTATTGCTGGATCTCAATATAATCCCACAGTCCTCAATGAAAAAGAAGAGGCTTGTACTTATGCAACACCTTCCATGTGCTGGAGAATTAGGCTTCTTCTTGTGTAAGGCGTGCACAGCCTAAAGTTGTAGATCAAGGGTAGGCATCCAGGCCAGGACAGCATCAGTTACTGGGTGGATGGCTTTGATGCCTCGAGGGAAAAGCCTCAGTGGGCAGTCATTCACGATATGTGGGATGGTCTGGTCTGGATGTCCGCAGTCGCAAGCAGGGCTGTCTGTCATCCCCCACTTATGCAGGTGATGGGCTGTTATTGCATGGGGGGTGCGGATTCTGTCCAGGGTTAGCCATTGCTTGCGATGGAGGTCAAAACCCGGTGGTTTCATTGTGGGGTCTGTGATGACATCTCCGTTGTTGGTGCTGGCATCTTTTCAGGCTCTGCACCACTCAGTCTTGGAGTCAATGTCTTCCAGGGATTTAACGGAAGACCAGAAGGGTTTGCGAGATTTCAGGCGAATGTTGGGCAGATTGTTCAAGTCAGCATGGATGGGAAGGTCAGGGTTAGCCTTGATGGTGCACCAATCTTTCAACATCCTCTCCCTCTGCATATGCTTGGAGGGGCGATATAAGGGAGGACAGGGTGCCACTGCAAAGGTGTTGACTTAAACGTCCCTGTGATGACCAGCATTGCAGAGTTAAGGACAGTGTCAACTCATTTGGTGTGGCAGCTATTAGCCCAAGTTTTTGAGCAAAACTCGGCTGTAGAGTGGACTAGGGCTAAGCTTGTGGTACGGAGAGTGTGTGCATTGGATCCCCAGCTGTTACCTGCAATTTTCCTGATGATGTTGACCCTTGCTTTCCGTTTATCAGCCACCCTCTTCAGGTGTTCACGATAGATGAGGGTGCGATCCAGGGTGACTACGAGGTACATGGGGAATTCCTCATTCTTCAACAGTTTACCAGAAAAAGACACTTGGAGGTTTTCGCTGGCGAGCGATTGCTGAGGTGAAAGGCAGCGACTGTTGTCTTAGATCGGTTAGGGCGAAGTCGCCAGAAGGCAAACTCCTCCATCCCCTTCAAGTCTTGGGTTAGCACTCTGCTGATATCCTCAGGGGCAGCTCCCTGGTAGGCAAGGGCAAGGTCATCTGCATATGCAAACTTCCTGGACGAGGTAGTTGGCATGTCACTCACATAAATGTTGAAGAGTAGGGGAGCTAGGACAGAGTCCTGGGGGGAGACAGGGTCCTGACAGGGTCCTGACAGAGCTGGTCTGGTTCCCAACCAAGACCCTAAATCTACGCTTGCTGAAAATGGATGAGAGGGCGCGCATGGTGGTTTGGCACTTCAAGATTGGAGAAGTAGTAATGGGGAATAAAGAAATGGCGGATTAATCAAATTATTTTTTGCATCAGTCTTCACAACAGAAGACACCAGCAATGTGCCAGAAATTCAAGAGAGTCAGGCAGTGGATGTTTGTGGAGTTGCTATTACTAAGGAGAAGGTGCTTGGAAAGCTGAAAGGTCCAAAGGTGGATAAGTGACCAGAACCAGATGGACTGCACCCCAGGTTTTTGAAGGAGGTGGCTTTCGAGATTGAGGAGGCATAAAGGCCCTGTCCCATGGTACGAGTTCATTCCAAGAGTTCTCCCGAGTTTGCCCTGATTCGAACTAGGAGATTTATGGTAATGGCCACTCGTCGGTACTCAGGGCTCTCATGGACATTTTTCAACATGTTGAAAAATCTTCACGAGTCTTCCCGTGCTTACCTGTCATTAGCGGGTCTTCCCGAGTACCTGCCGTTAGCGTTATGAGCCGCCAAGAGATTTCCCCGATCTCCTATGTACCCGCTACATTCATTCTCCGTGCTTACCACGAGTTTGATTTTTTTTTAACTCGGGAGAGCTCTTGGAATGAACCCGTACCGTGGGACAGGGCTATTAGTAGTGATCTTTCAAGAATCAATCAAAACAGGAGTAGTTTAAGATGGAGTTAGATGTGGCCCTTGTGGCTAAAGGGATCAGGGGGTATGGAGAGAAGGCGGGTACAGGATACTGAGTTGGATGATCAGCCATTATCATCTTGAATGGCCGTGCAGGCTCAAAGGGCCGAATGGCCTACTCCTGCACCTATTTTCTATGTTTCTATGTTTCTAGTCCCAGAGGACTGGAAAATTGCAAATGTTACTCTGCTTTTCATGAAGGGAGCGAGGCAAAACAGAGCCTGAATTCAATGGTTGATAAGATTTTAGAGTTAATTATTAAGGGGGATTTTTCTGGTTGGCTGCCAGTGACCAGTGGTGTCCCACAGAGGTCAATGTTGGGTCCACTATACTTCACGTTGTATATTAATGATTTGGATGAGGGGATTAATGGCTTTGTGGCCAAGTTTGTAAATGATACAAAGATAGGTGGAGGGGCAGGTAGTGTAGAGGAAGCAGGGAGACATTACGGGGTGAAGGCAGGAGAATTTGGTTGAGAGGGAATGATAGATCAGCAAGGAATGTTGATGGGCCGAATGGCCTAATTCTTCTCTGACGACTTATGAACTTATGTCATTTTCTAAATGTCCCAAAGCCAGTGAAATACTTTTGAGGTAAAATCTCTATCGTAATGCAGGCAAAGCAGCACACAATAAACCGCATGTCAAACTTCAAGAATCAGCAATGTAATGATAAGCAGATAATCTGTTATAAAGGAAAAGCAACATAGAATCATAAAGCACGGAAACAGGACCTTTCAATCTGTCCTGCCCATACTGACCATCAAATACCCATCTTGGAGTATGTAGACTTGGCAATGTTCAAGGACTCGGCAACGGACTTGAAAGAATACGCCACAGTCGTTATAGACTTCGTAAAGAAATGTGTGGAGGACTGCATCCCTACAAAAACCTTCCGAGTGTTTCCCAATCAGAAACCTTGGATGAACTTTGAGATCCGCACTCCAGAAACACAGGGCATTCACGTCCGATGATACAGTGGCCTACATGAAGTCCAGATACGACCTTGGTAAGGCCATCAAAAAGGCCAAAAGGAACTTCAGCTCCAAACTGGAGGATGAGACAGATGTTCGGCAGCTGTGGCGGGGCCTGAACGCAATCACCTCCTACAAGGCGAAACCAGGAGGCAGCTCGAATGTCGGCGAAACATCACTCCCTGACGAGCTCAATGCGTTTTACGCACGCTTTGATAGGGAGAATACTGACGTGCCTTCCCGATCCCCCATTCGCTGTGATGGCATTTCAGTCTCAGTCACAGAGGCCGACGTCAGGAAATCCTTTAGAGGGGTGTACCCCCGAAAAGCACCTGGACCTGATGGTATACCCGGTAGTGTTCTAAAAACCTCCGCGGACCAACTGGCTGGAGTTTTTACGGACATTTTCAACCTCTCACTTCTGAGGTCTGAGGACATCACCTGCTTTAAAAGGGCATCAATTATACCAGTGCCCAAGAAGAGTAAGGTGACGTGCCTCAATGACTATCGACCAGTGGCACTAACGCCGGTGGTGATGAAGTGCTTTGAGAGGTTGATCATGTAGCAAATCAACTCCTACCTCGACAAATCTGGACCCACTGCAGTTCGCTTACCGCCACAACAGATCAACGGTGGATGCAATCTCGCTGGCCCTCCACTCCGCTCTGGACCACTTGGCCAACAAAAACTCATAATCAGAGTTTTGTCCGAGCCAGGTTTAATAGACCGAGTCAGGCTGTTATTCATCGATTACAGCTCGCATTTAACACAATTGTCCCCTCCAAGCTGGTTACCAAACTCACAGAACTGGGTCTCTGCGCATCCCTCTGCAATTGGATCCTCACTTCCTCATTCACAGACCACAGTCTGTTCGTATTGGTGGAAATGTGTCAGCCTCGATAACAATCAGCATGGGAGCACCTCAAGGCTGCGTGCTCAGCCCCATGCTGTACTCACTCTATACTCATGACTGCGTAGCCAGTCACAGTGCGAACTCCATCATCAAGTTCGCTGACGACACCACTGTTTGTGGGGCGTATCACTGATGGGGATGAGTCAGAGTATAGAAGAGAGATTGAGCAACTGTCCATATGGTGCCAGCACAATAACCTGGCCCTCAACCCCAGCAAAACCAAGGAACTGATTGTGGACTTTGGAAGGAGTAGGAGGGGGACCCACAGCCCCATTTATATCAACAGGTCGATGGTTGAAAGGGTCAAGAGCATCAAATTCCTGGGCGTGCACATCACTGAAGATCTTTCCTGGTCCGAGAGCACTAATGCAATTATCAAGAAAGCTCATCAGTGCCTCTACTTCCTGAGAAGATTACGGAGAGTCGGTTTGTCAAGGAAGACTCTCTCTAACTTCTACACATGCACAGTAGAGACCATGCTGACCGGTTGCATCGTGGCTTGGTTTGGCAACTTGAGCGTCCTGGAGAGGAAAAGACTACAAAAAGCAGTAAACACTGCCCAGTCCATCATCGGCTCTGACCTTCCTTCCATCGAGGGGATTTATCGCAGTCGCTGTCTCAAAAAGGCTGGCAGTATCATCAAAGACCCACACCATCCTGGCCACACACTCATCTCCCTGCTACCTTCAGGTAGAAGGTACAGGAGCCTGAAGACTGCAACAACCAGGTTCAGGAATAGTTACTTCCCCACAGCCATCAGGCTATTAAACCTGGCTCGGACAAAACTCTGATTATTAATAACCCATCTTCTGTTATTTGCACTTTATCAGTTTATTTATTCATGTGTGTATATATTTATATCATGGTATATGGACACACTTATCTGTTTTGTAGCAAATGTCTACTATTTTCTGTGTGCTGAAGCAAAGCAAGAATTTCATTGTCCTATACAGGGACACATGACAATAAACTCACTTGAACTTGAACTTGGTTAAGATTTAATAGGAACCATATGGGCAGCCTTGTGACACAGAAGGTGGTGGGTATATGGATCTAGCTGCCAGAGTAAGGAGTTGTCGATGGTAATATAACAACATTTAAAATATTTTTGGACAGGTATATGTTTTGGAGGAAAATTAGCCAAATGCGGCAGGTGAGATTTGTGTAGATTGGACTCAAATAGCGAAAGGTAGTAGACAGAATGGGAGGCAGGAAGCAGAAATGGGAAGCACTCGGACACAAGAGGAGAAAGGAAAAAAAGGAAATAAACAGAGAATAAGAGACGGGGGTTTTCTTAAATGTGCATATTTTAATGCTAGGAGCATTGTAAGAAAGGTGGATGAGCTTAGAGTCTGGATAGACACCTGGAAGTATGATGTTGTGGCGATCAGTGAAACGTGGTTGCAGGAGGGCTGTGATTGGAAACTAAATATTCCAGGATTTCGTTGCTTCAGGTGTGATAGAATTGGAGGGGCAAGAGGTGGAGGTGTTGCATTGCTAGTCAGGGAAGATATTACAGCAGTGCTTTGGCAGGATAGATTGGAGGGCTCATCTAGGGAGGCTATTTGGGTGGAATTGAGAAGTGGGAAAGGTGTAGCAACACTTATAGGGGTGTATTATAGACCGCCAAACGGGGAACGAGAATTGAAAGAGCAAATATGTAAGGAGATAGCAGAGATTAGTAGTAAGCACAAGGTAGTGATTGTGGGAGATTTCAACTTTCCACACATAGACTGGGAAACACATTCTGTAAATGGGCTGGATGGGTTGGAGTTTGTAAAATGTGTGCAGGATAGTTTTTGGCAGCAATACATAGAGGTACCTACTAGAGGAGGGGCAGTGCTGGACCTCCTGTTAGGAAATGAGACTGGACAGGTGGCGGAGGTATGCGTTGGGGAGCACTTCGGGTCCAGTGATCACAATACCATTAGTTTCAATATAACTATGGAGAGGGTCAGAACTGGACCTAGGGTTGAGATTTTTTTTTTGTTTTTGTTTTTTTTTTTGTTTATTTTATTAGAAGTTAATACAGCACAAAACAGTACAGTGGCACCTAATTTTAGGTGCCAACTATGTAATACCGTAATCCATTCTATGTACAACCTCTAGTTTTATGTTATAAGAAGGAAGTAAGCAGGACAAGAAAAAGAAAACAATAGAAAGGGGAAAAAGTGGAAAAATAGATGGTAGAGAGTAGAAAAACGTGAAGTGTGTATATAAAAAATAAAAAAGGAAGAGAGAAAGTGGAAAGTAGAAATAGAAGAGAAGGCCCCTTAAAAGAGAATTTTTCAAATCTGTATTCGGAGATGTAGCTCTATCCGCGTCATGAACTGAAATCAGCAATCCTTACGGTACCGCTGCATCACATGATTCCAAAAAGTCGATGAAAGGAGACCAACTCCTTAAGAATTGGTCATATTTATCTATTAGTCGGAGTCTCATTTCTTCAAGGCGTGCTATGTCCATCATATTCCTAACCCACATTTTAACAGTTGGTGTGGTTGTATTTTTCCAAAATTTAAGTATCAATTTCTTTCCAATTATTAACCCATAATTAAAAAAAACATTTTGATCTTTATTTAAATTGGTATCTTCTCCTATTATTCCAAATATAATCCATTCCGTTTTGGGTTCTATTCTTGAGTTGAAAATCTTTGTAAATATATCAAATATATCACTCCAAAATTTATTCAACTTTGTACATCCAACAAATGAGTGTGTTATATTAGCGTTTTGAAACAAACATTTACCGCATCTGGGAGAGACGTTTGGATAAAATTTATTCAACCTCGTTTTTGAATAATATAGTCTATGTAATAATTTGAATTGAATTAAATTATGTCTTGCATTAATAGAACAGTTATGTGTATTCATCAAATACTTTTCCCATCTATCCTTCGAGATCTTTATCATTAGCTCTTGTTCCCAATCTTCCCTTAATGCTTCTGTTGAGGGTGATTCTCTATTTAATATATTATTATAAAAGTATGATATTAATTTTTGTGAATCAGCCTTAATATTCATTGCTTCTTCTAAAGGATCTAAAAATATAGTTTGAAATCTATGTGTATATTTCTTCATAAAGTCACATACCTGTATATATTTAAAATATTGATTATCCTTCAATTTAAATTTTAATTTTAATTGTTGAAATTATAACAGTTTGCCCACTTCATACATGTCCCCTACTTTCCTAATCCCCAGTCTATCCCATTGTTGATATGTGTTGTCGATGAGAGAAGGTTTGAATGCGGGGTTGTTCAATAGTGGGGTTAGTACTGATAAATTATTTAATTTCAAGGATACTTTTATTTGTTTCCAAATTCTTATTATATTGTGAATAATTGGGTTATTCTTATATATTATACTATTCAATTTTATCGGTGAGAGCAGGATCATTCCTATATCGTGCGGATAGCACTCCTCTTTCTCCATTCTTATCCACTCCAACTGCTGAGTGGAACTATCCAGCCAGTATATTATGTTCTTAATATGCACTGCCCAGTAGTAATATATAAAATTAGGTAATGATAAACCCCCAACTTCTTTAGATTTGCACAAATGCTTTCGTTGAATTCTATGTGTTCTGTAGTCCCATATAAAATTAGTGATAGTGGAATCTAATTTTTTGAAAAAATATTTTGGAATATATATTGGGATCGCTTGAAACAAATATATTAATTGTGGTAAGAAAGTCATTTTTATAGCGTTAATTCTACCTATCAATGAGAGTGGAAGCGTTTTCCAAAATTTAATCGTATCATTCAGTTTATTTAATAGTGGTATAAAATTGGCACTAAATAATGATTTGTGTCCTCGTAATTTGAATACCCAGGTACTTGAATTTTTCTGTTGCAATTTTGAAGGGGAATTTTAGTAAGTGTCTCGAATCCTGTGGTTTTAAAGACATAATTTCGCTTTTATTCCAATTTATTCTATATCCTGAAAAAGAGCCGAATTCCTCAATTAGTGTTAATAAGGTGGGTATACTCGTTTGTGTATTAGTAATATATAAAAGGATATCATCAGCGTATAATGAAATTTTATTCTTTGAGTCCTTGCTGTTATATCCGTGAATATTCGGGTGATTTCTAATCCTTTCGGCCAGCGGTTCTATCATAAGGGCAAATAGCAATGGTGATAAGGCACACCCTTGCCTATTACCCCTTGATAAGTAAAATTTTGGAGATAGCGTATTGTTAGTTAATATTCTTGCCGTAGGTCTATCATAAAGTAGTTTAATCCATCTAATAAAATTCTCTCCCATATTAAATTTTTGGAGTACCTTGTATAAATACTGCCATTCTACTTGATCAAATGCCTTCTCTGCATCCAACGTGACCACTGAGATATCTTCATTGTCCTCCTGATGAGAGTACATTATATTAAAAAGCCTTCTCAAATTATTAAATGATTGTCTTTTGGGTATAAATCCCGTTTGATCCGTATTTATTAAATTGTTAATATAATTATTTAGCCTTCTAGCTAGAATCTTTGCTAAAATTTTCTGATCCGTATTTAGAAGTGATATAGCTCTATAAGAACCAGGCTCATCTAAATCTTTATCTTTTTTTGGTATAAGCGTTATTGTTGCTTCTGCTAGGGTTTCTGGTAGTTTATTTTCAGTATAAGCCTGCGTGTATAAATTCAATAATCTTGGTACAATTGACTCCTGAAATCTTTTATAAAATTCATTACTAAAGCCATCTGGTCCTGGGGTCTTCCCATTTTTCAATGAGTTTATTATTTGTTTTATTTCTTCACTAGTAATCCGTGCTCCTAATTGCTCTTGTTCTAAACTATCCAATTTTGGGAGCTTGCAATTATCTAAAAAATTTGTAATTTTACTTACATCTGTCTTTATTTTGGATGTGTATAAATTATGATAAAATTGGGCAAACCTCTTATTAATATCCTTAGGCAATGTTAGAAACTCACCATTGTCCGATTTAATTTTTGTTTGTTGAGATTTTTGATTGGAGAAAGGCTAACTTTGATGCGATGCGAGATGATTTAAAAGGAGTGAACTGGGACATTTTGTTTTATGGGAAAGATGTAGAAGAGAAATGGAGGACATTTAAAGGGGAAATTTTAAGAGTACAGAATCTTTATGTTCCTGTTCGGTTGAAAGGAAACAGTAAAAATTGGAAAGAGCCCTGGTTTTCAAGGGAAATTGGACATATTGTTCGGAAAAAGAGGGAGATCTACAATAATTATATGCAGCATGAAGTAAATGAGGTGCTTGAGGAGTATAAGGAATGTAAAAAGAATCTTAAGAAAGAAATTAGAAAAGCTAAAAGAAGATATGAGGTTGCTTTGGCAAGTAAGGTGAAAGTCAATCCAAAGGGTTTCTACAGCTATATTAATAGCAAAAGGATAAGGAGGGATACAATTGGTCCATTGGAGAGACAGAGTGGACAGCTATCTGCAGAGCCAAAAGAGATGGGGGAGATATTGAACAATTTTTTTTCTTCGGTATTCACCAAGGAGAAGGATATTGAATTATATGAGGTAAGGGAAACTAGTAGAGTAGCTATGGATACTATGAGGTTCAAAGTAAAAGAAGTACTGACACTTTTGGAAAATATAAAAGTGGATAAGTCTCCAGGTCCTGACAGGATATTCCCTAGGACATTGAGGGAAGTTAGTGTAGAAATAGCCGGGGCTATGACAGAAATATTTCAAATGTCATTAGAAACGGGAATAGTCCCCGAGGATTGGCGTACTGCGCATGTTGTTCCATTGTTTAAAAAGGGTTCTAAGAGTAAACCTAGCAATTATAGACTGTTAGTTTGACTTCAGTGGTGGGCAAATTAATGGAAAAGATACTTAGAGACAATATATATAAGCACCTAGATAAACAGGGTCTGATAAGGAACAGTCAACATGGATTTGTGCCTGGAAGGTCATGTTTGACTAATCTTCTTGAATTTTTTGACGAGGTTACTAGGGAAATTGACGAGGGTAAAGCAGTGGATGTTGTCTATATGGACTTTAGTAAGGCCTTTGACAAGGTTCCTCATGGAAGGTTGGTTAAGAAGGTTCAACTGTTGGGTATAAATGCAGGAATAGCAAGATGGATTCAACAGTGGCTGAATGGGAGAAGCCAGAGGGTAATGGTGGATGGCTGTTTATCGGTTTGGAGGCAGGTGACTAGTGGGGTGCCTCAGGGATCTGTGTTGGGTCCTTTGTTGTTTGTCATGTACATCAATGATCTGGATGAAGGTGTGGTAAATTGGATTAGTAAGTATGCAGATGATACCAAGATAGGGGGTGTTGTGGATAATGAAGAGGATTTCCAAAGTCTACAGAGTGATTTAGGCCATTTGGAAAAATGGGCTGAAAGATGGCAGATGGAGTTTAATGCTGATAAATGTGAGGTGCTACACCTTGGCAGGACAAATCAAAATAGGGCGTACATGGTAAATGGTAGGGAATTGAAGAATACAAATGAACAGAGGGATCTGGGTATAACCGTGCATAGTTCCTTGAAGGTGGAATCTCATATAGATAGGGTGGTAAAGAAAGCTTTTGGTATGATAGACTTTATAAATCAGAGCATTGAGTATAGAAGCTGGGATGTGATATTAAAATTGTACAAGGCATTGGTGAGACCAAATCTGGAGTATGGTGTACAATTTTGGTCGCCAAATTATAGGAAGGATGTCAACAAAATAGAGAGAGAGTACAGAGGAGATTTACTAGAATGTTGCCTGGGTTTCAACAACTAAGTTACAGAGATAGGTTGAATAAGTTAGGTCTTTATTCTCTGGAGCGCAGAAGGTTAAGGGGGGACCTGATAGAGGTCTTTAAAATGATGAGAGGGATAGACAGAGTTGATGTGGACAAGCTTTTCCCTTTGAGAATAGGGAAGATTCAAACAAGAGGACATGACTTCAGAATTAAGGGACAGAAGTTTAGGGGTAATATGAGGGGGAACTTCTTTACGCAGAGAGTGGTGGCGGTGTGGAATGAGCTCCCAGTGGAAGTGGTGGAGGCAGGTTCATTGGTATCATTTTAAAATAAATTGGATAGGCATATGGATGAGAAGGGAATGGAGGGTTATGGTACGAGTGCAGGCAGGTGGGAATAAGGGGAACAAAATTTGTTCGGCATGGACTTGTAGGGCCGAGATGGCCTGTTTCCGTGCTGTAATTGTTATATGGTTATATGGTTATATCTTGATCAGCATAGACAAGTTGGTCTGTAGGGTCTGTTTCCATGCTGTATGACACAATGACTCTATTTATGAATCTATACTAATCCTGTTAACCACCACTTGTTCCATAGGTTTCTATGCCTCATGCAGGCACTGTTCTTTTTCAAAATAATGCAATGGATATAGGTGCTACAGGCAATGTATGATCCAGCAGTTGCAGGTGACCTATAAGTGTTTAGTTGAGTTTAATTTAATTTAGTTTAGTTTAATTTAGTTGAGTTTATTGTCATGTCTACGGAGGTTGAGTGAAAAATTAGGGTACAACAGGAGGGGGAGTTGCTTTATTGGATTTGAGTATAGGAGCAGGGAGGTGCTACTGCAGTTGTACAGGGTCTTGGTGAGATCACACCTGGAGTATTGCGTACAGTTTTGGTCTCCAAATCTGAGGAAGGACATTATTGCCATAGAGGGAGTGCAGAGACGGTTCACCAGACTGATTCCTGGGATGTCAGGACTGTCTTATGAAGAAAGACTGGATAGACTTGGTTTATACTCTCTAGAATTTAGGAGATTGAGAGGGGATCTTATAGAAACTTACAAAATTCTTAAGGGGTTGGACAGGCTAGATGCAGGAAGATTGTTCCCGATGTTAGGGAAGTCCAGGACAGGGGGTCACAGCTTAAGGATAAGGGGGAAATCCTTTAAAACCGAGATGAGAAGAACCTTTTTCACACAGAGATTGGTGAATCTCTGGAACTCCCTGCCACAGAGGGTAGTTGAGGCCAGTTCATTGGCTATATTTAAGAGGGGGTTAGATGTGGCCCTTGTGGCCAAGGGGATCAGAGGGTATGGAGGGAAGGCAGGTACAGGATACTGAATTGGATGATCAGCTATGATCATTTTGAATGGTGGTGCAGGCTCGAAGGGCCGAATGGCCTACTCCTGCACCTAATTTCTATGTTGCTATGTTTCTATTGATTAAGGAGAACAACACAGCAGCAGATAGACACAAATTGCTGGAGTAACTCAGCGGGCAAGCAGCATCTCTGGAAAGAAGGAATGGGTGACGTTTCGGGTCGAGACCCTTCTTAAGAAATGTCACCCATTCCTTCTATCCAGAGATGCTGCCTGTCCCGCTGAGTTATTCCAGCATTTTGTGTCTATCTTCGGTTTAAACCAGCATCTGCAGTTTCTTCCTACACACAGCAGTAGTCATTGCTGAAGAATTGTTCAGTGAGGCTATATGGATGAAGCTGAGAAATAAAAAGGTGATGATTATCTTGTTGAGATTGTACTATAGGTCCCCAAATAGTCAATAGAAATTAGAACAACAAATAAACCAGAATATTGCAGACAGCGGCAAGTCTAAAAGCATTAAAGAGATTTTATAGTTATATTAAGGGAAATAAAGGATAAATAGAGAGAGAATAGGGCCTCTGAGAAATCAAATTTGTCATGTACTGTATGTGGAGTAGCAGGAGATGAGCAAGCTCCTCGATTAATGGTTCCCCTCTGGTTTTACTGCAGAGAAAAACATGAATTTCATGTAGTGCAAGAGCTGTGGGGTGATTGTGGAGAGGTGTATAAAATCATGAGGGGAATAGATAGGGTGAATGCAGTCTTTTTTTCCCCTAGGGTAGGCCAATCAAGAACTAAGGGCATAGGTTTAAGGTTAGAGGGGAAAGATTTAATAGGAACTTGAGGGGAAACTCTTTCACACAGATGGTGCCTCGTACATGGCATGAGTTGCCAGAGGAAGTAGTTGAGGCAGATACAATACTAACATTTAATAAACATTTAGGAGGCACGTGGATTGGAAAGATCAAGTGGGATATTGGCCAAACACGAGCAAATGGGACGAGCGAATTGACATGGATCATTTGGGCCAAAGGCCTTTTTTAATTGTGAATAACTCTATGACTCAATCTATATTTTTATATGTACCTGAAAAAATATGGCGCCACGCTGGTGAAATTTTGCCAATAGCGCAACAGCAAATGATCAAATATAACAGTTCTGAACTAATTTAGATAAAGGAAACAGCACAGATCAGTAATGTTACTGACAAGCTGCTAGTACATTTAAATGGATTCATGATATTGCGATCTCCCCATTGTAATGGACTTACCAATTGGAAAGGTGTCACCGATGGTATGGACTCCCACCTGCTTTAAAAGGACATCAATATAACCGGTTGCTAAGAAGAGTAGGGTGACATGCCTCAATGACATGCCTACCACCACAGTAGATTAACAGGGGATATGAGCTTGCTGGCACTGTATTCTGCGTTGGAGACAAAAGTTAGTCAGTTGTTCATTGACTAGAGCTTGGTGTTTAACACAATCATCCCGTCCAAATTTGTACCAAGCTCAAGTAACTGGGTCTCTATACATCCCTTTGCAACTTGATCCTTGACTTCCTCGTCAACAAAACATGAATTACTACAACACATCTTCCTCGATAACCATCAGTATATTGACTCCTCAAGGCTGTGTGCTCAGTCCCTTGAACTACTCACTCTATACAACATGACTGTGTAAATTTGCAATATTGGACATATTATAAGTAATGATGAGGCAGAGTACAGGAGGGAGATGGTTTGTCTGATTGAATGGTGCCTGAATGACAAACTTGCTCTCAACGACATTAGCACCAAGGAGCAGATTGTTGACTTTAGAACAGGAAAGCCAAAGATTCACAAACCTGTCTTCATCGACGGGATGGTGGTGGAGTATCAAACACTTCATGTTCCTAGGTGTGCATATCTTTAAAGATCTGTCCTGGACCCACCATATTGATGCAATCATCAATGCCACCACATCCTCAGAAGAATGGGGAAATTCAGTGTGTCAATGAATATTCTCTTGAACTTCGACAGGTAAACAGTGGGGAGTATATTGACTGGTTACATCACGGCCTGGTTCAGAAACTCATATGCCCAGGTGCGAAATAGATTACAAAAAGTGGTGAGCGCAGCCATCGTGAATACTGACCTCCGTATCTGTCAGACGCACTACCTCAAAAAGGCAGCCAGCATCACCACCGTGGCCACCTCCCATTTCAAATTTTAATCCTTGATAAAATATTGATAGAAAACTGGCTGCCTCCATATAAATCTGATCTTTCCCCTTCTGCTTTGTTGATGATATACCTATGACTGGAACCCATATAATATGGGCTTATCGTAACTATTTGATTTGGTGCAACAATGATTCACATTCTGGCTGCTCTCCAAACTCAGGAACACGAGGATCTGTTTTCCATTTAGTGCATTTGATCACAGAAGTGAAACTGGGTGAATATGCAGCTCTTCTCTTCCTGCAAGATAACAGATTGAGAACTATGTGGGCAGAAGTATCAAATGGTTAAGAAGGACAATGGTACACTGCTCTATATGACAAGGGAGCAGAAATTTAGAAATCTAATCTTTACAATTGTACAGGATATGGATGAGGCCACACCTCGAGAACAGTGCATTATTTTTGTCCCAATTTGGTTGAAACTCGCATCGGAGGTGGTCCAAAAAAGATTCACCAGGTTAGTTTGTGAGTTGAGATGTTTGATTTATCATGAGTAGTTAAGGAAATTTGATCTTGTTTCTTTGGAGTTGCTCTGTAAAATTATAAAATCTGTAAAGGTGCAAAACAGGCCAGCTGATTATCAGTTGCCACAAGTGAAAGATTCTTGGATGAGTGAAAAGAGCGAAGGTTAAGTGGCATGATTTAAAGGTGAGATACTTTGTAAATGTGCATGAGGCCTAAGTAATCTTCCCCTGCTCCTATTTTCTTATGCTCTAATGTTATTCTTTGTGTATTGAGACAAGGCAAACAATGGCTTTTCATCACCATGTCCTATCAACCTTCTCTGGGTCACCATCAAACAGAAATTCCAACTAGATTCAGTGACTACTAGTGCAGATCTGATGCTGGGTATTCTGAGGCTAGTAACTGATAAAATCATAGTTATACAGCACGGAAACAGGCCCTTCAGCCTAATTTGCCCATGTGACAAGGTGCCCCACATACACTAGTCCCATCTACCTGTGTTTGACCCATATCCCTCAAAATCCATGTACGTTTCCAAATATATTTTAAATGTTGTTTTAGTACCTGCCTCAACTACCTTCTCTGGCAGCTCATTCGATTTACCCACCACCCTCTGTGTGAAGATGTTGCACCTTGGGCTCTTGTTACATTTTTTACCTCTCACCTTAAACCTATGTCCTCTGATTCTTGATTCCCTTATTCTTTTTTTTAAATATATTTTTATTAGAAGCATATACATAACATAACCAAAACACGATTTGTTTATCAGTCACGTATCAACACAGCTTCTGTTTATTTTTTATAGATTTTTTTTGAAAGATAGAGCTATAGAAAGTAGGGAGGGAGAAAAAATAAAAAAATAAAACAAATTACCAATTATACAATTTTGTAGATAGGTCCATAGATTATAAAGTGTAATTATTCATCCAATCCTGGATTCAAGTTTCAGTCAAATTTCCGTGCTGAAGCAATATACCCTTTCAGAAAATCAATAAGTGGATACCATATTCTAGCAAATAGTTCTGATTTGTCAATTAAGACAAGTCTAATTTTTTTCCAAATGCAAGGTCTCAGACATTTCCGTAATCCACATTTTAATTATGGCGGTTGTTGGGATTTTCCAGAATTTTAATAATAATTTTTCCCCAATTATTATACTATAATCAAGGAAATGTCTTTGGTTTATTGTAAGTTTTAAGCTTTGTTCTGATATCCCTAACATTATTAGTTTTGGATCAGGATCCAATTGGATATTAATAACTTCAGAAATAATTTAAAAAATATCTGTCCATAAATTTTTAATTTTTGTACAGTTTACAAAAGTACGAGTTAAATTAGCTTCTAAATATTGACATTTGTCACAGATAGGAGAGATATTTGGATTAATTCTGTTTAGTGTTGTTTTAGGATAGTGCAGTCTATGTACTACTTTAAATTATATTAAAGGGTGTCTGGCATTTAACGAGCATTGATGTATATGTTGTAAACTTTAATCCCGTGTACCTTTCATTATGGGTTGAGCTAATTCATTTTCCCATGCTTGTCTATATGTCCGTCAACGGGACCTCACTATCTAAAAGATTATTATAAATGTGAGATATTAATTTATCTGTGTTAGGACGTTTATTCAAAAAATTGTCATGGATCTCTGGCTCCGTAGTTCTATATTCTTGTGTATGTGATGTAACATAATCTCTATGTTGCAAATATCTAAAAAAATTATTTGAGTGTAGTCCATAATTCTGTTGTAACTCCTGAAATGAAAGAAAAATACCTTTTCTATAATGGTGTCCCACCTTTTCAATTCCATAATTTTTCCATTGTACAAAACCTTTATCCACCACTGAAGGTTTAAATGAAAGATTATTTACAATGGAGAGAAGGAGTGATAAATTATCCAATTTTAAAGCCATTTTTAATTGTTTCCAAGTTCATATACCACTATATATTATCGGATTTTCACTAGGTTTTTTATTCAATTTTGTGGGGATAAAACAAGATCGAGCCAATTTCAAAAGATAAACAATCTTCCTTTTCCATCTTTAACCAATCTGGTTGTTGATCCATAACTTCCAACCAGAAGTTCATATTTTAATATTAACTGCTCAAAAATAAAATAAAACATTTGGTTAAACTAATCCTGCCTACATCTTGGATTTACATAAATGTTTTTTACTTATTCTATGGTTCTTATAATCCCAAATAAAACTTGTAACAATAGAATCAAGTTTAAAAAAAACATTGGGGAGATATATCGGAATTTAATGAAATAAGTACAGTAATTGTGGAAGGAAAATCATATTTATGGCATTAATTTTACCGAGCATTGAGATGGGAAGTGTTTTCCAATACTGAATATTTTTATGCAGTTCATTAAGTAAAGGAGGAAAATTTAATTTAAATAAAGAAGTATATTTCTTAGTCTTTAGTATTACTGTATCTTTAGTATTATACCCATAAATTTCTGGATGGGCTCTAACACTTTCTGCAAGTGGTTCGATAGCTCGGGCGAATAATAACAGAGATAATGGGCATCCTTGTCTAAAACCTTTGGACAAATTCAATTTGGGTGATAACATTTGATTTGTCAATATTCTAGTTGTTGGGTTACTATATCAGAGTTTAACCCATGTACAAAACTTCTCACCCAGTTGAAATTTCTCCATCACCGAAAATAGGTAGGGCCATTCCACCTGATCAAACGCTTTTTCAGCATCTAACGAGATGACTGCTAAATCTACATTAGCTATTCTATTTGAATATACAATATTAAATAATCGTTACAGATTATAAAATGAATAATGTTTTGGGATAAAACCTGTTTGATTGGGAGGTATTAATTTATGAATCACTAAACTTAATCTATGGGCTAAAATTTTAGTTAATATCTTCTGATCAGTGTTTAAAAGAGCAATTGCTCTATATGAACCTGGATCCTCAAGGTCCTTATCCATATTTGGTATGTGTTATTGTTGATTTGTTTAAAGTTTCTGGCAGTTTCTGTTGAGTGAAAGCATAATTATATAATGTCTGAAGACGTGGAGAAATCAGATCATTAAATTTCTTATAAAATTCAGAGTTTAAACCATCAGGGCCTGCGGCCTTTCCATTTTTCAAAGATCTAATGGACTCTTCATTATCTTTTACTGATATCCCAGCCCCTAATAGTTCCCTCTTTCAGATTTAAGCCTGTAAGATTACATTTCTGTAAAAAGGTTTCCATTCTCGCAGGACACTCTTTGATTCACTTGTTCTAGAGAGAGAGAGAGAGCCCCTCAGAAACAAAATTGGTCATCTCTGTGTGGAGAGCAGGAGATGGGCAAGGTCCACAATGAGTATTTCTTTGTTTAAGAAGGAACTGCAGATGCTGGAAAATCGAAGGTACACAAAAATGCTGGAGAAACTCAGCGGGTGCTGCAGCATCTATGGAGCGAAGGAAATAGGCAATATTTCGGGCCAAAACCTTTCTTCAGCCATGTATTTCTTTACTGTTTTTACATTGGATAAAACCATGAAGACTGGAAACTTGGAACAGCAAATGAAGATGGCTTGAATACAGACCACGTTATGGTTGAGGAGGTGCTAAGGTAAATGCGGTTTAATAAATCTCCTGGGGAAGATCAGATATATCTAAGGGCACTATGGGAAGCTAGAGAAGAGATTGCAGGAGCCTGGCTGATGTATATGAATCATCATTAGACACAGGTGAGATGCCAGAAGACGGAAGGGTGGCTAATGTCATGCCTCTATTTAGGAAAGGCTGCTGGGAAACACTTGGGAGCATAACATCCGTAGTATTTGGGGAGTCCCCTGAGGGATAAGATATATATCCATTTAGATAGACAGGTGCTGATTAGGGTTTTAAACATGAGAGATCATTTCTTACAAATCTGATTAAGCTTTTTGAATAGGTAACCAAAAAGGTTGATGAGGGGAAAGTTGTAGACATTGTCTACATGGACTTCAGCAAGACAATTGACGAGGTTCCACATGGTTGGCTACTACATGCAATTCAGGAAGGGCTAGCCGACTAGATTAAGAATTGACTTCATGGAAGGAAGCCGAGGGTTATGTTGTAATGTTGGTACTCGGACTGGAGGCCTCTGACTAGGGATCAGTGCTGGGCCCATTACTATTTGTGGTTTATATCAATGATTTGATGAGAATGTACTGTACAAGACGTGATTAGCAAGTTTGTAGATGCCACTAAAGTGGGTGGTCTTGTGGAAAGCAAAGATAGATATCAAAAATGTCAGCAGGATCTTGAGCAGTTGAGCAAGTGGGCTGTGGAATGGGTAACGGCGTTCAATGCAGATAAGTATAACGTGGTGATGTGGGATGTCAAACCAGAACATGACCTTCACAGAGATAGGGTCCTGGGAATGTTGTAGAGTAGAGAGTTCTAGGAGTGCAGGAACATGAAAGAGGTGCGGCAGGTAGATGGGTTGCTCAAGAAGGCTTTCGGTACATTGGCCTTCATCAGTCAGGGTATTGAGTATAGAAGTTGATGTTATGTTACAGTTGTACAAGAAGATACTGAGGCCATATTTGGAGTATTTGTTCAGTTTTTGTCACCCTGCTATAGTAAATATGTTGTTAGAGATGATTTACACGGATGTTACCAGGACTTGAGGACCTGAGCTACAGGGAGAGTTTGGGCAGGCTTGGACTTTATTCCTTGTAGCACTGGAGGCTGAAGGGTGACCTTATATAGGTGTATAAAATCATGAGGGGAATAGATTGGGTAAATATACCCAGAGTGGGGTAATCAAGAACCAGGGGGCATAGGTTTATGGTCAGACGGGAAGGATTTTATAGGAACCGGAGGAACCTAGGATTTTATAGGATCCGGAGGAACCAGGATTGTTATCTCCGGTTTGCTTCCAGTTCCTCGTGCTGGCGAGAGCAGGAACAGGGAGATACAGGACCTGAACGTGTGGCTGAGGAACTGGTGCATGGGGCAGGGATTTAGATTCTTAGATTCTTAGATTCTTAGATCACTGGGATCTGTTTTGGGGTAAGGTGGAACTGTACAAAAGGGACGGATTGCATCTTAACAGGTGTGGGACCAGCATTCTGGCAGGCAGGTTTGCCACTGCTACATGGGTGGTTTTAAACTGAATAAGGGGGGTGGGTGTCGAATGGGATAGTGGAGGATGGAGTTAAAGGGAAAGGGTTTCTTAAATGTGTGAGCGTAGAGACGGAGGGGTCATTGATCCAGGCAGATAAAAGAGTATCAAAATACAAGAACTACATACAACACTCCTAATGTGGCCTATCGAAATCCCTATATAGATGCAACATGGCAAATTGAATCTTTTACTCAGTGCCCTGACTGATGAAATTAAGCATATCATGTGCCTTCTTTACCACTATCAAGTTTTGTTACCACTTTCAGGAACCTATGGACACAGAACCTACGATATCTTGCCATTAACATGCTTTTGATCTCCCATTGTGCAGCACCTCACAGTTGCTTGGATTTAGCTTTATCTGACATTTTTCGGAAGTGGGAAGGGGTGGGGGAGGAGAATGTGCAGTTGCTGTTGGAGAAGGTACCAGAAAACTAAAGTGAAGTCCCACTCATGCATGCCAATCCAGCAGTAGGAATGAAAGACATGCAATGTTCATAGTGCAACTTTGTACACTACTCTAAAAGAGGCATTGGACAGGTAATGATGTTAACCTCTGCATAACTGAAGTTGATAGCTTGCCAGTAGCGTACTATACCTCAGACTCAGAAACGGCCTGGAAATGATAATTATTGGGTTTCAGTCTGCAAAAACAGTTTTCATTTGCATCATGCTGATGCAATTGCATTTCAGAAGCTGCTTATGGTTCATGTGCAAATAATACAAGAACGTGATAAACAAAGAGACTCAAAAATGTATTTTGTAATCCTCCTTTTATTTTTAGCTCCGGAAACAAAAATACATCCTTCTAACGAGAATACATAATATTCTATTTTAATCAGTATCCAAATTTACAAAACATTCAGTACTTTGGAATTCAAGCTAATGGATTCCAGTATGCAAGCCGACCCAGTTCCCTGTGGAATTGCTTGATTGCTATGTTTGTAATCATCTATCAGACTGAATCAGATACAAAGCGGTATGATGAAAATATTGTGCCAGTGGGCCTATCTCAATGCCTATTGTGGAAGCCAGTAAAAGACCTTTAGTTTTGACGTGTCCAGCTCCGAAGCTTTGCTGCAAATGTCAAGCCAATGTTTCATCCGTTGACCCAATTCCATTGCAAATGTACATAACTTTCATACTGAATATCAAAAGCAGAGGAAACTGAATCCAAGGTTAGGTGATACAAAGGGAGAATCCAGCTCTAAGTTCACCACAGGAAGTTATTGTTTTCATGGAGCAGAACATACAATATGAAATGGCCTTTCATCAGCAGATTAAAAATTCCCTGGCTGAGGTTTGTCTCATCTCAAACTCACTGTGACATCATAAATTATTAAATTTCATGAGTTTACATTCATTGCCAGATAGTTTCAAACTATTGCTGGTCTGAAAACTTTTAGCTTTCTAAGCATTGCTATTTCCAATCCGAGGAATTTTAGATGAATTCCTTCTGGGTATAATGTATAATCTGGGTAAGATATTTTGACACTAGGCAGAGTTTGTGTGTTCTCCCCGTGACCTGCATGGGTTTTCTTTGGGTGCTCCGTTTCCTCCCATGCTCCAAAGACATGCAGTTTAAAGGCTAATTGGCTTCAGTAAAATTGTAGATTGTCTCTGGTGTGTAGGATAGTACAGGGATGGCTGGTTGGCGCGTGCTCAGTGGGCTGATGGGTCTGTTTCCACATTGAATATCTAAACTAAACTGAACTAAACTATCTTGCATTTCAGACTAACTTTCCACCTGCATCCATGAGATGGTTGGTTGAGAATTTATTTGGAACAACTCCTGCTGTACAATGTCAGTATGGCACCAATCTATTTAGCCACTCTTCTGGTGATGTTTTGATAGAAGATTAAAGAAACTGCTTCACAGCTCCAGGGATCCAGGCTTGACCCTGACCTGTTTTTTTTGTGTATGTGGGGTTTATATATTCTCTCTGTGCCCCTGTGAGCTTCATCCCTCATCCTGCAAGTTAATTATCTATTATAAATCATCCTTAGCGCAGGTCAAATTATAAAAAATCAAAGGGAACTTGATGGGCCTGTGTAAGAGACAATAGGCTGCAGGGAAATAAGAGGCAGAAGAATGGTACTGTTGGGATTGTTCCCTTGAAAACAGGCACCAATTTAATAAGCCCATGCCTCCTTCAATAGGAATCTGTGGAACACTGAATGCAGCGAGCATCAAGTCTTCATAAAGTTCAAAATAGATTCCACACTCCCATCTTCCTAATGAAATGATTCATTGCTATGTTGATTAATTCAACGAAAATGGTGGCAAAGCCTCGTTTTATTTTCAGAATTTATGCATTAAACTTAAGATCAAGATTGAATGAAGTAGTGAAGCTTCTCCAGAATAATGGACAATATATTAATTTCGGAACCCATGGTTCATTAGAACATTGGGTGTTCGAATTACTTTACTTGCTGTTGCAAGTAAGAATTTAATTGTTCTTTCTGGGACATATGACAATAAAACACTCTTGACTCTTGACTCTCTTGGGTGTAATGTATTTTGTCTACATGTGATGACCAAGAGGGTGTGGGGATGTCACTGTTTAGGAAGAGTGAAACATTAAGTCTTCAACCTCTCAGGATGCAAAGTGCTAGAGTAACTCAACGGGTCAGGCAGCATCTCTAGAGAACATGGGGAGGTGACGCTTCAAGTCGGTCCTCTCTTTAGACGGTGCAAACCAGCATCCGCAGTTCCTTATTTCTCCTCTTCAACCTCTGGTTAGTTACAGCAAAGCACACAGTTGTCCATTGTGAATTGTATTTAGGAAGCAGAAATGTGGTATCATTTGGGTTTTGGAGTATGTTGATGGGTGTGTGCTGAGAATAAAATGTATTAGGGCAAACTGGGTGCTTGGCTTCCTTTAGACTTTAGATTTTAGAGATACGGCACAGAAACAGACCCTTCTGCACACCAAATTCGCATAGACTAGTGATCATCACATGCACTAGCTCCATCCGACACACCAGGATAATTTTCCATTTTAATAAAGACAATTAACTGACAAACCTGTACATATTTAGAGTTTAGGAGGAAACCGGTATACCCGGAGAAAAACCAAGTGGTCAAAGGAAGAATGCCCAAACTTCACATAGACAGCACCTGTAGTCAGGATTGAAGTCGGGTCTCTGGCGCTGTAAAGCAGCAACTCTACTGCTGTACCACTGTGCCACCCTTTTTTGAAATGTTAATTCTTTTTTTCTCTCTCTTTAGACACCTTTGTCTAAAGAGACTCACCTGACATTTTAGACATTTAACACAGTCTTGTCTAATGGGCCAGTTTCCATGCTGAATGAGATTTGATGACAATAAACGAGACAACAAAGAATGTAATGTATAAACCTTCATGAGGTTAAAGCACATTAGATGTTGAGAACTATTAGTTGTAATAAAAATGAACCAGGTGCTGGTTTATACCAGAGTTAGACACAAAATCCTAGAGTAACTCAACGGGTCAGGCAGCATCTCTGGAGAAAATGGATAGGTGATGTCCTTTTTGAAGAAGGGTCCTAATCAGAACTATACATTTTTTCCAGAGATGCTGTCTGACCTGCTGAGTTACTCCAGTATTTTGTGTCTATCTACTAGTTGAATTTAATCTGCTGATAAGAATAATGGAGCTTGTTTGAATTTTTTTGGTTTAACATCAGCAAAAGGGTGGCAGGAGCCACAACAGAATAACTCTTTAGTATTGCACCTAGCAAGTATTTCTTGATTAATAATAATAATAATAATAATAATAATAATAATAATAATAATAATAATTTTAATAATAATAATAATAAACTTTATTACGGACTCAAGGTCCAGACAAGGGGCAACATTACATTAAAAATGCATTGCATATCAAATATCATAAATATATATAACATCATGGTATATCACATAAAAACATCATAATTTATATTTAACAAAAAACCTACAATACTTGTTAAAAATCCAGATTAAAAGATGATCTATGTCCTATAACGAGACAACAATACCAGTGTCTCCACAACTGGGATTCGTAGCGTGTAGTGCTAACCCTTATGTTTGTCAAGGCCACAATAAGCACATTTTTAGAGTCATTTATCCTGCAAATGAATTTATAAGGATAGCTTCCAAAGTACTGACTCCAGCAGCCACAAACATATTACTGGCATACGCCATCTAGGTTACCTTAGCAGTGTTCTCATGGCATCGTTATATGCCACCTTTAGTCTCTGCATATTTGTCTTTAAATAGTTGATTAGTATGGGTGTCAGGCGTTATGGGATGAAGGCTGAAGAATCGGGTTGAGAGGGAAAGATAGATCAGCCTGACAGAATGGCAGTAGACAATGGGCCGAATGACCTAATTATGCCCCAATAACATGAACTTATGAACCTCATGATCAGTCTATATTATATTCTTATGTTTGCAATTCACTTTGAACCTACAACGTTCTCATGGAGGAGTAAATTATATCACCTGAACCAAACAAGGACATTGCATTATGGAAACACTCACAAATACACAAAGGTAGATGAAGTAAGGCAGACTTTCATCTCAGGTTGTGCATTGCCATGCACACCAATCACCAAACGAAGTAAAAAATGTAGGAACTGTAGATTTGCGAAGAAGATAAGCTATGTTCATGTCAGTCACAATCATGATTAACTGGGATGACAGTACATGTCCTTCAATGGTAATGATAGACGCACGTGTGTACTTGCATGCGGTGCATGATAAATGCTGATTCTTCAGCAGCAAATATCAGTAAATTGAAGGAAAATCAGGAGACTTTTGGAGAGAGCTGTGGATATTGTGCCAAAGATTTCCTGAAAAGGTTTGGCTAAGCAGAAATTAAAGATCTGTTGAAATCATGAAAATAAGGATCTACCTCAACGTGAACAATATGGTTAGATCCAGCAAAGCTGTTGTGTATTTGGGTGCTTTGAACACTTGAATAAAGGCTCGGACACGGGAGTGATCTTACAAGCTTCTTTACTACAGGACACCACCTTGAGTCTCCCCCTGCACATGCGTACTTGCACCCGATATCACAAGACACTAATTACCTATGCTAATTATCACATACCTAACACTCCTCCCCCTTTAACTTGGAGGCTGGTAACACCATTTCTATTACATACATAACACTCCTCCCCCTTTAACTTGGAGGCAGGTAATACCATTTATATTGCATACATAACACTCCTCCCCTTTTCACTTGGAGGCAGGTAATACTATTTCTATTACATACATAACACTCCTCCCCTTTTAAGTCCATATCACCTGTACGGTATATGCTCTTTTCCTACCCATCATTGAATAATACACGGTTGCACAATGGTATTATACTTAAACCAAATACATTAACCCTTGCTTTATGAGTTATCATTTTCTGGTTCATGTATTTGTTTTGTTTTCCTCTTTGTAGGTGGGATCTGACCCATGGCTGCAAGTTTACATTTTCTAGCAGCTTCCTCTGCTGTTCAGTTTCCCTTCTCTGCTTATTTCTCTGCTCTTGTTGTTTCACGAGATTTTGCAATGCATAACCCTTTGTCCATTGCTCAGTGAAGGAGGCTCCATGCTGGACTATACTGAAGTGTCCTAATTGTAATCGGTCCTGCATACTTTTGTCTTGACCGACAAGCCTCTCTTCTTTAGACTTTTCTATTAGCAGCTTTCTACTCATTGTCACACATTTATTCAACTTTTCCTTGCATCGTTCAAGCCTTTTCTGTTGTTCATCTACTCCTTTTCTTAAGTCACCTTTCTGGTTCTTTATCAAGAAGTGGGATATATATTGTCTTTGCAATGCAACATTGGCTTTCCTATATCATTTAAGCTTTTTGTATAGTTTAAGCTTTTTCTGTAGTTAATCTACTTGTCCACTTAAGTCACATCTCTGGTTCTTCATCAAGTAAGATCTATATTGCTTTTTCACTACAACACTGGCTTTGATTTGTGCTCTGCTTAGTTTTCTTGCTTCATAAGCACGGTCGTGAGACTGCACTACAATTGTTGTATCTTTCCATTTGAGGAAGTCTTTCCTATATCGTTTAAGCCTTTTGTATCATTTCAGCCTTTTCTGTTGTGCCTGTAGTCTTTTTAAGTTTTTCCTATACCAACTCCTACGGAGTACTGACTGCACTTTTACAGTAGCTCTCTTTTGCTTAACCCACTGCCTAACCACCATACTCTTGTAGGCAGTCTGAATGGTAATAGTTGCATCCCTCATTGACTGATATTGCACAAACTGGGAATGCCCTATTTTGCATGCTTTGTACCATCTCTGGATCGAAATGACTGCTTGACGCACAGCTTTGTAGCGTACCCATAATCGGTAACCATGGTATGCTGCTTGCAGAGTGACTACAGCCGCCTTTTGCATCAAGAAATGCTTTCTTGTAATGTGCATTCTTATGAATGACTTAATACAGTGTGCTGCCTTTATTTTCTCAACCAGTTCTCTGGCTTTGATCCCGCGGTATAAGGCCTGAATACAAACCACTGATTTTCTCAAACTATTATACTGTCACACTTGGACATTTCTTATCTGACCAGCTCTGCATCGTTGCTGTACTGCAATGGCAGTTCAGCATAGTTTCTTAAAATACTGACACTGTTTATGCATCTGATAATAAGTCTGTATGACCTTGGCAGATTTGTGCATGCACCGCAATTGCTTTCGAACAAGCATTCCTCGGTAGACTGCCTGAAGCAGTACAACAGCGAATGGTAGGTTAGCTTTCATTGCAAAAGGATTTGAGTATAGGAGCAGGGAGGTTCTACTGCAGTTGTACAGGGTCTTGGTGAGACCACACCTGGAGTATTGCGTACAGTTTTTTGGTCTCCAAATCTGAGGAAGGACATTATTGCCATAGAGGGAGTGCAGAGACGGTTCACCAGACTGATTCCTGGGATGTCAGGACTGTCTTATGAAGAAAGACTGGATAGACTTGGTTTATACTCTCTAGAATTTAGAAGATTGAGAGGGGATCTTATAGAAACTTACAAAATTCTTAAGGGGTTGGACAGGCTAGATGCAGGAAGATTGTTCCCGATGTTAGGGAAGTCCAGGACAAGGGGTCACAGCTTAAGGATAAAGGGGAAATCCTTTAAAACCGAGATGAGAAGAACTTTTTTCACACAGAGAGTGGTGAATCTCTGGAAACTCTCTGCCACAGAGGGTAGTCGAGGCCAGTTCATTGGCTATATTTAAGAGGGAGTTAGATGTGGCCCTTGTGGCTAAGGGGATCGGGGGGTATGGAGAGAAGGCAGGTACGGGATACTGAGTTGGATGATCAGCCATGATCATATTGAATTGCGGTGCAGGCTCGAAGGGCCGAATGGCCTACTCCTGCACCTAATTTCTATGTTTCTATGTAAGATCACTTCCGTGTCCGAGCCTTTATTCAAGTGTTCAAAGCACCCAAATACATAACAATTAGCGATGAGGATAAAAGAAAGAAGATAAGAACAAGGCCAGCAAAAAGAATCAAAAACAAGTTGAAAATAGAAGTAGTATTTGGAAACAAGTGGACCAGCACCAAGCCAAATGGTTTTGAATTGGCGCCAAAAAGAAAAAAAAGGTAGGAATGGGAAGCAATAGCTCAGGGAAGAGCTAGGAAAACAAGCAGGGGCAGTAGGGGTCAACAAGCACGGTGTCAGCTTACCTGGAATGTGTCCAGGGCTATGCAGCCCACAGCCAGGCCCAAGCAGCAGCCACTGACGTCGGGTGGGGGCCTAGTACCGTGAAGACCACGGACAGGTCTGGAAAAGCCACCAACAAGAGGACCGGGGTATGGAGAGAAGGCAGGTACGGGATATTGAGTTGGATGATCAGCCATGATCATATTGAATGGCGGTGCAGGCTCGACGGGCCGAATGGCCTACTCCTGCACCTAATTTCTATGTTTCTATGTTTCTAACACTGCTGCGTACCTTCATGTAAGTTTTGAGATCACTTACCATTTGAAGGTGTGCCCTATAATGGGTTTGCACTATTATAGCTGCTCAATTGCCTTGTATTGACTGTATATTCTATGCATTCTAAATGCTGCTTGTATTACCGGTGCTGCCTTCAGTTTGTTCCGGATCTCTCTCCGTACCATCATACCCCTGAATGCAGCTTGAATAACTAGAGTTTCTCTTTGGATGGCAATTTCCCTTTTCCTTTGACTTCTTTTCCTTTGCCTTTTACCTTTGGCCTTTTCCCTCTGCACTTGACCGTTGTCACTTGGCACTTGACTTGTGTCCTTTTGCACTTGACTTCTGTCCTTTTGTACTTGACCTTGGTGTTTTTGCACTTGACCTTTGTCCTTTGAGGGACTCCCTGCCCTCTTTATTTCAGGTTCCTCGCCGCTGGAAGCCCTTGGAGGTTTTGGCGAGAAATGAGCCATTAATACCTCCTTACACTCCTCAAACATTATTCTTTGGAGCGCAGAAGGTTAAGGGGGGACTTGATAGAGGTTTTTAAAATGATGAGAGGGATAGACAGAGTTGACGTGGAAAAGCTTTTCCCACTGAGAGTAGGGAAGATTCAAACAAGGGGACATGACATGAGAATTAAGGGACTGAAGTTTAGGGGTAACATGAGGGCAAATTTCTTTACTCAGAGAGTGGTAGCTGTGTGGAATGAGCTTCCAGTGAAGGTGGTGGAGGCAGGTTCGTTTTTATCATTTAAAAATAAATTGGATAGTTATATGGATGGGAAGGGAATGGAGGGTTATGGTCTGAGCGCAGGTATATGGGACTAGGGGAGATTATGTGTTCGGCACGGACTAGAAGGGTCGAGATGGCCTGTTTCCGTGCTGTAATTGTTATATGGTTATATGGTTATACGTTTTATCCGTGGGCGCTGCTGGCAGCAGTAACGTACGGAAGGTATGATAATTTTCTCTTCCTAAGCCTAATATGAACCATGCTCTATTTCTCATCTGAAATGATATCATTAGAAATGAACAAAGCCTCCAAGACTTCAGTCCATTTATCAAAATTGCACCCAGAATCTAACTAGGGCCACTTTCCTATCCATTAAATAGCCATGCTACCTGTTGCTATCCAGGTGCCTTATTCAGGTGCTCCTGTACAGACAAAACACTGCTTACCTCAAGATAAGAAAACACATATCTCCAGTACAGCCAAAACACTGGCTTCTGCCCTGGATAACACAGTTCTGTATTGATTAGCTTTAGCAACAATCACTGTCTCTTACATATAATAATAGATTTATACTATTAACCCACATTTGCTGTTAATAGCAACTAGAACATTTTAAACATATTCCTTCTATGCACACATTTACTATTCATAACAGTCCAATGCATTACCCATCCAACAGTCCTGCTTCTACCGTGACGATGCATTACATTCACAGAGATATTTTATTGTGAAGGATTTCACTGCTTCAGCTTGTGGCCTGTGGACTCTGGTTCATCCTCAACCTCCACTGCTGTTTTAGCTGGCTGCCCCACCCGGGGCTTCACTGTTACTTTTAAACACCGCTGGCCACTCCGGACCTCCGATGCTGCTGTTGGCTCAGCCGTTGCTGTTGCCTCCGCTGGCTCTCGCTGTCTCCACCGGCTGGCTTTTGCTGCTTTGCTGGCCTGCTTGCCTGCTGACCTTCCTCTTTACCACTGCTCTGCCGACTTGCCTGCCCGCTGTCTCCACAGCCCTCCCGGCTGCTACTGGACCCGCTGCATGGCTCGTCGCTGGCTCCCATGGTCACCCTGCTGAAGGTGAAGGTGAGTCGCTGCTCGTTTCTGCTGCTGGACCCCGCTGCTCCAAGCATCGGGACTGGGCCTCTCAGCTTTCTCAGCTTTCTCCACTCTCGGCCGTCCCTTGCGAACGGGCTTACACGGTTCTCCGCTTCTCTCCGCTTCTCTTGCGGGCCTGTCCACTTTTCTGCTCACGGTCGGGCTGACTCTGCTCCCGACCGGGCTTTCTCTGCTTCCTCCCCCCACCGGGCTGACTGTTCCCGGTTGGGCTGAAGAATCAGCCTCTGTCGGTGGCTCTCTGGACCTGTCCATGGCCTACATGGTACGAGGCCCTCACCTGACGTCTGTGGCTGCTACTGGGGCTGGCCGTGGGCTACACAGTCCTCTAGTTGGTGGCTTTTCCAGACCTGTCCGTGGTCTTCACGGTACTAGGCCCCCATTCGGCCCGTCGAGCCTGCACCGCCATTCAATATGATCATGGCTGATCATCCAACTCAATATCCCGTACCTGCCTTCTCTCCATACCCCGGTCCTCTTGTTGGTGGCTTTTCCAGACCTGTCCGTGGTCTTCACGGTACTAGGCCCCCACCCGACGTCAGTGGCTGCTGCTTGGGCCTGGCTGTGGGCTGCATAGCCCTGGACACATTCCAGGTAAGCTGACACCGTGCTTGTTGACCCCTACTGCCCCTGCTTGTTTTCCTAGCTCTTCCCTGAGCTATTGCTTCCCATTCCTACCTTTTTTTTCTTTTTGGCGCCAATTCAAAACCATTTGGCTTGGTGCTGGTCCACTTGTTTCCAAATACTACTTCTATTTTCAACTTGTTTTTGATTCTTTTTGCTGGGCTTGTTCTTATCTTCTTTCTTTTATCCTCATCGCTAATTGTTATGTATTTGGGTGCTTTAAACACTTGAATAAAGGCTCGGACATGGGAGTGATCTTACATAGAAACATAGAAATTAGGTGCAGGAGTAGGCCATTCGGCCCTTCGAGCCTGCACCGCCATTCAATATGATCATGGCTGATCATCCAACTCAGTATCCCGTACCTGCCTTCTCTCCATACCCCCTGATCCCCTTAGCCACAAGGGCCACATCTAACTCCCTCTTAAATATAGCCAATGAACTGACCTCAACTACCCTCTGTGGCAGAGAGTTCCAGAGATTCACCACTCTCTGCGTGAAAAAAGTTCTTCTCATCTCGGTTTTAAAGGATTTCCCCTTTATCCTTAAGCTGTGACCCCTTGTCCTGGACTTCCCTAACATCGGGAACAATCTTCCTGCATCTTGCCTGTCCAACCCCTTAAGAATTTTGTAAGTTTCTATAAGATCCCCTCTCAATCTTCTAAATTCTAGAGAGTATAAACCAAGTCTATCCAGTCTTTCTTCATAAGACAGTCCTGACATCCCAGGAATCAGTCTGGTGAACCGTCTCTGCATTCCCTCTATGGCAATAATGTCCTTCCTCAGATTTGGAGACCAAAACTGTACGCAATACTCCAGGTGTGGTCTCACCAAGACTCTGTACAACTGCAGTAGAACCTCTCTGCTCCTATACTCAAATCCTTTTGCAATGAAAGCTAACATACCATTCGCTTTCTTTACTGCCTGCTGCACCTGCATGCCTACCTTCAATGACTGGTGTACCATGACACCCAGGTCTCGCTGCATCTCCCCCTTTCCCAATCGGCCACCATTTAGATAATAGTCTGCTTTCCTGTTTTTGCCACCAAAATGGATAACCTCACATTTATCCACATTATACTGCATCTGCCAAACATTTGCCCACTCACCCAGCCTATCCAAGTCACCCTGCAGTCTCCTAGCATCCTCCTCACAGCTAACACTGCCCCCCAGCTTAGTGTCATCTGCAAACTTGGAGATATTGCCTTCAATTCACTCATCCAGATCATTAATATATATTGTAAATAGCTGGGTTCCCAGTACTGAGCCTTGGGGTACCCCACTAGTCACTGCCTGCCATTGTGAAAAGGACCCGTTTACTCCTACTCTTTGCTTCCTGTTTGCCAGCCAGTTCTCTATCCACATCAATACTGAACCCCCAATGCCTTGTGCTTTAAGTTTGTATACTAATCTCTTATGTGGGACCTTGTCGAAAGCCTTCTGGAAGTCCAGATACACCACATCCACTGGTTCTCCCCTATCCACGCTACTAGTTACATCCTCGAAAAATTCTATAAGATTCGTCAGACATGATTTACCTTTCGTAAATCCATGCTGACTTTGTCCAATGATTTCACCACTTTCCAAATGTGCTGCTATCCCATCTTTAATAACTGACTCTAGCAGTTTCCCCACTACCGATGTTAGACTAACTTGTCTGTAATTCTCCATTTTCTCTCTCCCTCCCTTCTTATAAAGTGGGGTTACGTTTGCTACCCACCAATCTTCTGGAACTACTCTAGAATCTAAAGAATTTTGAAAGATTATTACTAATGCATCCACTATTTCTGGAGCTACTTCCTTAAGTACTCTGGGATGCAGTCTATCTGGCCCTGGGGATTTATCTGCCTTTAATCCATTCAATTTACCCAACACCACTTCCCGGCTAACCTGGATTTCACTCAATTCCTCCAACTCCTTTGACCCGCGGTCCCCTGCTATTTCCGGCAAATTATTTATGTCTTCCTTAGTGAAGACGGAACCAAAGTAGTGATTCAATTGGTCCGCCATATCCTTGTTCCCCATGATCAACTCACCTGTTTCTGACTGCAAGGGACCTACATTTGTTTTAAACGCTGGTGGGTGTTGTGTACAAACGCTGGTGGGTGTTGTGTACAAACGCTGGTGGGTGTTGTGTACAAACGCTGGTGGGTGTTGTGTACAGGCCACCTAACAGTAGTAGTGAAGTTGGAGATGGTATCAAACAGGAAATTAGAAATGCGTGCGACAAAGGCAAAACGGTTATAATGGGTGACTTCAACCTACATATAGATTGGGTGAATCAAATTGGCAGGGGTGCTGAGGAAGAGGATTTCTTGGAATGTATGCGGGATAGTTATCTAAATCAACATGTAGAGGAACCAACGAGAGAGCAGGCTATTTTAGACTGGGTATTGAGTAATGAGGAAGGGTTAGTTAGCAATCTTGTTGTACGTGCCCCCTTGGGCAAGAGTGACCATAATATGGTTGAGTTCTTCATTAGGATGGAGAGTGACATTGTTAATTCAGAAACAATGGTTCTGAACTTAAAGAAAGGTAACTTTGAGGGTATGAGACGTGAATTGGCCAAGATTGACTGGCAATTAATTCTAAAAGGGTTGACGGTGGATATGCAATGGAAGACATTTAAAGACTGCATGGATGAACTACAAAAATTGTTCATCCCAGTTTGGCAAAAGAATAAATCAGGGAATGTAGTACATCCATGGATAACAAGGGAAATCAGGGATAGTATCAAAGCGAAGGATGATGCGTACAAATTAGCCAGAAAAAGCAGCATACCGGAGGACTGGGAGAAATTCAAAGATCAGCAGAGGAGGACAAAGGGCTTAATTAGGAAAGGAAAAATTGATTATGAAAGAAAACTGGCAGGGAACATAAAAACTGACTGCAAAAGTTTTTATAGATATGTGAAAAGAAAGAGATATGTTAAAACAAATGTAGGTTCCTTACAAGCCTCTTTACTGCAGGACGCCACCTTGCGTCTCCCCCCGCACATGCGTACTTGCACAAGACATCACAAGACACTAATTACCTATGCTAAGTATCACATACGTAACAAAAGCCATTGCTTCCGGCTTCTTCTTTGCTCATCTTGTACAGTTAGAAATATTTTAAGCAGATAATTTGGGCTATATTTGCATATCATGGTATTCATGCACGCACTTTACCAGTATTGATGACTGAAGGAATACAAACTACAAATATTTGCACAATTATGTATTCTACACATCTCTTTCTTTACACAGAGATGCGATAAACCAGGAATGACATGTCAGGAGAGTAACTCAAACATTCAAGTGTTTGCGGAATAACATCATACAGATTAATTTCCTGGCTAATGCTTGTTCCTATTAATGGATGTATCACATGGGCAACGAGTCCATGTATGACTACTTGCCTGCTATCTGTTCATCTTATTTTCACCTTCTGCCTTCCATACCTGGGAATTCTCTGGATTTGACCTAGGATCTCCAGGAATTAAAAAAAAAAACTACACATGGCTACAAGAACATTGGGAATACCATGGGTAGTAAGTTTGTGGATGACACCAACATTGGTAGAGGTATAGTGATGAGTGAAGATTACAATGGGATCTTATTTGGTCAACACTCTGTGGACTAACAGGTGGAGTTTCATTAGACAATAGACAATAGATGATGCAGGAGTAGGCCACTCAGCCCTTCGAGCCAGCACTACCATTCACTGTGATCATAGCTGATCATCCACAATCAGTACCCTGTTCCTGCCTTCTGCTCATATCCCTTGACTCCATTATCTTTAACACCTCTATCTAACTCTCTCTTGAAAGCATCCAGAGAATCGGCCCCCACTGCCTGCTGAGGCAGAAAATTACACAGATTCACAACTCTCTGGATGTGACATTCATTGAGTCAATGAGTGTCACAAACCAGAGCAGGACATACTCAGTAAATGGTAGGTCCCTAAGAATTGTTGTAGAGCAGAGGGAGTTAGGGGGTAAAGGTATATAGTTCCATGAAGATAATGACAGGGGTGGGCAGGGTGTTGAAGAAGATGTTTGGCATGCTTGTATTCATCGGCATAAGTATTAATTACAGGAGTTGTTATTATGTTATAATTAGAGGAGTTGTTACAGGAGATGTTGTGTTATAGCTGTACAAGACATTGTTGGTATGACCACATTTGGATTACTGTGTACAGGCCTGGTCACCCTTTGTGGAAGAATATCATTAAACTGGAATAGAGAATAAAAAAGATTTATGAGAATGTTACTGGGTCTGAAGATTGCGGGTTATAAGAAGGGACTGGATAGGCTGGGTCAATTTTCCCTGGTAGATCGGTCGCTGAGGGGGTACTTATATAGAATTACTAGACTTAATTGGACCCGTTGGGTCCCATCTTCACACGGGAGGGTTGGTCCCACGACGCAATATTCCATCTCTCCACCAATTCCAATATTGGTGGCCAGTGGAGGGGGGGGGGGGGGGGGGGGGGGGGGGGGGGGGGGGGGGGGGGGGGGGGGGGGGGGGGGGGGGGGGGGGGGGGGTGGGCTTTCTGGAGTGCTGGTATGGGTCCTGTTGGCTGCATGGACTACTGCTCTCCAGAGGGCTAGTATGGACATTATGGGCCAATTGGATTCTTGGGGTGGCAGCTCAGTCCCTCAAGAATGATGTGCTTGCAGCTCACTCACGGCTGGTGGGCTGGCAGTTGACTCACGGCTATTCCTTGAAATTCCACTTTAAGCAGAGTGCAAGGCCACCAAATTCAAGTGCAGTTTCTTTCCACTTCAAGCAGGGTCCAAGGCCACCAAATTCAGGTTCAGGTTCCTACCACTTCAAGCAGGGTGCAAGGCCACTGAATTCAAGTGCAGTTTCCAACCACTTCAAGCAGGGTGCAAGGTCACCAAATTCAAGTGCAGTTTCATACCACTTCAAGCAGGGTGCAAGGCCACCAAATTAATGTGCAGTTTCATACTATTTCAAGGAGGGTGCAAGGCCACCACATTCAAATGCAGTTTCATATCATTTCAAGCAGGGTAAAACCACCATAAAACCACACAAACCACCACAATCACAGTTCAGTAGACATTCAGTATGTTCAGTTGATTCATAGCTCAAACAGAGTCATGACCTCTCCCTCCCGCATCATGCAGATACTGAGCCACACCCACACTTCCGGGTTTTATAATCCCTCCCCCAGAAAAGGTGTGGCCTTCATGGCGTGATTCACAGGAGAGAGATTCTCAACATTTTTTAAACACTAATAACACTTTTATTATTCATTGATGGGAAGAATCCTCTGTACCTGATGAGCAGACGGGGACTGAGTAAGATGACCAAAAATCACAGGCGTAAGCCGTGGCAGTGTTTTATCTAAAATCAATATAGTGCAAACAGGAAATTGTCACATTTAACCAAACAGCAATTTGCAGTGCATTTCCACTTCAACCCCCTCCCCCCCCCCCCCCCCCCCCCCCCAACAGCCATTTGCAGTGCATTTCATAGAAAACATAGACATAGAAAATAGGTGCAGGTGTAGGCCATTCGGCCCTTCAAGCCTGCACCGCCATTCAATATGATCATGGCCGATCATCCAACTCAGTATCCCGTACCTGCCTTCTCTCCATACCCCCTGATCCCTTTAGCCACAAGGGCCACATCTAACTCCCTCTTAAACATAGCCAATGAACTGGCCTCAACTACATTCTGTGGCAGAGAATTCCAGAGATTCACCACTCTCTGTGTACATTTTTTTTTCTCATCTCAGTCCTAAAATATTTCCCCTTTATCCTTAAACTGTGACCCCTTGTTCTGGACTTCCCCAACATCGGGAACAATCTTCCTACATCTAGCCTGTACAACCCCTTAAGAATGTTGTAAGTTTCTATAAGATCCCCCCTCAATCTTCTAAATTCTAGCAAGTACAAGCCAAGTCTATCCAGTCTTTCTTCATATGAAAGTCCTGACATCCCAGGAATCAGTCTGATGAACCTTCTCTGTACTCTCTCTATGGCAAGATTGTCCTTCCTCAGATTAGGTGACCAAAACTGTACGCAATACTCCAGATGTGGTCTCACCAAGACCCTGCACAACTGCAGTAGAACCTCCCTGCTCCTATACTCAAATCATTTTGCTTTGAATGCTAACATAACTTCACTTCAACCCAAACCCAAACATAACTTTCCACTTCAATCCCCCCCCCAAACAACCATTTGCAGTGCATTTTTGCAGTGCATTTCCACTTCAACCCAACCCAACCCCCCCAAACAGCCATTTGCAGTGCATTTCCACTTCAACCCAAAACACCCCACCCAAACAGCCATTTGCAGTGCATTTGTACTTCAAACCAACCAGAATTTAATTTTCAAACCACTTTACGAGGAAACTCACATTTGAGTAGACATGTGTTCAGTGTTATTCAGAGAGACATGACCCTGTGGCTTCCTCCATCTTGCAGAGACTGAGTGAGGCACACCCGGATTTTATAGTCCCTCCCCCCTCCCACCAGCTGGGGCAGCAGAGAGAATGGCAAAACATGTAAAAACATTAATATATCTCTGATTCTTCATCGATGAGAAAAATCCTCCGGACCCGCAAGGGTGAGAGGGGCTCTAAGCGAGGTTGCTAAAAATGACGGCCGTAGGTCGCGGCGATCTCTCGGAAATCACGCCCCAGCGAGCCAAAAGCGGTCAAGACCAGACTTTTAGTAATATAGATATAAATTCGTGAAGGGCATAGATTAGGTGAACAGCCACAGTTTCTTTTCCCTCAAGTGTAGGGGAGTCTAAAACTAAAGTGTATAGGTTAAAGGGGACAGGGGAATGTTTTAAAGGGGAACATTTTCACACCGAGGGTGATGTGTATATGAAACGAGCATGAAATGCGCACAGGAAGTGGTGGAGCCCCACGACAGAGGTTGAGCCGCCAGGAACAAAGGAAGACAACAAGATAAGGGGGGACTGCCTAGATGGAGGGTGGGGAAGAACAAAGTATCTGGCTTGGGGGAACGGCCGGGGGGAAGGGGGAGGAAGAGGGTGGGGAAACAATGGAGGACCCGGTGTGGGGGGACTGCCGTGAGGGGGGGCAAAAGAACACTCGATGTGGGGGGACTACTGTGTGTGGAGGGGGGGGGGAGAGAAGAAAGGTAGACATGGAGCAAGGTGGAGGGGGGAAGAATAAAGGAGGACCGTGAGTGGGACAATTTGTATCCTTGTCAATGCCCTTTATGTGGTGACTATTTACATTGGATATGCAAGCAACGAATTTCACTGTGACATGTTACATGTGACAATAAAATATCAATTAATTAATTAATTGATTGATTAATTAATTCATTCATGGGTATATGGGTAGGAAAGGTTTGGAGGGATATGGGCCAGGCACAGGCAAGTGGAACTAGCTTGATTAGATAACATGGTCGGCATTGACGAGTAGGGCCAAGGGGCCTGATCCATGTTGAATAGCTTCATGAATCCAGGTTTCATAGATTCATAGAGCTGTATAGCACGGAAACTGGCCCTTCAGCCAACATTATGCTGACCAAGTTAGCATGTTGGGCTAGTTTAATTTGACTACATTTGGTCCGTATCCCTTTAAATCCGAATACCCTTCCAAGATGACGTCCAACCCAGGCAACTATTTGCGTGCTATCCACAGAAGCAGATCTACAATCACATATTAGAATCGCACCACACTTTTACATTTCTACTCCTAAAGCAACATTTCTTACTTCATTCCCTTGTCATGGATCTATACACTGTAAATGGCTTGATTGTCACCATGTATTGTCTTGCTGCTGACTGGTTGGCATGCAACAAAAGCTTTTCACTGTACCTGGATACACGTGACAATGAACTAAATAAAACTAAACTAAACTAAAATCGCTCCATTCGATATACAGTTTTTGTTCTAATATCACTTAAACATCATAATAGTATTCACTTCCATAGCTTCCTCTGGCAGCTCGTTTCAAAAACAGACAACCCTCTGAGTGAAAATCTTGCCCCCAAGGTCCCTCTTAAATTGTACTGGTTGCCATAAAGCAACTACGTATTTCTCCATTGGCCTTGAATGTTATAGCCTCCAAATGAGTAAGAGACAAATTATAAATATCCTCCTGTAAGTGCTTCACAGTTCCTAGCCCATCAACCTCTCTTGTGGCGGTGGCACTGAAGAGATCGGGAGCTCTATTTTGGCTGTCCTTTTCATTGCTGATGGTGACATAGTGTGAGCGGCTGCAAGTGAGATATTGCTGAGTTTTCCATAACAGCAGTCTCATTAACCTCTGCTGATTTAGTCTGAACTCTCACTTGGGGAATATCACAAAATAATAACTGAATCATCCTACCATAGCCAGAGAGCAGTCGTGAACGACTATCTACCTCATTGGTGACCCTCAGACTATCCTTGTTTGGACTTTGCTGGCTTAATCTTGCACTAAACCATATTGCTTTATCATCTAACGGTAAATGGCTCGATTGTAATCATGCATTGTCTTTCTGCTGGCTGGCTGGCGCTTTTCACTGTACACATGACAATAAACTAAACCAAAACTGAAACTGAAACTGAATCATCGTGCCCAATTTCTTCCACAGATGCTGACTGAACTGTTGAGTTCCCTCAGCAGTTAGCTTTTTGCTCGATTTTGGTGTCTTATCACAAGGCGGGCCTGGCTGGAAACATAGGAACATAGAAACATAGAAAATAGGTGCAGGAGGAGGCTATTCGGCCCTTCGAGCCTGCACCACCATTCATTGTGATAATGGCTGATCGTCCCCTATTAATAACCTGCCTTCTCCCCATATCCCTTGAGTCCACTAGCCCCTAGAGCTCTATCTAACCCTCTCTTAAATCCATCCAGTGGCTTGGCCTCCACTACACTCTGTGGCAGGGAATTCCATAAATTCACAACTCTCTTTGGTGAAAAGGTTTTTTCTCACCTCAGTCTTAAATGACCTCCCCTTTATTCTAAGGCTAGTGTTGAATTCAGCTCAACATCAGAGACAATTAATAAGCTAAGATCAGTTGCTGTGAGGGGTCTGAGGAAATCCTAAACCTTTTAAAATCAATGGGAAATGTAACATGATGACAATCTAAAAAATGTGCGTGCATCATTTATATTAGATATTATCCGAATTTGTTATTGTGCAGGATAAATTGTTAACAGGGATATTAACTAGGTTTTGTAATCCTGAGTTTCATGTAAAGAGAAAGGTATTACCTATCCAAATCTACAATACGTGCAAAATGCAAGTTATGTGTTAACTTGCTTTAAAATCTAACATTGAATAAGATAAAGAAAGCAAAGTGCTATTTTTACTAAATTTCTCTTAACCAATTTAATGCACCCATTGACAGCGGTGTTCAAAGGGAATTTATATTGTGGATCATACTACAACTGCCACAATGATTCTCTCTCTATCTCTCTCTCTCTCTCTCTCTCTATATATATATATATATATATATATCTATATATACTCTGCTGTCTATATATCTCTCTATATCTCTCTATATATATATCTAATTTATATATAGATCCTCAATATATATCTCTCTATATATCTCTCCATCAATTTCCTCCATAAAATAACACTTTGTCATACAAATGCTTGCATAAATCATTAACAATGACCTCATGCTCTATGTTCATAAACTTACTATTTTCATATCTCACACTCTTCTATTGCAGAAGACTGTGAAGTAGCAGAAGGATTCACAGGCTGATTAACAGTCTCACAGGCTGCAAGCTGAATACTAAGTTTCAGCTATCTTTATACCAGCCAAAAAGCTGGTTTCTCCAACATCGGGAGTGTTTTCTGTGATACCACAGCCAGTATAGTGGTCACCAAAAAGCACTGGGCATGCAGAACCACATGATTTAACATCGAAATCAGAGTTAGAACTCCGCCCCCCAGTTGACAGACACGTCTTTGAACGATGCATATTCTGACTAAGAGCCAGAATATTGACACCAAAATCTTTATCCATAATGTCACAATTCAAGGAAACACTGAGAAAGTCCCACTTTCAGAATATGCACATATTGAAATGTAGGCAATCCACTTCTCATGAAACTTACAGCTCTTTGGTAAATGCATCTGAAAATGACAAAAGACAAAGGACATTTATTGTCACATACACCATTTCTGGTGCAGTGAAATTTGAATTGCCATTTGCAGCACATCAATAAAAAATAAAACACAACATTAAAGAATTTAACATAAACACATCACCCCACAATGGTTCCCACTGTGAGGGAAGGCAGCAAAGTCAGTCCTCTCCCTCTATGTTCACCCCGTGGTCGGGGCCCATTTGAGGCCTCCGCAGTCGCCACAACGGCGGCCTGATATTACAGGCCCTCTCGCCGGATGATGGAGCTCTGGCTTCGGGAGAACACTCTTCAGCGGCTTGGAATGTCTGGAACGGCCGCTTCCTCCCCGGAGACCGCGGTTCCCGAAGTCTACAGGCCGCGCTGGTCAGAGCTCCAACACTGGCGATCTCGGCGAGAGATCCCAGGCTCCGCGGTATTCAAAGTCAACACCGCCCGCAGCTGGACGCCCCGCAATGACAGCTCTGTGATGTTGCAGTCAATGGTCTCAGCACTCCGGAGCTTACCACACGGTGACCCGGGTAAGGCATCGCCCGCTCCGCGATGGTGCTTCAGCGCTGTGCCGCCGCCGAAGCTGTAGTTCTGGCTGGTCCTGGCAGGAAGCGCCACTCCAGTCCTGTTGGTAGGCCGCGAACAGGGGGCGAAGATGTGGCTCAGAGAAAAGACGCATCTCTGACCAGGTAGGGACTGTGAAAAACAGTTTCCCCCTCCCCCCCCCCCCCCCCCCACATAAAATAGTTTAGACCTCCAAAACGAAACTTTTTAACATACTAAAAATTAAAAGAAAGGATGAAAGGACGGACAGCTGCAGGCTGGCAGCCATACTCAACGGTGCCCACACCCACTGCATGAAACCAACTCTCCCAATCTTTATCCCTCTATCAATCCCATGCAAACTGAATGCACTTTGATTCTCTTTTATGTTGCATTTTGCCTTTTTTCTTAAATATTCTAAGTACATTCTAAGAGAATAATTTCATAGTTATCTTCAGCCAGTGGCATTGAAGCTCGATAAAGATGGACTCAGGGCCAGAGAGCTACTCAGGAAAGGCAACATATATTGTTTAATCAACAAGTAAGCTGGGAATCATCACTGAATCATTTCAATTAATTATTACTGATTAACCTTCTGTTAATGATGTAAATTGAAGGATAAATATTGGAAAAATCCTCTCCACCACAAACGCTGGCAGGGTATTTGTTTTTATGCCCAGCTCTCAGTTTTACTGAGAGTAATACCTGTACTTTGTTGCTTATAAGACTGGTGGTAGTGGAAGGCTGTAACTGAGCTTTGTCACCAACTGCAGTTGCAATTTGACGCAGAGCATGATAAAATTTCACCCTGAATATCAAGGTAATGAGTCCCTCAACTTCCATGTTTTGTTTTGTCTTTTTATTTCAGAGATACAATGCGGAAACAGACACTTTGGCCCACCGAGTGTGCCTGTGGCTGTGTGAGTGTAAACCGAACATCTCAGAGAAAACCCTTGCAGGTCACAGGTAGAATGTACAAACTCTGTGCGGACAAGCACCCATAGTCAGGAGCAAACCCGGGTCTCCGGCACTCTAAGGCAGTAGCTCTATCCCTGTGCCACCGTGCTATCCCTCTAAAATCAAAATGGTAATATCAGCAAATTCCACAATTCACTTTAACATAACAGTCTTGACACCTTATCAAAAGGACACAAAGTGCTGGAGTAACTCAGCAGGTCAGGCAGCATCCCTGGAGAACATGGATAGTTGCTGTTTCAGGTCAAACCCCTTCTTTAGAATGGTTGTTGGGGGGAAGAAGAAAGCTGGAAAAGGGGAGAAACAGGACCTGCATGGCAGGTAACAGGTCAACATAGGTGAGTGAGGTAAAGTTATGGTATTCAGACCTTGCTACAGTCTTGACTTGTGTACACTCGACCTGGCCTTCACCAGGGAATGTACCTCACGGTTCATCCATGGTTTCCGGTTGGGGAGCACTCGCATTGTAGTCTTTGGCATGCACTCCTCTTTAGCAGTGCCTTACTCATTCTGATTGGCTTCCAATGGAGGAGGCCAAGGACAAAAAGCTCTGTATGGGAGTGGGAAGTGGGAATTGAAATGGTTACAAACAAGATATCTAGTTGGCCTTGGCAGACAGAATGCAAGTGACTGATAATGGGCACACATTTTGCTGCCTACTCCTCTTTAGAGGCTAGGTGCCTGCATTTGTTAAACTAAAGTTTATTGACTTTCCAGTGATAACTCTTCAAATAACTTTGGAGAATGATCTTAAGCAGCTCTAATCATAAGGAAAGAAATAAAATATGAAATGATGAAAACACTCAGCAAATCAAACAGCATTCAAGGAGATAGAAACAGAGATTCAATAATTCAGATTGCTGACTTTTCATCAAGGTTACATTCCTGACGAGAAGATGCAGCACTTGTACAATTCTGTGTCATGAATAAAATAGAGACCTGGCAGTCTCTTTCAGCCATTTCAACCCTCTCTGTTCGCAGTCTCAACTGCTTCCTTTTCATTTCTTGGTTGGCATGTTTTTCCAGTGTGTCTGGCCCCTGCTCTTAAGAATCACAACCTTATTACATCAACATTATTTAAATTAGTCAACATCTTAACTTCTGACGGGATAAGACTCCTTGAACAGAGATTCCATTACACTGCTGATGAATTAGCAGATCAATATTAGCAATTTTCCGGTGCAAAATTCATAACATCTCTGTCTTTGTGTACAGAGCAATTTAAAAAATAAATAACAATTGCAGTTTTAAAGACCAATTTAACATTTTGCTGCTCCAGTTTCTTAACATTTTGTTTTGCATAAATTAAGGTCAATGTTTCAACGTACTATATCAGAATGATAATAAGTGAATTTGTGGCACAAAATCCTTCAATATTGAAGTGTTTTTAACTCCATTGTATGAATGGAAATCTTTTTGAGCAGATTGGTAAAAGTTTCAACGAGGCTTTCCTGGTGAAACTTTAGTTTAGTTTAGAGATGCAGCACAGAAACAGGCCCTTCGGCCCACCAAATCCACACCAACCTGCAACCCCTATTACACCAGCACATGCTGCACATGAGGACCAATTTACAATTTTTACTGAAACCAATTAACCTACAAACCAGTATGTTGTTGGGTTGTGGGAGGAAAATGGAGCACCCGGGGAAAACCCACGCTGTCAAGGGAAGAACGTGCATACAACGTACAGACAGCACCCATAAGCAGGGTCTCTGGAACTGTAAGACAGCAATTCTATCGTTGTGCCACCATTCCATACCCAATTCATTGTGCAGTCTTTAATTTTAGCTTACTCTTTTAAAAGATGAGTTAAGAGGAATGTGTTTCTGCACCCAGTACAGAACTAGAGAGATCAATAAATTATTTCTAAACCAGTCAATGTAGGGCCCACAGAAATTGGAATAAGAAAACTTTCCCCAAAGAGAGAGAAGGGAAATAATGAAGTAATAGTGTATTAACACAGTCGGCCACTCTACTTTGCCTCACAAGCTGTTTGATTAAATAAAAGAGACTAATGCTGGAGTTAGCACAGTATTAATAATATGGTTATTTACAGCTGTAGCCTCAGTCCCCTACTGAGCAGCCTTTCAAGCACTAGTGGAGTTCACAGATGTGAATAAAATATTTAGTAAAATTTTCTTTATTAGATTCTTTTTCCTTAATGTTTAATTGAACAGCAATAATGGACAAACTGAGTAGAGCAGGCTATAATTGGAGTTGGCAGTGTGATAGCTGATCTCATCCTTCAGTCAAGCTGGCTGTCTTCATCTATCACCCGTTATATTTAGGTTGATCTATGTTGCAACGTACAGAAATCTACACTTTAAATTGTTGTTCTTTGTATAAGAAAAATTGTATTCAGTCTCTATTGATCAGAAGAAGGCATAAAAACTAAGCCTGATTGCCTTCTTACCTGACATCCAGTGGACATTGGATCATGTTAAGATCAGAATTGATCCTTGGTGCTGCTGTTCTCTCAAGACCATGGACAATGAAGTTAATCATAATGCCAAGGTGCCATTCTAGCTAAACTCAATTAAATCAATAAGATATGAGATTGAGTAATAAATTCAATATAACAGAAATTCTATTCAATTCTATCAGAAAACTATCCTGATTCATTTTTCTTTTATTTTTTTAACCCGTATAGTCAATACGGACAGAAATTCTGTATTAGTGGCTCAAGACGCTCCCATACCTGAAGGTGTCCTGTTAGAATTCTGGAAGGACCAAGAAGGACCCAGTCTGAAGAAAAGACCCGACCCGAAATGTCGCCTGTCCATTCCTTCCACCGATGTTGCCTGACCCATTTAGTTCCCCAGGTCTTTGTGTGCTGGCCCAGATCATTATTACATTTCAACTCCAGAGAAGCAATCCTAATTCATTTTAAATATTCTGAAATTATAAGTGCTCTCAGAATGAATTTCCAGACAGTACTTTACTTTAAAGATACAGCATGAAAGTGATAGCTTTGGCCCACTGAGTCCACACTGACTATCAATCACCATTCACACTAGTTCTGTTAATCCCCTTTCTCATGCACTCCTTACACATTATGAGCCATTGACCGAGGATAATTAACCTACAAACCCGCACATCTTTGGGATGTTGGAAGGAACTGGAGCACCTGGAGGAATGTCTCGTGGTCACAGGGAGAATTGAGAGTGCAAACTTTGCACAGACAGCACCTGAGGTTAGGATTGAACACAGGTCTCTGGTACGATGATACAGCGGCTCTACCGAGGGAAACCAACATCCTGGCGGGGAGATTTGCAAAGGCTACTGGGGAGAATTTAAACTAGAACGGTTGGGGGGAGGGACTCAAATAGAGAAAGCTAGTAGACAGTGTGTGAGGCAGGAGGCAGAGAAGGGAAGCACTCAGACCCAACATGTAGGGAAGAAAGAAGAAAAAAGATAATAAACAGAGAATAAGAGGTGGTGGGTTTCTTAAATGTGTATATTTTAATGCTAGGAGCATTGTAAGAAAGATGGATGAGCTTAGAGACTGGATTGACACCTGGAAGTATGATGTTGTGGCAATTAATGAAACATGGTTGCAGGATGGCTGTGATTGGAAACTAAATATTCCAGGATTTTGTTGCTTCAGGTGTGATAGAATTGGAGGGGCAAGAGGTGAAGGTGTTGCATTGCTTGTCAGGGAAGATATTACAGCAGTGCTTTGGCAGGATAGATTAGAGGGCTCGTCTAGGGAGGCTATTTGGGTGGAACTGAGAAATGGGAAAGGTGTAGCAACACGTAGGGGTGTATTATGGACCGCCTAATGGGGAGCGAGAATTGGAAGAGCAAATATGTAAGGAGATAGCAGATATTAGTAGTAAGCACAAGGTTGTGATTGTGGGAGATTTCAAATTTCCACACATAGACTGGGAAACACATTCTGTAAAAGGGCTGGATGGTTTGGAGTTTGTAAAATTTGTGCAGGATAGTCTTTTGCAGCAATACATAGAGGTACCTACTAGAGAAGGGGCAGTGCTGGATCTCCTGTTAGGAGGCCTTTGGTGGCAAAAACAGGAAAGTAGACTATTATCTGAATGGTGGCCGATTAGGAAAAGGGGAGATGCAACGAGACCTGGGTGTCATGGTACACCAGTCATTAAAAGTAGGCATGCAGGTGCAGCATGCAGTGAAGAAAGCGAATGGTATGTTAGCATTCATAGCAAAAGGATTTGAGTATTGGAGCAGGGAGGTTCTACTGCAGTTGTACAGGGTCTTGGTGAGACCACACCTGGAGTATTGGGTACAGTTTTTGTCTCCTAATCTGAGGAAAGACATTCTTGCCATAGAGGGAGTACAGAGAAGGTTCACCAGACTGATTCCTGGGATGTCAGGAATTTTTATATGAAGAAATACTGGATAGACTCGGCTTGTACTCACTAGAATTTAGAAGATTGAGGGGGGATCTTATCGAAACTTACAAGATTCTAAAGGGGTTGGACAGGCTAGATGCAGGATGTTCCCGATGTTGGGGAAGTCCAGAACACGGGGTCACAGTATAAGGATAAGGGGGAAATCATTTAGGACCGAGATGAGAAAAACATTTTTTCCACAGAGAGTGGTGAATCTCTGGAATTCTCAGCCACAGAAGGTAGTTGAGCTATATTTAAGAGGGAGTTAGATGTGGCCCTTGTGGCTAAAGGGATCAGGGGTATGGAGAGAAGGCAGGTACAGGATACTGAATTGGATGATCAGCCATGATCATATTGAATGGCGGTGCAGGCTCAAAAGGCCGAATGGTCTACTCCTGCACCTATTTTCTATGTTTCTATGAAATGAGACAGGTCAGGTGATGGAGGTATGTGTTGGGGAGCACTTCGGGTCCAGTGATTACAATACCATTAGTTTCAAAATAATTATGGGGAAGGTCAGAACTTGACCAAGGGTTGAGATTTTTGATTGGAGAAAGGCTAACTTTGAGGAGATGCGAAAGAATTTATAAGGAGTGAATTGGGACATTTTGTTTTATGGGAAGGATGTAGTAGAGAATTGGAGGACATTTAAAGGTGACATTTTAAGAGTACAGAATCTTTATGTCCCTGTTCGGTTGAAAGGAAATAATAATAATTGGAAAGAGCCATGGTTTTCAAGGGAAATTGGACACTTGCTTTGGAAAAAGAGAGAGATCTACAATAATTATAGGCAGCATGGAGTAAATGAGGTGCTTGTGGAGTATAAAGAATGTAAAAAGAAACTTCAGAAAGAAATGAGAAAAGCTAAAAGAAGATATGAGGTTGCCTTGGCAAGTAAGATGAAAGTAAATCCAAAGGGTTTCTACAGCTATATTAATAGCAAAAGGATAACGAAGGATAAAATGGGTCCATTAGAGGGTCAGAATGGACAGCTATTTGCAGAGCCAAAAGAGATGGGGTAGATATTGAATGATTTATTTTCTTCGGTATTCACCAAGGAGAAGGATATTGAATTATGTGAGGTAAGGGAAACAAGTAGGACAGCTATGGATACTATGAGGATCAAAGAAGAGGAAGTACTGACACTTTTCAAAAATATAAAAGAATAGAATAGAATAGTTTCTTTATTGTCATTGTAACATGGGCCATGTACAACGAAATTTAAAAATGTCAGCCAGTCAGTGCAGCATTCAAACATTTCTAAAGCTAACGAAACATCCACGATAAAATAATAAAGATAAACAAATAAATAAAAATCACAGACAAAGCACGCATACACACCCAACCCTCCATCCTTCTGTCGATTTCACCGTTACCACAGTCCCTTAGTCTGTATCGCCCCTGCGTTCCTTGGCGGCCACATTTAGTGCTTTTATAGCAGTGGGGTAAAAACTGTTTTTTAGTCTATTTGTCCTTGTCCTTGTGGATCTGTACCGTCTGCCTGACGGCAACAGTTCAAACAGGGAGTGTCCGGGGTGGGAGATGTCCTTTATTATATTCTGGGTTTTTTTGGTGCAGCGGGAACTGTGTAGGTCCTCCAAGGTAAGGAGAGGGCAGCCGACAATCCTCTGGGCGTTGTCAATGGCCCTCTGGAGCGCTTTCCTCTGAGCCACTGTGCAGCTGGTGTACCACACGCATACACAGTATGTTAGTATGCTCTCAATGGAGCACCGATAAAAGGACAGCAGCAGCCTCTGAGTGATGTTGTTCTTCCTGAGCACCCGCAGGAAGTGCAGTCTCTGCTGGACCTTTTTCAGCAGCGCAGTGGTGTTCACGCTCCACGTCAGGTCCTCCTCAATGTGGATTCCCAGGAAGCGGAAATCCGCCACCCTCTCTACACAGTCCCCTCTGATGGTCAGTGGTACCATGTCCGTTTTGTTTTTCCTGAAGTCTATTATTACCTCCTTCGTCTTTGAGGTGTTGAGGAGCAGGTTATTTTCTTCGCACCACACTGTAAGCTGCTCCACCTCATCCCGGTAGGCGTACTCGTCCCCCGCGGAGATGAGTCCCACCACTGTAGTGTCATCCGCAAATTTGACAATGGTGTTGCTGTGGTGGGCGGGGGTGCAGTCATGCGTGTAGATGGTGTAGAGCAGGGGGCTCAGTACGCAGCCCTGTGGAGAGCCGGTACTGAGGCTGAGGGCCATGGATGTGTGATGGCCCACTCTGACTCTCTGGCTTCGACCCGACAGGAAGCTATTTGTCCACATACAGGTGGAGTGTGGAAGTCCCAAGTCCCCCAGTTTGTCCACCAGTTTGTGGGGAAGGATAGTATTAAAAGCAGAGCTGTAGTCCACAAAGAGCATCCGCACGTAGCTCCCCCGCTGCTCCAGGTGAGACAGTGCAGCATGGAGAGCTGTGGCTACAGCGTCCTCTGTGGATCTATTCGCTCTGTACGCAAACTGGTGGGGGTCAAAGCTTCGGGGCAGAAGTGATGTGATGTGACCCCGGACCAGTTTTTCAAAACACTTCATCACCACTGGTGTGAGTGCGACTGGCCGGTAGTCGTTGAGGCTGGAGATGTTGTTTTTTTTGGGCAAGGGGACTATGGTGGAGGATTTCAGACAGGGTGGAACAGTGGACTGGGCCAGAGACTGGTTAAAAATCCTCGTCCAGACTCCAGCCAGCTGGTCTGCGCAGTCCTTCAACACGCGTCCAGAGACGCCGTCCGGACCAGTAGCCTTCCTTGGATTGATGGCCCGCAGAGTGCGCCTCACCTCATGCTCCTCTATCTTGAGGGGTAGGCTGCTGTGGACCATGTGCTGTGATGTGGCTGTCTCGGGTGGCTCCACTTCAAAGCGAGCAAAGAAGTGGTTCAGCTCCTCTGCCAGCGAGGCGTCACCTTCAACAGCTCCAAGGTTGGTCTTATAGTTGGTGAGATACTGGATCCCCTGCCACACCTGCCTGCTGTTATTACTGTCCAGGTGGTCCTCTATCTTCCTCCTGTAATTTGATTTGGCCTCTCTGATGCCTCTCTTCAGGTTAGCTCGGGCCGTGCTGTATAAAGCCCTATCGCCAGACCTAAAAGCGGTGTTCCTCTCTTTCAACAGCCGCTGGACCTCCCGAGTCATCCAGGGCTTCTGGTTGGGGTAGACCCGGATGAGTCTCCAAGTCCTGACAGGATATACCCTAGGACATTGAGGGAAGTTAGTGTAGACATAGCAGGGGCTATGACAGAAATATTTCAAATGTCATTAGAAACGGGAATAGTGCCGGAGGATTGGCGTACTGCGCATGTTGTTCCGTTGTTTAAAAAGGGTTCTAAGAGCAAACCTAGCAATTATAGACCTGTTAGTTTGCCGTCAGTGGTGGGTAAATTAATGGAAAGGATACTTAATGATAATATATATAATCATCTGGATAAACAGGGTCTGATTAGGAACAGTCAACATGGATTTGTGCCTGGAAGGCCATGTTTGACTAATCTTCTTGAATTTTTTGAAGAGGTTACTAGGGAAATTGATGAGGGTAAAGCGGTGGATGTTGTCTATATGGACTTCAGTAAGGCCTTTGACAAGGTTCCACATGGAAGGTTGGTTAAGAAGGTTCAATTGTTGGGTATTAATAGTGGAGTAGCAAGATGAATGAATGGGAGATACCAGAGAGTAATGGTGGATAAATATTTGTCAGGTTGGAGGCCGGTGACTAGTGGGGTGCCTCAGGGATCTGTGTTGGGTCCACTGTTGTTTGTTATATACATCAATGATCTGGATGATGGTGTGGTAAATTGGATTAGTAAGTATGCAGATGATACTCAGATAGGGGGTGTTGTGGATAATGAAGAGGATTTCCAAAGTCTACAGAGTGATTTAGGCCATTTGGAAGAGTGGGCTGAAAGATGGCAGATGGAGTTTAATGCTGATAAGTGTGAGGTGCTACAACTTGGCAGGTCAAATCAAAATAGGGTGTACATGGTAAATGGTAGCGAATTGAGGAATGGAGTTGACTGAGAGATCGAGGAATAACTGTGCACAGTTCCCTGAAGGTGGAATCTCATGTAGATAGGGTGGTAAAGAAAGCTTTTGGTTTGCTGCCCTTTATAAATCAGAATATTGAGTATAGAAGTTGGGATGTAATGTTAAAATTGAACAAGGCATTGGTGAGGCCAATTCTGGAATATGGTGTACAATTTTGGTCGCCAAATTATTTGAAAGATGTCAACAAAATAGAGAGAGTACTGAGGAGATTTACTAGAATGTTGCCTGCATTTCAGCACCTAAGTTACAAAGAAAGGTTGAACAAGTTAGGTCTTTATTCTTTGGAACATAGAAGGTTAAGGGGGGACTTGATAGAGGTCTTTCAAATGATGAGAGGGTTGACAGAGTTGACGTGGATAAGCTTTTCCCACTGAAAGTAGGGAAGATTCAAACAAGGGGACATGACTTGAGAATTAAGGGACAGAAGTTTAGAGGTAACATGAGGGGGAACTTCTTTACTCAGAGAGTGGTAGCTGTGTGGAATGAGCTTCCAGTGGAAATGGTGGAGGCAGGTTTGTTTTTATAATTTAAAAATAAATTGGATAGGTATATGGATGGGAAAGGAATGGAGGGTTATGGTCTGAGTGCAGGTAGATGGGACTAGGTGAGAGTAAGTGTTCGGCATGGACTAGAAGGGCCGAGAAGGCCTGTTTACGTGGTGTAATTGTTATATGGTTATATGGTTATATGGTTATACCAGCTGTACCACTGTGCCACCCTAATTGTTTTATTGGACAGTTCTAAGTTAGTGCAGATAAATGTGGTTTGGGTTTTGCACGCACTCAGGCTATGTGTAGCTTAACTTGAATGTGAAGGCTAGTGTTATAGCACCTTGAAACGGCTGCTTCATACTGCAATGGTTGCAGGTGCAGGACTGGCATTATAATCCACCCTAACATCCAACTATTAAAAAGGGAATAACCTCAACTTGTAAAATTGACAGGGAATGCGGAAGATTTAGAAAATCAATGCACGCTGCTAATATTTTTGAGTTAGTTTTACCTATAAAAATTTTACATCTGCAGCTTTAATAAATGGTGAGAGTATTCAGATAATACAAGCACATAATTGTATTATGTTATACAAAAAGTAATTATCTATTTTCAGAAACATACACTCACTCATAAACAGAACAGATGTGCACTTTTTTTTCCCCAAAATACCAAGCGGGGGATTTACTGCTAAAGCTGTCAGCACATGAAGCTCTGGCCCAGGCATGAATCTCATTTCTCACAGTTTAAAGGCACACTGTATCCATAGTGCTCTTGTTCTACTCCTGTCAAACATGCACAATTCCAAAACAGTTTTTATCTCTATATGATAAAATTACAGCAAAAACATAATATATGTTGATTATTTGCTAAAGCTTTGCCTTCTAACATATATTTTTTTATTTGGCATTCACTCCTATTATTCAAAGTTACTTCCAATTCCAAATGGAGAAAAAAAGATATCATAGATAGAAAAAACAATGTTAAATTCAATATTCTAATCATAAATAAATAAACTAAATAAACTAGATAGAAGCAAGTTAAACCTTTATTTTAAAATATATGTTGTTTGTAGCATGGCCAACACTGGCATGGCAAGAACTAATGTTCATTAAAATATTTGGTTGGAGTCACAGGCATATATATCCTGTAAGAAAAGGTTATGTAGAGTTATGAATGAGGACATTATAACAGTATACACAGTGATCACTATATTAAAACATGGAAAACTAAAAGTGAATCAACATTGCAGCTTTAAATTGTAAATATTTTGAACATTTGTCTAATGTCTGGATCACTAACACCCAAAATCCTGTTGACAAATTTGGATTCCTGGTTGAAAATAACATCTGTTCGGTGGAACTCAGGCCAACACTCAAAGGCATGATCCAAATTGTTACCTTCACAGCATATACTGCAATTGAATTACAATGAGAATGAAATGATTTGTGCGTGATTTAGTTTTCCACAGAAATACAATTTTTTACACGCTATTTTAATCCGTCATTATGCTTTAGATACTTTCAAATTTGACATTTGGCGAGCAAATGATCTTGAGATCATTATCATTCTCATTAACGACGAGCAAGACACACAAACCTAGCTAAGAGTTGCAGTGTGCACATTTTTGTTTGGATTTCTTATGTCATTTTTTCTAAGATCTCTTATGAATGTTCTGTTTTAGATATTCTTAGTATTTCTGCCCATGGATTTTTTTGAGACGTCCGTAGCTTTTTGTTTCCATCTTTGTTTCTATTCGTAAGTAAAGGAAGAAGCCTGCAATACAACTTCATCGTGATCAGGAATCGCTGACAAATTGACTTCAAATATCACTGTACTACAGGATACATAGATACATAGAACAGTACAGCACAAGAACAGGCCCTTTGGCCCACAATGTCTGTGTTGAACATGATGCCAAGACCATCTATTATCTAACTGCACATATCCATATCCCTCAATTCCCTGTATATTTAATCAAACACCTCTTAAATGCCACTCATGTATCTGCTTCAACCACCTACCCTGGCAGCACGTTCCAGGCACCCGCTCAGTAAAAAACTCTGCACATCTTCTTTAAACTTTGTCCTTCTCACCTTAAAGCTATGCCCTGTAGGGAAAAGGGTTTTGACTATCCTATCCACGCTTCTCTTAATGTTATATACTTTATCAGATCTCTCCACTATCTCCAGAATTCCAGAGAAAACAATCCAACTCTATCCAACCGCTCCATGTAGCTAATACCCCCTAGTCATAGCAAAAGGATTTGAGTATAGGAGCAGGGAGGTTCTACTGCAGTTGTACAGGGTCTTGGTGAGACCACACCAGGAGTATTGCGTACAGTTTTGGTCTCCAAATCTGAGGAAGGACATTATTGCCATAGAGGGAGTGCAGAGAAGGTTCACCAGACTGATTCCTGGGATGTCAGGACTGGATAGACTTGGTTTATACTCTCTAGAATTTAGGAGATTGAGAGGGGATCTAATAGAAACTTACAAAATTCTTAAGGGGTTGGACAGGCTAGATGCAGGAAAATTGCTCCCGATGTTGGGGGAAGTCCAGGACAAGGGGTCACAGCTTAAGGATAAGGGGGAAATCCTTTAAAACCGAGATGAGAAGAACTTTTTTCACACAGAGAGTGGTGAATCTCTGGAACTCTCTGCCGCAGAGGGTAGTCGAGGCCAGTTCATTGGCTATATTTAAGAGGGAGTTAGATGTGGCCCTTGTGGCTAAGGGGATCAGAGGGTATGGAGAGAAGGCAGGTACGGGATACTGAGTTGGATGATCAGCCATGATCATATTGAATGGCGGTGCAGGCTCGAAGGGCCGAATGGCCTACTCCTGCACCTAATTTCTATGTTTCTATTTTTTTCTAGTCCAGGAAACGTTCGGGTAAACCCCCTCTGAACCTCCTTTAACCTCACATTAAAAAGTCAACGTATTTATTCCTAAAATAGACACAAAATGTTGGAGTAACTCAGTGGGACAGGCAGCATCTCTGGATAGAAGGAATGGGTGACATTTCAGGTCAAGTCCTTCTTCAGTCAGTCTTCAACATTCTATTCCTTTTTGGTGTAAACCAGCATCTGCAGTTCCTTCCCACTATATTTATTCCTGTTGGTGTTATATATGCTCCCCATCCATGTTGCTGACTATGAAAAGACATTTGGTCAAATGTATTACCCTACATTACAAATAAAAAGCTTTCTCAACCATTTTTCATTTTCTCTGGTCAAGTGCATTGTTTAAACTGACCTGCCAGATGAAAATAGATTAAATGTCGATGCAATTTTCCTCAACCTTGGAATATAATGTGCTTATATTTATAATATTCAAGCCGTGAGGTGGCAAGGGTTTGGCAACATTATAATTCATTGGACTCTGTAATGCTATGGACTATAATGACAAGCACACCAATATCTACTCATGGGTATTGGGAGGTTGCTCTCAGTTTAGATCCTAGGGTGTCAAGGGTGCATTAGATGCAGTGCTGGCATTGAGCTTGCAATTTAACCATGTATTTAGGACAACCCTTGGTTCTCAGCTTGTAGGAATGGTGACAGCCATAACAACCATATGCTGGTGATCAAGACATATCAAACAAATCACTTTGAAGATTAGAGAACACGTGAAAATGTACGGTTTATTTAGTTCGGAGATGAAAATGAAATGTTTGAAAGCTGACAATGTTTTGTAACAAACTATAAAGGACACATTGCAATGCGATTTCACATATCAGGCTGCACTTGAGTTATCATCTTCCTCTGGGGCCATGTCAGGTTATTTTTTTTATTTGGATTCACAAGCTTTCTGTCCTGGAACATATGGGGCTTCTGAAATGGAAGTGTGGAACATCTTTAATTAGCGATTTGAAAAAAAATGCACTGCAAAAATAAAGCTGTCATATTTGTATAGGTAAGGAAATGCAGGTGTTTGTCTACAACACAAAAAATCACAAAGTACTGGAGTAGCTGAGCAGTCAGACAGCATCTCTGGGGAAATTGGATAGATGATGTTTCGAGTTGCATCCCTTCTTCAGACCTAAAATGTCACCTACTCCATTTCTCCAGAGATGCTACCTGACCCGTTGCATTTTGTGACTATATTCTTACAAACATCGAACTTCGGTAAATGGTAACGTGATTAAGGGCAATTCATCTGTTTTTACTTTTGACAAGCAAAGATCTATTATGCACAGGAATACAAACTGTAGTCTTCAAAATAGTGCAATCCAAGTTTCAGTTTCTGAAGCAATTGAAACCCAAATGAACTACTGTAGAGTCAGGAGGACATTTCTGCTCATCTCTAAACTTCATCAAAAATGTTCTAATTCAGGGGTGAGAGAAGTACAAAATGCATTATACTTGATCCTGAAAGATCCATCACACACAAAAAAAGTTGTACAATTAGTTCTGTGAGAGCAGATTTTATCTATAGCCCTGCAAAGTTTACCTTTTCAACAATGTATCCAATTCTTTGATAGTTAGTGAAGTTCCTTTCAGACTGTGCATTCTATTCCAGAAAGACAACAACTGACTGCCACCTGCCCATCCAAGCAAGACATACTGGAGTTGTGAATTGCATTCACAACATGGACCCACGGTTTCATTTATGACCATACGACAGGGGAAGATGTTAAAATGGATGAATGTGGTTGGCTTGATGACATTTCTCTGAAGTACTCCTGCATTTTCACCCTGGAGCTGAATGAAATGGACTTTTGCAACCATAAGCCACTCGTTCTGCATTCAGCAAGACCGGCCAGTGTAAACCCTTGTTAATACAACAGATCCTTCAAGCACATCAATGCTTTTTTTTTACATATGCATTTGGGATTGATTTATCTCACATACGTCTTACAGCAAATTTGAATAATTTTCATTCATGCAACACACAACTGGACATCAGTGGTGACTGTAAATGTGATTATCAGCAACTATCTTTGATTATTTTGTAAATGCCAGTCTTGTCACTTGAAACTTTTACTGCATCAATCAAAATACTGCAAGTTCATTACAAAAAAAGCATTTTCTCATCCAAGCCATTTTTGCGAGTGATGCCAATTTTGTTTACGAGGAAATGGTAAATCAACTACCTTTTGATCACTTCAACCGAAAAATTTGTTTTTGTAATTTTATGTGTATCAAGAAAGTATTTTCATAAACAAAGCATTGAAAGATTTAAGATAAAAACATAAAGGTGTAGAAACAAGTGTAAACCAATTCAACTCACAACCCACATCTCTATGGACCTGTCCTTTCCCCATATCTCTTTATACATTTAGCTAACAAAAATCCATCACAAATTTAAAGGTAACATTTGATGTAGAATAATGTACCATTTGTGAAATGAGTCCAAACTTCAACCTGTGACATGTTGCCGAATTATAACCCTGAAGACTTTGCACTAAATGCTCTACCCTTCATCCTTTATCTGTGCTCTGTGGAAGGCTTGATTTAATTCATGTTTCATCGTCTCTTTGACAGCATAGCATGCAAACAAAAGGTTTTTGCTGTACCTAGGTAGATGTGACAATAATAAACTGCACTGAACTAGACACTACTTTTTAGCTGTAGTAGTGATTCACAGGCTCACAGTTGACCACAACATTAAAAAAAAATGTTATGAGCATAAATGAGATACTACCCATTCTCAGAATTATACACGGTCCTAAAAAAGGAAATGCACCAATTTATTTGAAGGAAAATTCATTAACACAGCAGAACAATAATTAAACATAAAAACAAATCTCTCCATGTTAATTAATTGAAACGTTTGATTTTCTTCATCATCATTATTTCTTTGGATCAAAGTCTTTGGAATATGAGGGAAGTTTCTGCTCAGGCAATAATGCTTAGGAATTGCCAGATATTGGGATTGTTGTATCAATTCTGACTGTTCAGTATTTTCTTTCATCATGAGATCATCCACTCGGAACTCACCAAGAATGAATGATGTTTTAAGCACTTTGGTTTAAGCACTTTGAAGAATGGTGGGCATCATGGATGTTGTGCAGTGGTCCATTCATGGAAGTCACTTCTCCAGCCTACATGATATATGGAGTGTTGGGTTGCACAATAATGGTATCTCCAGAATGTAATTGTAGGGAGCTGACTTTAACGTGTTGTGCTCCATATAGATATTGATCAAACATGAGTTGCTGAACTGTGAGTATAGCTGGCAATATTCCTTTCCTTGGATGGATAGAAACATAGAAAATTAGGTGCTGGAGTAGGCCATTCAGCTAGCACCGCCATTCAATATGATCATCTAAAATCAGTATTCTGTTCTTGCTTTTTCCCTATATCCCTTGATTCCTTTAGCCCTAAGAGTCAAATCCAACTCTTGAAAACATCCAGTGAATTGGCCTCCACTACCTTCTGTGGCAGAGAATTTCACAGACTCACAACTTTCTGGGTGAAAAAGCTTTTCCTCATCTCTGTCCTCACTGTGTTGGCGGCGCGACTCACCCGTTGCAGCGGCCCCTACAGCCTGTCTGTCTTTTTTTTATTTTTTGTCTAGTTAAATGTAGTGCTTGGTGTTTTTTAATAGTATTTTTAAATGTGTAAATGTGGGGGGCGGGGGAAACTGTTTAAATCTCTTCCCTGTCCGGGAGACCCGACTTTTTCCCTGTCGGGTCTCGGCTGTCGTTGGGGCCTAGCACCGTGGAGCAGCCTCCAGCCTGAACGACCCGGGGGCTCCAGTCCCGGAGACTGCGGAGCTGCGGATCTGCGGACTCACCATCGTGGGGTGGCCGGCCTCGGAGCGTGGGGAGCGGCGGTGACTCGCTGCTGCGACTCGACTCCTGGGGCTCGGAGGCTCCAGCAACGCAGCCGCAGGTCCGGTGGACTGGGACATCGGGAGCTCGCGGGTCTGGGAGGAGAGAGAGAGACCACTTCCCGGAGCTCCCGCAACGCGACTTCTCCAGCCGGTGTCACGGGGTTGGAACAACCCGGACCGGGACAGTACATCACCCGGCGCGGCTTCATGGCCGTGGGACTCACCATCGCCCGTGGGGGTTCCAACCTTGGACTTTCAGACCGGGAGCGGGGCCGTAAATCGCCCCGCGCGGCCTAAAATGGCCGTGGGACTCATCATCGCCCGCCTGGGGCTTGGACATCGGGAGAGACACGGAGAACAGGGGAGAGAAAAGACTTGCCTTCCATCACAGTGGCTTCACTGTGATGGATGTTTGTGTGAATTTAATTATGTGTATGTCTGTAAGACAGTGTCTTTGTTTGTATGGCTGTGGAAACAACATTTCGTTTGAGTCTCACTGGGGCTCAAATGATAATAAATTTGTATTGTATTGTAAATGGCCTACCCCTTATTCTTAAACTGTGATCTATGGTTCTGGACTCCCCCAACATCGGAAACATTTTGCCTGTGACTAGCCTGTCCGATCCTTTCAGAATTTTAAATGTTTCTATAAGATATCCTCTCATCCTTCTAAATACGGTGTTCATTTGTAATTTTGCAAAAATGATAAATCTCTATATAGAACTCTACAGGACAGAAACAGGTTATTTGGCCCACGTTGTCCATTACAACTCAGTTGGCAGACTAAGCTCGTCCTAATTGTATGCATTTTACCCATGGCAGTCAAAACCCTTTCCTGTCCATAGATCTGTCCAAATGTATTTTAAGTCATACCGTTATCGGCTTCCATCACTTCCTCACTTATTCCAGATACTGACTAACTCCCTAAAGTCCCTCTTAAATTACTTCCCTCTCACCTTCACCACACTGTCCACCTAACTCGCTGTTTTAAGGAACACCTTACCAAGTACAGACCCATTGGGTCTGCTCACCCAATGCAAGATTCCCTGACTCAACCAATCCCCAAACACAAGCCATTCCCCCAACGCAATATTGCATCACTCATCCATAGCCCCCAACTGCGCTGGTATTTTTCTCCTCATCCCCCAGCACTCCCTCCTCCTCCTCTTCACCCTCTCTCTTCATTCTCTAGAGGGAGGGGGGTAGCGAGGGAGGGGTGGAAGAGAGAGAGGGATGGAAGAGAGGGAGGGGTGGTATAGAGGGAGGGAGGGTAGAGAGGGAAGGGGCAGAGAGGGAGGAGGGTATAGAGGGAGGGGGAGATAGAGAGGGGGAGGGAGTGGGGTAGAGAGGGAAGGGGCAGGGGTAGGGAGGGATGGTGGTAGAGAGAGAGAGAGGGAGAGGGGTTGAGTGGGGGGGGAGGGAGGATAGAGAGAGAGAGGGCGAGGGAGGAGGTAGAGATGGAAGGGGATAGAGGTGAGGGAGGAGGTAGAGATGGAAGGGGATAGAGAGGGTAGAAGTGAGGGTAGAAAGGGAGGGGGAATCTCCCTCCTCCACCCATCCCCATCTCCCTCTACCACACATCTTCCCCCCACCTCCCTCCCCCTTATTTCCCTCATCCTCCTCCCCTCACACCCATTCCCTGCCCCAGGACCTACCCAGAAAGTAGAGTAGTGTCAGGGCCAGGAACTCGGCCTGTTCTCGTAGTCAGCCCGGCCCTGGCTGTAGACTCCAGCCATCAGTTCGGCCGCTGCCTGGACTCCAGTGCAGGCCCCGAACATCTCCAGGCTCCAGCCGCCAGCTCGGCCTCCGCCTGGGCTCCAGTGCAGGCCCGACTTCACCTCCGGGCTCACACCTGACCAAAGCTCGTCCTTAGTTCCAGCGGCGGCTTCTTTCTCGGCGCTCATCTAAAGTCCCAGGCTCGGCCCTCACTCCAGCTCCTGCACCACCCTCCCCACCAGGTGTCATGTGTCAGCCATCAGGAGTTGGACATCGGGCATCGGTTGCCGGCAGCTGCCGCCACTGCAAGACAAAGACTTTTAGATATATAGAGATATGTATCTGTTCTCACAGATTACACTATTTTGCAACACTCCCTATGGCTTCACCAATTTGTCTTGTTTCCATAATTTGCCTTCAATGTGAGAAAACAGATCACTTCCAAATATTCATGTAAATCTCTCCACTGCTCCATTACTGTAATAATAATAATAATAATAATAATAATAATAATAATAATAATAATAATAATAATAATAATAATAATAATAATAATAATATATTTTATTGTCATTGCACGTCAGTCCAACGAGATTTAGTATGCAGCTTCCAACCGATGTAAAAGAAAAGTAAAATAAATAAATAAGCTGTGTGACGTGACCATCCGAGGGAGACAGCCCAGGGGGGCATGGGGGGCACTCATCAGGGCCGGTTCAGAGCCGCTATAGCTCTGGGAATAAAGCTGTTTCTGCGTCTGGATGTTCGGGCGTAGAAGGTCTTGTAACGTCTGCTGGAGGGAAGTAGTTCGAACAGTCCTTTACAAGGGTGTGAGGAGTCTTTATGGATGCTGACGGCCTTCCTGAGGCACCGTGTGTGGTAGATGCCCTCCAAGGCTGGTAGCTCTGTCCCAATGATCCTCTGCGTTCTGTGGACGATGCGCTGAAGAGCTCTCCTCTCCGCCTCCATGCAGCTGAGATACCACACTGAGATGCTATACGTTAATACGCTATCTGTGGTGCAGCGGTAGAACGTTGTCAGCCGCTGTTGGGGCAGACCAGTCTTTTTTAATATCCTCAGGAAGAACAGTCATTGCTGTGCCTTCTTGACCAGCGCAGCGGTGTTGGTGGACCATGTGAGGTCGTCTGAAATGTGAGTGCCCAGAAACTTAAAGCTGGACACTCTCTCCACACTTTCCCCGTAAATGGAGATTGGGCGTATTCTCCATTATGAGACCTCCTGAAGTCAATAATCAGCTCCTTGGTCTTGGAGGTAACAACAAGTTGTTACGTGTGCACCAGTCCGCCAGGTTCTGCACCTCCGCTCTGTATTTTGTTTCATCACCGTTGGTGATCAGCCCAATCACTGTTGTGTCGTCTGCAAACTTCACGATGGTGTTGGTGTCAAATGCAGGAACACAGTCGTGAGTGAAGAGGGTGTAGAGCATGGGACTTAGTACACAGCCCTGTGGTGTGCCGGTGCTCAGGGTGATAGTGGAGGACAGGTGCGGGCCCAGTCTCACTGCCTGAGGTCGCTCCTTCAGAAAGTTCAGGATCCAATCGCACATCGGCGAGCTGAGGCCTAGCTGGTGGAGTTTAGTGGTGAGCTTGGTGGGGATGACCGTATTGAATGCAGAGCTATAGTCAACGAAGAGCATCCTCACGTACATGCCCTGTCTGTCCAGGTGAGTCAGGACAGTGTGAAGAGCCAGAGAGATGGCATCCTCTGTTGATCTCTTTGCCCTGTATGCAAATTGATGAGAGTCCAGTGAGGCAGGGATGCTGGATTTGATGTGGGAGAGGACCAGCCTTTCGAAGCACTTCATTGGGATTGGAGTTAGGGCAACCGGGCGGTAGTCGTTCTGGTTGGTGACCTTGGACCTTTTCGGCACCGGCACTATGGTGGCTGTTTTCAGGCACTTGGGGACCGTTGCCAGAGATAGAGATAGATTGAAGATTCTCATGAATACCTCCGCCAGCTGTACAGTACAGTCCTTTAGTACCCTTCCCTGGACTCCATCCGGGCCTGCAGCCTTGCGTGGATTGATCCTACACAAAGTGCACTGTACCTCCTGAGTGCTCAGTGTTAAGGCCTGTCCCTCCGCCATGGCCGGGATTATTCCACTCCTGGTGGTGTTGCCAGTTTCGAAGCGCGCAAATAAGGTGTTTAGTTCATAGCCAGTGGGGTGTGATTTTTCAATGTGCAAGATCTTAGCAGTTTGCCAACTTTCTGGGATTATTATAATAGAACAGTCATCCACCCATGCACCCTGTTGGCAGAATACCAAACAGTGCAAGGAAGTGGAGTAACTTTCGAATGATAATTCCAAACTGGCACTTTCCACAGAGAAATATTATAATGTTTGACAAAAAACACCAGTGTAATTCTGCAAAATCAAACTATAACCCTTTGTGTAACTGTCAAACATGTCATATTAGTTCTTAATATGGTGTTATCTACTGTTCAATCAAAAACTATTCCTGGAAACCATACCTCACCATTCAGGCTTTACTTTGATTTTTTTAAAATGGCAATACAAGCAATTCAGAGCACACATTCTGTTAGTCATTTTTTGGTGAAAATGCGATTACTTCATTGAGTCGTGCAACTGTATGCTATTTTGGGTCCTTTTCACAAGTCATAAGATCATGTGATAGGAGTGGAATTAGGCCATTCGGCCCATCAAGTCTACACCATTCAATCATGGTTGATCTATCTCTCCCTCTGAACCCCATTCTCCTGGCTTCTTCCCACAACTGCTTACACCCATACTCATCAAGAATCTATCTACCTCTGCCTGAAATATATACACTGACTTGACCTCCACAGCCTTCTGCGGCAAAGAAATCCAAAGATTCACCACCCTTTTCCCATGACCTGTGAGGACACTGGCAAGCACCATGTGCATGATTTCTCCAATGTGAAGAACTGAATTTCAGAAGATTCTCACTATTCCTGAGATTAGATATAAAGATTATTAATTGGAGCAGGAATGGCTATATGACCTTTTGAGCTTGCTTTACCTTTCTATTAGATCAGGCTTGCTCCTATCTTGGCCTCAGGTCGAACTTCCTGCTTGTTTACCGTAACATTTGCATTGCCTGCTTGATGAAAATCATTTCAAACTCAGTCTTGAATAAATTCAATGAATCAACTCCCCATAGCTTTCTCTGGTAGAGAAGTCCAAATGTTCTTAACTTATTTAATGAAATGTAATCCTGCTAATCCCCATTTTAAATGTCCATCCTGGTTCTAGGTTAGTTTAGTTTAGTTTAGTTTAATTTAGTTTAGAATTAGAACAAAGACAATTCATGAATACAATGTGTGGTCCACAGTGCACAGATAAAGATAAGGAAACATGTGGAAACAAGAACACTCGATTATGTCAGCACAGATATTTTCACTCTGTTGGCCTTCTGCTGAAAGCAAGCATAGAATGGCCTGTCAACCTTCATAACAAGAGGATTTCAGAATAGGAGTAAAGGGATCCTTCTGCAGTTGTACAGGGCCCTGGTGAAACCTCATCTGGAGTATTGTGTGCAGTTTTGGTCTCCTAATTTGCGGAAGGACATCTTTGATATTGAGGCAGTGCAGCGTAGGTTCACGAGGTTAATCCCCGGGATGGTGGGAGGGTCATATGAGGAAAGATTGGAAAGATTGTGTTGGTATTCACTGGAAGGATAAGAGGATAACTCATAAAAACATATAAAATTATAAAATGATTGAAGATACTAATGCAGGAAAAATGTTCTTAATGTTGGGGGAGTCCAGAACCAGGGGCCATAGTCGAAGAATAAAGGGGAGGCAATTTAACACTGAGATGAGAAATAACTTTTTCACCCAGAGAGTTATGAATTTGTGGAATTCACTGCCACAAAAAGCAGTAGAGCCAATTCACTGGATGAATTTAAAAGAGAATTAGATAGAGCTCTAGGGTGCTAGCGGAATCATGGATATGGGGAGAAGACAGGCACTGGTTACTGATTGTGGATGATTCGAAGCGCCAAATGGCCTCCAGCACCTATTTTATATGTTTCTATGTTTCTAATGCATTAAGTTCATAGGATCAGAAAACTGCAAGGGAAAAGAGACCTGAATGGGAGTTATATACAAGCCTCCGAACATTAGTCAGGATGTGGGGTACACATTACATCAGAAGATACAAATTTGGCATGCACAAAAGGTAATGTTATAGTGGGCATGGGGGATTTCAATATGCAGGTAGACTGGGAAAATCAGTATGGTACTGGATCCCAAGAGAAGGAATTTGTAGAATGACTATGAGATGGCTTCTTAGAGCAGCTTGTAGTTGAGCCTACTAGGGAAAAGGCAAGCACATGAGGCTGCTAAAGGAGAAGAGAGCCCATGGTATTAGAAGGAAAATGTGAGAATGGATAAAAAGGTTTGTTGAATGGCAGAAGGCAAAGAATTGGAGTAATGGGGGGCTTTTTCTGGTTGGTTGCCCATGACTAGGTCACCGGATGGTCACAGTGGCGCAGCCCAGTGATCTAGTTGCTGCCTGATAGCGGATGCAGCGCTGCCTGATTTTGCTTTGTAGCCCATTGTAGTATTCAAGCCTTGCCATTCAGTTGAAGTGGTTATGCTGGAACTCATGTTTGTCCCGGTATTGTCCAAGTAATATTGTTTGAATTGTGCACGTATCTTTTGAATATTAGTTTTCCCAAAAAGATCACCTCTTAAAAGCATATAAGGTTCAAGCTGCTCATTCTTTTGTTAAAAAAACCTTTATCTTAGGAATTGTTTGTTAACCCTCTTTGAATTGCCTCCAGTGGAGGTATATTTTGCTGTAGATAGAGACCCAATCTACAGGTAGTGCTTCACAAATTAAATCCCTGTAAAGTTTCAGCAATCCTACATTTGTGCCACATCTTTTTTGCAATAATAACATAGACATTTGTTTTGCCAGCTTGAATTTGAATGCAATTTCTGATGAGAATATTCTCTGAACTGTCAGGGGTATAGTTCTATTGTGAGGAAATATGCAGACATTTTCTCATTAAGTTGGAGTAAGATGACAGTGAAGATCATTGAAGGTTTTTTTTGTCACATTGACAGATGCAGCTGTATCAACCAGTGTATTGAGTCTTGAGTTTTAAATTCTATCAATGACTGTGACAATTGGCAATAACAAATGTGTAGTCAGGATCTACAGAATTGTAGTTGATCTCTGCAATGGCTTTGCATATTGAGGAATCTGACACACCGTGATAAGTTCATAAGTGCATGTTATAGGAGCAGAATAAGGCCATTTGGCCCATCGAGTCTACTCTGCCATTCAGTCATGGCTGATCTATCTTTCCCTCTCAATTCCATTCTCCTCCTTTCTTCCCATAAGCTTTGATACCCTTATGAATCAAGAACCTGCCCATCTCCATATCTACATTCTAAAGGTACATCCTTTTATTCTGAGGCTATGCCCAAGGCTCTGCTGGTCCTAGACTAGAAAAAATATCCTCTTTTATCCACTCATAGGCTGTTCACTTTTTGGTAGATTTCAATGTGGTCCCCCTCATCCTTCTAAACTCCAATGGGTAGAGGCCCAGAGCTTCCAAACACTCCTCAGAAGTTAACCAAATCATCCCTAGTATCAGTCTCTCAAACTTCCTCTGCACCCTCTCCAATGCCAGCACATCCCGCCTTGGAAATGCGGTCCAAAACTTTTCACAATACTCCAAATGCGGTCTGATCAGTGCCTTATAAAGCCTCAGCATTGCATCCGTGTTTTTATAGTCTAGTCCTCTCGAAATAATTGCTAGCATCACATTTACCTTCCTTACTATCAATTCAATTTGCAAAGTAACCTTTTGGGAATCCTACACCAGCACTCCCAAGTCCCTTTTCACCTTTGATTTCTGAATCTTCTACCCATTAAGAAAATTGTCTATGCCCTTATTCCTACTACAAATGTGCATGAATAAACATTTTGCTCTGCTGTATTTCATCTGTCACTTATTTGCATGCTCTCCCATCCTGTCCTTCAGCAGACTCTCAGCTTTCTCTACACTATCTGCCCCTCCACCTCTCTTTATATCATCCGCAAACTTGGTCACAAAGCCAGAAATGTCATCATCCAAATCATTGATATACAACATTAAGATAGTGTCCCCAACACAAACCCCATGTGAAACACTACTAGTCTAGTTTAGAGATACAGAGAGGAAACTGGCCCTTCGGCCCACCGGGTCGATGCTGACCAGCGATCCCTGCACATTAACACTATCATACACCCACTAGGGACAATTTCTACATTCGCCAAACCAATTAACCTACAAACTTGTACTTCTTTGGAGTGTGGGAGGAAACCGAAGATCTCGGAGAAAACCCACGCAGGTCACAGGGAGAAGGCACAAACAACGTCTGGAAGAAGAGGAAGGAAGTTCTGCAACGCGAGTTTAGAGAGTTAAGAAGAAAACAGAAAAGTAGGACTTCTAGGGTGGTTATCTCTGGATTGCTTCCAGTACATTGTGTTAGTGAGGGCAGGAACAGGGTGACAGGGAATCTGAATGTGTGGCTGGGGGGCTGGTGCAGGGAGCAAGGGTTTAGCTATATAGACCACTTGGATCTTTTCTGGGATAGGGGTGACCTGTACAAAACGGACGGGTTGCACCTTAACTGGAGGAGGACAAACGTTATGGCAGGCAGGTTTGCTAGGGCTACACGCGTGGGTTTTAACTAATTAGTGGTGAGGAGGGATTGACAAACTGGGAGTAAAAAGATGGAGTTAAAGGGGAAGTGAGTGCAGGAAAAGTTACAAAAGACTACTGAATTAACCATATAACCATATAACCATATAACAATTACAGCACGGAAACAGGCCATCTCGGCCCTACAAGTCCGTGCCGAACAACTTTTTTTTCCCTTAGTCCCACCTGCCTGCACTCATACCATGACCCTCCATTCCCTTCTCATCCATATGCCTATCCACTTTATTTTTAAATGATACCAACGAACCTGCCTCCACCACTTCCACTGGAAGCTCATTCCACACCGCTACCACTCTCTGAGTAAAGAAGTTCCCCCTCATATTACCCCTAAACTTCTGTCCCTTAATTCTGAAGTCATGTCCTCTTGTTTGAATCTTCCCTATTCTCAAAGTGAAAAGCTTGTCCACATCAAATCTGTCTATCCCTCTCATCATTTTAAAGACCTCTATCAAGTCCACCCTTAACCTTCTGCGCTCCAGAGAATAAAGACCTAACTTATTCAACTTATCTCTGTAACTTAGTTGTTGAAACCCAGGCAACATTTGATGGGAATTGATGGGAAGGAAAGTTCGAGAAGGGATAAGAGGGTAAACTCAGAGCCAACAGTGACAAAAGTGAGAGGGGAGGTGAATACCGAAGTAAAAGTCTGAAGAAGGGTTTCGGCCTGAAATGTTGCCTATTTCCTTCGCTCCATTGATGCTGCTGTACCTGCTGAGATTCTCTAGGAAAATGGACAAGGGAGAGCCAGTGTACCTTGACTTTCAGAAAGCATTTGATAAGGTCTCACATAGGAGATTAATGGGAAAAATTAGAGCACATGGTATTGGGGGTAGGGTGCTCATGGATAGAAAATTAATTGACAGACAGGAAACATAGATGTAGATTAACTCTTATTAATCCATGCCATTTATAATCTCCACTAAACACATATGCATGCCACCTATTACATGGGATTACGGTACTACACTAACACGGTCAGCCAGCTCTCAGAAGCCACGCCAAACTGGGTATGAATGGCTGGCAGTTTAAATGTTCTGGATTACTTATGAAATAAAGACTAATCTTTCATTATGTATGTTGTCGTGGATCATTCATAAACAAAAGAGTAAGGATTAACGGGTCCCTTTCAGAATGACAGGCACTGACTAGTGGGGTTCCATGTCTCAGTGCTGGGACCACAGCTATCTACAATATATATATTAATGATTTAGATGAAAGGATCAAAAGTAACATTAACAAATTTGCAGATGACACAAAGTTGGGTGGCAGTGTGAACTGTGAGGAGGATGCTATGAGGAAGCAGGGTGACTTGGACAGGTTGGGTGAGTGGGCAGGTGCATGGCAGATGCAGTTTAATGTGGATAATTGTAAGATTATCCACTTTGGTGGCAAAAACAGGAAGGCAGATTATTATCTAAATGGTGTCAAATTGGGAAAAGGGGAAGTACAATGGGATCTGGGGGATCCTTATTCATCAGTCACTGAAAGTATGCATGCAGGTACAGCAGGCAGTGAACAAAGTGAATGGCATGTTGGCCTTCATAACAATAGGAGTTGAGTATAGGAGCAAAGAGGTCCTTCTGCAGTTGTACAGGCCCCTAGTGAGACCATACCTCGAGTATTGTGTGCAGTTTTGGTCTCCAAATTTGAGGAAGGAAATTCTTGCTATTGAGGGAGTGCAGCGTAGATTCACAAGGTTAATTCCCGGGGTGGCGGAACTGTCTTATGTTGATAGAATGGAGCTGCGGGGCTTGTATACTCTGAAATTTAGAAGAATTAGAGGGGATCTTATTGAAACATATAAGATTATTAAGGGTTTGGACACGCTAGAGGTAGGAAACATGTTCCTGATGTTGGGGGTGTCCAGAACCAGAGGCCACAGTTTAGGAATAAGGGGTAAGCCATTTAGAACAGAGATCAGGAAATACTTTTTCACAGAGAGTTGCGAGTCTGTGGAATTCTTTGCTTCAGAGTGTGGTGGAGGCCAGTTTACTGGATGCTTTCAAGAGATAGTTGGGTGGAGGTCTTATAGATAGCTGAGTCCAGGGATATGGGGAGAAGGCAGGAACGGGGTACTGATTATAGATGATCAGCCATGATCACATTGAATGGCGGTGCTGGCTTGAAGTTCCAAATGGCCTAATCCTGCACCTATTGTCTATTGTATAAAGGCTAGTGAATCTCCTCCATGCCTTCTCCAGAGCAAAAATATATTCCTTGTATTGAGGCAACCAAAAATGCCCACAACATTCCAACCAATGTTTTCATAATGTAGTACTATGGTTACCTTGCTCATGATTTCAATTAGACAACTAATGAGCATGAGTATCCCTTATGCCTTTCTCACCAACTTTTCTGCCTGCGCTGCCACCTTCAGGAATCTTGGAACATTCACACCATGATTCCTGTTCCTTTAAGAACAGATACACAGAGCTGGTGTAACTCAACGAGTTAGGCAGCATCTCTGGAGAACAAGGATAGATGACACTTCAGGTCGGGATCCATCATCCGATCCCGGTTCCTCTATCTTCCCTAAGGCCTTACTATTCTTGCCTTATTAATCGTCCCAAAATATATTATTTGATACACATTATCACCCTGTACCCTAAGAATACCTTCCCCACCATCAACAACTCAACCATTGACATGCAACATACTAACTATCCCACCTAAATTCTCATCCAATATTGTAAATAGTTCAGATCCCAATGCTGAATCATTTGATGCATTAATGGTCACAGGCTTCAAATCAAAATAAAATCTGCACTTTCATTGGCAGTGAGTTACTTCGACTAGTTGGAGAATTTTGAATGAGTGGACATATTTATAAAGCAGTCATTTATAATTGAGGTAGGTAAGAAACTCTTCTGATAGGCGTGATGAATCTCTGACAATTCTCTATCCTGGAGGCTATGTTATGGAGGGGGAAGGGGGACGTGGAGGAAAGTGCTTAAAAAGGAAGCAGATAATCTTTTTAAATAAATAAATAAACCGGGGCACTGAGGACAATGGGGAACTGACATAAAAGAGCAGACGAGACACCAGACTTCACCGTCTTCAATATACTTTGTTACCTCCACATCAAAAAAAGATTTACATTGTTCAGACATGATCTCTTCCCAACATAGCCATGGTTATATAGTAATGAAGACAGGTTGTCCTCTTCCTCTGAAATTCAGTTCTGGATTCAGAATAGGAGTAGAACATGAACTTTCTATTATTGATCGATTCAGCACCACCCACTGGGCATGAATTTCTTTCAGTACTGGTCCATATGTTCTCTGTGTTGTTGTTTGTTTAATTCTCTAAACAGGTAAATAATTTGCATTCAATTCTATTTATTTATTTGCATGGCATTTAATTTAAAAAATCTGATGCCATGTTGGGTTTGACAACAAAATGAAATAGCATCAGAATTTCCTTTATATTGGTACCTCTTGTGCAAGCATGCACTGGACAGCGGTGAGATTTGCAGCAGGTCAAATCCATGACATTCTAAATATCTAAGTAATCTCTTATAATGGACTTTACCAAGCACCTCTAGAGATCAATATAAATAACATACACGGGGATTTCCATGTTCTGTGTTTGGTCAAATCTTCAAAAAGTCAATCAAATTCTTGAGGCATGCAGTTTCTCAAAGATCAGCTTAAAATGTTTTAAAGTGTTCGATCACTCTTCTATTTTAGACTTGATTAATTTCCTGACATTAGTCGTTAAGCTATCGACTCTACACCTCTGTAATTTCCCTTTCTTTCCTTTCTTAATTACGGAGTAACATGCACAATTTTCCAATCTAAAGAAACACTTCCTGATTCAAGTGAATTTTATAAAAGTAGAATTAAGGCTTTTTTCTTTAAGCACCTGGGATTTAAAGCATTTGCCCTTGAAGATTTGTTCCTCTGTTATGTCACTTTGTTTATTATTGTTACATTGTTGCCTTTAATTTAGTTACATTTCTGGCACAATGTTAATATTCTGAAAAAAATATTCTCTCATCTTGCCTTATTTGTGCTGATATAATTTTTAAAAATCTTAATAAAAATATGCACAATTTTGCATTTTTTTAGGGGACAAACATTTCATAACTATCCTTAGCTATACCGTTTGTTTCCCTTTCCTGGTTTAATTTCTTTAGATATTTGAGCCTAAGGTTTGCACATTTTGTAAATTTTCGACCATTCCTTTACTTTTTGAAATGTTTTCACTGCATTCCTGGAATGTGAGTGTTTCTTTATTATGTTGGTTGCTTTCCAAAGGCCATATAAAGTATAGATGGAGTCATATACAGATGGAGAAGGCTCATTTGTGTGATGGTCTGGGCTATGTCCCCAATTCTATTAAATGTCTTGTAGTCCTGGGCAAAGCAATTGCTAGACCAAGCTAAAATGCATCCCAATAGGAATCTTCCTAATGGCATCTGTAGAAATTGCTAAGTATAATTACAAACATGCTGAAGTGTCTTAGTCTTCAGTGGAATTGGTAAGCTTATTGATGTCTTTGGAGCAGGGTGAATTTCTGCTACTTATACTTAGGATCATGATGCTCTCCACCGTCTCCACTTCAATATTATTGATGCAGATTGGGGTCTGTACACTATCCCGCTTCCTGAAGTCGATGACTATCTCCTTTATCGTGCTGACATTGAGGGGGAAGATTTTGTTTCAACACCATATTACTGGTATATAGTGTCTCCTTACCATATCTCCGTCCAATACTATGGTTCATCAGTGTTTGAGATCCGGCCCACTGTGGTAGTGTCTTATGCAAAATTATAAATATGGTTAGAACTAAATTGGGCAACACAGGTGTGAGGGTATAGGGGATATTGAATGAGTAAGTGTAAAAATTGGAATTCAATCCCTATTAATACCATTAAACACACTCAGATGCATTCCAGACCTTACATTTTAGGGTGGCAATGATGGCACAGCGGTAGAGTTGCTGCCTTACATCGCTTGCAGCCGCCAGAGACCGGGTTTCGATCCTGACTATGGGTGCTGTCTGTATGGAGTATGTACGTTCTTCCCGTGACTGCATGGGTTTCCTCCAAGTTCTTTTGTTTCCCCTCACACTCCAAAGACGTAGGTTTGTAGGTTAATTGGCTTGGTGTGTAAATTGGCCCAAGTGTGTAGGATAGTGTTAATGTGCGGGGATCGCAGGTCAGCGTGAACTTGGTGGGCCAAAGGGCCTGTTTCCACGCTGTATCTCTAAACTATACTAAACTAAACTTATCCTCCAAAATTCATACTATTGAAGTCAACAAAACAAATTTAGGGATTGAGACAGACAAACATATTGCACTATTAAAAGATCAGAAACTTACCTTCTCCTTTTGCTTAGCATTTATTTTCCAGCAATTAAAAAAAAACATATCAAGAAGACTTTCCACATTAAAAGCTTTATGAAATATAAGTTGTTGATTTTTGCTATTTATTTATTTTATTCTATCATAATGCAGATAATATAAAAACATTAATTATTAGCTCCTTGATAAGGAATTTTCCTTTATATTTTTTACCTTCGAGCAGTGTTCACAATTTATTATGCGCTCAAATCTTCGTGCAAAATATCTGGTTTGTGAGCTTGATCCTGAAGAATAACAGAAATTGCAGGAAACTAAAAAAAATCTAATGATGGAAAGTGAAAGGAATCTGCCTCAATTCTGGGCCAGGGATTCATCTTTCCATGGCAGATACATTAAGCAGTTGAGAAGATTTAAATTTAGATTTTTTTTGTATGCAATTTGAGGATTACTGGAGTCTCACATTAATACTGTAATAATCCCTGTGTGACACAACCTCATCTCAGTGAATTTGCAAAATATTTTCACTTTTAGATTATTCTTTCATTGGTGGCACTATGTATTAAAATAAAACCTTAGCTATTTTCCTCATAGTATCTATACCAGTCATGTTCAAAAAAGTTACTGTGCTTCTATGAAGTGTGACATGTTCATGAAAAGTATAAAGTGACACAGCTGTTTGACATTCAGGGCTGTGTAGCCTCAGGCAGTAATAGCTATTTTAAATTGCATTGTGTGAATTACACCTTGCCACATTCACATTAACTGTTCAGCTGCCTGTTTAGATTTTCAAAGTTCTTAAAAAATTGAGTTTCTGCTGCAAGGTTCCTGTATAAATGCACTATTAAAAGATCAGAGGAAGCAGGTCATTATTTCCAACACTGTCTTTGATGGTTGAATTGATGCCAAATGTGGATAAAATTGAAGAACAAGCTGAAGATCCCAAAAGGATTACACAGGAGACTGTGAGGATATTTCCTCCATTGAAGTAGTTACAGGCAAGTTGTGGCTGATTCTCATGGTTGTTTTTATTGTTTTCAATTGGTTCAGAGGCTCTGAATCATTCTGTAATCATCCCCGTTTCACCACCAGGGGTGCGGTTATAATTGGAAGCCCCGCCATCTTTTTTTCATCTTTTTTCATCTTTTTTTAAATTTTTAGTGTGTGTTAAAAGTTTGTGCAAATGTTCCCCGGTTTGTTTTATGTGGAGGGAGGGGGTGGGGTTGGGGAAAACCTTTTTTTCAGTTTCTTACCTTGCCGGTGATGCGATAAATTTTCGGATGGCAATCTCCGGTCGCTCTGCGGCCTACCATCGATGGAGCAGGAGACCTCCTCGGACTGGCCTTGGGCCCCACCGCGGGGCATGGACTTACATCGGAGTTGATCCCTTGCCTGGGATCACTCCAATCGCAGACTGCGGACTTTACATCTGGAGTTCGCAGTCTCGGGAGAGGCCGTGGATGTCGGGAGCTCCAATGTCGCAGAAGGTTCGACCAGCCCCGATGCGGGGTACAAGGGTCACAAATTTGACTCCTGTTTTTCATTCATCAGATGATCTTTGCGGGACAGGACAAGGGTACCTGGAGTTAAGAAGGGAAATAAATATACTACATATATCAGAATTGTTTTGGTGATATTTGGGGGAAAATCTGATGCACCCAAAATATTTTATGATTGCTGATTTGATATTAAAACATTGATGAGTCAGAATTTCTTCTGGTTAAACAATATTAAGGTTGAAGTGATCAGAAATTCTGAGTGTTTGTGGTTAGTTTTTAATCTTGTACAAACAAATAATGCATTGCCAATACTTTTATATCTAATATTTAGTCAATTATTGAACCCTTTCATAGAAACATAGAAACATAGAAATTAGGTGCAGGAGTAGGCCTTTCGGCCCTTCGAGCCTGCACCGCCATTAAATATGATCATGGCTGATCATCCAACTCAGTAGCCCGTACCTGCCTTCTCTCCATACCCTCTGATCCCCTTAGCCACAAAGGCCACATCTAACTCCCTCTTAAATATAGCCAATGAACTGGCCCTGACTACCCTCTGCGGCAGAGAGTTCCAGAGATTCACCACTCTCTGTGTGAAAAAAGTTCTTCTCATCTCGGTTTTAAAGGATGTCCCCCTTATCCTTAAGCTGTGACCCCTTGTCCTGGACTTCCCCAACATCGGGAACAATCTTCCTGCATCTAGCCTGTCCAACCCCTTAAGAATTTTGTAAGTTTCTATAAGATCCCCTCTCAATCTCCTAAATTCTAGAGAGTATAAACCAAGTCTATCCAGTCTTTCTTCATAAAACAGTCCTGACATCCCAGGAATCAGTCTGGTGAACCTTCTCTGCACTCCCTCTATGGCAATAATGTCCTTCCTCAGATTTGGAGACCAAAACTGTATGCAATACTCCAGGTGTGGTCTCACCAAGACCCTGTACAACTGCAGTAGAACCTCCCTGCTCCTATACTCAAATCCTTTTGCTATGAAAGCTAACATACCATTCGCTTTCTTCACTGCCTGCTGCACCTGCATGCCTACTTTCAATGACTGGTGTACCATGACACCCAGGTCTCGCTGCATCTCCCCTTTTCCTAGTCGACCACCATTTAGATAATAGTCTGCTTTCCTGTTTTTGCCACCAAAATGGATAACCTCACATTTATCCACATTATACTGCATCTGCCAAACATTTGCCCACTCACCCAGCCTATCCAAGTCACCTTGCAGTCTCCTAACATCCTCCTCACAGCTAACACTGCCCCCCAGCTTAGTGTCATCCGCAAACTTGGAGATATTGCCTTCAATTCCCTCATCCAGATCATTAATATATATTGTAAATAGCTGGGGTCCCAGCACTGAGCCTTGTGGTACCCCACTAGTCACTGCCTGCCATTGTGAAAAGGACCCGTTTACTCCTACTCTTTGCTTCATGTTTGCCAGCCAGTTCTCTATCCACATCAATACTGAACCCCCAATGCCGTGTACTTTAAGTTTGTATACTAATCTCTTATGTGGGACCTTGTCGAAAGCCTTCTGGAAATCCAGATACACCACATCCACTGGTTCTCCCCTATCCACGCTACTTGTTACATCCTCGAAAAATTCTATAAGATTCGTCAGACATGATTTACCTTTCGTAAATCCATGCTGACTTTGGCCAATGATTTCACCACTTTCCAAATGTGCTGCTATCCCATCTTTAATAACTGACTCTAGCAGTTTCCCCACTACCGATGTTAGACTAACTGGTCTATAATTCCCCGTTTTCTCTCTCCCTCCCTTCTTAAAAAGTGGGGTTACGTTTGCTACCCGCCAATCCTCAGGAACTACTCCAGAATTTAAAGAGTTTTGAAAGATTATTACTAATGCATCCACTATTTCTGGAACTACTTCCTTAATTGTAATTGTAATTGTAATTGTAATTGTAATTGTAATTGTAAATCTTTATTGTCCTTTCCTGAGTATTCGCATACCCAGAGGAAACAAAAAAACGTTGCTCAACCAGTGTCCATTCAGTTTGCATTAAAAATAAATAGGAATTAAAATTAAAAATACATGTCATGAACAAATTTAACACTTTACTAAACATTCAACAGCCGTTCCGACCGGCAGCGGCACAACAGTGGCTCTGCTGCAGTGTGGGGGTTTGTGCGCGATACTTGGCAGGGGGCAAAGTCCATTTAACAGTCTTATAGCCTGTGGGAAGAAGCTGAGGAGCATCCTGCTGGTTTTGCAGCTAATGCTCCTGTACCTCTTCCCAGATGGGAGGATGGAGAAAATGTCATGCGATGGGTGGTAAGGGTCTTTGATGATGGAGATGGCTCTGTTGATACATCTCTTCTTGTATATGTCCAGCAGGAAGGGGATTGGAGCACCAATAATCCTGCTTGCGGTCTTCACTATCCTGTCCAGTTGGTGCCGTTCGTACGCCTTGCAGCTCCCGAACCAGGAAGTGATGCCGTATGTCAGTGTGCTCTCGACAGTCCCCCTATAAAAAGTCCGTAGGTGTGTGGTGGGGAGGCCTGCTTTACATAGTCTTCGGAGAGGGTGAAGTCGCTGCTGGGCTCTCTTGACCAGAGCTGTGGTGTTGGCCGTGGACGTCAGGTCATCAGACAGATGTAGTCCTAAGAACTTTATGCTGCTCTGGGATGCAGCCTATCTGGCCCTGGGGATTTATCGGCCTTTCCCCCACTTCTCCAGAGTTTGTCTCAACTTCACCTGCCAAAACTCAAGTTTTATTGAGTGTTAATTTCATGGGTAGACAAAAATGTTGGAGAAACTCAGCGGGTTAGGCAGCATCTATGGAATGAAGGAAGGGTTTGGGCCGAAACCCTTCTTCAGACTGATGTGAGGGTGGGGGGGCTGGAAGAAGAAAGGAAGAGGAGTAGTCAGAGGGCTTGAGGGAGAGCTGAGAAGGGGAGGAGACAGTAAGGACTACCTGAATTTAGAGAAGTCAATGTTCATACCCCCGGGTACAAATTGCCCAAGCGAAATACGAGATGGTCCTCACTCTGACCATGGAGGAGGCCCAGGACAGAGAAGTTGGATTCGGAATGGGAGGGGGAGTTGAAGTGCTGAGCCACCGGGAGATCAGGTTGGTTATTGTGAACCAAGCGGAGGTGTTCGACGAAACGATCGCCAATCCTACGCTTGGTTTCACCGATGTAGATCAGCTGACATCTAGAGCAGCAGATGCAATAGATGAGGTTGGAGGAGGTGCAGGTGAACCTCTGTCGCACCTGGAAAGACTGCTTGGATCCTTGAATGGAGTCAAGCGGGGAGGTAAAGCGACAAGTGTAGCATTTCTTGCGGTTGCAAGGGAAAGTGCCCGGAGAGGGGTGTTTCGGTTGGGAAGGGACGAATGGACCAGGGAAATTACGGAGGGAGAAGTCTTTGCGGAAAGCAGGCAGGGGAGGAGATGGGAAGATGTGGCAAGTGGTGGGGTCACTTTGGAGGTGACGAAAATGATGGAGGATTATTGTTGTACATGACGACTGGTAGGGTGATAGACTTCTGTTGTAGAGTGAGTGGAGGGCTGTACATTCAGGGGGGGAGTGGTTAGAGTGTGACAGGCGAGTGGAAAATTTGAGGCGGTTGATGTCCTGCTGGCAGTTTAAAATAAAAGGGTCCAAAGCCGGATGATGGCCATGAGGGGGGTCCAAGAGGAGGGGGTCCATTGGAGACTGGAGAAGGGGGTCATCAATAGGGGGCGAGGACTCCTTCCCATGGAAGAATGCTTTGAGGCGGAGGCGACGGAAGAAGAACTCCACATCGTGGCGGGCGCGGAACTCATTGAGGTGGGGACGGAGGGGGACAAAGGTAAGGCCTCTGCTGAGGACGGACCATTCGGTATTTTCATGGCATGTCTTAAGTAGTGGTCCAGATTGATCTTTTATGAACCTTTTCGTATCAAGTGTTACATACACTGGAAGCTCATATACAGGTGCACAACCTTTTATCTGAAGATCCAAATAACGAAAACCTCCGAATAGCGGACATTTTTTCAGTCCTTGAAGAAAGGTCCTTGAAAACGTTCACCGAGGGCGGCCCGCAGAGGTGACAGTGGAACCTCCGGTCGGTCCTCGAAGAAAGGGGAACTAAATCCCCATTCATAAAAGAGAATGTGAGGGTATCTTGCGCGGGAGGGTTAATAATTGACAATATGCTGCTGTCTGCCTGCTGAGTTAAAAAGTTCCCATGGTAGACTCACGATACACAGTGTATCGTGAGTCTTGCATGGGAACTTTTTAACTCAGCGGGCAGGGAGCAGCAGATTGTCGCTCCCTTCAGTTTCACCCCACCTACACCCCGGCCATGTGTGTGACCCCTTCCCTCCCCTCTCCAGCTCCCCGCCCATTGCACCGGCATGGGGGCTTTGCACTGTCTTCACGTCGGCGATGCCAGCATACAATGCCAGTCACCGGAGGCGTCAGGACCAACGGGACACCGACCCCCAGGCCCACTGCAAGCACGGAGATCCCAGAGACCCACAGCCAGCAGCAGCCCAGCCCCGTTCCAACTCCAGAGGAAAACTGCAAACTAGCGGGAGACATCAGGACCACCAGCAGCCGCTCCCCAATGGGCTGCTACGGCGACAAGTGGCAGTTCGCCCACAGCCCGAGCTGTGCCCCCTCATCGGGACACCGACCCCCAGGCCCACTGCAAGCACGGAGATCCCAGATCAGCAACTCCAGCCCAGCCCGCTCCAACTCCAGAGGAACACGCTCCCCGTAGGGGCAGAAGCTGATGGTGTGCAAGGTACGTCTTGTTCTTGGGGTCGCGCAGCTCGGGCTGTGGGCTTTCAGCAGGATATCGCACACGTACATGGTGGGTGTGCTCTCCAAAGGGGGCTTTGAGGAGAGAATCAGGAACTGGATCCAATTTCTGTACACTGATATCTATAGTGCAGTCAAAATCAATGGGTGGGAATTGGATAGGCAATAGACAATAGACAATAGACAATAGACAATAACAGCAGGAATAGGCCATTCGGCCCTTCAAGCCAGCACCACCATTCACTGTGATCATGGCTGATCATCTCTGCTGCACACGGATATAAGAGTGTGAAAATGTCGCCTTAGGCCGCCTAAGGGCATGTAGCCCCGCTAGGGTGACATGAGTGCGAGAGGTGATTCAATGCTGCGGTCACATTTACAAATTCAGGAATTCATTCAACACACTGCATTTCATACGGACATTTATTCTGCAAGAAAAAACTACATTGAAGACTCAAACTCGCGACCGAGGAACTGCCGGGATCAAGGCGCAAACTCGCGACCTTACGGATATGAGCCGAGCACTCTACCACTGAGCCAGCCATTAAAATCTAGGCTAAAAAATTTCCATTCCGAAGGCCGACAAATTCCAAATTACGAAAAGTGTCTGGTCCCAAGGCTGTCGGATAAAAGGTTGTGCACCTGTACTAACTAATTATAGCAAAGGAAGAAATGTTTCACTTGCAGTCACCCCAATTCTAAACATGTATTCTTGACTACCAGCAAATTTAATGCGGCAAATTGGGGAACAATGTCAAAGAAACTCTTGGCTACAAGATATATGACTAATCCTATTGGATGTACACCAACCTCAGTTCTTCCACCTCAGGTAGTTACATTTCTCCTCATTTCTTAAAATAATTTATTTAAAAAGATAAATTGTGAAATCCACCAAATCCATGCCAACAAGCGATCATCTGTTCTGTGCTGCCCACTAAGGACAATTCACAGAAGCCAATTAACATACAAACCTGCACGGCTTTGGAATGTGGGAGGAAAGCAGAACACATGCAGAAAACCCATGTAGTCACATGGAGAATGTACAAACTCCGCACAAACAACACCTGTAGTCAGGATCATACCTGGGCCTCTGGCCCTGTAAGGCAGCAATTCTACCACTGTTGTCACTGTGCCGCCCACTTTTGCATGCTTCCTATGAAACTAGTTATCTACTTCCCTATCAAATAATGTTACCAGCTTTGCCTCAGTTACTGTTTAGCTAAACATTTCAGATTCTAGCAATTTTCCATTCAAATATATAATATACTTATAATGTCAGAAAGGATGCCATTTGTCCCATGGTCAGTGCCAGATCCCAACAAAGCACTCCCATTAGTCTAATTCCCTCAATTTTTATTCTTCTGTAGTCCTGCAACTTAGTCTATCTCATATGCCCAGATGGACATATTGAGGACCTGCAGGTTCTTCTATGTTGACAGAAAGGCCACAGACAACACAGCCTTCCAGAACGTCCTATCCTCTATGCAGGAAGGAACTGCAGATGATCCACCCAAACCTATGCTGGAAAATCTCAGGCTGCCTGACACTGCTTAGGGATAACATCACCTATGTGCAGGACTGAGGGGTGGATGCCTGCCTGGTCAGCTTGAACTCACAGAAGGCTTTCAGCAGGATATCGCACACGTACATGGTTGGTGTGCTCTCCAAAGGGGGCTTTGGGGAGAGAATCAGGAACTGGATCCAATTTCTGTACACTGATATCTATAGTGCAGTCAAAATCAATGGGTGGGAATTGGATAGGCAATAGACAATAGACAATAACAGCAGGAATAGGCCATTCAGCCCTTCAAGCCAGCACCACCATTCACTGTGATCATGGCTGATCATCCACATTCAGTAGCTTCCCTGTCAGGTCTGGAGTCAGGCAGGGTTGCCCTGACTTGTTTTTATGCTGTATGGAACCATTTGCTGAATCCATCAGGAAGGATGAGATCATAATAGGGGTGACATTGCCACGCCATGGGGGCAGTCATATCAAAACCTCCCAGTACATGGACAATGTCACCATCTTTCGATCGGATCTACGGTTGGTCTGCAGATTGTTCAGCTTCTGTGATCAGTTTGAGTTGGCATCAGAGGCCAGAGCCAACCACTGGAATAGCGAGTCCATGCTTTTCAGCAACTGGCCCAATTGATCTTCAATCTCCTACACCAACAGGTCAGACACCTTGAAGGCGCTGAGGATCTGGTTTGAGAAGTGTGACAAGAATTGGATGGAGCCATGTTTAAGCAAAAATTGGGTCTGTGGAAGCAGTGTTCTCTCGTGATAACCAGAAAAAATTGGTCAACAGTTGTATGGTGCTCTCGGGCTACTGTACTTGGCACAAATGTGGCCCATACCCATCGCCTCTGCCTTGGCGATCAGATGGGCTGTCTACCAGTTAATCTGGGATTTAAAGATGAAGCTGGTCCAACAGGTCACAATGCACAAGTTGGAAGATAACAGGGACAAAAGCATGTCCAACGTTGCACTCATCCTGATGGCCACCTTCGTATGTTGATGCATCAAAGAGCCAAAGCACTTGGGCACTAAGTTTCACTACCTACAGAGATTCTACCAATACCCTGTGTTGCAAAGGATGGACCTGCATCTGATGCCACACAATGCGCCAGTCAGCTGAACATTGCCGTAACACCTGTCCTTTGTGGAAAGGCTGTCCCAGATCAACACGTTTGGCCACAGGTCCATTGGGCAGTGGTCAGCACGAAATATCCTGAAGGCAGTGCAGGACAAGGACTCGATGAATCCTGTGGCGTGGTTCCCTGAGCAGACTGCCCAGCTTGTCTGGTGAAATGCCTCATCGTTAGAATTACCAACAAGCACCAAGACATGGTTTGGCTGACGCTGATAGGGGCCCTCCCAGTCAGATCCTATCTGCATTGTTGGAATCTTACAACCAGTGCAGGCTGCACTTGGGAGGGGAGACAGTTACCCACCTCTTGGCAGAATGTGAAGAGAGTCTGGAGAATGATGGGACCTTGTTACAATTTATCCCAAATAATTCATTAGTGTTATATTCGGTAGTGTTCATTAACTATCTTTATACCAGAAGACTCTTGATTTATGGACTGTTCCCAGGCACACATTTAGTTACGGACATCATGTGTTGCAGGAAGCTCATCAACTTGGTGAAAGATGTTCTTTGGTCTGCCTGAAACTTGTTGCCCTCCCTGCTGAGTGAAATGTCCATCAGGGAACATTGCCAACTGGCCCATTCCAGACTGGAGGAATGTATGCTGAGAAACTCGCTGAAGCTTGGTGCAGCTCACAGCAAGGATCTGTGGAGGAGGACCGCAGGCTAGAGTCCTTCCACTGATGGGCATTGAGGCGCAGGGTCTGGAGAGACACCTCTCAAACAAGTGAAGGAATATCACCCCCAGTGAGCCACAGGAGTACCAAGGATGCTTGGTATAAAGATATTTAGTGAACACTACCAAATATAATGCTAATAAATGAATAGATGCTGCAAATGGTGGAAGAGTTTTTTACACTGTTATTGTTTTGTATATTTAAAACAAAATTCTGAATAAAGTTTATTTTTGGGGAAAAAATACTTCCCTCAAAATTCTTACCTATACTTGGCGGTAATGTAATAGTGATCATTTAACATATCAATCCGCACATCGTTGGGATGCTGGAGAAAATGTATGCGGTCATGGGTAGAACATGCAAGCTCCACACAGAGAGCACCCAGAGTCAGTATTGAACCAGGATCTCTAACTGCGGCTATTGCTCTCCACTGGACTTCCTTAATTGTTCCGGTCCTCTAGTGACAACTCCAGGTTTATAACCATATAATAACCATATAACAATTATGTCTGCTTGTTATTGAAATGTAGCCAAACAAAAATACACCTTTTCCTGGGTTTTATTCTAGTGAATGTTGCTATTCTATCTCCTTGGGCTAAAAAACCTTTGTTTAGTGGAACAACCATTGCACTCTCATGTTCAGTGAAGAAAATCCCAACTTCTCCAGCCTGTTCACGTAACTAAAGTCCCTCTCAATTTAGTAAATATCCCCATTGACCATTCCTGAAACCTTGATGTCTTTTCTACAGTGTAGCACCCAGAATTTGACACAACGCTTCATTTGTGACCAAACCACTATTTTTCAAGATTCATCATGAATCCCTTCCTCTTGTCCTCAATTTCAAAAGGTCAGGACCCTGAATGCTGTTTCAACCATTTTCTCAACCTGCCCAGCCACTTTTGAATGAACAGTGCATATGTACACCTGGATCTCTCTGCTCTTTATCCCTTTTAGAATTGTACCTCTCGTTTATGTTGCGTACCCTAATTCTTCCATCATCATGTAACATTGTTTCTCAGCAGTAATATTTATTTGCTATCTTTTCACCCATTTGTTCATATCCCCTTGAAACCCTGTACAATTCTCCTCACACTGCATTATCGCCTCAAGTTTTGTTTCTGCTGCAAATTAGGAAATAGTGCCCTAAAAACCCAAATCCAGACCATTAACATACGTGAAGAAAAGTAGTGCAGAACTCTGGGGATTTCGCCTGTACATTTGAGAAATGTCTCATTGCCTCTCTCTGCTTACTGTTACTCAATCAATAGTTTTACCATGTTGTTTCAGCCCCTTTATTCAAAGGGCTTCAATCCTAATGGCAAGCCTGTGCCATTGCCCTAAGCAAATGGTTTTTGGAAGTCCATGAACAAAGCCTCAACTTTCCGTAATTTTGTCTGCTTGCAAACAAATCCATGCTGGCTTCCTCTAACATATTCACATTTGTCCAAGTAACTGCTAATTCTGCCCTTGATTTTTGGAGAATTTTCCTCATCACCAAGGTTAAGCTGACTGGTCTATAGTTACTGAGTTTATGTATAGTGTCATGGAGTCAATCAGCTTTGAATCAGACTCTTCTCATGACTTTTTACACCTCTATAAGATCACCCCTCATCCTCCTGCACTCCAAGGAATAGAGTCCTAGCCTGCCAAACCTCTCTCTATAGCCCAGGCCCTCGGGTCCTGGCAACATCCTCGTAAATCGTTCCCTGCACCCTTTCCAGCTTGACAACATATAGCATGATGCCCAGAATTGAACACAGAATAAACTCTAAATGTGGCCTCGCCAACGTCTTATATGGGTGAACTCTTGTCAAAGATAGGAGGACAACTCCTTCAAAGTAGGTATATATGCCATGAGGAGATTTTGCAGTGGAGCAATCCAAATGTGTAGGAAGGTGTTGCAGATGTTGGTTTACCCTGAAGATAGACACAAAATGCAACAAAAGTTCACCCATTCCTTCTCTCCAGAGGTGCTGCCTGTCTGGGGAGTTACTCCAGCATTTTGAGTCTATCTTTGGTGTAAATCAGTATCTGCCGTTCCTTCCTACACATTTTGTCTGCTCCACTGTGAGATCTCCTCAAGGTATGCCTACTTTAAATAGGTTATTCTCCTCCCTCCGACGAGGGTTCACCCATTTCTTCTCCCCAGAGATGCTGCCTGTCCCGGTTAGTTACTCCAGCATTTTGTGTAAATCTTCGGTGTAAACCAGCAACTGCAGTTCCTTCCTAACCACTCTGACTGATGAAGGCCAATATGCCAAAAGCCTGTTTGACCATATAATCCTACATATTGGCCTTGAATAGTATTTAACAGCCCTGTTGGCTGGAAGGTTATGGCCAGAGCCTCTAAAATTCTTTCTTAACTTCCTTCTGCAACATGAGTAGCATCATGTTTGGACCTGTTGGTTTATTCAGATTCACAGTGGAAATCACCTTTCTGGTAGTATTATTTTACTTACTTTTAACCCGTCGAGCAGATCTGCATGGAGTAGGAACAATGAACTGTAGGTGCTGGTCAGAAAGGACACACAAAAAAGGATACAAAGTGCTGTAGTAACTCAGCAGATCAGGCAGCATCCCTGGAGAACATGGATAGGTGATGGTTTGGGTCGGAACACTTCTTCAGACAAAATGCACAACCGCATCTTAATTTGCAGAGATTTCAGTATATCCTTCATTGGTAAAGACCCATGCTCATATATTATCTCAACCATATCCTCTACCTTCAAAAGTTATTTTCCTTATTGGTATCTGGTAGCCGCATCTCCCATCTTACAAGACTATTCCTATTCACATGCATGCAGAATATCTTTGGACTCCCATTTCTGTATGCTGCAGGTTTTTTTTATCATGCTCTCTCTTAGCTTGTGTATTTACTTTTTACTCCTCGTCTGAGCTTTCCGTAATAACTCTGGTTCCCACTAGTGTTAACAACTTGGCAGTTTCCATGTGTTTTTTTTTCCTGCTTCACATAGAGAGAGTCAGAGAGTCATACAGCACAGAAACAGACCATTTGGCACTACATATCCATGCTGACCAAGATGCCCCATCCACCTTAGACCAACCTGCCTGCGTTTGGCCCATATCCCACTAAATGTTTCCCGTCCATTCACTGTGAAGATCCTCCCTTGGTTTGACTTCCCAAAATGCACCAACTTGCACTTATCTGCATTAAACTCCATTAGCCGTGCCTCAGCCCACTTACCCAATTGATCAAGATGCTGCTGTAATTTTTGATAGCCATCTTCATTATCCACGAGACCACCCACTTTAGTGTCGTCTTCAAACAAGTTATATTTTACGTTATTTCTATTTTTATGGGCATCCGTGGAGTCACATTTAAATGGGACAGGTTAAAGATAGTGGGTATCCTTCCCGGATGGTGTGAGTGAATCAGATGGGTTTTACAACGACCCAACCAGTAAGACTAATGTTGCATAGGAACTGATATTCTCTGGATTGTCATTGATCCTGCACAACCACTAGGCTGCCGTATTCCACAGCCCATTCTTTTTCATGCCATCCTGTTAGTCTGTCACTGCAACCAGTAGCATACTGCTTTCTTGCATTTCCATGTTTGACATTTGTAACTATTGCTTGAAGGTCGTCTTGCCTCCATCGAGCATCAACGTTTTCCCTTCATCAATTTTAAAATATTATGAATGTTTATTAACATTAGCATACCATTTTGTGCTCATTCCTTGTGCTCATTTGACCATTTTATAATTAAGTATTTTTCTATATGTGAGAATGCAGTAACTTGAGATTGTGGTGGCTGTTCTCAGTTTTATCCTTCTGTTTAATTCCATGAATTTTGGATTTCCTTGACTGTCATGTTATACTATTCAGATTTGTTTTCACATTCCAATTTAGTTTAGAGCAACAATATCTCTTCTATAAAAAAATAAACACCAAAAAGTCCCAGAAATGCTCAGCAAGTTAGCAAGCACCTGGAGAGAGAATGCAGTCTATTTGCTTATTTTGAGTGCAGGACAGTCTTTGAAGGTTAGATGAGAGGCGAGCAGGGTGAGGATTGATGATTCCCACTGAACATTTTCCTGGCTGTTTAATCATGTGACACCAAATGATGAGATGGCCAAATACAAAAGATTTTCTGTGTTGCTGAACTGACTTTATAAGGGCTGAGTCCTCTCTGACTGAGTGTCTTTGCTCGGGGGTTTGTGCCTTCAGTCATTTTAAAAACGTCCTAAGAATTAGAAGGGTGCCCTTTGAAGTTTCCTTTAGTTATTAGTTTCATCCTGATTGATCAAATGCCATGCCGGTATTCCAATGTGATGTACAGACTACTCGTAATTAAATTGCATCACAGGATAAACTGTGTATGTCCAGATATAGATCTAGTTTGTTTTTTTTTAATTAAAATTCATTTTAGTTTTTGCAATGCATGAGTGTCTTCTTAGCCAAACAGCATATTGTATTAAAGTCAGAAGTTCTGAGTGATTATTGACAGTGACGTTTTTTTTTTTGGAGTACAACACCTTAATCAAACCGTACAGATAGATATAGGAGAGGGTGAACGCTTATTTTAGGGAACAGACAGAGACACCTCAAAGATATTCCACTTGGCATTGTTCAACGGCCCCTGTTTGTTGCCTTCATTTACTCCCAGACAGAAAGTATCCAACTCTGCCATATCCGCTGGAGAAACTTCTCCAGTGACCCCACAAAATAATGTAGTGAAACTGTTGTAGCTGAAAAAAAAATGTTCGTTATAATTAACTTTTATTTATTTAACAGAAATATTCACGACTCTCCTATCTGCCGGATATTCAAGCTTATATGGGTTGAAACTCTCTGCCGCTCATTACCTTATTTGTAGTGAAACCATTGTAGATTTTTTTTAATGTATTTTTTATTAACTTTTACTTATTTAATAGAAATATTTACTTCTATCCTCTTTATTGGGACTGGCTGTCTGAATGACCAACCGGTTGCAATTCTCTGCCACTCATTTCTATTTCTCCACGATGATTATAAAAATAGCTGTAATCTTTCATTAAGCTTTCTTGCTATGATGACAACCTGCAGATAATACATCTGCTCCCAAGAAGGCTACAATGTCACAGACTGCACCGATTCACTGGGGCTTAAAGATCAGAAATTAGTAGAGCACCACTAATGTCATGACTAGAATTCTCCCAACCATGCCCTTGCCTACTCCTTAGGGAGCTGAAAGTGCCTGAAAGTAATTATAGAAATGTAGAAACATGCTGTTACTCAAAGATCAGTTGTTTTTTGCAGCTTCAGTGACAAATTCATTCGCTGACTGTCGTAACAGGCTACAAGACTATCCAGACACCCTGTTGGTCAGACTCAGTTTGTTCACAGTGCGAACCATGATACTGAGATCCAATTGTGATGTGAGTCTCGCCAAGTATTACGATTGAATCTTGAAACCATGCAATGAGTGAGCAAATGAAATAGTTCTACCTACAGGGAGCCAAGATTTTGAATTGCTCCCCGTTGGGAACAGCCGGCAAGAAAAGATAAATTTCCAACACTTGCTCCTGGCAGATTTTTTTTTTTTGCAATAGTGGTGGGAGAGTTACATTTTATAAAATTAGTTTGACATTTTCAATCCGAAGAACTAATTTTACATCCCTGTGCTGCATTCAAGCATTCGTTATTCACATTCCACCCTTTCAATTCCTCAAACATTTCACCTCTCACCCCTAGTTCTGTCTTCCATCCTTTCCTCATCTTAGAGCTTCGATAGGACAGCCAACAATCACCCTTTTTTTCTTACCTGAATTAAATTTGAAGGATTCAATTGTAATATTGTGGTTAATATTGCAGAGCTTACTAATAAGCAAGGACAGTTTAAATTTACAAACAAAGGCATGTGTTGGGGCTTTCAAAGAACATTAAAGATATATCTCCAGGGCCAGTTATCCTAGGTTATTAAGAGAGGCAAGAGAAGAGATTGCAAGAGCCTTGATTAAGATTTTTGCTCCTTTCTAGGCACAGGCAAAATCCCAGAGGTCTAGGAAGTAGACAATGTTGTTCCTTTGTTAAAGAAGGAAACTAATGAGAACCTAGGGAATTATAGGCCAGTGAGCCTCACATCAATTGTAGGGAAGCTATTGAAGAGAATTCTTCCAGTTAGGATTTACTCCCTTTTGGAAGAAAATTGATTAATTAGAGACTGCCTGCATGGTTTTGTGTGTAGCAGGCCGTGTCTTACTAACTAGATTGAGTTTTTTGAGGAGTTGATGAAGGTGAACAATGAGTGTGGACAATTAATGTTGTCTACATGAATTTTAGTAAGGCAGTTTAAAAAAGCCCCCCATATAAACTGATCCAGAAGATTAAGAGACAGGGGATTAACAGTGATGTTGGTATGGATTTAGATCAGGCTTGCTGATAGAAGACAGAAGGTTGTGGTGGAAAGATAATAGTCATGTTAGACATCTGCAACCAGTGGAGATACACAGGGATGTATATTGGAACCTCTGTTGCTTGTGATGTATATAAATTACATTGACATAAACATAGATGGGGTGGTTAGTAAATTTGCAGATGACACCAACATTGCCTGGATCGTGGACCGTGAGGAAGGCTGTCAAAGTATACAGTGAGATATCAATCAGCTACAGAAATGGCAGGTGGAGTATAATCTAAGCAAGGTGTTGCATTTTGGGATGTTGAATGGAAGGGGAAATATATATAATTAATGGCAAGCTCTTTAACAGCATTGAAAATCAGAGGGATCTTGGGTTCATAGTGCATAATAATAATAATAAAAACCGTTATTACGGACTCAAGGTCCAGACAAGGGGCAACATTACATTAAAAATGCATTGCATATCAAATATCATAACCTGCCCTCCTTGGATGACATATACAAGGCCCGATGCTTGCACAGGGCCATAAATATCAAGAAGGACACATCCCACCCTGCCAACCACCTTTTTATTCTGCTACCCTCCGGGAGGTGGTTCAGGTCTCTGCAGGCTCGCACTGGTAGACTAAAAAACAGTTTCTACCATTGTGCGATAAAAGAGCTTAACTCCAATAGTGATCACTGGGAAGCAAGAAGTAACTTCGAGGAATACCGCTAAATTCTTTTAATCTCTTTTAAAAATGTATTTATATTCTACTATTAACTGTACATATGTGCATTGGTGTCGTGTTGTATTTCTTTTAACGGAGGAGAAGCAAATGGAATTTTGTTGCTCAGTTTTGTGCAATGACAATAAACATATTCTATTCTATTCTATTCTATTCTATTCTATTCTATTCTATTCTATTCCATAAATATATATAAGATCATGGTATCTACCTATATATTACTAAAAGTCTGTTCTTGACCCGTTTTGGCCATCTGTGCTGCGATTTCCGAGGGAACGCTGCCACCTATGGCCGTCAGTTTTGGCCACCTTGCTCAGAGCCCCCCTCCGCCATATGTGTGCCGAGGAATTTTCCTGTCGATGAAAAATGACAGAGATATTAATGTTTTTACAAAATTCCCCATTCTCTCTGCTGCCCCCGCTGGAGGCAGGGGAAGGGACTATAAAACCAGGAAGTGGTGTGCCTCAATTAGTCTCTGCAAGCTGGAGCTCTGTCAATTAGTCTCTGTCACTCTGAGCTCTGAATGACACTGAACAAATGTCTACAGCACTGTGAGTACCCTTAATTTGGTTTGAAAATGAAAATATAGTTAGTTTGAAGTAAAAAAGCACTGCCTGCAAATGGTTGTTTGGGTTGAATTAAAAGGGTGCTCTCTCTCTCCCCCCTCAGCCCTCTCCCTCTCTCTCTCCATCTCTCTCTCTCCCTATCTCTCTCTCTTCCCGTCTCCTCTCCTCTCTCTCTCTCTACGAGCCGGGGCCGTCCGCGACGTCCTTCCCTGGCTCATGCCCCCTATCTCCCCCTCCTCCTCTCCCTCTCCCCCTCTCCTCTCCCCCTCTTTCTCCCCTCCCCCTCTCTTTCTCTCCCTCTCTCGTTCTCCTCCCCCCCCCCCCCCTCTCCCCCCCTCCCTCCCCCCCCTTTTTCTTCCTCCTCTCTCTCTCTCCCCCCTCCTCTCCCCCTCTCCCCCCTCCCTCTCTCCCCTCTCCCTCCTCCCCCCTCCTCTCACCCCTCCCCCTCTCTCCTCTCCCTCTCCCCGTCTCTCTCCCCCCTCTCTCCCCTTCCCCCTCTCCACCTCTCCTCCCCCCTCTCTCTCCCCCTATCCTCCCCTCCTCTGTCCTCTCTCTCCCTCTCCCCTCTTCTCTCCCACCCCCTCCCCCCCCTCCTCCCCCCTCCTCTCCCCCCCTCTCCTCTCTTTCTCTCCCTCCTCTCTCCCTCCTCTCCACCTGTCTCCCTCTCTCTCCCCCTCTCTCCCCCTCTCTCCCTCTCCTCGTCCCCTTCCTCCTTCCAACTCTCTCTCTCTCCCCCTCTCTCCCCCCTCTCCTCTCCTCTCCCCCCTCTCCTCTCCCCTCTCCCCCCTCTCCCTCCCCCCTCTCCTCCCCCCTCTCTCTCCCCCCTCTCCTCTCCCCCCTCCCCCCCTCCCTTCCTCTCCCTCCCCCCCCCCCCCCCCCCCCCTCCTCCCCCCTTCCCCCTCTCCCCCCTCCCCCCCCTCCCCCTCCTCCCCCCCCCCCTCTCTCCTCCCCCCCCTCTCTCCTCTCTCTCCCCCTCTTCCCTCCCTCCTCCCCTACCCCACCCTCCCCTAAACCCCCTCCCCTCCACACCCCCCCCTCTTCCCTTCACCCTCCCCCCCCTGCCTGCTCCCCACCCCTCACCCCCCTCTCAGCACCCCCTCTCTCTTCCCTCCCCTCTCACTCTCACCCTCTCTCTCTCCTCCCCTCCTCCCCCACCCTTTCCCCCTCTCACCCACCATCTCGGCCCTACAAGTCCGTGCCGAACAACTTTTTTTTCCCTTAGTCCCACCTGCCTGCACTCATACCATAACCCTCCATTCCCTTCTCATCCATATGCCTATCCAATTTATTTTTAAATGATACCAACGAACCTGCCTCCACCACTTCCACTGGAAGCTCATTCCACACCGCTACCACTCTCTGAGTAAAGAAATTCCCCCTCATGTTACCCCTAAACTTCTGTCCCTTAATTCTGAAGTCATGTCCTCTTGTTTGAATCTTCCCTAAATGAGCTATCCTCATACTCACATACTTAAGATGTTCAGCAGAGATATGATCCCAGCCACTTGCTTTGTTGTTGGACAGCTTGTTCTTTGCATGATACACTTCATGTGGCATAATCACCATCGATTCATTACTGTCAATATTGTCCACCCTATACAAGTCACCTTGGACACAGTTGAATAAAGTGCTATAATGTTGTCGCCATAACTCCGCGATATTAGCTGTTCCGGAGATTCCATTTACAGTACATGGTAGAGATGTTTTGCAACTGCTAAAAGCTCTCACTTTCTTCCAAAAATCTGTAGCATTGTTACTTAGCAGCTTTTTAGCCATGGAATCAGCCCTCATAGCTTGCTCATTTTTACAGATGAAGCGAACAGCATACTTATACCTTGCATTAGTGAGCTTCTTGTGCTCAAACACAGGCCCCTGTCTGGGTCTACCTGCCATAGCTCATGATTTGGTGGCTTCACGGGCTTCAGTATGATACTCAGCTACATTCTTATTCCAGCCAGGTCTGATGTTATGTGTCTTATTTTTATGCTTGCAGTAGGGCTTACTGCCTACATATAAGGCGCTTACTATATCATTATACATGGAGCAGATATCTCTTCTATGCTTCATATCTTTACAATTAACATTACTACATATTATTGCATCTTTAGTTAGATGAATATTGCTTAAGGATTTATCTGTATGGGCATAATAGGCTAGGATGTCTTCCTTTGTAAGCGTTGACGAGTCCAGTTTTTCTGTATTAAAGCTATTTCTATCTCTGGATACCACAGGTATGTGTTCAACATTTATTGTCATAGCAACAGGTATATGATCAGTCATTGCTGCCCCGTACAGAATGCTCATACACCCCAATGAGGCATGTGCATCAGCTGTACTAATACAGTGGTCCAGCCATGATGTGGTGTGCCAGGCCTCACTAATACAAGTATAGCTATCTGTAGGTAAAAGCATTTTGCTTGACAATATTAAATTATTATCTTGACAGAACTGAGCCATATGATTGGCAAATAATGAGTTCCTATCTGAGATATCTGCATTCATATCCCCAATGACATATACACTACAATAATTATTGTTGAATTATTTGTATAAATGAGCAACACAAGTAGATAGAATGGATAAAGAAGGTGCAACAAGTCAACACTAACTAGGGGACTTTTTGATAGACTGACTGTTGGACAAAGGCCAGGGATGAAACAGTTGTGGGCCCAAGAGGATAAAGAGTTGCAAATTGTTATGCAGCTCGGTCCTTGGTCCACCAGTCAGCCAATCAAATAATCCTCCTCTTTTCCAGTATATTTTTCCCCCCCCCCCCCCCCCCCCCCCCCTCCCCCCTGCCCACAATGTCTGATGAAGGTTTGCATTCCAAAATGTCATCTACCCATATTCTCCAGGAATGCTGGTTGACCTGCTTACACCAATATTTTGTGTCTTTCTTTGGTATAAACCATCATCTGCAGTTCCTTGTTATCACACTGTACTGTTTGTTCTTTGTTCTAGTCTCCAACGCTCTAAAGAATAAAGTCCTACCCTGACCATCTCCTCCCTGTATCTCGGGCTCTCGAGACCTGGTACAATCCTCCTACATCCTCTCTGCACTCGTGTCCAGCTTTGGAATTTTGAACTCTTTATGATCATAATCATGCAAAACATAAAGGATGTTGAAATCGTTGGACACCTATGCTTGAAATGGTGGGATATAGATCTGGCTAAAGTAATCAATGTTCAGCTCATTGGTAATCGTGAAAATATATGGTTAGCATTGTTAACCCAATGTTTTTTCATGTATCTAATTCAGATTTGTGGCTCTAATGTTTCCCACTCTTCCATATTATTAGTTGACTGCCAGTGAACAAATCAAATATTTGCCTTGCCATGCAAGTGAGTATAAAAGTGTTGCTGAGTATCGAATCATCCTGTCAGTTTTATTAGTGTGTGCTGTGGCATTCTGGAGACAGCTAATCGGTGGTCAGCCAGAATTCAATTAGCCACAGCTGCTTCACAGCTACTATTCCCTTTTGAAGATAATTTATTAATTTATCATCATCAACATGAAACTTTATGGTGCTAATGTAGCTGCCTTTTTTGTTCCAGTCTTAACCCCCTTGGTTGGGTGGAAGTGAAAGAAAAGGTGAACTATACTGGCAAAGACTTGTATAGAGTGGATGTGGAGAGGATGTTTCGATACTCAGATCGAAACATCCTCGGATGTGGAGAGGATGTTTCCACTTGTGGGAGAGCCAAGGACATTAATTCTGAGGTCATAGCCTCAGAATTAAAGGACATTCTTTTCAGAAGGAGATAAGGAGGAATTTCTTTAGTCAGAGGGTGGTGATTGTGAAATTCTTTGCCACAGAAGGCTGTGGAGGTAAAGTTGGTGGGTTGATTTAAGGCAGAGATAGATAGATTCTTGATTAGTATGAGTGTCTGAGGTTACGGGGAGAAGGCAACAGGAATGGGGTTGGGAGGGAGAGATAGATCAGCCATGATTGAATGGCGGTGTAGACTCGATGGGACAAATGGCCTAATTCTACTATCACATGAACTTATGAACTTGTAAAGACTAAGACAGACACAGTTGAGATGGTCTAATACTTATAGTTAAGGCACAAATTAAGAAGAGATATTTGGGATCCTTTATTCATGTATTCACATGTTATGGACATTGGATTTACTATCCATCAATGGTGTAGAACGAGGCAATTAATGATCAGTTTCGCTTGTTAATCTGACACAGATGCACCAACCTGGGTAAAGATGGCAGATTTCCTATCTTGAAGATTGTTGTTGTTATTGTAGTTCATTGCTCGTTTTCAAGTAAGACCAGTCTTTTTTGTCGCAACGTGCATAGACTGATAAGATTAATCTGGATTTAACACTTCCTTCCACACAGATATCAGAGGTGGATGCTGTAAAAATGGTGGTTCTTGTTTCTCGATTATTTTCTTTCCTTCTTTGCTTCCACCGGTCTAGCTTCCTCATGTGAATGAACACCACTTTTTACGCAGCAATGCTAAACAGGACAATCCACTGCTTATTGTACCTAGAATACATGCATAAACAAGATGTTTTATACACAGTTACCATTTCTAAGCATAGGTTTATGAATACAAATAAAAATCCAGATGTATTTAACTATGAAGGGCGTTCATCATTTGCTAAATTTGATTTTCCTCATCAATCTTCATAAAGGCTGGGCAAATTAAATTAATAAAGGATGATTTCCTGAAATGTACACGATAGGTTTCTGGATAATTATGGAGAGAAACAATGAACTGCAGGTGCTGGAATCTTGAGCAAAACACAATGTGCTTGAGTAATTCAAAAAGAACCTATTTATTCAATAATACCTGCTCTTTCCTCCTGGATACTGTTGCTCCTCTTAAAATGAAAAAGCCTAAGCCTAAAGGTGAGCCATGGCTCCATGATGCCACCAGAGCCCTAAGAAGAGAATGCAGAAAATCAGAACGGAAGTACAAATCTGATAAGCTTCAAATTTCCTATGAACTCCTGAAAAATAATCTTGACAATTACCAGGAAGCAGTAAAACCTGCAAGAACTAAATATTTTTCCACCCTTTTCTCCAAAAACACGCAAAATTCCAAGGTCCTTTTAGCACCATCACCTCCATCATCTGCCCTGCCACCAACACCAGCCTAACTGGGTCCCCTGCTAAGTGCGAGGAATTTACCACATTTTTCACCAGCAAGGTAAAGAATATAAGAACAAATATTATCCCTCCCACCCATGACCTGGCTGTCTCATTGGTCTGCTCTTCAAAATTAGACAGTTTCCAACCCGTTACTCTACCCTCCCTTGTAAAACTGATCACCACCATGAAACCTACTACCTGCCCCCTCGACACTGTCCCCTCTGCCCCCCTGAAGGATGTCATTACAACAGCTGGTCCCAGCATCCTCGCCATCTTCAACAGCTCTCAGGCCACTGCCACTGTACCTACCTGCTTCAAGCATGCGGTGGTCCAACCACTCCTGAAAAAACCTAACCTCGACACCACTTTGCCAAGCAACTACAGACCCATTTCTAAACTGTCTTTCCTATCAAAAGCCCTTGAAAAGGTAATTTTAAGTGAACTTATACATTACCTTCACCAAAACACTATCTTGGAAACTTTCCAATCAGGTTTCAGGGCCCACACAGCACATAATCTGCCTTGTTGAAGGTACATAATGACCTACTGCTCACCGTTGACTCCGGCGACTGTCCAATCATGTTCCTTCTTGAACTCAGCGCAGCATTTGATTCTGTCGATCACACCATCCTAATTGACTGTTTCCGGTACGGGGTTGGTATTGATGGCACTGGCCTGAGCTGGTTCATCTCCTACCTCAAAGGTAGGAGTTTTTCTACTAACATAGGCAACTCCTCCCCAGCTAATCTCTGCTGTGGGGTTCCACAAGGTTCCATCCTTGGCCCTATTCTCTTCTCCCTGTATATGCACCCCTTTGGCCAAGTCATTGAAAGGCACGGCATTTCCTTCCATTGCTACGCAGACGATACACAACTTATCTCTCCCTGAAGCCCAACAACCGATCAAACCTTACCCGCTGCCTCGAGGATATAAAGTGCTGGGTGGCCTAGAACTTCCTCCAAATAAACAAGAGTAAGTCTGAGATCAACCTTCTCGGCCCCGCGGACTCAATCAAAACAATAGCAGGCAGCCTTGGAAGCCTTACCCCATTACTCAAACCTCACTTCAAAACCCTTGGCGTGATATTTGACTTGGCACTGAAATTTGACAAACAAGTCAATGCCGTGGTAAAAGCTGGCTTCTTTCAGCTTTGGACGATAGCTAAAATAAAACAATTCTTCCAGTTTGATGACCTGGAAAAGATCATCCACACATTCATCTCCTCCCGCCTAGGTTACTGCAACTCCCTCTACACTGGAATCAGCCAATCTTCCCTGTCCCGCCAGCAATTGGTCCAAAACGCCGCAGCGAGACTCCTGACGGGCACCCGGAAAAGGGACCACATCACCCCGATCCTGGCCTCTCTCCACTGGCTCCCTGTGCGGTTCCGTATAAACTTCAAGATCCTCCTCCATGTCTACAAAGCCCTCAATGGGCTTGCCCCCACCTACATAAAAAGTCTTCTCACCCACCACTCCAACTCTAGGCCCCTCAGATCGTCCAACTTGGGGTTGCTGAATATCCCACGGTCTAGGCATAAGCTCAGAGGCGACCGCATCTTTACGGTTGCAGCCCCTAGACTGTGGAACAGCATCCCCCTTCCCATCAGAACTGCCCCCTCCATCGACTCTTTTAAGTCAAGACTAAAGACTTATCTATACTCCCAAGCCTTTCCTGACGTCCTTTGAGTGAGGGCTACTTGTATATATGTATGTAGTTTGTTTTGTTGTGCTATTCTTATAACAAATATAAAGCACTTTGGCCCACGAGAGTTGTTTTTTAAATGTGCTATATAAATAAATGTGACTTGACTTGAATTGATGTCAATCTCTTCTGCATACTCAAGGAGTTGAATGTGAAGAAGAATCCCCACCCATTACATCACCTATCCTTGTACTCCAGAAATAAAGCCTGCCCCGATGAGGTAATCCAGCACTTTTGTGTTTTGTTCTGGATAATCATGTTGAGGAACCAATAAGGAAACATGTTTTGAAGAAATTAAAAAAGGATACACCAAACTGGTTGACCAGATGGCAGATCTGTTGTATGTGAATAGATGGGAAAGCAAGGCATCAAGTCTCGCTTAGATGAATAAAATGTGGGGTGGGATGGGCTTGTAACCTGATTAAAACGATAACATTTTGAGATGAATATACAGGTAGTTTTGAGAATAATATCTCCCATGGTTGAAGAGTCTAGAATTAGGGCGTTACAGTCTTAAAATAAGGGACTGGCCATTTAAGACTGAAATAAGGAGAAATGTCGTATTCATAGTCATACAGAGTGGAAAAAGTTCCTTTTGCCCAACTTGCTCAAGCCGCCCAACATGTCCCAGCTGCCTATGCTTGGCCCATAACCTTCTAAACCTATCTTATCCATGTACCTGTCAAAATGTCTCTTGAACATTATGATAGTACCAGCCTTAACTAGCTCCTCCAGCAACTTTTTCCATATTCCCACTTCCATTTGTGTAAAAAAGTTACCCCTCAGGTTCCTAGTAAATCTTTCCCTCCTCAGCTTAAACCTACAGTATGCCCTCTGGTTCTTGATTCCGCTACTCTGTGAAAAAGACTTTGAGCATTCACTTGATCTATTCCTCTCATGATCTTGTACACCTCTATAAGATCACCCGTCATAGAAACATAGAAACATAGAAACATAGAAAATAGGTGCAGGAGTAGGCCAGTCGGCCCTTCGAGCCTGCACAGCCATTCAATATGATCATGGCTGATCATCCAACTCAGTATCCCGTACCTGCCTTCTCTCCATACCCCCTGATCCCTTTAGCCACAAGGGCCACATCTAAATCTCTCTTAAATATAGCCAATGAACTGGCCTCAACTACCTTCTGTGGCAGAGAATTCCAGAGTGAAAAATGTTTACCTTGTCTCTGTCCCAAAACATTTCCCCCTTATCCTTAAACTGTGAACCCTTGTTCTGGACTTCCCCAACATCGGGAACAATCTTCCTGCATCTAGCCTGTCCAACCCCTTACCCCTCCTGCATTCCAAAGAATAAAGCGCTACTTAACCTCTCCCTGTTGCTCAGGCCCTCGAGACCTGGCAATATCCTCGTAAATATTTTCTGCACCCTTTCCAGCTTGACAACATCTTTCCTATAACATGTGTAAATCAATGTTATATTCCTATCATCATTCCTATCAATGTCTTATACAATTGTGACATGACCTCCTGACTTCTATACTCAATACTCTGACTGATAAAAGCCACCTTGAAAGCCTTCTTGATCACTCTATCTACCTATGATGCCACGTTCGAGGAACTTCAGTATGTACCTGCACTCCTGGATCCCTCTGCTTTCCAACACTCTCTGGACCTTTTTCATTCACTGTATAGGTCCTGTCCTTGTTACACTGTCCAAAATGCAACAGCTATCACTTCTCTATATTAAATTCTATCAACCATTCCTCAGCCCACCTGCCCAAATGATCTAGATCCTGCTGCAATTTTTGACAAACATCTTCACTATCTCTCTCTTTCACTATCAATCTCATCTTTAGTGCCATCTGCAAACTTGCTTATCATGCCTTGTACTTTCTCATCCAAATTATTGATATAGACGACAGATAGTGGTGAGCCCAGGACCGAACCCTTAGGCACACTACTAGTTACAAATGGTTTCATTCCGAGGATGGTGAATCTTTGGAATTTTCTATCTCAGTGAGCTGCGGAGACTCACCTAATTGTTTTATGAAAAAGAGACCAATATATATTATGGAATGGATGAATGGATATTAGGGACATCAAGAGATATATGGACAATGCAGGAATATAGTGCTGAGGAAGGGGATTGAGAACCTCATAACTTGGTGCCAAAACAACAACCCCTCCCTCAATGTCAGCAAGATAAAGGAAATTTTGATTGACTTCAGGAAGTGAAGCAATGTACACACCGTAGAGTGGCCAGATTCTTATTGAATGGATGAATGGGCTTATGAAATCAAATGGCTATTCATGTTCTGAATAACGTGAATTTAACGTCTCTAGCTGCTTTGCTGAAATGATCCAGAACTCTAGCTTCAAGTCTCTTAACCTTGCATAGGTGATGTAAATGCAGAAGACCTATAGTAACATTCGTGACATTAAGAAAAGAGGGAAAGAAATTGTCAAATAAATTCATTTTAATATTTCATGCATAGGATAAAGATGATTATCATGAACATGTCGTTTATATAAAGATTGGGGAGCATGACAGAATCCTCCTCGTGGCGATCCCCGGAAGCGATGACGCGATGCACTCTGTGACGCATCGGGCGACAATTCTATCAACATGTTGGACGACGACAGAAGCCAACAGCGAGCTACATCGTCTGACACACAAGCAAATTATATAAAGATTTAAAAATTCTTAAATGAGTTACAAATCAAGATCAGTTTCAGATGAAAATTGGAGTGTTTAAGGATAATTGGGAACTTGTTTGTTGTACAATGTCTGAGATTGTTTCTTCCAATCTTTCAGGTATTATATCAAGGAAAATAGACTTACACAAAGTGCTCCTAACAGTTCTCAATTCAAGCATAGATCTCGCCTTTAGTATTTTCATCCATGTAGCCAGCCATTCATGTAAAAGATGGCCATCTTGGAGGGAAATGGACCAAACGAAGGCAGGTGGGACTAGTGTAGCTGGGACATGTTGGCATGTGTATGTTGGGCCAAAGGGCCCGTTTCCACACTGTATCACTCTATATCTCCATGACTCTTTGACTTACCTACTATGGGAGTGTGTGCAACCAGGTTGTAGACAGATTTCTATACACAACAAACATCATGGATCTGGAGAGAGCCAACATCTAGTTCAAATTAAACTCAACCATGATAATAACAAATGGTGGATCAATCTTGAAGGGTTGAATGGCCTCTACATTTCTGTGGCCTGGCAAATTATTCCCTTGTCAGGTGCTTATCCAGTTTTCTCTTATTTCTGATGTTTCTGATACTGATTGTTTTTGTATGTTTCATCTTTACAGACAAGAAATTCCATACCATAATAATACCCTGGGGGAAAAAAAAGAATGTTACTCACATTTATTCACATTGTTTAATCCTTTGTCCTTGATCCTTTAGCTGTTAAGAACACCTTCCTCTATTTACCATAATAGGTAATCACCATGATAATTTATGGAGATTTATTTATTTATTATTACAAACATGTAAGTTCTTTAACATTTCAGCTCTTGTATTCTTGTTTCAACCCTCCCAGCTTATTTTGTCTCCAATAAACTCAGTTTTGATAAATAATTTAACAAACCACACTGCATTTGTTGGTGCTTTGGGCAGAGGATGGATGAAGTCAAATTGGCATTCTGAGCTATCAAAAAACAGGTCATAAAATATCTCAACAGTAACTAATTCAAGATATAAGAAGCAATGATATTTAATACAAAATGTTAAAAAAGGTACACAACTAGTCATGTGGTAAGATAGAGTGAATGCACAAACCGAGAGGGGAATTATTTAATAGAGACGAGGTTTACCTTTGAGTTGTACGTACATACATTAAGCTGACAGAGAAGGTGCTTGAGGTTGGTACAATAGTAACATTTAAAAGATATTTTAACAGGTACATGGATAGTTCACGTTCACAAGTTATAGGAATTAGGCCATTCTGCCCATCGAGTCCACCACTCTGCCATTCAATCAAGGTTGATCTCAGCCTCCTAATCCCATTGTCCTGCCATCTCCCCATAACCCTTGACACCCATTATAATCATGAATTTGTTTATCTCTGCCTTAAAAATACAACTGACGGCCTCCACTGGCCTCTGTGGCAAAGTTCCACAGATTAACTACCCTCTGACCAAAGAGGTTCCTCCTCATCTCCTTTCTAAAAGTGCTCCCTTTAATTCTGAGGCTATGACCTCTGGTCTTAGACTATCACCAGTGGAAACATCCTTTCCACATCCACTCTATGCCTTTCATTATTCTGTAAGTTTCAATGAGGTCCCTCCTCAACATTCTATACTCAGAAACTAGGAAAGGTTTAGAGGGATAAGAGCCAAACGTAGGCAAATGTGACTAGCTTAGATGAGGAACAATGGTTATTGTGGACGAGTTGGGCCAGAGGGCCTGTTTCCACGCTGTATGACTATGTGATTCTGACTATATTAAAACAATGATGGAAAATGTGTGTTTTCGTGAATGGACCAAAGTATATACTGGAGTTGCTCAGTGACTTGTGCAGGGTCATTACTTTCCTTTCAATATATAAATGATATGGACTTTTGTACAAGAAGCAAAAATTGGAAGTTTGCAAATGATGCTGAAGTTTACAATGTTTTAAATACTGAACAGGATTCAGTCAGTTTGATTAAATTAATAAACTCATGCAGCTTAAAGGAGATATATGTAAACCTGGGATAAATAACATAGAGAGCCAGTATAATTGAAGCAATACAGAGAAGGAGTGCTGGGTGCAAGAGGACCTGGAGAGCGGATGTTCGCAAATCGTCGAATCTGCAGGGCAAGTTCATAAGATGTTAAATAAAACACATGGGATCTTGGCTTTATAAAGAGCATAGTAGTTAATTAATTGGACTAGTAACCCAAAGGGATGGATTAATGATGTGCAGACATGTGTTCAAATCCCCCCCAGAGCAACTGGGGAATTTAAATCCAGTTAATTAATTAAATAAATCTGTGATAGAAAATTTGGATCAGTAATGGTGACTGTGAAGCTACCAGATTACCATAAAAACCCATCTGGCTTCCGAACGTTCTTCAGGAAAGGAAATTTGTTGTCCTTACGATGGCGGGAAGGTCATTGATTTGTCTTGCTTTATGGGTTTTACTGGTCCAGCAAACTGCTCAGTTGTGTCAAAACCACTGAGAAACTGTAAATGAATAAAACTAGAAGGACTAGCCAGCAATGGATTCTGTCACAGCTAACTCACAATCAAACCGGTCAATCTTTTGAAATTCTCCTCTTGAATACAGATTCGTAGGGTCACATGGCACAGAAACAGGATTTGCACTGCCAGCCATCAAGTACCTATCTATACTAATACTATTTTTCAGATCTAAGTCCATAGCCTTCTGTGCAATAGCATTTCATGAGATTATTTAAATAATTCTTAAAAGACGTGAGATTCTCTTCATGATTTCCTCAAACAGTGCATTCCATAATTCAAACAACCTCTGAGTGAAATATTTTTTCCACAGATCCCATCAAAATTTCTCACTCTTTACCTCATGGAGATAACTCTGCCCTCTGGTTATAGACACCTACATTAATGGTAAGGTTTCTCACTATCCACCCTATCCATTTGCTTCACAGCCACTAATTCCCTCTCTACATTTGTTAAAACAAATGTAGTTCCCTAGCAGTCAGAAACAGGTGAATTGATCATGGGGAACAAGGGCATGGCAGACCAATTGAATAACTACTTTGGTTCTGTCTTCACTAAGGAAGACATAAATAATCTGCCAGAAATAGCAAGGGATAGGGGGTCAAATGGAGGAACTGAGTGAACTCCAGGTTAGTCAGGAAGAGGTGTTAGGTAAATTGAATGGATTAAAGGCCGATAAATCCCCAGGGCCAGATAGGCTGCATCCCAGAGTGCTTAAAGAAGTAGCCCCAGAAATAGTGGATGCATTAGTGATAATTTTTCAAAGCTCTTTAGATTCTGGAGTAGTTCCTGAGGATTGGAGGGTAGCTAATGTAACCCCACTTTTTAAAAAGAGAGGGAGAGAGAAAACAGGGAATTACAGACCAGTTAGTCTAACATCAGTAGTGGGGAAAATGCTAGAGTCAGTTATTAAAGATGGGATAGCAGCACATTTGGAAAATGGTGAAATCACTGGACAAAGTCAGCATGGATTTATGAAAGGTAAATCATGTCTGACGAATCATAGGATTTTTCGAGGATGTAACTAGTAGAGTGGGTAAGGGAGAACCAGTGGATGTGTCATATCTGGCAGATGCAATATAATGTGGATAAATGTGAGGTGATCCACTTTGGCGGCCGATTAGGAAAAGGGGAGATGCAAAAAGACCTGGGTGTCATGGTATACCAGTCATTGAAAGTATGCATGCAGGTGCAGAAGGCAGTGAAGAAAGCGAATGGTATGTTAGCATTCATAGCAAAAGGATTTGAGTATAGGAGCAGGGAGGTTCTACTGCAGTTGTACAGGGCATTGGTAAGACCACACCTGGAGTATTACGTACAGTTTTGGCCTCCTAATCTGAGGAAACATAGAAACATAGAAAATAGGTGCAGGAGTAGGCCATTCGGCCCTTCGAGCCTGCACCGCCATTCAATATGATCATGGCTGATCATCCAACTCATGGATGAACTCATGGAGGAAAGACATTCTTGCCATAGAGGGCGTACAGAGAAGGTTCACCAGACTGATTCCTGGGATAGCAGGACTTTCAAATGAAGAATGACTGGATAGACTCGGCTTGTACTTGCTAGAATTTAGAAGATTGAGAGGGGATCTTATAGAAACTTACAAAATTGTTAAGGGGTTGGACAGGCTAGATGCAAGAAGATTGTTCCCGATGTTGGGGAAGTCCAGAACAAGGGGTCACAGTTTGAGGATAAAGGGGATGTCTTTGAGGGCCGAGATGAGAAAAAAATATTTCACACAGAGAGTGGTGAATCTGTGGAATTTGCTGCCACAGAAAGTAGTTGAGGCCGGTTCATTGGCTATATATTTAAGAGGGAGTTAGATGTGTCCCTTGTGGCTAAAGGGATCAGGGGGTATGGAGAGAGGGCATGTACGGGATACTGAGTTGGATGATCAGCCATGATCATATTGAATGGTGGTGCAGGCTCGAAGGGTTGAATGGCCTACTCCTGCACCTAATTTCTATGTTTTTATGTTTCCTGCCAACTTGCCAACAACAGCAAAAGCAGTAAACCGTGGATTGACATAAAACATGCTTACAACTGATGATCGTCAAAGTTCTGAAAGCCTAGACTGCAGTTTAGTTTACAGACACAGCATGGAAACATGACCTTTGACCTACCAAGTCCACACCAACCAGCGATCTCCGTACTCCAACACTATCCTACACCCTATTTTACAATTTTAGTGAAGCCAAAGAATTTGCCAAGCTTCATGTCTTTGGAGTGTGGAAGGAAACCAGAGTACCCGAAAACAACACACGTGATCACAGGGAGAACGTGCAAATTCCATACAGATAACACTCATTGTCAAAATCGAATACGGGTGTCCGCTGCCGTTAGACAGCAACTCTACTGCTGCTCCACTATGCTGCCCTCTGAGGCTGATACATTTGTAACCACCACTTGCAAATGGTGCATTGATCCACTTCAACAGCTTTCTGAGCTTTTGACTTCAAAGACATTAGCATTCGGCTAATCTTTTTCAGCACACATGATAGCAGAATACAGCTGAAGGTAGCAAAGTCTCTCAGTCTTAACAACACCCAGGACAGCTACAACCTGGTATCTCATCTACAGAATGGCAGAAAATTGCCAAAATAAGTCCTTCCCATAAAAAGCAGGTTGAGTCTAATGAAAACTATTCCCATCAAATGCATTTACATCATCTATCTATTTCTATCTTGTATACATAATTAAAATTCTGATTTTGTTATCTTCCCGGTCTTTCTATTTACACAAAACCAGTTTGCGATAGCGCTACGATTTTTGCCAGTTCACTCACCGTTCTCCTGTGCTGTAAGTGCTCCGTATCGCTCCTATCGGTAGAATGTCGTAAAAGTTAACAAGATTTAAAAATCTTAAAAACCGCATGTGTGCAGATCAATCTCTACTCCTGCCTGTCAGTGCCGCACAGAATAGTCTCTTCCCCTGTCACTCCCCTCACGGCCCGGCCCTTCCTGTGCCATCGCGTCTTTAGTGGAGCTGAGGATGGTCGGCGGGGGTTTCAAACTGGACACAATTTTCGGAGGGACCCGAAGTGACCCGAAGCAGCCCAGCCCCACGAAGCCCAACATCAGAGACCCTGCTCAGCCCAGCCCAGCGTGGGAAATCCAGCCCAGCCCATCATCTGAGACACAGCCCAGCGACGGAGATACCGCCCAGCCCAGTCAGAGACCCAGCCCAGCCCAGCCCAGAGTCGGAGACCCAGCCCAGCCCAGCCCAGAGTCGGAGACCCAGCCCAGCCCAGCCCAGCATCGGAGACCCAGAGTCGGAGTCGGAGATGTCGCCGATGATCGCCAAATGGAAAGCGGAGACTCTGATCCCAGAAGAGGAGAACGACAAGCGACCAGCACCTGCTGTGAATCCCCATCGCACCGCCAATTGCAGCCACTCCCCCCTCTGGTCCCCCTCGCTGGCTCCTCCCCCCTACCCCGTGATGCCATCCTCTGCCCCATGGCTCTCACTCCGTTTTTTCACCGAGCTCACTCCCCCTCCCGCCCACACACCCCTCTCCCCCCACAACTCCCCAGCTCACATACCACACCCCCGCACATGCCCCCCTGTCCACACTCACACTCCCCTGCCCACACACACACACCCCCCCGCTCCCCCCACACCCCCCCCCGCCCCACCCCCCGCCCCACAACCCATCCGACCCCCACAACCTCCCCTCCCCTACAACCCCACCCCTCCCCCACAACCATCCCAAACCCCCTCTGCCCCTCATGCCGCCCGCCCCCACCCCACCCCTCCCCACAACCCCCCGCCCCCACAAACCCACCCGACCCCCACAACCCCCACCCACAACCCCCCCCCCCACAACCCAACCCCTCCCCCATAACCTCCCCGAACCCCCCCCCCCCCAAAACCCCCCCCCGCCCCTACATCCCGCCCCCACAACCAATCCCTCCGCCCGCGCCCACAACACACCGCCCCCACAATTTGTCTCTGGACAAATATGTCCCTTCATCATATACATTGCATCAGATTTTGAGAAGTTGGGCATACTAAGACTTTATTCCTTCGAGCACAGGAGTCTGAGAGGTAATTTAATCAAGATGAAAATGATAATGAGGGGAATAGATAGGGTGAATGCACAAAATCATTTACCCTGGCTGGGGGAATCAAGATCCAGAGTAAATAGATTTACCGTGAGAGGAGAAAGCTTCAATAGGAACCTGAGGAGGGACTTTTCCACACAGAGGTAAGGAACAAGCTGCCAAAGGAGGTAGTTGAGGTAGCTACAATAACAACATTTAAAAGAGTTTTGGACAGGTACATGGATGAGAAAGGTTTAGAGGGAAATTGGCCAAATGTGGACAGGTGGTACAAAGCTTGATGTGGAATTTTGGTCGGCATGGATATGTTGGGCTGAAGGGCCTGTTTCCACGCTGTATGACTCTGACTATTACTAAATATCTCCCAAACTAAAGCTAGCTCAGTATATGGGCTATATTTCTCAACCGTGCTAACAAGAATTCTGTGGGAAGCTGATAAAATTGAGGCTGCAAAAATATATATGTATTCCGACCTATTGCCCAAGTCTAACTAGATGGTTATCATTACAAAGGAATTATTTGCAATGGGATGCTGTGTGCTCCAAATGGTCGAGTAAACCTGAAATAGCTTTTAACTGCCTGAATTCTGATCGGCAAAGATATTTGAAAATAATTAGTGCTTGAGAGCAAAAATAAATAACATTCTCTATAACCACATACCTGGATCTTTCACTTTAGTCAGTTCCAAATGAGAATCTCCAAAAAGCTGCCATGAAGGAAGGTATAGTTATAACTGGTGATTGTTCCTATCACCACGTTGTTCTTCATGGATGTCAACAGTGGCCCTCTGGGGTCAACAATGGCACAGATCAACAATCAAATAACTGAAAGAGATAATGCATTATGTGGCATTGTGCTCAGAACTGGAGTGTGTTTTAAGCTAATGGGATTGAATGGTTACAATCAATCACCAAGCTTGGCAAGTCCAGCACAATAATTGATCACGTGCTTAATTCTACAAACTAAGAACAGATCAGTTCTACAGTAATACCCTGGCAGTACTTCAAAGCAGAGTGCTCAGCATTTTGTAGCAAATTTACAGTAGAAATACTTCAGCTCTTTTTAATAGCCCATTAACTCAAAACAATTAAATCATTGCGCAGTATATAATTCATCTCAGGTCCTCACTTCAAATCTTGGTTCCTGTAATTGAACCAGAACTTACTGCTGATGATGGGCTGGTAAGGTTTTTTTTGTTTCTGTGTCAAATATCTGGAAGCTAATAAGGGATATAGACAAGCTAAGTGAATGGGCAAAGCTCTGGCAAATAGAGTATAATGTGAAAAAATTATTTTGACAAGAAAAATAAAACAATTATATAATCTAAATGGTGATGGATTGCAGAGCGCTGAGGTGTTGAATGTCCAAGCACATCATGTGTGAAAAGTTGATGAGTAGGTAAAATGAATAATCAGGAAACCTAACAGAGTGTTAGCATTTATTGCTGGGAAAAATGAATACAAAATTATGGAGATTATGTTTCACATCTGTATGGCGTTGATTAAATCTTGTCTGCAATGTTATATACAGCATTTATCACATTATTTAATGCAATGCTTATTTTTGTAGACAAAAATGTGCCAGTCTGCACCTTTAATAAACATAGGTATACTTTGGCCAGGATATCAAAAAATAATGTTTAACTTCTTAGAGGAGGTACATATATTGTCACAAATAAAGCACAGATTTAAAGATGTTGATTCATTATAGTGTGCTAGGGTCTTCAGTGTCACCGCTGACAGACACATACTCCCTGCACTTTAACAAAAACATCTGCTCGGCAGCATGTTGACATCCGGGAATCGGTTTAGGTTTAGGATTATTATTCTCACCTGTACTAAAGTACAGTGGAAAGCATTGTTTTGCATGCTATCTAATCAAATCAGATAATACTATACATACATACAATCAAGCCAAATATAAGTACAATAGCTAGATACAGAACACAGAATGTAGTTCTCAGCATTGTAGACAGATTCCAGTGTCTACATGGGGGTAGGGGTGAGTTGGACAGTACCTCACCTTATGGAAGGACCATTCAGAGCCTGATAACAAGTTCCTGAGTTTGCTGGTGCATGTTTTCAAGCTTCTTTATCTTCTGCATGAAGAGGATGGGTAGAAGAAGGAATGATTGGGGTGGGACAAGTCTTAGATAATGTTGGCTGCTTTTCTGAGGCAGCATGATGTGGATGGAGTCAATGGTGGAAAGTCTAGCCCCTGTGTGATGGACTGGGCTACATGTACAACTCGCTGCAATTTCTTGTGGTCTTATGCAGTTGTTCCTAAACTAAGCTGTGGGGCAACATGACTATGCTTTCTGGGGCACATCTGGAGATGGTTGTTAGAGTCATTGGAAACATGCCGAATTTCCTCAGTCTCTGGAGGAAGTAGAGGCATTGCTACGCCGTCTTGGCTGTGGCTTCACTTCACTTGGCTATGACTGATCATTGGTTACATTTATGCCAAGGAACTTGAAGCTCTCAATCATTTCCACGTTGGCACTATTGATACTGATTGGGGCACATACTCCACTATGCTTCCAGATGTTGACAAATAGCTCCTTCGTCTTGATAACATTGAGGGAGAGGTCGCTGACCTGACATTATGATAAAAAGTTCTCTAGCTCTTTTCCTGCACTCTGCCTCATCAGTGTTTGTGGACCATCACAGTTGTGTCATGATGGAAGCTGGAGCAAATAACAAACATTTGGAGGAATGCAGCAGATTGAGCAGCATTGGTGAGGACAAATAAATTGTCTATATTTTGGGACAAATCCATACATCAGGCTCGTCTGCCCTGATGGAAGCAGCTGTCTCTGTTGTTTTATATTACTGAGCTTGTTACCATAGGGGGATCTCTGGGATGGAAAGAGTTTTTATTCTATATATGAACGGTAGCTTACATCACTCCAACTGGAGATGTCATGAAAGACTGCAGGTGCTGGGTGGTCTGTCATCACATAGAAGGGGTGCTGCCACCTCTTGGCAGTGGCCATATATTGCACTGGATATGGTGAAACCATGTGCTCCTCACTGACCCAAGCTCATCTAACACCAGGCCTCAAATGTAGCTTCTCAACCTCACTGAGCCATGGGTGATTCATTGCTGGATTCAGTGTGCAGCAAGGAGAGGGTAGGGGATGTGCAGTAGGATCTCGATACCAATTTTACCCACACAGTAGAAGGGAAGAATATTCAACAGACAATATACAACAGGTGCAGGAATAGGACATTTGGCCCTTCGAGCCATTCACTGTGATCATGGCTGATCATCCACAATCAGTACCCTGTTCCTGCTTTGTCCGCATATCCCTTGTGAGCTTATCCACTTTGATAGCAAAAACAGGAAGGCAGATTACTATCTAACTGGCATCAAGTTGGGAAAAGGGGAATTACAATGGTTTCTGGGGGTCCTTGTACATCAGTCTATGAAAGTAAGCATGCAGGTATAGCAGGCAGTGATGAAAGTGAATGGCATGTTGGCCTTTATAACAAGAGGAATCGAATATAGGAGCAAAGAGGTCCTTCTGCAGTTGTACAGAGCCCTAGTGAGACCACACCTGGAGTATTGTGTGCAGTTTTACTCCCCTAATTTGAAGAAGGACATTCTTGCTATTGAGGGAGTGCAGCGTAGGTTTACAAGGTTAATTCCCGGGATGGAGGGACTGTCATATGCTGAGAGAATGGAGCAGCTGGGCTTGTACACTCTGGAGTTTAGAAGGATGAGAGGGTATCTCATTGAAACAGATACGATTGTTAAGAGCTTGGACGCACTAGAGGCAGGAAACATGTTCCCGATGGTGGGGGAGTCCAGAACCAGGGGGCACAGTTTAAGAATAAGGGGTAAGCCATTTAGAACTGAGACGAGGAAACACTTTTTCTCACAGAGAGCGGTGAGTCCGTGGAATTCTCTGCCTCAGAGGGCGGTGGAGGCAGGTTCTCTGGATGCTTTCAAGAGAGAGCTAGATAGGGCTCTTAAAAGTAGCGGAGTCAGGGGATATGGGGAGAAGGCAGGAAATGGGTACTGATTGGGGATGATCAGCCATGATCACATTGAATGGAGGTGCTGGCTCAAAGGGCCAAATGGCCTACTCCTGCACCTATTGTCTATTATCTATTGTCTATTGACTCTGCTATCTTTAAGAGATCTATCTTGAAAACATCCAGAGAATTCCACAGAATTCCACAGATTCACAACTCTCTGGGTGAGAAGATTTTCCTCATCTCCGTTGTAAATGGCCTACCCATTATTCTTAAACTGTGGCCCCTGGTTCTGGACTCCCCAACACCGGGAACAAGTTTCCTGCATCCAGCGTGTCTAATCCCTTAATAATCTTATATGTTTCAATAAGATCCCCTCTCATTCATCTAAATTCCAGCGTATACAAGCCCAGTCGCTCCATTCTTTCAACATATGCAAGTCCCTCCATCCCGTGAATTAACCTTGTGAACCGACGCTGCACTCCCTCAATAGCAAGAATGTCCTTCCTCAAATTTGGAGACCAGAACTGCACACAATACTCCAGGTGTGGTCTCACTAGGGCCCTGTACAACTGGAGAAGGACCTCTTTGCTCCTAAATTCAACTTCTCGTGTTATGAAGGCCAATATGCCATTAGCTTTCTTCATTGCTTGCTGGACCTGCATGCTTACTTTCAGTGACTGATGAACAAGGACACCCAGATCTCGTTGTACTTCCCCTTTTCCTAACTTGACACCATTCAGATAATAATCTGACCTCCTGTTCTTGTCACCAAAATGGATAACCTCACATTTATCCACATTAAGATTCAGATTCAGATTCAGATACAGATTCAGATTTCTGATTAATATATATCGTAAATAACTGCGGTCCCAGCACCGAGCCTTGCGGTACCCCACTAGTCACTGCCTGACATTTCTATTCATGTCAGCACTCTACCCCCAATACCATGTGCTCTAATTTTGCCCATGAATCTCATATGTGAGACCTTATCAAATGCTTTCTGAAATTCCAGATACATTACATCCACTGGCTCTCCCTTGTCCATTTTCCTAGTTACATCCTCAAAAAATTCCAGAAGATTAGTCAAGCATTTTTTCCCCTTCGTAAATCCATGCCGACTCAGACTGATCCTGCTACTGCTATCCAAATGTGCTGCTATTTCATCTTTTATAATTGACTCCAACATCTTCCCCACCACCGATGTCAGGCTAACTGGTTTATAATTAATTCCCTGTTTTCTCTCTCCCACTGTTTTTAAACAATGTTTCTATGTTTCTGTACCCACTGGGGTTTAAAAGAATGAGGTGGGACCTCATTGAAACATACTGAATAATGAAAGGCTTAGATAGAGTGGATGTGGAGAGGATGTTTCCACTTGTTGGAGATTCTAGGACTAGAAGTCATAGCCTCAGAATTAAAGGACATTTTATAGGAGGGAGATGAGGAGGAATTTATTTCATCAGTGGTTGGTGAATCTGTGCAATTTTTTGCCACAGAAGGCAGCGGAGTCCAAGTCAGTAGATATTTTTAAGGCAGAGATAGATACATAGATTTTGATTAGTATAGGTATCAGAGGTTCACTGCAATTTATAAGGATGAGAGAGCATCTTATAGAAACAAATAATATTATAAAAGGACTGGACAAACTAGATGCAGAAAAAATGTTCCCAATGTTGGGGGAGTCCAGAACCAGGGGCTACAGACTAAGAATAAAGGGGTGGCCATTTGAAACTGAGATGGAAAAAAATAAATTCACCCTGAGAGTTGTGAATTTATGGAATTCTCTGCCACAGTAGAGGCCAATTCACTGGATGCATTTAAAAGAGAGTTAGATAGCGCTCTTGGGGCTAGTAGAATCAAGGGATGTGGGGAAAAGGCAGGCACGGGTTACTGAATGTGGATGATCAGCCATGATCACAATGAATGGCGGTGCAGGCTCGAAGAACCAAATGGCCTTTTCTGCACCTATTTTCTATGTTTCTATGCTTCTATGTATGTTATGGGGAGTAGGCTGGAGAATGAGGTTTAGAGAGAGAGGTAGACCAGCCATGATTGAATGGCGAGTAGACATGATGGGCTGAATGGCCTAATTCTACTCCTATCACTTGTGACTTTATGACCTTATGAATGCAGGGATTCATGATGATACAACAACATGAAGGGTAATGATTCGCACTGGGTTTTCCTGGGACAAGGAAAACAAGGCTTATCCTGACTTCTTGATACAGCAGCTGGGAGGCAAGGGTGAGCTCTGGGTTTCTAGCACAGCAGGGTTGCCACTACAATGGTTCAATGGTACTTTATTGTTACATGTACTCAGGTACAGTGATTTGTACCTTGATGCAGTGACAGGGTGGGAGGAAGTATAGTTAGTAGGAGACAGTTATTTCTCCTTTTCCCCTTACACCTGTCCATTCTTTCACCTATATTCCTTTCTGCATCCTCCGGGGGGCGCCGGAGAAGGGAGATGGCAGCCTTGTCGGCAGTCTGTTCGTTTTTTCATCCTTTTTGTATTTTTAGCATTTGTTTAAAATTTGTATTAATGTTCTTCTGTTTGTTTTATGTGGGGGTCGTGGGAAATTATTTTTTTTCAGGATCTTACCTACCCGGAGAGGTGATCAAGTTTTGGATCACATTCTCCGGGCTCTGCGGCCTACGATCGTTGGAGCAGGAAGCCGCCTCGGACTGTCGTGAGCCCCACCGCGGTGCGCGGACTTAACATCGGAGCGGATCCCTCGCCTGGGATCGCTCCCACCACGGCCTGCGGACTTACCATCAAGGGCTCGCAGTCTCGGGAGAGGCAAGTCGGGAGCTCCAATGCCACAGAAAGTTTGTCCAGCCCCGACGCGAGGTTCAATCACCCGGCGCGGGGGAGCTGACAATCCCCCCCGATGCGGGAGCTGAACACATCGACGCGGAGGGCCCAAACGCCGCTGGCTACGGGACTCAAGACCGTCCTGTCAATGGAGGGCTCGAGGCCCCCGACCAAGGAAGAACAACAAGGGAAGGACTTGAACTTTATTTTTGCCTATTTTATGTTAAAATGTGTTTTTTGAGTCTGTTGCTTTTTTAAATTGTATGACTGACCTGGCCAGTGAATTTCACTACACCAATTGGTGTATGTGACAATAAATGAACTTATGAACTTATGAACATGAATTCTGGCTTCACGGTTCATGCCGCTTCTGTTTTTATCTTATCTTACTACCTTTTGTTTTTCACCTCATTGGTCTTGGTCCAATCATCTGGCAATCAAAACCTTCCTCAGCTATAACAGCTTATCACTGGCTGAGTTTTATCCTGCCTCCATCTCTCTTCAACTTTTTCTCCCCATTCTACCGTCTGAAGAAGATTCCCAATCCGAAATGTTGCCTGTCAATGTCCTCCAGTGATACTGCCTGAGCCACTGAGTTACTCAAGCACTTTGTGTCTTTTTATAAATAGAGCAGCCATTAAAGTTCCATAAAGTTACGTTTATGTAAGCTCACAATTGCTTTGTTCCTTTGGACCACAGCTCTAGAGAAAAAAATAATATTCTGTTGATGTCTAAGTCGTTAATGTTCTGTGGTTATATACTGTCAAGTCATCGAAACATAGAAACAAAGAAAATAGGTGCAGGAGGCCATTTGGCCCTTCAAGCCTGCACTGCCATTCAATATGATCATGGCTGATCATCCAGTCAGCTCCTTCCACTCTTCCACAGTGCTGAGTTTATATATCCAAGTTTCGTTATTTATTCAGTGGGTCCTCATTCCCAGGTCTCATCATTAGCGTAAGATCTCACTGCAGAAGAATTAGGTGACATTCTGGCTATCTTCTTCAGTCAAATGATGAATGGAAGATACAATACTAATTAGCGCTCTGTGATGGACAAGCTTGAATGAATTACTATAGTGAAGAGATGAGCATTAGTAAGAGTTTAATGTAAATTATGCTATGCATGCTCTGCAAACTAATGATTAACTATCAATTAGAACCAGAAAATAGCCGAAACTCAATAGGAATAATTATATCTGGAGCAGAAGTAGGCTTGTGCTATGAAAGAGCAGAGGGCTTCAAAAGTATTGAATCAGGGAACATTAAAGGCTAACCTCATTTGGATAGAGCCATTAATGGAAAATGAATAGAATTTTAGGCTTTATCTCACATTTCAGTTTATAAAAGCAAAAAGCAATGATTGACTTGCATAAAACCTTTAAAATAAGATACACCAAGGTCAGGAATTATGACTTTTTGAGCAAGATATGCTTAGTTATTAATATTCAGCATCAACAATGTAATGGCATCAATATTAAAACAGGAACATTTCAGTCAGCTGAATTTGTATAAATGGAAACACGTTTCAGTCGGTTGATATCACAGTACTGACATTTTCTTGTGAAAAGTTAGACTCCACAATGGTGGCACGGTGGCACAGCCTTACAGCGCTTGCAGTGCCAGAGACGCGGGTTTGATCCCGACTACGGGTGCTGTCTGTACGGAGTTTGTACATTCTCCCCATGACGCGCGTGGGTTTTCTCCGACATCGGTTTCCTCCCGCACTCCATGGACGTACAGGTTTGTAGGTTAATTGGCTACTTGGTATAAGTGAAAATTGTCCCTAGCATGCGTAGATAGTGTATTTTTCAGTTTCTTACCTTACCAGAGATGCGATTAAATTTCAGATTGCATTCTCCGGTCGCTCTGCGGCCTACCATCAATGGAGCTGGAGGCCTCCTCGGACTGACTTTGGGTCTCACCACGGGGCGTAGACTTACAAAGGAGCCGATCCCTTACCTGGGATCGCGCCAACTGCGGCCCATGGACTTTACCATCAAGAACTCGCAGTCTTGGGAGACGTCGAGTCAGGAAACTCCAACGATGCAGAGGCTCGACCGGCCCCTACGCGGGGTCCGACTGCCCAGCGCGGGGGTGCTGACATCCCCCCGATGCAGGAGCTGATTGCCTCGATGCAGAGGGACAAAACGGGAATGGGAATCAAGATCGTACTGTCAACAGAGGGCTCGAGGCCCCCGACCGTGGGAGAGCTAAGGGAAGAGATTTTAAATTTTTTCAGCCTTCCATCACAGTGAGGAATGCGGAGGAGGCACTGGGGTGGATATTTATGTTAAAATGTATTTTGTGTGTTGCGTTGCTTTTTATTTGTATGACTGACTTTGCAAATGAAATTCCTCGTATGATGCTAATGAAGTATTATTATGATTGTGATTAATGTTCAGGGATCGCTGGTTGGTTAGCAGAAGGGTCTGTTTCTGCGCTGTATTCTAAACTAAAAAATATATTTAGAAGGCGATTGTGAATTTTTAATCAACACAGTAAATATTCATTTGAAATCCATTCTCTTTGGGGAAATCCAAATATGAGACTTATTGAACGTAGAACAGTATGTACCGAAATGGCGATCAGTCCATGATGTGTGTACCTAATATGATCAATTGAAGCAGATACAATACAATAACAACATTCGAAGACGTATGTTTCAATATATTTGTGAGGCACACTAGCCAATTTTAGGCAAATGGATCCAGCTTATACAGGGCATCTTGGTTGGAACGGTCATTTTGAACCGAATAAACTTTTTCATTGCCATATGAGTCTGTAAACAGCTCATTCTAAGCTTCCCCCCAGTCTAACTTCAGTCAATAAAATACTAAGCACTTGCGCATCTAAACTTTATTTTGGAAAAACACAATAACAGTTCCCACTACTATACCTAACCACCGCGGGTTCGATCCTCGTATCTGCCTGGCCAAGTCGTCCTAGCCAAACAGAGACACTCCAGAAGGTCAAGCAGCCCTAAGCTTTCTCCCAGATGATTGACACAGGACCGCATGGGAGCGGCCTTTTATAGGTCTCCGAACATTGATGATTGGTCTCTATACAGTTCAATATAGAATCAAAATTATATGATATACAAGAGATTTGGAAAAGAAGGCAGACAAAACTTGATCATATTAAGAACTGTGGATCATTAGAATTGTTGTTTGTGATTATGTTGTGTTATTCATTGAGGCTAAACATTTATTATTAGTGGTATTAGAGGACAAGGAAGAAACATTAACATAAAATATACGGCGGGATTCTGCCCAAAGTAAGTGAATCGAGGACCAGAGGACATAGGTTTAAGGTGAAGGGGAAAAGATTTAATAGGAATCTGAGGAGGAACTTTTTCACACAAGGGGTGGTTGGTGTATGGAACAAGCTGTCAGAGGAGGTAGTTGAGGCAGAAACTATCTCAACATTTGAGAAGCAGTTAGACAGGTTTGAAGGGATATGGACCAAATGCTAGCAGGTGGGACTAGTGGAGCTGGGACATGTTCACCGGTGTGGTCAAGTTGGGCGGTAGGGCCTGTTTCCACGCTAAATCACTCTATGGGTCTATGACTGGCAGATGAAGGAATAAAGAATGAAGGGAGTACTTAGGTAAAGGATTGGAACAATTTGGTGTCACGGCCCAACTGGGCTGATTGATGTGTCTGTGTATTGTTGTAACATCCAGGCTTATCCAATTTGTCTGTTAGTTAAATTAGTTCTGGGTAACTAACCTAACGTTAGCTCCACAAGCTCTAAACTTTAAAATAAAAAGCTTGAATGTGGAACTAGATAAATGCCTTTGCAAAACCCGTAAATTATACAGAACTTTCCCTGAGGAAATTAAAACCCATGATAGGTCTGATTGTACATGGCCTTTGGAAAGAAAGGGGTCAGTGGGTCGAATATTTTTTCTCACTCCAGATTTGCTTTAATTCTTATATCAAATGGATATCCTTTGTCTACTAATTGAGTTAGCTCCTTCAGGAATCACAGCATTTGTGAACCATGCTAACTACTTCTTCTGTCTACCACATACGTTTCAGCGAGCATTTATACAACACATAAGTTGCTTTTAGCAGTTCTTCTTGCATGTTAAAATGACTGGGCTATAATTCCCACGTTCATTTCTCGTTTATTTTTCAAATATTGCTCACTCACCTCAGTTCATTATTTATAGTTAAGGAATTATTTTGTGCCTTGCCAGTATATCGGATTATTTTCTTGAGACATACATTGCTGAAACAGAATCACAAGAAGCAATATTTGATAATTATTGTAGAACCAAGGAACTGCAGACACTGGTTTACACAAAAGGACACAAAGTGTTGTAGTAACTCAGCGGTTCAGGGAGTATCTCTAGAAAAACATGGATAAGTGATGTTTTGGGTCGGAACCCTTCAGACGCATTGTAGGGGCGGGGGGAAAGAAAGCTGGGAAAGAGGAGAGCAGGACAGAGTATGGCAGGTACACAAAATTGCTGGAGAAACTCAGCGGGCGCAGCAGCATCTTTGGAGCGAAGGAAATAGGCAACGTTTCGAGCCGAAACCCTTCTTCAGACGTAAGTCACTATACACCTCCATCCCCCACCAGGATGGCCTCAAAGCCCTCCGGTTCTTCCTCGACCAGAGGAGAAACCTATACCCAGCCACTGACACTCTCCTCCGCTTAGCGGAGTTGGTCCTCACCCTCAACAACTTTACATTTGACTCCTCCCATTTCCTCCAAACACAAGGCGTAGCTATGGGCACACGCATCGGCCCCAGCTACGCCTGCCTCTTTGTCGTTTTTTCCAGCATCTGCAGTTCCTTCTTGAACACAGAGTATGGCAGGTCTCGAATGCACACAGGTAAGGGCGATTTTGATAGCCAGATAGAGTTTGGTAAGTGTTTGTTTGTTTTGTTTCAAGATACAGCATGGTAACATGCCCTTTGGTCCATCGAGTCTGCGTTGACCAGCAATCCCCGTACATCAGCACTATCCTACCCAATAGGGACAATTTACAATCTTTACTGAAGCCAATTAACCTACAAACCTGTACGCATTTGGAATGTGGAAGGAAACCAGAGCACCCGGGAAAAACAAGAGATTAGTGTGCAAAATTAGAACACATGGAATTGGGGGTAGAGTATTGACATGGAAAGAGAACTGGTTGGCAGACAGGAAGCAAAGATTAGGAATTAATGGGTCCTTTACAGAATGGCAGGCAGTGACTAGTGCGGTGCTGCAAGGCTCAATGCTGGGACCCCAGTTATAACGCATGTTGACACGGGAGGGCTGGTCCCCCATTCCACCTCTCCACCAATTCCAATATTCGTGGCCAGTGGGAGTATGAGTGTTGTGGGCAGAAAGGGACTGGTTTCCAGGGGGCTAGTATGGACATAGTGGGCCAAATGGATTCTTGGGCAGGCAGCTCAGTCACTCAGGCCTGGTGGGCTGGCAGCTCAGTCACTCAGGCCTGGTGGGCTGGCAGTTCAATCACTCAGGCCTGGTGGGTTGGCAGCTCAATCACTCAGGCCTGGTGGGTTGGCAGCTCAGTCACTCAGGCGTGGTGGGATGGCAGCTCAGTCACTCAGGCCTGGTGGGCTGGCAGCTCAGTCACCCAGGCCTGGTGGGCTGGCAGCTTAATCACTCAGGCGTGGTGGGCTGGCAGCTCAATCACTCAGGCCTGGTGGGCTAGCAGCTAAGTCACTCAGGGCTGGTGGGCTGGAAGATCAGTCACTGAGGGCTGGTGGGCTGGCAATACACTCACATTTATTCCATTTCAAGCAGAATGCAGGCCACCACATTCAATTTCATTGCATATCAAGCAGAGTGCAGGCCACCAAATTCAGTTTCCATAGCATTTCAAGCAGAGTGTAGGCCACCAAATTCAATTTCATAGCATTTCATGCAGAGTGCAGACCACTACATTCAATTTCATAGCATTTCAAGCAGACTGCAGGCTACCAAATTCAATTTAATAGCGTTTCAAGCGGAGTGCAGGCTACCAAATTCAATTTCATAGCATTTCAAGCAGAATGCAGGCCACCAAATTGACAAACAACTCATGGCATTGTCATTAAGGGCTAACAAATAATTTATTGCATGTACATTGCGGACTCATAGTTCAGTTGATTCACAGCTTAGAATCACAGTTGTGGACTCTCCCTCATGATCTTCCATAGTGGCTGACTCACGTCCAGGCATCCAGGGTTTTATAGGCCTGCCCCCCCCCCCCCAGAAGGGTTGTTTCCTTCATTGTGGCGATTGACCGGCGAGAGGTCCAATCAGCTGATCTCAAGAATTATTATACACTCATAACATTTTCATTTTTTATCGATCAGAAAAATGGTCAGGGCTGCCTCAGCTGAGGAGGACTGTGAGTAAGATGGCCAAAAATCGTAGCAATATATGGTAGCGTTTTTTCTAAAATCAATATACAACGCAGACAGGAATTTGTCAAGATGAGACTTTTAGTTATATAGATTAATGATTTAGATGAAGGAATTAAATGTAACATCTCCAAGTTTGTGGATGACTCAAAGCTGGATGGCAGTGTGACCTGTGATAACCAGGGGTTAAATTTTAAGAATACGGGGTAGGACTGAGATGAGGAAAACCTTTTCAGCAAAAGGTTTGTGAATCTGTGGAATTCTCTGCCACAGAATGCAGTGGAGGCTAATGCCCCTGTCCCACTTAGGAAACCTGAACAGAAACCTCCGGAGACTTTGCGCCCCACCCAAGGTTTCCGTGCGGTTCCCGGAGGTTGCATGTGGTTCCCGGATTTTGCAGGTAGTGGAAGCAGGTAGGGAGACTGACAAAAACCTCCGGGAACCGCACAGAAACCTTGGGTGGGGCGCAAAGTCTCCAGAGATTTCAGTTCAGGTTTCCTAAGTGGGACAAGGGCATTAGATATAGCTCTTAAGGGTAATGAAATCAATGGATATGGGGAGAAAGCAGATACAGAGTACTGATTCTGTATGATCAGCCATTATCATCTTGAATGGCGGTGCTGGCTCGAAAGGCCGAGTGGCCTACTCCTGCACCTATTTTCTTTGTTTCTATGCTTCTAAAGGTAAGCAGCAAGGTAAGATAGTGACATGCTTTCTACATGTTAAAATGAGGTATTGCTGTGGATTATTCTCAGTCACAAAATATAATTGTAAGTGTTAGTGACCATCCAAATGACCCTCTTTCTGTCATAAGTTCAGAAATTGGGACATGTGCTGATGTATCTGCCTGCTGAAGGTACAGCACTTCTCAAAAAGCATGTGTACATCCTAAATAACATCCAATGTCCAGGACAAAGTAACTTGTTTAGTAGGTATCCCATTCACTACTTGCTGCCATTCACTACTGATGTACCATTGTTCATATATGTATCAACTGCGAAATGCATTGTAGCAACTCCTCAATGTGATTTCCACTATGCTTCTCAAACCCATGATCTCTACCCAATACTTGGATATATATCACTGTGTCTTCATCACCACCAACACACAATCCTGGAATTTCTTCTCTAGAAAGAAGATATTTCACTCCACAGAAATCAATACTTCAAATAGATAGTTCCACCACCTCATTTTCTGGACCATTTAGGAATGTGATGGCCTTTTTAGCCTCACATCCTGTGAGTAAAGGAAGGGTTGATTGAGCAGGACGTTTAACATGGGGAGAAGACCAAGGATGCAAATTGAGATTTTAAAGTTATTAACAGGCTTAAAAGACTGGAGGTGTGTTCAATTGACGTCCAGATGTTTCAGACTGATTAAACCACATTTTCTTCTGGCTCCAAAGGCTCATCATGCTGTAAGGCTATTGTGAGATATGGGCTGCTGATCTGGATCATGGCTCACACCTGCTCACAGTCTGACTCCTTGAGATGATGAGGCTGAGGGGATTAGTTTTAAAGGAGAAAAGCAGCACAGGCTGAGAGATAACACAAAATCCCAGCAGCAGAGGACAAGGAGAGCAGTATAATGACAAAGATTGTGAAAGAGAATAATGCGATCCGTTCTCTGTGACTTTAGCTTACAGCTTTAAGAAACAGAATGTTGGTGAGAAAATTAGATTTTGAGCACTAGAAGAATTGGGTGCAAAAATATAATCTTATTTAGCCTCTGGAGTAGGGGAGGCAAGATAAAGGAGCTTGATCTGTAATTTTGTGAAAATGTCAAACATCTGGGATGATGCCCTGAAGTAATGAAAGTTCCTTGTAGTTATACACACGAGATTCTGTGTAAAAATGATAATGATTACATATTTGTCTTCTCACATAGGCAGTGATCTGGCAAAGTAGAATATCTGCCTGTTTAAAAGAAAATGGATAAAATAACATTGTGGATGGTGGCGAGTTATGGATGTGTAGCGAGACAATCCTTGGAATACAATTGTAATATATGCACCCATTAAAATTCAAGGCCTAAACTCAAAACTAAATCTCCACTTGAGATGCTAAAACAAAATGTATAACTTTTTATTTTACATATTCTCTAGTAAACCTAATCATTTACAGTGAAACACATTAACAATGCAAATGTGGAAAATTTCAATCCACATACAAGGGCAAGTTATTCAGTGAATGTTTATTTGGCCTCTTGTAACTGTATACAGCTCAAATAAAGATTGTGTTCCTTTGCTACAATAGAAACACTCAAATTAAATTTAATATTTTATTGAAAGACACAAAATGCTGGAGTAACTCAGCGAGCCAGGCATCAACGTTGGAGAGCATGGACAGGTGACATTTCGGTCGGAACCTTTCTTCAGACCAATTGCAAGAGAGTGGGAGAGAAAGCTGGAAAAGAGGAGAGCAGGACAGAGCAATAGGTAATAGGTGAACACAGACAGGGGGGGGGGTTGATAGGCAGATGGTTGGACAAGGGCCAGGCATGAAATGACAGGAGTGAGGCAAAAGGATAAAGAGTTGTGAATTGAGTACTCTGGGTTAGTAAAGTTGCACATTATTTAGATATTAGAAACAGTGCAGGTGGAGTTAAAGGGGAGAAACAGGGACAAGAACAGCCAGGGTTCCTATGAGGAGGAAGGGGAGGAGAGGGGAGGGAGTAATTGGGGGATAAATAGAAGGAGGATAGTGGCTGTTGTGGGTAAGTTTAATACTCAAGTTAAACTTCAGAAAACATTTATATTGGAATTGGTTTATTTTTTGTCATGTGTATTGAGATACAGTGAAGATATTGTGTTTGAGTGCTATCCAATTAAATCAGAAAATACATTAATACAATAAGCTGATCACGCAACTCTACCTTCAAAGAACCAAAAGGAACTACAGATTGTGGTTTATTCTGAAGATAGACACAAAATGCTAGAGTAACTCAAAATGCTAGACAGCTTCTCCAGAGAGAGGGAATGGTCGAGACCCTTCTTCAGACCGAGATTTCAGACTATGACTGTAGAAGGGTCTTGACCTGAAACATCACCCATTCATTCTCTACAGAGGTGCTACCTGTCCAATTGAGTTACTCTAGCACATTTTGTTTATGTACAGGTTAGTAAATTGTATTTCCAACATCTAAACCAGCATCTGCAGTTCTTTCCTACGTATTCCAATTTCAAATGGCTTTCAAGAAAACGTTATATTTTATATATTACAACTCTACAGCTTGTATTTGCTGTTCATATTTAGGGGTATACATTAAGTTGTAAATAAGCAATGGGTGTAACTGTGACACCACGGTTTATAACCATATAACCATATAACAATTACAGCACGGAAACAGGCCATCTCGGCCCTTCAAGTCCGTGCCGATCAACTTTTTTCCCTTAGTTCCACCTGCCTGCACTCATACCATAACCCTCCATTCCCTTCTCATCCATATGCCTGTCCAATTTATTTTTAAATGATACCAACGAACCTGCCGCCACCACTTCCACTGGAACCTCATTCCACATCGCTACCACTCTCTGAGTAAAGAAGTTCCCCCTCATGTTACCTCTAAACTTCTTTCCCTTAAATCTGAAGTCATGTCCTCTTTTTTGAATCTTCCCTATTCTCAAAGGGAAAAGCTTGTCCACATCAACTCTGTCTATCCCTCTCATCATTTTAAAGACCTCTATCAAGCTCCCCCTTAACCTTCTGCGCTCCAGAGAATAAAGAACTAACTTATTTAACCTATCTCTGTAACTTAGTTGTTGAAACCCAGGCAACATTCTAGTAAATCTCCTCTGTACTCTCTCTATTTTGTTGACATCCTTCCTATAATTGGGCGACCAAAATTTTACACCATACTCCAGATTTGGTCTCACCAATGCCTTGTACAATTTTAACATTACATCCCAGCTTCTTTACTCAATGCTCTGATTTATAAAGGCTAGCATACCAAAAGCTTTCTTTACCATCCTATCTATATGAGATTCCACCTTCAAGGAACTATGCACGGTTATTCCCAGATCCCTCTGTTCAACTGTATTCTTCAATTTCCTACCATTTACCATGTACGTCCTATTTTGATTTGTCCTGCCAAGGTGTAGCACCGCACATTTATCGCCATTAAACTCCATCTGCCATCTTTCAGCCCATTTTTCCAAATGGCCTAAATCACTCTGTAGACTTTGGAAATCCTCTTCATTATCCACAACACCCCCTATCTTGGTATCATCTGCATACTTACTAATCCAATTTACCACCCCTTCATCCAGATCATTGATGTACATGACAAACAACAAAGGACCCAACACAGATCCCTGAGGCACCCCACTAGTCACCTGCCTCCAACCCGACAAACAGCCATCCACCATTACCCTCTGGCTTCTCCCATTCAGCCACTGTTGAATCCATATTGCTATTCCTGCATTTATACCCACCATTGAACCTTCTTAACCAACCTTCCATGAGGAACCTTGTCAAAGGCCTTACTAAAGTCCATATAGACAACATCCACTGCTTTACCCTCGTCAATTTCCCTAGTAACCTCTTCAAAAAATTCAAGAAGATTAGTCAAACATGACCTTCCAGGCACAAATCCATGTTGACTGTTCCTAATCAGACCCTGTTATATTCAGATGCTTATATATATTATCTCTAAGTATCTTCTCCATTAATTTGCCCACCACTGAAGTCAAACTAACAGGTCTATAATTGCTAGGTTTACTCTTAGAACCCTTTTTAAACAATGGAACAACATGCGCAGTACGCCAATCCTCGGGGACTATTCCCGTTTCTAATGACATTTTGAAATATTTCTGTCCTAGCCCCGGCTATTTCTACACTAACTTCCCTCAATGTCCTAGGGAATATACTGTCAGGACCTGGAGACTTATCCACTTTTATATTTGTGTGAGCACTGAGCTGTTTCAGCATCTTAAGTTCGACTCCAACCTCAGGTACTGCCTGGCCAATTTCAACATTGCTGCTATGAACATGTGTATTTCTCATAGGGGTTTGTGGCTTATTTTCCTTCCACATTTATAATGTGATTTTTGGTGGCTTGTCCAGGTTTAGTTTAGTTTAGTTTAGAGATGCAGCGCAGAAACAGGACCTTCAGCTTATTGAGTCCATGTCGACCAGCACAATCCTCCATACTAGGGACAATTTACAATCCTTACCAAAGCCAATTAACATACAAACCTGTATATTTTTGTAGTGTGGGAGGAAAATGGAGCACCCGGGGAAAATCCACGGAGTCAAGGAGAGAACATACATACTCCGTACAGACAGCGCCCCTGATCAAGCCATCGGTGGAGAGATGCTGGAGTCAATTATAAAAGATGAGATAGCTGCACATTTGGATAGCAGTAACAGGATCAGTCCGAGTCAGCATGGATTTACAAAGGGGAAATCATGCTTGACTGATCTTCTGGAATTTTTTGAAGATGTGACTAGGATAATGGACAAGGGAGAGCCAGTGGATGTAGTGTACCTGGATTTTCAGAAAGCATTTGATAACGTCCCACATAGGAGATTAGTGGACAAAATTAGGGCACATGGTATTGGGGTTAGACTGCTGACATGGATAGAGAAGTGGTTGGCAGACAGGAAACAAAGAGTAGGGATTAACAGGTACCTTTCAGAATGGCAGGCAGTGACTAGTGGGGTAGCGCAAGGCTCAGTACTGGGACCACAGCTATTTACAATATACATCAATGATTTGGATGAAGGGATTCAAAGTAACATTAGCAAATTTGCAGATGACACAAAGCTGGGTGGCAGTGTGAACTGTAAGAAGGATGCTATGAGAATGTAGGGTGACATGGGCAGGTTGGGGGGGTGGGCAGATGCATGGCAAATGAAGTTTAATGCGGATAAATGTGAGGTTATCCACTTTGGTAGCAAAAACAGGAAGGCAGATTACTATCTAAATGGCGTCAAATTGGGAAAAGGGGAAGTACAACAGGATCTGGGGGTCCTTGTACATCAGTCTATAAAAGTAAGCATGCAGGTACAGCAGGCAGTGAAGAAAGCAAATGGCATGTTGACCTTTATAACAAGAGGAATCTAATATAGGAGCAACGAGGTCATTTTGCAGTTGTACAGAGCCCTAGTGAGACCACACCTGGAGTATTGTGTGCAGCTTTGGTCCCCTAATTTGAGGAAGGACATTCTTGCTATTGGATGTTTACAAGGTTAATTCCCGGGATGGTGGGACTGTCATATGCAGAGAGAATGGAGCAGCTGGGCTTGTACACACTGGAGTTTAGAAGGATGAGAGGGCTTCTCATTGAGACATATACGATTGTTGAGGGCTTGGACACGCTAGAGGCAGGAAACATGTTCCCAATGTTGGGTGAGTAGAAGTGAGGGCTCTTACCTTCTGCACATTCAAGATTGGCTGTGGGAGGTACCCACCATGAAACGAGGACTGGAGAGGGCTCGGCATGGAGGAGTAAATGGGGGACGACCAGAATGGAGGTAGGTGACTGCTGCAATGGGTCTTTGTGGCCAGCTACAGCTGAGTCGCCAAAATGGCGCCTCTGCATATGGACTCAGTGGGTTGTTCTGTACATTCTGTACTAACTGGGGGATTGTGCTCATGCTGAGCTGTCTGCAAAAAATGTAATTCATTGTACCTGGTACACGTGACAATAATGAAACTATTGATCCATTGAGATGAACAAAGTATTGGTCACGTACAAAGAACTGTATTTTCTTTTCTATCATAACTATAAAATTAGCTAAAACCCACAAAAAATCAAATGCCTTCAGGAATCTAATCTAGAATATTAATTTTCTCTGACGAACCTTTGATTTTCATGATAAATCACTGAACAACCCTGTTGAAAGTAGGTTGGCAGAATGATCATTTTTGCAAATTTGTCTTGTGTCTGTGAGACAGAAGGAACATGGAATACTTTCTAAACCTGAAGGAGGCATTAGGATGGTTTTGTTACCCGAGATAGAGTCATAGTGTCATAGAAAGGTACAGTGTAGAAACAGGCCCCTCGGCGCAACTTGCCGACACCAGCCATCATATCCTACAGTAGCTATACTAGTCCCACCTGCCTGCATTTGGTCCATATCCCTCCAATCCTGTCCTATCCATGTACCTGTCTAACTGCTTCTGAAATGTTGGGATATTCCCAGCCTCAACTACCTCTTCTGGCAGCTTGTTCCATATATCCACCACCTTTTGTGTGAAAAAGTTACCTCTCAGATTCCTATTAAATCTTTTCCCCTTCACCTTAAACCTATGCCCTCTAGTCCTCAACTTACCTACTCTGGGCAAGAGACTGTGCATCTACCCAATCTATTCATCTCATGATTGTATACACCACTATAAGACCACCCCTCATCCTCCTGCATGCCAGGGAATAGAGTTCTCAACCTTATCCTATAGCTCAGACCCTCTAGTCATAGCAACATCCTCATAAATCTTCTCTGCACCCTTTCCAGCTTGATAACATCTTTCCTATGCCTTAGTGCCCAGAACAGAACACAATACTCTAAATGCGGTCTCACCAATGTCTTATACAACTGCAACATGACCTTCCAACTTCTATACTATCAGGACTGTTATTCTCTCTCAACATCATTTATTATCCAAAAATCTGTTGATCTCTATATGACAAATACACTTGGTGACTGAGCCTCTGCGATTGTGAATTCCAAAGATTACTGGCCTTTGAGTGAAGAAATGTCTTCTCATTTCAGTCTTAAACTTCAGTCTTCTTGATTAGTATGGGTGTCAGCAGTTATGGGGAGAAGGCAGGAGAATGGGGTTAGGAGGGATAGATAGATCAGCCTTGATTGAATGGCGGAGTAGACTTGATGGGCCAAATGGCTTAATTCTGCTCCTATCACTTTATTGACCTAATGGGAAATTGGTTCCAATGATTTGTGGAAGCTTATAGCAGATTAGCCATGGTGGAGTTAAAAAACAGGTCAAATTTGAAGACCTATTCTGCGTTCTTTTTTTTGTGTTCTTGAGTTGTGTTCCTTTACTTACTTTGAGACCATAAACTTTAGTTCTAAACTACTCAGCCATAGGACACATCCTCCCCATATACACCTTGCTGAAATCTCCGACAATATTGTATGTGTCAATAAAAAAAATAGGTGTTATAAATCAACCTTGTACTGATACTGCACAATTATCATAATGCTAAAAACCTCTGTATTTGTAGATAATTTATATTTGCATGCCAGTTTAGTTGTCTTTGGTCTGCCCAAACTATTTTTCTGTTGTTATGTCCCTAAATATAAAAAAACACACACACATGCACACAATGTTAGATCAACTGAATATGTAGCAGTTGCAAGCCTACAGCACAAAATTGACTTTACTATTGAATACGCACTCCCACTGTCTGCAATGGGAGAATGCCCTGTGGGTGTGTTATAATAACACATTAGGTAGTCCTAATAAGTCACAGCTTGCATTTGTGAAGGCTCCCGATTACAAACTGCACACATAATTGATGAAATGTGCATTAAGAAGCAAATATATGGACTAGCTCTTGCCCTTTTCCTTAGCTAAGTTAAAGACTATCCTTGCCGCACAGTCTAATTCCAATTGCTGTAGATTCTCTGGCATCTTCTGAGATGCAGGGCTAATTACAGCGCAAGGAGAGATCTGAGTGTGCTACTACCTGTATGTACGAGGCCTAGTGATGAACAGAGTTTGCATGTTCTCCTCCAAGTCACACTCCATCCTGCTTTGTAAATATATCATCTTTCCATCAATGTCATTGGGAATAAATCTTGGAACTTGCTATCAAGAGCACTATGAGAACACCTTCACTAAATGGACTAAGTGTTCAATAAATGCTGCCCTTACCAACAAAAGCCAAATGATGAAAAATGAAAACATAGATTAAAATAAACACTTACAGCCGAGGAGGTGCATCCTATGACAGTCTTATAGTAAAACGAAGACACATCTTTGGCAGCATCTCTGGAGAGCAGTTCTTTCTTGTGAGTCCAGAAATGTTGCCTAATCCACTGAGTTATTCCAGCACTTTGTGTCTTTTTTTTTGAAAATCAGCATCTGCTGTTCCTTGTGCATCAGTAACCTAGAATAGACCCGGTATTTTAAAAGTGTGATATGATTAGAGGCTCACATAGTTTGCTCAGAATGTCCACTGATATACTTTTAATCATCTGATCTTGGTGGTGACTAGCACCGAAGTGTGTGTCAGTCCATTCCAACATTAGCTTTAACTCCAACAGGAGACATTTCTTTCATCAGAGGGTGGTGAATCTGTGGAATTCTTTGCCACAGAAGGCTGTGGAGGCCATCAGTGGATATTTTTAAGGCAGAGATAGATTCTTGACTAGTACAGGTGTCAGAGGTTATGGGTAGAGGGCCAGAGAATGGGTTAGAAGGTAGAGATAATTCAGCCATGATTGAATGGTGGAGCAGACTTGATGGGCCGAATGGCCTAATTCTACTCCTATCACTTAAGACACACAAAAAGAAAACCACATGACGCATTGCAGGCTCAGGATTTCTTTAAATTAGCAGAGCTTCACGTTTTTACATAGAAACGTAGAAAATAGGTGCAGGAGTATGCCATTCGGCCCTTCGAGCCAGCACCATCATTCAATATGATAATGGTGGATCATCCAAAATCAGTACCCCGTTCCGACTTTTCCCCCATATCCCTTGATTCACTTAGCTGTAAGAGCTAAGTCTAACTCTCTCTTGAAAACATCTAACTCCCTCTTGAAAACAACCAGAATTGGCCTCCGCTGCCTTCTGTGACAGAGAATTCCACAGATTCACAACTCTCTGGGTGAAAAAGCTTTTCCTCATCTCAGTCCTAAATGGCCTACCCCTTATCCTTAAACAATGACCCCTGGTTCTGGTCTCCCCCAACATCGGTAACATTTTTCCTACATCTACCCTGTCCAATCCTCTTAGAATTGTATATGTTTCTGTAAGATCCCCTCTCATTCTTCTAAATTCCAGTGAATTTTGCCCTGTGTGTGTAACTTCATGCATTGAAACAAAACTGCAATTCGTCCTGTCTAGAAAATAAATCAATGTGTCGGTGTTTGTATTGCTTCCCTGTTGACTTCTTTTTCTCAGTTCTCCTGAGGAGAAATCTGGGCATGTCTGCCAATCCGCAGTTGTTTCTGTAATTCTGAAGCCAATAAATATTATAGCTCCTATTAAAAAAAAACAAGACAAAAAGATCCAGCCTATGGCAATACTGTACATGTATTATAGATAAGGTTCAAAGTAATTTTCAAACTATTGACTTGATGGATAATCAAGTTAATTTTTAACCAGGTTATCTCATTCACTCCTTTAATTGGTTAATTGTCAATTACACAAAAATGCAAATGAGCTACAATAACTAGTGCAAAGCTATATTATTGTTCTGTTCAATCTGCTGAATTCAGAAAGCCGAATTGAACTTTTCACAGAAAAGAATGTAATGGGTAAAAATAAAACCCTGTTTATGGTGATATTAGCCACATACAGTAATCCCCTATATACGCAGTTGCATTGATTTCAATAGTAAAGGTAGCAAAAAATAATTTTAAAAGAATATTATTAGGAACTTCATCCCCAGTTGATACACTAAGTCACCTATAAAGTAGCATCTACACATTGTATTCTGCTTCGGAAATTGATTTCTAGAGTTTGTTTAGTACTTTGACTGGGGTGAGAAGTGATTTTGGATGTAAAATCAGTCCAGGCACCTCAGTGAAATTGCCTCTAGATAAACGTCAAAGAGATAAATAGAACCAAAGTAGATTGACACAATCTTGGATCCCAGTCAAAACACCATTTTACATTTGGAGTATTGTATTCAGTTTTGGGTACCATATTACAGGAAAGATGTTGGCAAGCTGGAAAGGGTGCAGAGAGGATTTACGAGGATATTGCAAGGACTCGAAGACCTGAGCTGCAGGGAGAGGTTAAGCAGGATAGGACTCTATTCCTTGAAGTACAAGAGGATAAGGGGTGATCTTATAGAGGTATCCAAAATCATGAGAGGAATAGATTGGGTAGACGCCCAGAGCCTCTTGCTCAGAGTTGGGGAATTGATAATCAGAGGACATAGGTTTAATGGCAGAGGAGAAAGATTTATTAGAAATCTGAGAGGTCACTTTTTCACACAAAAGGTGGTGGGTGTATGGATCAAACTCCTGGAGAATTTAGTTAAGGCAGGGACGATTGCAACATTTAAGAAACATTTAGACAGGTAGGATAGGAGAGGTTTGGAGGGATAGTGGCCAAACACAGGCTAGTGGAACTAGCGTAGATGGAACATGTTGGCCAGTGTGGGCAAGTTGAGATGAAGGGCCTATTTCCAGCTGTATGACTCGGACTATGATTATATGACCATAGTTGTGTGGTGATGTCATTGTGGTGATATCTTTTTGATCGCATGCCTTTTTCCTGCTCTGTACTAATTTTTGATCCGATGAACGTGGAACCATTCTGATTCAATTGAAAACTGGCTGAGGGTGAGAGTGTGGTGACTAGGATCCCAGTTTTGGTCAATCTCTGGAGGTTTGTTTTATGCTGGGTTCAGCTTGTGTCTGTGCAAGAAAAATGTGCAGCCCTTTAAATAACATTCACTTTGAGTCATCACTGTTATTAGAAGCTGATTGTTCTATGATTGAACAATATCAGTCTTATTAACATCAATGTGACCATAATTGAAGTTTGTGTGCTGCACATTGGGTCTCCGAGAGACAGTAAAACAATGACATTCTTTTACCATAAATAAAGAATGTGAAATAAAGCAACATCACTGTCTAAGTATCAATTAGAATTTCAAACATACTGCAATACAAAAAGATTGCATCTTGAGAGTGAGATGAGAATACATTAATTCATGATACTCAAAGTAAGATTCAAAACTCCACCAATTTATTAGAACAAACTTATTACTGATGCTCTCGTAAAATGGACAAATAATTAACAATCCAGTAAGTTAACATATGGCATAGCGGCACAGTGGTAGAGTTGCTGCCTTAGAGACCCGGGCTTGATCCTGACAGAATTTGTACGTTCTCCCCATACCATATAACCATATAACATATAACCATATAACAATTACAGCATGGAAACAGGCCATCTCGACCCTTCTAGTCTGTGCCGAACACATAATCTCCCCTAGTCCCATATACCTGCGCTCAGACCATAACCCTCCATTCCCTTCCCATCCATATAACTATCCAATTTATTTTTAAATGATAAAAACGAACCTGCCTCCACCACCTTCACTGGAAGCTCATTCCACACAGCTACCACTCTCTGAGTAAAGAAGTTCCTCCTCATGTTACCCCTAAACTTCAGTCCCTTAATTCTCATGTCATGTCCCCTTGTTTGAATCTTCCCTACTCTCAGTGGGAAAAGCTTTTCCACGTCAACTCTGTCTATCCCTCTCATCATTTTAAAAACCTCTATCAAGTCCCCCCTTAACCTTCTGCGCTCCAAAGAATAAAGCCCTAACTTGTTCAACCTTTCTCTGTAACCCTAACTTGTTCAACCTTTCTCTGTAACTGGATACCACGTGGATTTTCTCCGGGTGTTCCGGTTTCCTCTCATACTCCAAAGACGTAGATGTTTTTCGGTTAATTGGCTTCTGTAAAATTGCTAATTGTCCCTAGTGTGTGCAGGATAGAGTTAGTTTGGCTGGTCAGTGCAGGCGCGGTGGGCCAAAGGGCATGTTTCCATGCTATATCTCTAACGTCTAAAAGTTTAACATACTTTTATATTATCACTCATCTACGAATATTTAACTTCCCGCTTAAAATCTATTTGTGTTTATACAATGTAACATTTCTTCTATCATCAGAAATGCTCCCACAAGTCATTTAGCCAAAATGATTCTTGGTGCCAATTTTACCTGGGAATTTGGACTCTCACTTCAGAGTACAGATGCTGGGTCAGCTGTGGTGAGTAGCTCACTCGTGGCAGGCTGATTTCCATGTTGCTCAATCCCTTTGCAAACTCATTAAGCATAATACCCACTCCACTGCTTTCAATCTGCTCCACTATCTGTTCAACCTGCAGCTTTATAAATATACAGAACCACAAATGGGAATAGCCCATTTTGCTGATCTCCAAGGCTCAAAGCCCAAACCTATTTCAATAACAAATACAGCAAAAATATATTTCATTATGGGGCCTTTATTTTAAGACCTATTTGCAATTTGAAACCAATTCAATTCAATAAAAGTCAGTCCGCACACATTTAATTTGTCAGATATCAGTAGGGAAAGACATGGTGAAAGTGAAGAATGTCAGACCAGCCTTCTAATATTGAGGTGACATATTGATTTATAGCTTTAGTCCTTAGTATAGTGCAACTATAACCAAAACACCTTATTGCATTTATATGGTCCCTTTAAAATACCAACCTGCTTTAAAACGCACAATAATTCACAATAAATTCGGAAGACTTTAATTTTGTAAATGTTGGCATCAAATAAGAAAATTATAATTACAGGGCAGATTTACAAAGGGCATATTATACAATAAAGCCCATACATCAACAAAAAAATAAAACAACTATTCGACATGGATCTGCATGGTCAGCTGTTCTGGAAGGTTAAATCGCATGGGATCCAAGGAGGGATAGCTCAATTGATAGAACATTGGCTTCATGGAAGGAAGCAGAGTGTGATGGTGGAAGGTTGCTTCTCGGACTGGATGCCTGTGACTAGTGGTGCGCCTTAGGATTCGGTGCTGGGCCCGTTACTGTTTGTCATTTATATCAATGATTTGGATGAGAACATAAACAACAAGATTAGCAAGTTAGCAGATGAAACCTACAAAAGTGGGTAATTTTTCAGATAATGAAGATGATTGTGAAAGATTGCAGCAGGATCTTAATAAATTGACCAGGTCGGCTGAGGAATTGTTGATGAAATTTAAAAGAGAGAAATGTGAGGTGCTGCATTTTGGGAAGTCTAACATAGGTAGGACCTACACATTGAATGGTAAGACTCTGGGGAGAGTTGTAGAGCAGAGGGATCTAGGAGTGCAGTTGCATGATTCTTTGAAGGTGGAGTTGCGTGGTCAAAAAGTATTTTGCCATATAGGTCTTCATCAGCCAGAGTATTGAGAATAGAAGTTGGGAGGTCATGTTGCAGTGTATAAGATGTTGGTGAGTCCGCATTTAGAGTATTGTGTTCAATTCTAGGCACCATGTTATAGGAAAGATGTCGTCAAGCTGGAAAGGATACAGATGTTGTCAAGCTGGAAAGTGTACATTATACATGTCCCCTTGTGTATATTCTCCCTGTTTAATATCATTGACTAATTTATTAATAAGTGGAACGACCTCACACACCCTGTCAACTTATGATTCAAAGATTTTCCATTCTCCCATCATTCTGTTCTGTACTCTTTTGGCAACTTAAAACAATATTATTATTATTTTCCTGGTTTTGATTAAACATCTTTGACCTAAAATGTTAACTTTTATTTTATTTTATGCTTTTATTTTCACAGATGCTGCCTGACCTGCTGGAGATTTGCAGCATTTTATGGGGGGTTTTCGGATTTCCAGATTTCCAACATGCATTGTTTGATTTTCCGTTGAGCCTATACTCTTTTTAGTTCAGAAGAATAAGCGGTAAACCCATTGAAACAGGCACAATTTCTTCAGCTCTTGACTGCAAGATACAGTGAAGAATTTAATTCTCAGCATTATCTATATTACTAAAAGTCTGATCTTGACCACTTCCTGTTGTTCTGTATTTTGATTTTAGAAAAAATGCTGGTTTGGAAATGCTAAAGCTGTGTTACCATTGGTTTGGAAAAGCTAAAGCTGTGTTGCCTTTGGTTTGGAAATGCTAAAGCTGTGTTGCCTTTGGTTTGGAAATGTTATAGCTGTGTTGCCTTTGGTTTGGAAATGCTAAAGCTGTGTGCCTAATTAAAGTTGCTTTGCCTAATTAAAGGTGCCTTGCCCAATTAAAGTTGCTTCGCCTAAATAAAGTTGCCTTGCCTAATTAAAGTTGCCTTGCTTTCTATATAATTAAAAGTTTAATCTTGACCACTTCCTGTTTGCGCTTTATAATGATTTTAGAAAAAAGCTACCACGTACGGCTGTGATTTTTGGCCATCTTACTCAGTGGCTTCCTCCGCTCATCAGATGCCGAGGACTTTTCCCATTGATGAAAAATACATGAGTTATTAGTGTTTAAAAATAGTGAGATTCTCTCTCCTGTCAATCACGGCATGAAGGCCACGCCCCTTCTGGTGGGAGGGGGGAGGGACTATAAACCCAGAAGTGTGGGCGTGGCTCAGTCTCTGCACGGAGGAGGGAGAGGTCTCAACTCGCTGTCTTTAGTGGCCTTGGATCCTGCTTGAAATGATATGAAACTTCACTTGATGGTGGCCTTGCACCCTGCTTGAAGTGGTAAAAAACTGCACTTGAATTTGGTGGCCTTGCACCCTACTTGAAATGGTAGGAAAATGGATTTCAATTTGGTGGCCTTGCACCCTGCTTGAAATGGAATCTCAAGGAATAGCCGTGAGTCAACTGCCAGCCCACCAGCTGTGAGTGAGCCGCCAGCACATCAGGCTTGGGGCCTGAGCTGCCACCCCAAGAATCCATTTGGCCCACAATATCCATACTAGCAGCTCCAGAAAGCCCCTTCCCCCCACTGACCACCATTATTGGAATTGGTGGAGAGGTGGAATACTGCGTTGGGGGACCAGCCCTCCCGTGTGATGCTGGGACCCAACACGTCCCACTTAGTCTGGTAATCCATATAGTTCTCTGCATATCCATATGCCTACCCAAAAGTCTCTTAAATACCAGTATCATAAAAATCTCCATCACCACCCCTGGCAATGAGTTCCAGCAACACACAACTTCCTGTGTAAAAAATAACTTGCCCCCACATCTCCTTTAAACTTTCCCTCTCTCACCTTACAGTTATACCCTCTAGTATTTGATGATTACTTCCTGGGGGAAAGGTTCTCACTGTCTTATCACAGACAAAGGACACAGATTTAAGATAAATGTTAAAGGTCAGAAGTAAATGAATAACCAATAGATGTATATAGAATTCTGAGAGGCATAGGTGAAGTAGACGGTCAGAATCATTTTTCCTAGTGTGGTAATGTCAAAGACTAAAGGGCCTGTCCCACTTTGGTGTCATTTGAGCATCATGCAGGTGGCGCGCAAAGATTTTGCGAATCCCAAAATCCTGGGGCGCTGCTCTCGACTGCGCGTCACTGCCTACGTCACCGCGCACCATGCGCGCATAATGCACATCATGCATGCGTCACAACGCGTAAATGATGTCGCGTAAATGACACGCAAATGACGCCCAAGTGGGACAGGCCCTTTAATGGCACAGTTTTAAGGTGAGATGGGCAAAATTTAAAAGAAATGTAGGAGGCACTTTTACACAAAGGAATGCTAGAATGTGCTACCAGGGTTGGGGGTGGGAGCACATATAATAAGAAGCTTTTACAAGGCAGATATATACAGTATATAAGCTTTTAGATAGACCCGTGAATATGCAGAGAATGGAGGGATATGGTTCATGTGCAGGCAATGGAGGGATGTGGATCATGTGATCAGTTTATCTTGGCATTCTGTTTGGGCTGAAGAGCCTGGTCTTGGACTATACTGTTCCATGTTTTCTATGATAAAACTGGTAAGAATTGTCAAAGATAACATTAATTTGCACAAGAGCTATTATGTTTTGGAAAATCATGGCCTGGACGATGTGTGGATATTGATTGAGTTGCAATTGGTTAGTACATTGGATATATATTCAAGAGGAAGAGAAAAAAACAGGGTTACACAGAAAAGCTGGAGAAACTCAGCGGGTGCAGCAGCATCTATGGAGCGAAGGAAATAGGCAACGTTTCGGGCCGAAACCCTTCTTCAGACTGATCAGGGGTGGGGGTGGGTGGGGACAAGAAAGGGAAAAGGAGGAGTAGCCGGAAGGCTGGAGGGTGGGAGGAGACAGCAGGGGAGCTGAGGAAGGGGAGGAGACAGCAAGGACTAACAGAATTGGGAGAAGTCGATGTTCATGCCCCCGGGGTGCAGACTCCCCAAACGGAATATGAGGTGCTGTTCCTCCAATTTCTGGTGCTGCTCGCTGTGGCCATGGAGGAGACCCAGGACAGAGAGGTCGGAGGCGGAGTGGGAGGGGGAGTTGAAGTGCTGAGCCACCGGGAGGTCAGCTTGGTTATTGCGGACCGAGCGGAGGTGTTCGGCGAAACGATCGCCCAACCTCCGAACCTCCCAACCCCAAACATTTTGGGGAAAGAGCATGAAAGTAGGATTAGGTGTCCTACCAAGGAGCTAGTACAGGAATGGCGGGCTCGGTCGTCACCATGCATGTGTAGTTTTATGATTTATGATTTAGATCACATAGTCATACCCAAACCGTGCAGAATGATTTTAATTTCCTAATCAGAAAACTGATTGCTTCTTTGCAAGGATCTCTACATTGAAAATGCCAGGCAGTACAATAGCTGTGTCTGGGTACCTTTAACCAACGATCCTATCATCTTCAGATCTCCTCATTTTAAGACACTTGAAATCAGTAGATTTACAACCACTGAAATTAACTAAGAGGAGGAAATTAAAATATAATATTAAGGTTGGTAGTGCACAACTTGATGGTTCCAGTGTGGGCAAATGCAATTTCAAAGTAATGGAAATATTTGAATAATGGAGCCCTTAGGTACCTATCTAAAGCATACATGCTATCCTCTGTGGTTAACTGGTCTCATTATATCACTGTAGCTTAACAAATAACTGGAGCAGATGATAAAAACATGTACTTGTATATCAAAGGTTCAGTGCTTACCATAATTGGATTGCAAAGGGCCACACACCAAAAATTCTACAACAACAGTTGATAGGGCCAGGTTATAACGGTGTCTGATATGTATCCATTCCAGCTGATTGTTCACTATACCATTCATGAAAACATGTTACCCACCTAGAGCTTTACACACTGAAGATGGTCTGATCACCAATGCGAGCAGCATAGTGGCACAGCTCAGATACCTGGGTTCGATCCTGACCTTGAGTGCTACCTGTGTGATATTTGCACGGTTTCCTTGTGACTGAATTAGTTTCCTCTAGGTGTTCCGGTTTCCACCCACATCCCAAAGATGTGTGGATATGTAGGTTAATTGGCCTCTCTAGATTGCTCCAAGTGTGCAAGCAGTGAATGTAAAAGTTGGATAACATAGAATTAGTGTGAACAGGTGATCGATGGTCGACGTGCACTCGGTGAGCTGTGGGGCTTGTTTCTATTTCTAAACTAAACAAAACTAATCTAAATTTCTGGTTGATAGCTGGAATATGTTGCCATTAGAGGTTGTGGGGTCAGAGAGAAAGAGAGAAATACACTTAAAAAGGTAAGATGTAGTCCGATGGGCAAAAAGGGCAAAAAGGACGAAAAGTTAGACACGGTGAGCCGAAAAGCCCATGTCTGTGCTGTGCCTCTATATGATCTTTCCATTTAGAGATGGAAGCTTAAGATGAATTGTAGGTGGATGGTTAGACAAATGCCAGAGATGAAATGACAGAAGGGTGTGATACAAAAGGAGTGAAGAGTTGTGAATTGGGAAGCAAGACGAAGGAATATACGTTAAAGGGGAGGGGGAAAATAGGTACACAGCAACTAAATGAATTTTATATTGTACCATTTTTCTTCTATTTTGAAACATTTTTATTATTTACAAAATGTTTACAATCCATTTCAATTGTTGTAAATTATTTCTGGTGCAACCTTGAACTCTTATAACTCAGGCAGGTCAGAAGTTGCATTAGCTCTATGTATGGTGTGAGAATCAATCATGGGGCAGGAAGGCAGTCAAGGACGAGGAAACACATGAGAAATCAGAAGGGATGTTACAGTCAGAGTCACAGCAAGACTAGTACACATTAGGGGAAGGTTTGGGCTTACAGCTAGGTTTAGCTTTATTATCGTCACGCGTACCGAGGTACAGTGACAAGCTTTGTTTGCATGCTACCCAATCAGATCAGATAATACAATCAAGTAAAACTCTAGTACAATTGTTAGAGCAAAGGAGAAGATACTGATTGCAGAATATAGTTCTCAGCATTGTAGAGCATCAGTTCCATTGACAAAGTCCAATGTCCACAATAAGGCGGAGGTGAATTGGATAGTATCCAAGCTTATGGAAAGACTGTTTGAAGCTTTACAGCAGAGAGGAAGAAGCTGTTCCTTATTCTGTTGGTGCACGCATTCATATTTATGTACCTTTTGCCCAACAGGAGCAGGGAGAAGAATGAATGACTGGGATTGGACACTTTGATTACATAATCAATAACCCACGATCAACAGCCCACATTCAGTAATGACTGGACATGGAACATCTTAAACCTCAAGTTATTAGTTAAGTTATTATTAAGGGTGGCACAGTGGCACAGCTGTAGTGTTGCTGCCTTACAGCACCAGAGACCTGGGTTCGATCCTGACTACAAGTGCTGTCTGCATGGATTTTGTACATTCTCCCCGTGACCTGCATGGGTTTTTTTGGGTGCTCCGGTTTCCTCCCACACTCTAAAGATGTACAGGTTTGTAGGCTAATTGGCTTTGGTATAATTGTAAATTTTCCCTCTTGTGTGTAGGATAGTATTAGTGTGTGGGGATCGCTGGTCAGCGTGGACTTGGTGGACCGAAGGGCCTGTTTTTCCGCTGTATTTCACAAAGTAAAAAAAAACAAAATGGAAGTCTCTTACCAGAGTGGGAGAATCGACCAGAGGACATCGGTTAAAGGTGAAAGAAAAATATTTAATAGGAATCTGAGGGGTAACTTTTTCACACAAAGGGTGGTGGATGTATGGAACAAGCTGCCAGAGGAGGTAGTTGAGGCTGGGACTATTCCAAAATTTAAGAAGCAGTTAGACAGATACATGAATAGGAGAGGTTTAAAGGGATATGGACCAAGCGCAGGCAAGTGGGACATTGTAGTTGGCCGGTGTGTGGGCTTGGGCAAGTTGGGCCGAAAGGCCTGTTTCCACACTGTATCACCCTGTGACTATGACTCTATAGTATCTGTGATGATGCCTTAAACTATAAGATTGCATTTGCAATGAGAGGCTTTAGTAGTTCTCTCAGAGAAAGAAGTTTGTCCCAATAGTATGCATCATGTCTTCACTTCTCACTTGGATCTGGTCTAGCGGTCACCACTGAAATGTTTTATGTTTATTTTCCAGTAGGAAGGAGGAAGAACAGGCAAGGTGTGTTTGCCTCAACAGCATTCTTCAGTTTACAGTATGTTCTTGGCCTATGGTCATTTTTTATCTCAGTCCCATAACTCTTGGATCACCTTTGGAGCATTCCTTGTGAGGCATGTGATATTACAAATATTTAGACAGATATTTGGATAGGAAAGGTTTAGAGTGATATGGGCCAGGCACAGGCAAATGTGACTAGCTTGTTCTGTATGGATGACTTGGGTCAAAGAGCCTGTTTCTATTCTGTATTCTATTTTCGATGAATACAGAATATTTAAATATTTCTCCCAAGCCCAGAAAATTATTACAATTACAATGATCCTGTTCACTTATGGAAGATGCTGCACTTATGGTCTTGATTCGGTGCCTGAATCAGAAAAGGGCACCTCTCTTGAAATTGGTCATTCTTAGTTCCTTGATTGTGTAAATCTACTGTATATGTTGGAGGCGGTCTCACATCCTTTTACTCTGCAGCACATATCAGAGCTCACATTAATATACTTTTAAAATAAAGCTGAGATCAATTCCATGTGGTCCAACTGACTTCATGATTGAAAAACGACGTTGCTTTATCATGTAGTCATTGCATTATCAGCTAAGAATATAACTTGTGACTTGGGAGTTTCTCTTCTTTGCGGCATCTGAATGTAGATTGACAAGAAATCTGTGGTGTGACTTTGCTGTTTGCCTGCAATGCTCAAAAATAAATGTTTAATGATAATTAAGAAATGTGTTACAATTACCTCAGTCCCTTGGTGGTGTATAAAAGGTTTTTAGCTGGGCACGTGTATATGCAGGGAATGGAAGGATATGGATCAGGGGAAGGCAGATGAGATTAGTTTATCACGGCATGTTCAGCACAATCAGTGTGGTCCTAAGGGAATGTCTATGTCTATCCTATGTTCTATGTTGTATGTCCTATTTCTGTACCTGCCCCTTTACCTCCTTTTACTCTGCAGCATCTCATTTGCCATTAGATTATTTTTGCCCTCCTCCACTTCATCACACTTTTCCCTGCTCTGTATTTGCTTAAAAACCATTCACAAGCATGAATCAGCGGTTCACTCCCTTCAAATGTCAGATGACCTTCATATTTACAATTATTTAATTGGTTCTTCCCAACTTCCAGTCCTCGTGGTATCTTGTTTATGTTGCAATTCTTGTAGTTTGCTATTTTCTGCATTTTTGTTTGCTATCAGACTGTGTGATGATTTCCTTTTATTTACAGTTGGTTTCTGGTCAATGAAACCATACAAAGGATGCAAGGCATTTCTTGCTGCATGTTAGTTAAATTGATTGAATTGAATCCTTAATTGTCACACGTGACAAGTCACAGTAAAATTCTTTGCTTGCATACCTTGCCAAGGTATGGAAATAGTCGCCCATGAAGGGCACTTACGAAGTTACAAATACCCCCCCATCCACCCGCACCAGTTCCTTCCTTTGTTCTTCCTCCCCTCGCCCTTCCTCACAGTGATCCCCTCACGCCGGGTCCTCTGTATCTGACTAAACAACTGGTTATTCAAAAGACTCCACGAAATGCAGCTGTCTCCTTGATTAAAATTGAAACATAATTTAAAATATTTTGCATCTTGCCATGGGTGGCGGTGGAGGCTGATACAATAATGGCATATGAGGATTTGCGTGTATGCAGAGAAGGGAATAGTTTAATTTGGCATTATGTTCGGCATAGACATTGGGCCTGTTGCTGCACTGCACTGTTCTATGTTCTATTTTTTATAGTCTGCCCCTGAAATGCATTTGAATTACAATAACAAAACAATGACTTTAAATCCTAATTTATTTCAATATCTTTGTCATATATTTCAAATTTATTCTCAGTATAATGGTGTTATGAGATTCCAAAAGCCATTTAAAAAGTGTTTCCCTGTGAAATAAAATTTGCATGTAAAAATGACATTCCTCAAACATTCAAAACTCTAACATGCTCTGGCTTCTAACAGAATGTTTTCCAACAAAGGTACAACTAAGTTTCACTAAAGTGATGAACATTTTTTTTTTAAATTGCAAATGGTGGAAACGTGAATCAAAAACAAAATATGATTAAATAAACTCAGCAGTTCAGGCAGCATCTATATTTCCAAAACACTGGTGTATTAATTCTGTGACTGTTCATCAGAAATGCCAAAGAGAGAAACAGAAATGTGTTTGCAGTCGGAAAAGAGACTGGGGAAGGATGTGTAGAGCAAATGGAATGTTAGAAATGGATGGATAGGACAAATGAAATGGATAGGAAGAATCCTAACAGCTTAATAGGGGTGATTGTCGGCACATTCAGCTTTGAGGTCTGTGTACTCAGTTGTGAATAGTGAGGTGGTGGGACCTGCACAGCTGCGGGGATTTCAGTGTAGGGTCAGAAGAAAGTGTAATAAATTCAGAAAATAGTGGATAAATTAAACACCTCAAACAACTTCGGAGGAAAGGTAACAACAGTTTTTACTGTCGGCGGCGCTGTGGCGCAGCAGTAGAGTTGCTGCCTTAAAACGCTCACAGCGCTAGAGGCACAGGTTCAATCCCGACTACGGGTGCTGTCTGTACAGAGTTTGTGCGTTCTCCCCGTGACTGCGTGAATATTCTCAGAGATCTTCGGTTTCCTTCCACACTCCAAAGATGCAGAGGTTTGTAGGTTAATTGGCTTGGGTTTGGGTATTAAGGGATAAGAGATAAATGGAAATGAGATAAACAAGCGCCCATGATCTTAATGAATGACAGAGCAGACATGAGCACTATTTGGCCAACTCCTGCTATGTTTTTGTTAATCTTAGAGAGATACAGCATGGATAAAAGGACCTTTGACCCACTGAATCACCACCTAATATTATTTACCTTTCACACTAATCCTATATTTCAAACAAGAGGACATGACTTCAGAATTAAGGGACAGAAGTTTAGGGGTAATATGAGGGGGAACTTCTTTACGCAGAGAGTGGTGGCGGTGTGGAATGAGCTCCCAGTGGAAGTGGTGGAGGCAGGTTCATTGGTATCATTTAAAAATAAATTGGATAGGCATATGGATGAGAAGGGAATGGAGGGTTATGGTATGAGTGCAGGCAGGTGGGACTAAGGGGAAGACAACATTTGTTCGGCATGGACTTGTAAGGCCGAGATGGCCTGTTTCCGTGCTGTAATTGTTATATGTTATATGTTATATTAATCATTTTTTAAATTCTCCCCACATTATCCTTAACTCCCCACCCCAATTCTACCAGTCACAAATATATCAGAGGGGTAACCAAGCAAATTGTATGTCTTTTGGCATTTGGACCGAAAAACTCCACATATGTTTCTATGTTTCTATATGCAGACAGCATCTGCATAAGGATTGAATCTGGATCTCTGACACTATGAAGCAGTAGCTCCACGAGCTGCACCACCCTGCCATCCTTATTTCCTGGAACAGTTTAAAGGTTTGATATTCTTTAAGTGCTTACAGAACTTGATTCTGCACAATGTTAAATCCTAAATTTAAATATTTTAGTGACTGCAATTAGAACAATGTTTAAAGTACAAAAGGAAGATACTGCCAGGTGGAAAAGAGCTCAATGTGGTAGCTTCAGGGAAAATCTAAGCAATTTGCTAAAGAACAGAACCTGGGACTATGTTATGAATATACCTCATGACTAAATGAGTAATGTATTGCAAGATTAGTATTTGAAGTACAAACAGTGATTTGGGAAGTTTTGCTCTGTGGAAGATGCTGAATTCTTCAGTCTTTAAACATCCGAAAGGTTGATATTCTAAGAGGTATTATGTATTATTTAACGATCCCCAACTGCAGAATCCATAATCAAGTGGTAGGTGTTAGTGGCCCCAGAACAGTGACCCTGCTAATTATCATGAGTTCTCAGAGATTTAAATATGCTCCATGGATATGTTTCTAAATTTGGTGTGTTTTATATTTCGGGATACAATCAGGGGAGTGTTCACTCTCATAGGAAAGCAGATGTATTTTTTGATGATATGTAGAGGTAAAGACTAACATAAAGGGTGGATAACCTTCTTGGAAGCGGGGAACTGGATAATTTGGAGACATAAAGTCATGGCCATGTAAAGTCGTGCCTGCCTTCATTGATCGGATCGTTGAGTATAAGAGACAAGAAATTATGATGCAGCTTGCAGGACTTTGGTTAGGCTGCGTTTGGAGTATTTGGTACAGTTCTGGTTGCTGCATCACATTAAGGATGTGATGGCTTTGGAGAGGGAGCAGAAGACTGTGACCAGAATGATGGTTGGATTACCAAGGAGAGGTTGGACAAATTTTGATTGTTTTCTTTGCAACATTATATAGCAATGTTACAACATTTTGAGATTTTAAAAATCAAGTCTTTAATTTATCCCATCATATAAAGCATAAAAATAAGTTTAATTTGACTCCTAATTCACTTTCATATCTTCAGTATTAAAAAAAGTTATGGCCATTTCATACTCGGAAATTTGCATCTTGTTCCCTATCGCTTTTTCATTGACTTAACACAAAAGTTGTGATCGAGGACATTTAAAAGTCCATAACTTTCTTAAAAATTAAGAGAACTGAAAGAAATGTTCAGTTATTATAGATTGAAGCATTCTGAAACAAATATGAAACAATCTTACTTAGATGACTTGAAATTAAAGCATATAATTAGTTAGTTACCTAATTGTAGCTAATTACAAAATGTAATTACTAGATCTAAACATCTATCCATTTCTTAAGAATAGATTAACATTTTTAAATAGCCTAAGTGTCCAAATAACATTCACACAAGAATTCAGAATATAACATAATTTTTAAATCTCATTGTCATGGGTTTATAGGCCAAATGGAAGGAATTTAATGTTTAATACCTGTAAATTAATGGCCATTTAAATCAACTTGCCTGTGGGTTTTTCTGGAACGGGACCATTTGGAACGCTGAGGTTGCAGTGATTTCCAGTCCCCATATCGGCAGCAAAAATCACCGTTTCGCAACTTAAAATGTGAATAAAATGCATCTTAAGAAACACTTTTATACATAAAAATAAACGACTTTCTTTTACCTGTCCCCTACATAAAATTTGGCCCCATTATCGGCATTGACGGCTTCAGAAGCTAATTTTAAAATCTCCAGCAATTAACTTGTTGGGGAATTTTTTTTTTTTAAACACACAGAACGGCCGTAGGAACGATTCTAAAGCAACATCTTGCACTCCAACAAATATAATCCAGGACCAGGTCGGAAAAAAAACCTGTTTTAACCCCGCCCCCCCTCCCCCTCAAACACGGCCAGTGGCAGAATTGCAGCGCCGCTGAAGGTAAGTATTGTAACATACCTACATTATAGGTTGAGGGGAGGTCTGATAGAAGTAATTAGACAATTAGTAATTAAAAAATTGTCTGAAAAATTCTATGAAACATAGACAAGGTAGACAGACAGAAACTTTCTTCCAGGGTAGAAATGGCAAAAAGCATGGCTTTACGTTAAAAGGGATACAATTTGAAGGAGATCTGTAAGTTTTTTTACACAAGAGGTTTGATGGGTGACTGGAATATGTTGCTGATGGAGGGAGATATGATAGTGGATTTAATGTGGCTTTTAGATAAGCACATACATATTCAGGGAATGAAGGGATAGGGATCATGTGCTGGCAGATTAGTTTAGTTTGATATCATGTTCGGAACAGACATTATGGGGTTAAGGGCCTTCTTCTGTGCTGCACATGTCCATGTTTTATGTAAAAGGTGCCCAGGAATCTCTCTGATTCATAAAATGTATAACTTAATGTGACGCATATTCCACTAAAGGTAATAGAGATTGGGGTAAATTTGTCTGAATCCATCGCAAATGCCAGCAACCCTGGCTCTGCTGTTATCCGTGCCATTTCTGCCTTGAGCTAAAAGTAAATTAGATTCTTGGTATGATATTCCCCACCATGGGAAAACCCGTCACTAAGGAAGGGATCTGAATATGCCACACTGAATACTCGTCACTGAAGGGCCTAGTTAAGTCTAAAGTCTACATTTTTAAGAACTCTAAACTTGAAGAGCACAAGATGGCAACAGCAATGTGGTGACTCACATATCCTGCCTCAGACTAATTGGCTCAGTGGCCAATTTGAAGGACAAGTGGCCGAGTGGTGCACATGTATCATTATTTTCCCATTTTTGCCACTTAGCTGAGACCCAACGTATCAAGTTTATACGTCAAGTATATTAGGTATATGAAAGCAGACCCAGCTTATAATTGTGTTTAAGAAGGAACTGCAGATGCTGGAGAATCGAAGGTTACACAAAAAAGCTGGAGAAACTCAGCGGGTGCAGCAGCATCTATGGAGCGAAGGAAATAGGCAACGTTTCGGGCCGAAACCCTTCTTCAGTCTGAAGAAGGGTTTCGGCCTGAAACGTTGCCTATAACCCCCAGCTTATAATTGTTTGATTTTGATGAATATTGAATGAAAATGTACTGTCCTTTTTTTTTAATGTATTACCTGCTATTCCCTATCAAAAGGTTACCTAGCGGAACAGGCAGCATCTCTGGATAGAGGAATGGGTGACATTTAGGGTTGAGACCCTTCTTCAGACTGAGGAAGTGTCTCGGCCCAAAACGTCACCCATCCTTCTCTCCAGAGACGCTGCCTGTTCTGTTGAATTACTCCAGCATTTTGTCTCTATCTTTGGTGTAAACCAGCATCTGCTGCTCCTTCCTACTCATCTAAATGTTCCCTGTTGAATATTGTTAGTATTTTGTTTTCCTTTCCATCAGAGATGCTCGGATTTTCATAATTTAAGCTCTGTTAAGATCCTTGCTTTGGTATCCAATTGTTTGAGCTTAATGCCAATTCCTTTAAGACTTCCCTGAAATAATAGATAATGTAACTATCAGCAGCACCGCATACCACCAAGAAGATATTTTGTACCATACATTATTGATATATTAAAAGTTTCACATGAACCAACTTGCAAATAGATATGGTAGAGTTTAAATCATGCATGACTCATACTTTAATGTTGTAATTTTATTGCTTCTGTTAACTTTAAAGGTCTGTTATACGTTTTCATGCCTTAAAGTAAAAAGAATGCCATTAAGGATACAGTTTTATAGGACAAGGTTTTTTAGTTCAGTTCAGTTCAGTTTAATTTATTGTCTCCAAGGGACAGTGAAAAGCTTTTGTTGCGTGCTAACCAGTCAGCGGAAAGACAATACATGATTACAATTGAGCCATTTACAGTGTATAGGTGCATGGTAAGGAAATAACGTTGTGTGCAAGGTAAAGCCATGAGAGTTCCATTAAAGATAGTCCGAGGGTCACCAATGAGGTAGATAGTAGTTCAAGACTGCTCTCTAGTTGCGGTAGGATGGTTCAGTTGCCTGATAACAGCTGTGAAGAAATTGTTCCTGAATCTGGAGGTGCGTGTTTTCACACTTCTATGCCTTTTGCCCAATGGGAGAGGGGAGAAGAGGGCGTGGCCAGGGTGTGACTCTTCCTTGATTATGGTGCTGGCCTTGCTGAGGCCTCGTGAGGTATAAATGGAGTAAATGGAAGGGAGATTGGTTTGTGTGACGGCCTAGGCAGCCACCACAATTTGCTGCAATTTCTTGCGGTCACTTAAAGGTTACTAATATATATGTAGAGTAGTTCAGTGGGGAATTTGCAAGATGCGTCAGCCCTGAATTTGCACTGTTTTCAGCCTTTTGTTTAGAAATGTTGGTGAACTTTGACCAGATTTTTAATAAATGACAAGGAATTCATGGAACTTTCATGGAAGAGCAAAAAGCTTTAATGCAGTCTATTGTACGATTATCTTGCTAAAGATGTTATCGTTGCTGTATCTGTTAAAGTATATGGTTCTGATTTAGTTCTGCAAGAATGGAACCAAAATCTATTTTTTGTTATTTTGTGTAAACATATCATGTGTAAACATTCATTTTTTTTCCTTTATCGTTACCTCTTATTGTCACCTGTCCTAAAAGTATTGATTCATTCAGGACATGGCTGCACTTCCTCTGTGAATTTCAAATGTTATTTGATTTCTGGGGCAAGTGAATGTAATGAAGAATGCTTGTTCCCTTATATGGTACATTCAATTTCCACATTTATCCACTCTCTAATTAGAATAAAGAAATGTAGTCATAATGTTCTTGTTCTCTGATCTACAGCTGCTACAACCAGTGTGGCAGCTCAGCAGTTGCCTCAGTCACCATTATTAGCCCAGCATAGACACAGTCATAGCTGAGCTGAGCTGAGCTGAGCTTGTCTTCTATGGTTCTCTTTCACAACAACCAAATGATGGAAGAGCCACATTCAGAGTGGCCTGGTGGTGCGGCAATAGAGTTGCAAACTTACAGCACTTGCAGCGTCAGAGACCCGGCTCCAATCCTGACTATGGGTACTGTCTGTATGGAGTTTGTATGTTCTCCCTTGACCCCATGGGTTTTCTTTGAGATCTTCAGTTTCCACACTCCAAAGCCATACAGGTTTGTAGGTTAATTGGCTAAGTATAAATGAAAATTGTCCCTAGTGCTGGTAGGATAGTGGGAATGTGTGGGGATCACTGATCGATGCAGACTCGGCGGGCCGAAGGGCCTGTTTCCACGCTGTTTATCTAAACTAAATTCAGGAATTTTAGCTAATTGGTGCAAAGGTAATATTTATCAATGGATATCAAAAGTGATATTTAAAGAAAAACATTGTAAAATGGGCATTTTACTCAAGCAAGCTATGATGTGGGGACATTACTATTTGAAAAACTCAGAGCAATATTTATTATAATGTCAATGCAACTTTTTGTCCAGTCTTTACAATTCATAAACATGTTTTTCCATCAACAAATGGTACAGTGGTGCAGTGGTAGATTTGCTGTCTTACAACACCAGAGACCTGGGTTCGATCCTGATTATGGTTGTTGTCTGTATGGAGTTTGTACATTCTCTCTGTGACCGCACAGGTTTTCTCCAGGTTTTTAGGTGTGTTGGTTTCAGTAAAAAACTTGCAAATTGTCCTAGTCTGTAGGATAGAGCTAGTGAATGGGTTAATCGCTGGTCGGCATTGACACAGTAGGCCGAAGGGCCTGTTTCCGCGCTATCTCTCTAAAATCTAAGGTCTAAAACAGTCAAATGCACACTGGTACCTCTCTGAAATAAATGCATTGAAATGACACCACTTTGCACTGTATACCATTTGAAGTTTGAACACAGTCATAGATGCACTCTCCGTCCATTGTGAAGAGGAGCACAAGTATGTTCCATGCAAGCTGCCAACATGAAAAAGAGAGAAAATATTGACTGATAACATAAGTGGACCATTGTTTTTTTTTCATTCATATATTCAACACCTCCAGCAAATTAAAAGAGAAGCAAAAGGTCAACAGCATGAACCCTTTCTTCTGGAACCCATAAACCAATAACGGTGTTTATTAAGCATCGATATCTATCTCTGACATTACATAATAACAGCTTATTCCCTGTTTTCACCAGTCATCGGTAATTTTCTGCCATTGTAGCCTGATCCATCAGTTTGTGGAATTGTGTTATAAAGATCCATCAGAGTAATTTGCTTCACATTTTTATTTTTGGAGAGATACGCTACCTTCATAGCAGCAGCAGCAGCAGCAGCTGCTTTGGAATCTTGTCAACCCTGGCACCCATCTGATTTATTATCTACATTCAATATCACAGGGCCAGAACTCATAGGCCATCTGATGAGGTGATGTGAAGATAGGTACTGGAAGTAATCTCGTGATGATTTGTAGATAAATGGAAAGGCAGTCTTCTGTGAATATTTTTTTTTGACAGATTTTAGAATTCTCTTTATTTTTAATAGCAATAGCAGACTTATATTCAGAAAAAAATAGTTTATTTTCAACCAGAAGCACTTTTTTTTTCAGCAGGTCAGCAGAGATTGCATCGCAAGCGGTAGCCTTGTGTTAAATTGTCATACAATATGCTTCAGCAGGTTCTATTACATATATTAGTGAGAGAGCAGAGGCTGATTTCTTTCTGAACAAATTGAGATCAAAAACAACCTCAATTCTTTCTTTTCAAACTCGCCAAATAATGTCGAGTTCAGCTAGCACTTACAGTGTTATGTGTTTGGACTTTCTATAAGATAGATGCATTGCACAGCTCAAGGTGGATTATGCAGGAAAAGAAGGGGCATGGAAGATTTGTGGTCTTATACTATAACAAAATGATGATCTGTAATAGGATTTTCCAGGATCATTTACAGTATATGTGAGAGAGCGACACTTTTAAGCATTTCATTCTGTATGTTATTTAGAGTTGAAATGTCATTTTTTGCTCAGTGGATATTTGTGCAGTTAGTGCAAGAGAGTAATAAGGTCCTAAAGTTGTTCACCGAGCAGACCTCAAAAGAGTGTCAGTGGCAGAGTTACAATTGCCCTTAATGCTCTTGGGTGCAGAAGAGAGTGAGCGAAAAAAGTAATTTTCCAGTAAAGATTGTTACCTGATGATCTCTGTTGGAAATTGCTTGTATAAGTATTGGTTGAGGACAGAATCAAAACTGGATGTGGTGCATTCCATGAGCTATGGACACTCCTTATCTAGGCTTACGTGTTGAAGATGAATATTGGAAATTGAAGCATTGGAGGTCTCAGATCGAAGAGTGAAACAGTATGCCATTGTCAAAAAAACCTAGTGGTGTTGAAAATTAATTTAATTCTTCCATTTGACTATAAGTCCATAAGACCATAAGAGCAGAATTGGGTCATTCGGCCCATTGAGTCGACTCCGCTATTTGATCATGGTCTAATTTTCCCTCTCAACCTCATTGTCCTGCCTTCTCCCCGTAACCTTTGATACCCTTACTACTCAATAGAGCCAGGATATTTAGGCACTAAAAAACACTGAAACAGGCAGGCAAAAGGGCATACTAAAATTACAAAAAAGGCACGAAAAAGGCATTTATTGACAAAAAAAGGCATAAAAGGGCACATATTTCCACCACCAAAATATGGATACAAATGATAATATAAAGGTATACTACATCAAATGGC